>NC_137801.1:52524381-53989381 GCF_963383645.1 Muscardinus avellanarius
TTGACAGCTGTCATAAAGATAGCCTGCTTTTATAAAGTCAGCAGTTATATATTTCCCAAGTCATTCAGTCTGAGGCTTCCTTCTTAAATAATATGCTCGGAGAGATTTTTAAAATTATGGAAGCCAAAGGACTGGATGGCAAGAAAATAAAAAAAATAAATAAAATCATAGTGAAAAATTTGGAGGAGCAGAAAGCTTATTAATTATCTTTAGTTGTATTTCTTAGCAGGGTTTTCCCACTATTAAGGATGAATTCCTTCTTTTTTCTTCCATTTCCCTCTCCTTCCCCTTCTGTTTTGGGCAGAAGTGAGTTAGTCCATGCTCTGGTGAGAGTACACCATGACCTTTAATTCATGACATACAATTTTTGTTAACTTTCAGGCACTGGGTTATTTATTGATTTGATTTTTGTTCTTATTGAACTTCTAGCATAATTTCCCTAGATCAGAAAACATGTTCTGTACGAATTCAGAACTTTGAAATGTACTAAACTGTTTTATTACCAAGTGACATAGAACTACTTTTTATAAATTTTCAGTGTATGTAAAATAAAGATGCAATATAAATGTAGTATGCTATGTAAATCTCAAATTTATTTCAAATATTATACTCCTGATGATTTTGAACTTCTCTACCAATTTCTAGGATTTTTCTGTTAATATTTTCTACTGCTATAGCTTGAATGCAGAGTACACTAGAAAGATCTGTGTGTTAAAAGGGTAACCACTGGAATGGATACTACGAGAAACCAATAAAACTTTTGAAAGCTAAAGCCCTATGTAAGGTGCTTAGCTCACTGAGAATATGCCCTTGTAGGAGATCATGCTAGCCTTCTTTCTTCTGGAATGGATATGCTTGACCTTGGACTGGAAACTCTTAAACCATGAGCCAAAATAAAACTATTGTCTTTATAAGTAAATTATTTCAAATATTTCATTATGTGACAAAAACTAATACAACAGCATAATAATTGTATATCCCTTAGAAACTATTATCTTTCTATATTGAAATCATAGAGAAACATGTGAATTCAAAATAGTTTGTTTTCTTATAAAATAAAATGTACCATTATGGGTTGGCCTTACATATCTCTATAAATATTTTTGTCTTGAAGATCATTTTATAATTATTAATAAAGATAAACTCTTTGTTAAGGTAGTCACATGTGGCATTTTTATCATTTATTTGATTTTTTTTTTGTGGTACGGGGGTTCCTGGAAGCCCTTCTACCTCGGGATATATATATATATGAGGCTCTCAACAACTTAATGAGAATTTGAATCAAAATAAAAAATTAAAATAGTATGGGACAGAGGTGTAGCTCAGACATAGAATATCCCTGGGTTAAATTCTTAGTACCAACCACACTTGCACTAGAGTGCACACGTGCATGCATACACACACACATCTTTTAAAAGTCAACTTTGATAACATTTGTCTTTTAATCAGATCACTTAGAACATTTTCATATAGTGGAATTATTTACTCATTTCATTTACAGCTCCACCATTCATTTCGTAATTTCTTATTGCCCTCTTCCATTTCTATTTACTTTTTAAAAAATTTCTTGTCCCATTTCAGAGTAATTATTTCAGTCATTCTACTCTTTTAACCATTATTTGCACTGAATAGCACATCCCACATTTATTATCTGTAGTAATATGTAAAAATTATAACTTGCATAATTTATAAAGTCTAAGGAATTTTTAAAACATTGTTCAAGTATTCTATTTTTTATCAAAGCTTTCCAACAAGAAGCAAGGCTATGCAAAATAAGATTTAAAAATCTAACATGAAGTAATTTTGTACCAATGATCCTTACTTTAATAATATAATTAGTATCAAAATTCAGTGACCCCAGCAGTGAATGGGGAAATTAGGCAGATGCTTTGGATGAATTAAACTGCAAATATAAAAGTATAACAAAGGTGGGTATAAAAGTAGAAACATTGTACATAAGTCATATCCTCTGACAAAGTGAAAATAACCTTAATAATTAGAAGAAAGAGAACAGTAGAATTGCATTGTTGCTTATTATACAAGAGAGGAAAATGAAAGAAATGAAGTTTAAAAAAATTAAACTTTCAAAAACCAAAATGAAATAAAGCAGACCACAAAGTGTAAAACATGCAGTAAATATAACATAAAATAACTTGTACACACATCAGACTAATCTGTCTTATCAAAGAAAATAACCTAAGCATCCTACATTTAAATAGGAAAAAAAGTCTATGATTACACACAAAGCAAAAACCAGCCAATCATCTCTTGTATAAAAGGGACACACTTAAAACAGCTAAAACTCCAGAATGGCATAGAAATATGGGGAAAATACAAGTAAAAAAAAAAAGAAAAAAAAGAAGAAAATGTAGCAAACATAATATCTAAGCAGATTAAATTTAGACAAAATACTATTAAATATGATAATGTAAAATTATTTTATATGTGTTTTATTAGTGGAGTATTTCAGAATATCATTCTCCATAAAAAGAAAAGCTAGTCAGGCATGGTGGTGCACTCTTGTAATCCCAGCATTTGGGAGGCTGAGACAGGAGGATCATTACGGTTCTTGAACAGCCTCAGCTACTTAGTGAGGCCCATTGAAACTTAGTGAGACTCTGTTTTAAGATAAAGAATAAAAAATAAGACTAGGGGTGTAGCTTGCAGGTAGAATGTCTCTGGGTTTCATCCCCAGTATTGAAAAAAAAAAAGGAAAGAAAGAAAGAAAAGCTAAAGGAGGTCAACATAACATAATATTAAAGATAGATATTAAATATATATGTAACATTTTATACTAATTCTAGAGAATAAACCTCCCTTTGGAAAGCACATGGAGCACTCATAAAACTATTAAGTTTCATTCATACAAAGATATAACTACATAAATGGAAAGATAAAACATGTTCAAAAGATTGGACAGCCAATATTGAAAACATTTTAATTATCAAAATTTTATATATATTGTCAGTAAAGTCCATTTAAAAATTTCAGCAGCTCTAAGTATGTGTGCATGTGGGTGGGTATAAATGCCACACTTGTCTATAACTTGCTTGTACTTATAGAGAAACCAGACAAGCTGAAACAATATTGAAGAACAATGAAATTGGAAGATTTAATTCACCTACTATTAAAGATCATCATAAAAGTTCAGTTAGGAGGAGATGGTGCTGGGCTCTGTCCCAGTAGTGTTTGGAAAGATGGGGTGAAAAAGTGATCTTGAAGAGGTGAGAGGGGAGAAGTCAAGAGAGTCAGCTCCCTGAACCAAACTCAGATTTCCCTTTTCTATCATATCACTCTTGCACAATTTCAGCTTCCACAACATGAAATGGTCATATGTATTTTTTTTGTGGGTCTGGGGATAGAACCCTGGGGCATTCGATCTCCTAGCTACACCCCTTCCCTATTTTTTGTTTTTTATTTTAAAACAGGTTCTCACTAAATTGTGGAGAACCTCACTAAGTAGCTAAGTGCCGGCTTTCTTCCCAGTCTATGAACAAGGCTCATTTTAGAAGGAATGCTGCAAGGCAGACATTCCCTGGAATGGGCATGCAGCATCTCCTTCTGGAGAATAGTATTAGGTATGGGTATTTGGGGATTTTTTGAAATTGGCCTTGTTACCAAAAAGGTATTTGAGACTTATATTATAAATGACCAACCTAACAAAAATTCTATAAAGACTCAGACAATCACAATCAAAGCAAGCCTTAAAGGCAACTGATCCTCCTCAGGCTTTTCCCAAGCAAATATTAACAATAAACCTAAACCAGAGCCAAGACAAGTTTTTCCCACTGTCATGAGTTCTGGGAAGCCAGCATATTTAAAATGAGGTAGGCTATGGTAGAGTGGCTACTGACCCGCCAGTAACCCTACCCCCTTGGTTATACAATGGGTATGTGGACAGCAGCAAAATAAATGGATACTCAGATACAGCCTTGAGACATGGGAAAGTATGAAATGTTCCTCTCCTTAGTAGTTCCTATTGATTAAAAAACAATGATATGTATCAATAAGAGTTTAATGCTTGTAATAAGATATTATTATATTAGTAGTTAATAATAAACTTCTGATCTTTTTCATGGTTGCTTGTAAGAGGAAATGTTCCCTTAAAAAAAGACACTGGCCATCTGTCACCTTGCCTTGATGTATTATTTCTTTATATACTTACTGATATATTAATTCTGGAAAAAATCATAAGAGTAGAATGTACCCAAAAAGAAAATATAAAATTCTTGCCAAAACTGAAAGTAAATAGAACAGCTTCACTCTCCATTGAGTCTGTTTGCTGTTTCTCTGCCGTACTTTGCCGACTCCTCACCCCACCGCCAGCAGACCCCAGACTCTTGATAGGGCTCGACCCCGGCAGCCAAGGATGTCTTTGAACTGCCATCTTCCAGTATCAGCCTATGGAAAATTGTATTATTTTTTATGGCTGAGTAAAATTCCATGTGATTTATTTTTAACAATTGCGTTTATATATATTTTTTTTCTATTTCATTAACCTCCCTTTCTTAATATTAATACAGGTTACACTGGGTTTTAAATACTCCTGTAAGAACCAATCCTTTTTTCTCAGAAAGTGAATTAGTTATTTCATCAGCTAGAATATAAAGTGGAGAAATTGTTTGCACACCTGGCATCAAAGAAATAATTGAAAATATAATTATCACACAAAGTTTTCTACATTCCTATATTATACTCTGGTTGGAAGAACAGTGTGAGAAGATGTTCAGATTTTCTCATTAGAATATAAAGTGTCATCTATGCTGAAAGTCAACACCACTCGGTAGAGGGGTGAGAGAGAGAGAGAGAGAGAGAGAGAGAGAGAGAGAGAGAGAGAGAGAGAGCGTGCACGCACATGCACTCTTATAATTAATTTATTTTTAAATTAAAATCACCAAATAACAAATAATCAGTATATTAAGGAATTTTGGGCAGCCTATACTACTGACTTTTCTAACAAACAAAAATACATGCAGAAAATAAATAAAAAGAAAATATATTTTTGTTATTTTCTAACAAGTATTTTCAAAAAGATTAATGTTCTGTTAGAATATATGATAATGTTAAGCCAAATTGTTTTGTCAATTCTTTCATATCACTTCATATATAAAAATGAATTGAAGCCAGCATGGTAGCACATGCTTGCAATCCCAGCATTCTGAAGGTTGAGACTGGAGGTCCCCAGTTTGCAGAAAGCCTCAACTACTTAGTGAGGCCCTTCTCAACTTAGTGAGATCCTGTGTCAAAGAATAAAAATATGGCAGAGGATGTATCTCGGAGATCAAATATCCCTGGGTTTCATCCTCAGACCTACAAAAAAAAAAATTGAAATTAATGCAATTTAGAATGAATTTAAAAATATACACCATCTTTAACCATAAGAAAATTATACTCTAATGTATTTAATAGATGGACATATTTGAATACAAAATAAAAGAAATATATTTATAGAAACACAGGTGTTTTGATTTAACCATAGTTTTATAAAAATTTACAGATAAAATTTCTCTATGTAAATCAAGCAAAATTGCATCACTTGATACTTATTTTTCACCATTTTTTTGTGTTCCAGAGAAATATTTTTATACAAGAATGCTAAGAAGCTAAAACCTGGTGACTGCCTGAAACCTCTCCAAAATTTAGACCTAAACTCTAATTTAAAACTTTATTTTAAATTAGTCACTTGTTTTATTGTTTTTCAATATAAAACTTAGATATATATCCATAGTCATTACTAAATATAGGCTGTAGAATTATGAAGGATTTATATAAGTACCTGAGAATTTAGAGGGGATTCTACAAGAATTTGCAGAATGACTTAATAAATGTTAAGGAGAAAAGTAATAATCATCTTGAATAACAAAGAAAATTTTCAGAAACCCACACAAACACTGGTTACTGGTATAGAAGATGAAACTAAAGGGACCAACAATCTTTTCAAAGAAGTAATATCAAAAAAGTTTTCAAACATTGAACAAGAGGTCAATACACAGTTACAAGAAACTTATTGAAGCCTCTTTAGACAAGATCAGAGAAAAGGTTCACCACATCACATAATAATTCAACTAACCAACAAAAATCCAAGAAGAGAAACTTAAAGGTAAAACAAAAGACCAAGTGACATTCAGAGCCAAACCAATTAGAATTACTCCAGACTGTCCAACCATGCCATGAAGGCCTTGAATAATATATTCCAAACTATGAAAGAAACAACTTGTAGCCCAAAATTTCCTACCCAGCTAAACTATATCTCAAATTAGAAAAAAATAAGTCTTCCACAACAAAGAGAAGCTGAAGGAATTTAAGCCTTTCCAACCAGCCTAGAGGAAATACTCAGAGACTAACTCCAAAGAAAAATAAGTAATACATGCCAGCACCAGAAAAACAAAATTTTTTACTCAGCAAACAACTAATCAAAAAAATTAATAATAATAAAAGTACTACCTCAAACAGAAGTTAAATCTCAACATTAGAAAATAAAAACCATCTTTCAATAATCACACCAAACAGAATGGCCTCAATTCTCCAATAAAAAGACATAAGGTGGTAAAATGGATTAAAAACCAAAATCCATCTGTCTGCTCCCTACAAGAAACACATCTTACAAGAAAAGAGGGTCACAAACTAAAGGTAAAGGACTGGAGCAAAGTAATTCATGCCAACAGAACTTGAAAACAAGCAGGAATATCAACTGTGGTATCAGACAAGTTAGATTTGAAGCTAAAGTTTATTAGAAGAGACAGAGCAGTCATTCTATATTGGCAAAAGGAATAATCCAACAAAAGGAAATAATAGTTACCATTTATGCCCCCAAACACAGGTGCAGCTACTTTCATAAAACACTTTGTGACATTAAGTCACACATAAATTCCAATACAATAATACTGGGAGACTTCAACATCCCTCTCACTCCATTAGACAATCTTTTAGACAAAAGGTCAGTAAATATTACTCAGACATAAAGAACACCAACAACCAATCCATTAGATGCATATAGAATATTCCACTCGACTACAGCTAAGTTCACATGTTTCTCAGCTGCTCACAGAAACTTCTCCAAAATCGATCATATCCTGGGCCAAAAAGAACACTAGCAAATTCAAAAAATGTGACATACTTCTCTATGTCTTTTCAGGTCATAATGAAATGAAACCAGAAATCAACTATAAGAAGATCCAGAGAAACCACACAAACATGTAGAAATTGAACACCAGATGACTGAATGAAAATGAGTCATAGAAGAAAAAAGGGGTGAAATCAAGAAGTTTCCAGAAAAAAATAAAAATAGAGATACAACATATCAAAACATCTGGAAAACTTGGAAGGCAGTATCAAAGGGAAAATTCATAGCAATGAGTTCCCACATTAAAAAAAAGAGAAAATCACCAAATAAATAACATAATGACACACCTTAAAGCTCTTGAAAAGCAGAAAAAGTCTAACCCTAAAGACAGTAGAAGGCAGGAAATTATTAAAATCAGAGCAGAAATCAACAAAGTAGAGAATAAAAAAATACAAAAATATCAACAAAACCAAAAGCTTGTTTCTTGAAAAAATTAATAAGATAGATGAACCACCAGCCAACTTAACCATAAAAGAGAGAATCAACCCAAATTATGAGGAGATATTTCCATTGACAGTGTAAAAATTTACAGGGTTATCATAAAATACTTTGAAAAACTGTACTTCAACAAAATAGAAAATCTGGAAGAAATTGATAACTTTCAATATAAATATATCCTTCATAAACTGAGTCAAGAAGATATAGAAAATGTGAACTAACCAATAGCAATCAAAGAGATTGAAATACCAATAAAGAGCCTATTATCAAAGAAAAGCCCAGTACCAGATGGTTTTCCAAGTGAATTTTATAAAACCTTTATAGAAGACTTAATCCCGATACTCTTAAATCTATTTTATGAAATAGAAAAAAACATAACTCTCCCAAATACATTCTATGAAGCCAAAAACACATTAGTACACACAAAAAAATAAAGACAGCTCAAGGAAGAAAACTATGAGGTCTATATCATTGATGAACTTGGATGCAAAACTGCTAAACAAAATATTAGCAACACACATTCAAAACCACATCAGTAAAATCATACACCATGACCAAGTAGGGTTTATCTCAGGGATACAAGGCTGGTTCAACATATGAAAATCAATTCATGTAATTCATCACATAAACAGAACCAAAGACAAATATCACATGATCATTTCAATAGATGCTGGAAAAACATTTGACAAAATCCAAAATCCATTTATGCTAATAGCAGTGTATAAAATTGAAATAGAAGGAACATACCCCAACATTCTAAAGTCAATCTACAATAGGCCCATATTCAACATCATATTGAATGGGGAAAAACTGTAAGAATTTCCCTTCAATACAGGAACAAAACAAGGATGTCCATTATCACTACTTCTTTTTAATATAGTATTTGAGGCTCCAGTCAAAGCACTAAGGCAAGATAAGGAAATCAAAGAATTACAAATAGAAAAAGAGGAACTTTCACTAATTTCACTGCTCAGTAGACTTAGTGATTCCAGAAATTCCTGAAAAATTATTGACGCTAATTTTACAGCTTTTCTTCTTTTGACTTTTAATCTGACCCATGACACTTGGTGTTACTGGATTCTTGGTCAATAGATTCATTTATACATCTTATTGTCTTCTAAGTGGATTATTTTGCTTTGCAAGTGATGTTATTTTAACATTAAAATAATTTGGTAAAGTTATATTTCATTTTAAGGGTCAGTTTCACACTGAGACCAAAACCAGATAAGGACATCTTAAGTAAATAAAACTACAGACCAATATTGCTAACAAACATAAATGCAGAAATTCCTAGTAAAATATTAAAATTATATTAAATAACTATTGTATGTCATGATAAAGTTGGTTTTATTTCAGGGATACAAGGATGGTTGAATATTCACCAACTAAAAATGCAATTTACCACATAAATAGAGTTCAGGATAAAAACTGCATAATCATCTCGGTAGATGCAGAAAAATTTTGTGACAAAATTTACTATGCATTTATGCTTTCAAAAATCACCTGAGGAAAGTAGGAATACAAGAAACTTATTCTAATATCATAAAGACTTTATAAAACAAACCTAAGGCCAACACTATTCTTAAAGAGAAAATAAAGCATTTTCATTAAAATCAGGAACAGGACACAGATGTTTGCTATGACTACTTTTATTCAATATGGGTGTTCCTTCTAAGACTAGGAATGAAACCAATATATGACCAAGCTATACCACTCCCCTATATTTATCCAAAGTAATTAAAGTCAGCATGTAAACTCATGTTTATAGCAGTGTAACTTACAGCAAAATTATGGACCTAGCCTGGGTATCTGTCAATAAATTGATATATTTTTACATGCTTTTATGGTTTTTTAAATTTAATATATTTGTATTGGCGCATTGTAGTCAAACATCTCAATGGAATACAAGACTTATGAGCCAATTAGCCTTTATCCAATCCCCATCCCATTCCCTCCCCCTCCCTCAATTCCATGCTTGATTTAGTGATTAACTTTGATATATTTGTTTAAGTAAATCATGTGCTTTAAAGGGATTCCATCTTCCCCCATCCCGTCCCCTCTGATAAGTCACCTTAATTTCTCCTCCATAGGGCTCTTTCTTCAACTAGATTTCCCCCTATTACCCATTTCTTCCTAGTTTTTGCATAATTGGGAAAGCATCTAATTTTTTACTTTCTGTTATATTTCTCTGTGTATGCTGCATTGCAGGTTACGATCCCACTCTTGAAAGCCCCAGCACTGGCCTGGCCACCTGGAAGAGTCTGATCCCAGCCTCAGAGGCCTTAGCACTGACCTTGCCTTAAGGCAGGCTTCTATTCTGGCCTTGCTGGCTCCAACCATGGCTCCACTGCATGGCAGGGTCCAGTCCCGGCATTGCTGAGCCCAGCACCTGCCTCGCTGCATGGCAGGCTCCAATCCCAGCTTCAGATGCCCCAGCACTAGCCTTGCCTCATGGCAGGCTCCAATCCAGGCCTCGCTGGCCCCAGTACTGGCCTCACCCCAATATATATATATTAAAATGTGGTAGATAAATACAATGGAGTTTTATTCAACCATAAAAAGAATATTATATAATTTGCAGAAAAATTAATGGTACTTGAGAGCATTTTCTTAAAATAAGCCAGACTAGGAATGTCAATGGTCACAGATTTTCTGTTGTATGTAGAAGATGAAGCGAACAAAAGGTGAGAAAATTGGAGGGCGGTCATGAAAATAAGAGATGCAATTAGAGTAGATAGGGAGAGAAGTAAGGGAAAGGGGCAGGTTAAAGGGAGGTAATAGGAAACAAAACTGATTGTGTTACATACATATAAAATTATGTAACTATAAATTCCAGTATTATATATGGTCATAATGCACAAAAAGATTAAATTTTATGGATTAACAGTGCATTTAGTCAGGTGTGATGGTGCACAACTGTAATCCCAGCATTTGTGAGGGTGAGACAAAAGGATCGTGGTTCTTGGGCTGCTCCAGGTACTACTTAGTGAGGCCATTTACAACTGAAACCCTTTTAGAAAATAAAGAATAAAAAATAGACCTGAGGGTATAGCTTGGAGGTATAATTCCACTGGGTTCCATCCCCAGTACCACAAAAGAGTACATTTACATCACTTATGATCTCAATAAATTCTTGAACGTAGTTGAATATTTTAGTAAAGCTTTACTAAATTTGCAACCTTTAGTACAATATTTACAATTTAGAAATAAAAGATGAACTTACTACCATTAATTGTGGCATGTAGACTAATAAACTACTAAAATTTTGGGTCCTAATGAGATTTTATTGTTGAGTCAGTATGGGTTCTTTTTATTTTTTGTTTGTGCATTGTAGTCATACATTTTAATGGAGTACAAAATGGTAGAGGCATATATGTACACATCACTTATTTAGTTCTTCCCCAGTTTCCACCTGTTTCCACTCCTCTCTCTTTCTTATGTTTGGCTTAGTAATTGACTTTGATATGTTTATAAATGTAGATTATGTACAATAGGAAATTTCCCTCTTCCACCTTTCATCCCCATCAGTTAAGTCACCTTATTTTCTCATCTTTGGTTTTTTCATTCTTTATCTAGAGTTTCTCCTATGACCCTTTTTCTACCTAGCTTTCACATATTAGGTAGAGTATCTGACTTTTTACATTTTGTGATTTGACTTACTAATCTAATTTAGCATAATGTTCTCCAGTTCCATCCATTTCCCTGTAAGTGACATAATTTTCTTCTTCTTTATGGCTGAATAAAATTCTAATTTTACATATCCCAGTTTTGTAATCCATTCATCTGTTGATGAGCATATTGTCTGGTTCCATAGTTGGCAATTGTAAAGTGTGCAGCTATGAACATAAATATGCATGCATTAGTTTGGTAGTTTGGTTTCCATTCTTTTGGGTAGATACCCAAAAATACTATTGCTGTATCATAGGGTAGGTTCACCCCCATTCTTCTGAGATCTTCTATACTGTTTTCTAAAGTGGTAGCTTTAATTTGCAATACCACCAACAATGTATTAAAGTTTCTGCTTCTCCAAATCCTTGCCAGCCTTTTTTGTTGCTTGTGTTTTTAATGATTGCCATTCTAATTAGAGTTAGGTAAAATCTCAGGGTAGTTTTGATCTGCATCTCTCTGCTAAAGCTGTTGAGCATTTTTTATAAATTTATTGGTCATTTAAAGTTCTTCTTTAGCTGGGTGTGGTGGTGCACACTTGTAATCCCCGCACTTGGGAGGCTGAGACAGGAGGATCGCACAGGTTCGAAGCCAGCCGCGCTGGCGTAAAAGACCCTGTTTCAAACATATAAAATAGATCTGGGAGTGTAGCCCGGAGGTAGAAGGGCTTCCAGGAACTCCATTACTACCAAAAAAAAAAGTTCTTCTTTTGTGAACTGTCTAATTTACTTGTCCATTTTTTGATATGGTTGTTTTCTTAGCATTGAGTTTCTTACATTCTCTTTATATTTTAAATATTAGTCCTCTATCAGAGGAATAGTTGGCAAAAATTTTCTTCCATTCTTTCAGCCCTCTCTTGAGGTTCTTGATAGTTTCCTTTGTTGTACAGAAGCTCTTCAGCTTAATGAAAGCCCACATATTGATCCATCTTTTAGTTTCTTGTGCCTTTGGGGTCTTGTTGAGAAACTGTTTACCTATGCATATGTGTTGAATCGTTGGACTTATGTCATCTTCAAGAATCTTCAAGGTCTCTAATCTGGTTTCCAATTATTTGATCCATCTTAAATTGACTTTTGTGCAGGGTAAAAAATTGTGGTTTATTTCCATTTTTTCTGCATATGGCTACCCAGTTTTTCCCATGCCATTTGTTAAAGAGGCTACCTTTTTTTCTAGGGAATGCTTTTAGCCCATTTGTAAAAAATCAATTGACTGTAAGTGTGC
The DNA here is from genome assembly GCF_963383645.1 of Muscardinus avellanarius. Classification (NCBI taxonomy): domain Eukaryota; kingdom Metazoa; phylum Chordata; class Mammalia; order Rodentia; family Gliridae; genus Muscardinus; species Muscardinus avellanarius. The sequence continues at coordinate 52,536,830 of NC_137801.1, forward strand.
AGATTTGTTTCTGAGTCTTCTATTCTGCCTCATTAGTCTACATGTCTGTTTTTGTGCCAACACCATGTAGTTTTTATTACTATGCTTTATAGTATAGTTTGAAAGTCAGGTATTGTGATGTTTTCTGCATGATTTTAAAGTTTTTGTTTTTTGCTGAGAACTACATTGGCTATTCTGGGTTTTTGTTGTTCCTAATGAATTTAAGAACTGATTTTTTTAATGTCTGTGAGGAATGATCTTGGTAATTTAATGAGTATTACATTAAATCTATACATAACTTTTGTAAATACGGCCATTTCGGTGATATTATTCTGACCATTTAAAAACATAGATGATCTATCTCCTAAGTATTTTTTCAATATTTTATAATTCTCTTTGTAGAAGCCTTTTACCTCCTTGGTTAGGTTTATTCTTAAGTATTTTATTTATGTTTTTTGTGGGATATCCTGAGTGGAAGTGTTTTATGAATTTCTTTTACATTATATTTATGGTTGACATACCAACAAGAGAAGGAAATCAAAGGAGCATGAATATAAAAAGAAGAATTAAAACTATCACTATTTGCAGATGACATGATAATATACTTAGAAGACCTAACAAACTCAACCAAAAGGCTTATACAACTGATAATCAAATTTAGCAAAATGTTGGGATACAAATTCAATCTTAAAAAAATCAGAAGGTTTTCTGTATGCCAACCATAAATCTATTGAATCAGTATTAAATTATAAAAGTCCTATGTCCTTTGAAATGCTTAATCCAAACATAATGTAGTTATATTTGGAAATCACCTGCATTAACAGTGCAAAAATTACAAATTTAAATCTTTATTAAAGTGACACTAATTAGAGTTTAAATTCCTTAGAGATATTGTAAAAATTCTTATAGGAGTGAACAAGGTCCTTGCTTATTTAATTTATTTATTTATTTATTTATTTATTTATTTATTTATTTATTTTTGTGGTGCTGGGGAATGAACCCAGAGGCATTCTACCTCCAAACTACACCAACAGCCTGATTTTTTATTCCTTTTTTATTTTGAAACAGGATCTAATTAAGTTGAAGAGGGCCTCACTAAGTAGTTGAGGCTGGCTATGAACCCAGATCTTTCTATTCCAGCCTCCCAGGTACTGGGATTACAAGTGTGCACCACTATGCCTGGCTTTAATCTTTTTATTTAAAAAAAATTTACAGAAAATATTTTACCTTTTTAATTTGTTCATTCCATAATATAAAAGAGATACTAAACCTTTTTCCACAAATTTATTTAATTTTGATTTAAATGCTCTGCTAAAATATTAAGTTACAACATACTATAAATTTCATAGTTTATTAACTTAGAATATTTCAACATGAGGCTCATTTTTCTCCACATAAATATTGTTGTTTCTAAAAATAGTTAATGCTAATTGTTTACTTTATTGAAGGCTCATATACACACATGAACACACACACACACACACACACACACATATATCTCATTCCATCTTCTTTTATGAAGTAGATGAGTCTACCATAACTTATTATATCTTAGATAGCTTTACACTAATTACAAGAAGTAAGATAAACCATCTCTATGTGCCACTAAGATATAAAGCAAACTGATAAATGAACTATGACATTAATTGTAAGATAAAGCAAAGAGTGTAGAAAATAAAACTGTGCATGTTATAATTATTTATCAATGTTTTACCATTTCCATTTATGCAATAAATTAGTATAAGAGGAATAATATCATTTAACTTTCTATAATAACTAGATTCACAAATGATAGACTTAACATCTAGTTCTAGAGCACTCAGACATTAACCACTACTCTACACTGCCTCTGATAGAAAAAAAAATAAAAAAATAAAAGTGAATCTATGCCTGGTAAATCATGCTTAAAGAAAAGAGGGAGAGTAAACATTAGATCCCTGAATGCCCTTTCTTTGTTCACCATACCCAGTCAATTTAAAAAAACAATAAGAAAATTTCTGGGCCAAAAAGTTCAGATACATGAAGGTCTCTGGCATTTTCTTTTGGACACTGGGAACTAAGGCAACTTTGTGCTATTTGTATAAAGTTATGGCCTTGGATTTGGATCTTGAGATGTTGTTTGTATAATCAAATTATTTTTAATGATGTCACTGGTTCTGCACTATAACATATAAAACCCCTCTCTGAGTAGAGACCAGAGAATACCTAAGGAAATTATGAAAAGTTATGCATCATTTGTCCATCTGGACACCACTGGACAAAACAACATGAAGAGTAAGACCTGTTTGGCAAAACATCACAAAGAACAGATTTGCTTGCTATCTGTCAGACTGTCACTAGTGAACTCTTCTTGGACCTGTCACTGGTCTCTTGTAAGCTTTCCCTAATGAATCATTTATCTGGACTCTGTCTTCAGGCACATTATTTAACTTTTCTGAAACCTAACCTACCAACTGGCTTAGAACAACTGGGTTGTTGATAAGACATCAGGAGTCTAAAATGCTTAGAAAAGAACAGCAAGGGGGCAAACATAGCTGTGGAAAAAAAGAAGATGCTCTAGTGTCTGAAATTTTAAAATCACAAGCAACATATTTCACAGAAAGAGTTAAAAACATTCTCACTAGTTAGAGAAAATCAAACCTGTAAAGGTACTGGGTATTGTAGCACAGGCTATATTCCTAGGACTTGAGAGGTTAAGCTCCTTGGAAGGATAATAGGGTCCAGACCAGCCTTAGAAACTTAGCAACTTAGAGACAACTGTTTCAAAGTAAAAATAAAAAAGGCTACGGATGGAGCAAGTAGGTAAAATGTCCCCAGGTTCAATCCCCCATATTAAAAAAGATTATATGTGTATAATTTTTAGATATAAACATATAAAAGATTGTATATATAATTTTTGTACATAAAACATGAGTATGTGTGTGTCTAAAAATTATTAATGAAGCAATGAGTTTTAGTTCCTAAGAAGCTTTTCTATTTAAGAATACACAATAACATAATTTGAAAAGAAATATTAATTTGTGATTCTTTTTAAATTATTTTAAAATTTATGTGTCATGTTTATATAATATATTAAGAAAATTATTTCTGGGCATTGAAAATTTCTTGCTTCTATACAACAAGAAATCATAAAATGCTGTCTAGAAGTATTTCTAAGCATTTCCCTTTGTAATAAGACACTACGCTAACAAAATCTTCCAAAAATATTGTAGACTAAGATAGGATATGTGTAAGCTTTTTGTTACTGTGGAAAAAAAACTTAGAAAAAAAGCTTAGAGAAAGCTTTATTTCACTCAGTTTTTGAAGTCTCAAAAAGTCTCAAGGTCAGTTGGTTCCTTTGCATTGGACTTTCTATTAGTTATAACATCATAATGGAAAGATGGAAAAGAAGAAAGTTGCTCACTTTGTGGAACTTGCAAGTAGATGGTGGTGCAAGAAATGCCCTGCAGGCCATGACCCCAGTGACCTACTCCCTCCAAACATACCCCACTATCTGCATTTTTAACCACCTCTCAATAGTCCACACATCTATAAGTATATTAGTCCACCAATCAGATCAGAGTCCTCATGATCCAATCACTACTCAAAGCTGTACCTCTGAATATTGCTGCATTGGGGACCAAGACTTCAGCACATGAGACTTTGGAAAACATTTCAAATTTGTGAACAAATAAAAGTCCCCATGACTTAAAAATACTTTCAGTCAACCAAACCATTAATGGGGAAAAATGACAAGTACACTGTATAAAAAGATAAAATTTTGTATAAATTCTAGTTGTCTGGGTATGTTTCCCAGGTACTTTTAATTTTAATTTGGAAAAAGCCTTTAACATTAGCATGAGACTTAGCCACACAATTAAAAACATCTTAAAGGACATAACCAATATTTTGCTAAATAAATAACTAAATTAAAAATGTTCTACCCAACTAATAGTAGCTTATCACCAATGGAAGAATTACTATCATGATAGTGGATCACTCTCAAAAAGATAGGTATACTATATTGAACACAATGAGTAATAAGTTCAAAAAAGCTAATTTTATTTTTTTTATTTTTTTATTGGTGCACTGTATTCATACATCATATTAGGATACATACTTTTGTAGACATACATGCAAATTTTTCCCAGTCAGCCCCCACCCAATCCCCACCCAATTCTCTCCCTATCCCTCCCTCCCATGCTTGGCTTAGTAGTTGACATCTAGTATTATGGCAATTTATCTAAAATTAAAAATGGTAATCTAACATAACAGTTTCATTTGTCTGATACCAAGCTTTTGATGACTTAAAGTTAACATTTCAATATTTCTTTTTGCTTTCTTTCTTACCAGAGAATATTTTTTCTATTTTTTAGGTGAAACTATCATATATTTATATATTTATTTTTCAGAAAAAAATCTATCCTAATATGGAATATGAACTCTAGGTACCCAAAATGATCTTGAAAAAGAACAAAGCTAGAAGATATATATTTTCTGATTTCAAACCATATAAAGCTACAATAATTGAAACAGTGTAGTACTATTCTAAAGGCAGATATATAAACCATTGGAGTTAAATAAAAGCCTAGAGCTAAATTCTTCCCTATATTGTCAAGTTATTTTTGACAAGGTTTCCACGAACATTTGGTGTTGGAAATATTAATCTTTTAACTAAATATTGTTAAAAATAATAATTACATGGAAAAGAATAAAAGTGGACCCTTACCTAGTCCCATATACAAATATTAACTCAAAATAGATAATAAACCTAAATATAAATCTTAAGACTATAAACTTTTAGGAGAAAATCTCGGTCATTAAACCTCACAACATTGAAATTGGCAGTGATTTCTTGGTTATGATTTCAATGGCACAGGCAACAGAGGATTATACAAACTCCCTAAAAAAAAAATTGTATATCCAAAGACAATGTAAACAGAGTTAACAGTTACTAATAGAATGGGATAAAATATTTCCAAATGCTATATCTAAAGGTATATTAATATTCCAACTAGAAATCCTAGAAATTAACAACAATAAAGGCAAACAATACCCTTTAGAGATAGGTAAAAGACTAACATAAATAATGAATCTCCACAGATAACCAATCTTAGTTGTCTGTTGGATGAAAAATCTTGTTTCTCTAGTTCTGGAGTGTGTTACCTATTTCTTCTTTGTAGTTAATCTCTTTGAGTATTTTCTCTAGTGCTGGTTTTGAAGACATAAATTCCTTCAGTTTCTGTTTGTCATGGAAGCTTCTTATTTCCCCATCTAATTTGATAGAAAGTTTTGCTGGGTAGGAAATTTTTGGCTGGAAGTTGTTTTCTTTCAGTTTGGAATATGTTACTCCAAGCCCTTCTGGCTCTCATGACTTGGTTTGGGAAGTCTGGAGTGATTCTAATTGGTTTGCCTCTGAATGTCACTTGGCCCTTTGCTTTTGTTGCCTTTAAGATTCTCTGTTTGGCTTCCACATTGGTCATTTTGACAATTATGTGGCGTGGGGATCCTCTTCTCTGATCCTGTCTAAAGGAAGTTCTATAAGTTTCCTGGACCTGTTTATCGACCTCTTGCTCTTTGTCTGGAAAATTTTCTGCTATTACTTCCTTGAAGAGATTGTTGATCCCTTTGGTTTCACTTTCTTTTCCCTCCTCTATTCCAATTATTCTTAGGTTAGCTCTCTTAAAATGGGCCCATATTTCTTCAATGTCAGATTACTGCTGTCGGATATTTTTTTCTAGATTAGAAACTATGCGTTTATTTTTGGTTTGCTCATCTTCTAAGAGTGAGATTCTGTTCTCCATGTGTTCTAATCGGTTGTTTGTGCTTTGAATTGAGGCCTTTACTTCATTAATTGCATCCTTTATCTCTTTTTGGCTCTCTCTGAGTTCTTTTTGAAGCACCTCTATTATTTCTACAGTTATTTTCCTGATTTGATCTTCTAGAAATCTCTGATTTTCAGTTTTATCGGGTTCTGATGTTGTGGGGTTGTGGGCATTTATTGCTCCAGTATTATTCCTCTTTCCCATGATTTCGGATGTTTGTGCCTTCTCTGGGTTCTTCCCTTGGGTCACTATGACTTCACTTAAGGTGTTCTGGATCTCGAGTCAGTATTATCTCAGACCCCACTACTCCTTTACTGGGTTGTATCACAGAGTCTCCGACTCAGAGAGTCGATAGAAGCTGCTTTAGACTGTGGGGGGTGCCAGGTTGCACGTTCTCCTATGGTGTGATATCTCTGCCACTGCCCCTCCCCCACTGGGTCAAGTTCCAGGGAGTACAGTACTGGGATTTCTCCTCTGTGGCCCGCAATTTGACTCACTGTTCTTGAGTACGCAGATGTAGCTGTACTGGCCTCGCTGAATTCGGTGCTGCTGCCACCGGTGGCAATATGGCGCCCCTGCTATGCCCTCGGCTTTGGAGCTGGCGTTTTTCTTTTTGGTTTTGATTTCCACTCTGAATCCCTGCAGCGTGTGCTGAGCTCGGCCACTGGGAGCTTTAGATGCTCTCTGCGCGGAGAAATCCCGCCTGGCTGTTCCGCAGTGGCTCACCTCGGCTTGCTGTAGCCGTCCCGTGAATTTGCCGGTGCTGCCGGCAGTATGGCGCTGCTGCCGCGTCTGCCGCGTCCTCAGGCTTGAGTCCGGTTATCTCCTCTGTGGTTCTCATCTCAGTCTGCTTTCTCTCTGGAGCCTGGTGATTTTTTGTTTCACTGGTGATGGTGTTTTCTGGCTATGAAAGGAGCTGATTTTCTGGTAATCAAAAAAGCTAATTTTAAATATTGTTTGAAACTGTGTTTGTGGTGCCATTTTTCTAAATTGGCATTTCTTCTGAAATATCTCCAATGCATGAATAAACTCACAATATCTATTTGGTCATTTAGCACTGGATACAAAGAGCCTTTTCCATATGTATATATTTTCCAAATTACAGAAAGAATTCAGAAATGTGGAAAGCATTTGTTGATATTGTGGACTTGTACATATAACTATCATGTGTTTATTATATAGAATTGAATTAAATATATTTAAAGATATGAAATCTTAGAAAATGTGCTTCAGGAACTTTGGAGATTAAAATTTTTTCATGACTGAATGCATTTATTTCTGAGAAAAGGTTTCATATGTACAATCTAGAAGAAAATGGAAATATTTACAAATTACATGCCCTAAATAATGCTTTTTAGAAGGAGGAAGAACAATAAATATTTAATAAAAATGCAAATATAAAACCAACCATGGAGCAACTTCAGCAATCATTTTAAACTATGTATTTTACCTCAAAAATTAGCCCTTTGTCAATTTATCAACTCTTCAAAAATGGTAGTAGAAATAGAGGGGATGTTAGAGTGGGGAGAAAATAAACAGACAAAAATGAATTATTTATTTGTGAAAAAAATAAGTTACTCTCTGCCTTCTACCTTTTCAGAATAATTCTTTTGGCTAGATTTCTGTGGTTTTATTGAAAAGTGGAATGCTTCTTTTACATAAAGTGTAATGTTGCACTGAACACTTCATGATTTAAGCAATCCTGCCTCAAACAAATTTGGAATGACAATTATATTTTTATTTTAACAGGATTTTTTATAATAATATACCTGAGATTTAAAGAAAGGTACATCTCACTTCAAATATAGTATCAATAGCTAAAACAATCAATCAAACAATTTTGAGGTGTTTACTTTTTTTTTCTCTTTCAGACCCACTGCATGTATGTCACCATCACTGAACTATGGTATGATGTGAGACTATAATGCACCAATAGAAATATAAAAATGAAGTTTCTATACAGAATACAAATCTGAAAATGAGTAATAATTTTGATTTAGAGTACCTCTTTTTTCTTTACAGAGTTACTGAATCAGAAGACTTCTCATGATAATCATGGCTAATAATTATTTGAGTTTTTATCATAAAATTTATCTAAGTATTTTACATAAATTAACACATTTATTGTCACAAATAATCTCACTGTTAGTTAATATTATTATCCTAATTTGAAAGGTAAGATAAAGATAGTTTAAGAAATATGTGAAAATACTTTCCTCAGAATATTTAATTCACAAAGTTCCAACCACAGATATTATTTTAGAGAGGTTTCAAACTGGATTTCAAAATCACTGGTAGTATAGATTGGGGGTCAGCCAATTATGACCCATTTGTTAAATATGGCCTGTTTCCTAGGTTTTTTTCTTTTCTTACCAGTCCAGAAGTTAAAAACTGTCAAAAAATTTGGCCAAGTGTGATGGCACACACTTGTAATCCCAGCATTTAGGAGGCTGAGACCAGAGGATTGTGTTTGTAGACAGCCTCAGCTACTTAGTGAGGCCCCCTGCCACTTGGTGAGACTGTGTTTCAAAATAAAAAATAGGCCTGGTGTGGTGGTGTATGCTTTTAATCTCCATGCTTGAGAGGCAGAGACAGGAGGATCGCTCAGGTTTGAAGCCAGCGCACTGGCTTAAGAGCCTTGTTTCCAAACAAAAAGTATAAAAAATAGGTCTGGGGGTGTAGCCCAGAGGTAGAAGGGTTTCCAGGAACCCCAGTACCACCAAAATAAATAAATAAATAAATAAATTAATTAATTAATAATAAAAATCAGGGCACGGAGTATAGCTGGAGGTCAAATGCCCCTGGGTTTCATTCCCAGACCCACAAGAGAAAACAACTTCCAAAAATCTAAAAGATGAACAATGTAATACAACATCAATAATATTGTATTATAATAATTTTTGACTTTTAAAAATTGTGTGAAATTTAAATTCTATTGTACATAAATAAAGTATATTATGTATCACCAACCAAATTTTCTAGACCAGAAATCTACATGAAAAGAACAATAATCTGAGAAAATCAATTGTAAAATAAAAATTACAAATAGCAATAATATATGCCGAAAGCCAGCTAGTCCAATGGGGCGCGAGTTTGCTCGCGTTCGAGGGTCTCAGTAAAGGTGGGGAAGGATAGAGTGATTTTCTACAGATTCTTATCTGTAGCGGTTCTTTCCTAGGAAAATAATCCTATAATCGGCGCTTTTAAAAAGAACCTGACATGGATCGATGCTTCTTGTGCAATCGAACACTTTATTTTGGACACAAGATTTTTTTATATATTCCCCTCTCCCAGTGAATTTCTAGTAAAAGGAAGTGCAAAACACCCAAGTTACAAAAGAGAGATACACATGCAAATTACCAACCCTGAACAAGACAAAAGTAAAGACCTGGGATATTCCAGGTCTTTGTGTTTGAAATCAGTCCCATTATCTCAGGTGGGCCTTGTGCTCCAGAGCCCAGCCCCCTTTGGCCTTGCGGCTGCAGAGGCTTCTATTTGGCTAAAAGTCACACCCAAAATCACTTGAAGAATTTAGTTTTTAAGATCACTCGAAGAATCCAGTTTTTAAGAGTTTTCATTCCTAGGGCTTAGTCCAATGTCCTCCTTTATATATAATGGGGGACGAAGTCCGAGATTCCAGCTTTCATATAGTTATCTTAAGGAAAATCTGTGTTCCTTCATGATGATCTAGGGAATTTCGATGAATGTCTGCTGGATTTTGTCTGCAATACTATCCGCTGTCTGAAAACTTAAACAAACTCATGACACAGTTTAGCAGGTAAACACCAAGAAATAACATGAAGTCTTTAGATTTAGTTGTCAGATATATTTCTCTAGCAGCTGAGCATTTTCCTTCTTTTAATAATCCATATTCCTATCACTAACCTTCTGCAACTTTCTTTTCTTTTCTGATTACCCTAATTCTCTCTTTCCCATTCGGGCCAATCTCAGGATAAGCTCTTCTTTATACAAAATACTTTCTTATTCTCACCATATTTTCTTTCTTTTCACCTTTACACATCTATTTTATCTGTCCTTTGTTTTGACATAGCTATTTTTAACCAGGTGGTGTCGCTGTATTGAAGGTCGAAGGTGGACTGGAATGCTGCTTCTAATTACCATTTGAACAAGGCTCATCTAATTACCATTTGAGCAAGGCTGAAAGTTTACTGGAAGGACATGGATTCGGTTTTCACTCACAGTCCTGATCTTTTTTCCACCGGAGCAATTTCAAGTGGAAAGTTAAAAGAATCATTACTAAAAGAATAGTAGTTATGAAAGAATATCTAAGAGTGGAGGAGTTTTTTGGCCGGAGACGATGCCCTCTCTCGGGGCTAATCACCGATGACTACATGGATTCTCACACATGTAGATGCCGAGATGGAGTGGGCAGCAAAGTCTTGGCAAATATATTAGAAGAGTTAAAGTCAAAGAAAGTGAAGATCCAGCTGAGACACAAGTAACACATGAAGAACAGTTATACATGGAGTATTGAGTACTCAAATTTTCCTCTATTTCTTTTCCAACCCATTATAAACCAATACAAACATTTTCAGATGAAATGAAAAAGAACATGAATCACAAAGATAAGGAGAAAGAAGAGTCAATAACAGATGAGACTCAATAAAATTTGGTAAATGGAAAGTGTACAGATAAGTTGTAGTCTATGGGGTGAAAGGTGAGACTTAAGAACCTTCAGAAAAATAAGTCAACAGGCCGAGCGTGGTGGCGCATGCTTGTAATCCCAACACTTGAAAAGCTAAGACAGGAGTATTTCACAGGTTGGAAGCCAGCCTCAGCTACTTAGTGAGGCTCTCAGAAACTTAGTGAGTCTCTGTTTCCAAATAAAATATAAAATAGGTCTGGGAGTATAGCCTGGATGTAGAAAGCCTCTGGGTTCCATCCCCAGTACCACTAAAAAAAAAAAAAAAAAAAAAAAAAAAAAGAAGTCAACAAAAAAGAATAGCTTTACAATATAACTCTGAAGGACCCCCTTTCCACCCAGAAGAACCCTGTGGTCCGGGCCTCTGGCCCCGACCCTGGGCGGGTGGACAGGTGCTGGCGGGGCACCCCTAGGTGACCCCATCTCCACCCGGAAGGACCCTGTGGTCCGGGCCTCTGGCCCCAACCCTGGGCAGGTGGGCAGGCGCTGGCAGGGAACCCCTAGGTGACCCCCCTTCCACACGGAAGGACCCTGTGGTCCGGGCCTCTGGCCCCGACCCTGGGCGGGTGGGCAGGTGCTGGCAGGGCACCCCTAGGTGAACCCCTTTCCACCCAGAAGGACCCTGTGGTCTGGGCCTCTTGCCCCGACCCTGGGCGGGTGGGCAGGCGCTGGCGGGGCACCCTTTGGCGACCCCCTTTCCACCTGAAAGGACACTGTGGTCCGGGCTTCTGGCCCCAACCCTGGGCGGGTGGGCAGGTTCTGGTTGGGCATCTCTAGGTGACCCCTTTCCACCCGGAAGGACCCTGTAAAAAAGGAAAAGAAAAAAAAGGAAAATATCAAAGTGGGTCAAGGAGGCTGTGGCGGATGCCAGGATACTGGAGATGCAGACAAAAATTATCCAAATGAACTGGAATTATTGGAAAAATTCCCCGCTAAGGAGGACTGCTTCTCTACATTGTTAAGAATCTTGGACATTGCCTGTAAGGAGAGAGACTTTAGCAGAAACCAAGGAGAAAGGCGGTGCTGAAAGCAGTCTCTGCGTTGGCGGTGGAGACTTGTATTCAGGAGAAGCAGAAATCGGATCCTACCAACCTTATTTTTTTTTATTTTTTTATTTTTGGAGAAATTACACCAAAGGTCGAATGCTACCGCCGCGCATGCTTAGGAATACTGGACAACATTCAGAGTGGAAAAAGAGCTTGGGAAAGATTTGAAATGGTGGAGGCAGTGGCAGTGGCAGTGGCCAGTACTCAGGGGAGGCAGAGATCTGATGCATTACACCTGGAACCTTTGAAGTAATGACCCCAGAGGCAGAATGCTACCACCACACACCCTCAGAAATGTGGGACAAATGGTTGGGCGAAGAGCGTGCTCGCATTAGAGCCTGCCGAGGGGTGAGGCCGGCGACAGACACAGCAAAGCTGGGATTGGAGCCTGTCGTGAGGCAAGGCCGGTGCTGGAGCCTCCAAGGCTGGGATCAGAGCCTGCTGAGGGGTCAGGCCAGTGCCAGGGCCAGCATGGCTGGGATTGGATCCTGCCATGAGGCTAGGCTGGTGCTGGAGCTTCCGAGGCTGGGATTGGAGCCTGACCAGAGGTTAGGCTGTTGCTGGGGCCAATGGCTGGCATCGGAGCCATCTGTGAGGCAAGGCCGCTACTCAGGCCTCCGAGGCTAGGATCAGAGCCTGCCGAGGGGTTAGGCTGGTGCCAGGGCCAACGACTGGATTCGGAGCCTGCCATGAGGCAAGGCCAGTGCTGAGGCCTCTGAGGCCAGGATCAGAGCCTGCTGAGGGATTAGGCTGGTGCCGGGGTCAATGGCCGGCATCGGAGCCTTCCGTGAGGCAAGGCTGCTATTGAGGCCTCCGAGGCATGGATTGGAGCCAAGGGGTTAGGCCAGTGCTGAAGCTAGCAAGGCTGGCATCAGAGCCTGCCATGAGACAAGGCCAGTGCTGGGGACTCCAAGGCCAAGATCGGAGCCAGCTGAGGGGTTAGGACAGGGTCGGGGCCAGTGAGACCAGAATCGGGGCCTCCCATGAGGCAAGGCCGCTGCTTGAGCCAGCGAAGTCTGGATCAGTCCACTGGGTAGCCAGGCCACAACTGGGGCCGTCAAGAGTGGCATCGGTATTTGCAACGTGGCATGCACAGAGAAATATCGCATAAAATTAAAACCAGATGCTTCCCCTAATCAGCAATAACTAGGAGGAAAGGGGCAACAGGAAGTGGTCGAGCTATAGAAAGGGCCCTATAGTGAAGCAATTAAGGTGACCAATCAGAGGGTATGGAATAGGGGAGGATGGAGCCTCTTTAAAAAGCAGGAGGTACATAAACATATGTATCAAAGTTAATCACCAAACAAACATGGGGTCGAGGGAGGGGAAGGGGATGGGATGGGGACTGGATGAGTGCTAATTGGATGTGTGCTTGTATATCCTCTGAAGTCTTGTATTCCAATGTGATATATGATTACAATGCACCAATAAAAATAAATTAAAAAAACAATATAACTGAAAATAATGGGAAGTTGGAAATAGCAGCTTTATTACAGAGTTGAAGGGTTGTGGGGATAAAATAAGAAATTGTTTAAATACTCTTTTAAGGAGCAATTAAATATCCAGATGGCTTCTTCCTCTCCATGCAACATGTAACAACTGAGCCCCACTATAGATGAACTAAAATTTACTCTCTTGTATAAGTGAACTAGAGGTTGGTCTTAATGTTAAGGCATAAGTCTAGCAGAAAAAAAGGAAATATGGTGACAAATATAAACACATTAAGCAAAATGAATAGAGAGAATACATTCTATTTTATCATTACACTCCTCAAATCATCTGGATAACTCAGCTCTCAGGACCTCTCTATATAAACCAAAAATCTCAGATAAGATAGGTATTGACTTAAATAAATGCCAATGAACCAATAGTCAGGTGCCCATTTAATCAGAAGATAATGAAGCCCATAGGTCAATAAATTTGGATAGATTTTCTCCTCACATTACCTAGATTCTGGTACCTATACTAGGATGACTCTCCTTTTCCTCATCCGCCAGTGGGGAATATCTCTTTTTTCACTTGGAATAAAATACTCCATGCCAGGCCACTTCTTTGTGTAGATGCCTTTCTTACCCTGCTTTGTCTCTGACATTGAAATATAACTATGAAACCTTGTTTTTGTTGACAAGCACCCTCTTCCCCATCACAGACCCCTATCTTGTGTTGTTCAACACCCCATTGTACAGGAAGGAGAGAAAGAGAGAGAGAGAGAGAGAGAGAGAGAGAGAGAGAGAGAGAGAGAGAGAGAGAGAGAGAGAATTATATTATCATTTGACAATTTTTGAGCAAGATTAGCTTATGATAAAGTAAAGCCACAAGTTTAATTTTACCACCTAATAACTCATTAAAATTTATCTATAGCCAGCCATGAGGCACATGACTTTAATCCTAGTACTTGGGAGACTGAGACAGTAGGATCACATGTTCATGGCCAGCTTCAGCTTCAGCAACTTAGGCCCCTGCATATTAGTGATACCCTGTTTCAAAATAAAAAATAAAATAAAAAAGGAATGGGAATGTAGCTCGGAGGTAGAATGCCCCTGGGATCAATTCCAAAGAATAAACACACACACACATACACATACATAATAACTAATAATAATATAATTTATTCAGCTGATGAATTTTTCTTTCTTTGGGTAAAATTTTATATGATTCCATAAATTTTTTATTTGAGTCATGTAATAAGATTTTGTTATTCTTTTCAATTACAAAACAAACACACAAAGAAATTCAATTGGTTCAGTAGTGATAAGTCAGGGTCCCTTCTACACATGACCTCCTCCCCCATTTGACCTCTGCAAGGACAAGAAGTGGAGGGCAAGAAGCGGAACCCTGGAGGCAGAGAAAGCTGCCTCACAAGCAGTATCTTGCACTTATCATTTAGTCCAGGACTTCCATTTAATTAAGTAGGCAGTGGTCTCAATCCACCCAGTGGTCCCTAATTCTTATACCCTCTTATCTCAGATTTCCCCCAATACAACTCACTTTTCAGTTCTTGATTTGAAGGACACATTTTATACAATTTCTCTACATCCTGAGTCATACCCCATTTTTTGCCATTACTTGGGAGTATACTCTGATACCCAAGTTGCTCAACAACTAACCTGGACTGACCTCCCCCAGGGTGTTTGAGATAGCCCAAACCTCTTCAGACAGGCTCCAGCACAGGACCTCCTTCAGTGCCCCTTGTATGGAACCTAATTCTCTGTTACAATATGTGGATGACCTTTTACTTTGTAGATCCTCCCTGGAAGTGTACAAATGGCACACTGCCCTTCTCCTTAATTTCCTTGGAAGACTTGTAGCCACCCGCCTCAGCTGACCAGATCCAAACTTTCTTGGGTTTTGTAGGATTTTTCCAGCATTGGATCCCCAACTTTGCCATTCTAGCTAAGCTGCTACATGAGGCAGTTAAGGAAACCCCTGTTGGCCCCCTCAGTTTGCCTTCAGTTATTTGCCAAGCCCTCCTGGCTCTCCAGGAAGCCCTCCTTAAATCCCCTCCCTTAGCACTCCCCAATCACACTAAGAGGGAGAGGCAAGAGATAGCTACAGGAGTGCTCACTCAAACCCTGGGACCAACCCAGGCACCAGTGGCCTATTTATCTAAACAGCTTGACCCTACCACTCGTGGGTGGCAACCCTGCCTAAGAGTTCTGGTGGCAGCAGCCACAGTCACAAAAGAAGCTCTTAAAAATTTTCTCCAGATGCCCCTGCAGGATTTTTTCCCACATAGACTCCAGGATTTGCTCTTTCCTCGAGCACTCCCTCTTCTGTCACCTTCTCAAATTCAGGAATTTTATTTGTTGTTCATGGAAAATCCAGATGTTAAAGTGTCTCATTCCTTGACCCTTAACCTGGCCACTCTTTTACCAGTGAGCCAGGGTTCAGGCCCAGACTTGTGTTCACCTAACAATGTTGGGACCTATTAAGCTTCGTTTTTCTTGGCATAATTCTCTTTGGTGTTTTTTTTTATTTATTTTATCAAGTTCACTTGTTTACATACTATGGTGCTCTCCCTCTTTGTATGCCAAACTGCCATAAGTATTAAACCTCTGAAATCTGTTACTTATGCTCCTGATCAAATAGCATGTTTTCATTGGACCAGAAGACCCAAACCCACTCACTACTGAAAAAAGTGGTGTGTATTTCTCTCAGGAAAATGCTGCTATTAAGGACTCTGATCTAATGAAAAGACTGCTAAAAGAGTAGTGTATGTCTTCCTCAGAAAAATGCTGCTATCATTGTTAATAAATCTAGTGACAATCTACCTCATATTTCAAAGGGCTCCATGGGCCAGCAGGTGCTGGGCTCCTTCCCTTTTGGACAAGGGGCAATAGCTGATGGGCTTCTGCCTTTCCCAGGACTCGCTTTCATGATTTGTTTTTTTTTTTACTAGCCCCTTGCCTGTTAAATTCTTCTAGAATGCACATCACCAAGCTGTTCAGGGTAACCTCTGACTCTTGCTGCAGCCACACTCCCACTTGCCCATTTCTGGAGAACCTGACCTTTCCCAGCCAAGGGGCCCCCTTACAACACCCTTTGACAGCAGGAAGTAGCTCAAGATCCAAATCTTTTCCCATTATCACCAAAAGGCTGGATGATAAGTCGGGGTCCCTCCCTCACATGACCTCCTTCCCCACGTGACCTCTGCGAGGGCAGGGAGTGGAGGGCAAGAAGCGGAACGCTGGAGGCAGAGAGAGTCTGCCTCGCAAGCAGTATCTTGCAAGAGTAGTGCATTCCCACAAGTAAATCCCACCCCCAAAATGAATACCTTAAAAAGAGAGGCCTTTCCCTTCTAGCCTCGGATGGGCCCGCAGGTCTCCAAGACTGCCCCAGCCCCTATCCCCAGGAGGACCATAACATTAAAGCTGATACCACGCATACTAGACTCTTCTAGTGATTTATATTGCACCTTGGACTCACACTTTACAAGTAGAATATCCAGTTATATGTAATAATTAAATTTCAAAATTATTTTGTTTTTACAAATTTTCTTTCCAGGATTGTGTAAAAAATAATGGGCCACAGTTGATTTATTTTAATGGGACATAGTTGACTTGTTTCTGTATTACAATTATATTCTTTTTCCTTGTAAATCCTGCCCACCCAGCCTCAGATTGTTCCAAGAAAAGAGGAGTAATAGAGAAGGGAGATAAGGGAAAGAAGAGGCTACATTAGGTACTTAGAACAAAATTTACCTATTTTGGGTCAGGGGTATTGAAATTATTCCTGTAAATTCTTGGGAATTATGGAAAAAAAGTTAATAAATTGAGAAGAATTGTTACAAGTTTTCACTATCATCTGGGATAGTAAAGAAATTGCAGAAGTATAAAATTGCTCTAAAGTACTAAAGATCAACTGATGTTTAATATCAAAAATATTTATAAACTTCTAAAGTATTATTCAAAATGTGAAAAGTATGCCTGTATTACTTATCACTGTTACTGGCCTCTTCCATCCTCAGTCACTGGCAAATCCAATAAAAGGAACTACTGCATATATTTAAAAAGAGAAAAGAAATCCCTTTCTTAAAATCACTGTGAGTAATGATTATTTTCAAATCATATGTACTTTTATTTTTTACAATTGGAAATCAGGTAGAATTATATTAAAAAATTTCATAATTCTTGATTTATTAGTTACACTGTTTTAGCATAGAATATACTATGAATATTGCCTACACATAAAAGTTAAATATATCTAACCCTTAAAAGAGAAGAGTTAAACTATAAAAAAAGTTTCAATGATTCAGTTAAATTGTTTTTATTATAAATCATTTTTTCTTTATTTTTTATTTTTATGTGGATCTTATTGAAAACGGAATACATTCATACAGTTCTTGGTGCCTTTCCCCCACTTCCTCTTTCCCCACCTCCCAATAATGAGTATCCAGATTGACCATGCTACATTCACACTTATATTTGATTTAGCTAAATTTTAAGAAAATATTGTTTAACTTCAAGCCTGATCTTGGACTACCAGTTCAGAAGAAGAAGACAAAGAATTCTCTCATTCTTTGAGTTTAGTTACTAAAGGAGATTAAATTGAATGAATGAAACAATGATTCTCTCCGGGCTTTGTGACACAGGTTTGTAATCCCAGGCTTGGGAAGCAGAGACAGGAGGATTGCTCAGATTCACTGGCTTAAGAGACCCTGTTTCCAAATAAAAAAAATAAAATATGTCTGGGAGTGTATCCCAAAGCTATAAGGGTTCCATCCCCAGTACCACTAAAAGAAAGAAAGAAAGAAAGAAAGAAAGAAAGAAAGAAAGAAAGAAAAGAAAAGAAAAGAAAGAATGCTTCTCTTGTTAAGTCTCCCCTTGTGAGCACTGTTTCGTTTTCTTCTTTTCATACCATTAAGACAAAAGAATGGATAAACAACTGAAATGAAAGGAAAGAGGAGAAAGAAGCAGCTTACTATCAGAATAAATAGGGTGAACTTCCTAAACATGAATTCCTTGACATGAATGTTCATGTCAAACTTGAAAAAATAAAATACCTGACTCCTTCAAGGCCATTGGGTATGTTGAGAAAGTAAAAAAGCTAATGAGACATTTGTGATTTGAATTCCAGAAATGTTTCATGAAAGAAAAAGTTCCCTCATGATTTTTACAATCTTAGGCCAAGAGGTCTATTGTTTAACAGAGAAAGTTGAGGAGTAATCCAACAATAACTCCCATCTTGACACTAAGGTATTCCTCTGCTTGTCTCTGTCATCAGTTTTGATAGAAAATAGAAAATACATATATATAGAGAGAAATTAAAATAAATATTCATATAGATATAGATATATTTTTATTCAATGGAATTATAAATTTTTTCTATTCATGGCATTTAGAGAATTTAAGTTTTTACTATAAATACCACACAATTGCATTTAATTAATGAATTAACACTTTTATTTTTATTACTCAGCAACTTTTCTGCTAAAATAAGAAAATATTAAGTTGTATAGTAATATTTTCAGAATAGGACACTGAATAAAATTTTGTGCATTATAAGATGTGCTTCATGACAATTGACATTATCTGAAAATGAGAAGAATTCATATAAAAAAGAAAAAAACAGAGTTTTTTAGGTTTCACAGAGTTTTGGGTTTTGAGATTATTTTAGAATTTCTTTGTCATAAAACATAAAATAATTTTAATTTATTTATCATGGTTATTAATAGCAGAAATATAAAAAATAATGTGATACAAGAGAAAAAAACAAATAGACAAATTAGAAAGCTTCTTTTTTCTTTGTGGTACTGGGGATGGAGCCCAGGGGAATTCTACCTCTGAGCTACTCTCCCAATCACATTTTTTATTCTTTATTTTGAAACAGGGTCTCCCTGAGTTGCAGAGGGCCTCACTCTGTAGCTGAGGCTGTTGGCAAACAGCGATCCTCTTGTCTCAGCCTCCCAACACCATGCCTGGCAAATTAGAAACTTTTCTATAAAAAACAAATGAAGAAAATATATTGGAATAGAATAGTAATAAGGACAAAAAAGAATATTAAGAGTTAAAATTCCTTTTATTGTACTAAAAATTTAATTCAAATCAAAATTATATAATTATGCACAAATATTTTCTCTTAGAAAAAGTATCATGTATCTGATAACCTATGGCTACAGCATCTCATGCAGATCTTGAGAAAGCTCGATCAGGGGATCCGCAATGGCATAGATCCCCCATGAAGTATGTCTAGCATTCCTTTATTCAAAAAATTATTTTAGGATTACTTGGATCAATATGTATAATTGGAATTTTATGTGTAAGCATTATAACTAAAACTGATGGACAGCGGCTTGTGAGAGACTCAGGCAGCAAAGATTTTTTTCCCAAGGATAAAGTTTGGGCAAAACATTAAGTTCAAACTGACCTTAGTTTGGGCCAATGTATAAGATTAAGTTTGAGTCAGCCTTGTGAAGTGAGACAAAGCATACTAAGATTATTTAAATGTCTGACACCCTTCCCCTGAACTCTGTAAAAAATAAAACTTTTCCTGTCCTTGGAGTTCCTGCTTGCATAGCTATGCCCTTGCCTTTCTGCCAAAAAAGAAAATATAAAAATTGTAACAAATCCTGAATAAAGCAGAGAAGTTTGAACCTGGTCTTGTGTGACAGCTCTTCTCTCATTCGACCTCGGCTCTTCTCTCACCAACATACCAACCTCTACTCTTGCTAGTGCTGGACCCCGGCAACCTATATTTAAAATTTTTTCACCAGTCTTACAGTCTTTCTATATGAAAGTTACCAGTGGTATTTATGTTTCTTAAACACTTTCCACAGTTTTAACTTCAGAGTATGGCCCCTACCAAAAAAAAAATTAAAAATGAATATTATTTTGTTATACAAATTGTCCTGGGCTTGATTTTTATTTAGTATGTTTCAAAGATATATTTGTATTAATATACACAGAAAGGTCATTGTTTTCAATGAAGGTTATTTCATGCTTGTCATCTTTTAGTCACCAAGAATATTGTCCCTTTTCTCTATAATACCATGATTTTTACTTTGAGAAATTTCTGCCTGCTATCTTCATATAAAATTCTGTCTGGGTAATACATATAAAATTCTAGTACTTTCTATGAAAGCTGAGACTGCCAGATTTCATTCAGCTCCACCTTTTTACTTGCATATCTGGGCAGGAGAAGTGTAAGCAGTCAGCAAGTTGGGGCTGTCTGATATTTCCTTCCAAGCATTATCAGTTTGAAAGCTATTTCTACATGAATCATTCCTTTTGCCAGACTTGTCCTGAAATAAGACTGTGTTAGTGGGCACAGGTTTCTAGTTCTCAGAGATCTCCAGATCCCTGCTTTGTTCCAAACCTAAATTTGATCTATCAAGTTATAAATTTTAATTTCCCAATAAATCTGCATCTTATATCTTGACAGAAACCTTTTATTTTTAACTGAATATAACTAACTGTTGAAAAAAATGGCACAATATTAAAAAAATAAGGTGAATGCTATGGATCCTTGAGAAATAGGTTGTAAAATGTATAAGCTTTGAAATAGGATCCTTGCTGCCTATAACAACTAGCAATCAAACTATATTTAAAATATTTGTGACCAACTGAAATAATAGTTTCCCCCCTTTACTATAATTTAAAAACTTTAATTTGTGTGCAATTCAATTAATCTAAAAACAGCTAATACAATTATAAAGAAAAATATTTTTATAAAAAAAAGATTTTTATAATGTACACTGTCATAAATTAAGATAAAATAAAACTAATAATATAAAGAAAAGGTAGCATTTACATCAAAATATCCAAGTAAACCAATTAAATAGAATAAAGATTCCACTTACATAATAACCTTATATATAATAAGCACACACTGCCACTCAAACATGAAATGATGGTCATTTATATAAGAAATGCTTAAAGAATGGATATTGATGTTAAATAAAAACATTCATCCCTCCTTCAAATCATTTTCTAAAATTAAATTGATCATATATCTAAGTATAGTAGAAAAATATCTTTTCATAAACTTTGGGTAGGCAGTGTTTTCTTAAATAGGTTACAAAATCCTTAATCAGAGAAAATTGATGAATTGGATTCCCTTAAAATTAAAATTTTCTGTTAATCAAAGTGCATCATTAAATTGGCATAAGAAAGTCATATGTGGTGGCATATGCCTATAATTCCAATATTTGAAAGAATGACACATGAAGATTTCAGGTTCAAGGTTAGCCTCAAAAACTTAGTAAGAACCCATTTCAAAAAAATAAAAAAAACATAGGGTTGGGAGTGTTTCTCAAAAGTTCAACCTTCATAACCAAAAATGAGAAATAAAAAAAGACTGGCATGAGGTAAACCATAGAAATATGTGAGCAACAAAGATTGATTTAATTCAGAATGAAAAAGAATGCCTCTATATCAAACAAGAAAGACAAAAACATCATAAAATGGACAAAACATTTTAATAGCATTTTACAAAGTGAGATTTTGAAATATCAGATGAGCATTAAAGGCATAGTAAGTTTGTTAAATTTAAAGTAAAACCATATACATTCAATAGCATGTATAGTAAAATTATATACTAACTAAAAGTTTTTGTATTGCAAATAGGATTGTAAATTGGTTAAACATTTTATAAACCAGCAATACATTCTAAATAAAAACTAAATATATAACCTTCATATAAATAAGCAATTCTACCTTTAGGTATATATTCAATAAGTTAAGAAGATGGCCAACAAACAACTATGCAAGAATGTTCATTGAAGCATTAGCCACAGTGGTCAAAACTTGTAAATTACTCAAATGCCCATGAACAGTTAAATAGGCAAATATAAATTCATGTATTCTTATGATAGAATGTCACTTCACCGTAAAAAGTTTGCTATATGCAACAATAAAAATAAATCTTATTGGCAGAGTAAAAATCTGAATATACCCAAAGTCATAGAGAAAATAATTAAAAGGAATTAAGAGACATTATCATCAAGCATTGTATATGTGTTTGAGTGTGTGTGTGTGTGTGTGTGTGTGTGTGTGTGTTAAATACTACCCACCCCTTTAACACTATATATATATATATAATATAGTGCATATATATAGTATATATAGTGTATATATAGTATACTATATACTATACAGTATATATATAGTGTATGTGTATAGTATACTATATACTATACAGTATATATATAGTGTATGTGTATAGTATACTATATACTATATAGTATATATATACTATATAGATAGTGTATATATATATATATATATATATATATATATATATATATAGTGTGTGTGTGTGTGTGTTTGTGTGTGTGTGTTACTGGGGTTCCTGGAAGCCCTTGTGTGTGTGTGTGTGTGTGTTTGTGTGTGTGTGTGTTACTGGGGTTCCTGAAAGCCCTTCTACCTCCGGGCTACACTCCCAGACCTATTTTTTTAATATATTTTTTATTTGGAAACAGGGTCTCTTAAGCCAGCATGGCTGGCAGCTGGCTTGGAACCTGCACGATCCTCCTGTCTTTGCCTCCCAAGCATGGGGATTACAAGCATGTGCCACCACGCCTGGCTATATTATACATTTTAAAACATGTTTTTAAAAGGTAGAAATATCCAACTCATGAAAAATAATTTAAATAACAAAATTGATGAGCAAAATCCAGAAATCATAACTTATAAAAATAGATGTAAAGCCAGGCATGGTGGTGCACACTTATAATCCCAGCATTCAAGAGGCTGAGACCAGAGGATCCCAGTTCTTGGACAGCCTCAGCTACTTAATGAGGCCCTCTGCAACTTAATGAGATCCTGTTTCAAAACAAAGAATAAAAAATAGGGTAGGGGGTGTAGCCACGAAGTCAAATGCCCCTGGGTTCTATCCCCAAATCTGCAACAAAACAAAACAAAACAAAATAAATAAAAATAGATGTAAAAACCCTAAATGAAATATTGGAAAGCTGACTACAGGAGGAAGAAAGAGAAATGGAAGGAGTAAAGTGTGTGCAAACGTGAGATGAGTTCAGATCTACAGCACAAGGATAGAAAGTGGCCCGGTAAGAGTAAGGACACTTTTTCTGTGAAGACTTGTGCCGGTTTATGGATATAAATAAAGAAAATATCAGTTTTATGGTGTTTTTCTTCTTTTTATTAAATTTCAAATACAGGAGAGGAGTGCATCACCTGAGATGGGAGGAGTCTGACTAGCACATATTAGAAAACTATTGTTTAATTTTGGGTAATTAGCAAGTAATATGAAGTTAAGATCATGAATGCAAAGCAAGTGTATTATTTGTGCTTATATTAATTTAGTAATTTTATCTTATATTTCTTTTTTCCTGATTTGCTAATTTTTAATGGCTCTCTAATTCTTATAAGTGCAATGCCATTTTTGAGTTAGCTGAGAATATGAATCAGAATAGCTTATTTGCTTGCTTTTATTGTTTCTTCAAATTTATTTGAGTTTGATTTTTTGGATGCCACTTTGGATTCTTAAACTTTGTCCTGTGTTAATTACAAGTACACTCATCAATACATATATTTTCTTTTTCTTCTAAATTTTGCAAAGCTATGAGCTGTCCAATATATATTTATAAGATCTTTTATCATCTAATTTCTTCTATTTAAATGTAAACTATAGTTTCAGTGACAGAAGTACGTTATGTTAAGTGTACTTGCTAGGATGTTTTCAATTCTAAGGTTTGTCTATCAGAAATTTCTTGAAAGAATTACCAGTGGAGCAATACAGGAGGACTAGGAAAGTGGTTTTTGTGTGATGTAGTGGGAGAATTAATAAAGGAAACCCTTTTACTGACATCATGCATGCATGTGAAATTTATCAGTGCCAATCTCAATATCATTTATGGGGAAGGAGAAGGGTTGAAAAAGAGCAGGGCAGAATTACACAAAGAATTGGGTACATGCATGTCCTTATAATTCTGAACTACATTATGATCTGATACTGTAATGCACTGATTAAAAGTATATGTAAACAAATGAAGAAAGAATTAGAATTTATAATTATCAGTGAAGCACAGTGGTGCATGCTTATAATCCCAGCATTTGAGAGGCTGAGATGGGAGGATCATGGTTTTGCAGAGAGCCTCAGCTACTCAGTAAGGCCCTTTGCAACTCAGCAACAGCCTGTCTCAAAATAAAAAATAAAATTATAGGGCTAGGGGTGTAGCTCAAAGGTACTATGCCCCTGGGTTCCATTCCCAGTACCACACACACACACAAAAAAAAAAAAATTATGGTTCTTATTTTAAATTTTAACACTCATCTACATATTTTCTTTGTTTTTTACACTAATCTACATGTTTCCATGTTTTCATAGTGATATTTTTATTAAAATATTATAATGTAATAATTATAAAAATTATGTACTAAATAAAACCCCATCATATAAACACACAATACAAATTGTTTTCATTTTTTTTTTGTGTGTGTGTGTGTGTTGTTGTTGTTTTTGTAGTATTGGGGATGGAACCCAGGGGCATTCTACCTTTGAGCTACACCTCCAGCCCTATTTTTTATTCTTTATTTTGAAACAGGGTCTCACTGAGTTGCAAAGAGCCTCACTAAGTAGCTGAGGCTGGCCACGATCCTCCTGTTTCAGCCTCCCAAATACTGGGTGTACAAGTGTGTGTCACCACATCCAGCTTGGTTTTTGTTTTTAAAAGTGCATATTCTTCCTCAATATAATGTTTTTCAGGTCCTTCTATTTTATTGCAAATGACATGTTTTCACTAATATGCAGAAGCTAGGGTGCAATTGGGATACAAGAGGGGATCCAGGCAACAGAAGAGAAACCTCAGTGGAACCAAAGCAGAAGATCTAAGGGAAGGGAGTGGGGGAAACTGAGGTTCATCAATAGAAATACTACCATTGACTATGTGTACATATGTGAATATACCAATGTCAATTTCATTATTGTTTATTTGGAAAGGAAAAAATGAGCAGGTGGGGTGCACCAAGTGCTATGTGCATGAATGTTATTGTCAAAATAATTTACATTATGATGTGAGACTATAATGCACCAATAAAAGCACAAAAAAGAATAAAAATTAAAGTGGATATTTATAGGGGATGTCAGGCAGAAATGTATTATTTTTCTCTGATAAATAGATATTAAATGTGAATCTGCTTATACACATTTCACACAAATATAACAATGAAGAGAGAAAATGAAACTACACATAATCTATACCTCATAAGACATAGGTAAGAGACAAACCAGTAAGAATACAAATTTTGTACATATTTAAGTAGAAAAATAAACATTAAAATCCACTAAAGCTATCTCTTGAATCTTTACTAAAACACATGCTAGGTAAGACTGGTAGGAAAGTGTGAAAAGTAAGAAGGCATCTCTCAATAATGGAACACAAGAAATCCTTCCCACCAAAGAAGAAGGGCATGTCTTCTACATTATGACTTCTGAGAACAAGTCAGATATAGTTTCACTGGCAACTAGAAAACCTCTCAGAGGATAGATAGCAACAGAAGCATATGATTCTTGAAACCTTGGTAGGAATCAGAACAATAAAGTAAGAAGCTGATAATTAAATGGTCTATGGAAACCAAGGTAGAAAATTAAAAATCAAATGAAAGAACAAATTCTGCCCAATCTAAGAAGGATCTGTTTGGTACAGAATTTACATTTCAATTAGCAGAAAACCACACCTTTAAAATTCAGAAAAATAAGTAAATTCAATTCTCTACTGCTTTTATTCTTGGTGTATAAGATATGATATATTTTTAAATGAACTGAACATCAGAAAATATTTTTCAAAAGTCCATAATAGAAGAAATAGACAAAAATTCTTTCTCTAGCTCCTAAATATGAAGCAGAAAAAAATTAACATGATAACCCAACCCAACCCAACTTAAATGTTCTTAAATGTAAATTTATTGATAAAAAGAAAATATGGAAAAATTTTAAAAATTGGAAAAATTAGACAAGAAGAAAAGGTAATGGAAAAAGATAAAAATTGTCTCATAATGACTAAATTTTAATAATCTTGAAGAAATAGGTATGTACAGAAAAATAATCAAAGCAATGAAGTATAGAAATGGGTAGTCAATAACAAACTATAAAATAGAAATGTATAAAGAAAAATAATAGGATGGGCATGGTAGCGCACACTTGTAATCCCCACACTTGGAAGGTGGAGACAGGAGGATTGCGCAGGTTTGAAGCCAGCTGCGTTGGCTTAAGAGACCCTGTTTTCAATTAAAATATAAAAAGTAGGTCTGGGAGTGTAGCCTGGAGGTAGAAGGGCTTCCAGGAGCCCCAGTACCACCAAAAATAAATAAATAAATAAAAATAATAATAGATATAGAAGTTAGACAACATATTTAATGCATACTTAAGTTGAAATACTAAATACAATTAACAAAATTATTTAAAAAATCATAATTTCAAATTTGTAATTACAAATTTATTGAATAACAGAAAATCTAACTGGCATGTAAAGTCACATTGTTCTCTTCTTTGAAATATTATAATTGAATTACCAAATCTGAATCCTATTCTAATGAAAGCAATAAAACATAAAAAATATGAAAAGTATTCTTGGCCTTATAGATATGGAAGCTAAATAACTAAAAGAAATTTCAATAATTGTAAATAACTCAAAAAAGAATGTTTGAACAAAAAAATTATATATAATCATTTATACCTTATCAAGTACATAGAAAGAATAGTCAACGGACTCAGGAACACTGTATGATGGACTTCTCTCCTCCCAAGATAGATAGACATCAGTTGATAAGCTATCTTAAGGACTCTACTAAAGGATGGGATTTCTTTCACTAAAGAATAGCTAAAATAACTGAAAACATGAGCTGACATTGAATACTAAATGCCTAGAATTATAAATGGAAGTCTTAATCAAAGTAGACTAAATGGTAAAACAATCATATGGAAATGTTATTTCATGCAAAGTAGAAATAATATAACATGAGAACAGAAGAGATATGAAGAAGAAAGAAAAGGAAAGTAGAATAAATTCAGTTGGTAAACATTACTGAAATACAAGTGTGCTTAAATAATAAATACCTAATACATAAATAATTTTTAAATTATAAATCAAATAAAAGAAGTCAGGT
The DNA here is from genome assembly GCF_963383645.1 of Muscardinus avellanarius. Lineage (NCBI taxonomy): Eukaryota > Metazoa > Chordata > Mammalia > Rodentia > Gliridae > Muscardinus > Muscardinus avellanarius. The sequence continues at coordinate 52,563,885 of NC_137801.1, forward strand.
TTAAAAAAGATAAAAAAGAAAATTAAAAAAAATAAACTTAGTAAAGTGATGTGCACCAGTAGTCAGTATTTAGAAGAATAAAACAGGAATCACAGGTTTGAGGATAGTATGTAATAAGTTAGTGAAACGTGTTTCAAAATAAAAATTGAAACTAGGCTAAGGGTGTAGCTCAGTGGAAGGATATCCCAGGGTTCAATCTCCAGTGCCACCAAAAAATAAAAAGAGGACTTATGAGAGAATTATAAAAGAAAGGAATGAAAAAAGAATGGAAGTAAGGACGGAAGGAAGGAAGGAAGGAAGGAAGGAAGGAAGGAAGGAAGGAAGAAAGGAAGGAAGTAGTGAGTCTAGGCATCTCTTTGATATAGTTATTTTATTTCTTTTGGATAAATACACAGAAATGAGATTCCTTAATCATATGATAATTCTATTATTTTATAAACTCACATTGTTTTTAGTATTATTATACAAATTTAAATTTCCATCAGTAGAAATTAAGACTTTTATTTTCTTTGTAGTCTCAGCAGTATTTGTTATTTTTATCATTTTGACAATAGTCACTCTGATTTCATTGACATAACTCATAATGGTTTTAATTTCCATTTCTCTTTTGCTTAATGATTTTGAGTATTTTTATATATTTTATTAGTCACTGTATTTCTTTTTTTGAGAAATGTTTATTCATGTTATTTGCTCATTTTAATTTAGTTATTTTTTGTTGTTTAGGTTGTGGGGAGCCACTAAGATTTTCCCCTTTAAGAATACTTCTGACTGTCCTTTGCTCAGAGCCAATAAGGTTTGGGGTCAGAGAAAGTTCAAGGTCTGAGAGAAGCTCAGGTGGGATTGATTGACTTGACCATTACGTGAACAAGTAGTGATGGCATGAGGGTTGATTTGTTTGACTATTATGTGCACAGGGGGATGGCAAGAGGGTTGATTGACCTGGAGCTGTATAAATAGAATGAGAGTGATAAACCCAGGATCAGTCAGTAGAGATATTGACCCGGGAGTGTACTGGAGATCCTTCCATGATAGAATTAAATATTCTTTGAATCAAATTCTTAGGATTGAATTCTTTTTATCCTCACGCCTCTCTTTGGAACCGTACTTTTGCCAGCTCGCACCAGCATTAGGTGAATATTATATATTAGATGAGAAGTGTGGAGAGATTTTTTTTTCATTTCATAGGTTATCATATATTATATATATATATATATATATATATATATATATATATACTTTTTGCTATGAAAAACCTTCTTAGATATATGGTATATATGCAGAATGGGATACCATTCAGCAACAAAAAAGAATAAAATCCCATCATTTGTGGCAACTTGATTGAAACTATAGGACATCATATAATTTAAATAGACCAGACAATGAAAGACAAAAATAAAAATTGTGGTAGAAATATGATTGTATGCTTTGTTAATATCCAAACCCATATATATATATATATACAAAATTCTAGAAGCACCAATATATATGTGAGATCCTAGGATAGACTGCAAGTTGTGATAAATTAATTTGTGTTATAACAAGGCAAATGTGTGAATGATCATATTAAATAAATTATAGGAAATAAAAGAACCCGAGCTACATAATTTTGCAAAAATATGTCTGGAAAATTATAATTCCCTAGTTAGTACATTTAGTTTTAATTTTATTTGGGGTTAACAATTCTAAATTGCTTTATGTACATTGATGTTGATAAGTTAAATAAATGATTGGTGGAAAATGTATTTATCTCTATTAGAGAAGGATATTACACATAAGCAGAAAAAAAGGATAGAATAAATCCTGTGGTACTTTACTAAGATTAAAAATAGCAATATAAAATCATATTTATCTGAATGCATATAAAGAAATATAGATACAAAACCTTTATAGCTGTCTGTATACAAAGGCCAGTGTTCATACATATATAGATTAACTCTGTCCCATTGTTTAACAATCAGCTTAAATAAAAACAATAACACTACAGTAGCAATGAGAACAGCCAATGCTGAGATCTTAACTTCAAATTTTTCATTCTCTAACAAAATGAATAGGGCTTCTTAGAGAAATAGTGGTTTTTTAGGGTCTGAGGCATGAAATATAAAAAATGAACTCAGGCTACCTATAGTTTCAGAAAGTAAAAAAGTCCTCTAGAAACAAAGAATGATGACATGTGAAAAGAACATAGAAGCCAATTTGAAAGAGCTCCAAATGGCCAAAGTACAATAGAATACATAATATAACACTGGATTATAACTTGAAGTATAAAATAGATATCAAGTGTCCCTAAGGACTATCTGCTAATTCACATTTCTGCTGTGTCCATATGTATGCTCCACTCCCAAATCTACAACAATGGTTTGCAAACTTAGAGAACTCACATGTTTGTTTATTGCTATGCAAGTCCCTGTAGCCATGTAGGCTCCTGCTAGAATGATCTGTAAAATCAAGATTTTAACAAGCACCATTCAGGTCCCTGCATGAAGCATCTTTAGTTTCTCAGTCCCAATGGATTCAGATACAGCCACTAGAGTTTGCTGGGTGGTTTAGCTAGTCAGTATGGAGTTTCACAGTGGACTTGATAAGACAAATTGTACCCACTGGAGAGACATGTCATTTCTTGGTTCTTATAATTTTAGCTGGTCATGTCTTGAGGCACTAAAATGTGGAGAGAAGAATGTGATTGCTTTGATATTGGTTTTCTGTAATTACTGACTTAAAAAGATTAAACTTCTTCTTTGCTGGAGTTGGTCTCCAAGATCAGCCAGGTTCCAGCAGTTTTTAGCTCCCTCAAAAACTCATCAAGATGGTGTTGCTTCCACTTACTCACCAGATAAGATGCATAAAACTTTGTTTAGTTCCCTGCCCTCTGTGCTGTCTCTAGTTCAATTGCATATTGACTGTCTTTTTTCTGCTGTGTTCTGACTGCATTTTTTTTTTGTCAAGAAGCTATCTTCCAACTGGTTCAGTTTCAAGTCTCAACACAAGTGAAATGCACTGCCTTCCTCTATTTCTCCATCTTTAATCCCCCACCCTCATCATATTTTTAACATAGAACTGGAAATTCTAGCCAACGCAATTAGTCAGCAAAAATAAATGAATGCTATTGAAATAGAAAAAAACCAATATTATCTTTATTGATATAATAATCATATATATGTAAACACCTAAGGACTTCACAGATGCACTAATAGAATTGATAAGATAAACTGATAAAAATCACAAGATACAAAATTAACATACAAAAATTAGTTATACTAATCAAATGCAACCTCATTAAAACATAATTTTAATTTATTTTCTTGAAAAGATAAGAAAATTAAAAAATTAGTTACATTTCTATACATAAAAATGAACTTTTATTTTTTTTATTTTTTTTCTAAGTCTCGGTTGTTGAGCACACAGGAGGTCAGTTTTATCTGTTCTTTTAAGCTATCTTACAATAAACACTGGATGTTCTATCATTGTTACAGTTTAACAAACAACAATTATATATTTTATAATAAAAATACAAAACAGAATTATGAGAAACTAAACAAACCCTATATATATATATATATATGTATATGTATATGTATATATATATATTAGTTTGGTAGTTTAGTTTTTATTCTTTTGGGTATATACCCAGAAGTGGTATTACTGGGTCTATGGTGGAAACTTAGAAACAAGAAAACAAATAACCTAATCAAAATGGGTAGGGTAAGTGAACTAAATAGACACTTCACAAAATAAAAAATTGAAATGGCCAATAAATGTATAAAAATGCTCAACATTATTAGCAATCAAAGATATGCAAATCAAAGCACCCCTGAGATTTTGATTTTTAATTTGAATTGCTATCTTGTGGCCCTGTGATGATTTTCTAGAACTCCTTAGTCTCTCACCTTCCTGTTACTCTCCTCACACCTCATGAAAGGTGATGCATTTAGCCTTTTATCCATCCTGCTTTCAGGACCTCTGCCCTACCTCAATATTGTTCAGTGGCCACCAGTACCAAAAATATTTATGGACTCAAGTACATTGCCATTTTTAAAGAAATAACTAAAAATAATCCTAAAAATTATATGGAAGGATGAAAGAACCCAAATACCTGAAACAACCTCAGAAAAGAAAGAAAAAAAACAGAAAAATCACACTTCTGATTTCAAAATAAAAATTTAAAATTCTTAAAATTAAATAGTAATGACATAAAAGCAGAAATATAGACTAATGGAACAGAATGAAGAGTCCTATAAGAAACCTACCTACTTACAATTAATCAGTCTGTGACAAGAGTGCCAAGAATACAAAATGGTGAAAAGTTATCTCTTCAAAATATGATGCTGGGAATAACTAGAAATTTACATTCAAACAATCAATTTGAATCCTTATTTTATACTATACACAAAAGTCAAGCCAAAATTTGATTAAAGATTAAAATATAAACCTCAAATCCTCTAACTTCTAGAAAAAAATAAGGTAAATGTTTCAAGGCAAAACTATGGAGAAACCATTTCATTTATTCTCAGGTAACAAAAATTTAAACTATATTAATGGAAGAAAATGTATCAATTAATGCAAAATTAACCTTTTCTACTAAAAAATTATTCTCAGTATATACTAGTCTCTATTAACTAAAACTTTATCCTAAACATATACAACACACTATGAAATAATATATGCGTGAAGTTATTATTTTATTTTATTTTTTGTAGTCCTGGGGATTGAACTTATGGACATTTTACATCTATGCTATCCCAGCAGCTTTATTTTATTTTGTTATTTTGAAATATTCTCACAAAGGTGTGGAGGAACTAAATTGCTGAGGCTGGCCTTTAACTTATGATTCCCCTGTCTCAACCTCTTAAGTAATGTGATTACAAGCATGTGTCACCATGCCTGGCTACAAAATTATTTGTAATGCCAATATATGCAAAAGAAAAATTAGAAGTAATTTAAACTGATCCATATGAGACTAAGTAAAACACTACAGTGAAAAAATATAATAGAAAAATATACAACTATGAAAAGTTACAAATCTATGAGCTGATATAGAATTTTGTCCAGGATATACTTTTAAGTAAATAAAAGTAATAAAAAGAAGACCCTGGAATATCTCTACATTTGATTTTGGTGAGACACCCCTATATTGTGTCTTTCTGTGTGTTTCTGTGTGTGTGGATGTATGTATGTTTATTTGGTACTGGGAATTTAACCTAAAAAAATTCTCCCTTCATCCCTGGTTTGTTTGTTTGTTTGTTTGTTTGTTTGTTTGTTTGTTTGTTTGTTTTTGAAACAAGATACAAGTTGTGGAGAGCCTTGCTAAGTTCCTGAGGCTAGTCACAAAATTGTGATTCTTCTGTTTCAGCCTCTCAAGTATTAGTATTAAAGGCATGTGCAACCACACACAGCTGAGACATTCCTATATCTTAAAAAATTACCTAGATAAATTTTACATGAGACTTTATATTTTCACTCAAAAGAACATAAGTGAACAAACTAATAAGATGCTTCAGTATAACTTGTCATTCATATTTTCATATTCACACTTCTCATTATCCAGGTAAGGCAAAATCATAAATAGAACGTCTAAGAGTTTGTTTATTCAAAACCAAGCATAGTGGTACACACCTGTAATCCAATTCCAACACTTAGGAGGCTGAGATATGAGGATCTTAAGTTTGCCACCACCATCAGCAATTTAGTGAGGTTCTCCAAATTTAATGAGACTCTATTTCAAAATAAAAAATAACATAGGGGTGTGGCTCACAGGCAGAATTTCCTTGCATGCAATCTACAGTCTGCAAACAAAAACAAATTAAAAAAAGATTCGTTGAAAGAAATGAGGGAGTCAATAAATAAATTGGAGAAAATGATAGCAAACATCTCTGGAAGATTATATGACATGGAAACCAGAATATTGCTGTAAGAAGTCAGTTTATTCAAAAGCAAAAGCATAGTCAACAGCATACAGAAGACATTATAATAACAAAATTTAAACATACAACAATTATGGGACAGTAAAAAAATGTTCTGACTTATTAATAAAAGGCATTGAAGAAGGGATACAGGTACAGACCAAGGATATCTGTTATCTATTCAGATAAATAATTTCAGAAAATTTTTCAAATATGGAAAAATACTTGAACATTTATTTATAGGGGATGAACAAAACACTGTTAAAATAAGAACAAAGGAGGACCTCATCATGCCACATAATATTAAAAATGACTAACATAGAGGCGAAGGAAGAAATCTTCTGTGAGTGCTCACATAAGAAAAGGCCACAGTGAGAACAAAAGAACAGATGAAATTCAGGGGAAAAACAATGAAAATCACTCTAGACTTCACAACTCAAGTCATAAATGTGCGGAGAGACTGGTATGAAATACTCTAGACCCTGGAAGAAAACAGCTTTCAAACAAGACTGATATATCCTGCCAAGATATAATTTAAAATCAATGAATAAATAAAAATATTCCAAGATAAGCAGAATCTTAAATAATGTCTGACTACCAAGCCAGCACTAAAAAAAAACAAAAAAAAAAAAAAAAAAAAAAAAACTTAAAAAATAAATCGTAGCGGGGCATGAGGGCACGCGCTTGTAATCCCTGAGCTTGGGAGGTGGAGACAGGAGGCTCGCATAGGTTCGAAGGCAGCCGCATGCGCTGGTTTAAGAGACCCTGTTTCCAAATAAAAATATAAAAAATTAGGTCTGGAAATGTAGCCCGGAGGTAGAAGGGCTTCCAGGAACCCCAGTACCACAATAAATAAATAAATAAATAAATAAATAAATAAATAAATAAATAATAAAAAAGAAAAACACAAATAAATTTTAGAATAAAAGAAAAGATTATCTCTATCAGCTGGGCAACTAAGGAAAAAAGAAATAACATTACACCAAACAGGATACAGCACACAAAATGATAGGAAAAGAAATCATATTTCAATAGTAACATTGAAAGGCAAAAGTTTTAACTCACTAATAAAAAGACACAGACTGGCAATGTGGATTAAAACCATAATCTATGTTCTGCTTGCAAGAAACTCACCTTACAGGCAAATATAGTCACAGGCTAAAAGTAAAAGAATGTAAAAAGACATGCCATGCAAATGGAGACTGAAAACAAGCAGGGGTAACAACACTGATATCTAATAAAACAGACTTTAAGTTGCAACACATCAGAAGAGACAACGCTGGGCATTTATTATTAATAAAAGGAATAATTCAGCAAGAAAATATAATGATAGTCAACATGTATGCCCTAAATAAGGTGCACCCACATTTGTAAAACAAACTCTTTGGTATATAAGGCTTCAAATAGACCCAAATACAATAATATTGGGAGACTTTAACAGACCACTCACACCACTAGATCAATCTTCAAGACAAAAGTTGATAAAGACTTCAGACATAAAAAGACTTTAAAACAAATGGACATAAAAGACATGGAAAGAATATTTCAACCAGCAGCAGCTGAATACATATTATTCTCAACTGTCCATGGAACCTTCTCCAAAGTTCAGGGCCACAAATCAAGCAGCACCAAATTAAAAAGATATAATATAATATCTGCATTTTTTCAGATCACAACAGAATAAAAGTCAAAATCAACAAGAGAAAGAGCAAAAGAAATTACATAAATACATGGAGAATAAATAATACACTCTTGAATTAGAAATGAATTAGAACAGAAATAAGGGGAGAAATAAAAAATATTCTGGAATTAAATAAAAATAGAGACATGACATAAAAAAATCTATGGAACAATTGAATAGTGTCTTAAGAGAAAAATTTATAATGCTGAGTGCTCACATAAGAAAAGCAGAAAGTTGCCAAATAAATTAATTATATACCTCAATTTTGAAAAATAAAAAGTCCAACCTCAAAGCCAGAATAAGGCAGAAAGTAATTAAAATCTGAGCAAAAATAAGTAAAATAGAGGAAAAAAAACCCCACAAAGGATCAACAAATAAAAGAACTGGACTGCCAGGCATGGTGGCTCACATGCATGTAATTCATGCTTGGGAGGTGGATACAGGAGGATAATGCAGGTTTGAAGTCAGCCTTGCTGGTTTAAGGGACCCTGTTTCCAAATAAAAGTATAAAATAGGTCTGGGAGTATAGCCCGGAGGTAGAAGGGTTTCCAGGAATCCTAGTACCACCCAAATAATAATAATAATAATAATAATAATAATAATAATAATATAATAAAACTGGACTTTGAAAAAATTAACAAGATTGGCAAGATTTTAGTCAACCTAAACAAAATAAATAAAAAAGGAGACATTACCACAGACTGTGAAAAAATTCACATGATCATTAGAAACTATTTTTAAAATTATATTTCAATAAAGGGGAAAACATGGAAGAAATTGACAGATTTTAAAACTCATACAACCTAACTAAATTGAGCCAAAAAATATAGAAAATGTAGAAAATGTAAACCATCAAATATCAAGCCAAGAAATAGAAACAGCAATAAAAATTTGGCGGTCAAAGAAAAGCCTAGATCCAGATGGATTTCCAGTTGAATTCTACAAATCTAGTAGAGAACTAACCCCAAAATTTTACAAGTTATTCCATAAAATCAAAAGTGACTAAATTCTTTTAAAGTCCTTTTATGAGGCCAGTATCACATAAATACTCAAACCAAATAAAGATACCTTAAGAAATAAATTACAGACCAATATTATTGATGAACATAGATGTGAAATTTCTAAACAAAATATTTGCTGTGCACATTCAAAATTACAATAAGAGAATTGTACAACACAACCAATCCGGTTTCATCCCAGGAGAGCAAGGCTGGTTCAACATATGCAAATATATATTTCACCTCATAAATATAACAAAGAACAATAATTACATGATCATATCAATAGATGCTGAAAAAGCATTTGACAAAATCCAACATCAATTCATGTTAAAAAAAAAAAACACTGCAGAAAATTGGAACTGAAGGAATTTATATCAACCTCATTAAGGCAATATACAATAAACCCAAATTCACTATCATATTAAATGAGAAAAAACTGTAGAAATTTTCTCTAAAATTAGAGAAAGACAAGAAGGATGCTTACTATCACCACACCTTTCAATATAGTCCTTGAGACTCTTGCCAGATCAAGAAGACAAGAGAAGTATATTAAATAAATTCAAATAAAAAATAATTAAAATTATCTTTGTTTGCAAATGACAGATAAATATAATTAAAATAGACATTCTACCAAACGTGATCTATAGAGTCAATGCAATGCCTATCAAAAATAATACTGTCATTCTCCATATACCTAGAAAAATCAGTCATAAACTTTATATGGAGAAACAAAAGACCCAAAATGGCTAAAACAATGATCAAAAACAAGAACCATGAAGGAGGCATCACAATTTCTGACTTCAAATTGTACTACAGAACTATAGTAATTAAAACACCATGATATTGGCACAAAAACAAGCACACAGACCAATGGAACAGAATAGAAGATATAGAAGCTAACCCACACACTTACAGTCAATTGATTTTTTACATAGAGGCCAAGTACATGGGCTGAAGAAATAAATAATTTCAATAAATAGTCCTGGAGAAACTGGCAATCCACTTGTAGAAAAATGAAACTAAATCCTTACCTCTCACCATGAAAAGAAATAAACTCAGGATGGAAACTGAAGACTTGGAAACTAGAACAGAGACTATGAAGCTGTTAGAGGAGGGCATAGGTTTAACATTTCAACATATAGACACAAATAGAAACTTTCTCAAAAAGACCGCCAAAGCTCAAGATAATAAAACAAGAATTACTAAGTGAGATGTCATCAAACTAAAAGTTTTCTGCTCATTATAGAAAATCATTAAGAGTCTAAAGAGAAAGCCTACAGAATTGGAAAAGATCTTTACAATTCTTCCCTCTGATAGAGGTTTAATATTTAGAATATACAAAGAACATAAAAACTTTACACTAGAAAAACAAATAACCCAATCAAGAAGTGGGCAACTGAATTGAATAGACATTTCACAAAAGAGGAGATACAAGTGGCCAAAAAATACATAAAATAATGTTCAACATAATTAGCAATCAGGAAGATGCAAATCAAAACTACATTGAGATTTTATCTAACCCCAATCAGAACAGCAATCATAAAGAAATCAAATAACAATAAATGTTGGTGAGGATGTGGAGAAATAGGCACTCTTCTATATTTTCGGTGGGAATGCAAACTAGTCCAGCCACTATGGATATCAGTATGGAGAGTCCTTAGAAAACTGGAAATGAATCAAGCCACCATATGATCTAGGAATACTACTACCGAATATCTTTCCAAAGGGGTGAAAACCAGATAACTGCAGTAATAAACACATACCCATGTTCATAGCTGCACAGTTCACAATAGCCAAACTATGGAACCAACCTAGGTGTGCATCAATAGATGACTAGATCACAAAATTATGGGACATACACACAATAAAATTCTACTCAGCAATTAAAAACAAAATTACATCATTTTTAAGGAAATGGAAAGACTTGGAGAACATCATGTTAAATGAGATTAGCCAATCATAGAGAATAAAAGGTCATATTTTTTCTTTAATATGTTCAGGATAGGGAGTAATTGGGATACAAGAGAGACTAGATGATGATGAGGAGAAACCTCAAGGGAGCCAGGGAGGAAAGGGTAGAGGTGAAGGAAGATTTAAGTCCGTTAATAGAAATATTACTATAGATTATTTGTAAATATATAATATATACTAATGTCAATTTAGGTAGTCCATATTGGGAGAAAAGGAATGGGCAGGGGATGCATCAAGAGTGTGTACATGTATGTCATTTCCAACATAATTTACATTGTGATGTGAAACTATAATGCACCAAGAAAAGCACAAATAAATAAAAAATAAAAATAAATAAAAATTTCTAGATTAAAATTAAAACAAAAAAATATTTCTTATTTTCTCCAATTAAAACATTTATCAAATTGTTAACCCTAAGCAGCAAATATAACTTTTATATCATTTTGCAAAAAAATGCCAATTTCTGCATTAAAATAATATGCAACATATCAAAATTTAAATTTAAATATTTATTTATGACATTTGAATCTAAGACATGAATGAAGTAAATTTAGGAGAGAGAGGAGGGGGAAAAATTGAGATATCACAAAAATAATAATTTTTCTTACAGTACTGGAGATTGAACCCAGGGACTTTCTACCTTTGAGCTAGCCCCTCAACCCAATTTTTTTTTATTCTTTACTTGGAAACAGGGTCTCACTAAGTTGCAGGTGGCTTCATTAAGTAGCTGAGGCTGGCTGTTAACCTTCAATTCTTCTGTCTCAACCTCCCAAGCACTGGGATTACAAGAGTGGGTAATCATGCCTAGCTCAAAGGTAACAATTTATTTAAAGAGTGCTATGTGTATATCTCAAGTTATCAATACAAATATCAATATATGTATGAGGAAGAAGAGGTAGTAGTGTGGGATCTAGCAGAAAGTACACCAAATGTGAGCATGGATATTCCTATTACAGTATATCTCAGTATAATATAGAATTACAATTTACTAACAAAAGATTTTTCTATAATTTGGTGTCTGTCTAGATATATAAATATAAATAACTTTGCTTGTTTCAATGATTCCTAACATTGCTTGAATCTGTGCTACATCTATAGAAAGTACTTACTAGCTCCAAGAAACACATTTTAATTGTTCTAGTGACTAGTTTTATACTGAATGTTATAAATTACAAACCAAAACAGATTTCAAAGTACATAAATCTTTTGGTTTTTTTCATTGAACAAAAGGTGAAGATGGAAAAAATCTAAATAATACAAATACCAGTAAATATTTTTAAAATATTCAGTCATATAGATGTTATATTTAAGCTCCATTGTCTATCAAAATTCTTGGCCTTGTTTCTGATGAGGTGAGGTCTAATGATAGCTCTCAGGATTATTATTTTAAGCCTCAAAATTGTTATAATAGAGCCGGGCGTGGTGGCGCACGCTTGTAATCCCCGCGCTTGGGAGACAGAGACAGGAGGATCGTGCTGGTTCAAAGCCAGCCTCGCTGGTTTAAGAGACTCTGTTTCCACATAAAAATGCTAAAAAAAAAAATAGGTCTGGGCATATAGCCCATGGGAGTGTATCCCAGAGGTAGAAGGGCTTCCAGGAACCCCAGTACCACCAAAAAAAAATTGTTATAATAGATATTTTATTAATCTAAAATGTTTTAGTGAGTTATGTACTTTCTAGAAATACCATAGATATAGAAATGGTCTGATTCTTGCAGCTCAACTTCCATCAGTCACACATATCACTCACACAATCGCTTATGTAACCTTTGCAAAGACTCCTATTCTGTCTGGATTCTAGTCTCACCAATTAAAGTCAAAGGCTAATAAAAGTAAATGACTTTCCACTTCATAACCTGTTTTATGAGTTAAATTCTACCTTCCATTTCATATTGAAGTTCAATCCCTCAGTACCTCAGAGTACATTCTTCTTGGGAAATAGGGTAATTGTAAATATAATTAGTTAAGGTAGGACAGTGTCATATGGAAGAAGGGGGAATCCCTTATTACAATATAATAAACTTTAGTGACATAGAAGAATGGGACAAATAAGTGTAAGCAAAGACACATCAATAAAATGTTAATTTCATCTTAATATATTGACTTAACTATGCCTCAACTGCAAATAGTACAAACTTAAAAATTGTTTGTTTTGAGGATCACACTTATTTTAATTAGTGTAGAATTGCTAGTCATATTATATAAGAATTTTTTTTAGATGGGAGAAAATTCCAACATATTAAAAAAAATAGGAAGACTTCCAGGAAGATGGCGATGGAGGAAAGCGGCACTTACAAGTCCCGCTAACAATCGAACTCTATTACCACAAAACCAACGCCTTTCAGAGCCAGAAAACACCACCAGCAAAGAAATAAAAACTGTAAATACAAGGGACAGAGAAAAAGGGCTGAAAAAACAAGACACCAGAAAGAAACCAGCCCGAAGTGCCGCGCCCACCGTGGTGCCCACCGTGGCGTAGAGCTGAGGCACAAAGGGGCCGGAGCAGCAGGAGCCATGGTGCAGAGCAGCCTGAGCCATGGCGCGAAGCAGCCGGAGCGGCCAGAGCCACGGCAAGGAGCGGCGCGGCCTGCATCTTCCCTAGCAGCACCAGGCTCCATAGAGGAGGGAAACTCAGAACGGTGCTCAAATCCAGAGAGGAGGTACGCCGGCCTCGCGGCCTAGGATGCAGCAGCAGCGCCTTACTGCTGGTGGCAGCGGCGAGTTCACTGGACAGCCCTAGACCAACACACTCAACCAGCCACCAGGCGCCTGAGAGGAGGGGTGGACAGCGAGCCAAGGTGAGCTGCTGCTGAACAGCCAGGCAGCAGTCAGCAGTTTCTTTGGTGCAAGGAGCAGCTAAAGCTCCCAAGGGCTGGGATCAGCACACCTCGCAGGGACTCAGCGGAGCTCAAAACCAGAGAAGAACTATGCCAACCTCACGGCCGAGGACGCAACAGCAGCGCCTTACTGCCAGCAGCAGCGGCGAGTTCACCGGACGGCTGAAGAACAAAGCACTCAAACAGCCACCAGGCTCCAGAGAGGAGGGGTGGACAGCGAGCCAAGGTGAGCAGGTGCTGAACAGCTGGGCGGCAGTCAGCAGTTTTGTTGGCGCAGGGAACATCAAAAGCTCCCAAGGGCCGGGCACAGCACACCTGGCAGGGACTCAGAGTGGGGCTCGAAACCAGAGAAGAAATATGTCGCATTACGGCCAAGGGCGTGGCAGTGGTGCCATAATGCCAGTGACAGCAGTAGCGAATCCACCGAGTTCACTACAGCTCCATCAGCGCACTCAACAACCGTGAGTCAAATTGTGTCCCCTAGGGGAGAAATCCCAGTACTGCACCCCCAGGGATTTGCGCAGATAGTCTCGCTAGGTCGGATATTTTAGCAGTGCAACCCAGTGGGGGAGTGGCTGTGGCAGAGATATACCATAGTCACAACTTCCCACTGGAGAACGTCCAACTTGGCACCCCCCATGGTCTATGCAGCCTCGATTGACTCTCTGGGTCTGAGACTTTGTGATACAACCCAGTAAAGGAGTAGTGGTGACTGACTCGAGATCCAGAGTATCTTAAGTGAACTCGTAGTGACCCAGGGAAGAACCCAGAGAAGGCACAAACTTCCAAAATCATGGGAAAGAGAAATAACAATGGAGCACTGAATGCCCACAACCCCACAACATCAGAATCTGATAAGACAGAAATCCAAAAATCTCTAGAAGATCAAATCAGGAAAATAACGTTAGAAATAATAAAGAAATTTTGAAAAGAATTCAGAGAGAGTCAAAAAGAGATAAAAGATGCAATCATTGAAATAAAGGCCTCAATTCAAAGTATAAATAACAGATTAGACCACATGGAGAACAGAATCTCGCTTCTTGAAGATGATCATTCCAAAAATGAAAACATCATGTTAAGTGAGATCAGCCAAGCACAGAAAGAGAAGAGACTTATATTTTCTCTAATATGCCCAAACTAGGCAGCATTGGGGGTACCAGAGGGACTCCATATAATAGAGGGGAAATCTCAGCAAAGCTAGAATGGAAGAATAGGAGAGGAAGAAGGCTGAGGTTGATTAATGGAGGAGCTACACCCAAATATGTGTAAAAGTATGAATATAGTATGGTTAACCTGGACACTCATTGGTGGGAGGGTAGAAGGGGAACCAGTGAGAGGAAGTGGGCACCAAGCACAGTCTAAATGTATACCATTTTCAATATGTTCTATCTATAAATAAAAATCTTTAAAAATTGGGAAAATATTGGAACAAAGACAGAAAACTGGCTATAACTTTTTTGAATTAAAAGAGAATAATGGCAGAATACAGATGCTCAGAAAATTGTACCTATCAGAGCTGGGGTGTGGTAACCACTTTGAAGTTAGAACATAAAGAGAACTTTGATCAATGTTGAAAACCCTCAAAACAGCATATCCTTTGCTAGGTATCTTGTTGGGTCATACCTTTGAGGTTGTGTCTTCCTGCATCTGGTTGATAGGATTCTTCATAGACACATAATTTTCAGAGAAGTAGCAGGCCACAGAATTGCTTCAACTGCACAGTGTCATTGGCTTTAATACTGGCCTCTAACCTAAATCCTTTGTTTATACATAAAACATTCCATTGGCTTTTTTGCATAGATTGAATAAGGGCAAACAGTTAAAAGAACAGGATGTCTCCACCATAATTAAATTATAAAATAATCACATCTAAGATATTTTTATAGTATGGAATTTCTCTGCCTTGTAAAAAGACCCTCCAGGTATAAAGATAAGGCAAATTTGATGTGTACAACTTTTTTTGTTTGTTTGTTTCTTTTTGGTGGTACTGGGGTTCCTGGAAGCCCTTCTACCTCCGGGCTACACTCCCAGATCCATTTTTATACTTTTTTATTTGGAAACAGGGTCTCTTAAACCACCATGGCTGGCTTCAAACTTGTGCAATCCACCTGTCTCTGCCTCCCAAGTGCAGGGATTACAACCGTGCACCACCACACCTGGCCAATTTATTGTGTTTTAAAATTGATTTAATATGCCACATAAAACACAAAAATATAAATTCACTAAACATGCAATACAAAGAACTCTACATATTTTTCAGTTTTTTTTTTTTACCACCCATGACTACAATTTCTGTGTAAATCTCAAATCCATTTTACCATGAAGCTATCTAAAGCATCTGTACTATTGAATTAACAAGAACAAACCATCATGAAAAATATTAACAAATCTGACACATTAAATCTTGAATCTTTTACAATAAAAGACAACATTGTAAAATGTAAGAATAAAACCAGTAATGTGTTTTTGTAGGATTTTAAAATGATTATAAATTGTGACTCAGATGATTTTTACTTTTGCTTCAGCTTAATATTAGATAGTTTTCTTTCAAACATTAGTTCTTGACATCTTTTTTTTCCTTTTTTACAGATTTGCTTTCTATATTTCTAAGAAATCTAAATCTTGTCATTTTGACAACCTAAGAATGTCTCTGTAAAAATACTTAAAGATATCCTTTAAAATTAAATAATTAAAGATGATAACACACTCCTATGTCTGAGTATTTCTGAAGGGTAGGACCCTAACTTCAAAGTACTAATTGGTAAACACTGATGGTCTAATCACAATGACCAATGTCTCCACTAATTTCAATGTTTCCACTAGCTCCTCAGTGCTTAAAAACTTTTTTCTGCATTTTCTTCCAGAAAACTTAATATTTCACTCTCTTATTACAATATTCTTGAATAAAGACTTTTTATTTCCTTGTTTAACTTATTTAGTGTATTCTTTTCTTTGATAGATAATAAGAAAATGTTAAGTTCTACCACCCAAATTGACAATTGCCAATAAGCATATGAAAGTATGTTCAGTCTAACTAGAAAAAAAGTAAGAGGACAGTGGTATCCAAATTAATAATAATCATTTTGGAAAATTTTAAAAATTCAAGAGGGCATAAATAACACACATAGTTGAGGTAAAAGTAAATAGGTCCAATTAAGACTAATTTATGGCAATATTAAGTTAGAGAGGTTTATATTATGTGACCCAGCTATTTTGCCTATAGGTAAAGACACTAGAGAAATTTTTACACATATAAAATATAAACTAGAAGAAATGTGCAAAGATATTCATTGAGGACTTGTTGGCCAAAACGTAGAAAATAATTCAAATATCCGCAAATAGAATAATGGATTTCATATATTGATAGGTTTGAATATTATAATATAGTAAAATCAGCTACATTTACTAATATGGATTGTTTTAAAAAAACAAAAGGACTGAAAAAAGTTTAAGAAGAAAAATTACATGATAGTAAATATGCAAAATTTAAAACCTGCCAAGCAGTACTCATATTTACAGATATATTCATATGATATAAAATTGAAAGCCATTTATAAAAATGACTGCCAATAAATTTATTTGAGTATATCTTTAACAATAGTGAATCAGAGTAGAAAACACTGAAATGAAATAATCTTGCAAAAATACATGAAAATGACCAAGTTACCTTGCAAGAGGTGTCAGCTGTCTCAACTTACATTGGACAAAATCAAAGGCTGACTGTGAAATAAAAAGCTTTGAAGTTGCTGGGCATGGTGGCTAATACTTTTGTAATCCCTACACTTGGGAGGCAGAGATACGAGGATTGTGCAGGTTTGAAGCCAGCATTGCTTGTTTAAGATACCCTGTTTCCAAATTAAAAAAAAAAAAAACGTATAAAATGGGTCTGGGAGTGTAGCCCCTGGAGGTAGAAGGGTTTCCAGGAACCCCAGTACCAAAAAAAAAAAAAAAAGCTTTGAAGTTACAGAAAAGAAAGGTGTGCCATGATTAGAAGCCCCTGGAAAAAGAAAGCTATTGGTGGACTTACTGGAATCAAGACATCCTGTGTTATGGTATAAAGAAGCATATTTAGTTTGTTTCAGTTGTCCTAAAATGGAAGCAGATTTAAAAAAAAAAACAGTAAGGAAGCTACCACCGGGGTTATTTTTTGCTTTCTTTTCAGTTTGCTGCAGACAGCAGTTTAACTTTATGAGCTGGTTGCCACACATTGGAGATCAAAATTAAATTTTTGTATATAATCTGACCATTGTTTATTTGTTCATTCAGTCTATCACTACATAAGGTTTTATTTATTAAGTAAGAATCACAGCAGTCATATAACAAAAAATGTGATTTAGTGAACAAAGTAATGTGGAAAAACATGCATTTTAATATAAAATTAAGATGTAACAACATACATTTTGGTATTCGGGGGCATTTGCTGAAGACTATTCCTTATAACTGGGAAGATAATCATAATTCTTAAGATAAAGCTATATCTAGGTTTATTTCCAAAATGCTAATTCTTAAAACATAGAGTCCAAAATATTATTGACACTCAATATACACAATTATGACCAAAAATAAAATTGTATTAAGATTTATTTAATAACTGAAGACAGAATTAGGACTGCTCAATGTAACATCTGTATTTTTCAAATATTTGAATAACATTCATGTATTTTTGTTCTTTATGCCAAATAACATAGGGTAGAAAACTGTAATAACAGATATTATAAAGAGCTGTTAAATGTATGATTATTTTACCCCTCAGCTAAAATAGTACAGGAATTTATATATAATAGTAATTTTTATAAAAGAAGAAAACAAAATTCTTAAGTAATTGATATTACTTTTAGAGGTCAAATCTATCTACTTGTAAAATAGAATATTTTCTTGAAAGAAGCCAGATTACTATTAACTTTAGCAGAATATTATAGCCCATTTTTATTTTTTATTTTATTTTATTTTGATATTGCATACTTATTTCAAATACTAAATGGCAAAGGTTGAGAAAATCATATTTTTTAGAAGAACTGGTTGATTTTAAGAGGAAGAATCAAGATTTCCTAATAGTCTGTGGCTTTTTTTCTCAGAATTTATTTTAGATGCTTGGTTTGATTGAAAGATAAGTGTGGGTGATTGCTATTAGTCTTTTATAAGAGTTTTGTGCATTCCATTTTTAGGGGACAGTAACCTCGTCATCCAAATAATATCAACAGGGATTGAACGTTATTCTTCCCACTCAGCTTCAGAATCAGGTCAGGTTGTTCTGTAAATGAAAACCCAATTGACACTGTTTCTCGTATCCTTTCCTTTGGCTAAATCAGGATCCTAGACTTCAAAGCTTAAAATGTACCCTATTTTGGAGAGTCATACAATCAGTGCAGACAAAATTAAAACTTACAGATCAGCCTTTTCCGACTTTGAAACTAAGATAAAAAGGCCCATTTTAAATTCGATGGACAGTAAAATGTCATTGTAATCATGGAGATTTGACCCACAGGAACAATTCCCTTTGATGTCTTTGTTTTAAGATTAGTGAGCTTAGTCATACAGTCATTAAATTAAGATAAATGTGTGAGTTTTTCTTTAATAAAGCCTAGAAGTAGTTTTAAGGTCCATTCAAAAATTACAGCACATCTCAATGAACATGTCCTTTCTGTGTCATAGTTAACTAGTAAAAAACCTGCTAGAATGTTTTTTTTTTCGTGTGTGTGTGTGTGTGTGTGTGTGTGTGTGTGTGTGTGTGCATTACTACTGAGAATGGAACCCAGGGACATTCTATTCAGAAACTAAATCCCCAGCTCTATTTTATTTTATTTTTATTTTGAAACAGAGCCTCACTAAGTTGCCAAAAGCTTGACCAAGTTTCTAATTCTCCTGTATTAGCTTATGGGAAGCTAAGAAGTGAGAAAGCAGGTCATTCTTTTTAAACTGTTAAAAGGAACATGCCAGTAAGAGGAATTAACAATAGTCAACATTTATGCCCCAAACTTGCTCAAGAAGATATAGAGAATTTAAGCCAACAAATAGTAATACAAGATACTGAAGCAACAATAATGACCCTACCATCAAAGAAGAGACCAGGATCAAATGTTTTTCCAAGTGAATTTAATAAAAACTTTATAGAAGAGGTAATACTGGTACTCTTCAATTTATTTCATAAAATAGAAACTGGAATCTCCCAATTAAAACAACATCACATTAATTCCAAAACCAAATAAAGAAAGCTAAAAAAGGAAAACTATAGGTTTATGTTGCTGATAAACTTGAATGCAAAACTGCTAAACAAAATAGAAGCAACATGTATTCAAACCACATCCAGAAAATTATGCACCATGACCAAGTAGGGTTCATCCTAGAGATTCAACTTGCTGGTTCAGCTTGCAAAAATCATTCCATGTAATTCATCACATAAACAGAACCAAAGATAAAAATTATGTGATCATTTTGAAAGATGCTGAAAAATAATTTTGTTCTTAATGGCTGAGTAAAATTACATTGTGTATATATTCCATAGTTTTGTAATTCATTCATCTGTCGATAAATACCTTGGATGTTTCCATAATTTGGCAATTGTGAGTTGGGCAACTATAAACATACATACTTATGCATTAGTCTGGTAGTTTGAGAAATAATACTTTAAAAATTCCATACCCTCAAATGTCTCAATTTTAATGAAAATCAAATTCATAAATTAATAGTTCATAAGGTACATATTATAATATGCTTCTATTCTGGAGTTTATGGTACCACAGATTAAGACTATCACCAACTCCTTGTGAGAACTGAAGAAGGATTTGCAAAGAAAAATACAATTTTTAAGTTGTATGTGCTTTTATTAGTGCATTATAGTATAATGTCATAATATAAATCACATTAACAATGACATAAATGCACACAGCACTTGGTGGGCCCTTCTGAGCTCCTCCTCCTGCTGCCTCTATATTATTCTCTCTCCCAATATAGAGTACCTAAATTTATGGTATATTTACATATATACACATAGGTGATGATAGTATTTCCATTAATAAATCTCAGTCTTCCTCTTCCCCTACACCTAGATCTTCTTCCTGGTCCCACTGAGGTTTCTCCTCCATTATTCAGAGTCCCAACTGTATGCCAATTACTCCCTATTCTACATATATTAGAGAAAACATCTGACCCATCACATCCTGTGATTAGTTAATCTTATTTAATATAATGTTCTCCAGGTCCTTCTATCTTCTTGATTCATAATTTTCTTCTTCATCATTGCTGGGTTGAATTTCATTGTGTGTGCTTCCCATAATTTTGTAATCCATTCATCTGTTAATGGACACCTGGGTTAGTTCCATAATTTGGCTATTATAAAATTGTGCTGCTATGAATAAGAGTATTCATATATTAAAGTAGTTTTCTGGTTTTAATTTTTTTTTTTTTGGTAAAACACTCAGTAGTGGTATAGCTAGATTATATAGTGGATCCATTCCCACTTTCTAAGAAACCTCCACTCATCCCCATAGTGGCTAAACTAGTTTGCAAGTTTACAATTCCACCAACTGTGTAGAAGAATTCCTATTTTCCCATATCCTTGCCAATATTTATTGTTATTTGACTTCTTTATGATTGCTATTCTAATTGGGGTTAGATGGAATCTCAGTGTAGTTTGATTTGCATCTCCCTGATTGCTAATGATACTAATCACTTTTATGTATCTCTTGGTTATTTGTATCTCTTCTTTTGGAAAGTGTCTATTTAATTCAGTTGTCCATTTCTAGATTGGATTATTTGTGTTTTTAGTGAAATTTTTGTTAATTTCTTCATATATTCTAGGTATTATTTCTTTGTCAGAGGGACAGTGGTAAAGATCTTTCATTACATAGGTTATCTCTTTAGACTCTTGATGATTTCCTTTGATGTGCAGAAACATTTTAGTATTTTATTTTATTTTATTTTATTTTGGTACTGAAGATGGAACCCAAGGGTATTCTACCCCTGGGCTACACTCCCAGATCTATTTCTTATTTTATCTGGAAACAGGGTCTCACTAAGTTGCTGAGAGCCTCACTAAGTAGCTGAGGCTGGCTTAAAACCTGTGTGATCCTCCTGTCTCAGCCTCCCAAGAATTGAGATTACAAGCATACGCCACCACACCTGGCTCATAACTTTTTAGTTTAATGCCTTTTCACTTAATAATCCTTGTTTAAGTTCCTGATCTTTGAAGATCTTGTTGAGGAAGTTCTTTCTCTTTTAAAAAGTTATTACTAAGATGTTCTTGATTTGGGGTTTTCTTTTTTTTTTTAGGAAAAAAGTCTTCCAAGTTATTCTCGCATTTTGTAATATTTTTTTAGACTCATAATTTTCTTTCATGAGAAAAAACATTTTAGTTTTTTTTTTTTTTGGGGGGGGACAGAACCCAGGGGAATTGTATCTCAGAGCTCACCCCCAGCCCTAATTTTTATTCTTTATTTTGAAGCAAGGTGTTACTGAGTAGCATAGGGCCTCACTAAGTAATAGCTGAGGCTGCCCTCAAACCACAATCCTCTTGTCTCTGCCTCCCAAATGCTGAGATTACAAGCATGTGTCACCATGCCTAACAATATTTTAGTTTAATAGCAAGGATATTGAGGATTATATTGAAAGAGACTGATGATACAGGGGATCCTTGTCTTCTTCTTATTTATTTATTTATTTATTTATTTATTTATTTATTTATTTATTTTGGTGGTACTGGGGTTCCTGGAAGCCCTTCAAACTCCGGGCTAAACTCCCAGACCTATTTTATATTTTTATTTGGAAACAGGGTCTCCTAAGCCAGCACGCGCAGCTGGCTTCGAACCTGCGAGGATCCTTGTCTTCTTACTGATAATAGAAGGAACTTCTACAGTTGTTCTTTATTCAATATGATGTTGGATATGGGTTTCTTATATATTGCTTTAATTATGTTAAGATATGTTTATTCTATTCCAAATTTTTGGAATGTTTTTAACATGAATGGACATTGAGTTTTGTCAAATGCTTTTTCAGTGTCTAGTCATATAATAATATTTTTTTGTTCTTTTTTCTATATATGTGGTGAATAACATGTATTAATTTGCAAATTCTGAACAAGTCTTGCTTCCCTGGGGTGAAACTATCTTAGTCATGGTATACAATTATTTTTATGTGATTTTGAATGTGTATGACTAGAATTTTGTTTAGAAATTTTACATCTAAGTTCATCAAAGATATTGATCTGTAATTTTTAGCTATCGTTATTTGGTTTTGTTATTAATGTCATACTGGCCTCGTAGAAAAATTTTGAAAAAAATTCAAGAATTTTCTCCCAACATTTCTTTTTACATGACCAAATCTAGCTGCTAGAGGGATTAGAAATGCAGGCTTTATATATAGAAACAATGAACCAAAACAAAATTTACAGTGTAAGGAAAATTGATATTTTATAAGCTAGTAACTGTTTGTGCAACTCCTTACAAACTGGCCAAGCCGGTTTGTAAAAATATTAAGATTTTAACATTCTTTTAACTTTAGCTATCATTCCTAAATTAACTAATAGTAAAGTTGAAAAATGAATGTAAAAAAAAAGAGAGAGTATTTTTGCCATTATGAAAGTATATACAAAGTGTAAAGAACTAGTGGAAAAGTAATACCTAATGAAGCACACATTTTAGGTGATTAGAACTGTTGCAAGATTCAAGAAAATGAAGAATTTTAAATGAAAAAAATAATTTAAAAGATAATGAATGTATAGCATGTTGAGAATAATATTAAACTTTAAAAATTGATAGTTAATTCAAATTCATTTTTAAAACATAAAAGATTAACTTAGAAACAGAAACTTAGGTAATTGGGTCCATAAAATAATTCTAATTGCTAATTATCAGCTACTAAGAAATTTTAAATGAAAATTACCCCTAATCATTCCAAAACAAATTGTTTATTCAAGTCCTGTGTAACACTTGTATTTGATGTGTTAATATACTAACAGTTTCTATGCTCTCCTAAAAAAATTTGATATAAAACATATCCCACTTATTGTACCACAGAGAAGACAAAGGAGTTTATTGCTTCAGAAATTTTCAGTAATTAAATCTATATTTTGTTTGAAGATGGAAAATATTAAATGCATTCAGTCACATATTAAATTTTATCCTCAAAGACAATCAATATTATCAGAGAAATTTAAAATCACCTGCTTAGAAAATTAATGTAGAGAACCGAGAAAAGCGGGGCTTAAGAACCCCGCTAACAACCAATCTCCATTACCACAAAATCAGCAACTTTCATAGCCAGAAAACACCATCACCAGAGAAACAAAAAAATCACCAGGCTCCAGAGAGAAAGCGGACTGAGAACAGAGCCACAGATATGGCAGCACCACTTTACTGCCGGCAGTAGCGGGGAGTTCACGGGACGGCTACAGCAAACCGAGGTGAGCCGCTGCGGAACAGCCAGGCGGGATTTCTCGGCACAGAGAGCATCTAAAGCTCCCAGTGGCTGAGCTCAGCACATGCTGCAGGAATTCAGAGTGGAAATCAAAACCAAGAAGAAAAATGCCAGCCCCACGGTCGAGGGTGTAGCAGCGGCGCCATATTGCCACCGGCGGCAGCAGCAGCGAATTCAGTGAAGCCAGTACAGCTACATCTGTGTACTCAAGAAGAGTGAGTTAAATTGCGGGCCACAGAGGAGAAATCCCAGTACTGTACTCCCTGGGACTTGATCCAGTGGAGGAGGGGCGGTGGCAGAGATATCACACCATAGGAGAACGTACAACCTGGCACCCCCCACAGTCTAAAGCAGCCTCAATCGACTCTCTGGGTCAGAGACTCTGTGATACAACCCAGTAAAGGAGTAGTGGGGTCTGAGATACTACTGACTTGAGATCCAGAACACCTTAAGTGAAGTCATAAAGACCCAAGGGAAGAACCCAGAGAAGGCACAAATTCCCGAAATCATGGGAAAGAGGAATAATACTGGAGCAATGAATGCCCACAACCCCACAACATCAGAACTCAATAAAACAAAAAATCAGAGATTTCTAGAAGAGCAAATCAGGAAAATAACTGTAGAAATAATAGAAGTGCTTCGAAAAGAACTCAGAGAGAGCCAAAAAGAGATAAAGGATGCAATTAATGAAGTAAAGGCCTCAATTCAAAGCACAAACAACCAATTAGAACACATGAAGAACAGAATCTCGCTCTTAGAAGATGATCATTCCAAAAATGAATGCATAGTTTCTAATCTAGAAAAACATATCCGACAGCAGGAATCTGATATTGAAGAAATATGGGCCCATTTTAAGAGAGCTAACCTAAGAATAATTGGAATAGAGGAGAGAAAAGAAGGTGAAACCAAAGGGATCAACAATCTCCTCGAAGTAATAGCAGAAAATTTTCCAAACATAGAGCAAGAGGTTGATACACAGGTCCAGGAAACTTATAGAACTACCTTTATACAGGATCGGAGAAGAGGATCCCCACGCCACATAATTGTCAAAATGACCAATGTGGAAGCCAAGCAGAGAATCTTAAAGGCAACAAAAACAAAGGGCCAAATGACATTCAGAGGCAAACCAATTAGAATCACTCCAGACTTCCCAAACCAAGTTATAAGAGCCAGAAATGCTTGGAGTACATATTCCCAATTCTGAAAGAAAACAACTTCCAGCCAAAAATTCCCTACCCAGCAAAACTTTCTATAAAATTAGATGGAGAAATAAGAAGCTTCCATGACAAACATAAACTGAAGGAATTTATGTCTTCAAAACCAGCACTAGAGAAAATATTCAAAGAGATTAACTACAAAGAAGAAATAGGTAACACACACCAGAACCAGAGAAACAAGATTTTCCATCCAACAGACAACTAAGATTGGTTATCTGTGGAGATTCATTATTTATGCTAGTCTTTTACCTATCTCTAAAGGGTATTGTTTGCCTTTATTGTTGTTAATTATTAGGATTTCTAGTTGGAATAGTAATATACCTTCAGATATAGCATTTGTGAAATATTTCATCCCATTCTATTAGTAACTGTTAACTCTGTTTACATTGTCTTTGGATATACAATATTTTTTAGGGAGTTTGTATACTCTTCTGTTGCCTGTGCCATTGAAATCATAACCAAGAAATCACTGCCAATTTCAATGTTGTGAGGTTTAATGACCCAGATTTTCTCCTAAAAGTTTATAGTCTTAAGATTTATATTTAGGTTTTATCTATTTTGAGTTAATATTTGTATATGGGATTAGGTAAGGGTCCAATTTTATTCTTTTCCTTGTAATTATTATTTTCAACAATATTTAGTTAAAAGATTATTATTTCCTCCACCAAATGTTCGTGGAAACCTTGTCAAAAATAACTTGACAATATAGGGAAGAATTTAGCTCTAGGCTTTTATTTAACTCCAATAGTTTATATATCTGCCTTTAGAATAGTACTACACTGTATCAATTATTGTAGCTTTATATGGTTTGAAATCAGAAAATATATATCTTCTAGCTTTGTTCTTTTTCAAGATCGTTTTGGGTATCTAGAGTCCATATTCCATATTAGGATAGATTTTTTTCCTGAAAAATAAATATATAAATATATGGGGTGGGGATCAGGTGGGGGCTGACTGGGGCATGTGTGCATGTATGTCTACAAAAGTTTGTATCCCACTATGATGTATGAATGCAGTGCACCAATAAAAAAAAAAGAAAAAAAAAAAAGAAATTCCACATAGTGATGGGCTTACTATTTTCCAGGTTGTAGTTTATAACTGTAATCATGGTAATATTGTCAAATTTATAAAAAAAGATATTTCAAAAAAAAAGAAAATTAATGTAGAATTAATTTTTTTAATTGTACAATTTGGTTTTCTGAATTATTTTATTTATAAATGATTGTACTTTGACTTTTATTACTGTTTTAACTATTTTATAAAATTATTGATCTTCAGATATAATTTGATACTTTTCTCATTACTTTCAGTTATTAAAACTGGCATTTAAATTTATTAAATTGCTTTACCTCTGAATAACTGTAATACATACAATTATGATTAGAATTTTACAGATAATAAAATCTAGTTGTTATGTATTCTACACTTTTTGAGCTAAGAATAATGAAGATGACTTTATAAATATAGTAATAATTTACTATTCATAAGCCCTGCTGTTTACAAAATAGTCGACACAAAAGTTATCTATAGAAAATTGAGTTTTTCTTTTCAGTAATTATTATTAATTATTATGTAATATAGCTTTATTAGGACTTTTAAACAGTGGTTAAAATTAGTTTTACAATAACTAATTACATTAATTTACATTAATTTAATTAAATCATTAATGTAAAACTTTTTTGTTTTTCAGGTCTGGGGATGGAACCCAGGGGCATTTGATCTCCGAGCTACATCCTCTATCCTATTTTTTTTTAATTCCTTATTTTGAAACAGGGTCTCAATGAGTTGCAAAGAGCCTCACTAAGTAGCTGAGGCTGTCTGCGAACTGCAATATCTCCAGTCTCAGCCTCTCAAATGCCAGGATTACAAGCGTGTGCCACCACGTCTAGCTATAAAACTAATTTTAACAACTGTTTCAAAGTCCTAAGAAAACAAATATTACATACCAATAAAATCAATGCAGTCTCTTAAATCTTAATTATGAGAATTAAATAGTGTTTATTCAAACTGGTTGATCAAATCTTTATTTTTTTATTCTTTTACTTGTCTTTATTCTAGTAGTTTAAACCTGTAATGGACATGCCACTTTATCAAGGTAGATGGTGTCCTGACACTCTTAGCTTAAAAGTGGTATGCATTTGTTATTTTGTATGGTTTTATCAACATATAAGTATCCTTCAAAAAACTAATGAAAATTAAAGGGAATCAAGATGTACACAATACTCAGAATGAAAATAAGCAATTAGATGAAGTATTACAAGGAAAGGAGAGAAGGGAAAAAACCTGTAACATTAAGAAAAAAACATAGCCCTCAATTTGAAGGACTCTATGAAAATCTTGTTACAGTTGACAGGTCTACATTCTTTCCTTTTTCTCTGGTTCCCTTACAATTGCAAAGAGATCCAATGACTCTAAAGAAAAATTTTATTTATTATACTTAGGTGTAATGTGGATACAAAGTCTATAATAGAATTTAATTCACTTTTGTAACTTTAAAATTTCAAAATCAAAACTGGCTTAAATATGAAATATTTTCAGGTGGTTTTTGACAAACATAGATAAAAAAGCAAGACTCAACTACATGTTGTCTATAAGAAACTCAATTCAAATTCAAGTTATGCTATAGGCTAAAATTAAGACATAAAATATATGTTCTATGCAAATGAAAACCAAAAGAAACAAAATTATCTCTAGTTATATTAGACAAAATAGAGTTTAATAAAAAACTGTCTCTAGACACAAAAAGGGTCATAATAATAATGGGTCAATTTAACAAGAAAATAACAATTACAAATATATTTGCACCCAAAATTAGGATCACAAAGCAAATAATTACAGACCAAAAGGAGAAATTAATAGCAATACAGTAATAGTAAGAGACTTCAATATCCCTCTTTCATTAGTACATAAAAATCTCAGAAAATAAAAAAAAACAAGAGATTTTAACAACACTATAGACCAAATTAAGACAAAACTTACTAAACTTAAGGAATACATTGAAAGCAGCAGTACTAATAAAGGTATGTATAGTGGTAAGTATCTATATTAAAAATAAGAAAGACGTATAAAACAATGTTGTGGCTCAAATAACTAGAAATAGCAAACTAAACCAAGTATAAAAAAGAATAAAGATAATAATGACCAAGACATGAATTGATTTTCATATTACCACAAGAAGTAATATGTAGTATTATTTGCATCCCTAGGATGAACCCTACTTTGTCATGGTGTATGATTTTCTTGATGTGGTTTTGAATGTGTGTTGCATGTATTTCATTTAGCAGTTTTATATCCAAGTTTATCAGTGATATAGGCCTATAGTTTTACTTCCTTAAGCTGTGTTTATTTGATTTTTGGTATTAATGTTATGTTGGCTTTATAGAATGTATTTGGGAGAGTCTCATTTCTTTCCATTTCACAAAATATATTGAAGAGTATTGGGATTAGGTCTATAAAAATTTATAAAATTCACTTGGAAAAACATCTGGTCCTGTGCTTTGATGGTAGGCTCTTTATTGATATTTCAAGCTGAAACATGCTTGTATTCCCAGCATTTGGGAGGCAGAGATCAGAGGATTGCAGTTCATGGACATCCTCCTGTAATTCAGTGAAACCTGTTTCAAAATAAAGAATAAAATAAATAGGACTGGGGTGTAGCTCAAAATTACAATGCTTCTGGATTTCATCTACAGTATCACATACACACACAAAAATTATATCTTCTTTACTCAGTTAAGGATGGTTGTATTTATCATTTTAGATGAATATTTTTAATTTCTTCCAGATTTTCCATTTTGTTGGAATCCATGATGTCCATTATCACCACTTTTTTTCAGTACAGTACTTGAGACTCTAGCCAGAGCAATAAGGCAAAAGAAGAAGAAGAAGAAGAAGAGGAAGAAGAAGAAGAAGAAGAAGAAGAAGAAGAAGAAGAAGAAGAAGAAGAAGAAGAAGAAGAAGAAGATGATGATGACGTTGATGATGGAGGGGAAATCAAAGGAATACAGACAGGAAAAGAACTAAACATTTCACTATTTGAAGATGACATAATACTATACTTAGAACACCCAACAATCTTAACCTAAAATGCTTATAGAATTGTTCAACAAATTCAGCATAGTATCTGGATCCAAAATCAGTCTTTAAAAATTGAAATCTTTTCTGTATACCAACCATAAATCCACTGAAGGCAGATCAATATGTGGGATTGCATTAAACTAAACAGCTTTTTCTGTGCTGAAAAGGAAACTATGAAGACCTTCAACTGAGATTCAACAAAATGGGAGAAGTATTTTGATACCTAATCCTCCAAAAAAGAACTAACATCTAGAATATACAGAGAACTAAAGAACTTAGCACTAAGAAAACAAATAACCCAATCAAAACTTGGGCAAGTGAACAAAATAGACACTTCACAAAAGAAGAAATTCAAATGGCCCAATAAATATATGAATAATTTCTCAAAATCATTAGCACTCAGAGAGATGCAAATCAAAACTACCCTGAGATTTCACCTAACTCCAACTAAAAGGACAATCATTCAAAACACAAACAATACCAGTATTTTGAAAAGGTTTCAAAATATATTAAGGCACCAGTATTGTGAAAGATTGTCAATTTTTAAAGTATATCTTTGGTAGTCAAAGAAACCAGGAGCTTCATTGAAAGGGCTGCAGATTTCCAGGCACCAAGGGTAATTAGTGAGAGAATAGAAGGAGCCCAAAAGCCTAGGGTCTTTTTACATTTCTAAAAGAAGAGAACTTCCTCATGGATGTGGGGGAATCCCAGACTCTTGAAAAGCAACTTAGCACATTTTGAGGTGTACCAAAAGGCATGGGTTCTGGGCCTGAGACAGAGCAGGTCATTTCCACATCAAAAGACCTGCCACAGGATAAAGGACAGATCTAGTCAGGTCAGAAGACTGGTTATAAAATACTCTGTATCTAGGAATTGTCAGTGACTTTGTTTTGGGTCATCCCCCTATACTATCCTGGGAATAGTATAGGGCTGTAAACTTTTTCCTATATTCCTATCTTTGTAATAATAAACTTATTTAAGTTTTTGGCAAGAATTCAGAGTAGTGTATATGGATCCTGGTTCTGAATAATAACCTGCGGCTATGGGAAGTTTCTGGGAGCCTAACAGAGGTCCCCAGGAACAGTTCCCCCAAACTGTAACACAAACAAAAACAAATGCTGGTGAAGATGTGGAGAAGTGGGAACTCTAGTACATTGTTGGTGGGACTGCAAATTAGTGCAACCACTTTGGAAAACTGTATGGAAGATACTCAGAATAATGGGAATGAACTTACCATATGACCCAGCAATACCACGTCTGGGTATCTACCCAAAAGAATGGAAAGCAAACTACCAAACTAATGCATGTGTATCTATGTTCATAGCTGCACAATTCACAATTGCAAAACTATGTAACCACCAAAATGTCAATCAACAGATTAATAGATTACAAAACTATATGTACACAATGGAATTTTACTCAGCTATAAAGAAAAACACATTTACATCATTAAGAGAAATGGATTGAACTGGAAAACCTTATGCTAAGTGAGATTAGTCAGTCACCAAAAATAAGAAACCATATGCTCTCCCTAATATGCAGGAGCTAGGGAGGAAATGGGTCATAGAAGAAACTCTAGATGAAGAAGGAGATACTATACATGAGCAAGTAAGGTGACCTAACTGAGGATATGGGAGGGGGAAAGAGGAGAAATTTCTAGTGTTTATGATGTACATTAACAAACATGTCAAAGTCAGTCACTAAGCCAAATGAGAAAGAGTGAGGGGGATGGGATGATGTGGAAATTGGGTACAGTTTAGTTGGGTGATATGTGCTTGCCTGCCCTACAATTTTGTATTCCATTAAGATGTATGACCACAATGCACCAATAAAAATTTAGAAAAAATAAAAAATAAAAAACTGAAAAAAATAATGACTAAGAAAGAAATTAAATAGAGAATAGAAAACTATATTGGAAGATCAATAAAACTTTGCAAGTTTTTCAAAAAACTAACAAAATCAACACATCCTAAAGTAAAAATAGAGTAGGATCCAAAAAGATTTTAAAAAATCAAAGAAACACATTTAAAACTAAATTCTAAAATAAAAAATCTTAAGATATTATTATAAAATTATATGTCAACAAATTGTATAACCTAGGGAATTAATATATTTTTAAAGTATACATCCCAAAATTTAAATCAAGATAAAAAGAGAACCTGGACAAACCAGTGACAAAATAGATTAAAAGGTTGTTAAAAAATACAGTAAAGAAGAACCTGTAATATATTGGAATCAAATCTGAATTTTCTACCAACATTGAAAAAATTAACATTAATCCTTACCCAAAAGATTAGGAATAGAAACAAAATATGACTATACTATTCCTCTTTTTGATATTTTTTCAAAAAGAATTAAAGTCAGAATGCTGTAATGGTACATGCCTATCATATATCTGTTTTTATAGCACCAAAATTAACTATAGTCAAATTATGAAACCAACTTTGATGTTTGTAAACAAATAAATGAATAAAAAACATATAGTATATGTACCCAATTGTATTTTAACCATAATGAAGAATAGTTATGTAATTTGCAGAAAATGAATGAAACTAGAGAATATTATGTCAACTTTGACCAGCCAGTCTCAGAAAGTTAAGAACTGTATGTTTTTATGCATATATGAAAGCTTGAGAAAAACTAGAAAAGTAGAGGAATTTCAAAAAAGTAAAGAAAGGTATCAGAATACATAGTGGAAGAATATTGGGGGAGAGAAAATAGTAGGGAAAAGATGAGGATTGATGATAAAAACAGTTCAAGTAATGTCTTGTCCATATATGAATTTCTCACTACCAATTTTATTAACATGTATAGGGGGTTGAGTGTGGATGAAATTCAGGTAGAATCACACCAGGTATGTTTTAATTACCTTGAACTTTACTATTATATATAATCGCAATGCACTATTAAAATATGTTTAAAACAAACTTGTTTTACCCTTGGAATGCAAGGCTGGTTTAACATATAATGTTTTAATTACCTTGAACTTTACTATTATATATAATCGCAATGCACTATTAAAATATGTTTAAAACAAACTTGTTTTACCCTTGGAATGCAAGGCTGGTTTAACATATAATGTAAAAAACAACATTCAAAAACTGAATGATAAAAACCACATTATCTTAATAGATGCATAAATAAGCACCTGGAAAAATTCAACATCTTTTCATGAAAAAGTTCTCAACAAATTATGTGTAGAAGAAAATTTTCTCAATAAAGTATTTTCTAAGTATGTTAAAACTGTACTAGGACAATTTACATTGACTTATGTTATGATAAAAAGTAGATATTTCTTATACTCCATCAAGTGTTAAAAAAGAATCTCTAAGGCAGTAAGGTACAAAAAATATTAGACCTGTATGTAAATTTTGAAGTCAGTTGTGCAAATGAACATTTTTTGCTGTATATTATATGATTTTAAACCATTTCCATTTCTGCTGTTAGAAAATGCAAAAAATGCTTTTAATGATATTTATAATCATTTAGTAGGTCGTTATTTGAGAGAAAGCAAAGGAATTACAAGAGTATTGGCCAAGTGGAAGAAAGTACAGATAGTAAATGTTGATCAAAATCTTCAGCTTTTACTTCAAGTAAAAATTTTCTAAGTTTGTATTTTCACAGAGATGAAATTTTATGTTAGATTGGCAAAGATTTTCAAACTTAGGAATAGTAAATATTGGCAAGAACTTGGATAAAAGGTATGTCTATATACTGCTTATGAGATTGAAAAGTGGTCCATCTTTTTTTAAAAAATGTAATGAAAAGTATTAACATCTTATACAAACCCCCTTTATTTCATTAATTTTATCTAGAGGGTTCATTGAACCTTCAAATGTTTAAAACTCACCATAGCTGGGTGTGGTGGCACACACTTGGAAGGCGTATACTGTATAGGAGGATCTAGCAGGTTCGAAGCCAGCCTCAGCTACTTAGTGAGGCTTTCAGCAACTTAGTGAGACCCTGTTTCCAAATAAAATATAAAAATAGGGCTGCGAGTATAGCCGGAGGTAGAAAGCCTCTGGGTTCCACCCCCATTACCACACACACACACACAACTCACCATAACATCATCCATAAACATAGAGATATTTGTTGCAATATATTTATTATCAAAAAGCTATAAGGACCTAAAAGTTAGTGAATAGTAAATTTAGTTTCATAATTTTGGGCATTTCATATGTAGAAAGCTATATAAAATCTAAATAAATGTTAGATAAACTTATCTTAATTTAATAGTATGCATAGAATAATCCTAGGTATATTAAATATCCAGGAGAAAATAAAGCCACTATTCATCATGGAGTTAGCCTGTTTTGCTATTAGAAATCCTGGTATCAGAATAAATGATGGTAACAGCAGCAAGATTTTCAAAATAAAATAAGGTAATATCTTTTTCTCCTTCTCCTTAGATGTACGCAAAATTCATTGACATATTTGAAATCTTCTTGAAGACTCAATAACAGAAACTACCTGTTACATGTACACTTTCTTATGCCAAAACAACTCACAGAAAACAAACTTTGACATAACCAGAAATGACGATAATCCAGCACAGAAGATTTTAAACAATAATTTAGTCTACTATTTGTTGGATAACATCTAGGACTTAAAAATTAATGGAAGAGAGAAAATCAGGTCTGGCATTCACAATTCTATGGCAAGGATACTCATTTTAAATCTTAGAATGAATGTCCCAAATCCTGTTTATTAAATATTAATGTAGCCACCTTGAAATTAAAACCACAATAATACATAAGCACATATCTATTTTTTTTGTGTGTGTGTGTGTGTGTATGGTACTGGGGGTAAAACTCAGGGGAATTCTACTTCTGAGCTACTTACCCAGCCCTATTTTTTCTTTTTTTATTTTGAAACAGGGTCTCACCAAGTTGCAAAGGGATTCATTAATTAGCTGAGCCTGACCACAAACCATTATCCTCCTGTATCAGCCACCCAAATGCTTGGATTACAAGCATGTACCATCATGTGTCATATAGCATGTATCTATAAGAATAGCTATGAACCTAAAGATAAATAATAAGTATTCATGAAAGTGTATATAAAAGATAACCCTTGCATAAAGTCAGTGGGAATGTAAATTACTTTAACCATTATAGTAAACTGTATGAAAGTTTCTCAGAAACAAAAAAATAGAATTACTATATGAGCCCGCAATATTTTCTTATGGGTATATATCCAAAGATTTTGCATATTGAATAAATATCTATACTTTAATGTCCACTACAACATTTTTCACAATAATCAAGCTCTGGAATCAACTTAAGCATCCATCAACAGAGGAATGAATAAAGGAATACACACATATACATACACACACACACACACACACACACACACACACACATACATACACAAATATATATGTATATACACATACACCATGAATACTATTAAGTCTATAGAAAGAATATCTTGTCATTTGTGACAACATGGCTAAGTCTGAAAACATAAAAATAAATAGTGCATGTTATTATTTTCTGTGAAATAAAAAAATCAAATTCATAGAAAAAACTTTTTTTCTAAAATATTACTTATGCAAATTTAACTGGGAGAGATTTATTTTTCAAATGGAAACATAATTCCAAAATGATGATTTCTCAGTGTTCAAAATGTCTCCTCCAGTTTTACTAACTGTTGTCTGTTCTGGATATATACCATATATACTTATCTCTTCTAATAAATTTTATGTATACTATAGACAATTTGACACTATTCTATATCCTCTATGTCCTAGAATTTTTACTACCACATGAGAAATACTAGATTGATACCTATTAAAGTTTAGATAGATTCTACCAAATTTTATCCAAGCCTCCCCAATATCTCTTGATGTGACAGCCCCAAAGGAAGAGCTTTAATCTATAGTAATGGTTCATACTCAAAGGTTTTCTCATAGGCCTTGTAACTCTTTTTTTTTTTTTAGCAAAGAAACTAAATGGACAATAACATCTGAGCCAACAACAAAGTAGTTATTTCCTTCCTGGTAGCACATAAAAACCACACTATCATTAATTACTTCTGAAGCCCCTGGTTTTATTGTAGCAAATTTATTTTTTGTGTGTGTGAATTTCTGATAATCTATTTTCAGTGTGTCTTTTGACCAACATAATCACTATATTTTTGCTTTTATCTGAATGTGACAATACTTGAAAAGTCATGGCCAGGGGTTCACTGAAGCCTCTTTTTATTTAATATGCCTAAGTCCTCAGTCAAGAATTAACACATTCAAATTTATTTTGATGAATCAACTCTAATATAATAAACATATGTTCTACTTTGTACAGAGAAGAAATAAGCTCATAAAAAGATCCAATTATTTCTTCTCATGATTAGTAGGAAAGAAATGAAATCTTTTGAAAATTAAATTATTTAAATAAGACTACAATGTATAACTGCATTGCACCAAAATTTTTAAAAAATTAATTGATTCATTGTAGTCATACATCCTAATGGGATAAAAAAAAACTTGTGTAGAAATACATGCACACATCACCCAATTAGCCCTTATTTAATCCCCACCCCATACCCTCCCCATTCCTCATTTACATGTTTGGCTTAGTGACTGATTTTGATATGTTTGTTTAAGTACAAATATATGGATAACTCTATAACATATAAACATATATGGTGCCTTAGAGAGTTTTCCTCTTTTTCCCTCCCATCTACTCAGTTAGTTTGCCTTATTTACTCCTCTATAGGATCTCTTTCTTCATCTAGAGTTTCTACTGTTACCCATTTATGTTTAGCTTTTGCATGTTAAAGAAAGCATATGATGTTTTACTTTTTGCGACTGACTAATCTCAGCATAATGTCCTCCAGTTCTATTCATTTCCCTTTAAATGATGTAATTGTGTTTTTTTTATGACTGAGTAAAATTTAATTTTGTACATATCCCACAGTTTTGTAATCCATTCATATGTTTATGGACATCTTGACTGGTTCCATAGTTTGGCAATGGTGAATTGTGCAGCTATAAACATAGATATGCATGTATTAGTTTGGTAGTTTGGTTTGCTTTCTTTCAGGTAAGTACCCAGAAATGGTGTTGCTGGATCAAATGGTAAATTCATTCCCATTCTTCTGAGAATCCTCCATACTGTTTTCCAAAGTGGTTGCACTAATATGCAATCCCACCAACAATGTTTTAGAGTTCCCACTCCTCCACATCCTCACCAGCACTTGTTGTTATTTGTGCTTTGAATGATTGCCATCCTAGTTAGAGTTAGGTGAAATCTCAGGGTAGTTTTGATTTGCAGCTCTCTGGTTGCCAATGATGTTGAACATTTTTTATGCATTTATTGGCCATTTGAATTTCTTCTTTCATGAAGTGTCTATTTAATTCACTTGCCCATTTTTTATTGGGTTATTTGTTTTCTTAATTCTGAGTTTCTTGAGTATTTTGTATATTCTAGATATTAGTCCTCTATTAGAGGAGTAGGTGGCAAAGGTCTTCCACCACTTTATAGGCTCTCAATTGATGCTCTTGACAATTTCCTTTGCCACACAGAAGCTCTTCAGTTTCATGCAATCCCACATATTGATTTGCCTTTTAGTTTGTTGTGCCTTTGAGATCTTGTTGAGAAAGTTTTTATCTGTGCCTATGTGTTGCAGTGTTAGACCTATGCTCTCTAGAAGGAGCCCTCAAGATCTCTGCTCTAATTTTCAAGTTTCTGATTCATCTTGAATAGACTGTTGTGCAGGGTGAGAAAATTGGATTTATTTTCATTTTTCTGAATATGGTTAACAAGTTTTCCCAACACCACATGTTGAACAGATTATCTTTCTTCCAGTATTTGTTTTTGGCATCTTTGTGAAAAATGCAATTGACTGTGAGTGTGTGGATTTGTTTGAGTCTTCAATTCTGCTCCATTGGTCTATATATCTGTTTTTGTGCCAGTACCATGCTGTTTTACTACAATGGCTTTTTAGTGTATTGGCTTTTTGTTTGTTTGTTTGTTTGTTTGTTTGTTTGTTTGTTTTGTGGTACTGGGATTCCTGGAAGCCCTTCTACCTCTGGGCTACACTCCCAGACCTATTTTATATTTTTTATTTGAAAACAGGGTCTTTTAAGCCAGCGAGGCTGGCTCCAAACCAGCATGATCCTCCTGTCTCTGCCTCCCAAGTGCAGGGATTACAAGCATGCACCACCACGCCCAGATTTAGTGTTGTTTAAAGTCAGGTAATGTGATTCCTCCTGCGTGGTTTTTGGTGCTGAGAACTACTTTGGCTATTCTGGGCTTTTTGTTGTTCCAAATAAATGTAAATACTAATATTTTTATATCTATGAGGAATAATCTTGGTAATATAATGGGTATTGCATTGAATCTGTAGATCACTTTTGGAAGTATGGCCATTTTGATTATATTTATTCTGCCTATCCATTAACATGAGAAATATTTTCATCTTCTAAGATCTTCTTTGATTTTTTTAGTGTTTTTTGGTTGTCTTTGTAGCAGTCCTTTACCTCCTTGCTTAATATTATTCCTAAGCATTTTTTTTGTGAAAAATCCTGAGTGAAAGTGTTTTCTAAATTATTTTTAAGTGGATTTATGGCTGCTATACAGAAAAGCTTCTGACTTTTTAAGATTGATTTTGTATCCAGACACTTTATTAATTTTTTTTTCTGGTCTGGGGATGGAACCTAGTGGCATTCGGCCTCCAAGCTACACCCCCTACCCTATTTTTTATTCTTTATTTTGAAAGAGGTTCTAAGGCCTAAGTAGCTGAGGCTGTTTGTAAACCACGATCCTCTGGTCTCATCCTCCCAAATGCTGGTATTACAAGCATGAACCACCATACCCGGCTTGAATTTGTTTTCTTAGTATCATCTCATTTGCAAATAGTGAAAGTTTGAGTTCTTTTCCTATCTGTACCCCTTTGATTGCCTTTCTTGCCATATTGCTCTGGCTAGAGTCTCAAGTACTATATTGAAAAGAAGTGGTGATAATGAAAATCCTTGTCTTGTTCCTGTCTTTAGGGGAAATTCTCAAAGCTTTTTCCCATTTAATATGATGTTTGCTTTGGGCTTATTGTAGATTGCCTTTATTATGTTGCAGTATATTCCTTCTATTCTGATTCTCTGAAGTGCTTTTATCATAGATGGATGTTGGATCTTATCAAATGCTTTTTCAACATCTATTGAAATGATCATGTGATTTATGTCTGTGGTTCTGTTTACATGATGAATTAATTGGATTGATTTTTGTATGTTGAACCAGCCTTGCATCCCTGGGATGAACCCTACCTGACCATGATGTATGATTTTCTTGATGTGGTTTTGAATGTGTATTGCTAGAATTTGTTCAGCATTTTTGCATCCAAGTTCATCAAAGATATAGGCCTATAGTTTTCATTCCTTGAATTTTATGTATTTGGCTTTGGTACTAATGTGATGGTGGCTTCATAGAATGTAATTGGTAGAGTGCTGTTTTTGTTTTGTTTTGTTTTGTTTTTTTCTATTTTACAAGTAGATTTAGGAATATCAAGATTAGGTCTTCTATAAAGGCTTTATAAAATTCAGTTGGGAAACCATCTGGTCCTGGGACTTTCTTGATGATAAGCTCTTTATTGCTGTTTCATCTTTTTGATTGCTATTGGTTGGTTTAAATTTTCTATTTGCTCAGGAAGGTTGTATTTATCTAGAAAGTTGTCAATTTCCTCCAAATTTCTCATTTTGTTGGAGTATAGTTTTTCAAAGTAGTTTCTGATAATCCTTTGAATTTCTATACTGTCATTAGTGATATCTCCTTTTTCATCTATTATCTTCATAATTTGGGTTGATTATCTTTTTTTAGTTAAGTTAGCTAGTGGTTTATTTATCTTAATTTTTTTGTTTTTTTTTATTTTCTGTATTTTTTTTATTCTCTACTTTGTTGATTTCCACTCTAATTTTAATAATTTTCTGTTTTATACTGGCTTTGAGGTTAGATTGTTCCTGTATTTCAAGAGCTTTGAGGTGTGTCATTAGGTTATTTATTTGACAATTTTCTGTTTTTCTAATGTGAACACTCAGTGTTATAAATTTTCCTCTTAATACTGCCTTCAAAGTGTACCAGAGGTTTTGATATGTTGGATCTCTTTTTTGTTTGTTTCTAGAATTGTTTTATTTCATCTCTTACTTTTGCTGTGACCCATTCTTCATTTAGAAGGGTGATGTTCAGTCTCCACATGTGTAAGCAGTTTTTCTGAGTCTTCTTATAGTTGATTTCTAATTTTATTCCATTGTGGTCTGAAAAGACACAGGTGAAGTATGTCACATTTTTTCAATTTGCTAGTGCTCACTTTGTAGCCCAGGATGTGATTTATTTTGAAGCAGCTGAGAAAAATGTGAACTCTGCTGTAGTTGCGTGAAATATTCTATATGTATTTAACAGGTCTATTTGATTAATGGTGTTTTTTTAGGTCTAAGGCATCTTTACTAAACTTTTGTCTAGAAGATTGATCTAATGGTGTGAAAGGGGTGTTTATTTGTATTGGATTTATATGTAACTTAATGTCACAATGAGTTTGTTTTATTAAAGTAGCTGCACCTATGTTTGGGGCATAAATGTTGATTATCCTTATTTCCTCTTGCTGGATTGTTCCTTTTTGCCAGTAAAAAATGACCTTGTATAACTTATCTGATATCACAGTTGCTACTCTTGCTTGTTGCTAAGTTCCATTGGCATGGATTACGTTGCTCCTGTTCTTTACCTTAAGTTTTTTACAATCTTTACTTGTAAGGTGTGTTTCTTGTAAGCAGCAAATAGATGAGTTCTAGTTTTAATCCATTTTTCCCCTTTATGTCTTTTTATTGGGGAGTTGAGGCCCCTTACATTCAGTTTGATTATTGAGAGATGATTTTGAATTCCTAACATGTTGAGATTTTACGTGTTTAAAATACTGTTTGTTTGTTTGTTTGTTTGTTTATTTATTTATTTATTTATGTCTGCTGGGTGGAAATTCTTGTTTCTCTGGTTCTGGCATGTATTACCTATTTTTTCTTTGTAGTTAATCTCTGAGTATTTTCTCTAGTGCTGGTTTTGAAGACATAAACTCTTTCAGCTTCTGTTTGTCATAGAATATTTTTTATTTTTCCATCTAATTTGAGAGATTGCTTTGCTGGATAGAAAATATTTGGCTTCAAGTCATTTTCTTTCAGAGTTTAGAATATGTTACTCCAGACCCTTCTCCCTTTTATTACTTGGTTTGGGAAGGCTAGAGTGATTCTATGAATATCACTTGGCCTTTGTTTTTGTTGTCTTTAAGATTCTCTCCTTGGCTTCTACATTGGTAATTTTGACTATTATGTGGCATGGGAAACCTTTTCTCTGATCTTTTCTAAAGGGGTTCTATAAGTTTTCTGTACCTGTGTGTCAATTTCTTGCTCTATGTTTGAAAAAATTTTTGCTATTACTTTTTTGAAAATGTTATTTAGCCCTTTGGTTTCACCTTCTTTTCCCTCCTCTATGTCAATTATTCTTAAGTTAGCTCTTTTAAGATGAATACATCTATATCTATATATCTATATACATATATATCTATATACCTATATATCTATATATAGATATATAGGTATATAGATATATAGATATATAGATATATATTTTGGTGGTACTGGGGTTCCTGCAAACCCTTCTACCTCCAGGCTATACTCACAGACCTATATTTTTACTGTTTTTATTTGGGAGACAGGGTCTCTTAAGCCAGCATGGCTGGCTTCGAACCTGTGTGATCCTCCTGTCTCTGCCTCCCAAGCACGAGGTTTACAAACATGTGCCACCATGCCCAGCTTGGACCTATATTTCTTAATGTCCAATTCCTGCTATCAATTTTTTTTCTAATTATAAATTATGCACTTATTTTGGAGTGATCATTTTCTAGGAGTGAGATTCTATTCTCCACCTGGTCTAATCAACTGTTTATAGTTTGAATAGATGTCTTTATTTCAATGACCTCATTCTTTATTTCTTTCGGACTCTCTCTAATTTCTTTTCAGAATTCCTGTATTATTTTTAGTTATGTTTCTGATTTGATCTTCTGGAGATTTCTGCAATTCTGTGTTATCAGGTTCTCTTATTGTGGGGTTATGAAAGCTCATTGCTCCCTTGTTGTTCCTTCTTCTCATGGTTTTAGAAGTTTGTATCTGTTGTTTTTGATAGATTTATCTCAGTACCTGGGTGTCAGCTATTATATCCAAGGGAAGGTTTCATTGTATTCAACAGTGAAGTTTGAGGAAGGAAAGAAGTGAAGGAGTAAATGGAAGAATAGGGTAAAATCTCAGATAATGTTGAATAGAATGAGAATATGAGTTTGGTAAGGTAGTATGTGTACTAGAGTGCTGGGGTCCAGCCCTAGCAGAGTTGAGGTTCGTGTGAAGGTGAGGGGAAAGCAAGGTCGATGAGAGAAGACCACACGAATTCAGATTCAAACTTCTCTGTTTTATTCAGGATTTGTTACAATGTTTATGCTTCTTTTATTGGCAGAAAAGCAAGTACATAGTCATGCAAGCAGGATCTTCAAGTACAGGAAATGTTATTATTTACATACATCAGGGCGGGGTGTCAGACATTTAATTAATCATAATATGCTTTGTCTCACTTCATAAAGCTGACTCAAACCTAATCTGATATAGTGGCTCAAACTAAGGTCAGTTTAAACTTAATATTTGGCCCAATATCTTTATCCTTGGGAAAAGATCTTTGCTGTCTGAGTCT
This sequence comes from Muscardinus avellanarius, assembly GCF_963383645.1. NCBI lineage: Eukaryota > Metazoa > Chordata > Mammalia > Rodentia > Gliridae > Muscardinus > Muscardinus avellanarius. The sequence continues at coordinate 52,605,694 of NC_137801.1, forward strand.
CTCACAAGACACTGCCCATCAGTTTTAGTTATAATGTTTATACATAAAATTTCATTATACATATTAATCCAAATAATAATAAAATAATTTTATGAAGAAAGGAATGCTAGACACACTTCATGGGGGATCTACGCCATTGCGGATTTCCTGATTGAGCTTTCTCAAGATCCGCATGATATGTGGTAGCACTAGAGATTAGATATATTAAAAATGTAGTAGTGTACTAGTAAACAATTTAGATTTTTTTGTATGGTGATATTAAGTGGATTTAATACAAGACAAGGGAGAGATTTAAAAAAGATAAAAAAGGAATAGCAAGAAGAGAATAGTTATGTATATAGGAAGAAGCTCAGGAGAGGGTTTGGGAAGAGGGTAAAAAAAGACAACAAAAGCAAACAAACAAAAAACCAATCAGGCATACACACTCACACACATAAAAGGAACAAAAAAACAAAACAACCCCAACAACAAATTAATACAATTCTACAAATATATGACTATTCATCAGATAGATCCTCTGCAGTCTCTGTGCAGATACCGAGTGCCACCTGCACCTTTCAAAATGTGTGTCTGGTTCTCTGAGTCTTTCTCAGACTATGTAGATGTTTGGTATCATTGGGGCTGGATTTAGTATTAAGGGCAGGTCACCCTTCATGGTTTCCACAGATTTGGACTCTCGATCTCTCCCTGCCACTGTTGATAGCATATGCCTCTGAGACCAAACTCAATGTAGGAGTTTTTGTTCTCCACAGCTAGGGCTGGTCTGGTCAGACTTCTTCCTGTTCAACATGATTGGGAGGTCTGTGATGATCCTGGAGATCCTATTAGTTGGGTGTACTGTTAAGCATAGGTCTCCCCCCCCAACACTTTCCACTGGTCAAAGCCTGAGTCTGTCTCAGCTTCTGTTATGTCCAAGAGTGGACCTCACTCCCACTTTCTTCAGGCTGTATCAGAGTCTCAGAACTGGAGAGTTTATCGGGGCTGTGAGATTCCTTGTGTGTTCCTGGCTGGGCATTTTCTTGTGATAACTGTGATTTTACTTACAGTGTTATTGAGTGTCACTCTGGATCTCTGGAGGGTGTTGTACTCTCTGCTGCCACTACTCCTTCACTGGGTTGAACCAAATAAATCTCAAAACCAGGGAGCTTATTGCAGCTGTGTGAGTCCCTGGGGGCACAGCGCTGGGAGTTCTCCTGCAGTGACTGAAATTTCACTTAAAAATTTGGTGCATGCTGGTCTGGATCTCTGGTGGGTGTGGTAAGCTGCTGGCATTATGGCATTGCCATGGCACCCTTGGCCACAAGTCTGCTGGGTTTCTTTTCTAGTATTGAGCTCTACTCTGTATCCCTGGAGGGCATAGTGATCTCCTGGAAGTTGTAAAGACTTACAACCTGTGGATCTATAGCTGCTTACTTCAGATTCTTATTTTCCTTTTTGTCTCTGTAATGTGGTGTGAAACAAGACTGCATCAGTGTGGTGCCTGCTGCCGCAAGGCAGGCAGGTTTCTTTTCTGCTCTCTGGTCATTCTTCTAATCTTCATTTTCTCTATCCCTTGTATTTATCTTTTTTATTCCTCTATTGATCATATTTTCTGGCTTTGTGGAGTACTGTCTTTGAGGCAATGGAGATCGAGTATCAGCAGGACTCATAAGCCCTGTTTCTCTTGGTTGCCATCTTCCTCTGTCCAAGTACTGAATATTCTAATGCAAAAAAGTACACTTTTGTATAGTTTACATTCCTAAGGTGTATGATATATTTGTTTTCAAATTTTCTAAAAAAAAATCTTAAATTTCTATCTAAAGCATTAGTTTGCATTCCTGTCAGCAATGTGGCAGTCTACATGTTATTCCACAATTTTGATGCACTAGACTAATTTTTTGCTAATTTGGTGAAAGATAAACATTAACTTATTAGGACTTTGATTTTTATTTTCATTTGTACCAATATGCTTGAATATATTTTTATACTTTTATTGGTACACTGTAATTTCACATCATAATAAATTTATAGTGGTAATGACATATTTGCATTTGGCAAGCTTTCCCCTAGTCTCCTCACCATTCCTAATTGAGTTTTTGGTCATTCATGTTTCCTACTTTGTGAAATATACATTGGCACTTTTGCCAATTTTTGTAATAGGTTGTATTTTTTCTTGACTATGATTTAATCCTATCTGCTTATGGGATATCTCTGGTAGAACCTACCAGTACTATCCAAAATACCTAATCTGCTTCAAATGTCCTGGAACTCAGCGCTGTCCCATTTCCAGGCTCTCTTACTATCTTTGCTCAAAAGGCCTCCTGTCTCCTTAGTTGAGAGGTTCAGAAAACTCAAGTTCTTCCTTCCCTCAATCTGGGGAAGAAGTCAACAAGTATCACTAAACAGGAATGAGGTTCCTAGGCATCCCAATATAAACCTAGAATCTCTCTTTCCTTCGGATTGGGCCTTCTTTCATTTTCAACAGAGTGAAGAAACTTATTGTCAGAGTACTGTTTGACTCACATCCAGGTATTCCATTTGTTCCTTCTCTCAGATTAGAAAGACTTGCTCTGGGGCACTGTGACTTCGTCCAGAGGAGGATATGTGGAACTGCTACCACCTATAGCCATATCTGTCTCCAGCTGAATTACAAAGTAGTTCTCACACTCTTTTTCTGGATACTTAGCCCTACGTATTTCCTGGGAAGTTCTTAAAAAATGATGAGCTGTCTTAAAGGGGATAGCCTTTTATTTTCTTCTGCTCATTTACCTCTTTTCTGCTAATGCCAGAGTAATGTTAAATTTGCTGATTTCATATTGTCTTATTAATTGACAATAAACTTTTTCCTCAACAAAATTACACAATGAACCAAAGATAAGAAGAGAAACAATGTCTTATCCTGGTAGCCTTTGAACCCTTAAGGCACATTCTGTGCCATCATCATTATATCTCTTGACCTCATGACCTCAATACACTAAAGTCTTCTTTTTCCACAACTAAAATCCAGGTCACAGCCTAATAGTTTATTTTTCTTGAGGTACTGGGGATTGAACACAGGATGTTCTAACTTTGAGCTATTCTCCAACCTTTTTTATATTTTGTTTTGAAAAGGGTCTCCCTGTGTTGCTAAGGGTCTTGCTAAGTTGCTGAAGCTGGTGTTGAATCTGTGTTCCTCCAGTTTCAGCCTCCCAAATACTGGAATTATGGAAGTGTGATACCACACTCAGCTGTTCAATAGTTATTTAATATTTTGGTTTTACTTTTGAAATAATAAAGCCTGAATCTTTGAAATGATAAAGCCTGTATCTCTGAATATTCAGTCAGCCAAATACTCTTGGTCACTATTTTGCTTATTCATTTGTTTCAAGCTCAAGTCTTAATATACATGTGTACATTTTCATCAATAAAAATGTTTAAGAAAAAAATGACTAAACACTAATTTTAGTTATCAATACTTTTGTAGAAAGTATAATATAACAAGAATAGCATTTTTCCTCAGGAGAAACATTAGGTTTATATATATTAGTGAGTGCAATGGTAGTGATAGTTAAACATTTTCTACTGGGAAATTTTCTCTTGTACCACTCTTTTATAGAAAACATGCATGGAATCAGATTTTTTCCTAAATTATAAACATCCATTATGTACATATGTGAAAATACCAATGCCAATCTCAATTTAATGTTTGGAAAAAGGAGAAGGTGTGAAAGGAGCTGCTAGACAGCTTACTAAGTACTTTTTACATGTACTATGATCTACATTATGAGACTATAATGCACACACACACACACACACACACATAGAAACATTCTATGTTTTTTTTTGTTTAAAGACTTGTTCATTAATACTAGTCTCTCCAGTTTCCTTAAAGAAATAAACAAAATGTGTCTTTATCAACAATGGGAAAACAAGAGATAATATCTACGAGTGTCTGAGCAACTTATATATTCTATTTTCCATTGTTCTTAGAAAGTTGGCTTTTTGTATGATCAATCTCTTAATTCTTGTCAGATATATTTTAACTGAATTGTTGTGAGATTGAGTTTAGATTTGTGTCTATGGCCATAACTAGAACTTAAGATACATTTTCGCTGGGTGTGGTGGCGCACACTTGTAATCGCCACGCTTGAGAGGTGGAGACAGGAAGATTGCACTGGTTTGGAGCCAGCCTCGCTGGCTTAAGAGACCCTGTTTCCAAATAAAAATATAAAAAATAGGTCTGGGAGTGCATCCCGGAGGTAGAAGGGCTTCCAGGAACCACAGTACCAGCAAAAAAAAAAGATACATTTTTAAGTTTTCTTGAAGATTTTCAAAGGCATTATTTGATACTTTCATGACAATATCTCACACTGCTTGGGGGCTCAATATGTGCCACAGTGTGGACTGAGTGCTCTCTGGGTGCTGTCTCAGAGGTGTGAGTCTCCTCACACAGGTAGAAAGTGGTAGAGCCTCAGGTGAGTTGATCCTTGAGCCCTATCTCTTTATTGCTATACTTAACTGGTTATTTTTAAAACATAGAACTATTGCAACTTCCTTGAGAAGAAAAATTTTGTCTCATGCAGGAAAAATCTGCTTTGAATGCTTAATATCTTGACACTTTACTTATTAAGAACACGTACCAAATCTTGTGCCTCCTCCATTGTAGTTGTCTTTATAGCCTGCCCATATGTGAGAGCAGGTTCTCAAAGTCACATTGGTTAAGTCATGATTCTTATTTAGCACTGTTTTAAAACATGGTCTTATAAGAAAGCCCAGATTTTTCCATAATAGGCACTGCTATAGCTGGAAGAAAGATACTTCAATTTAATCCAGAATTCAAATAACTTCTGGAAGAAGAATCACATTATTTTGTAGCCTGTCATCATTGTTCACTTCACCTGTCTGCTCTGTTTCACTGTTTATTAAAAAAGGAAGAGAATGGAAAGACAGATTTTTTATAGTAAAGAAACACAGAAAAACAAAAATTAAATCAATGGAAGCAGTGTTTATAGATGCAGATATCTATGTCCATAGAAGGGAGAAGCTCTGTTTGGCAACAGAACATATAATGAACTGTAGAATATTAAACTCAGATGATTTCCAGAAATAATGACAGAGAGAGAGAGAGAGAGAGAGAGAGAGAGAGAGAGAGAGAGAGAGAGAGAGAGAGAGAGAGAGAGAAGAGAGAGAGAGAGATCTAGTAAATAAAATATCAATAACCCAGGGAAGAAAAATGGCTATGTTAGAAACAGAGGATCCAAATGAACAGTTGAAAAGTTAAAGAAGAAATTTCTAGGGAAAATAATTCATGGGTGATTACACCCAGATGGGTGGATTCTCCCATCTGGATTTTATATTGGAGAGTTACCAAACAGCTTAGCATCAGCCCTCATATTAGGTCTCAGGAAGAATATTAAGTTTGGTTTCTAGCATCAGGGATGTCTTTAAAGCAATAATTTTATACTTTTATATTTATCTCTAAAACCTCAGCTTCAGTCTTAGAGAAAAAAATTAAACAATATTTTATACAAAAATACCAGTGACCTGTAGAGAAATATAAATATACACAGTATCCAAATGCAAAATATAATTTATTTTTTGGTAAAATTAAAAAATTTTTATACGTAGACTTTTAAATGGAGAGGCTATAGTTATGTACATATGTATTTTTAAAAAAAGAACCTGCATGTCATACACACATACACAGTGAACACACACACACACACACACACACACACACACACACACACACTTGACTTAAATTGATGTTGGAGAAGAGAATAAATTTTGAGAGATGAAAAGAGAAATATACAAAGTTGATGAAAATGAAAAAAGTAGAAGAGATACACATAACACAGACTGAAAAAAAGATAACTTTATGTTCTATTGTCTTTTACTTTAAATATTCTGACTCATTTTTTAAAAACATAATTTTATTTTTTTATTGCTAAGTAGAAATCTATTGTGTGTATTTCCCATAATTTTGTAATATTCATCTGTTGATGGAGTGAAGAATCATATGTTTCCTTTAATATGTGCAGGATAGGGAGTAATTGGGATAAAAGAGAGACTTAAGATAATAGACAAGAAAAGTCAGTGGAGCCAAGGAGTAGATATGTGGGTAGGGGAGTAAAAAGACTGAGGTTTGTTAAAATAAACACTACTATAGACTATGTGTATACATGTGAATATATACCAACATCAATCTGGGCACTCTTTAATGGGAAGGAGGGAAATGGGGAAGTAGGGTGGCACCAAGCATCATGTGCATGTGTGTCATTGTCAACATGTTTCACATTATGATATAAGACTATAATGTACCAATAAAAGCACAAAAATAAATTTAAATTTAAAGCTTTAATAAATATGTATATATAACCATATATATATTTAATTTTATTGGTGCATTATAATTATACATTATAATGAGGTTCAGAGTGATATCTTCTAAAAGGGATTAAAGTCAGAATATTATAACAACACATGCATATTCATGTTTAAACCAGCACAATTTACAATAGCCAAATTATATAATCAGCCTAATGTGTTCAATAGTAAATGAATTGATTACAAAACTGTTGTATATACACACAATAAAATTTTGGTCAGTCATAAACAAAAAACAAAATTACATAATTATGTAATTTTCAGTAAAATGTTTTAATCTAAGGAATATTATGCTAAGTGAGGTTAGCCAGTCTCAGGAAATGAAGAGGCATATGTTTTATGGCTCAGTTTCATACTCTTTTTATTACAGTACACATTGTTTTGAGAATCATCTTTGCACAATCCAATTATGAAATATTTCCTTTTACATTCCTTATATTCTCTTGAATAAACTCATACATTCACAAACATATCAAAATTAGTCACTAAGACAAACATAAGAAAGAGGGAGAAAATTGAGGAAATTGCTTGAATTTAAAAAGACAGCGTTTACTCAAAGAAAATCATTCCAATGTTCTGATCAAAATGGCTTCTCTCTACCTTTTTCATTTTAAATCTTGATTTCTCCTTCTGTTACTTGATATTTTTAAATATTTCTTGTATTTAATTGTGCAACAATTTCTGAAGTCCTATTTCTAACTATATCTTTAATATGACCAGTGTCATATTCGCAAGTATGACCACTGTCATATTTGCAAATAACAAACCTCAGTCTTTTTCCTCCCCTACCCACATATCTCCTTCCTGGCTCCACTGACTTTTCTTCTCTATTACCTGAAATTTTATATATTTTATCCATATATGCACATTTTATCTATACTTATTACAAATTATGTAATTTGTGGTCTATCCCAATAGATTTCTAACTGGTCTTGCCCTCTTCTCTCACTCCCAGAATAGAATCACTTCTCCCCTACTTCCCTATATTCTGTCCTCACTGATTGCTCTTTCTATCCTTAGCACATACCAGTCACATCAGTGCTGTAGAGCTTTGCTTCAGCTTTTGTATCCTCCTGTATTACAACCTCCAGATCACAGTCTGACTGGCTTCTCATCCTTTATTCTTCACAAGATGACTTCCCAAGGTTCCACTAATGCCTCAATGAACTCTGCATTCTTTACTCCCAGTGCCTTCATAGCATTGATAATTATTGACTTTACTGCATTTACTTTTTCTGTATTTAATATTTGTTTTTTCTAGAATATAAACTCCAACAGAGGAGGAACCTTATCTATCTTCTTTAATATATTTGCCTAACTAGAATTATAACTACATAATAGGTTTGATAAATATTTTTAAATGAAAAGCTTATCATAAGTTAGTTTCCTTATACTTAAACCTGAAATTGCTTTTATAGATTTGTTTTTCTCTAGTATTTTAATTATTCTCCTTTTTGTTGTTCTTTATAGAAGAAATATTTGCTTTTTATGATACTAAAATACTTCAGTATATTAAAATGTGTTTTTTTATACACAAGATTATTCTTCAAGATTTTCCTCCAAAGAATATTGCTATAATTGGGTACATTGCCTTCTAGATTGTTGCACAGATGCTAACTCAGGACATTGTTTTATTATTCTACTGAATTAAACTGATGGTTTCTTAATTTCAAAAACATTTTTTAGCATCATTCTTTTTTTAAAAAAGAAAGTACACAGACAAGTTCTATAAAATTTGCTTACTTGTTTATGAGATTAGAAATTCTGATTGATATTGGGAGCCAGTAAACAAGCTCACCATGAACATATATTACCCACTGTGTCAAATTTGCATTGCTTGTCAGGAGATTTTAATTTGGTTCTTTGAAATGTATGTGTATTTTGTTGTGATAGCTTTAATAGCTCAGTACTGTTCTTCTACTCATGTAAGATTTCTTATTCACTAAATGTTATGACTGTGCTCTTTATAATTCATAAATCCTACTTTGGGAAATCATGTTATTTGTCAAGGCCTGAAGGAATCCCATTGACTTGGGTATTCTTTTTTTATATTCAGCCAGTATATAGATTTGGGAAATGTGGACTACAATATGTACAGATCTACATCATTTTATCTTTGAAATATTTTTATTGGTGCATTGTAGTCATACATCTTTTTTTTTTTTTTGAGGGTCTGGGGATGGAACCCAGGGGCATTTGACCTCTGAGCTATATTCCCTGCCATATTTTTTATTCTTTATTTTGAAACTGGGTCTCACTAAGTTGCAGAGGGCCTCACTAAGTAACTGAGGCTGTCTGCAAACTGCGATCCTCCAGTCTCAGCCTCCCTAATGCTGGGATTATAAGCGTGTGCCACCACGTCTGGCTCATACATCTTAATGAAGTACAAGATGTCAGAGGCATATATGCACACATTACCCAATTAGCCCTTACCCAATTCCCACCCCATTTCCTCCCCTGTCCTTTCTTCTCATATTTATCTTAGTGATTGACTTTGATATATTAATATACATGTTGCTCATTAGGGAATTCCCATCTTTCCTTCTGCTATCTCCTTCAGTTAAGTCACCTTATTTACTCATCAATAGTTTCTCCTTCTTTGTCAAGAGTTCCTCCTATGCTGGTCGTGGTGGTGCACACTTGTAATCCCTGCTCTTGGGAGGCAGAGATTGGAGGATCGCACAGATTTAAAGCCAGCCTCTCTGGCTTAAGAGACCCTGTTCCCAAATAAAAATATAAAATAGGTCTGGGAATGTAGCCACAAGAAGGGTTCCATCCCCAGTACCACACACACACAAAAAAAGAGTTTCTCGTATGACCACTTTTCTCCCTAGCTTCCACATATTAGAAAAAACATGATTTCTTACTTTTTGTGACTGACTAATCTCACTAATCATGTTCTCCAGTTCAATCCATTTTCTCACAAATGACCTAATTGTGTTCTTTATCACTGAGTAAAATTTCATTGTGTCCATATTACATAGTTTTGTAATATATTCATTTGTTGATGGACATCTTGGCTGGTTCCATACTTTGACAAGTGTGAATTGTGTGGCTATGACCATAAATATGCATGCATTAGTTTGATAGTTTGGTTTCCACTCTTTTGGGTAGATACCAAAAATTGGTATTGCTGGATCATATGGTAGGTTTCTTCAAATTGTTCTATACTGTTTTCCAAAGTGGTTGCACTAATTTGCAATCTGACCAAAAATGTATTAAAGTTCCTACTTCTCCACATTCTTGCCAGCATTTGTTGTTGTTTATGTTTTGAATGTTTGTCATTCTCTTGGATTTAGGTAAAATCTCAGGGTAGTTTTGATTTGCATCTCTGTGATTGTTAATTATGTTGAGCATTTTTTATAAATTTATTGTCCATTTGAATTTCTACTTTTGTGAAGTTTCTATTTAGTTCACTTGCCAGTTTTTGATTAGGCTGTTTGTTTTTTACTTGGAAATTAGACCAGAGCCTTGAGGCTCCTTGAAGAGGGCATAGTTCAACACTGCAACACTTAGGCACAGGTAAAAACATTTTAACAAGACCCCAGACATAAGAAACTAAAAGGTAAAAATACATGAGATTACATTAAACTGAAGAGCTTCTGCATGGCAAAAAAAATAAGAACCTCAACAGAGAGCTAATAAAATGGGAGAATTTTTTTGACACCTACTTCAATGATAGAGGACTAATATTTAGAATATACAGAGAATACAAGATACTCAGCACTAAGAAAGCAAATAACCCATTATTTTTAGCATATAGAAAATCTCTGTGATCTCTATTTCTATTCTTCTCTATACTTTGCTATTTCTTCACTGTTGAAATATGTTTTTAGTGTAATTACTTATTTAATGTCACTAAGTTTCTCATACACTTCAATTCTATGAAGGTAGATAGTAGGTCATTTGTAATTACTATCTGTAGCACCTCACTCAGGCTTCTGAAATATAGTAAATAGACATGCTAAGTACTTATTAAATGTTTAATTAAATTTATTAAATTTAAGAGACAGAAAAGCTCTTGTTGTATTTTAGGTTTTGTGAATTTAACTATAATACTGGCAATATCCTCCTGATAAGATATTTAAAACTTTAAATAAAATACTAACCATGGAAGTCTGTACAAAGGTAGCTGGGCGTGGTGGTGCACGCTTGTAATCCCCCTGCTTGGGAGGCAGAGAAAGGAGGATTGCACAGGTTCAAAGCCAGGCCCGCTGGCTTAAGAGACCCTCTTTCCCAAAATAAAAAAGTACAAAATAGGTCTGGGAGTGTAGACCGGAGGTAGAAGGGCTTCCAGGAACCCCAGTACCACCAAAAAAAAAGAGAGAGAGAGAAAGGTAGAAATTTAGTAATTACTGAAAGCACCTTTAGAGCCATCATGGCTAATGCTAAAAATAATTATATTTTGATATTTATGATATTACTAATGTAAAAATGTACTTAGCCAAATTATACACAGAAATTAGAAAAATACAATCTACTAGTAATCCTGTGGCTATTTTTATGAGGATATATATTATCATTTCTTGAACTAAAAAATGCATATTTTCCCAATCAGAGTTTACCCAAGAACAAGAGTAAAAGCCTCCCACCTCCTGTATAATGCATTTCTAGAGAAAGTATTAGTGGAGCTGTTCTTCTCTTTCACTTCCCTTCCCTCCATATGGAAGGAAATTTACAAATACTATAAGGTAGCCTCAAGTCTCCAGTGAGTGTTCATCATAAAGGAGAAGCTCAAAAGGATCATCGCACCTTCAGCTGATTATCAGAGGCCCGTAATGAGATAGCTGACTCAAAATATGGGAAGAATAAACTTACCCTGCAAGCAAAAGGACTCAGATCAGCAACAATACCAAATTGCTCCACATGCTGCAACACCTGCTTGCAGTAGAAGAAGACATGATGAAATTGCTCTGGGAAGAGATGGCCAACCAAGGATTTCAGCAAGAATTCCAGTAGCTGTTGGTATTAGAAATTACTCATTTTCTATATGTGCTCAGTGCTTTGAGAGAGTCACATAAATGGTATTCTCTTAGGCAATTTCATAGAATTAACAATTTTTTTAAACTTTCTCATCATGTACCTATAAGAATACCTATTGAGAAATTTCAAAAGAACAAGTTATATTCTTACTGAGCCCCCCAAAAAACAAGTTGATAATTTGGGTTATTCAGTAAAAATTAGGCACTGGTTATTCATATTGATTATGTTTAAGTTATAATAAATTGTAACTTTTTATATGTCCATGTCTAATTTCTATCATCTTTTTAATGTGTTCATTGTATTCAATTTTGTTTGAAGCAGACTATCTGATTCCCAATATATTGGATACCCCTTCCCACTGGGAACTTACCTTCTTCCGTACTGGAGATGCAAAAATATATTTTCAAAAAATAAATATATGATTTGCTAAGCTTTTAGTTTAAAATAATATCTAAAAATCAGGAGACTCACTTTAAAGAAATATATTTAAAGCCAGGTGTGGTGGCACATACGTGTTACCCCAGTATGGGGAGGCTAAGACAGGAGGATTTCAGGTTCAAAGCCAGAATCCAGTGAGACCCTCCACAAATTATCATGACTGTTTTTTCAAACAAGAAATAAAATCAGGCTGGGGGTTTAGATCAGAGTTAAAATGCCTCTGGGTTCAATCCTTAGTGCCACAAAAAGAGCATCAAAAGGAATATATTTAAACAACTATTATGGCCCCAATCCAGCAGCCTGAGAGTAAATCAATGAAGGGATGATTTCATTAATACAAAATCTGTAATGTGCCTCACTTTCCATTTCCCATATAAACAGCAAGTCTTAAGAAAAAATACAGTCATTAAAGGTCAGATGGTAGAAACAAGTCTCAGTGATTCTCTTCAATACTGCTAAACAACACCACCTTTGATAGATTTCTTTGCTGTATTCTGTTCACCAGCTGTGACAGATTTGTCACTATATGACTTCTTGTCTTACCCAGTCACCTAATGCCACTAACAAATGATCTTTCCTCTACTCAGAAAATAAAACATGTGTTTAGCTAAAATATGATTGAGACATTTGCATCTGAACTATTATAGAAAAATTATACATAACATGTTCATCCAACCTCCTCTGCTAATGAAAAAATAACATAACAAATACTAGATATTTCAAAAGGCAGAAATCTTGCTCTCTCTCAAAGACATTGGAAGTGCAGAAGTGCACATGATGGCACAACCCTCTAATCCCAGTACTTGAGAAACTGAGATAGGAGGATCACAGGTTTGAGGACAGCCTCAGAACTGTAGTGACTCTCATCAAGCTAGCAAAACACTGTTTCAGAAAAAACCGAAAAGAGCTGTGGATTTAGCTTGGAGGCAGAACATCCCTGGGTTCAATCCTTAGTATCACACACACTCACACACACACACACACACACACACACACACACACACACACACACAGTGAAAGAGCAGGAAAGCTTAGATTGGGGGTTGGTGAATCTGTATCTGTATTTGATTTCTCTTTTTCTTTACCTTTGCTTGTTTTAAATGGATCATCATCAGTCTCTTATTTCATTTTGAGACCAAACATCAGCTTTATACCAAACTGTTTAGTAGATAACCTTTCCTCAATTGCTTAAAATGTTAGAAGAATTCAGCATTCTAAATAGCAATGTCATTAAAAGTTGATTAAGTATTTAACTCCTAAATTTAAACATGCATTCTTTGTTCTTCAATTTTCTTTATAGCATGATTTAGCTCTTTATCTACTTCTTGCTTCTGTTACTACAGCAACAACAATGTCTACATTTTGTCCCTGCCCAACATAATGGGCCACTTCTATTTTAAATATTTGAGCAATGTTTGTAAACGTTGAGGATTGAAACTTGTTTTTCAACTCACTACATCTCTACCTCTTTAAATTTTTCTTGACATGTAATAGGTCCTCAAAAAGAATTACTGAATAAATGACCAAATGACTGAATTAATGAAAGAATGAATGAGTGAATGTATCATGTTAGTTTGGAATGATCATGGTAGTGATGGGTGTTCTAGGACAAGATATGTCTGAGGAATATAAGTCTCGGTTTTTAATTATTTTGTTTGGGATATATTAAAAAATCATTGAAATTCAAATACATATGAAGAACAAGAGAGAAAAATTTTGAACTTAAAATAAAACATAAAGTATGTGTATGTTTGTGTTTCTCTAAGAGATTTCAGGAAAGACACAGCCATCGGGATATGTTTCTTTCGATGTGTTTTGCAAACTAGGTAAAATATTCAGTCTACAGTGGTAGAAAAAATGTGACTTTCTTAATATTTAATTTTGTGAGTTTCACAGGTGACTCTGGGAGTATATTCTATACAACTTTATTTTAAAGTTTAGTAGCTGAATTTATAGAATCTAATTACAAAAGCACCTATAAAGGATTAAAGAATGCAATTATAAATTTCTGAATCATGCAGGTTCTGATTCCATTCGTACACACAATTTAAACTGCCAATTAATGAAAAGAGCCTGGTTGATACTAAGCCTCCAGACTGCCTGATTATGTACAGTGAATGCCCTGGCTCCTTTGTCATTTGACTCCCACCATTTTAACTCTCTATAAGAATCTTTGTCCAAAATCTCAGTTTCTCTGGCGAGGAAACATGGAGCACTAACTTGGAGAGGTTGATGAGATTTGGGTTCATTTTCTTTTGTGATACTAAATACAAAGTTGTAGTTAAAACTTTATATTTGCATGCATTTGAAATAGATTGTATATTATTGATTAGATCTGTGATCTAAGTACACTTACCTCTCTTTACTTTTCTATTTCTTTTTAACTCTTAACAGATGACACAAAATTCATTATAGCCAGAATCACAGCATTTTTTTCTTGTCAGAAGAAAAGTATTTTTAATTTCTTAGAGAGTAAATTAACTTTTCAGCTTTCTTATAAAATACCTAACTTTTAAGAAGACAGCTATCAAAATACCTAAATTTGTTCAATATTTTCTTTTTCTTCATTCATTCTAAAAACAAAAAAATAAAGTAAAAACTTTAATATTCAACAAATATTTACTAAAAAGCTATTATATTTTTGGCCATTTGCTAAGATATCTATCTATCTATCTATCTATCTATAATCTATCTATCATCTACCATATATCTTTCTTTTTATAAAAAAAGAAAATTTTCCATAAATTATACATGCTTTACTATGAGATACAAATAGACTGACATATATTTAAATATAATGTACTAAAGTTATGATAATCATTGCAGCAGAAATGGAATGTGAAATAGTGACTAATTCCCATTGGGAAAGAGATAGAAATTAAGTTAAATGCAGAAAGCCCAGCTGGTTATTAACTTGTATAAGTATTTTTTGACAAAATTGAGAGTGTTATGTTCCACCTGTTTTGTTTTCATTTTTGGTTACTATCTGTCTCTATTGTAAAAGGGTGTAGTGTTATTCTTCATGCTGTTATTAAATGACTTAAAAATCTTTATTTCTCCACTTAGAAAGAAAATTTATTTGATCTACCCATTAGGTGACAAAGACATCTTTGCAAAACACACATGCACACACATACCCACACACAGGATTAATATACATGTATTGAAATGGCATTTAGTAAAATTTAGAAACACATTTTTCTTATTTTACTGGTGTATTGTAGTCTCACATCAAATGATATGCAGAGTGATAGGGACACACATGCACATAGCACTTGGTGAGCTTCTCCCTAGTTTTCTCTCCACTCCATCCCCTTATGTGTACATAATTTTGAGACTGACATTGCTTATTTCACACACACACACACACACACACACACACACACACACACAAACACGCACAATGTCAATGGAAGTGTTTTCTAATTCTCCCCTATTCTATGCCCTTCCATTTCTCTGCTGGTGTTAGAAACATATTTCTAATTTAAAAAATAAAGTAAAATAGAAAAGTAGAGACCTACTTAACTGAAATAAAGTTTTGTCCAACTATAACAGCAAATATTAGTTCATATTCATTGCTCTAATTGCATTTCAATTAAGTTAGAAAATAGAGCAATATGGATGATCACAATTAAGAAATAATAAACAAAAAATAAAATAACTTTGCAACAGATATTTATTTCAGAATTTTAAGAAGTGAAACCTATTCTTTGCTGAAAATATATGAGAAGAAAAAAGTAACAATATATTAAAAAGATAACTAAATATTAGAAAAATATAAAGCTACATTAATAAGATGAATGTGGTATTGGTGTAAATAGACAAATTGATCGGTAGAATCCAGTAATGTTCAAAAGTAGATTCTTGTATATATGTGAGAATGCAATACACAATAACCTTGATTTTTCTTTTCCAGTAAGGGATGTATGTTTTGGGCACTCCCTAGGAAGAAAATAAGATACTTCACAAATAAATTATTGAAAATACATAATAATGAAATTATTTATAAATGAAAGTAATATAGTACAGTAGAAAAATGGTGTTAAAAGGTGCATGCTTATAATCCCAGAATTTGGGAGGCTGAGTCCTGGAGGATCGTGGTTTGCAGACAGCCTCAGCTACTTAGTGAGGGAGGCCCTCTGCAACTCAGTGAAACCTGGTTTCAAAATAAAGAATAAGAGGACTTCCAGGAAGATGGCGACCGAGAAAAGCAGGGCTTAAGAGCCCCGCTAACAACAAATCTCCATTACCACAAAATCAGCGCCTTTCATAGCCAGAAAACACCATCACCAGAGGGAAAAAAAAAATCACCAGGCTCCAGAAGGAAAGAGGACTGAGAACAGAGCTACAGAGGAGATCCTCAAGCCCGAGGATGCAGCAGCAGCACCATGCTGCCGGCGGCACCGGCAAATTCACAGGACAGCTACAGCAAGCCGAGGTGAGCCACTGCGGAACAGCCAGGCGGGATTTCTCAGCGCAGAAATCACCTAAAGCTCCCAGTGGCCGAGCTCAGCACACGCTGCAGGGATTCAGAGTGGAAATCAAAACCAAGAAGAAAAACTCCAGCCCCACAGCTGAGGGCATAGCAGCGGCGCCATATTGCCACCGGCAGTAGCAGCAGCAGCGAATTAACCGAATTCAGTACAGCTACATCTGCGTACTCAACAACAGTGAGTCAAATTGTGGGCCACAGAGGAGAAATCCCAGTACTGTACTCCTTGGGACTTGACCCAGTGGGAGAGGGGCGGTGGCAGAGATATCACACCATAGGAGAACTTGCAACCTGGCACCCCCCACAGTCTAAAGCAGCCTCTATCGACTCTCTGGGTCGGAGACTCTGTGATAAAACCCAGTAAAGGAGTAGTGGGGTCTGAGATACTACTGACTCGAGATCCAGAACACCTTAAGTGAAGTCATAGTGACCCAAGGGAAGAACCTAGAGAAGGCACAAACATCCGAAATCATGGGAAAGAGGAATAATACTGGAGCAATGAATGCACACAACCCCACAACATCAGAACCCGATAAAACTGAAAATCAGAGATTTCTAGAAGATCAAATCAGAAAAATAACTGTAGAAATAATAGAGGTGCTGCGAAAAGAACTCAGAGAGAGCCAAAAAGAGATAAAGGATGCAATTAATGAAGTAAAGGCCTCAATTCAAAGCACAAACAACCGATTAGATCACATGGAGAACAGAATCTCGCTCTTAGAAGATGATCATTCCAAAAATGAACGCATAGTTTCTAATCTAGAAAAAAATATCCGACAGCAGGAATCTGATATTGAAGAAATATGGGCCCATTTTAAGAGAGCTAACCTAAGAATAATTGGAATATAGGAGGGGAAAGAAAGTGAAACCAAAGGGATCAACAATCTCTTCAAGGAAGTAATAGCAGAAAATTTTCCAGACATAGAGCAAGAGGTCGATACACAGGTCCAGGAAACTTATAGAACTCCCTTTAGACAGGATCGGAGAAGAGGATCCCCACGCCACATAATTGTCAAAATGACCAATGTGGAAGCCAAGCAGAGAATCTTAAAGGCAACAAAAACAAAGGGCCAAGTGACATTCAGAGGCAAACCAATTAGAATCACTCCAGACTTCCCAAACCAAGTTATGAGAGCCAGAAGAGCTTGGAGTAACATATTCCCAATTCTGAAAGAAAACAACTTTCAGCCAAAAATTTCCTACCCAGCAAAACTTTCTATCAAATTAGATGGAGAAATAAGAAGCTTCCATGACAAACAGAAACTGAAGGAATTTATGTCTTCAAAACCAGCACTAAAGAAAATACTCAAAGAGATTAACTACAAAGAAGAAATAGGTAACACACATCAGAACTAGAGAAACAAGATTTTCCATCCAACAGACAACTAAGATTGGTTATCTGTGGAGATTCATTATTTATGTTAGTCTGTTACCTATCTCTAAAAGGTATTGTTTGCCTTTATTGTTGTTAATTTTTAGGATTTCTAGTTGGAATATTAATATACCTTCAGATATAGCATTTGGAAATATTTTATCCCATTCTATTAGCAACTGTTAACTCTGTTTACATTGTCTTTGGATATACAATATTTTTTTTTAGGGAGTTTGTATACTCTTCTGTTGCCTGTGCCATTGAAATCATAACCAAGAAATCACTGCCAATTTCAATGTTGTGAGGTTTTATGACCCAGATTTTCTCCTAAAAGTTTATAGTCTTAAGATTTATATTTAGGTCTTTTATCTATTTTGAGTTAATATTTGTATATGGGATTAGGTAAGGGTCCAATTTTATTCTTTTTCATGTAATTATCATTTTTCAACAATATTTAGTTAAAAGATTATTATTTCCACCACCAAATGTTCGTGGAAACCTTGTCAAAAATAACTTGACAATATAGGGAAGAATTTAGCTCTAGGCTTTTATTTAACTTCAATGGTTTATATATCTGCCTTTAGAATAGTACTACACTGTTTCAATTATTGTAGCTTTATATGGTTTGAAATCAAAAAATATAATCTTCTAGCTTTGTTCTTTTTCAAGATCGTTTTGGGTACCTAGAGTCCATATTCCATATTAGGATAGATTTTTTATCTGAAAATAAATATATAAATATATGATAGTTTCACCTAAAAAATAGAAAAAACTATTCTCTGGTAAGAAAGAAAGCAAAAAGAAATATTGAAATGTTATCTTTAAGTCACCAAAAGCTTGGTATCAGACAAATGAAACTGTTATGTGAGATTATCATTTTTAATTTTGGATAAATTGCTATAATACTAGATGTCAACCACTAAGCCAAGCATGGGAGGGAGGGATAGGGAGAGAATGGGGTGGGGATCGGGTAGGGGCTGAATGGGCATTGTGTGCATGTATGTCTACAAAAGTATGTATCCCACTATGATGTATGAATACAGTGCACCAATAAAAAATAAATAAATTTAAAAAAAAGGTATTACAACAAAAAAAATAAAGAAAGAAAGAATAAAAAATAGGGCAGGGGGTGTAGCTTGGAGGTCAAATGCCCCAGAGTTCCATCCCCAGACCTGGAAAAAAAAAAAGAAAAAAGGTGTTAAAATATTGAGATTATCTAGAAAAAAACAAATGATCAACAGACAAATGAAAGGATTCTCTATCTAGCAAATTGTAAAAAAAAATCCAGATGAACCTGCTTTTGTTTATTTTTATTTTTTCATACTGGGGATTAAACCCAGAGATGTTTTACCTCTTAGATACACCCCCAGCCCTTATATGTTTTTGTTTTTAATTTTTATTGGTGCATTTTATTCATACATCATATAGTGGAAAAAAAACTTGTATGTACAAACATGTACACATCACTGATTTAACCCCTACCCAATTCCCACCCTATTCCCTCCCCATCCCACTTCCCTTGCTCGGCTTAGTGGTTGACTTCGATATGTTTAAGTACATTGTATGTTTTAGAGATTTTCCTCTTCCCCCCCCCTCCTTTCTCCTCCTTTAGGTTGCCTTGTTTGCTTAAATATAGGATTTCTTTTTTCATCTAAAGTTCCTCTTATGACCCATTTCTCCCTAACTCTCACATATTAGGGAAAGCATCTGATTTCTTATTTTGTGCCTGACTAATCTCACTTAGCATGATGTCCTCCAGTTCCATCCATTTCCCTGAAAATGATGTAATTGAGTTTTTTTTAATGGCTGAGTAGAATTCCATTGTGTACATATCCCACAGTTTTGTAATCCATTCATATGTTGATGGACATCTTGGCTGGTTTCATTGTTTGGCTATGGTGAATTGTGCAGCTATAAACATAGATACACATGCATTAGTATGGTAGTTTGGTTTCTTTTCTTTTGGGTAGATACCCAGAAGTGGTATTGCTGGATCAAATGGTAGATTTGTTCCCATTCTTCTGAGGATTCTCCATACTGTTTTCCAAAGTGTTTGCACTAATTTGCAATCCCACCAAAAATGTCTTTGAATTCCCACTTCTCCACATCCTCGCCATCATCTATTGTTTGGGTTTTGAATGATTGCCATTCTAGTTGGAGTTAGGTAAAATCTCAGGGTAGTTTTGATTTGCATCTCTCAGATTGCCAGTGATGTTGAACATTTTTTATGCATTTATTGGCCATTTGAATTTCTTCTTTTGTGAAATGTCTATTTAGTTTGTTTGCCCATTTTCTTATTGGATGCTTTGTTTTCTTAGTGTTGAGTTTCTTGAGTTCTCTGTATATTCTAGATATTAGTCCTCTATCGGAGGTGTAGGTGGCAAAAATCTTCTCTCATTCTGTTGGCTCTCGATTGAGGCTCTTGACAGTTGCCTTTGCTGAACAGAAGCTCTTCAGTTTAATGCAATCCCGTGTATTGAGTCGCCTTTTAATTTGTTGTGCCTTTTGTTGAGAAAGTGTTTATGTGTGCCTATTTGTTGCAGTGTTGGACCTATGTCTTCTTCAAGGAGCTTCAAGGTCTCTGGTTTGATTTCCAAGTCTTTGATCCATCTTGAGTTGACTTTTGTACAGGGTGAGAAAGTGGGATTAATTTCCAATTTTCTGCATATGGTTAACCAGTTTTGCCAACACCATTTTTTGAAGAGGATATCGTTTTTCCAGTGTATATTTTTGGGCCATTTGTCAAAAATCAATTGGCTGAAAGTGTGTGGACTTGTTTCTGGGTCTTCTATTCTGCTCTATTGGTCTATGTGTCTGTTTTTTTGTTTGTTTGTTTGTTTGTTTGTTTTGTTTTGTTTTGACAGTACCATGCTGTTTTTATTACAATGGCTTTGTAGTATAACTTAAAGTCAGGTATTGTGATTCCTCCTGCATGGTTTTTGTTGCTGAGAACTACCTTGGCTATTCTGGGCCTTTTGTTATTCCAGATAAATTTAAGGACTGATTTTTCTATGTCTGCGAGGAATGACCTTGGTAGTTTAATGGGCATTGCGTTAAATCTGTAGATCACTTTTCGAAGGATGGCCATTTTAATGATATTTATTTTGCCAATCCATGAACATGGAAGATCCTTCCATCTTCTAAGATCTTCAATTTCTTTTTTCAGTGTTTTGTAATTTTCTTTGTAGAGATCTTTTACCTCCTTGGTCATGTTTATTCCTAAGTATTTTATTTTTTTGTGGGAGATCCTGAGTGGAAGTGTTTTCTGAATTTCATTTTTGGAGTGATCATCTAGAAGTGAGATTCTATTCTCCATGTGGTCTAATCAGTTGTTTATACTTTGCATCGAGGACTTTACTTCACTGATTGCATCCTTTATATCTTTTTGACTCTCTCTGAATTCTTTTCGAAAGTCCTCTATTATTTCTAAAGTTATTTTCCTGATTTGATCTTCTAGAGATTTCTGAATTTCTGTTTTATCAGGTTCTGATGTTGTGGGGTTGTGGGCATTCATTGCCCCATTGTTATTTCTCTTTCCCATGATTTTGGAAGTTTGTGCCCTCTCTGAGTTCTTCCCTGGGTCACTACAACTTCACTTAGGGTGCTCTGGATCACAAGCTTGTGGTATCTAAGTCACCACAAATCCTTTGCTGGGTTGTATAACAAAGTCTCAGACCCAGGGAGTCAATCGAGGCTGCTTTAGACCATGGGGGGTGCCAGGTTGGGCGTTCTCCCACGGAGAGTTGTGACTATGGTGTGATATATCTGTCACTGCCACTCCCCCACTGGGTTGAACTGCAAAAATCTCTGACCCAGGGAGACTATCTTCTCAAGTCCCTGGGAGTGCAGTACTGGGGATTTCTCCTCTAGGGGCTGCAATTTGACTCACGGTTGTTGAGTGCGCTGATGAAGCTGTAGTGGATGCAGTGAATTCGCTGCTGCTGCCGCTGGCAATATAACTCCGTTGTCACACCCTTGGCCGTGAGGCTGGCGTATTTCTTCTCTGGCTTTGAGCTCCACTCTGAGTCCCTGCAGTGTGTGCTGAGCCTGGCCCCTGGGAGCTTTAGCCACTCCCTGCACCAAAAAAACTGCCAAATTCCACCTGGCTGTTCCGCAGCCGCTCACCTCGGCTCACTGTCCACCCCTCCTCTCTGGAGCCTGGTGGGTTGCTGAGAGTGTTGGTCTGGAGCTGTCTGGTAAACTCGCTGCTGCCACTGGCAGTATGGTGCTGCTACTGCATCCTCGGCCATGAGGCTGGAGTATTTCTTCTCTGGTTTTGAGCTCTGTTCTGAGTCCCTGCAGGGTGTTCTCAGCTCACTGTCTGCCCCTCCTCTCTGGAGCCTGGTGGGTTCTTGTGTGCTCCGGTGAACTCACTGCTCCCGCTGGCAGTAAGGCGCTGTTGCTGCATCCTCGGCCGTGAGGCCGGTGTATCTCCTCTCTCATTCTGAGCTCCATTCTGAGTCCCCTTCCTCTCTGGCATCTGGTTCTGTGAGGGAAGATGGCGCCCGCGTGGTTCTGTGCCACAGCTCCGGCCGCAGCACTGTGGGCTGGTTTCTTTCTCGTGTCTCATTTTTTCAGCCCTCTTTTTCTCTGTCCCTTGTATTTACAGGTTTTGTTTCTCTGCTGATGGTATTTTCTGGCTATGAAAGGCACTGATTTTGTGGTAGTAGAGATCAATTGTTAGCGGGACTCATAAGCGCCGCTTTTTTCCATCACCATCTTCCCGGAAGCCTGTTTTTGTTTTCAAACAAGGTCTCACAGGTGATTTCATTCAAAGCACTCCCTCATATTTCCGTTGGGTAACATGAGGCTGTAACTATCTTCTGTATTTCCATCTTTTTTTTTCTTTGTTTTTTTTTTTGGTGGTTATAGGTTCCTTGAAACCCTTCTACCTCCAGGCTACACTCCCAGACCTATTTTATATTTTTATTTGGAAATAGGGTCTCTTAAGCCAGCAAAGCTGGCTTCAAACCAGCACGATCCTCCTGTCTCCACCTCCCAAGCACAGGGATTAGAAGCATGTGCCACCATGCCCCACCTATTTCCATCTATTTTTAACCATAACCATTTGGCACCCAATGTTTGGGGGCCATGTGGGGCACGTGGCTCAATAATTTTCACAGGACTTTTTGTCTAGTGGGTTAGTGGGCAATAGCAACTTTAGCTCAAGCTGTAGAGCTGTTAAGCTTTAAAACAACTATAGTGTAGCCTTTGCATCACCGCATCTCTGAAAGTGAATTCCAGGGCATCTCATTGGTGGTCCTGGTACCACTGCACCCCAAAAGGTATGTACCTTCCTGGAGCAATAAAGAGTTCCCCAAGAATGACCTTTGATCTTATGGAGTCTGGGAGGCAATTCAGGTTCATGTGGACCCCCCCAGCCAAGAAACTAGCCCACGGTCAAATCCCCTCCAGGAAGTAAACCCTTTAAATAGCATTGGATTGATAGGCCCAATGAGTGTCCATCCATTCTCCCCACATCAAAGATGGGACACTCTTTTAAAAGCCCCATACAAAGTTAAATAAAAAGAAAAGCCCATAGCCCACCTTCAGGAAGCTCCCCAAACAGGAGACTCCAGCCAGAATCCATTTCTAAAATGGTAGTAAGGTTCTTTTTCAGTAGTTGGTATCAGGTTCTAGGGAGACAAGCTAGCTTGTTTTTAGCGGCAGCATCTAGGAAGCATTTCCATTAACAACCATGGCCATGTGCACCCTGTGGGTCTGTGAACTATGGAAGTTCAGAGGCCTCAGCATCCCCGAACTCCCAGCAGCTATTAGAAGCCTGAATTGGTAAGCTTCTGGAAGAGCTAAAAAAAAAAACCTAGTTAATAGTTTCAGCCAGATAACAGCCAGGCATGCCTGCTAGGTGAACGGCAGCACCCAGGAGGCATTGTCCAACATTGAGCAGGCAGGTACATCTCTATTTGCATAAGAAAGCCCTCAGGGAAGAAAGTTCAGAAGGAGACCATACCTGACCTCCTGGCAGCTCAGGATTCTTAGGCACACCAAAATTGGAGAATATTTTCTAGGAAGAAAATTAATAAGATTTTTTTTTAATGGCAATATTTTCAGCTAGAAAACCTCCTTGAGATAGAGAAGGGACAGGCAGAAGAAGGGAAAATCAGAGATGAAGGGAGAGTGGCTAAACTTCAAGCCTGTAATGCCCTTCTGGTGGACTGTGAGGCCACTCTTACTGCTCCATGCACACAGGTACCCCAGCTGGATGCCCCCAGCTGGGCCACTAGCTTTAGAGGATGCAGGGAACCTCATCTGGACAGAGAAAGGCCATGCAGTTCAATTGGACAGGGGAATATGAAGCAAAGGGAAAGAGTGGCAAAGCCCCTTCCCATTTTATACCCTCCTGGTGGGCAGGAAACTGCTGGGAAGTGAAGCCACCCTCATGAGGCCCACACACACACAGGATGCAGGAAAGAAGGGCAACCTTCTGAGCACAAAATACCTCTCTCTGTCTTAGATGGGAGTCCAGCAATATCCTAAATGCTAAGGTAATTAGTTTTGGAATGGGACACTTTGTGAAGGGGACACACACACACACACACACACACACACACACACCAACCTTGCTCAGAGAGGCCACTAACACCCCACCTTTTCTCTCTCAGAAGGGATTCTATCAATCCAAAGCGGAAGCCCGATCTCTAATAGTGTGGGTCCTCCAAAATTGGAAAAAAAATATATTGACACCTAAATGCTAAGAAAGAAAGATCTCATTTTTTTTGTACCCAAGTAGGGCCACAGTATGTTCTTTAACCTCCAAGATTACCCCGATTAGCCTCCAATGGGGAGAAGGGAGTTTAAAGTTGGATCTATCCATAAGCAGTTTTTATGGGATGAGTTTAAAGCTGTATCACCAAATCAAACAATAGGTGCTGACATTCTTAGTTAATTCTTTACCTGGTAGAAGGGTAAGCCATCCTCAGACAAATTCCTCTACTACAGGTTGTCAATTCAGTTTAACAGGGACTTGAAAAGGGAGAGACAGAAGGGTAAAAGCCATGAAAGAATTCTGGCTGAGCACAAAAGCCTAAGCTCAAGTCTGTTTTAAGGGTGGAGAGCAAGGGAATATCTGGAGTAAATGCCCTTAACCAGGAGGCCAAAAAGGCCCTCCATGGCCTGGTTAATGATGCAAAGGGGGACTATTAAATGGCTGAGTGCCCCCAGTTTTGGAGAGAACTGGGGTTCCAGACCTAGGTTTCCAGTGATTCCTCCCAACTCCTACCACCTGAGTTAAGACTAAAGACCCTTAGGCAATCACAGTGAGATCTCGAGCAGAGGCCAGATTTAAGGTGCTACCCTTCTTTCTCAGCCCAAGGTCCAAAAGTAGTTAGGGTGGGGAACATATCAGGCCAGCCCTAAATCATCTCTTTACTCAGTATTCAGCCTGCTGTGTCCAGGGTGACCTTCCATTCTCCCATTATTAGCCATACCAGAGATTTCAGCTCCTCTGCTAACAAAGAGATATAACATCAGGAAACCAAAAGTTTTTTTTTTTTTTTTTCCTTTTGCTGGTGACACTAAAGTTTTTGCTCAAAGTATTTTTATTTTAACCAGTCTTAGCTAAAATGTGAACTCCTAAAAATCTGTGCAACTAGAACTTTGAAATGTGATTAAATACAATATGCATTGCTTTTAAAGTTTTTTTGACAGAATTAATGTTTTAAGACACTAGTGAGGCTTATATGATATTGTAGATTTATGTGGTAATCTAAAATTCAGTTATTAATTTGGGAAATGCAAATCAAAATGCTTTAAAATGCTCTTAAGTTCATAAGGTTTAAAGTAACACTTAAGTATTTAAAATGGGTTTTTAAATTGCTGGCATATGAACAACATTATAAAATGGTATTATTTTTTTGTTTAGCTTATATGTAAGAATAAAAGACAGATAGAAAGTGTGTGGATGTATTTCTTTATATTTTGGCAGATACAAAGGAAGGAACTTTTGTGAGATTAAGAAAGCATGTTGTAAGGTTTATCCTAAGATTGTCCCAAATGGGAAAGAAATAACCAGGATAGAAAAATCAGAGGGTTAAAGCAAGTTGTAAAGCATTTGTGAAATGTTTGTTTGTTTGTAAGGTTTATCCTAAGATTGTCCCAGATGGGAAAGAAAGGACCAGGATAAAAATCAGAGGTTTAAAGCAAGTTGTAAAGTGTTTGTGGAATGCTTCTTTGCATTTGTGATGAAATGGGCTATTAGTTAAAAGGAAGTAGGTTTCTAATAAGCCAAACTCTTCTATATTTCCCCCAAAAAGTGCTAGAGTTCAGCAGCAGGGGTGTACTATGGATAGGCGAGGCTAGAAGATTACTTCTGGCAATAATATCTAGAGACCCCAAAGTCTGTAGTAATTCTTTAAAACTGGCTTCAAGGTTGTTTATTGGAGAAAAGTTACAGGAGATAATTGTATTATACAGGGATTTCAAGTTTGTCTTAGAAATTAATTCCAAAAATAGCTTAAGTCCACCAGGCAAGCAATTTAGAGGCATATGTCCAGGTGAAGATTGGCAGCTTGGGGGAAACTTTTAGATCTTTTATGACTGGGATATAGTCCTAGATAATAGACTATGTTACCCAATTGACAGAGTATCCACAAGTTTAAAGTAAACTTCAAACAGTGCTGGAGCAGAAAGGGGAACTTTTGTTTTGTCCAGGTGACATGATACTAATCAAATAATCTAAAATCTTTATTCAAAATACCCCAAAGCCTATTCCAGGTCTCCACAGTACTAATTTCTGGATTCACGTGGTGCAAAATAAACTAAATACATCCCACTTTTGTGTGTTTCAGCCTAAGTCAGCAAAACAGGTTTTAACTTCTCATTTAAGTGCTATTTTTAGGTTTCCATGGTTAACCTGTATTGTGAGTGTTGCCTCATAGGCTTGAAGCTTTCAGATGTCAGATGGTGGTACTTGCGGACCCAATGAGAAACAGCTATCAAAGCCCTTTGGATGACCACAGAGACATACTCACCCATCTGACTCCCTCACCACCAACCTGCTTGCATATTACCCTAAAGGTGGGGCCCCCAACTTCATCCCTGTTTAGCTTATGGCTGACTTGGCATCCTTATTCCTTTGCTAAGGGATATGTGCATGTAATGAAAATGGAGGAAAAATAGATGGGGATTAGCTCATGTTAACTCTTAATAAGAATTATAAAAGTCTGTATTTACCCTTGGCCTGACAAGTGTCAGGAAGTTACTAGACAGAGGGGGTAATATACCAGTATTGAGAATGGCCTAGGAAGATTTAAGAAAGCTCTGATTATTAATAAATATATTTCAAAAGTTGGGTGAGGGGCAGATTTGTGAAAGGACTTAGTTTCTGTCAAGAAGCAGGCAACTATTCCAATGTAAATTTACCTAGCTAAAGGAAATTGGAAAGTCAATAGGAGAGGGGAACTAGGACTTCCTCATCCTCATTCTAAAGGTAGGTTTACATAATTGGATAATCTAGCTAGGAAGGAAGGAGGGGGTTGACCTTCGACCTTCATGAAAGGAGACACCTTGGCAGGAAAGTAAGGGGAGGAACCTTACAGGGACTTTTACTACAACAAAATTACTTAAAACAAGATGGGGGATGTTGTGTATAAAAGTCTGTTCTGTGTTTTGTACTTCGGCAATTTCGTT
Source organism: Muscardinus avellanarius (assembly GCF_963383645.1). NCBI lineage: Eukaryota > Metazoa > Chordata > Mammalia > Rodentia > Gliridae > Muscardinus > Muscardinus avellanarius. Next base: position 52,632,972 of record NC_137801.1, read on the forward strand.
TGAAGCACCCCCTCATGTTAGTAACATGAGGCTGTAACTGTCTTCTGTATTTCTATCTTTTTAATTAACTCCTTTAAATCTTCAAAAAAATAAATAAAAGAAAATAAATAAAAGGAGGTCTCAGTAGGTTGCTGGGAGTCTCACAACATTCCTGAAGCTGTTCTTGAACCTGCTATCCTCCTGTTTCAGCATCGTGAATAATGTGCCACCATGCCTGACTGAACCAGTCTTTCTAATTATATAATGTACTATATTCTGAATGTTTATGCCTTTTAAAAATCAAATGTTGATCCAATTTTTTATTTTTTGTAACTGACTAATCTGTGAAAGCTAAGGAGAAATGGGTCATACGAGAAGCTCTAGATGAAAAAGGAAATCCTATAGAGGAGCAAACAAGACAACCTAAATGAGGGTTGGGAGGGGGGAAGAAGGAAATTCTCTAAAGCACACAATGCACTTAAACATATTGAAGGGGCTTAATGGGCAATGTGTGCATGTATGTCCACACAAGTGTTTTAGCCTATTATGATGTATGAATATAATGCGCCAATAAAAACTTTTTAAAAATCAAATGTTGAAATCGTCACTCTCAATGTGATAGCACTAAAAGGCAGGACAGCCAGGCATGGTGGCACACGCTTGTAATCCCCGCGTTTGGGAGGCAGAGACAGGAGGATCGCACAGGTTCAAAGCCAGCCTTGCTGGCTTAAGAGACCCTGTTTTCAAATTTAAACAAATATAAAAATGGGTCTGGGAGTGTAGCCAGGAGGTAGAAGGGTTTCCAGGAACCCCAGTACCACCAATAAATAAATAAATAAATAAATAAATAAATAAATAAATAAATAAATAAATGCCAGGACAATAGGATGTAATTAGAACATGGATGATATTATTAGTATCATATACTTTTATAAAATATCATGAATTATATTATTGTCATTATAAAAGAAGCCTAAGAGAGACTCCTCACAACCTCTAACTGTGGGAACATATTCAGAAGGCCCCACGAAGGTTCAGTAAGGGATGCCTCATCACATACCCAATCTGCTTGATTTTTGACCTCTCATACCCCAGAGATGTAAATAAATAAGGTATAAATTTCTAGTGTATTTAAGCTACCAGTTTACAGTATTTTTATACTAGCCTGAATCAACTAAGGCATAGTATAGGTATACATATAAATTATATATGCACATGTTTTATGAAAAATTAGATACATGGGCAAATTATATTTCAGTTATGGGTAAGATAATATAGGTTTAAGAAAAAATAGAAAACAAACATGTAGCCAATTTAAAAATAAAAATTGTATAAAATATACAAGATATGTTATTTTTAATATATCTATAAAGAGTATAAGTATGTATATATTTATAATATTTATAAGTATTTTTATTTTTAATATACTCTTTTTGGTACACTGTAATTATATATTATAATGAGGCTCAATATGATAGAAACATACAGGCAAACAACACTTGGTTTGATTCCTTCCAGAGCTCCCTGCCTTTTAGTGATATTGATAATGATACCTTCATATATAGACATAGCATTTTAGAACTATTTTCCTTATCAAGCTTTCCTTTTAAATATTAACACATTACAAAGGTACTGATTTAAATTACTTTAAAATTAACTTTTTTCTATAAATACTTTAACAAAACATATACTGGCAGGCAATGTGGATTGTGATTTATTATTGAAACTTTTTAGTTCACAGAATTTTATGGAATTTTTTGTTTCAATATTAGCAGATAATAGTCATTGAGCAAGTTATAACATTTTTTCAGGAAATTATTTTTCAAATATAGATGTTGGTATCTGATGGAGATCAGTTCATATCCTGGCTTAGCTCTTTACAACTTCTATGAATCAAAGTAAAATAGCACTCTTTTTTGTTATTGTTAAGTTAGATACAAATGTATTTGGCAGAGGATTTGGTATAGAATAAGTGCTAAGTAAATACTATTTCTATAAACACAACTTCACAATATAAAGGAATAATACAATATTATACAGGTTAAAAACATTTTTCAGAGTTTGATAAAAATATATCAAGCCAAAACAACAACAACAAAAACAAGAACAAGATGTGCTGTACAGGAATGAGTTTGAGTGGGCTCTTGTTGCATAGAATGTAGAGAATGAAAGCTGTAAAATATTCCTCTCAAATGGTTCTCAATAAAAGTTCACTTATCACAAGAAACATTATTTTATGTCTGTAAAAGAATCAAGACTTAAAGATTTACTCTTAACAGCATGATAAAGTCATTACTAAAATGTCAGAACATTGAATTATAAGAGAGCTATATAGGTTTTTAAGTGAATGAGAGTAAAGAAATTTTTATTTTTTCATTTTTTGACTGATTCAATTCTTTTTTATGAAATATGTTGAAATAATACATTATTATTGATATATCTTATCATAATAAAGAGAGAGATCAATGTGTTGATCTAAATGCAACCAGTCATACTCTTTTTTAGACACTGAGGATGTTGCTTGTATTGTTAGAAATGATGCAAGCCAACCTCTGTTTGATCTGTGGATTTAGTCTGTACAGTCTATGTACATGCTTGCTGCTTAAGAGCTGTACATATGACTCCAATATTACCAATACATTTATATTCCTTAAAGCAGATTGAACATAAACAATGCAATACAGGAATGATAAATGAACTAGAAGTTAGAGATTTCTGATTTCTCATACCAAAAATATCCAATTATAGAACCTAAAGGAATATCTATTATATTCAGAGCTCTTTGAATTTATGTTTACTTTAATTCTCAGAATTAAACTTTAAGGGAAATATTTAATTCTCATTTAACAAATAAGGAAACTGGAATCTATATGAGTTAAGTGATTTTGTTTCAATTCATGTAATGTTTGAGTTCAAATATGGTGTTTCTATCTGTGGTTGGCTATTGATGCAGTCCTAGGTCTTCCCTTGACAAACTGAACTACCTTTTTTTGAAGGTCCTTTAAATTAAATAAAAAATAGCAGATTAAATTAATTCTAAAGTCCCTTTTGACTATAATTATATAAATTTTTTCTATAAGAATTAGATTACTTTGCATCTTTCAAGTGTTTTATAATGGGGGGTTATAAAAACAATAAGGGATTCAGAATATTTAAAACTTTTATGGACTTGTCTTGAAAAATATCATTTAAATCTGGTTCCAAGTGCACAAGTAAAAGTAAGAATAGACAAGTGTAACTACAACAAAGTAGTAAAGCTTCCAAATCTAAAAAAACAAAAACAAAAACAAAAACAAAAAACAGGAGAAAATATTGACAAACCATACATCTGATAAGGAGACAATATAAAAAATAAATAAGTCAGAGAAGTTCATCCCCCAAAAATAAATAATTTAAAATGTGCAAAGAGTATGAATAGACATTTCTATAAAAAGATATTAAAATAGCCAACAGGTATATTAAAAATGCTCAACAGCACTGTTCATCACACAAACTTATATTAAACAAAATAATATATCACTTCACCCCTCTTATAATGACATTTTTAGAAGTACAGATAGCAAGTATGGAGAAAGAAAACTCTGGCATACTGTTGGTGGGAAAGTAAATTAACATAGCCATTATGGAAAACAGGTTGGTGGCTCTCCAAAAAATTCAAAATAGAGCCATATGATTCATTGATCATACTGTTGGGTTATATTTTCAAAGGAAATGAAATCACTGTGTTGGAGAGAGATCAGCATTTCCATGTTTTTTGCATCATTACTCATGACAGCCAAGAAATAGAAACAACCTAAGTGTCATCTGATGATTGGATAAAGAAAATGTGGTGCATGTAGGCAATGGAATTCTATTCAGACATAAAAGAGGATAAAATTTCAAAATTTGAGAAAACATGGATGATGCTGGAGAACATTATCCTGAGTGAAATAAGCCAGGTGCAAAATAGCAAATATGATATCAATTTTACATGGTATCTGAAAAAATCTAATTTATTCAAGTAAAGAATGGAATGGTGGTTAGATGTAACTGTGAATTTGAGGAGAGTCCTGGGAGATGGGGAGATGTTGGAGAAAGGGTACAAAGTTTTAGTTAGGAGGTGCTACTTCTGAAGATCAAATGTAAGCACGATAAGTATCATTAATAATAATGTTCTCATATTTAAATATTGATAAAAGTGAATTTTTATTCTACCCACACCATAAAATAGCATTATTAAGGTGATGAATATTTTAATTAGCTTAATTTAATTATTCTATAATATATACAATTATCAAAACATCACATCTTACCCCATAAGTATGTATGTATGATTAATACATAAATAAAGACACATTTGAAAAAGGAAGCAAGTGCCTGGGTTAGTGGTACATGCCTGTAATCCCATTACTTAGAAGACTGAGACAGGAGGATTACAGGTTCAAGGCCAGTCTCAGCAGCTTAACAAGGCCCTCCACAACTTCCCTGTTTCAAAACCAAAAACAAAATTAGGGCTAAGGGTATAGCTCAGAAGTAAAATGTCCCTGAGTTCAATCCCCAGTGCCATAAACAAACAAAACAAACAAATAAATAAATGGAAATATGTATTCAGAGTGAATAATTTATATTTATTTCTGATTAAATATAAATTAATATTAACACAGCAAAGAAATGAAATATAAAATTTTTTCTCAACATTTTCATATATTACATAAGGCAATTGTTTTTAGGTCAATAAGGATATTTGAATGTTCTTATATGGATAATTATTTACATTAAAATCCACATCTTCATGTGCCGTCATGTACAGTGCTCTTGGCAAAGTTTAAAGACAGTGTAGAAATTTTGAAAGATTAATAGACAGCACACATTTCAAATGAAAAGAAAAGTAGCTATTTTAAGAATGAAGGCAGCACATGCTTCAGCTCTTACTTATGATTAGATTTTCTTACTCAGCTCTAGAAGAATAAGCCTGAAATTGAGGCAATTAGAGAATAAAGAATAAAAGAAAATTTTTAGTGTCTTTTATGTTAGGAAAGGTCCTGGAAGGGCACCATCAAACTAAAAAACTATAAAATATGTGGCTGCCCAAAAATCTCTTAAGAAATAGAGCTTAAATGGGATTTAAAAAATGACATTATCTTACTAAAAATATATTGTGCAATAAGAATATTTTGTAAAAAAAAACAGCTCTAATCTTACATTACATAAAATGTTTAATTTCTGTAGGTATTTGTACATCTACAAAACAGTTGTATAAATAGCAGCATTTATTTTAAACTTAAAAACTAGTGCTTTATCACTCCTTTTCATGTCTTCAACTTGTCCATTTTAGTTAAACGTCTATTTAAAATTACCTGTAAGTTTTCACATAATAGAGTGGTCTATGTTGCCCTATATTTCAGAATTCTTGGTTCCTATTTAAGAAAAAATGATGAACAAACAGCAGATTTATTAAGTTGCATTATTTTCCATCCTTCCCTCTGATCAAACTCTACTCCTAATGCTTTCTTCCTCCATACACTTTGGAGCTTTGTCCATAAAAGGGATGATGTTAGTTTCAATCCCAGGTGAGAGAGCTTGAGGCAGGAGGACCTGTCACTTAATGAGGTCATCAGCAACTTAGTGAGATGCTGTTTCAAATAACAAACAAGAAGGCTGTGGGTAAAATATAGAGGTAGGATGCCTTTGGATTCAACCTCCAGTACCACAAACACATAAATGAAGTAACATTTGTTTGCCCACATCTTGACTTTGAGTTCAGCTCCATGACTCTCTTTCATCAACACAAAGCTATGGAAGCAACATTGCTACTTCTCATATTGAATTCAATTTGTGTGCTTTAATTTGTGTCTTTTCATGGAGTTTGTGGGTGGGTTGGGTATGGGGGGGGGGGGGTGGAGTACCTACTAGTCTATTGGTTTTGGAAGAAGAAACAGATGTGAAAGTATAGACTTGCCTAAGCTAAGTCCAGCCTAGGTCAGCCAAAAGCCAGTGATCCAAGATTAGTGTAGATAGATGATTGTTATTTTAACCCATTCATCTTTGGAATAGTTTTTTATGCAGCAAAATTATAAATCTAGATATACATGATATATCATATAGCAGATATTTGTAAAAATTCTATAGCTGATATATGTGATATCTCATGATAATGTAGACATAGACACCATCAACAACTGCTATATTTTCATGTCTGTAGGGGTTTTTTTTCTTGAGAATCCAGGGCCCCTTCCAACTCAACTACTTAACATGGATTGGCAGGATAAATCTGAATTTGAAATTAAGTTATCTTTGTCTTCTAAAAAGCAGAAGTCTTTGTTATATAACAATGCATTTGTCATTCTGGTGCACACTCAAATATATTGTCATTCTGCTTAATATATGGGATAAATGATAACTTAAAAGCACTGATTTATTTTATTGTTATAAAGAAGTCTTACTATCCCAATATGACAGGTGAAGAAGGTCCAGAGATGCTAAGTAATTTTCCCAACATCAGACAGCCAGAAATAGCATAATGAAAGTTCGGGTTTAACCAGCATATTCCACAACCCTTGCTCCAAACCATTTTGATATATAATACCATGGTCTTGGAAGTCGCTGTTCTACAGATCCTTGCCAAGCATCTGACAGGCACATGCTGAGTATTTCTTGAAAGTTTTGAGCTGAAGTGCACATAGATTATGACAAAAGAAAAGCTAATTTCCTGCTGAAGACACTTTAATCAATGTTCTTTTTTTGTGGGGGGTGCAGTAGATTTTATTGATGGTACATTTGACACTAGGGCTCCCTAGGCCCCTCCCCTTTTTCAGTGGGTCTGGGATGGAAACTGGGAGGAGGGGAGATTCTCAGTGTGTTGGGGACTGAGTTGGGGTGGGGGCTCCTCAGCAGCTGAGGGCCTCACTCTCTTCCTCTCGAGTTCTTGCTGGGGCTGGTGGTTCAGGGACTCTTACTCCTTGGAGGCCATGTGGACCATGAGATCCACCACCCTCTTTCTGTATTTCTGTAGCCGAATTCATTGTCATACCAAGAAATGAGCTTGACAAGGTGATATGGTTGAGGGGGAATGCCAGCCCCAGCATCGAAGGTGGAAGAGTGGGAGTCACTGTTAAAGTCTCAGGAGACCACCTGGTCCTCCAGGGAGCCCAGGATGTTCTTGAGGGAGCCTTCGGATGCCTGCTTCACCACCTTCTTTTTTATTTTATTTTATTTTGTGTGTGTGTGTGTGTGTGTGTGTGTGTGTGTGTGTGAGTGTGTGTGTGTGGTACTGAGATTCCTGGAAACCCTTCTATCTCCGGGCTACACTCCCACACCTATTTTATATTTTTATTTGGAAACAGGGTCTCTTAAGCCAGGGAGGCTGTCTTCGAATCTTCGTGATCCTCTTGTCTCCATCTCCCAAGCACGAGGATTACAAGCATGTGCCACCACGCCCAGCATGCTTCACTACCTTCTTGATGTCATCATACTTGGAAGCTTTCTCCAGGCAGCAGGTGAGGTCCACAACCGACACGCTGGGGGTAGGCACGCAGAATGCCATGCAAGTGAGCTTCCCGTTCAGCTCGGGATGATCTTGCCCACAAGTGACGAAGACAGAAATAAACAAGATATGATAGCTATATAATGTGAATGTGTTTCAAAGGCAGAAGTAGAGTGATGGCAAAACATACTGCATATGAGTGAGAAACAATTTATCTTCTTAGTGTCAAGGAGTGACTGCATATAAAAGACATCACTTAATATGAGATCTGACAGATATGTTAGGGTGATTGAGTTAGTTGAGGCAGATCATAATAGTCTTAAAGTATGAATAATAATTCATCCCAATTTCTCTAGATTATTGCTAAAGCTTTGTAATCTGCACCTGCATTTTCTCTGCTTACTTCCCAGTGTATAGCCCATACTGTGATAATAGAGATTTTTGCCAAATTGTTATTTTATTAAAAAAAAATGATACTTAACAAGGAAGGCCATTAAGGCTGATTTATGCATTTTCATTTCTTTTCTTTTTTTGTGATACTAAGATTATACTCCGAGATGTTCTACCTCTGAGCTATATACCCAATTATTTTATTTTTGAACCAGAATCTTACTATGTTACCACATGCTACTAGCATTGAACCTGAGATCCTCAGATTATAAGCATACACTGCACCATCTGTCTCATGCCTCTTTAAATATTTGGGGTTTTTTTGCAACTCCATTTTGTTATCTTTTGCTTTTTGTCATATTCATCCATCTTTCCATCCTCTTGTCATTGTTGTGCCATCTCATGCTTCAAATGTGCACATTTACACACATCGTATTTTTCTTAATCCTTTTTTAATGATTTATATTCTTACTTCACATTTTAGCTAAAGAATAATTATTCATAGGATCCCAACCATGTCAACTATGTTTTAGATATTCATAGCATTTCTATACTTGTCAAATATAGCATTTTATAATTTGCATTACAAAATTTACATTTATAAATATAAATATGTTATTTATATATAAATTTATATTTATATGATAAAATTTATATTATATATATATATATGTGTACAAATATTTATTGTATTTAAATGAACATGTAAAATTGTACATATTTATGCACTGTTTCTATATATGCATATTCACAAAACACTCAATTGCATTTATCTCCTTAACATTTGTCATTTTTTTGTGATGAAAATACTAAAAATATTTTTTCTAGATGTTTTGACATATGTAGTAGATTATCATTATATATAATCACCACATTTGCAGTAGAATACCAGAAATTATTTTTTGTATATGACAGTATTGTAGTACTCATTAATCAACATTTCCAATCCTCTTTTCTCCATACTCTTCCTAGACTTTGGTGACCACTCTTCTACTCTCAACTTCTCTGAGATCAACTATTTAGATTCCAAATATGAGTGAGATCATGTGGTATTTGTATTTTTGTGCCTGGTTTATTTCATGTAATGTCATGATGTCCAGTTTCATCCATGTTTCCACAAATAACAAGATTTGAATGAATATAAATTTAATAAACTTGGGGAAAATTTCTTTTTGCAATTATACTTATATACCAGGTGATTTTAACAAGTCTTGACACGTAATATATGCTCAATGTGTATTTATTTAGAGTATTGAATAGAAGTTATTTAAGGGTTTTAGGCAGGGATTTAAATAATTCTGTTTATATTTTAAGGTAGTCATGTTTGCTTCTTTAAGAGAAATGAGTTGGAAAAGAACAAAAGTGGAAGAGTAAGCCTAAGTAGCCAAAGTAGTTTTCTTAGTCAAGATGAGGGATAATTATGGAAAGTATTGAAGTGGCAGCAGAGCAGAACTTAAAAAAGTGGTAGGAATTGAGAAGCTTTTGAAGAAAGAAACTTCAAGGTAAACTGATATTTTTGAAAGGAATAAAAAAAAAGAAACCAAACTAAGAATAACTCTTATGTTTCTGGCAACACAATAATAATATATACTGATATGGTACAAACTCTAATGGAGGGAGAAGTTTTCAAATAGAAGAAATTAAGAAATTAATATGTGGAGAATGTGACCACCAGAGGCAGACTTTTAAACTCAACACATCCTGTTCCTCCAAGGTAAATGCTTCCGGGTTGTTTTTTTCTTTGTTTATTTGTTTGTTTGTTTTGTATTTTGGGTTTTGTTTATTTGTTTTTTGTTGTTGTTGTTTTTGGTTTTTTTTGCTGCCACAAACTTCAGGATATCCTGCTAGTTAACCATTATCTCAAGGACCTTCTGCACATCCTCAGCGGTTTACTTGCCAACTGTTATTAAAGGACTTTCTGCCATGTGTTCTGTAGTTTATCCATTAACCATTACCACAAGGACTTATTGCATACATTCAGCTGTGTCCAAATGTAACCATATTGCTTTAAATGACAATAAAGTCTGTGGAAAAGTAGCCAGTGGGGCCTCACCTCTGAGTGCTGTCCCCTGGCCTGTCCCTGAAAATCTAGTCTATCTGTGTCATTCTTTTTCTTTCACTGTGCTGCTGATTCTCAACATTAATACTTTGTCTTTTATCATGCTAAATTAAAGTTGCCTTTAAAGCACTTAGTAAAAATATTCAAATAGACAATTAAATTGATTTATCTTGAAACTCAGAAGAGAGAGCTCAAGTATATATAAATATAGATATTATTACTGTATTTACTCTATTGAAAATCAAAAGAATAAACACAATTATGTAAGAAGAAAGTTTAGTAGGATATACCTTTAGAGTAACTCCTACAAAATATCTATCTTTAAAAATATTAATTTAAAGAGCCAGGTGTGGTGGCGCACGCTTGTAATCCCAGCATTTGGGAGGCTGAGACCAGAGGACTGTGGTTCGCGGACATCCTCAGCTACTTAGGCCCTTCGCAACTCAGTGAGTGAGACCATGTTTCAAAATAAAGAATAAAAAAAAAATGGGTAGGGGGTGTAGCTCGGAGGTCAAATGCCTCTGAGTTCCATCTCCAGACCCGAAAAAAAATGAATATATATATATATATATATATATATATATATATATATATATGTAAAAAGTATTTCCAGAGAAGACCACTCAGACTTAGTTTAAATCTAATAGAAAGTCTTTATTAGCTGGCTGGCAACTACACTGCAGGGTGTATAGTCCTGAGTGCAGCCCTGAACCATTTTTCAGGGCTCATTTTATACATCAAAAATCAAAAACTCAGGAGCAAAATGTTTAGATTCCCACTGAGTGAACAATCAGCAGGTTTTTTTTCAGCAGGTGTGCAAGTCAAGTGGAAAGTACAGAAATCAGGAACAGCACTGTGTAGGAGCTCAACAACCCATGTTGATCCCTTCCATTCTCCACTTTTTCATTGTTTAAGGATAAAAAGTTCCTAAAAGCCTTTATTTCTCTGCAGGTAAAAGCTAAGCAGGAGTTACAGAAGCCAAACAGGCAGTTATGTATGACTAGCAAGGTACCTGGTGATCCTTTTACTCAGGCTGATGAGTATTAGCTGTTTGCCTTGTAGTCACCTAGCGTTATGTCATGGCATTACTAAATCTAAGGCCTAGGCTCACTTTATCACAAAACAATTTTCAACAAGTGATTCTGAAACTTCTGGATATTCATATTGGGTGAAATGGACATAATAAATCTTTAGTCCTTTGCATTTCTACAAAAAAGTAAATTCAAGCTAGATAATAGACAAAAACAGGTAAAATTCTAAATATTGTAGAAATAACATAAGACTATACTTTTATGGCTTCAGTTAGACATTTTTTTGAAATACTGGGGATCGAAATCAGAAGTATTCTACTCCAGTCCTATTTTTTATTCTTTATTTTGAAACAGAGTCTCACTAAGTTGAGGAGGGTCTCACTAAGTAGCTGAGGCTGACTTAGAACCTGTGATCCTACTGTCTCTACTCCGAAGTACTGGGATTGCAAGTGTGCACCACTACATCTGGCTCTATACAAATATTTTTAACCAGGAGCACTACACTTAGAAAAAATAAGACAATAAGTTGGGTTACTTGTAAATGGATTTGATTTTCAAAAAATACCATTACATAACTGGATTAGCAAACTACAGACTGAGAGAAAACATTCAATGTTGATACATTTGACAAAGAACTTGCAATAAGTATATAATAAGATGCTTACATTATTCATCATTAAAAAAAACAAAATAAGAAATTACTTTATATACTTAGATTTGTTACTAAATCAAGATTTGGAGCATATTCCACCGAAGAGGCAATGCTTAAGAGATAAATGCTAGGAGAAAATAAAGGCTTCATTGAGTTAGCAAAGCATTGAGAAGTGAGAGCCCATGCCCACAGTTACTCTCCTCCAGGTGTTTAATGAGTTACAGACAGAGGATAGGAATAATGAGAAAAAGGGATTGGCTAATAAGATTAAAAATATGTATATATTTCTTGAGGATAGGCAAGGATCTTCCAGCAGTTTGGGTGCTACTTCTATATCCTTTCTTGGCTTGGTTTTTCTGTTCAAGGCAGGTGGTAGGTGTCTTTAACTTTAAAGCTGAGCTGGGAGGTAGGCATTGATTAGTGTGGGGTGAGTAGAGATTAGAAAAGTCCAGGTCAAGTTAACCTTATATTGTAGTTTGAGACAAAACATTTCTCAGCTTATCAACATTTCTACATGTAGTGCTGAATAGAATCTGACCAAAATGTTAAGGCAGCAAGGATACAGGCACAATATAAAGACAGAGATGCCAAGAGTTTTTTTTTTTTTTTTTTTTTTTAAGTCTAGTCACCCATTAGAAATCTGGAGGACCATGTGAATAGTTGGTGTTTTCATCCAAGGCAGCCTCAGATCCCTTAATAGTAATTTAGGCAACAATTGTCATCATGACCTACATGTTAGAGGCATTAGTTTCAGAGAGGCCAGTGGAGATCTAATAATGTATTGCCCAGCTGTGTGACCTACAAAATTAGTAGTTTTAAGTCAATTAACAACAAGTGAAGTTAGAGGGTTTCTTTAGGATTTTTTTATAAAGAAAAAAATTATCATTTGCAATACCAAATTCTGGCCAAATATAGAACACCCAGAACTCTTACACATACTTAGAGAAAGAATAGTATGATTCAAATCCTGGAAGAATAGCCAGGAAGTTTTATGAGAAATTAGATATATAGCTGCACAAAATACCAGCAATTGTACTCATTGATATTTATACAAGAGAAATAAAAGCATATATTTACATAAAATTCAGATGTTTATAGCAGATTTATTCATAATACCAAAAATTAAACTAAAATATACACTAATAGGACAACATATAAATAAATTATTATAAACAGCAGAACATGTATGTAGTAAACAGAATTCTAGATAATCTTTTAGATTGTGACTCTGTATTATACATGTCTCATATAATTCCCTCCTCCCAAGTATGGGCAAAATCTATGAATATGCTGGTCTTTTCTCCTGTAATAAGGTTGTTAGTTGGTATACATGAGGAAATTTTCATAATTATACTTAAAATTTCAAACCAGTTGATTTTGAGTTAATTAAATATGACTATCTAGAAGGCCCTTAATTAACTAGGTAGCAGCTATTAAAAGTGAAGGTGGGCTATTTATTTCAAAATGGAGTATAAATTCCATTTTGGAAACTTCTCTTTTGTGAGTGGTCTTGTGAGAAGGCCATATGGCAAGAAATTGTGAAATAGTCTAGGGTCTGATGAATAGAAAAATAGAAAGTTGAAATCTCAGTCCTACAACTACAAAAACCTATATTCAAACAACAATCAGGTCAGCATGGAAGAGAACTTCCATTTTTAAAGCAATGTAGCCCAGCTGGCAAGTAGATTATAACTTTGGATACCCAGGGCTATAGACCCACTGAAATTGTGCTCAAAAGAAATAAATTTCTAATGTCTTATGCTGCCAAGTTTGTGGTAATTTATAATACAGCAATGTAAAGTGAATACACATCAATTGAAAAACAATAGAGATAAATCTCAAAAACATTAAGTAAAAAAGTCAAACAAGGTAGATTAGTTATTAAATTATTTATTAAAATTTCAAGGACAGGCAAAGCAGATTTGAGATGACAGAAATCAGTACAGTGGTTTCTTCCTTAAGTGGCAGAATAACTAGAAGAGAATACAGGATAATATTCAGAAAAGTATAAAAACAGTTTTGTATCTTGACTTTTAATTATATACGTAATATTTTTGTCAAAGATCCTTGAACTATATACTTAAGATCTATACACTTGATTTGTAGTAAATTATACAAGTTTAAAAAACAAATATTTGGAAAACGTCTAAGTATTTGGAAATATACTTCTAAATAATTCATGAAGCTGGGCGTGATGGTACACACTTGTAATCCCTGCATTTGGGAGGCTGAGACAGGAGGATCGCACAGGTTAGAAGCCAGCTATGCTGGCTTAAGAGACCCTGTTTCCAAATAAAAATATAAGAAATAGGTTTCAGGGAGTGTAGCCCAGAGGTAGAAGGGCTTCCAGGAACCCCAGTGCCACTGAAATACATACATACATACATACATACATACATACATACATACATAATTCATGGACTAAAAACATCAAATGAAAATTGAAAAATATTTTGAATTAAATAAAAAATATAACCACAAAGTTCTTCTTGCATCCAAGAAAAACAACTTAAGTTTATCTCCCCAATTACAAGAATATATAAAAAATGTATCAGTAAAATATGTTGGTTCAGTCTTCTAAATAAATACAAAAATCTACATTTTTTCTCCCACCCACTGCTACTACTGTGGTCTAAATTGTCATCATCTCTGTTTGTATCATGGTAATAACCTTTGTTCTGATTTGTTTCTGCATTTTTCCTTCTCAACCTATCCTATCCCACACCTAGCCAAACAATATCTTGAAATGATCATAACATATAAGTCAGAGTATCTTATTACTTTGCTCAGAAACATTTAATCACTTCTCATCAGTATCAGATTTAAAATGGTAAAAGCCCAAATGGGCCAACTGACACTGGCTCATCATTGTTTCTCTCCTATTTTATGGCTTCTTTTCTTGACTCCATTTCTTTTACTGTTGCCTCTTTACTATTTTATTTCTACAATATTTTATTATAAAAGAGTCAACTTATAGAAAAGTTAAAGAAATTTTATAGTGAAATATCATACATCCATTATATAGATTTATCTATTAACATTTCTGTGCATATTTTATACTATATTTATTTGTCAATCCATATTTTATATATGTATTTCAAAAAGGTTGCAGAAAAAAACACTTTACTATGAATATCATTAACTGAATGTCAGTATTTCCTTAGGATTTTAAAAATTATTTTTATGTAAAATTTACCTACAAATAAATGCAAAACATTTGAATGTGTTTTAACAATTGCATAAAATTGTGAAAATCACTGTTAAGACATAAACAGAGATAAAGCTCCAACATCTTCAGCAGCAACAGCACCCAAGCCAAAATCCCATATGCTCACCAAAGGCGGTACCCACAGTAGCACAAGTCCTTCAGACATTCAGACGAAGGCAGCTAAGTATCTAAGTGCACCCAGAGAAGCTGTGGGACTCAGCACATGTCCAGTGTGAGCCTAGGGACTAAGTAGTAACTGTGTGCACCCAGTATGAGCCCATGGAACCAGCAGTAACCATGTGTGCTCAGTGTGTGTCCACGGAACTGGCAGTAACCATGTGTGCCCAGCATGTACTCCAGGACTAGCGATAACTGTGTGTGTCCAGTGTATGCCCCAGACTCAGCAGTAACTATGTGTGCCCAGCATGCACCCCAGCACCCAGCGATAAAAGTGTGTGTCCAGTATGGCTCCAGACCCAGCAGTAACCGTGTGCACCCAGGATGTACCTCGAGGACCCAGCAGTAACCTTGTGTGCCCAGTGTGCAACCTGAGACCTGGAGGTAACCCTGGGCACCCAGTGTGCACCTGTTTAGGCCCCAGGACCCAGCAGTAATGGTGTGGTCCAGGGTATACTGTGGGACCCAGCGGTAATTGTGTATACCCAGTGTGCACCCTGGGAACCTGCAGTAACAGTGCACACCAGTGTGTGCCCAGTGTGTGCACCAAAACCTAGAGGTAACTGTGTGTGCCCTGGGACCCTAAAGTAATCATGTCCTCCCAGTGTGCACCATGGAACCTGTCGGGCTAGTCCAGTTAGAATTTCCTGAGATACAGGGAAGGTACCCAAGGGGCGATACCTGCACAGGGCCACATGTGGTTGCTCCAAGACTACTTTGGACACCCTCCACCAATGCAGGTAGGGATCAGCTCTGAATGCAGGGTGGAGAGTGCAAAGGCATGAACTATAGGCTGGAAATACACAGAACCTGGAACTTGCACAGAATTTATTAACAGTGACAACCAACATCCTGACACCTAAACCCAAAACTAAAAGAGGGATCCAAACACCCAGAGAGTGGGTTAAGAAGCTGACAACAAGGTACAGAGAAAATAAGAGACATTGGATTATACTCCAGAAGCTAACAGAGATCAGACATTCAGATATTATATGGGCCCAACCCCATATTAGTAAATTAGTAGGACTGGGTTTTTTTAGTTTTTTTTTCCTTTTATTTGGGTTTTTTATGTTTGATTTTTTTTTTTCTTTCTGGTCTCACATAGTCGCTAGTTCTTTTTATTTTTTTTTATTTTACTTTATTTTTGTACTTTTTTATCTTTTGTACTTTTTATTTCATCTTTTGGTTGTTTGTTGTTGTTGTTGTTGCTGTCTTTGATATATAAGAGTGAGCTTTTATATCTTGTTTTGTTACTTTACTTGTATTTGCTCCTTATTGCTATTCCCTTTACAAACTTGCTTACTCTAGCCTATCTACTCTCTTCTCTCAAAATTATTTTTTCCCTTACTCTATGTCCTTGTTTAATATTCAAGGTATTTCATATCTCCATACTTAAATACTCTACTAACTACATAAGACCTACTATCTAACACTATCTAACTTTCTCTCATTCCCAACAAGATATTACCTTATTATATTTAAATTCTTACTCAACCTAATCATATCTTCTACCTTACCCAACTCCTGTACCCATAACCCCAGCTTCTCCCCCCATCACCCAACCCTCAACCATTGGAAAAACTACTGCTAACCTGCTGAAACTTCTAAATCCCTACTACTAAGAGGGTATTAGACATAATACCCACACATGATGGGAAGACATCAGAAAAACAAGCCTGATAACCTTGAAAATAAGAGAACTAGGAATATTGAAGGGACAACAGAAATCACAAATACTGACCTACAAGAAATGCATGAAGGGAAGTTCTGAATCTTGATCTACAATATGATGAAAGACTTTAATACAAGTCTACAGGAAATGAAAAACAAAATAGGAACACTAAGAAAGAATCAGAAAGAGTTCTGAAATGAAATAAAAGAGTTAATAAATGAAGATAGCAATAGAAAAAAATTCTGAAGATTAGATGAAATGGAAAGCACAATAACACTGCTGGAAGACAGTTCTTTCAAAACTGAAAACACAGTAAACAGCATACAGAAGTCATTACAGCAACAAAAACTAAATATCCAGCAACTATGGAACAATACGAAGTGTCCTAAGTTATGGATAAAAGGCATTGAAGAAGGAATAGAGGTACAGACCAAGGCCATTCATAATCTCTTTAGAGAAATAATTTCCGAGAATTTTCTGAACATGGAAAGAGGTTTGGATCTTCACGTCCAAGAGAAATACAGAACACCATTAAGACAAGATCAAAGAAGAACCTCCACATGCCATATAATAATCAAAATGACCAACATAGATTCCAAGGAAAAAATATTGAAAGCAGTGAGAACAAAAGGACAGGTGACATATAAAGGCAAAACAATAAAAATCACCCCAACTATACAACTAACATCATGAATGCAGGGAGAGACTAGTATGATGTGTTCCAGTCCCTGAATAAAAACAACTCCCAAACAAAATTGTTATATCCATAAAAATTATTATACAAAATTGATGGAGAAACAAAAGTGTTCCATGATGAGCAGAACCTCAAAAAATTCATGAATTCAAAGCCAACAGTAGAGAAAATACTTAAAGAAATAAACCATAAAGAAGAAAAAAGAAGCAGACTTCAGAACCAGAGAAGAGATGAAGTTGATCAGGAGGGCATCTAAGTAAAGAAGAAATAATATTATATCCAACAGAAGATAGAACACAAAATGGCAGGAAACAAACACCATATTTCAATAATAACTCTGATCGTCAAAGGACTCAACTCACCAATCAAAAGACATAGACTGGCAATGTGGATTAAAAAAACACAATCCAAATATATGCTGTTTGCAAGAAACTCACCTTATAGCCAAGGACATTCACAGACTGAAAGTGAAAGGATGAAAAAAGATATATCATGCTAATGGCGACCAAAAAAAGAGCAGGGGTAGCAACACTGATGTCCAACAAAACAGACTTAAAGTTAAACACATCAGAAAAGACAAAAAATGGTACTTCCTTTTATTAAAAGGAACAATCCATCAAGAAGATATAATGATAGTAAATGTGCATGCACCAAATGTGGGTGCAGCCACATTTGTAAAACAAACTCTCCTGGACATCAGATCTCAAATAGACCCCAATACAATAATATTGGGAGATTTCAACGCACCTCTCACACCACTGGATTGACCTACAAGGCAAAAGATAAGTAAAGACTCTTCAGAACTAATGAAAACTATAAACCAAATGGACTTAATAGACATATTCAGAATATTTTAACCACGATCACCAGAATACACATTTTTCTCAGCAGTCCATGGAACCTTCTCCCAAATATACCTCATCCTGGGCCACAAAGCAAGCACTAGCAAATTCAAAAGATGTAATATAATTCTCTGCATCTCTTCAGACCATAATGGAATGAAAGTAGAAATAAACAACAGGAAACCAAAAAGAAACTATTTAAATACATGGAGATTGAATGATATACTATTGAATGATGAGTGGGTAAGATCTGAAATTAGGGAAGAAATAATAAAATTTCTGGAAATAAATGAAAATAGAGAAACAACTTACTAAAATTTATGGAACACTTTGAAGGCCAAACTAACCAAAAGAAAGAAAAAATCAACTCAAATTGTTAAAATCAGAAATGAAAAAGGAGACATCACCACAGACAGTGGGGAAATTCAAAGGATTGTCAGAAACTATTTTAAGAATTTATACTTCAACAAACTGGAAAATATGGAAGAAATTGATATAACCTACCTAAACTGAACCAAAAGGACATAGCAAGTCTAAACCAATGAATAGCAAGCAAAGAAATAGAAACAGCAGAAAAATTCTGCCAACAAAGAAAAGCCCAGGCCCTAATGGGTTTCCTGCTGAATTCTACAAAATCTTCAGTGAAGAACTAATACCAATACTTCACAACTTGTTCTGGAAAATTCAAAGAGATAGAATTCTCCCAAATTTCTTCTACTAAGCCGGTATCAAATTAATCCTCAAACCAAATAAAGGTACCTCAAAAAAGAAAAATTATAGACCAATATCCTTAATGAATATCAATGCAAAAATTCTAAACAAAATACTAGCTATATGTATTCCAAACTGTATCGAGAGAATTGTACACCATGGCCAAGTCAGTTTCATCCCAGATAAGCAAGGCTGGTTCAACATATGCAAATCAATACACAATATTCACCACGTAAATAGAACTAAGAACAAAAACCACATGATCATATTAGTATATGCTGAAAAAGCATTTGGCAAAATGCAACACCCATTCATGTTAAAAAACACTGCATAAAATTGGAATAGAAGGAATGTATTTCAATATCATTAAGGCAATATGCAATACACCCAAAGCTAACATCATATTGAATGGGGAAAAACTGCAAGAATTTTCTTTAAAATCAGGAACAAGTCAAGGATGCCGACTATTACCACTCCTTTTCAATATAGTCCTTGAGACTCTTGCCATAGCAATAAGACAAGAGCAGGAAATCATAGGAATTCAAAGAGGAAGAGAGGAAATAAAACTATACTTATTTGCAAATGACATGATTCTTTATCTAGAAGACCCAAAGAACTCGACCAAAAGACTTCTGGAGCTGATTAACCAATTCAACAAAGCACAGGATACAAAATCAACCTAAAGAAATCAGTTTCTTTTCTTTATGCCACAACAAAAGAAAGAAAATGATTCCATTTACTATAACTTCAAAACCAATAAAATACTTAGGCATAAACCTAACCAAAGATGTAAAAGACCTCTACAGAAAAAACTGCAAAACACTGAAGAAATTGAAAAAAACCTTGGAAGATGGAAAGATCTCCCTTGCTCATGGATAGGCAGAATAAATATCAAAATGGTCATTCTGCCAAAAGTGATCTATAGATTCAATGCCATTCCCATTAAAATACCAACAAAATCATTCTTCATAGACCTAGAAAAACTACTTATGAATTTTATATGGAGAAAGAAAAGACCCAGAATAGCCAAAGCAATTCTCAGTGACAAAAATCATGCAGGAGGATCACAGTCCCAGACTTCAAACAATTCTGTAGAATGATAGTAAAAACAGCATGGTATTGACACAACAACATACTGACCAGTGAAACAGAATAGAAGATATAGAAACAAACCCACACACATACAGTCAATTATTCTTTGACAAATGGACCAAACTCTTACACTGGAGAAAAGACAGCCTTTTCAACAAATGGTGCTGGGAGAATTGGCTATCCATTTGTAGAAAGACGGAACTGAATCCTTACTTCTCACCATGCAGAGGAATCAACCATAGATGCATCAAAGACTTAGAAATTATACTAGATACTGTGAAGTTATTAGAGGAGGGCATAGGCTCAACACTCCAACATATAGGCACAGGCAGTACCTTTCTCAACAAGACCTCCAAAGCGCAGGAAATTAAAGCAAGAATTAACACGTGGGATTGCATCAAACTAAAAAGTTTCTTCTCATCAAAAGAAACCATCATAAACCTAAAGAAAAAACTTATAGAATGGGAGAAAACCTTTACCACCCACCACTCAGATAGAGGGATAATATCCAGAATATACAAAGAGCTCAAAAGACTGCACACTAGCAAAACAAATAACCCAATCAAGAAATGGGCAACTGAACTGAATAGACACTTCACAAAAGACAAGATACAAATGGCCAATAGATACATGAAAAGATGTTCAACATCATTATCCATCAGAGAGATGCAAATCAAAACCACACTGAGATTCCATCTAACCCCTATCAGATTGGCAAGCATAAAGAAATCAAATAACAACAAATGCTGGTGAGGATGCGGGGAAAGAAGAAATCTTTTACACTGTTGGTGTGAGTGCAAACTATTTCAGCTGCTATGGAGATCAATGTGGAGATTCTTTAGAAAACTGAAAATAGATCTACCATATGATCCAGCTCTACCACTCCTGGGTATTTTTCCAAAGTGCTTGAAAGCAGAGAACTATGGTAACATATGCATACCCATGTTCATAGCAGCACAATTCGAATAGACAAAATATGAAACCAACCCAGGTCTTCATCAATAGATGAATAGACTGCAAAATTATGGGAAATGCACACAATGGAATTCTATTTAGCTATAAAGAAGAAAAAATCATGGTATTTTCTAAAAGATGGAAAATTCTGGAGAACATTATGTTAAATGAGATTAATCAAGCACAGAAAGAGAAGGGACATATGTTTCCTCTAATATGCCCAAACTAGGGAGTAGTGGGAGTACCAGAAGGACTCTAGATAATGGAGGAGAAATCTCAGCAAACCTATACCAGAAGAATAGGAGAGGAAGAACCCTGAGGTTGATTAATGGAGCAGCTACATCCTAATATGTGTAGAAGTCTGAATATGGTATGGTTAACCTGGACACTCATTTTTGGAAGGGGATGGGGAAAGGGAAGGGGGAGAAGGCATCAAGCTCAATCTAAATGTATACCATTTTCAATATGTTCCAAATATAATAAAATAAAATAAAATATGAAAAAGACATAAACAGAACAACTTTGGTAAGCATTCTTTTTTCTTTCTTTTCTAATTTTTCCAGAAAATATATGTATGTATGAGGTTGAAAGTGCCCCCATTACATTATAAACTCCATTATAGCAAGAAATGTTTGCCATTTGTTCATTTCACTCCTATGTCTTCAAATATTTCTAGCATGTCATATTACAATTTTAATAGAACTGTGGACTTTTTTCCTTTATTCAACTAGAATTAGTTAGAGAAATTAAAACTAATAAATAGTTTGGTACAGCTACAAAAAGTCTTCATTTCCAAATTAGTAGGTAATAGAAAGAGAAGAGAAGGAAAAGCAGCATGCTTAGGGGATACTGGAGAGCCTGAAAGTGGAACTCTGATCCCCTCTCCATCCCCAGCCTTTAAATAGATTTTATATTGGTATGTTCTTGTCGGTATTATTAAGGCAATGGGCTGGTAACTTATTTCTAGTCAGGTGGTGCCTCTTTGCCTCTAGACAGTGCACTTACTAAGTTCAAAGCACCCATAGTGGCCAGGTCACAAACGAGAGGAGGTAAGCAGAGGCTTCAATTGTCTCCAGGGCTTTTAAGGCTAAAAGTCTTAATTTTCTTTACATCTTACTATAGATTAGTCATTAGAACAAAGGGCAGAGATAAAGGAGTTCTGCACTGTACCATCTGTTGCCCCTCCTTGCCTGAGTGGCCACACAGCACCCAGACTCTGATTGCTTTTTACATTTTGAAAATTAAACCAGAGCAATTTTTCAATACCAGCACAATAAGGATCTAATTTATATTTGTTGGGTGAACACTTGTATAGTCATTGGAGACACAGAATGACTTTACATATTTGCATAAGTATAAATAAAATAAAAGTCAAAATTGCTAGTGTTTAAAAAGCAGCAAAATTCACCCCTTAGCATTAGAGATACACTGATAGTAGTAAATTGCCATGCATGTGATGGTTTTGAAAAATTGTTCCCCTATAAATTTCCAAATAAAGGAAGTAAAAAGCAGTCAGAGTTTGGGTGCTGTGTGGGCACTCAGGCAGAAAGAGACTGCAGTGTTGACTACCCCTCTACTTCTTCTGATAAGATAGAAAAGAAGAAGTAAAATTTTAGGTAAAAAGGATATGAATTTGGAAGGGAAGGAAGATATAATTTTAAAATTTGAAATCCTCAATTTAACAGATCTTTGTTATTCTAAAAAGCCAATCACACATTTCACCATTGCCAAAATATGGAACCAGCCAAGCTGTTCATCAACAGATGACTGGATTACAAATTATGAGACATGTACACAATGGAATTTTACTCATCCATAAAGAACAAAATTACATAATTTACAGAAAAATGGATGAAAATGGAGAACATTATGCTAAGTGATATTAATCTGTAACAAAAAATAAAAAATCAGATGCTCTCCCTAGTATATGGAAGCTAGGGAGAAAATGGTTCATAGAATAAACTCATTGAACAAACTCTAGAAGAAGGAGGAACTATAGACGAGCAAATAAGGTGACCTAACTCGGGGGGATAAGGGAAGGAAGAAGTAAATTTCCAAATGTGCATGATGTACATTAACAAAAATGACAATCACTAACCAAATATGAGAAGAATGAAGGGGGGAATGGGGTGGGAATTGGGAAAGGGCTAAATGAGTGATGTGTGCATATATGACTCTACCATATTTTACTCCATTAAGACGTACAACTACAATGCATCAATAAAAAATTTTTAAAAAATAGGATGGTTCAGAAAATTTCTGAGGTGATTAAGACCTTTTGTCAAAGTTCTGTCATCTCCAGGATAATCCTCCAAAAGATCACACCATTTTTTAAAGAGCTCTGCACTTCTGCTTCATGTCTCTGCTCTCTGGTATTTTTATCTAAAGGAATTTTCACCCTTTGTGAACCAGAAAGCTTCAAAATCGAGGCTGCCATCCCATGTGACCAACCACCCCTTCCTTAGTAAGCCACATAAAAAAGTAGATCTCTGATCAATTCAGAGCCATTTAGCCATTTTGTCAATTTTGTTTGTCATTTTCTTTTAGCCATTTTTGGGGTAGGTTTTGTAGCTCTTGCCCTCTCCCTGCAGCTGCTCTCATGCCTTTTGAGTTGGCCAGCATTTCCCCTGAATGTGTATATTTCTTTTTCCTTGTAAGATTAAGCAATTTTATTATTACAAAGGCAGAAAAAAGGGATAGAAGAGCACTACATCAGAGGAACATAGTGGAGTGACTTTAAAATAAAACACTGAGTGTATCTTTCTTTTACTTTAATATAAACCTCTGTCCTTATCTCTGACTGGTGCATGTTGAAATTCTTTTCACTATGGAAGCCAAGAACCCAAAGAAGCTGTTGTATTTTTCATGACACTCCCATTTGCCCTAACCCTTAACTCATCATAAGGCAATTAGAGCCTTTAGCCCTTCTTTTTTTTTTTTTTTTTTTTGGTGGTACTGGGGTTTCTGGAAACCCTTCTACCTCCTGGCTACATTCACAGACTTATTCTTTTTTATTTTTATTTGGAAACAGGGTCTCAAGTAGCAAGGCTGGCTTCAAACCTGCATGATCCTCCTGTCTCTGCCTCACAAGCATGGGGATTACATGCATGCAACACCACGCCTGGCTTTAGGCCTTCTTTTAAAAAAGAAAATGTCATTCCCAGTTGAGGTCTGGAGACCAATATTGGAATCAAACTGCAGAGTCATGTGGCAGAGAGAAAGTGAGAGTTAATAGTGGGAAGTCTTGGGGTAGAGCTAGCTGCATGGGAATGTCTGTCCTCCAACAACATCTAAAGTCTTCCAATCTCTTTAGTTTCATGACCTCTAGAGTTTGCCTCTCAATGTCAGAAGCCTTAAGGCATCTTTATTCTGGCTTCTGGGGTACCACCTCCTGTCCTTGCTGCAAGGTCCCATGGGGGAAAAGAGGAACCCAAGCTATCATCCCAGCCTTTTGGTAATATTGGGTGACTGTCAGAGGAGGCATTGTTAGGGGCCCCTTGTCCAGGAGAAGTTGAGTCATTGGAAGTGGGCAGGTGGAAGTATGGCTGCAGCAGGAGTTGATTAGAAGTTACCCTGGACAGCTCAGTAATACACATTTGAGTGAACTTTAGCAGACAAGGGGCTATTAAAAAGAAAAGGCAAATCATAAGAATGGGTCCCAGGAGAGGAGGCCCAGCAGCTACTGGCACTTGTAACCCTTCCAGATATAAGGTAGATTGTCAATATCATGTTTTTAGATTCTCATCTAAACTGGTCAGAGTTTAGACATTTTTCTTCATTAGACCAGATTGATTAATATAATAGCATTTTTCCTTGATAAAGAGACATGCACCACCCTTTTCAGCAGGTTTCTTCATTAGACTAGATTCATTAATGTAATAGCAACATTTTCCCTGAGAAAGACACACTTACTACTCTTTTCAGCACTGAGTAAGTATGGGTCAGTCTGATCAAATGGAAAACATGCTATTGGGTCAGGAGCATTAGTAATAGATTTTAGAGTTTAATACTTATGGCTGTCTGCATCCAGAGGAAGAGAGCCCTGTCCTGATTCCACCTTGTGGTTGGTACAAAGTTTTATCAAGGGAAGGTAAAAAGGCCACTTGCATGGTGGATTTCCAGATATAAACAGGTGGGCCTGCTCAAATAAAAGCATATAAGAGAATTGTGCCAAAAAAAATGGAGCTTGGTGGGCCCTGACATTGTACATAAGAATTTGTCATGGGGATGTTGTAACAGAGCCCTTTTTAGCCAAGTAAGATGATGCCATTTAGGGTCCCCAAGCAGTTTGGATGCAGTGGGTGTGGTGTGGATCACTGTAAAAGGCCGAGTTCACCATGGTTTGAGATGTTTTGGTTGAAGCAACTTGAGAAGGACTTGGTCTCCTGGCTTAAGTGCCTTGGCTGCCAGGTGTGGAGTGCTCTTCAGTCTCAGGTTGAAGAAGATATAGGTCAGCATGTTCCTTAAGTGCTTAAGAAAAAACAAGTAAGGAAGATAGGAAGCCAAGAGAGGGGGATCCAAAGAAAGAGAATGATTAAGCAAAATAGGGTGACCATACAGCAATTCTAAGGGGCTCTTGAAGGTGGGGCTTTGCAGAGTGGCCTGTAGGCAGCCAAGAGCCAGTGGCAGGATTTCAGGCCACAATACCCACAGATACAGAAAAAGTTTTGTTTGATGGTTTTTAGAATCTCATTTATTTTTTTCTACATTTCCTAGTGACTGTGGTTGATATGGAATGTGGAGCTTCCAAGAAATGCCAAGGGCTTGTGCCACCTGTTGAGTAATCTTAGAAATAAAATCTGGTACATTATCAGACTGTAAGAAATTATGTAATCTAAATCGAGGAATAATATCTGAGCATAGAACATTGGACACCATGCTGTCTATCTTATCCTTGTAGGGGAAAGCCTCTATCCAACCTGTTAGGGTGTCAACCATGATAAGATGATATTTTAGCTTTTTGTGAGAAGGCATATTGGTGAAATCAATTTGTCATTTTTCTCCTAGAAAATGTCCTCTCATGTGATGGGTAGAAAAGAGGGGTGAATGGCTCCTTGGAGAGAAACAGCAGCACTAGTAGAACAGAAGGCACTGACTTTACTAATCAGCTGTTTCAGGAGGGGTGAATAAAAGTAGGGATTTAGAAAATGTTTAAGTGCCATAGGCCTCATGTGCAGGGAATTATGTATTAGGTTAATTACCTCTTTGGCTTGAGCCTCAGGCAGGGCAATTTTATCCTGTATAATGAGCCACCCATAACCTGTGCTGGATGCCCCAAGATTGGTCAAGTGCTTTTGTTTAGCCAAGCTATAGCTAGGTATTATTGTGGTAACAGTTAAAAATAATACAGAGGCCAGTGGGCTTGGTTGAGGTTGTTGTGACAGCTGTCTCGCTGTATAATCAGCATTATTGTTTTCTTTGGCCACTGAGGAGTCTGTCTGGTGGTCCTGACAGTGGATGATGGTCAGCTGAGATGGCAGGGAGAGAGAGTCTAGGAGCTTTTTAATTAAGGTAACATTAACATTAGTGAGTCCTTAGTGGAGAGAAATCCCCACTCTCTCCAAATTGAGGCATGGCAGTGTGCTATTAAAAAGTAATATTTAGAATCCATACATATCTTTGGCCACTTGTTTTATGCTAGGTGTGGAGCTCAAGTTAGAGCAATCAGTTCAGCTTTTTGAGAGGTGCTGCCACCCAGTAACCTGGTAGCCTCAATGACTTGTGTTAAGGTAATCATTGCATAAGCTGCCCTTACCTCTGGCATCAGGAACAGAGCTGCCATCAACAAAATAAGTAACATCTAAATTAAGAAGAGGGGTGTCATGAAGGTATACCTGGGGTTTAGCTAAGGCCTCATTCATATCTACACAAGAGTGAAAATCATTAGGTGAATAAGAATTGGGGCCTGGACTCTGGCCTAGTGGTAGAAAAATGGCTGAGTTAAGGACTAGTGAGTGGGCCAGTCTAATTTCCAGATTTTCCATGAACAATAAATAGAATTCCTGAATGCGAGAGGGGGAGAAGGAGTGCTTGAGGAGAGAGTAAATCTTGGAGCCTGTGTGGGGAAAAAAACCTCCAGGGGCTGTATACAAATTTTGTGAGCATGGTGGCTGCAACCAGAGCCCTAAGGAAGTGTGGCTACCCATGAGTAGTGGGGTCAAGTTGTTTGGATAAGTAGGCCACTGCTGCCTGGGTTGTTCCTAGAGATTGAGTAAGCACTTCTGTGGCTATCCTTTGCCTCTCATCAGTATATAGCAAGAAGGCCTTAGTGGGATTGGGGAGTGCCAGGAAAGGGGATTTAAGGAGGGCTTCCTCAGGAGCCATGAAGGCTCTACAAACAGCCAAGGATGAAGTGAAGGGGCCAATTGGGATTTCCTTGGTTGCCTCATGTAGTGGCTTAGCTAAAATGGCAAAGTTGGGAATCCAATGCTGGAAGGATTGTACCCCTGTGTTGAGGCACCTGGGACTCAGCAATTTTCCAAAGACAATCACTTTTCCAGTGTCCCTCCTGGCCACAAGCCAGGCACAATCTGGTTGGTGGATGTGGCTGAGGGCAGTGTTTGGCCCAATTATCTAAGTTACTACATTTAAAACAGGCTCCTGGAGGTAGTTGTCATGGCTTTCCTCCACCCCTAGGAGATGCTCATCATCCAGAGCACTGAGCCTCCACCACTGGCCACAGGGAAGCTACCAGGGCTTGAGCTTGCAAATCTGCCTTTTGGCAAAGTTGGAATGTTCACTCTGAAGAGTGTAAACTACACTGGAGGCAACTGCACAACTAAGATATTTATTCAAGCAGTGAGATCAAAAGAAAAAACAGTCAGAGAGCAAGAGTGTGACCATGCCTGAGGTTATATACACTTAGTACAGTTTGGACTGAGTTGGCAAGTTGCCATTGGCCAGCAGCACTGGTGGTAGCATCCCATTGGAGGGTCTGGTATACCTTTTTTTGTGTGTGTGGTGGTACTGGGAATGGAACCCTTCTACCTCCAGGCTACATTCCCAGACCTGTTTTATATTTTATTTGGAAACAGGGTATCTTAAGCCAGCATGGCTGGCTTCAAAACTGTGTGATCTTTCTATCTCCACCTCCCAAGTGCAGGGATTACAAGCATGTGCCACCACTCCTGGCTCTGGTGTACCTTTAAACTTATTGGTTAACAGTAATGGCTCACTCGAGCAGTTTGCATGGGTTTTTAGGGTTTCTAGGAAACCAAGGCTTTTAGGGTTTCTAGGAAACCAGGTCTTCCAGGGAACCAAAAATAAGTAAGAAAAGTATGGCTGGACTTTTGCCTTAAGGCTAAAGCCTTCTCAGGGAACTGGTCTGACCTGTCTCTCATTCCCCCCTCTTTGATATTGCAGGGGAATCAGGTGTCTATGGTCTGGCTACTTGCTTCTCTCATAGGGTATGGTGGGTTATAGGAGGAAGGGGAAAGTGCAAGCAGGTCAGGCTCTAGAGAGAGGAGAATTCCCAAGAATCTGGCACCAAATGTGTAGATTTTGGCTGTAGTGAAGTCCACCAGGGTGCCTTGTAGCCACAGGTCTACCAGAGTGACCATCCGATCTGCAGTTACAGTGAAGGGCAGGATGAGCCACCTATCCTGACTCAGTGCATCCAGGAATGAGCACCATCATCTATGTAACATTTTGTTGAAGGATACTGTTACTAATAGGGAAATGAAAGAGAACCATTACTATACCCAGCAAAAAAATACCAAGGAAGAGGGAACAAATGAGGATGTAACAGACTGCCAATAGGAAACTCCCTGTTTTTGTCCAGTCTTGTGGACTAGTAGCACTCAGCCCAATAGAGAAAAGAAGAATAAAGATGATGTAAAGCTCTAAAATCCAGGTGCTAGAGCATAGCACAGAATAAGTTGACACAAAACAGAACCCATGTATGTTGTCTTTCTGGTAAATGATGAAGGGACAGAGCAGGGGGCCCAGATGTTTTACTGATGGTTAGACAGTCATGTCCTGGATAGAGTAGGTGTCCATAGTTGGCAGCAACAAATATTATCTGAGAAGCTGGTTGAGAACATGGTTAGTCATACTGTTTATTTGGGTTTGTATAAATTTTAAGACAAGAAAGAAACATATAAATGAAAAATATCTCAACTAGAGGACCTATAATTGGTAAGATCCAGGCCAGAATAGGACTGTTAAGAGTTTCCCATATACTGGAACTAGACTGTGAGGAGGCTGCTAGGAGCCATTTTTTATTTGTTAAAAGCTTTTGACATTAGTTTCCACCACATGTGATTCGTTGATATGAGAACAACAATGTTCTTGAAGGATAATGCAGGTCCCACCCTTTGCAGCTGTTAGTAAATCAATGGCCCTTCAATTTTGGAGGGCAACCCCCTCTAGAAATGTAATTTGGCACTGATGGGAGGCTAGGGACTAGGCAGTTTCCTCCGTTTCATTCTGAATTTCAGTCTGAAAGATATGAAGCTGTGAAATGCTATATCCCAAGCAGATAGCACCCAGTCTGGTTCCCAGGAGGAACATTATGAGTGATGCCCTGACTAAGATAGGGAGGTGGACTCCCCTTTTGTGTCCAAAGGAATTTGTGAGAAAGGGGGCTTGTTGAGCTGAGTATGTCTGCTGTCCCTCAGAAAAGTAGAGTAAAGTTGAGTTGTGGAGCCAAGGTTACAGGGACACAGAGTATGGGGAGAGAGTTATTAATATTTGCATAGAGGGTGCCATTATACCAATAGAAGATGCTGTCTGGAAAGTGTGGAAGGGCAGTAAATATGTTTGAATTACAAAGATGAGAATGATTAAGAGAGGACAAGTAGCAGAGAGGGAAGATGTCAGTAGAATATAATGAAACACCAGAAATTGAAATTTTTTTTTTTGTTTCAGCCTGTGAATCTGGTGCAAGGTGTGGCCCCACCCTTCCTGTGAAATCTGTGTAATAATTTGGTTGAAAGACTGCTGGGGTTTACTTGTGTTTCTTGTAAGATGGTGATAGTTTGGATAGAAAACTTATCAAAGTTGGAATAATACACACCCCCAGTAACTTATTGACCCCAGATTGGGTTGGAAGGGTCTGTTATATGGAATAATTTTATCCCACCAAATTTCCCATCTCTATAAAGAAACATGAAAGGGAGCCTGTGTGGTGGGTTTTACCCACTCACACCCTGTAGCTTGTTCATATAGCAGGACCTCCATGGACAAACATAATTTGGGGGCCACTCATCTCTGCACCTTTTGTTAGTTTGTTGATCTTTGAAGCAAATGAGAAAGTAGTATTTATGTCCTAAGTAATTTTCTGTGGTGGTTAGGGTAAAGGGAATTTGGACCTTCGAGGTGTTTAAGGAATACCTCTTTTGTCCTACAGTGTTAGTATAGGCTTGGCCTTTGTGTTTATGTTTCCAAAATTGTGAATAGATAATGTGGCAATGGAAGTGAAAGATCAGAAAGGACATGATAGACTGTGGAGGAGAAGATTAAAAGGAGAAAGATCATGTTGTTTTTATTTTAATTGGAGGAGGTGGGAGAGTCAGATAACAATAAAGCTGGAGTTTAGGAGGGTTGGAAGGTGAAGAAATGAAGGTAAAATAGGGTTTGGGGGACTCCATTTGGGAGGAATCTGTTGTCAGGCAAGTGGCCAGTTTGAGCCTGGAGATATGAATCCAAGGAATCAACTTTCCAAAGGCCTCTTGAAGCTTTGCTGCCAAAGGTGTACAAAGCACAGCCTGGAAGGGGTCTAGACACTTGTGTGTAAGGAGGCATGTTCCTGAGTCCTGACTGGGAGTAAAATAACCAGGTGTTAATGGAAATAATATGGGAGGTTTATCTGGATCTGGAAGGAGGTAATCCTGATATTTCCAGTGTTCTTGTCTAATGAAGAAAATGAGTGAGTATATTAAGTTTTTTGGCAAGGGCCCTGTAATTGGAGAGAGACCAGGCAGGAAAGCTGGGGGGCAAACATGATTTTAAAGCAAGGAAAAGAGAGATGGATATTTGGAAGAATTCTGAGCCTAAACAGGGTTACAGGAAGCAACTTGGTCCAGTCTAGGTGGAGTTCTAAAGAAAGTTCTTTTAGAACTTCTGTTTTGGTTTTGTTGGACCTTTCAACCTTTCCTGAAGATCAAGAAGAGGGGTCCACAGAGACTGGGAGCAGAGTGGCCAGATGTAGTGCAGAACAGGGCTGAACGAATATAGAATGGTGATTAAGAAAAGTTACCAACAGTAAGAGTATACAGCAAGGGGGAAGGGTCTGAAAGACCTAATAAGCAAGTCCCTTAAGTGATGTGGCGAGGCAACAGAAATAATGTGCACCAAAAGTTAATTTTTTTGCCTCTTGCAGAAGCACATAAGTTTCTGTGTGGGCCTGAAGACAGGGTGCCCAGCCCCAGACAGTTGTGTATAGCTGTTTGGAAAGGTATGTGACAGGAGCAAAGATGGAAACCTTGACTTGTCCTATTACTCCTAGTGCCAGGCCTAAATTTTCATGGGCATACACTGTGAATGGTTGTTGTTGGTTAGGAAGATAAAGAGCCAGAGCTCCAGTTAATGCCCATTATAATGTTTTGAAAGATGTGTATATGTCATCAGGGGGACCATGTGTATTCCCCTGGGGTTTTGTTAAAAGAAAAAAAGTAGGGATCCATGCTTGAAAATATCCAACCAGTCCCAAGAAGGAGAGAATTTTGTCTTTGGTTGTGGTACATGGAAAGAGTTAATAAGGGCTTCATGGTCTAATGTTATGGTCTTTGATGGAGAATTTGGACTCCCAAATAGAGTACCTGGCTTTGAGCTAACTTCACCTTTTGTGGAGATACCCTGTAGCCCCAGGAGGCAAGAAAATTTAGAAGAGTATAACTATCTGATTGCAATACTGGGAGAGAGGGGCTGCCCCAAAAAAGATCATCCACATATTGGAGGAGGGTGGAGGATGAGAACTTTAGGTCTTGAAGGTTTTTTTCTTAGGTCTGACCAAAGGTATGTGGACTGTCTCTAACTTCCTGAGGAAGAAAAGTCCAAGTCAGCTGTTGGGATTGCTGAGTGTCTGAGTCTGTCCATGTAAAAGCAAACACGTCTTTAGGGCCTGGATCTAACGGAATCATAAAGGAGACATCCCTGAGATCAATGACAGAAGAGGGTGGCCATTGACATTATGAGAGAGAGAATAGTATAGGTGTTGGGAACCAGGGAATGGATGGGTTTGACTGCCGCATTGATAAGACAGAGGTCTTGAATTAACCGAAAAGATCCATTGGGCTTTTTTACAGCAAGTATTGGTGTGTTATATGGAAAATGAGCAGGTATAAGAAATCCCTTATAAAAGAGGTCTGAAATGAGAGGCTGGAGGCCCCTCAAGCTAGTGGTTGGAAGGGGAAATTGAGGCTTGTTAGGAAAACTATAGGGATACCTCAAGTGGATCTGGAGAGGAGAGCAATGTGCTAGAGAGGGAGTCTGGGTGTCTCAGACCTCTTGTGTGACCAGATGTTTAGGGACTGGGAGTGACAGATTATCTCCCCCTGCTGTTTATTTTTTAAAACTGTGATTAAGAGGATAGTTTTAGGAGAGAGAGTAGGAGAGGAGTGGCTGGGGTGCAAGACAACAGAGGCCTGAAGTTTGGCCAAAATGTCTCTCCCAAATAATGGGATGGGACAGTGGGGTAATATAAAAAATTGGTGAGCAAATAAATGGCAGTCTAGGTGGCAGGACAAAATGGGGTTCTTGCAGGAGTGGTAGATTTTTTCATCTATCCCTTGTATGGTGGATGAAGGGGGAGTGGTGGGTCACCAGAATTCCTTTAAGATCGAGAACATGGCACTGGTATGTAGCAAAAACTCAATAAGACAGCCACCCACCTGTAAAGTAACCCAGGGTTCCTGTGAAAAGATGTCAATGGCCAGAATAGAAGACCCCGGGCCCCGTCAATTCTCTGCAACTAGGCCCAGCAAAGGCTGCGATGGATCGCCTCCCCTTCAGGGGTTAGGACAATCACCTGCCCCATCATTGTGTGTCCTGTAAAGGCAGTGGTAATATGGGCATTCCAATGTCCCATGTCCCTTTGAGTCACACATAGGACACAGTTGGGAAAGAGCCTCGAGTTTGGGCATGTCCTAATCCAATGGCCTTTCTTTCCACACTTGAAACAAGGTCTTGGCGAGCCCCACAGTCCAGATCCACTCTTTTTGAAAGATGGTCATTTCAAAGACCCTCTGATGAGTCTCTGGGATTCAAAGCTTGGGCTAGCATATGATATCAAGCACATTTTGCCTTTTCATATCATTGGAATCTGTGGTACATGGTATCCTCTTCCCTGTTATAAAAAGCCTTAAATGTGGTTGCCATAATCTTGGTCTGAGGGATTGTGGAACCCTGCTCTAACCTTTATAACTTAGCCCTTATGTCAGGGTAACTCTGGGAGAAAAAATAAGTCATAAGTCCCTGCCACCCATCAGGGAATTCCAGGTCTAGATGAGTGTATTGTTGAAGAGCCTTTGTGAGGCATTTGAGAAACTCTGAAGAAGTTTCCTTTTTTTGGATTATTTCATGCAGTTTTTTTTTCAAAATTACCTACCTTTTGGGCAGCCTTTTTTATTTTTTTTTTATTTTTTTTTTAATTTTAATTTTTTATTTTTTTTATTGGTGCAATGTATTCATACATAATAATGGTATAAAGAAAATACTTTTGTAGACATACATGCACACAACGCCCAGTTAGCCCCTACCCGATCCCCACCCCGTTCCCTCCCCATCCCTCCTTCCCATGCTTGGCTTAGTGGTTGACATCTAGTTTTATAGCAATTTATCCAATATTAAGGATGATAATCTCACAAAACAGTTTCATTTGTCTGATACCAAGCTTTTGATGACTAAAAGATAACAGTTCAATATTTCTTTTTGCTTTCTTTCTTACCAGAGAATATTTTTTTTCTTTTCTTTTTTTTTTTTAGGTGAAGCTATCATACATTTATTTATTTATTTTTCAGAAAAAATCTATCCTGGTATGGAATATGGACTCTAGATACCCAAAACAATCTCGAAGAAGAACAAAGCTAGAAGATGTATATTTTCTGATTTCAAACCATATAAAGCTACAATAATTGAAACAGTGTAGTACTGTTCTAAAGGCAGATATATAAACTATTGGAGTTAAATAAAAGCTTAGAGATAAATTCTTCCATATATTGTCAAGTTATTTTTGACAAGGTTTCCATGAACATTTGGTGGAGGAAATAATAATCTTTTAACTAAATATTGTTGAAAAATAATAATTACATGAAAAAGAATAAAATCAGACCCTTACCTAACACCATATACAAATATTAACTCAAAATATATAAAAGACCTAAATATAAATCTTAAGACTATAAACTTTTAGAAGAAAATCTAGGTCATAAAACCTCACAACATTGAAATTGGCAGTGATTTCTTGGATATGATTTCAATGGCACAGGCAACAAAAGGGTAAATAAACTCCCTAAAAAATAAAAAAAAATATTATATCCAAAGACAATGTAAACAGAGTTAAAAGTTACTGATAGAATGGGATAAAATATTTCCAAATGCTATATCTGAAGGTATATTAATATTCCAACTAGAAATCCTAAAATTAGCAACAATAAAAGCAAATGATACAATTTAGAGATAGGTAAAAGACTAACATAAATCATGAATCTCCACAGATAACCAATCTTAGTTGTCTGTTGGATGGAAAATCTTATTGCTCTGGTTCTGGTGTGTGTTACCTATTTCTTCTTTGTAGTTAATCTCTTTGAGTATTTTCTCTAGCACTGGTTTTGAAGACATAAATTCCTTCAGTTTCTGTTTGTCGTGGAAGCTTCTTATTTCCCCATCTAATTTGATAGAAAGTTTTGCTGGGTAGGAAATTTTTGGCTGGAAGTTGTTTTCTTTCAGAGTTTGGAATATGTTACTCCAAGCCCTTCTGGCTCTCATGACTTGGTTTGGGAAGTCTGGAGTGATTCTAATTGGTTTGCCTCTGAATGTCACTTGGCCCTTTGTTTTTGTTGCCTTTAAGATTCTCTGCTTGGCTTCCACATTGGTCATTTTGACAATTACGTGGCGTGGGGTTCCTCTTCTCTGATCCTCTCTAACGGGGGTTCTATAAGTTTCCTGTACCTGTGTATCAACCTCTTGCTCTATGTTTGGAAAATTTTCTGCTATTATTTCCTTGAAAAGATTGTTAATCCCTTTGGTTTCACCTTCTTTTCTCTCCTCTATTCCAATTATTCTTAGGTTAGCTCTCTTAAAATGGGCCCATATTTCTTCAATGTCAGATTCCTGCTGTCGGATTTTTTTTTCTAAATTAGAAACTATGTGTTCATTTTTTGAATGATCATCTTCTAGGAGCGAGATTCTATTCTCCATGTGGTCTAATCGGTTGTTTGTACCTTGAATTGAGGCCTTTACTTCATTAATTGCATCCTTTATCTCTCTTTGGCTCTCTCTGAATTCCTTTCGAAACACCTCTATTATTTCTACAGTTATTTTCCTGATTTGATCTTCTATAAATCTCTGAATTTCTGTTTTATCAGGTTCTGATGTTGTGGGGTTGTGGACATTCATTGCTCCATTGCTATTCCTCTTTCCCATGATTTCGGAAGTTTGTGCCTTCTCTGTGTTCTTCCCTGGGTCACTACGACTTCACTTAAGATGCTCTGGATCTCGAGTCTGTGGTATCTCAGTCCCCACTACTCCTTTACTGGGTTGTATCGCAGAGTCTCAGACCCAGGGAGTCAATCGAGGCTGCTTTAGACCATGGGGGGGTGCCAGGTTGGGCGTTCTCCTATGGTGTAATATCTCTGCCACCACCACTCCCCCACTGGGTCAAGTCCCTGGGAGTACAGTACTGGGATTTCTCCTCTAGGGGCCCCAATTTGACTCACTGTTGAGTGCGCAGATGGAGCTGTAGTGGACTCGGTGAATTTGCTGCTGCTGCTGCCGGTAGCAATATGGTGCCGCTGCCACGCCCTCGACCGTGAGGCTGGCCTATTTCTTTTCTGTTTTTGAACTCCACTCTGAGTCCCTGCAGGGTGCGCTGAGCCCAGCCCCTGGGAGCTTTAGCTGCTCCGTGCGCCGCCGAGAAATCTGCCGAATCCCGCCCGGCTGTTCCGCAGTGGCTCACCTCGGCTCGCTGTCCGCCACTCCTCTCTGGAGTTTGGTGGGCTGTTGCGTGCGTTGGTCTGGTGCCGTCCGGTGAACTCGCTGCTGCCGCCAGCAGTAAGGCGCTGCTGCCGCGTTCTCGGGCGTGAGGCCGGAGTATTTCCTCTCTGGTTTCTGAGGTCTGTTATGAGTTACCTTCCTCTCTGGAGCCTGGTGCTGCAAAATGGCGCCCGCCGCTTCACGCCACCACACCGGCTGCAGCACTGCGGTCTGGTTTCTGGTGTCTCGTTTTTCCAGCCCTCTTTTTTCTGTCCCTTAAAATTACATTTTTTGTTTCTCTGCTGATGGTGTTTTCTGGCTATGAAAGGCGCTGATTTTGTGGTACTAGAGATTGGTTGTTAGCGGGGCTCGTAAACCCCGTTTTGCTCCGTTGCCATCTTCCTGGGCAGCCTTTTTTAAACTTGCCAGGATGCAGATGAAAAAATGGTCCCTCAAGGTCCCTTAGGTCCCCAGGCTATTGTAATTTCAATTGGGGTTGTCCCTCAGGGACAGCCTCAAGGTCGACTGGTTGGTTAGAATTTGTCTTATGTATTTCATCAGCATGTGCCCTGGCCTGCTCCCAGACTCACCTACTCTCCTCAGGAAGGAAAATATTGTCAAGGACAATATAGACATCATGAAAAGTAAGATTATCGAATGGTAGGACCCACTGAAACTCCCAGATATAGGATGTAGGGTCTGTAGTATATGAGCCCAAACATTTTTTGAGAAAGGACTGGTCTGCTGGTGAGAAAAGAACATGTACATGAAGAATCCCTTTAGCCCCAGTGACCTCTTGGAAATGGGTCATAGGTTGGAGTGGCGGCTGTTTTGAGTGTAAAGTGTGAGAGCAGGTGGCTGTGTAGCTGGAGGGAGGGAAAGGTTGTGGGGCGGTTGGCTCATTAGACTGAAGCAGTCGTTGATGGGGGGGTGGTTCTTTTGCAGGGTCGAAGATGGAAAAGGAATAAGAGAGTGGAGGGTGTTTAGGTTACTGAGAAGGCATTTTAGAGGGGAGTCAGCCAGAAGGGAGGAGGAGGATCCCATGATAATAAATGCAAGTCTGTGGAGGCATCCACCCAGGTCAGAAAATGACAGGTCCCAATCTGAAGAGCCCAGTCATCACTGAGGTCTAGAGAATGGGTGGTCCCAACAAACCAGAGGACAATGGATCACCAAACACTTGGATTTTTGGAGGTCCAAGCAGACCTGCAGAAAGGGAGGACCCAAGTCCATGGAGGGAATTCTTTACACTCACAGCCAAGATAAGGAAAGGGAAAAACAGAATAGGAAGGTAACCGGTAACTGACTGTAAATACTACCTTTGGACTAATTCAGGAATTGGGAGAGAGGGATCAGAAAAAATTTGATAAAGATCAGTATTAATACTCCATGAGGTCCACCACAATCATAGAGATCTGAATGAGGTGCATTCCTCCTGTACAGGCCAATGCTTGGGGCATCTGGCTGCTCAATGGTCAGCACCCAGAAAGAGACCTGTCAGGTTTAGAAGACTTTTGGATTGAGAGACTCATCAAATTTCTGATGATGGATGTGAGGTAGGCAATAAAATAATGGGCAAAGGCTGTGCTGTCTCCATGAGTATTGCCTTCTGGATCTAAGTAGGGGTCTCACCAAAGGGTGAGGTACCCTATCTGAATCATAGCACCATATGAAGGGCAAAAACTACACCAGAGAAAACTGTGGAGCTGAGAGATTTATTCAAGCAGCGGGGTCAGAAGAAAAAGCAGTCAGAGAGCAAGTTTTGCTATGCCTAAGGTTATATACAGTTTTAGACTGAGTTGGTACAGTTTGGACTGAGTTTGTGAGTTGCCACTGGCCAGAAAGCTGGCAGCAGCATCCCATAGGAAGATCTGATGTACCTTTAAACTTATTGGTTAATAGAAATGGAGCACAGGACAATTTGCACAGGTTTTTAGGGTTTCCGGGAAACCAGAGCTTTTAGGGTTTCCAAGAAACCAGGGCTTCCAGGAAATGGAAACTATGTAAGAAAGTAGGGCCAGAGCTTTTACCTTAAGACTAAAGCCTTCTCAAGGAACCAGTCTGACCTCTCATGCTTCATTTCAGCCTGTTCCTCTCAAGAATTAAAGACCTTAAATGCCATGTTCACCAAATTTAGGATAGGCATCTGAGAGCCATTCTCAGCATTTCTTAATTTTTTTCCAAATATCATGGGTTGATTGCCCAATGAAATGGGTTGCCAACACCATATATTAGATGGATCTAAGTGTGTATAGAGGACAAAAGCCTCCTGAAGCTGATTAAGAAAAACAGCTGGGTTTTCATCTGGACCTTGGGTGATTTTCTTAAGTTTATTGTAATTAATCAGTTTATGGGAAGCAGTATGCATGCCATCAAGAAGGCATAGTATAATCTCTCATTTTTATTCCCTCACCCCAACATTAGGGGCTGGCTGATAATCCCAGTGGGGATCCTCAGAAGATACCAAAGCTGCTCCCATAGGGAGGGCTGGATTGTTAAATATGCTTGGTCAGCCCATTCTCAGGCAGCTCTTACAATATGATCCTGTTCCTCCAGAGTTAAGGCAGAGATTAAAATAACATGAAGTTCCCATCATGTGAAATCACACACTTGCAAAATGTATTGGAATTTTTTTTTTTTTTTTTGGTGGTACTGGGGGTGGAACCCAGAGGCTTTCTATCTCCAGGTTATACTCCCAGACCTTTTTTATATTTTATTTAGAAACAGGGTCTCACTAAGTTGCTGAAAAGCCTCACTAAGTAGCTGAGGCTGGCTTCAAAACCGTGTGATCCTCCTGTCTCAGCCTCCCAAGCACAGGGATTACAAGCGTGCGCCACCATGCCCTGCTGTATTGGAATTTTTTAATAAAACTGGATGGTTGGCAGAAAATAACACAGTTTTCTTTCAATTTGAGCAAGGTCTGGGAGGGAGAAAGGGACATGGACATGGACATGGACTGTGCCTTCTGCACTGGCCACCTTGTGGAGCAGGGCCAAGAGAGAAGGTGGGTCCTTGGAGTGAGTACAATAACTTACAGGAAAAGGTGAGGCAAGTGTTGGCCCCTTAAGGAAAGCCATTGTGGGGGAGAAAAGGGAAGATTAGAGTAAGAGGCTGTCATAGGGTAGGTTGGAGTTCAGGACAGTGAGGAGAGATTCTGGAAGCGGCACCTATAACCCAGCAAGGTAACAAGATCACGACTGTGTGCTGCCACTATGAGGTGACCAAGATGGTGACTTGTGATCACCACGTTACAACTGCATGCCATCATAAAATGGCAACTGTGCCTATAACTCAGCAAAATCACAAGATGACACCTGTATGCCACCACAATGAGGCAACCAAGATGGTGACTATGACCTATCAGAGTTAGGAAATGGTGGCTACCAGGAAGATGGTGGCTAGCAGGAGACCCTAGCCAGCAGAAAGTGGGCAGTGGAGTGAGGTGGGGGAGGAAAATGTGGGAATATATTTTTTAAAAAGGCCTGATATAACCAACCATTTACTGGACCACTTACAAAAGTTGCTGAGATCAGTCAGGATATTAAAATCCTAAGTACTATTCTTGGGCCACCGTGACTCATTATCCAAATTGTAGTAGAAATGTAGGTATACAGGTCATTAAGTCTTCAGTTAGACCCAGATTCTAAAAATTAGCAATGAGACAACCCAGCAGGAACTGGGATATCTATTTTGGAGTTTGGGCTTCCCACAATTGGTCCATGCATGAAAATGAAAAAAAGGAAATAGGCGTCTCTACTTTTTTCTGATTAACTTTTGGAAATGGGGCCCCAAGAGAGGGGTGGGGGACATCTTCACACTCCCCTCTGAAAGCTGTAGGATGACCTAGACATCTTGGAGTCACCTCTGAAGCAGCCATACATTTGAATAAACAGAGAAGCTGGAGGCAAAAAAGCCAGAAGGCAGAAAGTTGGGACCTGATGACCCAGGGAAGAAAGGGAACTTACCCTGTCTAAAAGAATGTGGTCAGTCCAATTAAGGGTCAAGTCAGATAGTCTGGGGCTCAAGACATGTAAAGCAATAAAATAAAAGAGAAAAAATAAAACAATATAAACCCACCTGGGTTTTGTGCACCACATACAACTTTGAAATTGAGTCAGGGGTAACAAAGGAGATAAATACAGCAAAGGAATGTGGAATTAGGACTTCTTAATTTAAAAAAAAAATGTCTTAATTTAAAAAAAATTTTAAAAAAATGAAATCCAGACCTCAACAATTGGGATGGTCTGCAGAGTCATGTGGCAGAGAAGAAGTGAGGGTATTTATGTAGGAGGTCTTGAGGTGGAGCTAGCAGTGTGGGAATGCCAGTCCTCTCATGACATCTGGAGTATCGCGACCTCTGGAGTTTTCCCTGTGATTTCAGGAGTCTTGCGGCATTTCTGCTCTGACTTCCAGGATCTTACCTCCTGTCTCCACTGTGGGGTCCCATGGGGGAAGAGAGGAACCCAACCTATCAATGAGCAACCAATATTGCCTAATACAATGAAGGTGGAAACCAGGTAGATTATTGAACCCTGCACTTAGTAAGTGCACTACCCAGAGACAGAGGCACCACTTGGCTAAAAATTCATTAGCCCATTGCCTTAATAATGCTGATAAGAGCATACCAATAAAAAATTTATTTAAAGATTGGGGTCCAGGAAGGGAGGAGAGTTTCATATTTGGGCTCTCCAGTATGCCTGCCAAGCATGATGATTTTCTTATCTTCCCTTTCTATTTCCTACTAATTTTGTAATAAAGAATTGTTAAAGCTACACCAGGCTATTATTTTTAATTTCCCAATTCAATAAGTCAGTAGTTAAATTGAGAAAAATAGCACTCAATGCCTTTACAACCATAACAATGTATATATCAGGTCAGGAAATAAATCTTCTGAAAGAAACAATCTTCTATAATCTAACAATACCTTGAAATATTTGAAAACAAAACAAACAGAACAGAATGACCTATTTATTTCCTGACCTGAATATTCCAATGAACTTAGAAAATTATATCACCCTAATGTGCATTGGCTTCTAACCTTTATACTTGGGTCAACCCTGCCTATCTTCCCCCAAAAATGCATCCAATCACTTTTGCTTGTTTAAAAAGCCCAATAGTATCTTTCCTTGTCACAATTACCATTTAATCTATAGTTGAATCTACATTTTATGATTTACTAATTTATGTTTTACCTGAATAAAATAGTCTTTTAAATTTTAATCTTATTTATAATTTTCTTGGTTCACATTTTACATGGAGCCAAAAGTCATTTAGGGACAAATTTTAAATACTTGTGTAAATCTGCTCACGTGATAAACCAATGAAAATGTCTGCCTGCCTCTCTTTGCTTAAACCTAAAAAAAGACAACAGATGTGACTGTAATTGCACCGGATGGAAGGTATATGCCTCAATTCTTAGCCATAAAGAGATATATTCCTCAATGCCAACAACTAAAACTTTCAAGAGAAGTAGATATTTTTCCAAAGTAATTTCAACATCTCTTAGAATGTCTGAACAATTTTCATGGTAAAAGTAAAAAAGTATGTGAGATGCTTTTAGCTTTACTTTATTATGTATTGTGTATGACTCATACAGAAGAAACACATATGGCAGTTTAATTGTATATTGTTTCTTAAAATTGTTTTAAGATTTACTTATTTTCCCAAATTCATTGCTTTGTTAATGAGATTTTCATTTAAATATATAGAGAAAAGCTTTAGAATTGGTACAGCTGTTCAGTGAAACACTATTAAATTTTTATTCCTGTCTTTTTCTCTCTGAGTTTTTAACTTGCTTTGGGTAAATTGTTCATCAAAATAAACACATTCTTCATGTAGTCTTAACAGAAATAAATAAAATATAGTGGGTTTCTTTTAAAATGTTTACATTATTAAACA
The DNA here is from genome assembly GCF_963383645.1 of Muscardinus avellanarius. NCBI lineage: Eukaryota > Metazoa > Chordata > Mammalia > Rodentia > Gliridae > Muscardinus > Muscardinus avellanarius. The sequence goes on from NC_137801.1 coordinate 52,674,925, forward strand.
CAGAGCATAAAAGACAATTTTTAAGTAAATTTTACATTCATGGACTATTTTGTGTGTGTATATATGGTACTGGAAATTAAATCCAGGGACATTCTACCTCTGATATACACCTCCAGCCCATTTTTACATTTTTTTTTTAGTGGTACTGGGGTTCCTGGAAGCCCTTCTACCTCCGGGCTACACTCCCAGACCTATTTTTACATTTTTATTTGGAAACAGGGTCTCCTGAGCCAGCGCGCGTGGCTGGCTTCGAACCTGCCCGATCCCCCTGTCTCTGCCTCCCAAGCGTGGGAATTACAAGCGTGCGCCACCACGTGCAGCAATTTTTTTTTTTTTATTTTAAAAGAGGATCTCACTAAGTTGTGGAGGGCCTCACTAAGTGGCTAAGGCTGTCCACAAACTTGGAGCCTCCTGTATCAACTTCCCAAGTACTGGAAGTACAAGCATGCACCCCAATGCCCGGTCTTACATTCATGACTATGAAAGGTGATTGTTAAAATAAAACTTAAGAATAATTAGAGATTGATCTAGCAAAGGACAACTTGAAAACTAGAAAGTCTCAGAACTAGAGCAAATGCAGAACATCCTACTTTTAATAGGGTTTGAAGATTATTTATGGATAGAAGAAAAAAAGTGATAATGCAGAAAATGAAAATTGTTCCATATTGTAAAATTGCTCTGGTATTAATTTACAAAATGTAAAAAGCAGTCAGAGCCTGCGTGCTGGGCAGACACTCAGACAGGAAGAAGTGGCAGATGCTACAAGGGAGTTTCTCTCTCTCTGCCCCTAATGTAAAGCCATTAGTCCTAAAAATATGTAGAGACAATTAAAAACCCAAAACCCCAGTGATTCTTCTTAGGGCACTTCAGAACCATAAGTATATGGCAGAATCCAGGTAAGTTACTGACCCTCTACTCTTAGTAAATGCACTGCTAACTGGAGACAAAGAAGCACCACTTATCTAAGAGATAAGTTACTAGCACATTGCCATGGTAACAATGATAAGAAGATGCCAATATAAAAATTATATAAAGGCTGAGGTCCTGTGAGGGTGTCAGTGTTCCATTTTGGGGCTCCCTAGCATGCAAGAGACATAGTTCCATTTGGGGACTCTCCAGTTTGCTTGAATGCTGGTTTTTCTTCCCTTCCTTTTCTATTTCCTACAGATTTTGTCATAAAGGCTTAAAGCTCCACCAAGTTGCCTATTAGTTTCATTTTTCTATTCAACAAATTTTAGTTGAATAGAGAAAAAGAGCCCACAGTGCCATTCACAACCATAACAGAAATTAAGTACAGAAAATTCTGAATTGGTTCCAGCATGGCATTTACCTTACCTGAAAATTATTTTATTTGAATAGTTGTCTACATGTGATTGAAGCATGGCTGTAATTTTCTGGAACTCAGTTGTTTGTTATTAAGAAGCAAGTTACTAAGTCAGAGTATAAGCTTACCTCAAAAGTTAGGTTGCAATTCTTTATATAAAAGTACATCTATGGAGATGCTCTTGGACCAATTCAGTTTTATTTAACAGGTATTAGAATCGCAGTCTATTATTATCAATTAAAGAAAAGTTTTCTCTTTTAAAACTTAAAAAATAAGTTTATTTTAATATCCCTTGATAATATAATTGAGCAACATTTTAAAATTGCAATGTAATTTTTTAATTTGCCTTTGTGAACATATAATTTTGGTTTTATTTTTCTATTACTTTTAGTAGAAAATTAAGTTTTATGAAAGAAAAATATTTAGCTTTTAGAAAAGAAAGTTTTATTATTGAATAAATTTATACCAAACTGTGGAATGCATCATAAATAATCTGTTTGTGAGAGTTCAAAGAAAAGAGAAGAAATACAACCCATTACCAATGTTTTTAAGATTAGTGATAATTTTTTGTTTTGTAAAAAGATTTAATACTACTTGCTACACGATTTTTATAGTTCATCCTAGGATCAGCTGTTACTTGGAAGCAGCTATCTTTGCTAGTTTCCTTTATCAGAAAGAAAAATAAATATCTCTTATTTCTGTAACAAGCAGGCTGTTGAAGTTTGGAGGGTAGTACCTAAGCTAAACTTTTTGTGAGTAAAAGATGGGGCACTAGCTTTTTTAATTTTATATTTTATAGATAGTTGGAGAAAGGCTTTTAAGAAAAATATTCCTAACTTGTAAAGCTGTTAAGGTAACTTTTCCAGCCTTTCAGAAGATTTTCATACATATCAAAGAGGTATGTGATTTACAATGATTTTCTTATAGTAATACTCTAAAATAAAGAGGAAAACAGGAAAAATTCAATTTAATTTTTTTTTATGTGGTACTAAGCTACATCTCCAGCCCTATTTTATTTTTTATTGGGAAACAAGGTCTTACTAAGTTGCTGAGTTGTTGAAGATGGCTTCTAACCTGTGATCCTCCTGTGTCAGCCTCCCAACTGCTGGAGTTACAAGTGTTTGCCATTATGCCTGTTCAATTTAATGTACCTTTTAAAATTTATTTTGTTTTTAATATATTTTTATTGGTGCATTGTAGTTTAACATCTCAATGGAATACAAGACTTATAAGGATATACAAACACACATCACCTAATTAGCCTTTATTTGATCCCCATCCCATTTCTCCCCCCAATCTGTGGTTCCTATGCTTGATTTTTGTGATTGACTTTGATATATTTGTTTAAGTACATCATGTGCTTTAAAAAGTTTCTATCTTCCCTGCTCCCATCCCCTCAAATAGATCACCTTAATTGCTCCACTATAGGCCCACTTCTACAACTAGAGTTTCCACTATTACCCACTTCTATATAGTTCTGGAATATTATGGAAAGCATCTGATTTTTTATTTTTTGTGATATTTCCCGGTGGATGACACACTGCAGGCTCTGATCCTCGCCTCAAAGGCCCCAGCACCGGTCTTGCCTCATGGCAGGCTTTGATCCTGGCCTCTAAGGCTCTGGCACTGGCCTTACCACATGGCAGGCTCTGATCCTGGCCTCTAAGGCCCCAGCACAGGCCACCACTGCACAGCAGGCTCCAATCCTGGCCTCACAGGCCCTGGCACCAGGCTTGCTGCCCCCCACCCCCGGCTCCAATCTTGGCCACAGAGGCCCAGTACTGGCCTCGCCTCACAGCAGGCTCCAATCCCGTTCTCTCAGGCCCTGGCATGGGCCTCACCGCACTGCAGGCTTCAATTCCGGCATTGCTGGACCTGGAACTGGTCTAACCACACTGCAGGTCCAATTCTGGCCTCGCTTCCCCCGGGACCAGCCTTACTGCATGGCAGGCTTTGACTCTGGCTTCACAAGTCTTGGTACTGGCTTCAATACCCAGCAGTCTCCTATCCCTGCCTCAGAGGTTCTGGCACTGGCCTCGCTCATGGCAGCCCCCAATCCCAGCCTCGCTGGCCCTGAAACCAGCCTCACTGCATTGCAGGTTCCAATATTGGCCTCACTAGCTCCGGAATAGGCCTCGCCGCATGGCAGGATTTGATTCTGGCCTCACAGGCCTTGGTACTGGCCTTGCCACCCAGCAGTCCCCTATCCAAGCCTCAGAGTCCCCAACACCAGCATTGCCTCACAGAAGGCTCCAATCTCAGCCTCGCAGGCCCTGGCATTGGCCTCACCACATGGCAGGTTACAATTCCGGCCTTGCTGGCCCCAGCACTGGCCTTGCCTTCCAGCAGGCTTCGATTCTGTCCTCGAAGGCCCAAGCACTGGCCTTACCTCATAGAAGGCTTTGATCATGGCCTCACTGGCCTTGGACCAGCCTCCCTGCCTGGCAGGCTCCATTCCTAGCCTCACAGGCCCCAGAACCAGCCTTGCCATATGGCAAGCTCTGATACTGGCCTCCGAGGCCCCGGCACTGGCCTCAACTCATAGAAGGCTTTAATCCCAGCCTCACAGGCCCCAGTACCAGCCTCACCATATGGAAGGCTCCAATCCTGGCCTCGCGGGTCCAGACACTAGCCTCGCCACCCAGCAGGCTTCCTTCCTAGCCTTGGAAGCCACAGCACTGACCTTACTATGCAGCAGGCTTCAGTCTCTGTCACTGTGGGCAGGTCCTCTACAGATGTTCCCTTTTTTTCCTTATTTTTTTTTAATTTTAATTTTTTTTTAATTTGGTGCACTGTATTCATACATCATAGTAGGATACATACTTTTGTAGACATACATGCACACTTTTTCCAGTCAGCCCCCACCCAATCTCCACCCCATTCTCTCCCTATCCCTCCCTCCCATGCTTGGCTTAGTAGTTGACATCTAGTATTATGGCAATTTATCTAAAATTTAAAATGATAATCTCACATAACAGTTTCATTTGTCTGATACCAAGCTTTTGATGACTTAAAGTTAACATTTCAATATTTCTTTTTGCTTTCTTTCTTACCAGAGAATTTTTTTCTATTTTTTAGGTGAAACTATCATATATTTGTATATTTATTTTTCGGAAAAAAACTCTATCCTAATATGGAATATGGACGCTAGATACCCAAAACGATCTTGAAAAAGAACAAAGCTAGAAGATATATATTTTCTGATTTCAAACCATATAAAGCTACAATAATTGAAACAGTGTAGTACTGTTCTAAAGGCAGATATATAAACCATTGGAGTTAAAGAAAAGCCTAGAGCTAAATTCTTCCCTATATTGTCAAGTTATTTTTGACAAGGTTTCCACGAACATTTGGTGGTGGAAAAAATAATCTTTTAACTAAATATTGTTAAAAATAATAATTACATGGAAAAGAATAAAATTGGACCCTTACCTAATCCCATATACAAATATTAACTCAAAATAGATAATAGACCTAAATATAAATCTTAAGACTATAAACTTTTAGGAGAAAATCTAGGTCATTAAACCTCACAACATTGAAATTGGCAGTGATTTCTTGGTTATGATTTCAATGGTACAGGAAACAGAAGAGTATACAAACTCCCTAAAAAATAAAAAAATTATTGTATATCCAAAGACAATGTAAACAGAGTTAACAGTTACTAATAGAATGGGATAAAATATTTCCAATTGCTATATCTGAAGGTATATTAATATTCCAACTAGACATCCTAAAAATTAACAACAATAAAGGCAAACAATACCCTTTAGAGATAGGTAAAAGACTAACATAAATAATGAATCTTCACAGATAACCAATCTTAGTTGTCTGTTGGATGGAAAATCTTATTTCTCTGGTTCTGGAGTGTGTTACCTATTTCTTCTTTGTAGTTAATCTCTTTGAGTATTTTCTCTAGTGCTGGTTTTGAAGACATAAATTCCTTCAGTTTCTGTTTGTCATGGAAGCTTCTTATTTCTCCATCTAATTTGATAGAAAGTTTTGCTGGGTAGGAAATTTTTGGCTGGAAGTTGTTTTCTTTCAGAATTGGGAATATGTTACTCCAAGCCCTTCTGGCTCTAATAACTTGGTTTGGGAAGTCTGGAGTGATTCTAATTGGTTTGCCTCTGAATGTCACTTGGCCCTTTGTTTTTGTTGCCTTTAAGATTCTCTGCTTGGCTTCCACATTGGTCATTTTGACAATTATGTGGCGTGGGAATCCTCTTCTCCGATCCTGTCTAAAGGGAGTTCTATTAGTTTCCTGGACCTGTGTATCAACCTCTTGCTCTATGTTTGGAAAATATTCTGCTATTACTTCCTTGAAGAGATTGTTGATCCCTTTGGTTTCACTTTCTTTTCCCTCCTATATTCCAATTATTCTTAGGTTAGCTCTCTTAAAATGGGCCCATATTTCTTCAATATCAGATTCCTGCTGTCAGATATTTTTTCCTAGATTAGAAACTATGCGTTCATTTTTGGATTGCTCATCTTCTAAGAGCGAGATTCTGTTCTCCATGTGTTCTAATCAGTTGTTTGTGCTTTGAATTGAGGCCTTTACTTCATTAATTGCATCCTTTATCTCTTTTTGGCTCTCTCTGAGTTCTTTTCAAAGCACCTCTATTATTTCTACAGTTATTTTTCTGATTTGATCTTCTAGAAATCTCTGATTTTCAGTTTTATCGGGTTCTGATGTTGTGGGGTTGTGTGCATTCATTGCTCCAGTATTATTCCTCTTTCCCATGATTTCGGAAGTTTGTGCCTTCTCTGGGTTCTTCCCTTGGGTCACTATGACTTCAGTTAAGGTGTTCTGGATCTCGAGTCAGTAGTATCTCAGACCCCACTACTCCTTTACTGGGTTTTATCACAGAGTCTCCGACCCAGAGAGTCGATAGAGGCTGCTTTAGACTGTGGGGGGTGCCAGTTTGCGCGTTTTCCTATGTTGCGATATCTCTGCCACAGCCCCTCCCCCACTGGGTCAAGTCCCAGGGAGTACAGTACTGGGATTTCTCCTCTGGGGCCCGCAATTTGACTCACTATTCTTGAGTACGCAGATGTAGCTGTACTGGCTTCGCTGAACTCAGTGCTACTGCCGCCAGTGGCAATATGGCGCCGCTGCTACGCCCTCGGCTGTGGGGCTGGCATTTTTCTTCTTGGTTTTGATTTCCACTCTGAATCCCTACAGCGTGTGCTGAGCTCGGCCACTGGGAGCTTTAGATGCTCTCTGCGCGGAGAAATCCCACCTGGTTGTTCCGCAGTGGCTCACCTCAGCTTGCTCTAGCCATCCCGTGAATTCGCCGGTGCCGCCGGCAGTATGGCACTGCTGCCGAGTCTGTCACATCCTCGGGCGTGAGGCCGGTGTATCTCCTCTGTGGCTCTGTTCTCAGTCCGCTTTCTCTCTGGAGCCTGGTGATTTTTTCTTTCACTGGTGATGGTGTTTTCTGGCTATGAAAGGTGCTGATTTTGTGGTAATGGAAATTTGTTGTTAGCGGGGCTCTTAAGCCCCGCTTTTCTCGGTCGCCATCTTCCCGGAAGTCTCCCTTTTTTTTTTTTTTTTTTTTTTGTAGGAGAAAACAGAACAGTCATTTTCAAAAGCTGGGAGTCCAAATACCTAGTGGCAATGAATTTTGTCTCCTCTCTGAAGGCAGAGGTCTACATCTTCACTGCGGAGAACAGGCTCTGCATCTCCAAGTGCAAATGGCCTTTAGTGCTGCATAGAGGAGTGAGGCGACCATGAGGGCTGATGTTTACCAAAACACGCAGCATGGCAGCCTGACCCAGCTATACAGGGATCCCTCTGATGTGCCCCAAACACTTTTCCCACTTAGCATGTTGTTCAGAATTCCCAAGCATGTGGGGCAGGAAATGGATCAAAGACTTATAAGTCAGACCAGAGACCTTATTTTTCTTTAAAGAGTGCATAGGTCTAATATTTCAACAGATAGGCACATATAAAACTTTTTCAACAAAACCCCAAAGGCACGAGTAGGTAAAAGACAGATCAATATATAGGAATGCATTAAATTGAATAACTTCTGTACAGTAAAGGAAACCATCAAGAACCTCAATAGAGAGCCAACAAAATGAGAGAAAAAATTTGCCAACTATTTCTTCAATGGAAGACCTACAGTATTCAGAGAATTCAAGAAACTCACAGCTAAAAAATAACTCAATAAAAAATGGGAAAATGTCCTTTATTACTGAATAAAATTCCATTGTGTGTATTTCCCATAATATTGAAATCCATTCATCTGTTGATTGAGACCAAGATTGGTTCCATATTTTGGCTATTGCAAATTGTGCTACTATGAATATTGGTATACCGATGTTACTAGAGTTCTTTGATTTTAGCCTCTTTGGAAAGATATCAAAGAAGAGTATAGCCAGATCATATGCTGGATCCATTCTCAGTTTTCTAAGGAATCTCCACATTGATCTCCACAGTGGCTAAAGTAGTTTGTGCTCCCACCCTCAGTGTAAAAACATTCCTAATTCCCCACATCCTCACCAGCATTTGTTGTTATTTGTCCGCTTTATGCTTTTTTTTCTGATTGGAGTTAGATGGAATCTCAGTGTAATTTTGATTTGCATCTCCCTGATGGCTAATGATGGTGAACATTTTTTCATATATCTTTTTGTCATTTGTATCTCTTTTTTGTGAAGTGTCTATTCAATTCATTTGCCCATTTCTTGATTGAGTTATTTGTTTTGCTAGTGTAGAAGAACAAAATCATGTCATTTACAAGAAGATGAAAAGACCTAAAAATATGTTAAATGAGATCAGCCAAGCACATAAAGAGAAGGGACATGTGTTTTCTCTAATATGCCCAAACTAGAGAGTTATAGGGATACCAGAGGGACTCCAGATAATGGAGGGGAAACTTCAGCAAAGCTGGAAAGTAAGGACAAGGGAGGAAAAGGGCTGAGGTTAATTAATGGAGAAGCTACATTTAAATATGCATATAAGTATGAATGTAGCATGGTTAACATGGGGGAAAAGAGAAAGTGAGAGACCTGAAGCCATAAAGCATCCTTCTGGACTTTGAAAGGAAACATCAAAGTCATTGACTTTGGACTATCAGTGTCCAACAGAATGTGTGACAATGCCATGGCTACATACTTGCTGATACAATGCCATGTAAACCAAAGACAGTGTGCACATTCCAGGCTAGGCTGAAATTCAGTGTGTCATCCCACCTTCATCCCAAAAAGATCCTTCTTCCTTCCCTCTGCCACCCAAAAATAGAGCCAGTGAGTCAGACTTTCACACCTTCCAGTTCCTGTCCTCTAAGGAGGAAACACAGTGAAGCAAAAAGGCAGAAGAGAAAGCCTGCCTGCCATTCCCCTGGGATTCCTGCCTAAGAGGACTCCCACTCCTATATAGCAGTGCCCCATTATGGCCCTGAGGTCCCCCAGGCCAGCATCCTGCAATCCCATTTTGATCCTACCTCCAGTGCCTATGATGACAGAAAAGGGCTGGAGGTGAGTTACCTGCAGAATTTCTATCCACATCATACACACATGTTGCTGCTGTGTTCTGGAGCCTGGAGCCAACAGAGCCACTCCAGAGAGAAGGGAGCAGAGGTGCTACAGACTACTGAGCAACAGAACTGTCCAAAGAAACAGATGAGGTAGATGAAATCAACTCCCTGGATCCTGACTTTGGCCATAGTGGACTCAGCTACAGGATAATGTGCTCCAACTGCCAACTGTCAAGGGCTTCTCTACACAGATTTTAGCCAAGAGGCCCAGGCCTGGGAGAAATCAGAAACTATTTTCTCTAGGAAAATCACTTCCCTTTTATTTTACTAAGGCCGGGCATGGTGGCACTCACTTGTAATCCCTGCACTTGGGAGGCAGAGACAGGAGGATTGCGAGGTTCAAAGCCAGCCGAGCTGGCTTAAGAGACCCGGTTTCCAAATAAAAAGTATAAAAAAATAGGTCTGGGAGTGTAACCTGGATGTAGAAGGGTTTCCACGAACCCCAGTACCACCAAAAAAAATGTTTATTAAGGAATGTATAGAAAAATTATTGTGAAGCACATACATGATATATAAATATGTATGTCACTAGGTTATTGTCCTTGCATGGATTTTCCATTTTTGTCCTCTTTCCCATATTATATCTATGACAAAATAATAAAGATGTTACTCATAGTTTGGAACACACCTTAGGCAAGTATTGATTTTGCTAATGACATCAACACCATATCTCCTGTAGAAGAAAGTTATGACCTAAAGAAAAGGAAAAAGCAATTTACATGCTCAAGAATTATTAGGAAATGAGAAAGAGAGAGACATAAGATCAAATAGGTATTCTTTGCTTAAGATATTTCTTTAGAACTCCAAATATATGTGTTGAAGGGGGTGCAATAAATTCATTTCCTGTGTAGACAGATTGATTCCTGCAAGGCTTGTGAGCTTACTTTAAGTTTATTTGAGCAAATTTAATTTTCTGCAGTAGATATGATTTATAAGCTTTGTGATTATAACATCTCCCACAGTTCAAATTGCATTTTTGCAGTTAAGTATCTTGATATTAAACTGTTGAGTGAGTTGAAGGGACTTTTGTCCTTTTTAAATGAAAATATATAATAGGCTATAAGCATAATAAAAAGAAATGGAGCATGATTAATTTTAATTTTAAAAGAAGTTTGTCCTTCACTTGTACTCTTTGCTCTTTGTGCTTCTGGGATGACTGAGTTGTTTATACTGAAAACTCTGCTATATCTTTTATAATGATAATATAAATTAAGCTGTATTGTGACTGGCTCCAGCTTGTTTTAGATTCATTTAATAGAGGTTGAAAACAGACTAATATTCTCTTGACAAGGTTGAGATGTGAGAGAAACAACTTATCCAGAGGGATCTGTCCTTGACAGGGCTAATGAATTTGGTGTTAGCCATTTAGTGTTAGCACTTAAAAATACAAGACATTCTGTGAAATTTGGAGTTTGGATTAATAACACATAATTAGAATAAGTGGGTACATGATTTGTTTGAAAACATAATACAAATTTTTTTCATCATTTATCTAAAGTTCAAAGATTGTGTGGGGAGTGAACATCAAGTTTTTTTATTTTTTTAATTTATTTTTATTGGTGCATTGTAATCATACATCACATTGGAATACAAGACTTCAGAGGATATACAAGCACACATCTAATTAGCCCTCATACAGTCCCCATCACATTCCCTCCCCCTCCCTTGACCCCATGCTTGTTTGGTGATTAACTTTGATACATATGTTTATGTACCTCCTGCTTTTTAAAGAGGCTTCATCCTCCCTTATTCCATACCCCCTGATTGGTCACCTTAATTGCTTCACTATAGGGCCCTTTCTATAGCTCAACCACTTCCTGGTGCCCCTTTCCTCCTAGTTATTGCTGATTAGGGGAAGCATCTGGTTTTAATTTTCTGCGATATTTCTCTGTGCATGCCGCGTTGCAAATACCGATCCCACTCTTGACGACTCCAGTTGTGGCCTGACTTACCGGTGGACTATTTCAGACCTCGCTGGCTCAAGCAGCGGCCTTGCCTCGTGGAAGGCCCCAATTCTGGTCTCGCTGGCCCCGACACTGGCCTAACCCCTCAGCTGGCTCCGATACCAGCCTCGGAGGCCCCAGCCCCAGCCTTCCTCACTGCAGGCTCTGATGCTAGCCGATGGTCCTGGCATTGGCCTAAACCCTTGGCAGGCTCCGATCCAGGCCTTGGAGGCCTCAGTAGCAGCCTTGCTTCATGGAAGGCTCCTTTGCCGGCTGCTGGCACTGGCACTAGCCTAACCCCTCGGAAGGCTCTGATCCCAGCCTCAGAGGCCTCAATAGCGGCTTTGCCTCAAGGAAGACTCTGATGCCAGCCAGTGGCCCCAGCACCGGCCTTGCCTCATGGCAGGCTCCAATCCTGGCCTCGCTGGCCCCAGCACCGGCCTAACCCCTTGGCAGACTCCAATCCCAGCCTCGGAGGCCCCAGCACCAGCCTTGCTTCACGGAAGGCTCTGATGCCAGCCTCTGGTCCCGGCACCGGCCTAAACCCTCAGCAGGCTCTGATCCCGGCCTCGCTGGCCCCAGCACTGGCCTAACCCCTCGGCAGGCTCCGATCCTGGCCTCTGAGGCCCCAGCACTGACCTAACCGCTCAGCAGGCTCCGATCCTGGCCTCAGAGGCCACAATAGTGGCCTTACCTCACGGAAGGCTTCAATGCTGGCCAGTGGCCCCAACACCGGCCTAACCCCTCAGTAGGCTCTGATCCTGGCCTCGGAGGTCCCAGCACCGGCCTTGCCTCAGGGCAGGCTCCGATCCCGGCCCTGTTGTCCCCAGCACTGGCCTAACCCCTCGGCAGGCTCCGATCCCGGCCTCAAAGGCCCCAATACTGGCCTTGCCTCACGGCATGATCCGATATCAGGTTCACTGGCCCCAACACCAGCCTAACCACCCGGCAAGCTCTGATCCCAGACTTGGAGGCTCCAGCACTGGCCTTGCCTCACGACAGGCTCCAATACCAGCTTTGCTGTGTCCGTCGCCGGCCTCACCCATCGGCAGGCTCTAATTCGAGCACCCTCTTCACCCAACCATTTGTCCCACGTTCTCAAGGGTGCGTGGTGGTAGCATTCTGCCTCTGGGGTCATTACTTCAAAGGATCCAGGTGTAATGCATCAGATCTCTGCCTTCCCTGAGTATTGACCACTGCCACTGCCACTGCCTCCACCATTTCAAATCTTTCCCAAGCTCTTTTTCCACTCTGAATGTTGTCCAGTCTTCCTAAGCATGCGCGACGGTAGCATTCAACCTTTGGTGTAATTTCTCAAAAATAATAATAATAATAATAACAATAAGGTTGGTAGGCTCCGATTTCTGCTTCTTCTGAATACAAGTCTCCACTGCCAATGTGGAGACCTCTTTCAGCACCGCCTTTCTCCTTGGTCTCCGCTAAAGTCTCTCTCCTTACAGGTGATGTCCAAGATTCTTAACAATGTAGAGAAGAAGCAGTCCTCCTTAGCGGGGAATTTTTCCAATAATTGCAGTTCATTTGGACAAGTTTTGTCTGCATCTCCAGTATCCTGGCATTCGACACCTCCTTGACCCCTCTCCAATATTTTCCCTTTTTCTTTTTCTTTTCCTTTCTTACAGGGTCTTTCCAGGTGGAAAGGGGTTTGCCTAGGGGTGCCCCACCAATGCCTGCCCACACACCCAGGGTTGGGGCCAGGGGCCCGGACCACAGAGTCCTTCTGGGTGGAAAGGGGGTTGCCTAGGGGTGCCCCGCCAGCACCTGCCCACCCGCCCAGGGTCGGGGCCAGGGGTCCGGACCACAGGGTCCTTCTGGGTGGAGAGGGGGTTGCTGAAGGGTGCCCCGCCAGCGCCTGCCCACCCGCCCTGGGTCTAGGCCAGGGGCCTGACCACAGGGTCCTTCCGAGGGGGGGGGTCGCCTAGGGGTGCCCCGCCAACTCCTGCCCACCCGCCCAGGGTTGGGGCCGGGCCAGACCACAGGGCCCTTCCGGGTGTGGAGGGGGTCACTGAAGGGTGCCCCGCCAGCGCCTGCCCACCCCGAACATCAACTTTTTATTGGGAAAAGTTCACTGAGATAAATGTGGGGTATATATTGCCTCTTTAATTTTGGGATGGTTTCTAAGAATCTAGTATCTTAAGCATCAAGTTTTCTATGTCTATTGAAAATATTTAAAAACATTTTTGTTAGTGTATTGTTATTATACAACAAAGTTAAGGTTCATTGTGATGCAAACATACATACACAGAGAGCTTGGTACATTTTTCTCTGCATCTTACCTCTCTACTCCTACCTCCCCATACATGTCAATCATATTAATAGTAATACTTTTATATTTTGTCATAGTGTTCTTTGAATTGTTTCCTTCCCCAGTTCCCTTTATCCTATCCCCAACTCCCTCTCCCATCTCATTTTCATTTTGTACATGTCTCTCTTCATGTTTTTTAAAGTTTCTTTTGTTTCTTATTATTTTTTCTTTTTTTTTTTTTTTTGTCCTGGGAGTTGAACACAGGGGCATTCTACCTTTGAGCTACACCCCTAGCCCTATTTTTTTATTCTTTATTTCTGAGGTAGGATCTAAGTTGCATAGGGCCTCACGAAATAGCAAGGGCTGGCCATAAACCTTCAATCCTCCTGTCTCAACCTCCCAAGTACTGGGATTAAAGGCATGCACCACCACGCCCAACTTATGTTTCTTATCTTCCATCTAGCTTTTATATATGAGAGAAATCATGCCACCCTTGACTTTCTAAAACTGGTTGATTTTACTTGGCATAATATTACTTAGTTCCATCCACTGTCCTTCAAATGATATAATTTTGTTCTTTATGCTGAGTAAAATTCCCTTGTGTATATATAACACATTTTTTATTAATCATCTGATAGACACCTGGGTTGATTCCATAATTTGGCTATGATGATTTGTGCTAATATAAACATGAAAATACATGTATCTCTATAGTATTCTAACTTTAAATCTTCTGTAAAGATACTAAGAAGAGATAGAGCTAGGTTGCATGCTGATTCCATTCCCAGGCTTCTGAGAAGCCTCCATACTGATCTCCATAGTGGTTGTACTAAGTTACAGTTCCACCAACAGTATATGAATTTCTATTTTTCCACATCCTTGCTAGGATTTATTATTGTTGGAATTCTTGAATATTGCCATTCTAACTGGATTTAAATGGACTTTCAGCATAATTTTGTTTTGCACTTTCATATTGTATTTTATGATCAGAAAATCTATTTGGTGTTAGGCTTTTTTAGTGCCTTATGTGTTCTGAATAGTAGTCTGTCAGAGAAGTAGCTAGCAGAGATTTTATTCTTGTTGATTTTATTTGCAGCACAGAAGGTGTTTAATTTTATGCAACCTCACATATTAATTCTTGGCTTTATTTCCTGAGCTTTAGGACCTTATTGAGAAAATCTTTAGAAAATATTTTATTTATTTTTTGAGGCTATTATAAATAAAATTGTCTTCCAGACTTTTCTTTTCTCATGTTAATTTATGGTTAAATGTATAAAATGTAATTGACTTTGTCAGTTAATTTTTTATCCTACTACTTTGTTAAATTTGTCCATCAGCTCTAAAAATCTTCTGGTTGAGTGTTATGGATCTTCTTCTCTTCAAGTAGAGATAACTTCACTTCTTTCCCTATTTGTATCCCTTTAATTTACTTGCCTTGCCTTATTGCTGTGGCTAGAATTTCAAGCATTATATTGAATGAGAGTGGTGATGGAGGATATTCTCATTTTTTATTTTAGAGAAAATACTTGCAGTTTTCTCTAATTTGTATGATGTTGGCTTTGAGTTTATCACATATCACATTTGTAATATTAAGGTAAGTTTCTTCTATTTTTAATTTATTGTGTTTTTAACATAAATATGTTGAATTTTGTTAAAAATATTTTTCTGCATCAAAATGATAATGTGTTGTCATTAATTTGTGTATATGATAAATTTTACTTATTGACTTGTATGTATTGAACCAAACTTACATCAATGGAATGAAACTAACTTGCTCATGGTACTCATTGGTGTGTTGAATTTTTGATGTGCTGAGACTTTTAAGTTGCATGACATGGGAGTCATTATTCACATACCTGTCAAAATCAAAGGCTGGGTTTCAAGCTGATAAATATATTTTTTATTTGCCATAAAGAAAAGTATTTAAAATATTCACATTTAAAATTATAATGTCAGGTATAAAGTTGGAGAGGAAGAGACATATCAGATAAATGAGAGCTTCATGCACTCTTATTTGAGAGTCTTTGAAGTGGCCCCTGAAAGACTACCCTTGACTTCTCAAGAGCCTTTGCTGTAGTAAGTCAAGTGGGACCTGGGAAGCTCAACTTTCTCAGATACCTTTAATTTTGCATGTTATAATACCCAGAAATAGTTATGATTACAATAAAAAAAACTTGCTAAAAAGACCCATTAATGGAAAGAATAAATCTGGGTTGAAGGTGACAGAAGCACCAGAGTAAAGCTAATGAAGCCATACTGGATATTTGGAGGGTTCTATAGTACCAAACAAAGAAGATGCATTGAAATTTTTTTAGTGACAAATATATGGTATTTCTGAGCCTAATGAAGACTTTGAGTTATACCAGCTGCAAACCTTTACTGGGAATGCAAACAAGTAAAATCTCAGAGGCAATGATCAGAAGATTTTTACATAATTCCAAAGGCATATAACAAGAGGCAGGGGAGGATAAATGTCATATGAAAAATTTAGCATTTTTCTCTACAAGAGAAGGTCTTTTCTGCTACGTCTTTATTAAATTTCTTAGATTTATTGCACACATCAAAATATGAGTAATTATTCTGATATATAGTTTTATCTTTAATATATTGTTTTACTCTGTGAGGGTAAACATTGTGCCTCAATATATTTGGTAACATGCCTGACAAGAGAATACACATGTATAAAGAAGTTAAGTTGCACAGGAAAACATAGAAACAAAAAGATATATGTGCCAGAGCATTCATGACTAAAATTCATTCCTCCTATTATTAGTAGAAAATATTAGAAAATGGAGGCAAGCAAAGATCAATAGAAGATTAAAAAATCTCCACTTGTAATTCCATAGTTCAAACATTTCTTTTTAATCTTCTGTAACTTTCCCCTTTCAACTCTTGATATAAAATTATAGAGAACAATAGTAATACTCTATATTTTTAGTTAGCAACAACTTTAACATTTCTCCTATATAAGAAACCCAAATATACGTTCACTGATGATGGTAAAGCATGATTCTTTGCATTGTTCTACAAATTAAATTAAAATTTGATCTAGGTAATTTTTAATTTTTAAACAATAATGGAATGAGAAGCCATAGATATATATATATATATAGATATATATATATATATATATGTGTGTGTGTGTGTGTGTGTGTGTGTGTGTATACACATAATTGGTTATATGATGCTGATTTTTTACTTTATTTTATGATAGATGCATCATACTATTTTAGTAAATATTTTTTCCAAACCCTTGTTTGTATTCATTTTAAAGAAATTAAACTCTTTACATTTTTTTCTTCTAGTTCACTCATTTATTCATTAATCAAATCTTTACAGAGACTTCCTTTTGGTTTGGCCAAATGGAGATAACAGCAGGAAGACACACTTAATACAGAAATATAAGCAAATAGATCTTCATTTGCAATGAGAGTTATGAGAGCATAACAAAGTGGCTGAGATGGTTATTGCTCATGGTCAGTGTTAGCTTTCTCAGAAATGAAAATTTAAGCTGAGACATAGTATATATAGCATATAGGCAAAGAGCATTAGTGAATCAGGAAACAGCTTGTACAAAGGTCTTAAGACTACTTTATTATTTTTAGGAACTGAAAAAATGATTTGGCTAGGACATAATCAGCAAGAGAAACAGACAAAATGAGCTGAGATAGATTAGGCATAGCTTATAGGTCTCCTTGCTAACGACTTAGTTTTTTGTGTGTTGTTATACATCTATTAAAATTATAATATTTATAACACATACTTATAATTTGCCTAAGAAATATTTTAAATGACCCCTCATTTATTAAGAAACAGGTAGCATATTGTTTTCTGCCCTGGAATTGTTCTAATTAATGATTTAAAAATTGAAGCCCAGAGGGATAATTAGAAGTACATTATTGAAAGATACAATAATTTAGATTTATGTTCTAAACACACAAGTTTTTAAGAGAGGCATATATCTTCTCTATGTTGTTTATCTTAACTTCATCTTTATTTTTAATCATGAATCTTATTGGTCCTCAGGAGTCTGCTTTCTTTGTGATGGGGACTGTCTAATTAAGAATTAAGTTGTACGTGGTGGTGAATGCCTATAATCACAATAATTGGGAGACTAAGGCAAGAAGATCACAGGTTAAATAGCAGAACAGTATAACATAGTGAGACCTGGTTTAAAAATAATAATTAAAATAAAGCTGGGGCTATATCTCAGATGTGGAATGCCACTAGGCTCAATTCTTAGTACGACAGAAGAAGAAAAAGAGTTGGATGTCTTTTGAATCCAGGGTCTAACTGGGTAACTGGACCCCATCACTGAGTGATGCCTCTTGCCTAAAAGATATTACTACAGGATATGAAGATGGTGCTTTCTGTGCCAGAAAGCTATACTTTTAGAATTATGTAGAAAATTAGAATATCAATTTTTAGAAATACAAAGTGACCAATTCTTATTCCTTAAATAAAGTTGTAGAGCTTTATCTCTATAAAAATAATCACAAAACAAGGATTAAAACTCTTTGACAACAATTTTCTTTGAATTTATCATGGCTGCTATTTAAGTCATTTCTCTTCTGTATAACACTGTATTTCATCTTCTGTACCATTAGCTCTATTACTCCTATTAACTCAGAAAAGTAGAAATTAATGTTTTTGTTTTGTATGTAGAGTCTGAACTTCAAAGACATTGCATCTGCAACTCAAAGTTGCAGTAAGTGGTCATGATTTAAACTACATCTGTTTTTATGCAAAAGTCATAGATTTTTTTTTCTATACACTGTGCTATTTTCATTTCTTTTGAAGAAAATTATTTGGCATCATGCCTCATAACTAGGCATTCTACTAACTCATGTTGCATCATTTTTATGCAAGTTTGAAGAACATTTCATGTACTTCAGACAACCTGGTGACAATAGTACATAATTTGGCAAACTGAGCACTGGCTGATTTTAATCCTCATGGGTTTTTTTATCCAGAGGTCTAAAGCAGTGACTCCCAATTACTAAGAGTACATATACATGATGCAAAATGTATTATATCAACCTGTAATTAAAACTAAAATGTCTACTTATCCCCAGGTATATTTCAAAGTAAAAGTTTTATCATATTCTGACAAATTCTATATACGTGTGTGTTATAGCTAGATATAGAGTGGCCTGTGAGGAACTAACAAAATGGCATTTGGAGTTGATGTAATTAAGGCTTGTAATCTCATGGTGATAACCTAGACTGGTGAGAATGGCTAGAGAATGTGGGAACCTGAGAATTTGATGTTGGGGATCATATTTGTGTCTTAGAATCTCCTTGTTTTCTTGTTCATTTGCTTCTGGTCTCCATGATGTGAAAGGTAAGCCTTGTGCTCTTCCTCTCTCTCTGCTTTCCACAACCATGCCCTGAGATCTGAAATCCCAAGCCTCACATGGATTGAACCCTAAAATCTCCAAGGAAAAACACAAGCAAATAAATCTTCCTTTCTCTAAATTACATGGTCAAGTCTTTGGATTATAGCAGTGAGAATAGCTGACTAAGCCACCTTGTTAGTCATGCATCTTACATCTGCTTCATAATGAGATTTAACTCTGCCTTTTACAAACTTTTTATTTTTAATTATTAAAACTAAGTAAAGTAAAATTCCTATTTAAATAACAATTTATAATACTTCTTTATTAAAAACACTGGGTATGAGAAATCATAGGCATTGGAATAGTAAAAAATTTTCTGAGTCCCAAGATAAAGAAATATAACTACAGGTCTTGGGAAACTGTAATTATAAGAATTAAAATATCATCTCCATTTTTCTGTTAATCATTTTTATTTATCCAGTTCTCTTTTGAAAGCGAAGCATGAAATAAATGTGAAGGGCAAGAGGTAGAAGATAAGATTAAATGTCATTTTCATTTATTTATTTTTGTGCTATCCAGGGGCATTCTACTTCCAAGCTATACCTCAGCCCCATTTTTCCCTCTTTATTTTGAAACAGGGACTCACTAAGTTTCAGAGAGCATCACTAAGTAGTTGAGGCTCGCCACAGATCTGCTATTCTCTTGTCTCCGCCTCCCAATTACTAAGATTACAAGCATGCCTCACCACATTCAACTTTTATTTTATATAATATTTTGCAGGTCTGGGAATGGAAGCCAGGGGCATTCAGCTACCAAGCTGTACCCCTTGGCCTATTTTTTATTTTATTTATTTATTTATTTATTTATTTATTTATTTATTTATTTATTGTTGGTAATTGGGTTCCTGGAAACCCTTCTACCTCTGGGCTACACTCCCAGACCATATATATATATATAATATTTTTTTGAAACAGGGTCTTACTAAGTTGTGGAGGGCCTCACTATGTAGCAGAGGCTGTCCTCGAACAGGGATCATCCAGTCTCAGCCTCCCAAATTCTGGTATTACATGTGTGTGTTACCACTCCCTGCTTATTTTATATAATTTTTAAACAAATTCTTGCTAAGTTGTTGAAGCTGTTAGTGAATCTGTATTCCTCCTGTCTCAGCCTCCAAGTACCATAGAATAATATTTTAGTCCTTTTTTTTTTTTTCCTTGCGGTACTGGGGATAGAACCCAGGGGCATTCTACCTTTGAGCTACACCCCCGGTCCTATCTTTTAGTCTGTATTTTTTTGAAACAGTGTCTCACTGAGTTGTGAGAGGCCTCGCTAAGTAGCTCATGCTGTTCTTGAACCGCGATCCTCTAGTCTACACCTCCCAAATTACAAGTGTAAACCACCACACCGGGCTGAATGCCAGTCTAAAATTAGGTTTAAAGCTGGACGTGGTGGCAGATGCTTGTAATCCCAGCATTTTGAAGGCTGAGACCAGAGGATACGGTTTGCCGACAGCCTCAGCTACTTAGTGAGGCCCTCTGCAACTCACTGAGACCCAGTTTCAAAATAAAGAATAAAACATAGGGCAGGGGGTGTAGCTCAGAAGTCAAATACCCTGGGTTCCATCCCCAGACCTGCAATAATAAATAAATAAAATAAAATAAAATAAAATAAAATAAAATAAAATAAAATTAGGTTTAGTGCCATGACTGCTGGAGTTAGATTACAAATATAACACAGCTATCATCTGTATTTCCCTTTTGTTAAATATCTACCATTAGAATCCAGGGTAACATGGTATGGAGGTCCCAGTCACATGAAAAAATCTATGTGCAGGTGTTCTTACTGAGAGCCAGAACTTTATTTTACTAATGGAATTTCAAATTTGTCCTCATGCTATCAAAATAAAATTTCTTTATATCCATCCCTTTTCCACCTGGAATAAATTTGGAGAATACCAATGCCTTCTTAAAGAACAAAGCATAATGAGCACACTGCCAGTTTCTATTAAATCATCCTTTAGAATATGAAGGTTTAGAGATCTTCAATCTAATAAATTAACTATCCTTAAGGAATTATAATTTTATTTTCTTAAGCTAAGATAGTGCTTTATTCTTTGAATGACACTACAGAACAGCTAGAAATACATCCTAAAACAGAACAACTTAATAAATGATAGTGAAGAAATTTAATATCTGGAAGAAATTTCTGAATTATTTTATGTCAAAAATTATTTTTAAAAAAGTAGATAAATATTTATATTACAATATTGGGAACAATACCTATATATCTAATACATATTACTGGTCCCTATATATCTCTTCCAATTGCATTAAGAATTTATTGTAAAATGAAGGTATATGTATATTAAAATTTTAGATTTATTTTATAGCCTTTTATTAGTGAATTTTAATTATTACATTATTATGAGTTTCAAAGTGAAGTGATAGAAATATACATGGATACAGGACTTAGTGTATTTGCCCTGGATCCCTTGCCATTCTTTTCTCTCCCTATGCATGTTACTAAAATTGGTGTTGATAATTTCATATATGTACATAACAATATTTGAACTGTTAACATTTTAATAACATTGGAAATAAATGGCTTTTTAAACTATTACATCAAAGGTTGAAATTTCAAGAAAATGAAAAATTATGTACTACACTAAAATATTTTACACTTGACCTCAGCCAAAAGGCAGAGAAGCAATACACTAAAATATTTTAAACTAGTCATAGTGACACACACCTATAATTCTAGTACTTAAGAGGTCAAGACAGGAAGATCACAGGTTGGACGCCAGCCTCAACAACTTAAGAATACCCTTGGCAATTGAATGGTACTATTTCAAACTAAAAATACAAAACAAGGCTGGGGGTGTAGCTTGGAAGTAGAATTCCTCTGGGTTCAATGTTTACTAACTACAAAAAATTAACATAATTATATCAAATACCAGAGAAATCAGCAATAAACAAATGTGCAATTATAGATATATTTGACATTCACATAAAAAACTCAGTTGGGTTTCTGTATAAAAAAATGATACACACAGATATAATAATTGAAAAATTAATAAAAATTTCTTACAAATGTGTGAAGAACACTGAGTTGAGAACCTGTTGGTTGAAAGTAATTACCTCCACTGACCTGTAGATGCAAGAAGAGTCTCTGGTTAGACCAGATTTCTGGAAAGAACTGTCTAATGTGAGCTGTGGCCTGAGGTGGTAATAATTGGAAGCCTAGGATAGATACTACTAAAAGTGTAAATACCCAGAATTATCTCTCCTGATTTATTATAATCCCCTTCTCCTCTGAATTTCTTCTTTCCCAAAGCAGCCAGAACTCAGAGGAAAAGATAAAACAGCTTATGTAGCCCAGAAAATCAGCATGCTGGAAGACAATGCAGAAAAATCATGGACTTGTGATAGATGTCAAATATTACAGTATGGTACCATATTTTGTCTCCAGCTAGATGAGAATTTTTGCCTGAAATTAGGGTGCACACAAGTCACACCAGTTATTAGATAATCAAAATAGGATATCAATTTTGTCACACCATCACCCAAAACCTTAGCCAGTAATCATTAATAGTAGTTATAATGTCATGTAATGGTGGTAGAAAAAAAACCCAATTACTTAAAGAATAACTACTATAGGCTTATTATGTGCACAGTCCTAGGTCTTGTTTGATAATTTTATTTCAATTCTTTAAAAAAACATTCCAATTTCCTCTACTCGGTTTCAGGACTTTGACTGGATGAAGATTATTGTATAATAACTGTGACCCAAATGCTTATTTTTATATAATCTGAGTACCTGGTGATCATTTGAATAAATAAATAAGAAGTATTACAATATATATTTTTGGTTCAGGGTATATATTTATACATTGTATTTCTTTACTTGGTTTGGGGCAATCTAATCACTGTTCAACACAGTAACCAATGACTAATTATTTACTTCAGCATCACTTGTAAATCACAGTGGATAAGAAATAGCTTTATCTTCTAACTTCTAATACAAATCTAATATTATTCCCTAGTAAAATTCTTCTTTTCCTGAACATTAGGACCCAAATATACTGAATCAAGAGTTGTAATTATGGGAAGCAGAAATACCTAAAGTGGGCAGCTGAGTAAAACAGTGAGAGAACGTATTTCTAGTTCACTCCTCCATTCTTGAATACACATTCTAATGTTGGAAAAGACTATGACAAATTTTGACTACTGGATTATGAAAATAGCATAACTTAAAAACAGCACCCTAGCCGGGCGTGGTGGCGCACGCTTGTAATCCCCGCGCTTGGGAGGCGGAGACAGGAGGATCGCGCAGGTTCGAAGCCAGCCGTGCTGGCGTAAGAGACCCTGTTTCAAAAATATAAAATAGGTCTGGGAGTGTAGCCCGGAGGAAGGAGGGCTTCCAGGAACCCCAGTACCACCAAAAAAAAAAAAAAAAAAAAAAAAAAAAACAGCACCCTAGTCTCACAATATATTATCCCCCACTGCACCATAGCAGTGTATTTGGCAGGCCAGTTTCCTGTTCTATTAAGATATCTACCTAGGATTATACTTTCATTTGGGTATTTTGTGAGAGGAAGTATATTACCATACTTTATTATAATGTAAGTTTATTTTTACCAGAAATACTGCCATGTGAAGATGAATAAGTCATTCTAAAAGCCTAGTGTATAAAAAACAAGAAAGAAAAATTTATATTTAAAATATGCATTTGTTTTGTAGGGGAGAAAAAAATGTTACATCT
This sequence comes from Muscardinus avellanarius, assembly GCF_963383645.1. Taxonomy (NCBI): domain Eukaryota; kingdom Metazoa; phylum Chordata; class Mammalia; order Rodentia; family Gliridae; genus Muscardinus; species Muscardinus avellanarius. The sequence continues at coordinate 52,698,093 of NC_137801.1, forward strand.
TTATAATGAGAAGTACTTAACTTTTTACCAGGTGGTGGGATGGTCTCAGCAGGGAACAATGGCTTGTTAGGGACACAGCCTTTGGCTCTGCTATTGGCAGGATGGGTACTCAACAGTGGTTGCAGTAGATCAGCCATTGGCATGAAAAATTTATAGTGTTGGGTCTGTTGTGTACATTGGAAAAATAAGAGTGTTTGTAGAAAGTACTGGACAGACATTTATAGAATGGGCCATTAACTTGACCTGATTATTAAAGGGCTAGTGGATGAGGATCATTAACTGATGGGGTGACCAAAAGCTTCACCTTTTCATAATCTGAGCATGCCTATGTTTAGATAGAGATAGTCTCGGTTAATGTTCTCTTTTCAACACTCCAAAAATGACTGACCACACAAATTAGAAGAAGATATATTTATTTGCCTAGATGTTTTTGGAGATTCTTGGTTCAGTACATTTGAGGCCAGGGTCTTATGTCCAAGACAAGGCAGTAGGAAGCAGATAGAAGAGAGAGAGAGAGAGAGAGAGAGAGAGAGAGAGAGAGAGAGAGAGAGAGAGAGAGAGGAGAAGGAGAAGGAGAAGGAGAAGGAGAAGGAGAAGGAGAAGGAGAAGGAGAAGGAGAAGGAGAAGGAGAAGGAGAAGGAGAAGGAGAGGAAGAGGAATGATATGAGTATATAATCCTCAAGACCACACCCTCTTGAGCCCCTCCATAGCAATAAGGCCCCACTTTCAACATTTCCACTTTGTTTCTATGAGGGCTAGAAGACATTCTAAATCCAAACCATTATATATTGATTCAGGTTTCTTAAAACTCAGAGCCATGTTACAATGCAAAATATATTAAATTAATCTCTAAAAGGTTCTACAGTCTTAATTGTTCCAGAATTGCTAAAAAGTTCAAAGATGAAACTTTTTTTTTCTGAATCTCAAGGCAAACTATTGGCTCAGAGTCTCTGTAAAAATAAAAAGCAAGTTACATACATCCAATGTACAATGGCACAAAGTAAATATTTTCCTTCCAAAATAGAGAAATGGGGTCATAGAAAGAAGAAACAGAACTGAAACATTATTTAAATTCAGCAGGGCAAACATTTGATCCCACAGCTATACTCTGGCATCTGGAGCACATGGTGGTGAGATGTAATTTCCAAAGAGCCTTGGCAGCCCTGCTCCTACATCCTGGTTAATTGTAAATTAGTGTACTGGCTTTTCTAGCATATATTCATGGCTCAAAGCTTGCAGCTTTTTCTCACTGTCATTTCATAGTTTCTGGCATTTCTAAAGCTCAGGGGTTTTCCTTGCAGTCTTAGCTTCACCCTCACAACTTTACAAATTGTCCCATTTGACCCTATTTTCAAGAATCTCATCTCTACCACACATTTCCTGGCTTCACAGGACTTACTTTGAAATCTGAAGGGATTTCATAACCCCTCCCCACTGATTTTCTTCCAGCAAAGCTAGCCTTATGTGAGCACTACATTGACTTCCAGCAAAGAAAGATAGAAGCACCCTCCTAAATCAACGCCACTGAATAGCTTACAATCACAGATGCAAGGACTTGCCTTCATAAGTGCCACAGCTCGATCCATGTCCCACTGGGCCACTGCTGGCCTGGCATCCATAGAAAGTAAAGGGTCATGTATTTTCTCTAATATATGCAAACTAGGGATTAATTAGGATACAAGATGGACTATAGATAATGGAAGAGAAATTTCAGTAAAGCCAAGGAGGTGGTCTAAGGGAAGGGGAGGAGAAAGACTGAAGTTCATTAATTAAAATACTACTATCAACTATGTATATATACATACATACATATGCATATATGTATGTATGATATGAATATATCATTGTCAATCTCAGTACCTTGTATTGGCTCTTCTGTTTCTTCAGGTATACAAGGCAACCCTTGCAATTAGTTTTTCAGAGTTTTCCAAATTATTAATTCTCTTTTCTGTTTTTAACCTATCTAAAACATTAGAATCGATGCCCTCTGAGTTAAAACTACCTATCATTTTGCTTCACTTACAGAATAAAAATGGAAAAAATAATCAGAACACACTCTTTCATTTTAAGTATCAAAATCTGTTGTTACTTAATTTCTGCCTCATGTGAAAATTCACACATTATTATTCATGTGAAAAGTTATAGAGTGCTTGTTGACTATATATTAATTTTCAAAAATATTAAAACTGTGGCTTTGGGTAAGGCCTAACTGGGCGATATGTGCATGTATGCCTCCACCATCTTGTACACCATTAATTTGTATGACTATAATGCGCCAATAAAAATTTTAAAAACTATTACAAAAAAATACATATTACAGCTATGCATATACCTATAATCCCATACTTGGAAGGCCTGAGATAGAAGGATTGAAGATTTGAGGACAGCCTCAGCATGTAGTGAGACTAATTAACCTAGTAAGGCTCTGTTTTCAAATAAAAATAAAATAGGGCTAGAGGTGTATCTTGGAGGTAAAATGTCCCTAATTTCAATCTTCAGTACCACAAAAGTTAAATAAATAATTAAAATAAAAATATAGATTACATAAATTATAATATGGATAAAGAAATAAAATTAATGTAATTTGTTACATGAATATAACTAGAGACAAATATCACATTATCATCTAAATAGATGCAGAAAAAGAATTTAATAATATTTCAGTGTGTGTGTGTGTGTGTGTGTGTGTGTGTGTGTGTATTGGTGGTGCTGAGGGCTGAACTCAGGGACATTTTATTTCTGAGCGATACTCTCAGCCCTATTTTATATTTTTATTTAGAAACAGCATCATGCCAAGTTGCAGAGAATCTCACTGATAGGTAGGGTCCCTCCACTTCTCCTCATGAGACAAAAGGTGGAACTCCAAAAGTCAGAAGTAGAGACATCTTGAAACTCCAGATGTTTTGAGACTCCAGAGGTCATGAGACTCTAGACTGCGACGAATTTGCTCAATCAGGAACAATAAATCTGGCACTGAGTTAGTTCGGGACTGAGTTTCTCAGAAAGGTGGGCAAAGGTTTTGGTTGTAGTTCTGCAGCCACTTATCTGCAGCGATTTTTTCCCTTCTTATGAAATAAACTCCTTTAAGTTCCTGTTCACAGCGCTAAAAGTGGAGATTCCTCTCCAGGGAAAAATCTGAAATGATTGACATGGACCAATACCTCTTGTGCAATTGACCACTTTATTCTAGACACAAGATTTTTATACTTCCCTATTTCCCTGTGATTCCCTAGTAGAAAAGTGTAAGCACCCAAAAAACAATAGTGAAATATACATGTAAATCACCAACCCTGAACAAGACAAAAGTAAGGCCTGTGACATCACAGGTCTTTGTGATTGATATCAGTCTCATGACCCTGCAGGTGGGTCTTGTGCTTTAAGTCAGCCCCTTTGGCCTTGCCTTGGCCTTGCAGCTGCAGAGGCTTTTAGTGGGCAAATTACAGAAGAACAAAAGTCACACCCAAAATCACTTGAAGAATTCAGTTTTTAAGAGTTTTCTTTAACCCTTTTGGAACCTTTTATTTCTAGGGCTTATTCCAATGTCTTTCTCTATCTAGCAACCTCCTTTGAGCTGAATGGGGATGAAGTTAGAGATTCCATTTTTTATACATGTAGTTGGCATAGGGAAATCCATATACATTTATGATGATTTAGAGGATTTTGATGAATGTCTGCTGGATTTTGTCTGCAATACCATCTGCTGTCTGAATGCTTCACCCTATTAAACACTTAAAATATATTTTAGTAGACAGGGCCCAAAAAACAACATGAAGTTTTTATTATATCTGTCTTTTGTTCTGTCATAACTATTTTAACCTGGTGGTGTCGCCCTGTATCCAGGCAGTACTATTACTAGGTGCAAAGGTCAAGATTCCTCCTAGCCCTTGGCTCTAGTGTAATGATTAGAATGAAGGTCAAAGATAGGGAGGAATTCTGCAAGTGTAATTGTGGTAGCTGGCATGCTACCACAGTATCTGAATTCTGTCTAGAATTACATCTTGAGCAAAGCCGAGGGTGTTTAGAGGTTTAGACAAATTACTAGAAAATTTATTTTCCATGGACTCAGTTTTTCCCACAGTCCTGATCTTACATCACCAGAACAATTTGTGTGGAAAGTTAAAAGAATCATTACCAAAAGAATAATAGTTATGAAAGAATATCTAAGAGTGAAGGAGTACTTTGGCCAGAGACGACACTCTCCCTCGGGGCACTGCTCTCTTTAAGCAATCAGCCAATTTTGCGTGGGAATCACACACACAAATGCCGAGGAAAAGGTGGCACTAGACATCATGAAGAAGATTCCAGATGCTGCAAGAGTCCAGATATCACGAGAGGAATGACATTCCCACGCTGCTGGCTCCAGACCAAACCTGGCTACTTACTACCCTCACTTCCTTTCTGCGGTGTGATTCTGCTGACCATCACTCTGCTGCCTGGTCATCAGTCACTTCCCCCAGAGTTGGCAGACCTTGCCCAAAGGTGCAGTTTAATTAAAGAGTTTTGGTCTCACACAAAAATTTGGCTCTGTTTTGCTTCCTTTGTTACCCTTAACTCAATTTCAACATTACACTCACTAAGTTCATAGACTTCAAGTCTATGAAACTTCTGTTTTAGCCTCTCAAGTACTGGGATCAGAGGTACGAGCACCACACCCAGCTGGTTCTATAATTTAATAAGAAAAATACTGCATAAGCTAAATAAGTAACTATTTTCAATTTGTTTTTCTTACTTTGCAAATAATATGATTATTAATATTTCTTCTGAAATATTTTATAAAAATACAAGTTTGTTTAAAATGTATAATGAATATTTAAAAATAATTGACAAGTTTTTGGCCTATTTACTTTACAAAATAGAAAAAGGAACAGCTTAATGAAAATAAAATTTTAATTTAGTTCTTGTATATTTCTAAATTTGTGTGTTCTCAGAACATTATCTGCATGAAAAGTGGACAATGAAATTAATTATCCAAATTTTCTCTCTGCCCTACAGTAAACTTTAAAATATTTGTCTTAATGTATATAATTCATACAAATGACAATGAGATGCATACAGTAAGTCAGAAAAGAGGAAAAGCATGTGAATTGAAGATTATTACTTTTCTGTTTTTATAGGTAAGGATAGTTTTCTCTTACATTAAGTCACTGGCAACAAAAACTAACTTGATAACTAAGTACATTGAAATAATACAAGGTATATATATGGAAAAGCTTAATAAAAGTTATATGTATCCCTCTACTACAGATATAGTAAAAAATAACTCTCAAAGCCAGGTTTCTAACACAAAGCTTACACTTTGAATTTGATCTTGTGGCAAAGTAATGTTTTTAAAATAGCTTTATATAATACTTTATTTTATTTTTAATTAATTTCTATTTTTAATTAATTGTTTTAGCATGTTACTAATTGCTTGCCTATATATACATATGCATATACTATATGTATCATGTTTATATATCATATAGTATATATGATACATGTATTTCATATATTTTATATTTTCCTTAATGTAAACATTTTATCAAGGATTACCTTTGCATGAGAAAAGGGTAGAAGCATAAAAAAGCATAGAGAAATTTTTTCTTAGGGTAGGAGTAAATCAGTAGTAGAGCCCTTGCTTAGTGCAAACACTTGCTTAGCATATATGAGGCCTATTCCTAGTACCAAAAAAATGATAAAAACAAAAGGAGGAGAAGGTTTTAGTTTAGCGTTAGAGTATCCCAGGGTCCAATTCCCAGTACCAAAACAAACAATGAGAAACAAACAAGCAAACAAACATTACAGGGTTACATTTGTAACATTTCAGGTTCAATTTCTCATTAGGAAATGGTAGGTAATTAAGGAACAGCTAAATGAATGATGTGTGTACATATGCTTCTACCATCTTGTACTCCATTAAGTTGTATGATTACAATGCACCAATAAAAATAAAATAAAATGATTCTCTTTATATTACTTACATTTTGAATAACTGTCTCAGCTGATCTATTTTATTAATGCAGAGTTTGATGTCCTAGAATTTTTGGAGGAAAAATGTTATCAGCAGACGTTTAAGCTTCTTATGTTTTTATTTTTAATTAATTTTAGAGCTAAGGAAAACTTTCAAACATAATAAAAATAATATCTACATATTTTTCACCCAAAGTTTCTTTTTTTTTTTTTTTTTTTTTGCTGGTTTAGGAATGAACCCAGGGGCATTTAACCTCTGATCTACACCCTCTCCCCTATTTTTTATTCTTTATTTTGAAACAGGGTCTCACTAAGTTAGAGAGGGCCTCACTAAGTAGCTGATGCTGTGGGCAAACCGCGATCCTCTGGTCTCAGCCTCCTGAATGCTGGGATTACAAGCGTGTGCCACCACTCCCGACTCAGATTTTCTTAATGTTAATATCTTACAAAGCTATACTAAAACTATCAAAAGAAAAATATTAACAGTGATACAAAAATATTTAAAAAGCACTGACCTTATTTGACTTTCCCCACTATTGTCTTTTATTCTTTAGAATCCAGTTCTGTATCCTTTACTCGGTGTCTTACTCTCCTTCAGTGTGAGACAGTGTATCACAGTGTATCAGTTCAGTTGCATGATATTTATCTCTTGTGATCCTGACAAGTTTTGAAATTTCCAGGCCAGTTATTATCAGAATGCTCCTCTACTTGGTTCTGTGAGATGTTTTTTCTTAATATATTGACATTAATCCATTTTGGCATAAGTGCCATAAAAGAAATATGTTCTCAGTGCATCTTATGAGAAAGGACATGAGATCCAATGACTTATTGTTTATATGATTAACTTTTTTTCACATGACTAAGATTGTGTTGATAAATTTCTCCACTTTGGGATTATAAATTTTTCTTTCTAAAATTAACAAGTCTCTTATGAGTAGATACTTTCAGAGTACCCAAATATTCTGCTTCTCATTATAATTTTACACACAGATTTTAGCATCTATTGATAGTTTTTGCTTGTCACAATTACTATGGATATTGCCAGATGGTAAACTTTTATTTTATTTATTCTTTCTTGATTGGTTAGGTACCATTCTCCTGAAAAAGAAGAGCCTTTTTTCTCACGTATTTATGTATTTATACATTTATTCAATTATGTTGGTATAGACTCATGTATATTTATTTCATTTTATTTCTTGTTCAATATTGCATTTGTGCTGGAATTAGCCATTGACAACTCCCTTGAGTTGGTTCCTATGTTTTTTCAATATATTCCCGTGTGTGTGTGTGTGTGTGTGTGTGTGTGTGTTACCTTACTTAAGAATTCAAACGTGTTTGAGAGTCATGCTATACATGTCTCTGTTCCAGCTCTGATATCAGATCCAGTTGCTTTTATTAGGGAATATTAATGTAAAGGCAAGGTGTGGGCTATTAGGCCAATTTTAGAAACTTTATTTTTTTTTTTGCTGAAAGCTGAAGTTAGAGATATGTTATTATTGATAAGAGTCATCTTCAGAGAGATACTTCCAGAACTAAAACTTCAGGAACTATACAGCTATGTTAAATAGTGATCAAGTATGCATATAGGAGTAGCATATCAAATACAACACTCAAAAGTATAATAGATGTCCATTATAGAAATTATCTAACTTTATTTGTAGGATGGGAATAAATTCACTGGACTTTTGATATGTTATAATTAGATATAAAATGTCATCTAAAGGCTTGATGCATTAATATTAAAGGTTGATATAGTGGAATCATAAGAGTTTTAATCCCAGAAGTGAATAAATCTGTAGTAATGGTTCACCTGGATGATACTAGGTAGGCTGGTCGGGTGTGGCTAGAGGAGGTGGCCCCTGGGGATGTGGCCTTGAAGATCATATATATGGTTCCTCCTCTCACTGCTTACTCTCTTGTTTCCATCCTCCATGATGTGAGCACAGGCCATGTGATCTCCCTTTCTCCACTTCTTGTCACTATGCCCTGAAATCTGCAATTTCCAACCTCACATGGATTGAACCTGAAGCCAAAAAAAAATAAATCTTCCAAGTTATGTGCTCAACTTTTTAGATAATAGCTGCAATAATGCTGACAAATACATGATCAGGATAGGAGATAAGACCAATAACAGGATATTCTGACATTAAGAGTTATTATAGGTTACTGTGTTCATGTAAAATAGTCCATTGATTGTTTAGTGTTCTCATATTTTTGGTGAGGATAAAGAATGTGATGTATTGTGAATGTAATGATAGCATTGTTTCCAATATGTAGTTCCTAACATTAAAATTATAGTTAATGAGCTTAAAATGATGTTTTCTTTTGTAGTACTGGGAATTGAACCCAGGGACATTCTACCTCTGAGCTATATCCCCAGCCCTACTTTTATTCTTTATTTGGAAATGGGGTCTCACTAAGTTGTGGAGGGCCTCAGCAAGTAGCTGAGGCTGGCTACCAACCTGTTATCTTACTGTCTTAGCCTCCCATGTACTTGGATTAAAAGCATGTGCCTATCCATGCTTAGCAATGTATATTTTTAACATCAACAAAAAAATTAAAATATTTGCATTCCAGTGTCAATTCTCTGTTCATGGTTCATGACCCTGATTCATTTATCTTATTATGAGTAACACTATGTGTTTTAGATAAATTAGCAAACTATATATAGTAATATTTTGAACATAGTTTAGAAATTATTATGTGATAGAAGTGAAATCTTTAGGAAATTATCATCTTGAGACTTATGAATGTTTTACTATATCTCTGAACAAAAGTATGTAACTGGTAAAAGAATAAAATATTTTTCTTAGTTAAAATTAGTAAATTTTAAATGAGTAATTTCACAAATTTTATTTACAAAAAATTACCCACACTCAAAGAAACATGAAATAATGCAGGTCTTAGAAATTAAATAGAAATATTACCTATTAAATACTATTATTTAAATTTTAAATTTTAGTTCTTTTAATATTCTCTTATAAAACACAATTTTCAGATTTTAAATATCTCTTTTATAGAAATATATTTTTCATCAGGGTTTTTAGGAATATTTTGACATTTTACTATAAAAAGAACTATTATGATCACAGGTAGTTTTGTGTGCTGAGAGCTCTCTAAAATGCCATCATAGGATCTACTTCGGAAGTGGCATTAACAGCTAAAATGCCAGGGCTTGGATTCAACACAACTCTCAGTTTTAATTGGCACTTAAATTCAGCCAAATCACAAAAGTTATGGGATGATATAGTGGTTCAATGTCAATTAGCATGTAATCCATATGGGAGATTTCAAATTCTGAGTCAGGGCACATGTATAATTATACCAAACTGTCAATGAGACTTGACCATTTCTAGATATTTAAACCATGAGAACGTGTTCTTTTTATATCACTTTTCAGTTCACTGTATATGTTAAGATGTAAAATTTAAATAATTTGAAAACAAAATAAAATATTTTAAACATGATGAAATTGAAATAAAAAATTTTTTCATCATAAAATAATTATAACAGGCAGCAATTATCTTATATTATTTTTATAGTTCTTTTAAATTTAAATTTATTTCAACTGATACATAAAATATGTAAATTGTACATATTATGGAGGATCATGATATTTTGATGTATATATTGGTGTAATGTTCAAATCATATTAAGCATCTGTATATCCTCATTAATTATATTTGTATGGGGAAAACATTCAGAGACATCTTTTTCTATTATTTTGAAATATGTAATACATTATTACTATCTATAAGTACCCCATTATGCACATGAGGACTTCTTCCTCCTACCTATCTATAACCTTGTACTCGGTGAACAACCTCTCCTCGTTCCTCCTTCCCTTTCTAGTCTGTTTAGCCTCTTATGAACACCATTCTATTCTTAATTTCTATACAATAAACTTTTTAATAGTTCATTAAAATGGTGAGTTCATATGGTACTTGTCCTTTTGCATTTGGATTATTTTACTTAAAATTTCTTTAATTCTTAGAGAAGCCTTTGTCAAACTCATCAACAGTTAGAGAGAAGGACTTCTCAAAACTCATCTGTAATGACTTTTCCTGAAAGTCATTACAGAGTGATAAACATGGTGAATTCTAATTGAGAATTTAGTAATTTTTATAATTATAACAATTGTGTAACTTGAATTATTATGACTAATATTTCACATATAAATTATAATAATTAAAACAATCAGAAGATAAAGGTGGGGGAAGCAGAGTGTCTATCATTTTCTGGCCTTGTTTATACAACTTTTACCTCTGGAAGATAGGAGAATTGGGTGTGATTCCTGCACTCTACTATACTCTAGCCAGTTATATTTATCTCTACTTCCTTTCCTATCTATTACCTGGGAAGTGACTTTGTAGGTTATGTGTAGTACAGACAAATTGTTTTTTCTATTGACATTTTCAAACTCTAAATCAGGATTGAATTAAAAATGGGTATATATTCTTAGAAGTCTTTTAATCTATTTTTATTCATTATGTTTATAAAAGTAGTGAACTTGCAATGCTTAAAATATGTTTTATTATAATCCTGTGTTAAATAGTTGAAATATCATTTTTCTTTATTTTAGCCAAAATTTAAATAAACTCAAAGAATACATTGGAAACTATTTTTGCCATTTTCTATTACTTTAATTAATGCATATAAAGGAAAATGGAAATTACCACTCTTAAGCACATTTTTATTTGGCAGTTAGAAAATGTAAGCCTTTATCCTTTGGAAATAATAATATAAGGCATTGGTCCTGCTGGCATAAAAATAAAGAAACATTTGCATTCATAAAAATGTAGTGATAACCTCAACTATCTTATAAAAATAAACCTAACAACTCTTTTTCATACACACAACACACACACACACACACACACACACACACACACAGAGTGTCTGGAAGATAAGTGGGAAGAGCTATAATTAGTTGATAAATGGAATAAATACAGACAGTATTGAAACATAAGTCATAGAAAAAATAATTTATAAATATTTAAATAATAAAGAGTTATATTAACCAGTACATGTACATGGGAGAGAAAAAGACAATTGTTCCCTTCATTAGTATTCTGGGGAATAGATATGGAAGTACTGAGGGAATGAGGATGATTAAGTTCCCACAGTAATGATTGCTACATTCAAGGTCTAAAATGGATTTGAAAGTCCAGGGGGAGATGTTTTGGAAGAAAAAAATTTGCATAGCTTCAAAAATATCCCCTTGGATGCTTATGAACTACAAAAGGAAATCAGTATCTTTATGCTGGAAACACACAGCAGGCATCATCTAAGCAAGTGATCAAAGTGAACGTCACCAGAAACTAAAAATAACAACATAATGAGCCCCTTAACATGATGCACAGGAGTAGGACAGAATATCATTTTTTCCCCAAAAATACATGGACTTATTCTAACCACTAAAAAAGCAGACAATTCCAGAGGACTTCCGGGAAGATGGCGACCGAGAAAAGCGGGGCTTAAGAGCCCTGCTAACAACAAATCTCCATTACCACAAAATCAGCGCCTTTCATAGCCAGAAAACACCATCACCAGTGAAACAAAAAATCACCAGGCTCCAGAGAGAAAGCGGACTGAGAACAGAGCCACAGAGGAGATAACCGGCCTCACGTCCGAGGACGCGGCAGACGCGGCAGGAGCGCCATAATGCCGGCGGCACCGGCGAATTCACGGGACGGCTACAGCAAGCCGAGGAGAGCCACGGCGGAACAGCCAGGTGGGGTTTCTCAGCGCAGAGAGCATCTAAAGCTCCCAGTGGCTGAGCTCAGCACACGCTGCAGGGATTCAGAGTGGAAATCAAAACCAAGAAGAAAAACACCAGCCCCACAGCTGAGGGCATAGCAGGAGCGCCATATTGCCACTGGCGGCAGCAGCACCAAATTCAGCAAGGCCAGTACAGCTACATCTGCGTACTCAAGAACAGTGAGTCAAATTGCGGGCCACAGAGGAGAAATCCCAGTACTGTACTCCCTGGGACTTGACCCAGTGGGGGAGGGGCGGTGGCAGAGATATCACACCATAGGAGAACGTGCAACCTGGCACCCCCCACAGTCTAAAGCAGCCTCTATCGACTCTCTGGGTCGGAGACTCTGTGATAAAATCCAGTAAAGGAGTAGTGGGGTCTGAGATACTACTGACTCGAGATCCAGAACACCTTAAGTGAAGTCATAGTGACCCAAAGGAAGAACCCAGAGAAGGCAAAAACTTCCGAAATCATGGGAAAGAGGAATAATACTGGAGCAATAAATGCCCACAACCCCATAACATCAGAACCCGATAAAACTGAAAATCAGAGATTTCTAGAAGATCAAATCAGAAAAATAACTGTAGAAATAATAGAGGTGCTTTGAAAAGAACTCAGAGAGAGCCAAAAAGAGATAAAGGATGCAATTAATGAAGTAAAGGCCTCAATTCAAAGCACAGACAACCGATTAGAACACATGGAGAACAGAATCTCGCTCTTAGAAGATGAGCAATCCAAAAATGAACCCATAGTTTCTAATCTAGAAAAAAAAATCCAACAGCAGGAATCTGACATTGAAGAAATATGGGCCCATTTTAAGAGAGCTAACCTAAGAATCATTGGAATAGAGGAGGGAAAAGAAAGTGAAACCAAAGGGATCAACAATCTCTTCAAGGAAGTAATAGCAGAAAATTTTGCAGACATAGAGCAAGAGGTCGATACACAGGTCCAGGAAACTTATAGAACTCCCTTTAGACAGGATCGGAGAAGAGGATCCCCACGCCACATAATTGTCAAAATGACCAATGTGGAAGCCAAGCAGAGAATCTTAAAGGCAACAAAAACAAAGGACCAAGTGACATTCAGAGGCAAACCAATTAGAATCACTCCAGACTTCCCAAACCAAGTCATGAGAGCCAGAAGGGCTTGGGGTAACATATTCCAAACTCTGAAAGAAAACAACTTCCAGCCAAAAATTTCCTACCCAGCAAAACTTTCTATCAAATTAGATGGAGAAATAAGAAGCTTCCATGACAAACAGAAACTGAAGGAATTTATGTCTTCAAAACCAGCACTAGAGAAAATACTCAAAGAGATTAACTACAAAGAAGAAATAGGTAACACACTCCAGAACTAGAGAAACAAGATTTTCCATCCAACAGACAACTAAGATTGGTTATCTGTGGAGATTCATTATTTATGTTAGTCTTTTACCTATCTCTAAAGGGTATTGTTTGCCTTTATTGTTGTTAATTTTTAGGATTTCTAGTTGGAATATTAATATACCTTCAGATATAGCAATTGGAAATATTTTATCCCATTCTATTAGTAACTGTTAACTCTGTTTACATTGTCTTTGGATATACAATATTTTTTTTTATTTTTTAAGGAGTTTGTATACTCCTCTGTTGCCTGTGCCATTGAAATCATAACCAAAAAATCACTTCAATTTCAATGTTGTGAGGTTTAATGACCCAGATTTTCTCCTAAAAGTTTATAGTCTTAAGATTTATATTTAGGTCTATTATCTATTTTGAGTTAATATTTGTATATGGGATTAGGTAAGGGTCCAATTTTATTCTTTTCCATGTAATTATTATTTTTACCAATATTTAATTAAAAGATTAATATTTCTACCACCAAATGTTCGTGGAAACCTTGTCAAAAATAACTTGACAATATAGGGAAGAATTTAGCTCTAGGCTTTTATTTAACTCCAATGGTTTATATATCTGCCTTTAGAATAGTACTACACTGTTTCAATTATTGTAGCTTTATATGGTTTGAAATCAGAAAATATATATCTCCTAGCTTTGTTCTTTTTCAAGTTCATTTTGGGTACCTAGAGTCCATATCCCATATTAGGATAGATTTTTTTTCTGAAAAATAAATATATAAATATATGATAGTTTCACCTAAAAATAGAAAAAAAATATTCTCTGGTAAAAAAGAAAGCAAAAAGAAATATTGAAATGTTATCTTTAAGGCATCAAAAGCTTGGTTTCAGACAAATGAAACTGTTATGTGAGATTATCATTTTTAATTTTAGATAAATTGTCATAATACTAGATGTCAACTACTAAGCCAAGCATGGGAGGGAGGGATAGGGAGAGAATGGGGTGGGGATCGAGTGGGGGCTGACTGGAAAAAGTGTGCATGTATGTCTACAAATGTATGTATCCTACTATGATGTATGAATACAGTGCACCAATAAAAAAAATTAAAAATAAATAAATAAAATAAATAAATAAAAAAGCAGACAATTCCAAATTAAGCATTCAACTAAAGAACTGGTCAGTGATCTTCAAAAGTAGGCAAAAGACAAGAAGACAGAGGACCTGTTATCAATTATACAAGTGTAAAAAACAAAGTACAATGTGGAATGCTGGGTAAATTCTAGAAAACAATACCAGTGGCAAATTAGTAAAATTCAAGAAATTTCTGTACTTTAATTAAAAATATTGTACTAAACCAGACTTGGTGAGGCTGAAATAGGAAAATCATATATTCAATGCCAGTGCACAGAACATACTCTGTGTGAAAACAAAAATATAAAGTAGGGCTGAGGATATAGTTCAGAGGTAGAATTTTCCTTGGCTCAATATCTGGCACCACAAAAATAAAAATGAAGAATAAAAATAGGCTGGGGAGTAACCCAGGCATAGAATGCCTTTGGTTATGATCCCCAGTACCACACAAATAATGATATTGCGCTAATGTTAATTTCTCCAAGATAATTTTACTATGCTTATATAAAATGTTAGTATTAGAGAAAGCAGCATGAACTATATAAGGAAACTTTTTGTACTATTCTTAAACATGTAAGAGAGGCTAAAATGTTTTAAAATATTAGAATAAATTGTAAAGAAAGAGCTTTGTAGTAGAAACTTGTACCTTGATATTTTAAAATTTTCCATTTTAAACTAGAGCGTCAAGTCATATTAGAGGATGTATTCATAACTTTGGTCTAAACCAAAGATGCTAAGATAAGATCTAAGGGCATTAAGTTTTCTGGGTACTTCTTTCTACCATCAAAATAGTAAAGGTGTAAACAAGAAGAAGCAACTGATTACCACTTGAATTATTATTATTTATATATACAAATTCTTTTGCATTGATTTAGAAACTAAAAGCCATAGCAATTTGTTGGCACTGGTATTAGTTTGTACAGTTATTTAAATTTTGTGAACTGAGTTAGGCAGAACTAATCTGTTTCCAAAAATTTATACTGCTGTGTGACCCATTACCTGAGATTCAGTTTTAGTGTTTTGAAGATTGTGCATGGGTTTAATGAGAGTGAGAAAGGGCTTTTCTGAGAATTTTAGGTTGTTGGTTGTAGAGTATTTTTCTAATAATTCTTTTAAAGTACTTTATAGCTCTTATTCTCAATGATTCTTCTGGAAAAAAAAGTCTGTTTTAACATTCTATCCCAGTACTGAAGAACATGTTTCTAAAGTCCCCAAAACCTTTGTGCCTTAGAGACCTTGTATATTTTGTGATAGTGTTAATTTTCCTCCTTCTCCACCAAAGACATTCTTTATTTTTCCAGTTTTAAAATAGTGTTAAATATTTTTAAGGATTATTCAGTGTTGCTAACAGGGAATAAAATTTTGGCAAGACATCTTTCCCCAAACCTTCTACATCTGTCAGCCAGAGTAAATGCAACCCCCATGCATTTTATGTTTCACAGCTTATAAATGATTTTGCATATAGCACATAATCTTTTAAACAGCCCTGATGAAAGTTGAATTTGAAGAACAAAGAATCTATGCCTCGGGTTACTCACCCTCTCATATTTTGAGAATGCACTGAGTAAGTAGCCTAAGATATTTGAAAGGCAGTGAACTCTAGGACCATAGGTGAACTTAGAGGTTTATTGTCTCAGTGCTTAATAATGAGTGGAAAAGGGAGAGACAAATACAAATTGACATTTTTGATAGGTCAAGTCCCTCCCTTCCCCCATGAAACCCCACAGCAGAAACAGGAGGTGGATCCCTGGAAGCTAAAGCAGAGATGCTACAAAAATCCAACATTGTAGGGCAGACTCCAGAAGTCCCATGATTCTAGATGTCATGAGAGGACCAACATTCCCACACCTCTAGCTCCACCCCAAGATAAATACCCTCACTTTCTCTCTGCTATGTGACTATGCTGATCATGACTCTGCTGCTTGGTCGTTTGTCCTTTCCCCCATGGTCGGCAGACCTTGCCCAAAGGTGACAGTTGATTAAAGAGGCCTTTAATAATGTGGCTGATGTTTGCCATCTTTCCGACCCCAAACTCAATTTCAATGTCACATCTGGTCCGCAACCCAGGATCAAAACAGGGACCTTTTGTGCATTACATCTGGTGCACAAAACCTGGGAGAATTTCTCTCTCTCCTCTCTCTCTCTCTCTCTCTCTCTCTCTCTCTCTCTCTCTCCCTCTCCCTCTCCCTCCCCCTCCCCCTCTCCCTCTCCCTCTCCCTCTCCCTCTCCCTCTCTCTTTTTACCCCTCCTTCATCCCTGTGCTCTCTGATCAACCCTTTAATTGAAATGAATGTTTTCTTGCCGACAGGGTAAGTTTCCTCCCTTTTCCCTGGTCAATGGGTCCAGCTTTCTCCTTTCAGTGTCTTGTCTCTGGCTTCTCTGTTATTGAAACTTGTTGCCGTGTCAGAGTTGTGTCCAGATGACCAGTTCATCCTCTGGTCTTGAGAAAGGAGTGGAGATGTCTCTCATGTCCTCTTGGCCCACATTCCTGGATGTTGACCAGGATGTGGGATGCCTGTGTCCCATTTTTCATTCTCACCCACAAACTAGACACAGGGAAGCCAAATTCCAAAATAATGGGTCATGATGGCAAGAAAATAGAACTATGAATTTTAATATCATGACCTATTTCAGCAACTTTTGTACGCCGTCTGGTAAATGGTCGGAAGTCTTTTATGTCCAGACTTTCTTTTTCAGCACTCCCATCCTTTCAACTACTCTCCCCCATCAGCCACCATTTACCCATTAGTCATCATTTTGTGAGGCATGTGTCACAATCTGGTGATGTCACAAGTTCTACATCTTGATCACCCCATTGTGATGATTGCCAGCTTATGACCATGTTGGGTTATAGATGCCACTTTCTGAAGACCCTGATCCCCAGGTCTCCTCACTTCTTGAACCACCAACCTAACCTAGGATGGCCTCTAAGTCTAACCTGTTCCTTTTCTCCCCACTGTCCTTCCTTAATGGACCAACCTGTACCTCCCTTTTGCCTTCCCCTGTAAGTTACCATAACTGTTCCAAGGATCCACCTTCTCTCTTGGCCCCGCTCTACCAGGTGGCTGGTGCAGAAGACATAGTCCGTTTCCATGTTCCTTTCTCCCTCTCATACTTTGATCAAATTAAAAGGAGATGGGTTCTTTTCCCACCAGTTCATCCAGTTTTATTTTAATATATTGTGCAAGTATATGACCACACATGGCAGGATCTTCATGTTAAAGGCTACCCAAGAACAGGCTGACCAGGCTCGCTTAACCAACTCACCCTCCCTTTGGGAGCAGCTGCAGTATCATCAGTGGATCCCCACTGAAATTATCAGCCAGCTCCAAATGGTGGGGATGAGGGATTAAAAATGAAAGACCATATGACACTATGCCTTCTCAATGGCATGCAGGCTGCTCCCCATAAGGTGGTTAATTATGATAAACTTAAGGAAATCACCCAAGGTACAGATAAAAACCCAAACATATTTTGTAATCAGCTTCAGAAGACTTTTACCCTCTATACCATTTAGATCCATCTACTGAGGCAGGATCTGTGGTGTTGGCAACCCATTTTATTGAGCATTTGGCCTCTGATATTCAACAAAATTAAGAAAGGCTTAGGATGGCCCTCAGACCCCTATTTGATATTTGGTGAACATGGCATTTAAAGTCTTTAATTGCTGGGCATGGTGGTGCATGCTTATAATCCCAGCATTTGGAAGGCTGAGACCAGAGGATCATGGTTCACAGACAGCCTCAGATACTTAGTGAGGTCCTTTGCAACTTAGTGAGACCTGTTTCAAAATAAAGAATAAAAAATTGGGCAGGGGATATAACTAGGAGGTAAAATGCCTCTGGATTATATCCCCAGACCGGCAAAAATAAAATAAAATAAAATAAAATAGAATAAGTCTCTTTTTTTGGTGGTATTGGGGTTTCTGAACCTTTCTACCTCTGGGTTACACTCCCAGACCTATTTTATATTTTTATTTGGAAACAGGGTCTCTTAAGCCAGCATGGCTGGCTTCGAACCTGTTCAATCCTCCTGTCTCTGCCTCCCAAGTGTGAGGATTACAAGCGTGCGCCACCACACCCGGCCAATAAAGTCTTTAATAATTCCCAAGTATAACAGGCTGAAATGAAACATATACTCCAACTTTGCCAAAAGATAGATCCCTGGTAGCTGCCCTGTGGCCAGCGGTTGCAGCTCAGCCCTCTGGAGCCCCATCTAGGGGTGAAGGACAGCAACAACAATTACCTTCAGAAGCCTGACTCAAGTTTGTCAAGGCCACACCCACCAACCAGATCATGCCCAGTGTGGGCCAGGAGTGCCACTGGAACAGTGCACTTGGAAAAACAGTGAGCCCCAGGTGCTTCAACACAGGAGTACCACCCTTCCAGGCTAGGCCCTGTCACCAGCCTTAGTTGGCCTGGCCAAAGACTGATGGCTCCCAGACTCCTCAACCTCAATTACCCTTGCCAAGCCCAGGGTAACTCTCAAGGTAGCAAGTAAGTCATTCTTCTTTGTGGTTGTCTACTCAATACTTCTCTCCTTTTTGGGTCCTAGTTTTCCTTTTCTAATATTGGTACAGGGAATTGATAGTAAATCCTCCTACCAATACACTATAGGCCCTTTTTTATAGGACAAAATTGCCCTGCCTGAGGCTCAGGCTGAAGAGGTCATTAACCTAATACATAATTCCCTAAACATTGGGCCTAAGGGTGCTTAAGCATGTCCTAAACCCCTTGATTTATTCTCTGTTCCCTTAATAGGTGATTAGAAAAGTCAGTGCCTCCTGTTCTACTTGTGCTGCTGTTTCTCCCCAAAAAGGCCTTTGCAGGTGTTGTGGCCTGAAATCCTACCACTGGTCACCCCTCAAAGCCCCACCTTCATGAGCCCCTTTGAGATGCTGTATGGTCACCCTTTTTTGCTTAATCATTCTCTCCCTTCAGATACCTCTTCTTGGGTTTCTGGCTTCCTTAGGCACCCTGTCTTTTCTCAGACACTTCCTTAGGGAACATGCTGACCTATATTTTCCCCAACCTGGGACTGAAGAAGCACTTGAAACTCGGCACCCAAGGCCCTTAAGCTGGGAGACCAAGTACTCCTCAAGTTGCTTCAACCAAAACATCTCCAACCACAGTGAACTGGGTCAGTGATCCTTACCACACCTACTGCAGCCAAACTGCTGGGGAACCCCAACTGGCATCATCTTACTCAGCTAAAAAGGGCTCCATTGCAACAGCCTCATGACAAATTCTTTTTTATGATGTTGGACCCCATTAAGCTCAATTTTTCTTGGCAAAATTCTCCTTAATGCTTTTATTTTAGCAAGCCCACCTGTTTATTTCTGGGAATTCACAGTGCAAGCAATCTATTTGCCTCCTCTCCTTAAAACATTGGACTGATCATAAGGTGGGACCAGTACAGTGCTATCCCTCTCTGGGTGGCAGACAGTCATAAGTATTAAACTCTCTAAAATCTGGTACTGATACTCCTAACCCAATATCATGTTTTTCATTTAAGTAGACTGGCCCATATTGCCTATCCCAAGTATAGGAAACTTCAAATGGCTCTTAATTCTGCAACCTCCTCTTTGACCTCCTTTCAGTGACAAAGTACCTCCCTTGCTAGGGTAAGCCTCCAAAATAGATAGGATTTGTATTTACTCACTGCTGAAAAGGATGGTGTTTGCCTCTTTCTCAGGCAAAAATGCTATTACATTAATAAATTTGGTCTAATGAAGGAAAATGTTTGAACTCTGACCAGGTTAAGCAAGAATCTAAAAGCGTGATGTTGACAATCTTCCTATGTCTAAAAGGGTTCCAAAGGCCAGTAGCTGCTGGCCTCCTTCCCCTCCTGGCAAGGACCAGTAGCTGATGGGCTTCTTCCTTTCCCAGGAACCATTCTCACAATTTTTTTCTTTTAATAGCCTCTTGTCTGCTAAAGTTCATTCAAATGGGCATTACCAAGCTCTCCAGGGTAATCTCTAATCAACTCCTGCTGCAGCCATACTCCCATCTACCCACTTCTGAATGATCCAACCTCTCTTAGCCAAAGGGCCCCTTATGATGCCATCTGACAGCAGGAAGTAGTTATTGACTCAGACACTGCCCAATATCACCAAAAGGCCAGGCTGATAGGTCAGGTCGCTACCTTTCCACACAAGCCCCCACAGTGGGGACAGTAGGCAAAACCCTGGAAGCTAGAGTGGAGAAGCTGCAAGACTCCCAACATTTTGGGGCAGACTCTAGAACTCACAAGACTCCAGATGGAGAGGACCTGCATTCCCATACCACTAGCTCCACCCAAGATAAATATTCTCACTTCCACTCTGTTGTGTCACTCTACTGACCGTCACTCTGCTGACCGTCTCTCTGTTGCTCGGTCATCGGTCTCATCCCCACGGTCAGAAGAAAAAAAAAATATTATCTCAGTGTCTCAATATTAATAAGGCTTATGAGTCCAATTAGAAAACTTTATAATTACACTTATATAGGTACAGATTAAATTTTAGCTCATGACTATGGGCAATTTTTAATCACTTTATGTATCAGTTCTTTAAAAAACAATGTACATTGAGAATATAATTTTATTAGAAAAAATAATTTGAGCCTGGCATGGTGATGCATGCTTATAATCCCAGCATTTGGGAGGCTGAGACTGGAAGATCACGGTTCGTGGACAGCCTCAGCTACTTAGTGAGGCCCTCTGCAACTCACTGAGACCCGATATCAAAATAAAGACTAAAAAAATAGGGCAGGAGGTATAGCTCAGAGGTCAAATGCCCCTGGGTTCCATCCCCAGACCCGCAAAAAAAAAAAAAAAAAAAAAGAAAGAAAAAATAATTTGAATCTTAAGAAAGATATATAAAGTAACTCAACTGGTTCATTGCTCTGGTGAATCTTTCTTAAGTGAACCAAACTAAGTTACCAAATTATTACTAATAATTCTAATATCTATATGGACTCCTCATAAGTATCTTAAGTATGACATCCTTGACTGATTTGTGTGTGTGTGTGTGTGTGTGTGTGTGTGTGTGTGGTACTGAGGATGGAACACAGGGGCATTCTACCTCTGAGCTATACCTATTTTTTATTCTTTATTTTGAAACAGGGTCTTGCTGAGTTGCAGATGGCCTCACTAAGTAGTAGCTGAGGCTGTCTGTAAACTGTGATCCTCCTGTCTCAGCCTCCCAAATGCTGGGATTACAAGCATGAGCCACCATGCCCGGCCCTTGTCTGATTTTGAAAGTGGCTTTCTTTCTTGCATTGGTAATTTAAGCTTGATGAAATATTAAAAATATCACACTGAAACCTACTTTATTGTTGTGGTATGTCCTCAGAAGTGAGTGGACTATCTGATAAAGGAATAGAGTGATAGAGAGGGTTTAAAAGGAGGAGTGGGTGATAGAGAAATAATGAAGTTAACAGATTAATGCTATGTAAATATTTAAAATCATCAATACCAATATCAATGACAATGTATGGGGAAGGGGAAGGTGTGGGGTAGAATTCATAGGGAAATATACCAAGTGTATGTATATGTATATACCTATCACTCTACATTTCATTATGATGTATAATTGCAATGCACCAATAAAAGTACAAAAATATTTTTTTATATTTTTATTTGGAAACAGGGTCTTTTAAGCCAGCAAGACTGGCTTTGAACCTGTGTGATCCTCCTGTCTCTGCCTCCCAAGAGCGGGGATTACAAGCATGCGCCACCACACCCAGCAAAAAATACAAAAATATTTTAAAAAATTAAAATGAAGTGTGTTGGCCAATTGAAAACAAGTACTTTAGCTATAATCTTTTAGAACTATAATTATTTACAGAGATGCTTTAAGGTGACCTTTAACTATTGAAATTAAATACTTTGGTATTTATAAGTAATTTAACCTGTCAAATAAGCCTGATGAAAGAATCTGCGTTTCTTTAAATCCTTCAAGGTATATTAGTCATTGTATCCACACCAAGCAACACTCTAATAACTAGTTAAGGTGATATTTAAAGGCCAGACAGGCACAACAGTAGATTACAATATGTTGTAGATTATAATATGTTAAGATATTAATATTTTTATATTACAATATCTAAAAATATGCAATCTAAATGTTGCCCAATAGTTACAATCCTATATATCTAACATTGGAAATTAATAAACCAGCTTCTGAAAACAGTGTTGACTTAAAAGATTACTCGACCAAATATTTTAATGTCTGGCACTTCTATCCTAACACAGTACCAGTGAGATAGGAACTCTGAGTAATAAAATAGGGCATGATATTTTAAATGCTTTCTTGATTCAAGATTAACAATTTAACAATTTCATCTTGTTCAAAAGTTTTAAAATTTAGTTTCTTAGCCCATTCTAAGACTTTGAGTTCTGTGTGTCATCTTTGCAACTGAACATGGAAATGTATTTGAGACGTTAAGATTTCCCAGGAAAGAACATACTGACTCCATTGTGTTTCTTTGAACACATAATCTTATGCAATGAACTATGAACATGTTAAGCAATATTTTTAGGTCATGTGATTCTGTACAGTAAAAACCCATGAGAGTGATATAATAATAAAACTTGTATTAATTTGCATACTCTAGCTGTTACATTCATTTGAAAAAAAAAAACCTATCTTCTTTCCTTTGAAGAACACCTTTATAGAAACTGATTTGCAAAGGAAAGTCAATTGCACTGGCCTCTGAAAACAGTGGTTCAGTGGCCAAAGACTGCCTACTCTAAATTCAAGGAAAATACTAGGAAAGGATGAAGAGGGTTGGCTTTGTCCTAGGTTGCCCGAATTATCCTTTACACATTGATTTTATAGTAAATATTTTCCTTTAACTTTTGTTTTCCTCAAATACCATACCTTTATTGGCAATATTTAGGTGCTTACTTTTGATTTCTGCTGTGTTTTATTCCACTTGCAGAAGAAAAGCCATAAGAGTCATAAAGCACCACTTCAATGTACAATCTGCAGCTACATCTGTGCACAGGTAGTGCTTATGATCTACAACAAAACTGGTTATAGAATTGATCCAGGGAACATGTTGTAAGAAGTCATTTGGCTCTGGATGTTTTCCTCCAACTATGAATGCCAAACAGAAATCAATTTAATGTTTAGGATAGTTGTTTGCAATACTGTTTTGCCATAGTCTACCAGCTCAAGTTAACTGGGGCAGGGAATCTCTTCAAAATGTTTTATTTTTATCTGGACCTTTATAGTTTTGTTTTACAACAGCAAGTTTTAAGAAAATTTTAATTAACTGTTGCATTGGAAAGCTAACTTGTACTCTATAATGAATTAAATTACTGCATTTGTTAAATGAAAAAAAAACAAAGCTATGCCTGAGAAACAACAGAGCTTGTTATAGCAAGTGAGTTAGCCAAAATCACTTTCATTTGGCAAGAACGTAGGCATACAGGGAAGAGAGAAAACTGTATAGTAAGAAAAGCAGAAAGTTCAGGTGTGCTCTGATTAAAAACTATTGCCATCAAAAAGTTGGAGGTGAATGGAATAGAAGAAGAACATTCTACCTCATTGGTTTGGAGAGTACATTCGGTTTTATCCAGTTGGTCTTAAGTTAGATACACAGGAGAATAAGAAGGAAAGAGGAGGAACTGAGCATTGGCCAAGCCCTAATTATTCTGGCATGAGTGCTGGAGAGGTTGTGATTTTGTTTGCCAATGCTGGTTGCTACAGAGGTTATGGATCTAACCTCCATTGCCACATGTGGTCTATTTTCTATTTGTATATTTAGTCTCTTGGGTACCATGTGAACCTTAGTTTACATCATAATTCTTTCTTACAAACTGTATAAATGCATACAAGATATTTCCCTCAGAGCTTTAGCTTCATCACTTGGAAAATAAGATTCATAATACTTACTTAATAGGGTCATAGTAATAGCAAAAAAAATCTAACCAAGTAATCACTATATGATTCTAACATAATTATCAATCTATATGTAACAGCTTATTGCTGTTATCATGCTATATCTTTGTTAAAAGTTCCTTTTGAGTAGAATCAATAGAAGACTCTCCTTGTAAAGTTTATTCACTTGAAAGCAGGTGGTTGGCGAATAGCCTCAGCTACTCAGTGAGACCCGGTTTCAAAATAAAGAATAAAAAATAGGGCTGGAGGTGCAGCTTGGAAGTAGAAGGCCTCTGGGTTTCATCTACAGTACCACACAAAAAAAGCAGGAAGTTAATATCCTTACAGTATTAATAAAATTTATGGATACTAAAAATGTGGCATTAAAATACTTATCTCCAATTCCTTTCATATTTCTTTCTTTGACTCACTGAAATTTTAGGAATAAAACAGTGTCTTTTTCCTTTGAGAAATTTGACTGAATTTCTGTGTCTTCCTAATTCTATTTTAGTCCATTGGTTTCTAGGGTTTTGGTCCATATTCATGCTATTTTATCAATCTCTTTCTTCATAGAGAGGTGTATAATGTAATAAAATGTATTTTTCTGTTTCATAAATATAATTATAACTCATTTTCTCTAATTTACCAGTTCTTGATCATGAAAGTTACAAAATAAATAAATAATATCAAATTATATTGATGACATAAGTATTTTTTTCTTCAAAAGCACTGTTCTAGGACCACATTGATTTGTCTACAGTGCAAATATGTTAACTCAGTTTAAAATGTACCTGCTATCAAGTTAAAGTGTAGCCATACATTCTTATCCTCTTCAAATACATTTCAGTACATTCTTAATTTTCCCCAAGTTCTCAAATGTACTAATTTTTCTATAGAATATTATATTTCCTTGAATATACTTCTTTTTCAGAGTCCTCCAACCTTTGCCAATTCTAGACTGAGGAAGATTGGCCTGTGGAAGTTATAATTATTGGATTACTCTTCATTGCTTTCCTATATGTCTTCTTTTCTACTTTCTTTGTTTACCTTTTTCTGTGGTTTAAAATAAAGGAAGAGTTGCTAGATGCCATGATGCATACCTGCTAGCTCAATACTTGGGAGGCAGAGATGGAAGGATCATAGGTTTGAGGCCAGTCTCAGAAATTTAGTCAAACTCTATTCCAAAATAAAAAAGAAAAAGGGCTGGGGCATATCTTGGAAGTAGAACACCACTGGGCTCAGTGCCCAGTACAAATAATGATAGCAATAGTGATAATAATAATAAATAATAAGAGATGTTCTTGTATGTATGAAAATATTTAAATTGTATCATTATACATTTTGTTTATTATTAGTTAAGTGTCAGCACAAAAGATACCATGAGCCCAGTATGATGCTATAATTCCAGTACTTGGAAGGCTGAGACAAGAGGAATACAGTCACCAACTGTATTCCAACCGCAGCAAACTAACAAGACACTGTTTCAAAACAAAAAGTAAATAAAATAAGAGATCAAAATAAATTCTGATTATTCTACTCCTATTTACTTGTAATGGACCCTGAAGAGTAGGTAGGCATGTTTTGTATTTATTTCTAGATGCTGGGAATTTTAAAAGAGAAAAAACTAAGAGCTACTTTCTAGATAGGAATGTGGGGAAAGGCAGATAAAAAATGGGGTAAAAATCGTTCTGGTGGTCATCTATTGCCTCACCAACAGCCTGTCCACATGTGGCCTTTTTTCCCTTGAGAAGCTCATCATCTCAACTTGAAAAAACCTAGAGGTGAGAAAATTTGCAAAGTTTCTGAGTCCACAGCTGAGATACATCTTGATAATTTCCATGTGATAATCTCCTTTATAAGATAGTGTTAGCTGCTACAGAGGTTGAACACTGATATGCTGCTAGCTGGAGAAGCAGGCAAGAGCTGGGACTGGAGAAAGAGTAGGATCAAATGAGGATGCCCTGGCCTGGTCTCTGGAGCTCACAGAGCTAACACTCCTATGAAATATCAGGAGATCAAATTTAGTCTGTGCATCAGTGTTAAACAGTCCCTGCCTTAGATATTTATTTTCTTCCATGTATTCACCATGTATTTTTCATATTCTGAAATAATTTCTTTCTTTTATTTACTCATTTCTATATAACTTTCTATTTAGCAATTACATTTCCAATATTACTACTCTCTTATTCTTGATTTTTTATTTATAGCATTTAATTTGGGACTTATAAATTATCTTCTCAAATCCTTCTCAGACTTGTAATTTTCCTCCAAGTAACTTCAGATTAACAAAATATAAATAACAAAATAGCTTTTTATAAAAATACAGACAACTAATATTGTTCCATACTTAATATGCTACTTATTTTTAGTATAATTATGCTTATCCAAAATTGGATGCTTATTTTATTTCATTTGCTTAAAATTTAAATCTAAGTGTACTTCTTGTATTTTATCCAGAAACCTTATTTATGTCCCTTGAGATATACTAGATTTCTTTCCTTAAACTAATTTTCACATTCCAGAAAATTATTGAACTGTCTTCAAGTATTCCCAGAAGGTTTCTTCAGATTGCTTTTATTTTGGTAGAGTTCTGTTGTGTTTTATTTCTTTTTATTTTTTAAATGAAATTTCAGAATGAAGATAAGTAAATAAGTATGTGAATATTCAGTAGCTAGCTGGGATTAAACAAGGCAGAGAAAAAAACATAAAGCAACCTTCCCCAAAGGAAATACAGGAATTACCCCACCCCGCTGTGGTCAGAGACTTCCTGCCTATTGTAGTGTAGCTTTGGATTTCAACATGATGCAATTGTGCACAGTTGCACTAAGCTGTGGTGTAAACCCAACAAGAAATTGACCCCCCAAATACTATACATAAAAGGTGTGCAATTTCTGAAAGATATGAGACCTACCATGCCGTAGGTGAAACCATTTCTCTTCGTTACTGCTATTAGTGCCCCTCCTGAGAAACCTACCAATAAAGCCTTTTCATACTTACCCTATATGCATCTTCCAAATGAAATTTTTATTTCAGAGAGGCAAGAACCAATAAAAAATTATTGCCCTGTAAAATAAGTAGTGCAGAGTCTCGGATAAGTACAAGGTAAGATGCCACCACAGGCATGCACTCGGCTCTGTCCCTATTGTCCTCACTGCTTTTTAGATTCCAGACTGCTAATTCTTCATGTTATTTGAATGTCTCTCCTCTTCCCTCAGTTCTTCCCAATATTTTTTGGATTCTGCAGGTCAGGTTGCCATTGTAGGCCAACCCACCAGGGTCTGGTGCTTACCTCTGACCCTAGTCTTCTGCCGTTTTTAAACTCCTGCCTGTTGTTGTTGCTATTATTATTATTATTATTATTATTATTATTATTATTATTATATTATTATTATTATTATTATTATTATTCTATGAATGGAAAATTATTCATTTGACTCTCCAGTCCTCATGTTCTCATCACCCTTCTTAGCATCTCCAGTGGGTGATTCTCTTCCTCCACCCACTCTCTGCCAGGGCAGAAAAGCAGACTTGGGTAAATCCAACTTTGAAGATGATCACTTCTCAAACCCACACCTCCCTAGCTGGAGGCTATTTTGCTCTTCCAAGCCAATTTCAACTGAGTGGGGTCTGGTACCATTTTATCATTTCAGGCAAGCTTTCCTAACAAAAAGAAAGCTTCCTTCACCACCCATCTTAATCAAGAGGGGTGCCATTTTAACCCATCTTCACATGGACAGAGCCATTTTTAAATCACTCTTGGCCACATAGTCTTTAAATGTCTAATAAAATTATTTTCCTCCTGAGAACAATTTAATAAAGTTTATAATTTGCAAAATATCTTTAACAGAAAAAAACATAATTTAAAATACTAACTTTTGTGTCTAATGTCTTGATTTTAGGGGTAGCCTATAACTGCTAAAATTAAATTTAGTAATCCAAAATACAACGACTGTTTTAAAATGCTCTTGGATTCTTAAAATCTAAAATAACAAACAAGATGGCTTTGCTTAAAGGTCTTTACTAAAATCAAAACAAGCTGCCATAAATTGGCGTTCTAGTCATTGTACAATTTTATACACATGAGTTTGCAATGTTTTGATGGTAAAACTATCAAAATTATTGTTTGCTGTTCTTGTTGCAAAAGGGGTAATTCTATCTAAGTTAAACTTAGACTTAAAAGAAATTAAGGCATGGTAACCAGCTCAGAAACTGCAGCTCTGGCTCCTGGAAAAACAAGGCAGGCAGATACCTGCCTATGTGTGTGGGGTGGACAGTGTGTGTGTGTGTGTGTGTGTGTGTGTGTGTGTGTGTGTGTGTATTGTCAGCCTTTATGTAGGGATTCCTCTTAAGAACCTGCCCACGGTACTGTACGGCAAGATGTTTGCAGTTATCTGCGATCACTTGTAGGGACCCTTCCACCCCAATAACTCTCCAGACATTATCTTTGGCATTACATTTCCTAATCGTTTGCTTGTACACAGCATCTTGCCTTTAATGTCCCCTCCCAAAATATTATTTTTCCTCTTTGAACTCATAATATTTTTTCTGATAAATTTATCTAGATTTATGTGCCTAGTCTGAATTATTTTTGTTTTATCTAACTAAAGGTGTTTTGGCCCTCTTTTATTTATTTTTCTTTATCTTTACTAAGGTTACCTCTCAGTTTCATTCTGGATTCAAAAAACAAAGACCATCTTTGGTAATCACAGAGGAGATAAAAATGGAAATGTTTGGCATGGATCTGCTTGGCATAAAAGACAAAGTGACCACTTCAAATCAAATGATTGTCATACATGACAGACTGACTTTGCCTCAAGCACCCGCAGTTACATGGGGTTTTTTCATGTCTGTGTTATGCAATAAAATTTGTAACAGAATATTCTTTGGTTTTTGGAAGCTCTAAATCTGTCAGGCACTTTCTGTAGAAAGTATCCATGGCTATTTTATCTCCTACCTGTTGGGACACAAAATATTTTAGTTTCTACATTGTAAATAGAAACTAAAAATTTTTGTTTATTGTTTATTTTTTACACGTATGTTATATAGCTGTACTGCTTATTTTGTTCTATATGTTGTCTACAGAACATCAAATTGGCATATACATGAGTGCTCATAAATTAATGAATTATAGATCAAAATGCCTTTTAGCTCATGTAATTTAAACCCATGGTAAATAAGTGTCCTTAGATTTGTTCATAAGTTAAAATTCAAGATGTACTGAACATCATTAACATATGCTTTTTCTCTCTCCTAGGTGACAAATAAGCAAGGTTACATTTGCCTCTATAAGATATTTTAAAATACAGTGTTCATTGCTTTTGAGGTACTTCTTAGATAGAAAAAAATGCTTAAATATTAATATTGCTCATTTGGTATCTTGTTTTTCAGAGATAATCTAAAAGTAACTATATAAAATAGGTAACTTAAATTAAAATAAATGCTTCCTGAAAAAAATAAAAGGTTTAAAAAATGTATACCTTCTCCCACAGCAAATAAAAGGCTTGAGAAGACTAGGCAAGCAATTTGTTGGGATCTGGCAAGGCCGGCTAGTACACAAGATACCTACTTTTTTGGCTTAAAGGGAATACCCGAGAGTCCTAGGTGTAGAAGGTTTATTAATTCAAGAGAAGAAAAGGATGCCCCCTTTCTTGAGTTTCTGTTTTCTCTTTCAGATAGTATACTGAACCATGATACTTTCATATTCTCCATTGGGATGCATTTTTTAAAAATTGGGAGATTTTGATACTAAAACTTTAAAAGGAAGAGGGCTTATTTTCTTTTTTAAAACTGCATAGCTGTAATACCCATTAGATAATCAAGAAGCATGGCCTCTAAATAAAAGCCTAAATTTTAACAGGATATTAAGGTGGATCTGTTCTGCCACAAGGGGAAAAATTGGGAGAGGTTGCTTATAAACAATGCTTTATTGCTTTAAGAAACCAACTAAACATTTATTGAAGATGTGAAATTGACCCTGCCCTTATGGTCTTATGGAGAAAGACCTTCCCTAATGGGGAGACCTTTCTGTCCCCAGGGATCCCCCAGAAGAGCTAGCCAAAACCTCAACAACCTACAAAGGCTCCAGCAACCCAGTAGCTCCCAGAACACCTTATTCTTTATCACCACTCCCAAACCCAGTCCCTCATGTGTAAGTTCACCCCCACCACCATTTAAGGTATTTTCTTTATAGAAGGAGGTCAGTGAAAAATATGGACCCACCCAGTTGCAAGTCCGCTTATCCCTTAAAGATCTAAAACAAATTAAGCAAGATCTGGGAAAATTCTCTAATGACCCAGATCAATATATAGAAACAATCCATCATCTAGTCCAGGCTTTGCTTTAATCTGGAAAACATAAATATAATCCTAGGTAGGACAAAACCTATCAGATTCAGAAAGGCAAAAGTTTACTACAACTGCAAGGGAATTTGGGGTCCAGAAGCACTTAATAAACTCAATATTCTATAGAAATAACAGCTGTTCCCATGATACATCCTAAGTGAGATTATAATAAAACAAAAGAATATGGGCAAGAAAACATTTTACTTGACTCTGTTTCAGAAAAGTTAAGGAAAAGCAGGGTAAAGTCCATTAATTGCACTAAGTTAGCCACCAGAGATCAGGAACCTAATGAAGATCCTATAGCTTTCTTTGAATGACAGAGAGGGCCACGGTCATGGGAAGAAAAAAGCTCATTCTCAATGATAATTTCATTAGTCATTCATCTCCAGACATTAGAAAATGAATTCCAAGAGCTAGTACTGGGACCTGGGACTTCCATTGTTGACTTCCTCTGAATATCCACCTCTTATTTATTATAACAGTGATCAAGAGCCCTTAAAAAGGAGAAAAACAAATAGCCCTTAAAAAGGAGAAAAAAAGAGGAAAGGCAATTTCACTTACTAGTAGCCTTGCAAGGTTAACTGCTACATTCCAGTATGTCCCCAGTGTATTCCTTGAAAGCAAATGTCATATTTGACAAAAGTCAGGGCATAAGAAGTGAGAATGTTTCAACTGGAAAAGGCCCCTCTAAGTCCTTGTCAACAATGTGGCAAAAAAGGTACACTGAACCATAGATTGCACTGAAAGCCAAAGTGCCCTCCAAATGATGGCCACAGATTGAGAGAGCCCTCAACACTAGAAGGCTTCTGGTCAAGTCACCACCATACAGAGGACAGAGCTGAGAGTCTGGTTAGATGTTGCAGGTAAGACTGTTTCTTTCTTCTTCTTAACACAGGAGCCTTATATTCTGTCCTAATATCTTATCCTGGGAGACTTAGTCTAAATTCCTACTGGTAATGGAAACAAATGAAACCCCCATCACCAAGTACTTTACACCTTCCCTCTGCTACCTTGGGGAAGAATATTCAACCATTCATTTTTGGCTATGGCTGGAGTACCAAGTTCTTTTAGTAGGAAGGGACTTGTAAAACTAGGTGCACATTTGAACCTCTTTTTTCCCTGATAAATCTCCTCACTTGCCTTTGCCTTAATGGCAGACATATCTTAGGACCAAATATCAAAAGATTAAAAAATAAAAATAAATCTCTCCATGATTCCCAAGTCTGAGACATGGGTATTATAGGCAATTAAAAATGCCTTATTCTATGGAAATCAGGGTTAAGGATCCCACATACTTCCCCCACTACAAACAGCACTCTCTAAAGACAGAGGCCCTTGCTGGCCTTCAGGCTCTGATCTCAAAGTTTTTGGAACATGGGATCCTAGTCCCCTATAACTCCCCATATAATACCTTAATCTTGGCATTTTAAAAAAATGTAGCTGGTTCAGAATCTAAGGGTAAATAATGAGTCAATGGTCCCCATATACCCAGTAGTGCCAAATCCAAATGTGCTTTTGGAAAAAAATTCCCTCTAATACTCAATGCTTTTGTGCTAGATTTTAAAGATGATTTTTCTGCATTCCTCTAGTCCCAGTGTCACAATATTTGTTTTCTTTTAAATGAGCAGAAAACGGAAGAAAGACAAAACAACTTACCTGAACAGTATTACTCTAGGGATTCTGGGACAGGCCTTATTTCTTTGGACAAGCCTTAGCCAGAGACTTAGATGAACTTTTTCCTGATAACAATTTATTCCTATAGTAAGTAGATGACATTCTCATCTGCTTCCCAACCTGAGAGCTGCAGAAAAGTACATCATACAAATCTTAAATTTTTGACAGACCAGGAATATAGAGCCTCAAAATCCAAGGCCTAATTCATAAAACAAAAGGTCATTTTCATGTGAATAATAATAACACCTGGAAAGAGTACCTTATCCCAGAAAGAACGAAGGCCATCCAACAACTGTCCCCATCAACCATATACTGAAAGCTACATGCTTTTACTGGGCTTCAAACAACTGTTGACTATGAATATTAGGATACACAGAAATAGTTTACATTTGTATAAGCTTCTTAAGGAAGGAAAAGAAATAGTATTTTTAATATAAGAAAAAAAACAAGAACAAACCTTTATTAAACTCAATCACTCCTCCAATCCT
This sequence comes from Muscardinus avellanarius, assembly GCF_963383645.1. Lineage (NCBI taxonomy): Eukaryota > Metazoa > Chordata > Mammalia > Rodentia > Gliridae > Muscardinus > Muscardinus avellanarius. Next base: position 52,730,642 of record NC_137801.1, read on the forward strand.
TAGTCCTTGGCCTACTCCAGATGGATAAACCCTTTCAACTATACATGGCAGAGTAAATCTAAATCTAGTAATAGCTTTTCTTTGTTTCCTTCCTTTTTTCTTTCTTTTTCCTCTCTTTTTCTTTCTTTCTTTCTCTCACCTTCTTTCTTTTTTTTTCCTTTCTTATTTTCTTTCTTTCTTTGTGGTAGAAAATTTATGTTTGCTTTTATTGATGCATTATAGTCTTATATCACAATGTAAATCATGTTCACAATGATTTCTCCACATCCCTGCCAACATTTATTATTTGATTTTGCTATGATTGCCATTTTGGTTGTGGTTAGATGGAATCTCAGTGTAGTTTTGATTTGCATCTCCCTGATTGCTAATGATGTTAAATTATTTTTCATGCATTTATTGTCCATTGTATCTCATCTTTTGTAGAGTTTCTATTCAATTCAGTTGCCCATTTAAAAAAATTTTTTATTGGTGCATTATATTCATACATCATAATGAGATAAAAAAAAAACTTGTGTAGACATGCTTGAACACATCGCCCAGTTAGCCCCTACCCAATTCCCACCACATTCCCTCACCATCCCTCTTTTCCATACTTGGCTTAGTGGTTGACATCGTATGTTTGTTTAAGTACATCCTATGCTTTCTTTCTTTCCCCCTCTCATCCCCTCAGTTAGGTTGCGTTATTTACTCCTCTATAAAATCTCCTTTTTCATCTAGATTTCCTCCTATGTCCCATTTCTCCTTAGCTTTCGCATATTAGGGAAAGCATCTAATTTCTTATTTTTTGTGACTAATCTTGCTTAGCATAATGTCCAGTCCTACCATTTTCCTGTAAATGATGTAATTGTGGGGTTTTTTATCGCTGAGTACAATTCCATTGTGTACATACACTACAGTTTTTTAATCCATTCATCTGTTGATGGAAATCTTGGCTGATTCCATAGTTTGGCTATGGTGAATTGTGCTGCTATGAACATAGATACACATGCATTGGTTTGGTAATTTGGTTTCCTTTCTTTTGGGTAGATACCCAGAAGTGGTATTGCTGGATCAAATGGTAGATTTGTTCCCATTCTCCTACGTATCCTCCATACTGTTTTGCAAAGTGGTTGCACTAATTTGCAATCCCACCAACAGTGTTTTAGAGTTCCCACTTCTCCACATCTTCACCAACATTTGTTGTTTGTTTTGAATGATTGCCATTTTATTGGAGTTAGGTGGAATCTAAGGGTAGTTTTGATTTTCATCTCTCTGATTGCCAATTATTTTGAGCATCATGCACTTACTGGCCATTTGAATTTCTTCTTTTGTGAAGTATCTATTTAGTTCACTTGTCCATTTTTTATTTGATTTTTAAATATTGATTTTCTTTAGTTCTCTGTATATTCTAGATATTAGTCCTCTATTGGAGGAGTAGGTGGCAAAAATCTCCTCCCGTGCTCTTGGCTCTCAATTGAGATTCTTGACAGTTTCCTTTGCTGAACAGAACCTTTTCAGTTTAATGCAATCCAACATATTGATTTGCCTTTTAGTTTCTTGTGGCTTTGGGTCTTGTTCAGAAAGTTACATTAAAAATGCAATTAAAAATGAGATCTTTCTCAACAAGACCCCATTTCTTAATTTTTTTAATGTAAAGCTTATTTTTACATTCTAGATATTAGTCTTCTGTCAGAAAAATAACTGGTAAAGATTTTCTCCCATTCTGTAGGCTTTCTGTTTAAACTTTTGGTGATTTTCTTTGATGAGTAGTAACATTTTAGTTTGATGTCATACCATTGATTAATCCTCATTTTAATTTCCTGAGCTTTTGAAGTCTTGTTGAAGAAGTTTATACTTGGGCCAGTATGTTGGAGTGTTGACCCTATGCCCTTCTCTAATATCTTCACAGTCTTTAGTCCAACTTCTGGCTCTTTGATTCATCTTGAGTTGGTTCCTGTGAAGGATGAGAAGTAAGAATTTAGCTCCATTTTCTACAAATGAATAGCTAGTTTTCACAACACCAGTTGTTTTTTTTTAATTCTGTCTCTTCTCAAGAATATGTATTTTTCTTTATTTTAGTTTTGTGCTTTTATTGGTGCATTATAGTCTCACATCATAATGTAAATCATGTTGACAATGACATACATGCACATGCTCTTGGTGCTCCCCTACCCTTTGACCCCTTTGTCAAAGACTAATTGACTATAAGTGTGTGGATTTGTTTCTGTATCTATTATTTTCTATTGTTTTTTTTGTGTGTGTGCCTGGATTTGTACCAATATTGTGGTGTTTTAATTACAATAGCTTTATAGTATAATTTGAAGTCAGAAATTTTGATGTCTCCTGCATGGTTATTATTTTTGAGAATTGTTTTGGTTATTGTAGGCCTTTTTTTGCCATATAAAATTTATGACTGATTTTGATAGGGATTACCTTGATTCTGTAGATCATTTTTGGAAGAATGGCCATTTTAATGATATCTATTCTGCCTATCTAAGATAGAGGAACATGTTTCCATCTTCCAAGGTATTTTTTAATTCCTTTTTTTAGTGTCTCATAATTTTTATTGTAGAGTCTTTTACCTCTTTGGTTAGGTTTGTTCCTAGGTATTTTATTGGTTGTGATGTTATTGTGAATGAAATTGTTTTCTGTATTTATTTCCCCATGGATTCATGGTTAGCAAATAAAAAAGATACTGATTTTCTTTAGGATGATTTGTATTCTACTACTTACCAAAAATGTTAATCAGCTCTAATAGTCTTTAAGTTGAGTTTTTTGGTTGAGAAAAAACCTGGCTAGTTTTTCTTTGTCTTAACATCTTTGTTGGTGGTCCTATGTGTTCCCCATAGTGTTTATTATTTCAATGAATGATAAACCTTTCTTGATTAACTATATATGTAATGCTGGTAGTTTATGACTAAAAGATATTGGCAATTGCTATTTAAAATGCCTTTCAAATATTACTCTAATACATATCCACATAAAAGTATAATATTTATAAACCAATGTCATTTGTCTGTTTTGCTTGCTATTAATGACATTAGAAATGACCAAATAGACTAAATAAAAGTTCTTGCATTAGTATGAGCTTGAGTCAAGATATGCTGTTATATTAACAGAACAAAGATCATCTAAAATTTCAATGGCTTAAAGCAATATAAATTTTAGCACTCTAACTGTGCTTTGTGGATCATCAAGAGATTCTGTTGAAACAGTCATTTAGGATCCAGAATGTTGTAGACTCAATTTCTACACACTATTGTCTTGTTTCTGAGTCAGTAAATAGGGGATTATGAAATGTGTAAAACATAAAAAATGTACTTGGAAACACTTAAATACATTTAGTGGGTTTTATAAATACATCTAGTGGGTTTGGGGTGTAATACTGCTAATTTTTATTTAATTTAGTTGTTAGGCTGAATTTTATTTGACTTGTTGGACTTCATTTGAATTTTATTTTTCTTCATTTTACTTGTATTTTACTTACTGCTCAAAGGCTTTTCTAATGGTAAATCTTTATATTTTTAGATTTTCTCCTATCCCCTTTTAGCACTGTTTAAAATTGGCCATTTATTTTCTAAATTTGCATGTATATTTTATTGCCATTCATACGACTTCTATATTAACCAACTAGTTACATTAATATTCTGTTTTCTCATCTTCTTACTTAAAACTCTAAGCTCATTGATACAATATTTTCCACTTGGGTTATTAAAAGTGAGAATATTACTAGTATTTTGTAAGTGTCTATTATTGGCTACCATCCTTTCTCTGGAAACTGTCGCCTTAGACATTAGAAACATTTTCTATAAAGGACCAAATAGTCTTACAGTCTTTAAAAGTCTCAATTCTAAGAACTGGGGAGGTAGCTTTGTGTTAGGTTACTTGCCTAGTAAGCACAAGGCCCTAGGTTCAATCCTCAGTACTACAAATAAAGAAAGGGGAAAAATAAGTCTCAATTCTCAACTCCCCATTAAAATGAAAAATCAGCCACAAACAATATGTTAATGAGTTGGCATGGCTATATTCCAATAAAACTTTTTTTATAAAGACAGATGATATGCCATATTTGACCCAAGAAATTTATTTCACTGCCTCTGACATACAGAATGCATACTTTTACTTTACAAGTATTGTCAATCAAGATGTCAAAAGAAGAAATTCAAATGGCCAATAAATGCATAAAAAATGCTCAACATCATTGGCAATCAGAGAGATGCAAATCAAAACTACTCTGAGATTTCACCTTACTCCAAATAGAATGGCAATCATTCAAAACACAAACAACAACAGATGCTGGTGAGGATGTGAAGAAGTGGGAGCTCTAAAACATTGTTAGTGGAAGTGCAAGTTAGTGCAACCACTTTGGAAAACAGTATGAAAAATCCTCCAAAGAATGGGAACAAATTTACTATTCAATCCAGCAATACCACTTCTGAGTATCTACCCAAAAGAAAGAAAACCAAACTACCAAACCAATGCATATGTATCTATGTTCTTAGGTGAACAATTCACCATTGCCAGACTATGGAACCAGCCAAGATGTCCATCAACAGATGAATAGATTACAAAACTGTAGTATATGGACACAATGGAGTTTTACTCAGCTATAAAAAAAAAACACACAAATGCAGCATTTACAGGGAAATGGATGGAACTGGAGGACATTTTGCTAAGTGATATTAGTCAATCACAAAAAATAAAAAATTGGATGTTTTCTCTAATATGCAAAATCTAAGGAGGAATGGATCATGGGAGGAATTCTAGATGCAAAAGGAAATCCTATAGAGGAGCAAATAAGACAACCTAACTGTGGGGATGGGAGGGGGGGAAGAAGGAAAATCTCTAAACCACACAATGTACTTATTCATATCATAGCCAAGCATGGGAAAGGAGGATTGTGAGGGAGAAGGGTGGGGACTGTGTGGGGGTTGGCTGGGTGATATGTGCATGTATGTCTACACAAGTATCTTACCCCATTATGATGTATAAATACAATGCACTAATAAATTTTTTTTAATGTCCACTCATGGTCAAGTGTAATATTGGAGAATTTTTCAACTTTGTGTGAGCAAATTTACATTGAAACTTTAATAAGAGTACAATTGAACAAAGTAATATGTAATTCAATGGATAAAATATGCAATTTGGGGGTAGTTAAATTCATGGATATATAACACCATTTATACACACCTTGAAAATGTTATTAATCTGGTCATGAATCTTCAAATAAAATGAGTACTATGTTGAAGAAATAATGGTGTTAATATTCTGTACAAATAATATACAGAAAAACAAGCTTTGAGCATAAAGTAAAATAAGAGAATAGAAGGCACATTTACAGATGTCATCATTATCTTCAAAGATAATTTTATAACCCTCACAATCTTTTTCATATAAATGATAGACTTCTAGGTTAAAAAAAATGTCTTTACTGGAACAGATCTTTCTTCAGTAAGAAAATCCATAAATGAATTTATGGCTTGGTACAAATGTAAAAAAAAAATTATTCTCGTCTGCTTTATAGAGACTAGATGTCTATGTGACCATAAAAAAGAAATATGACTGAAGCATTTAAATATATTTGTAAATTTGATTTAGCTGGATATATTATCAGAATCAATTGCTGTAGCTGAATAAATTGAGCAGTGAGGCAAATTTGTGATAAAGAATGACAAATGATCAAATTAGCCATATACTAATTTTTAGAATTAGTTCTATTTAAGTATTTCTTTCCCCTGACATACATTGATTTGGGGAATAGCATAAGTAATAAGGAATGATAAGAAATGAGTTCTGTTTCAATGATTTATTTGAGATGTTTTAGACTAAGAATACCAACTCTAAAGCTAGGTAAAGTGAGTTGGAGAAATCATGAGGTGATACAAAACACAATGAATTAATTTTTTCAGAGTTGGCTTCTGAGTACAGAAAATATGAAGATGGTTATGACCCTGGGTTCTCAATAAAGATATTCTTGTTTTTTAGGAGACACAAAGAAGAATATTTGTAGTATCATTGTTATACTAATGAAAGACCAGTATTTAAGTGGCCATAAGGAATGAAATAGGTGACTACATATAATATTAGTAAAAAGAAATAGTTTAATAAAAATTAAAGACATACAATTCCTTGTATTAATAGGAATCAAAATAAAAATATAATGTTAAGCTAAAGACAACTCACACAAGAATAGTTACAATAGCCAGGCATGGTGGCACATGCTTGTTAATTCCCATGCTTGGGAGGCGAAGACAGGAGGATTGCACAGGTTCGAAACCAGCCTTGCTGGCTTAAGACATTCTGTTTCCAAATAAAAATATAAAAAATAGGTGTCTGGGAGTGTAGCCTGGAGGTAAAAGGGTTTCAGGGAACTCTGGTACCACAAAAAAAAAAAAGAAAAACCCCAAAACAAACAAAAAAAGAATAGTTACAACATGACTTAATTAACTTATATATTCTGGACATAAAAATTTTAATAATATATTGTTTATGAGTAGATATATATAGGTTCCAAAATACAGACTAAACCAAAAAAATGACTAACATTGAAGTTAGGATACTGGTTAACACAGAGTGGGGGTAGGTACAAAGATGAGATTATAATGAGTAATATGGGGATCATCTCAGGAATAAAATTTTGGAAGTAAGTGCCTAAAAGACATAGCTGATTTAGTATTATTCTTTGCTGGGCATAATGGCATATGTCTGTAATTGTAAGAAGGCTGAGACAGGAAGATTACAGTATTTAGTATTTAAAATATTATAAATATTTTACAATTAAGAAATAAATATAACTTCTGTTACTTTAAGTTAACATCTTAAACATAACTATACTGCCAAAACTTAATTTCAAGGAATACCAAATACATAAGTTTTGTTATTTTAATCAACCATTCTCTTTGTATACATACTTACATACATACAAAAACAATCTATATTTTATTTTCTGGACCTAAATTTAATTTTCAACAATTAACAATAAATATTAATTTTACTCTGACATAGGACTTAACAGAAGCAATTAATTTACCTAATTGATTAAAATCACATTCTCTAGCTAAAGTCATTGGTTTCCCTATGTGAACCCAAGGAATAAACATAGTAAATCTTGTGTTAGTGAAGCAGTGAGGCAGGAATAATATGTGTTAGATTTATGGAGCCTAGCTTAGAAACTATGTGTTAAGGTTGAAAAAATCTTTGACTGACATTAAAATCATAGAATAGTCTAAAACAATCTCAAATATCAAAAGGCTTAATGCTCTTTCAGAAGCAATACCAAAAAAATTGTTATGAATATATTTACTCACTCAAAAAACATTTATTGAGTATCTTATATTCCAGGAAATGTGCTTGCTGCAGTTAAAAGATATTTAAGAAAAAATATAAAACTTACCAGAAATAGAAATTAAAATATATGACAATTTTTAACCTCCCCAAATCAATCCAAAATAAATTATAGGAAGCAACATAGAAAGCCATAAAATAGCATTCCCACCAAAAACATCTTTGTAGGGAGAAGAAATTCTTTTAAATGGGGGATTGCATGTGCCATTTCTATTTAAAATGTTGCTATTTAAGTTTTGAGAGTATAAAGTGCATAAAAAGTTAAACAGTTATTTGTTCTTTTTCTGTATGTCATGAAACAGTTTTCTCTCCTACTTTCCTGAAGAAATTCCATTTTTTTGAAAAAAAAATTTGAAATCTTGTTGGGGTAAGAAGTTGGAGTAAACAAAAAGTGCTATCATTCACCTGCTTCAAATCTCCAGAACTATTAAAGAGCCATCTAAGAAAACTTCCTTTTTTAAAAAATACAGGTTGATTCTAATAGTTTAAAGATGGGATGACGGAAGTAATAAGGCAGAAACACTGGAACATATAGGTGAAGATAAAAGAGTAAGCATTATAATTATTTAAGAAAAATAAAAAATATTAGTGAAAATGGAGGGATGGGTAAAAAGATGTAATATAAATATAATAGTAGAAATGCTAAAAAATCAAATATAATAAATAGAAGAATATGCACTGGAATTAGATTCAGGTACTTTTCCAGAAAGAAGCAAAACTACTGAAAATTTGAAGTAAAAATTATGAGATTCCCTGAAAGTAAGAAACATTTTAAAAAAACATAAAGAAATATTTTAGAAAATGTAAAAATAAATATATTGAGTTAGAGAAAAATAAAAAAACTTTATAGAAGTCCCAGAAAATGTCAAAAGAAACACATTACAAAGTTATAAAACAGAAGCAAATATAAATTATAGACCACAAAGTGTGGTATCTTAAATTATTAGGATGAACAAAATAAAAGGTAAATGAACTAAGATACATGAAGTTAAGCAATCTGTATACAAATGAAAATTTATTAAAGTATTAATAAAAACTTTATAATATTTGGGTAAGAATATCTGTTAGTAAAATAACTCTAAGTCAGCAAAGAAGAGGAGAGATAATGAACCCAAAGAAATCTGTGTAAAAACAATGTCTAAAACTTTTTTAAATTTGGTTTTAATATGTGTGTACATATATATAGGATTTGCATTTAGCAAACTCCAAGCAGAATAAATAAGAAAATAACATCTCAGTGCATTATAATGAAATTGCTGAAAGGAGAGAGAGAGAGAGAGAGAGAGAGAGAGAGAGAGAGAGAGAGAGAGAGAGAGAAGAAGAAGAAGAAGAAGAAGAAGAAGAAGAAGAAGAAGAAGAAGAAGGAGAAGGAGAAGGAGAAGGAGAAGGAGAAGGAGAAGGAGAAGGAGAAGGAGAAGGAGAAGGAGAAGAAGAAGAAGAAGAAGAAGAAGAAGAAGAAGAAGAAGAAGAAGAAGAAGAAGAAGAAGAAGAAGAAGGAGAAAAGAGAAGGGAAGGGAAGGGAAGGGAAGGGAAGAGAAGAGAAGAGAAGAGAAGAGAAGAGAAGAGAAGAGAAGAGAAGAGAAGAGAAGAGAAGAGGAGAGGAGAGGAGAGATAGAAAAATTTTCTGTAAACAGCCAAAGTAAAAAGACATGCAAAAAAAGGAATACACATGATTGTTGTTTTCTTATCAGTAACAATGAAGAAAGAAAAATAATGAAATCATATCTTTAAAAAGAGATAAAAACCTGTCAGAAAAGAATATATCCAGAAAAATAATACTTTTCAAAATTGAAGACCAAGTAAAGATATTTTATATAACTAAAGATTAAACATATTACTAGTACACCTGCACTGTAATAAATGATCCTGAAAAATTTTAAGAAGAAGCAAAATTTTATTAAATAAAAAATAGGATCTTAGCCAGGAATGGTGACTCATGCTTGTAATCCCAGCATTTGGGAGGCTGAATCAGGAGGATCACAGTTTGTAGACAGCCTCAGTTACTTAGTGAGGCCCTCTGCAACTCAGTGAGACCCTGTTTCAAAATAAAGAATAAAAAATAGGGCTGAAGCTGGGGATGTAGCTCAGAGGTAGAATGCCCCTGAGTTCTATATCCCCAGTACCAAAAAAAAAAAAAAAAGAAAGAAAGAAAGAAAGAAAGAAAAGAAGAGAAGAGAAGAGGAAAAAAAAGAAAAACAGGATCATTTTTTTTTAATTGGTGCACTGTATTCATACATCATAGTGGGATACAAACTTTTGTAGACATACATGCACACATCGCCCAGTCAGCCCCCACCCGATCCCCACCCCATTCTCTCCCCATCCCTCCCTCCCATGCTTGGCTTAGTGGTTGACATCTAGTATTATAGCAATTTATCCAATATTAAAAATGATAATTTCACATAACAGTTTCATTTGTCTGATACCAAGCTTTTGATGACTTAAAGATAACATTTCAATATTTCTTTTTGCTTTCTTTCTTACCAGAGAATATGTTTTTCTATTTTTTTTAGGTGAAACTATCATATATTTATATATTTATTTTTCAGAAAAAAAATCTATCCTAATATGAAATATGGACTCTAGATACCCAAAACGATCTTGAAAAAGAACAAAGCTTGAAGATATATATTTTCTGATTTCAAACCATATAAAGCTATAATAATTGAAACAGTGTAGTACTGTTCTAAAGGCAGATATATAAACCATTGGAGTTAAATAAGAGCCTAGAGCTAAATTCTTCCATATATTGTCAAGTTATTTTTGACAAGGTTTCCACGAACATTTGGTGGAGGAAATAATAATCTTTTAACTAAATATTGTTGAAAAATAATACTTACATGGAAAATAATAAAATTGGACCCTTACCAAATCCCATATACAAATATTAACTCAAAATAGATAAAAGACTTAAATGTAAATCTTAAGACTATAAACTTTTAGAAGAAAATCTGGGTCATAAAACCTCACAACATTGAAATTGGCAGTGATTTCTTAGATATGATTTCAATGGCACAGGTAACAGAAGAGTATACAAACTCCCTAAAAAATAAAAAATATTGTATATCCAAAGACAATGTAAACAGTTAAAAGTTACTAATAGAATGGGATAAAATATTTCCAAATGCTATATCTGAAGGTATATTAATATTCCAACTAGACATCCTAAAAATTAACAACAATAAAGGCAAACAATATAATTTAGAGATAGGTAAAAGACTAACATAAATAATGAATCTCCACAAATAACCAATCTTAGTTGTCTGTTGGATGGAAAATCTTGTTTCTCTGGTTCTGGTGTGTGTGTTACGTATTTCTTCTTTGTAGTTAATCTCTGAGTATTTTCTCTAGTGCTGGTTTTGAAGACATAAATTCTTTCAGTTTCTGTTTATCATGGAAGCTTCTTATTTTTCCATCTAATTTGATAGAAAGTTTTGCTGGGTAGGAGATTTTTGGCTGGAAGTTGTTTTCTTTCAGAGTTTGGAATATGTTACTCCCAGCCCTTCTGGCTCTCATGACTTGGTTTGGGAAGTCTGGAGTGATTCTAATTGGTTTGCCTCTGAATGTCACTTGGTCCTTTGTTTTTGTAGCCTTTAAGATTCTCTGCTTGGCTTCCACATTGGTCATTTTGACAATTATGTGGCGTGGGGATCCTCTTCTCTGATCCTGTCTAAAGGGAGTTCTATAAGTTTCCTGGACCTGTGTATCAACCTCTTGCTCTATGTCTGGAAAATTTTCTATTACTTCCTTGAAGAGATTGTTGATCCCTTTGGTTTCACTTTCTTTTCCCTCCTCTATTCCAATGATTCTTAGGTTAGCTCTCTTAAAATGGGCCCATATTTCTTCAATGTCAGATTCCTGCTGTTGGATTTTTTTTTCTAGATTAGAAACTATGCATTCGTTTTTGGAATGATCATCTTCTAAGAGCGAGATTCTGTTCTCCATGTGGTCTAATCGGTTGTTCATGCTTTGAATTGAGGCATTTACTTCATTACTTGCATCCTTTATCTCTTTTTGGCTCTCTCTGAATTCTTTTCGAAGCACCTCTATTATTTTTACAGTTATTTTCCTGATTTGAACTTCTAGAAATCTCTGATTTTCTGTTTTATTGGGTTCTGATGTTGTGGGGTTGTAGGCATTCATTGCTCCAGTGTTATTCCTCTTTCCCATATTTTGGAAGTTTGTGCCTTCTCTGGGTTCTTTCCTTGGGTCACTATGACTTCACTTAAGGTGCTCTGGATCTCGAGTCTGTAGTATCTCTGACCCCACTACTCCTTTACTGGGTTGTATCACAGAGTCTCCGACCCAGGGAGTCGATAGAGGCTGCTTTAGACTGTGGGGGGTGCCAGGTTGCACGTCCTCCTATGGTGTGATATCTCTGCCACCGCCACTCCCCCACTGGGTCAAGTCCCAGGGAGTACAGTACTGGGATTTCTCCTCTGTGGCCCGCAATTTGACTCACTGTTCTTGAGTATGCAGATGTAGCTGTACTGGACTCGGTGAATTCACTGCTGCTGTCACCGGTGGCAATATGGCACCGCTGCCACGCCCTTAGCTGTGAGGCTGGCGTATTTTTTCTTCTCTGGTTTTGAGTTCCACTCTGAATCCCTGCAACATGTGCTCAGCTCAGCCATTGGGAGCTTTAGATGCTCCCTGCGCCAAAACATCCCACCTAGCTGTTCCACAGCGGCTCACCTCGGCTTGCTGTAGCCATCTGGTGAATTCACCGCTGCCGTGGGCAGTATGGCGCTGCTGCCGCGTCCTCAGGCATGAGGCCGGTGTATCTCCTCTGTGGTTCTGAGCTCTGTTCTCAGTCCGCTATCTCTCTGGAGCCTGGTGATTTTTTTGTTTCTCTAGTGATGGTGTTTTCTGGCTATGAAAGGCGCTGATTTTGTGGTAATGGAGATTGGTTGTTAGTGGGGCTCTTAAGCCCCGTTTTTCTCGGTCGCCATCTTCTTGGAAGTTCCGAAAAACAGGATCTTGATGAAAGAAAATTCGTTGGAAATTATAAATGTGCAAATAAATTTAAAAGATCATCTTCTGCAAAATTTAAATGACAATAGACTTTCTAATTAAAAACAGTTTCACAACACAAAATATTATCAAGGATATGGATTAACAATAATACCTTCAGTCATTGCTGATCATAATATAAATTTGTACAACTACTTAAAATTTTGTTTTTTAATAATTTGAAACATATACCTCCTCTATTTAATAATTCATAAGGTACATTAAACATATATCCAAAATGAAAGATTTGTGTAAGATATTCCACAGAAGCTTTTAAAAATAGTCCCAAACTGAAAACAATTTAAATGTTTTTCAATGGAAAAGTGGATAAACAAATTGTGGCATGAAGTACTATGAACTAAACTTGTGAATATGTCTCAGAAACCTGTGCTAAATCAAAGTGGTCAGACATAGAGTGTATGCTGTATCATTATAGAATATATGTGACATTCTAGAACATACCATGCTAATCTATGGCAATAGAAAGCAAAACTTTAGTTTCCTATGTGAAAAGGAAATTTAAGAGGATTTTAAAATAATTAACAGATTGATGGAAGTAGAGATACATCTCAATTGGAATGGCAATTACTATATATATATATATATATATATATATATATATATATATATACCAAAGCTTATCAGATTATCCCCAATTCCACACAGAAGTGCACATATGCAGAGTTAAACAAAACACACACACACACACACACACACACACACACACACACTCCAGTTTGTTAGATAGATTTCTGACAGCAAATTCTGACTTTTCACTTCTATTTCCTCTCTCTGCAGTATTTTTAAAATGAGAATTAAGATGAATTGAAATGTAAATCTGTTTCCAAGAGTGACATTTTAGTGGGTATTATTCTTTATCTGCCTAATTGAAGCCTCACACAGCTCATAACCTTTTGGAGTGACTGATCCCTAATTATACCTCAAATTTTATGCATTTCAACTGAATGGTATGTGAAGAGCTCTGCCCAAGGTTTCTTTTTGAGGCCTGGTTACCACAAGCCCACTTAGCTACAGAGCATGTTGAACCCCACCTCCCACCTATGGTTGTAGATTTTTTTCACTTTGTTTTTTTCCTGCAAATTTGGTTGATCAGTAATTCCAACTAGTTCACAGAAAATTCTTTTTTCTAAGTAACTTATAAAAATTAGAATCAGCATAAGTACAAAGTGTAAATTCAGCAGAATGCCATCTGAGTTTGTTCTCGGTGTGTGTTTGACTGTTAACAAGGGGATGAGGTAAAGGAAAACACCTCCTTGTGTGACTGTTAGTAGAAATAAATGATTAAGTTCAAAAAGTAGAACCAGGAACAAGCTTGTAATCCCAGCATTTGGAAGGCTGAGACAGGAGAATCACCTTTTTTAAAATTTTTTCATTGGTGCATTGTATTCATACATCATAATAGTTATAAAAAAGAAAAAAAAAACTTGTGTAGACATACATGCACACATTGCCCACTTAGTCCCTATCCAATCCCCACCTTATTCTCTCCCCGTCCTTCCTTCCCATGCTTGGCTTAGTGGTTGACATCTATATGTTTGTTTATGTACATCATGTGCTTTAGAGAGTTTCCTTCTTCTCTCCTCCCATCCCTCAGGTAGGTTGCCTTATTTGCTCCTCTATAGGATTTCCTTTTTCACCTAGAGTTCCATCTATGACCCATTTGTCCTTAGCTTTCACATATTAGGGAAATCATCTGATTTCTTATTTTTTGTGACTGACTAATCTCACTTAGCATAATGTCCTCCAGTTCCATCCATTTCCCTAAAAATGATGTAATTGTATTTTTTATGGCTGAGTAAAATTCCATTGTGTAAATACCTCACAGTCCTCAGCTACTTAGTTAGGTCCTTTGAACTCAATAAGACCCTGTTTCAAAATAAAGAATAAAAAATAGGGGGGGGTATAACTCAAAAGTGGAATGCCCCTGGATTCCATACCCAGTACTGCATTAAGAAAAGGTTTAAATTTTGACAAAACAGAATATTCCAGGAGTCATAGCAACAAAGAATTTCTGTTAGAAACAAAAGTTAGAAAGAGCTCCATGGAAAAGAAAATTAATATACTAGAAATTCAAGCACCTATAAAAGCAGGGGTATTGTGGTCACCCTATAGTCAAGGGTTTCACTAAATATGGGGCACAACAGCCTGTCAGGAAGTAAAATATTAAAATAGGAATATTAGATGAATTTGAAGGTGCTATATTGAGGTTTTTGTGAAGCAGGAGTGATGTAAAGCAAGGCTTGCTTATTTCTTTCATCTCAGCACAGAGATACTCAACATGTTAATACTTGGAGAAAATGGAGAAAGCCTTTGCATTTGAATAGACTTCTCATATGATTTTCAGCTTGGATCATGCAGGCCCTTCTATATCAGAGTATGACATGATTTATTATACTGAGTTGCTATTTGTGAAATATATTCCACCATCCAAGATAGTAAATAATTGTGTGTGTGTGTGTGTGTGTGTGTGTGTGTGTGTGTGTGTGTGTGTGTTGTACTGGGATTGAACATAGGAACATTCTGCCACCCAACAATGTGGCACATTTTATTTCAGTGAAATTGAAAGCATAAAAGCACTAGAAAAATCAACAAAACCAAAAGCAAGTTATTTTAAAAATAATAAAATTAGCAAATACCCCTTGGAAGACTGAAAAAATAAAAGGCACAGACTTCCACATCAGATGTGAAAAAGATATCTCTGACATGAATAATATGATAATAAGTGACTTCTATGAATATACATCCACCTTTTACTTTATATACATTTTAATATGC
The DNA here is from genome assembly GCF_963383645.1 of Muscardinus avellanarius. Classification (NCBI taxonomy): domain Eukaryota; kingdom Metazoa; phylum Chordata; class Mammalia; order Rodentia; family Gliridae; genus Muscardinus; species Muscardinus avellanarius. The sequence goes on from NC_137801.1 coordinate 52,745,777, forward strand.
TTTAATATCTATTACTGATTGTCTCAAAAACAGTATTCTACAAAGCCAGAAAATCTATCAGTAGAGGAATAAAAACAATAAATAAAAGGGAAAGAGAAAGTGAAGACTAGAACACTGACCAGAAAGCAGTAAAGAAATCCATCTACCTCATGGTGGTGGATGCCACATTAGCGCAATCTTGCCTCACATAACTGCATTCCAGAGATGGAAAGGAAAACAAGGATCTGAAATGAGCAGCTGCCTAATTCAAAGTTGTAAGACATCAGTTCTTCCTGTGCAAAGACCTGCTACAACTTCCAAGAGCTCACCATGCCCTCCAGAGATCCATAGCAGAGCTCAACACCAGAAAATAAACCTGTCACCCTTGTGGCTGAGGGCACCACAGCAGTGCCATTATGCCAGCAGCTGCCAATCCCACCATGCTCACCAGAGATACAGAACAGTGTGCACCAAAATCATAAGTGAAACTGTGGTTCCCACAGGAGAACTCCCAGCGCTGTGCCCCCATTGGCTTGCGCAGCCTTGATAAACTTCCTGGGTCTGAGAATTTGCAGTTCAACCCAGTGAAGGAGTAGTGGCAGCAGAGAGTACAACACCCTTCAGAGATCAAGAACAGTGCTCAATAAAACCAAAAGTGAAGTTGTGGTTCCTGTGGGAAAACGCCCAGCCAGGTACCCCCAGGGACTCATACAGCCCCAATAAACTCCCCGAGTTTGAGACTTTCCTATAAAACAAGGAGAAAGTGGGAGTGGGTCTGCTGTTGGACATAACAGAAGTTCAGAGAGACTCAGGCTCTGATCAGTGAAAGTGTGGGGGTAGACCTATGCTTAACAGTAGACCCAACTAATAGGATCTCCAAGATCACCCTAGACCTCTCAATTGTGGTGAATGGGGAGAAGTCAGACTAGCCTAGCTCTAGTTGTGGAGAACAGACTCCTACAGTGAGTTTGGTCTCAGAGGCATACACTACCAATGGTGACAGCAAGAGACCAAGACTCCAAATCTATGGAAAGCATGTAGGGTGACCTGCACTTAATACTAAATCCAGCCCCAATCATACCGACCATCTGCATAGACTGAGAAAGACTCAAACAACCAGATGCACAGTGGGAAAGGTGTCGGTGGCATTCTGTATCTGCACAGAGAGAGACTGCAGAGGACCTATCTGCTCAATAGTCATTTATTTGTAGAGTTGCATTAATTTGTTGTTGGGGTTGTTGTGTGTTTTTTTTTTCTTTTTTGTGTATGCTTGGTTGTTTTTGTTTGTTTTGTTTACCCTCTTCCCAAACTCTCTCCCAAGCTGCTTCTTTTGAACATACCTACTCTCTTCTCATTATGTTTTCTTTTTTCTCCTTTCTATCTCTCCCTTGTCTTGTATATATGTGTGTGGCCTCTTCCCACTAATCTATAACATTTTCAAAACATTTCAGACAAGACCTTAATGTAGGACATGAACATCCTTTGGCTGCCCATGGTACTATGGCCCTATCTTCAAGAAAACCTGAGGTGCAGTTGTGAGACTGTAAGAGTCATGGACCTGATTACCTTATCCATGCCTTCTTCCCCACTAGTCCTTTTGGCCCAAGACTGGGTATCACTGTCCCCTTCCTCTTTAGCAAGTAGTTCATGAAATAGTAATCAGAAAACATATACTTTGTGGAGTTACAGAAACAAGTTTTATAACCTCTAAACTCAGGACGTGGCCTTCTGGCTTCTGCTTCAACTTGGGAAACAAAATATAAGCTAACAGCTCTCTTCCTCAAAAAAATATTTTTGGTCAATATAAGTCCAAATCATCCTGTCTAGGTATTTTTAGCACTACTAATACCATTTTATTCTTCCATAAAATCCAGTGAAGGAAAATAGGCATTTTAATGAATTAGTATTCAATATGGAAATAGAGCCATGGTAAGTCTCATTCTGCCCAAGGCATGCAATCATGGCTCTCACACTGTGTGAACTGTGAATAATGATCTCTCATTTTGGGAAACTTATTAAGATCCAAAATATTAGGTTGATTCTCTATTTTAATATGCACATGTGCAATGACAAAGCTACATTTTTAAATTATGTTCAATAACAACAAAAATATTCCCCAGAGCAGCATCTAGTGAAATTCAGGCAGCCTTTTTCTTTACTTGGAGAAATTCAACTTAGGATAGGTGTTACATTGAGCAAATTTGTACCCAAGGTACAATTTTCTGTAGAATGAATCTTATGTGTAGACACCAAAATGAGAAAATATTTTTATGTTTTTTTTACTTACCTCAGAAAAAATATTTAAAAATAAAAATAGTTCAGAACAGTGTTAGCAAATGAATTTAAGCTGAGAGAGGAAGCATCAAAATATGTCAACTGGTAGGAAGAATAATGCTGAATTCCAAAAAAGTCCAAGTCCTGATCCCCAGAATCAGTATGTATGTTACCTTACAAGGCAAAAAGAATTTCACCTATGTGATTATGCTAAGAATCATGAAATAGTAAGATTATCCTGAATCATCTGGATGGACCCAATGTAATAACATGGATCTTTATAAAAGAGAGGCAGAGTATCTAGGCATGGTGATTCATGCCTGTAATCCTAGTATTTGGTAGGCTGAGACAGGTGGACCACAGGTTTGAGCCAGCCTCAGCAATTTATCAAGATCCTCGGCAGCTTAGTGAGACAGTGTTTTAAATACAAAATATAATAGGAGTGGTGGTGTGGTTTGAAGGCAGAATGCCTTTGGGTTTAATCTCCAGCAGTGGGAAAAGAGATAAAGAGATATGCAGACTAAGAAGATATGAAGATGGAAATGGATGAGAGTGAGTGAGAAAAAAAGGCAGAGGAAGATTTGAAAATACTTTCATGTTGGCTTTGAAAATGGAGAATATATAAAGAATATATAGCTTTCTACTTTTCAAAACTGTAGATTTTGTGAAGGAAAAAATCACTACACAATACTAAAATTCAGAGAATCTAGTGTCTTCTATACCATGTGACCTTGTCTAGTATCCTCTAGGCATAGATATGTGATTTTCTGAAGGACTGGAGAAAAGCGGCAGCAACATACTTTGGGATGTCTGTTCCATTTCCCTTTCCCTTCAACTTTGCATAAACTGATCCAAATTTTACTTAGGAATTATACAAGTAGTTGAAGGTGGTATGAAGGTTGTAGCAAGCATATTTTCCAAGAGAAACACATTTTTGCATTTGAAATTAGTCATAGCTTAGCAACGCCAGCTTCCCAAACATTTATACCAAGTGAAGCGCTCCACATGCTGTTGTGCTCCTTGTACCGAAACAGCACCAGGCAGGGGCACCCAACAGGGTGGGAAGGGACAATCTCAAAACATAGTCATTTTCTTGTTACTGCTGCTGTTTAAAATTTTGTTTTCAATTGAGAGCATCACAATTTTAACATTAGCTCAATATTGGGAAAAGCATATGTTCTTTAATATGAGATGGTGCCTAAACCTATGGGGCTTAATTTTATTAGTAGTATTAGCATTAGTATTAGTATTCAAAATTGAAGAATAAAGAACTCCAGTTTCATGTCCTGAAATCAGTGCAATTTACCCTCTGATATTTTTAAAGGGAACATATGCTTCCTCTATTTCCCTCTTGAATTCTCCAGAATGGTAGGGTAGGGCTTTGATCTTCAAATAGATTTGGGGCCGGGAACAATTTCTAAACAATCTTCTCTGGCAATCTGAGAGAAGCATTTAATCTAATTTCTTCTCCATAGTCAAATGGATATTTTCCCTTACCAGTTTCATCTCTATGAAGTATGAAGAATGACACAGACAAGAGAAAGCCAAGTGGGAAGTTATTGTAAAGAGAACTGAAAGGTGAAAGAGTCAGGACACCCTGTGGGCAATGGGGACCCTGGTATTTGGCAGTTGCCTCTGAGTACTACTTGGGAGTAGCACGAGCCACGTTCCATCAACTGGAAAATGCTTTCTCCAAAAGTCCAATTGATCTACCAAAAGAGAGTTGCAGGCCACCCTCAGGGGACTCTGCCAGCCTGGATGTCCAATAAGTGTCTTCTGGTCACTACCCAGGAGTTGCCGAGGCTGAATGCTCCCAAATACACACTGCTTTCTCTCAAAGCCCAAACAATCTGTATTATGTGTGGGAGAGAAAGAGCTGGAGCAAGTGTAGGATCAAGAATGGCCCCCAGCAGAGGGCATTCCCTATTTAAGAACATTTTAAATGGCTTGTCTAAGGGTTTATATACTTCTTTGAGTTTCCTTTCCTAGTTGAGACCCTGGGGGCAGTTTTCTGGGGCTTAGATGGTGTCCTTTTTTGTGACTGTTCTTTTCTCAGTTGGGGTCTCAGACACTTTCTTGGAATCTCCTGAGATCCCTAATGAGCAGAAACAATTGGGAGTTTTGTAAGCTTCTGGTCACTCTCAGGAGGCTTTTAATCTCGTTAGCACTTGATATTCAGGAGATCTGGTCCTTTCAAGGGTTTTGGTATGCATTTAATATCTGTTACCTCTCAGGAAATTAAGTCTTTTCACCATGGCCCATCAGCCGCATCTGCCTATTTCTTTCCACCTCCTCAGTACAGTATTCTTTAGTACTGCTGTCACTCATCTCTTCATCTCACTGAAGATGACTAGATTTATGAAAACCTATATGCAAATAACTATGTAAATATGGGGTTTAATTGCTAAACAGCCTTTATGTTACACATTTCTTCTATCAAAAGGCCACACAAGCTGAGCTGTCTCCCTGAAAAGGGGCTTGAATTTCTCTGTGGTCAAATTTAGAGGATATGAGGACATTCCAAACGTTTTCCCAGAATACACTTTCATGCCTATCCCTGTCTTCTCCCTGCTGTTTGTAGAAAGAGTTTTGAATACATGATAAAGAATTTATGGAGAATAAAGAGCAGGGAATTAGAACCAAATTCATCTGAATTCACTCCTGCTCTTTTCTAGTTGTGACACTTTGTATAGAGTATATATTCTCTCTGAGATTTGGCTTAATCTTTTGTTAAACAAAGCATTATCACATAGCTTACAGCATTGTTGTGGAGTGACTAAGAGAAAATCTCTGTTATTATCTTTCACTCTCCAAAAGGAGCAGTTGTACTAAAATCCACAGATATCTCTGTGCTATTGGAGCCTGCCTTATACCCAAGACTCTGCTTTTACAGTTTAGTATTTTCATAAACTCATATTTTGTCTGCAACTCAGGTCACAAGAGCCTCCTAAAATATAAAGGGTGCTGCTAACAAAATCTGATCCAGCCAGTGCGCCCTGCTCTGATAAAAGTGGAAGTATCTCTTATTACAGAAAGGGGTGGGGGACATTTACTACATGGAGAAACTGTGGATTGGTCTGAATGGCCAAGTAAACAGATCAGATCACTCTCCACAGATAATGGTGTCTTTGGGATTCTAACTTGTCCTCCTACCCCTAACATGTACAGGTGATTGGTGACCACCTTGCACATTTCCCTGTTAACCCAACCCAAGACTCTATGACCAAATGGATGTAGCTGCTTTGTTTTGTTGGGTATCTCAAGGTGTGACTGCCCTCTGGTGGTAGCCGCCTTCACACTCAAACAAATAATTTCTCTCTCTCTCTCTCTCTCTCTCTCTCTCTCTCTCTCTCTCTCTCTCTCTCTCTCTCCCTCTCTCTCCCTCCCTCCTTCCCTCCCTCCCTCCCTCTCTCCTCACTCTCACTCCCTTTCCTCTGTAGAAACTAAGGAGGTTGACTAGTGGGTTCATTTTTTACTTCTCAGGCTGTAACTCCCTGTGCAGCCCTATAGAGAGCAAGAACCACACTGACTTGTAGCTAAATCATTTTTCTTTTTAAATTTCATCTCCCAAAACTCTACCAACATTTAAGACATATAAATTTCTTTTTTTTTTTTTTTTTTTTTTTTTTTTGGTAGTACTGGGAATGGAACCCTTCTCTGGGCTACACTCCCAGACCTATTTTATATTTTTATTTGGAAACAGGGTCTCTTAAGCCTGCAAGGCTGGCTTCAACCCTGCAAGATCCTCCTGTCTTCGCCTCCTAAGCATGGGGATTACAAGTGTGTGCCACCATGCCCAGCAAGACATATATCTTTTTCTCTTTACATCCTTTATTTTCAAAATAAAACATGTCTCAAATAAATTAATGAATCCAGGTTTGTCATTACTTTTATTGAAATGATGTGACACTTTCAAGCAGTTTTCCAATGTTGCTTCTAAAAAGGGACAAATAGAACTAAATATTTATCCTTCTGCAATCTAAACAGGGAAAAGCAGTGCTACTATGCTATTATCCGGGCCTCTGGGCTTAAAACTCACACACACCCATGGATCAGGTACTCTCCTCTGCTAACCCAACCTATTTACTACAGTCTCTCTTGTGTTTTTCTGCAGTATGAACATTTCTCACTTGGGTAGGTTCCATGTACCTCAAATTCCATAATATAAAATCAAACTAATTTTCTTTTTTTTTTTTCTTGGTGGTACTGGGGGTGGAACCCAGAGGCTTTCTACCTCCAGGCTATACTCCCAGACCTTTTTTATATTTTATTTGGAAACAGAGTCTCACTAAGTTGCTGGAAGCCTCACTGAGTAGCTGAGGCTGGCTTCGAACCCGTGCGATCCTCCTATCTCAGCCTCCCAAGCGCGGGGATTACAAGCGTGTACCACCATGCCCAGCCAAACTAATTTTCTGTTTCCCTTCCTTTTCTGTTCCCTGATTTGAATGATGATTCCACAAGTTGATTTCTTTCTTTCTTTCTTTCTTTCTTTCTTTCTTTCTTTCTTTCTTTCTTTCTTGACATCATTGTCTCTATTTTATACATCTATTCTCTCCCAGCAGGTACGTCTCCTCAACCTCACAACTGTTTTCTCTGGTTCCATCACAACATCCTTAATCATACCTGATACATATACCTGTCAGTGATCCTTTGCTTAAAATTATTGACTCCAATCTCTGGTGATGTTCTGGACCTTTCATGATCTGCAGGATCCAGTTTGCATCTCTGGGGTTATTGCCTATCTGCTTCACCCTCATATGATCCATCTCCAATTACACCAAGTTGTTTTTCCCTCCATGTATTTGTCATTCAAGCTTATAAATTTTATCAAAGAATATCTCCACTCTAGAAGCATGTCAGATTCTTCTCCAGTCAGCTGAATGAATGATTCTCTCGACTCACATAGCTTTGGCTGACTCTGTGCTCATAAGATGTAGCATCTTGTGCCTGTGGTACATGGCCTTCCCTTAAATTGGAGCCTCAACTTATAATAAATTTTAAATATAGCACCAAGAATAATGCTGTACATTAGTAGATCTTAAAAATTCATTGTGATCCCAGTGTGGTGGTACAAAACTGTAATCCCAGTACTTGGGAGGCTAGGACAGGAGAATCATAGGTTGAAGACAAGCCTCAACACATAGAGAGACTCTTGGCAACCTAAGAAAACTCTGTTTCAAGATAAAAAATAAAAAAGACTGATAGTGTAGAATACCCCTGGGTTTAACCTTCAGTACGCACACATAAATGTGTTGTGATTTAACTCTAAATCTGAGAAATGTTTGAAATTATATGAACACTTAAAACATTTGCAGTTATATTCATGGTCAATAAAGTTTTTACCTAACCTAGCATAAAATCAAATATCTGTTTTTGTCGTTATAATTTATTTGAGGGAGTGATTGTTTACTCAACACTGTCAATAGTCAATGTTTGAGCATTTCTAAGCTTCAGCCTGAGCATGGTGGTTGAAAAGGCAGTCTCTAAATTGCTGACAAGCTCACTAACTTGCTGAGGCAGGTTCAAACCTACACTCCTGTCTCAACCTCCCAAGTACTGGGATTACCAGCCTGCACCACCATGTCAGGCTAATTTTTATTTTTAATCTGTCAATTGGAATAAATGAAGAAAGTACCTGCCAAAAGAGCTATAAAGTTTAACTGGGATAATCCATGAAAAAAAATTAGTATAGTGTCTTGCACTTAGTAACTGCTCTATAAAAGTTAGCTACAGTAATTGTCATCATATATCCATATATTTACATATTTATACACAAAATTTTACAAGGAAAGCAAAAGGAATCATAGTGCATAAATACCTTGATGAGAAGTAAATTCCACTGAGACTTCTTGATTTTATGAGCATTGCTAATTTGGCTTAATTCACTGTAGGCACTAAATGTTGCTTGCTTCCCTGTGAAAACAAACCCTCACACAATGCCCATGTTAATGAGTAAACATTGTAGAACATTGAACTTTTACGGAAGCTAAAATTCAGTAGCTTGGTAAATAAATAGTTTATTTATCAGAAAGGCATCATTGAAGAAACTAGAGAACTAATATCCCCAGGTTGACATTAGTATGATTGCTACTTATCTAGCATACATAAAATTTCTTAAATGAAGCAAGATATCACTGGTACGCTCTTATCAGCTGTGTGTCTCAGTTTCTTTTTATGTAAAATAAGTGTCATAATTGTAGTAGCTATGACATAGAGATATTTGAGGATAAAATTAAATTAGTTTTAATTATATAAAAATTTAATGTATAATTAATTAAAATTAATTTTATTTTATTGTCAAATATCTCTATACCATCGAAACAAGTGATTGGCCTATAGAAAGTTTAAATAAGTATTAGATATTATTTTAATAATAAATACACAGATAACAATTTGCCTCAGGAAATTTAGAGAAGATAAATATATAGATATAAATAAAATAAAATTAATAATTTTAATGAAAAGCCATAAAGCCAAAACCCTTTCCACTTGAACCCATAAATTGATTTGCTATTGGAATTAACTAGAATTATAATAACATCAGTACAGTAATTCAATATACATTCAATATATGGCCAATTGGTTAAGATTTACAGCCTTGCGTGATGGTGCATGCTTATAATCATCGCATTTGGAAGGATCACAGTTCGCAGACAGCCTCAGCTACTTAGCAAGGCCCTTCAAAACACAGTGAGACCCTGTTTCAAGAAATAAAAACAAAGACTAAGAAAAAGGGCCAGGAGTATAGCTCAGAGGTAGAATACCCCTGGGTTCCATAGATAGTACTGCAGAAAAATAAAAAAGATTTACATAGAGAATTTGGATATTTTACAGTTTAAATTGTGTACAAAGAGTGTCCAAACATTACTCTGAAATAATTTTTGTCTTCTCATTGTGAAAAACACAAATAATAAGTAACAGAATAAAATGCATTTGTTCTCCTAATCATTAAAGAATTTAGTAAAGAACCTTAAGTATCTAGCATTAATTATAGAAACAAGATATATTTAAAATGTGTGCTCCTATTGACAATATTAATATTTTTTCTACAATCAAACCATCTGAAGAGTAGAATCATGCCTGTTCCTTTGAAGTAACTAGGAAGCTACTTCAAATTGCTTGTTCAGAAATTCCTGGGATGTTTACTGAAAACACGTTTATTCCACCAAGAAGTATTGTATCTGAACCTCTTAAGCTGTCTACTAGGAATTACTAGGTTTATCTTGCACCCCAGAAATCCTGGTTACCATTGATGTGGGATGAATCAGTTGCAAACCTGGTCAAAGTGTTTGCACATAATGAGCACTCACTACGTAGCAAGAAATGTCTGTTGGAAGTTAAAAACTCCTATTTCAACTTATGTCTTCATTATTTGTCAGAAAAGTGATTTAAGGGACTTCCAGGAAGATGGCGATGGAGAAAAGCGGGGCTTACAAGAACCCACTAACAACAAATCTCTATTACCACAAAATCAGCACCTTTCATAGCCAGAAAACACCATCAGCAGAGAAACAAAAAATGTAATTTCAAGGAAAAGAGGGCTGGAAAAACAAGACACCAGAAACCAGACTGTAGTGCTGCTGCCGGAGCTGTGGTGCGAAGCGATGGGCACCATTTTCCCTTGCAGCACCAGGCTCCAGAAAGGAGGGGAATTCATAACGGAGCTCAGAACCAGAGAGGAGAGAGGAGAGCCTCATGCCCGAGGACGCGGCAGCAGCGCCTTACTGCCGGGGGCAGCAGCAAGCTCACCGGATGGCACCAGACCAACGCATTCAACAGCCCACCAGGTTCTAGAGAGGAGCGGCAGACAGTGAGCCGAGGTGAGCCGCTGCAGATCAGCCTGGAGGAATTCGGCCTATTTCTCGGTGCAGGGAGCATCTAAAGCTCCCAGAGGCTGGGCTCAGCACACCCTGCAGAGACTCAGAGCATAACTCAAAAACAGAAAAGAAATACGCCAGCCTCACGAACAAGGGTGTGGCAGCAGTGCCATATTGCCACCAGTGGAAGCAGCAGCGAATTCACCGAGTCCACAACAGATCCATCTGCACACTCAACAACAGTGAGTCAAATTGTGACCCCTAGAGGAGAAATCCCAGTACTGTACTCCCAGGGACTTGACACAGTGGGGGAGTGGCAGTGGCAGAGATATCACACCATAGGAGAATGCCCAACTTGGCACCCCCATGGTCTAAAGCAGCCTTGACTGACTCCCAGGGTCTGAGACTCTGCGATACAACCCAGTAAAGGAGTAGTGGTGACTGAGATACCAGAGACTTGAGATCCAGAGCACCTTAAGTGAAGTTGTAGTGACCCAGGGAAGAACCCAGAGAAGGCACAAACTTCCGAAATCATGGGAAATAGGAATAACAATGGAGCAATGAATGCCCACAACCCCACAACATCAGAACCCGATAAAACATAAATTCATAGATTTCTAGAAGATCAAATCAGAAAAATAACTGTAGAAATAATAGAGGTGTTTTGAAAAGAATTCAGAAAGAGCCAAAGAGAGATAAAGGGTGCAATTAATGAAGTAAAGGCCTCAATTCAAAGCACAAACAACCAATTAGACCACATGGAGAATAGAATCTCACTCTTAGAAGATGATCATTCCAAAAATGAATGCATAGTTTCTAATTTAGAAAAAAAATCCGACAGCAGGAATCTGACATTGAAAAAATATGGGCCCATTTTAAGAGAGCTAACCTAAGAATAATTGGAATGGAGGAGGGAAAAGAAGGTGAAACCAAATGGATCAACAATCTTTTCAAGGAAATAATAGCAGAAAATTTTTCCAAACGTAGAGCAAGAGGTTGATACACAGGTCCAGGAAACTTATAGAACTCCCTTTAGACAGGATCAGAGAAGAGGATCCCCATGACACATAATTGTCAAAATGACCAATGGGGAAGCCAAGCAGAGAATCTTAAAGGCAACAAAAACAAAGGGCCAAGTGACATTCAAGGCAAACCAATTAGAATCACTCCAGACTTCCCAAACCAAGTCATAAGAGCCAGTAGGGCTTGGAGTAACATATTCCAAGCTCTGAAAGAAAACAACTTCCAGCCAAAAATTTCCTACCCAGCAAAACTTTCTATCAAATTAGATGGGGAAATAAGAAGCTTCCATGACAAACAGAAACTGAAGGAATTTATGTCTTCAAAACCAGCATTAGAGAAAATACTCAAAGAGATTAACTACAAAGAAGAAATAGGTAATACACACCAGAACCAGAGAAACAAGATTTTCCATCCAACAGACAACTAAGATTGGTTATCTGTGGAGATTCATTATTTATGTTAGTCTTTTACCTATCTCTAAATTGTATTGTTTGCTTTTATTGTTGCTAATTTTTAGGATTTCTAGTTGGAATATCAATATACCTTCAGATATAGCATTTGGAAATATTTTATCCCATTCTATCAGTAACTTTTAACTCTGTTTACATTGTCTTTGGATATACAATTTTTTTTTTTATTTTTTAGGGAGTTTATTTACCCTTTTGTTGCCTGTGCCATTGAAATCATATCCAAGAAATCACTGCCAATTTCAATGTTGTGAGGTTTAATGACCCAGATTTTCTTCTAAAAGTTTATAGTATTAAGATTTATATTTAGGTCTTTTATCTATTTTGAGTTAATATTTGTATATGTGTTAGGTAAGGGTCCAATTTTATTCTTTTTCATGTAATTATTATTTTTCAACAATATTTAGTTAAAAGATTATTATTTCCTCCACCAAATGCTTGTGGAAACCTTGTCAAAAATAACTTGACAATATATGAAAGAATTTATCTTTAGGCTTTTATTTAACTCCAGTGGTTTATATATCTGCCTTTAGAACAGTACTACACTGTTTCAATTATTGTAGCTTTATATGGTTTGAAATCAGAAAATATACATCTTCTAGCTATGTTCTTCTTCTAGATTGTTTTAAGAAAGAAAGCAAAAAGAAATATTGAAATGTTATCTTTAAGTCATCAAAAGCTTGGTATCAGACAAATGAAACTATTATGTGAGATTATCATCATTAACATTGGATAAATTGCTATAAAACTAGATGTCAACCACTAAGTCAAGCATGGGAAGGAGGGATGGGGAGGGAACAGGGTGGGGATTGGGTAGGGGCCTACTGGGCGATGTGTGCATGTATGTCTACAAAAGTATTTTCTTTATATCATTATGATGTATGAATACATTGCACCAATAATAAATAAATAAATAAATAAATAAATAAATAAATAAATAAAAAGAAAAGTGATTTAAGTCAAGCTATATAATATCTTTAATACCATCAGTTTGCTTGACTGGAATGTGAAGTTAACCACATCTTCCATTCATTCTATGGCTAAATGAATTTGAAGTTAAAGTACAAAGCACAGTACCTAAGATACACACATAGCAAATGATTTATAAATTTTAGCCTTTGTGATGGTGATATTATTTTCAATAACTATAGTTGGGATGAATAATGGAATTAATTAGATGGACTTTGAAATATTCTAAAACATTCTTCTTAATCCCAGAAATTTGTAAGGAGGTATGACATCATGGAAGATTCTGCCTTTTACCTACCTGTGAATACCTACATCAGTGATGTGATGTTCTAGAAATAGCCTGTTGCTGGAATGGCATTTCTCTTTTCTTTTCTTTTTTTTTTCTTTTTCTTTTTCTTTTTTTTCCAGTACCAGTAATCAAGTCCAGGAACATTCTTTCCTTCTCTGAGCTACACCCCAAGCCCTATTTTATTACGTGTGTGTGTGTGTGTGTGTGTGTGTGTGTGTGTGTGTGTATAATTACTTTTAAGCAGGGTCTCACTAAATTACTAACTTGATGAGGGACTCACTGAGACTGGCTGCAAACTTGTATTCTTCTTGCCTCAACCTCCCAAGTACTCAGGTTACAAGCTACCAGTATGCACCATCACACCCTGCTGGAGTGACATTTCTGGAAGAGATTTGTCTGTCCTTGAGCAGACAATAGAACTAGGACACCGGAATTCTGAGTGATATTTTTGGAGGTGATGCATTATAAATCTCAGATCAAAGCATTTTGTAGGAATAATTTTCATATTGAAGTTTTCTCTAAAATTAGATAATATTCCTAGGAAAAGGGGCTAGAAATGATTAATGCAAGTTTGAGGTTCCTCTTCACTTTTTTATTAATTTATTGGCTGATACTAAGTCACCTTATAAAATGCCTCAGCTTCTTGATAATAAGAGTGCACCTCATTTCCCATAGTTTGGTTTCCTTTGAAACTTATGTTCTCAGAGAATATCGATCCTTCAAGATATACAGAAGAGGACAGTTTACATAAAGAAGTTGGCTGTTTTATATTCACACTAGATCAAAACATCAGTTAGGGTATCAACTAAACTGTCCATATAGAATACCTATCATTCTGAATATCATTAAATTTTTCATTTTATCATTATATAGATAAATTAAAATAAAAAGTAGAATCACCACAGTGGCGCATGCCTGTAGTCCCCATGCTTGGGAGGCAGAGACAGGAGGATCGCGCAGGTTCAAAGCCAGCCCCGCGCGCTGGCTTAGGAGACCCTGTTTCCAAATAAAAAAAATATAAAATAGGTCTGGGAGTGTAGCCCGGAGGTAGAAGGGTTTCCAGGAACCCCAGTATCACTAAATAAATAAATACATAAATAAATAAATAAATAAATAAATAAATAAATGAAAGTAATCTTTTCTTTCAATTTAGTACAGAATGAGAAAGGCATCCATAAGCAACCTTACAAAATAAGCAAAGTCATAAATCTGTATTGAACACAAAGATGGTAGTCATTGGGCTATGAGAAAGCAAGAAATGTGGAATTGGTCAAAGCTGAGGTCAACCCAATCTGTGCCACTTGCTACGTATGTGAATTTGCGAAAAGCACTTAGTTTATATACACATGATTTTTTTTTTGGTTCATCCAATAAAAAAACAAAACAAATAAAATTAAACAAAAACTATGTCACAGGATCATCATAATAATGATTTAAATGTGTAATGCTTTTGAATACTGCCTAGCACACAATAATTATGCAACAAATAATTATCCTTGGCCCAAACTAGATATCAACAAGTAGAATACTCCCATTCATGTAACTGGAGGCTAAATCTACATTTAAAAAATGCTAAGTATTCTGTACACAGAGGCATCTACAAGAAAAATTATTACTGTGTATTGACTTTATTTATAGAAATATACCACCACTATTCAGTTGTATATGAAAATCAGGCAGATGGAGTATCTGCAAAAAAAAAAAAAATGCTGTCACATTTTATTTGAAGGGGGAGTGGAGGATCAAACTGGAGATTGAACCCATGGGCAGTTTACCACCAAGGTAAAACCCCAGCCTTTTTTGTTTATTAATTGAAATAGGGTCTCTCATTAGGTTGTTAGAGTCTCACTAAGTTGCTAAGGCAAGCCTTGGACCTATGATACATCTTCCTCAGCCTCCTAAGTGCTGGCATTATAGGTGTGTGCCACTGTGTCCAGATTACTGTTACAAAGTGTTAGTAGTTAGTTTTACTATATATAAGTTACAATCCTTGGCATGGTACTAAATTATACAACACAGTTCTTGTATTTGTGGAGTGTAAGTCCACAGTTTGAAGAGGACAAAATGATAGTAACCCAGTAATTGTGATGCAATAATTGTAAATCAAGTGCAATACTTTCTTCCTGAGCATATGTAGACATTGTGAGATTCTAAATTTTATGACTTAGTTGAATTTGAGGTTGACTTTGGTTTTGGCTCTTTCTTATAGGTTATGGACTTCATCATATTCTTACTACACTAACATTAAATTTAATTATTTATAGAATTAAAATGTTCAGTTTTCAAATCTAATGAATTATTAGTGTTTCAATGAATTGTATTTAATACTTATTAAAATTCAAGTATATAATGCATTATTTCTTATATATAGCATATTTTATCAGAAAATGATAAATATTAGAATCCAAATTTTAATCATATTCTCATCATCGTCTATTGTCTGGTTTATCTTTATTGGCAACAGAAATGTCACTACCTCATGGTTTCCTAAGTATACTTGTTTTGTAGGAAAAGTTTGTAGAATTATTTTGACATGAAGCATACTCTCAGCAACAGCGCATTGTGATTGTGTAAAACAAATACCTAATTTTGATTTCACGTAGATGAAAAATTCTCTGAGAAAATTATATATCCTGTTTTTCATAATTGTTTTATAGTATTATGCTTTACATACTAGATCAAAACATCAGTTAGGGTATCAACTAAACTGTCCATATAGAATACTTATCATTTTGAAGATCATTAAATTTTTCATTTTATCATTATATAGATAAATTAAAATAAAAAGTAGAATCACCACGGTTGTGCATGCCTGTAATACCCGCGCTTAGGAGGCAGAGACAGGAGGATCCTGCAGGTTCAAAGCCTGCCGTGCTGGCTTTGATCCAGTTTGGGTTAATTTTTATATAAAGTGTTGAAACCTAGGTTGAAGTTCACCTTATTGTAATGAGTGTTAAGTTGCTATAGGATTATTTGTTGAATATGTTATTTTTCCTCTACTGAGATGTTTTTGTATGTTTTTCAAAGTCAGCTGGACAAATTTTTTTGTCTATTTGCTTCTGGTTTATCTATGGTTTTCCTTTATTATATGTCTATTCTCTATGGTTTTTTCCTTTAATATATGTCTCTTCCTCTCCCTAAACTATGAAGAGTCAATTTGTGAAGAATTGATATCATTACTGTACTGATTCTTTATAGTATGTCTCCCACTTTATATCATCTTTATTTCATCACCATTTTAGCATTGTTATATAAAATTTTTTGTAAGATTTTTAAAAAATTATTTTATTAGCAATTACAATTACAGTATCCAAATGTACATTACTATCACATAAAACAACTAACTTTATATGTTGATGTTGTAGTTGGCCAACTTACTAAATGACTTATTATTTCTAGGAATTCTCATTGTAAATTTCTTATAATTTCCTATTAAGACATTATATCATCTGAAAATAGTAAGTTTCATTTTTTATTTCTCATCTTTGTTTCTTTTATTTGTGTTTTTGTCTATTGGACCATCTATATTTTCCAACACTATGATGAACAAGAATTGTGAAATAAGACATATTTGTGGCATTCTACCACTATGATTTCATATAAGCCAGTATGGGTATTCTATCACTATTTTATATAAACCAAATTACCTTCTATATGACCCACCTCCAAAAGCTTTATCTTGGGGATTAGGACTTCAGTGTATAATTTGTGGTGACACAAACATTTTGGTCATAGTACTTAGCAACTCTGACACTTGCAAATCATACAGTGGACAGACTTTTTGGAGCTATTGCTCTGGGTAGAAAGCAACAGGTGTTACATATATATATATATATATATATATATATATATATATATATATATATACACACACACACACACACACACATATATATATATATATATATATGCATATGTATAATGTTCATAGTTTTTAGTTGTACATAAATATATAAATATATTTCATATATAAGTATTGCCCTTAATTCTTCATCTTCTTCAAAATTGGAGTTAATATTATAGCAGTTTTTTCAAAAGTTAATAAGCACATTTTTCTTTGTTACTCTTTAGAATAAATACTTTTAAGAGGAGAAATTGTTCTCTTAAAGTATAAACAACATTTTCCTCATTGTACATCTGATTTCATGTCACCCATATTGGTATTTATAGTTTTTATCAGTAGTGTTTCAGTGACAGTAAACATTTTTTTGGAAGTCTGTCACCAGGACTTCTAATCTTATTTCAGAATATTAAGTAACAAAGAATTTCACTTAAGAAAATGCTTAGTGTGGAGAAAATTCCAGGAGACCTATTCAAACACTGCCTTGAAGCTGATGATATTAGAATATTCTGGCTATAATGGATTAGAAAAGTTCGGTGAAATCTACATACTAAAGTACAAATGCATCACCTAGCATTCTCAGAATCATCTGTGTTTGTGAGATGGAGATGGATTTAGTGACAAACATTTATTTGACAGCAGAACTGTAGCTGCCCTAATTTTAAAGCAGTTGATGGCTTCCACTGTTAAGTGCCATTATCATGGAATGATACAACACTTATCACAGCAGCTGCTATCAACACTCTACTCTCACATCCCCATGCTGTATAAATTCCACGTGATAAATATCAGATTGTTTTCAGTGAGAAGTGGTTAAAATATTATGACAGAAAACATACTTCCTTGTTCCTCTATTAATTTGAAGGATTTCCTAATTCAATGAGTGAAAGAAAAATGGGGAATTTCAGTAGAAATGCAAAAATTGTCTAATTTTTTGTGTAAATAGCCATTAATCCTCACTCTCATTTCAGCAGCAGCAGACATGAAAAATTAACCATTTCATGATCCCTGTGAGCCTGGGTGCACCCATCAGTGGAAAGTCAGCTTGAGCACATGAAAGTGCAATACAGCCAGTTAAATTTGAATTTCAAGAGAACAGCAATTTTTTTAGTGTGTGCTTACTCCAAATATTGCTCAGGTCAAACATATACTTAAAAGATATCTGTGGAGCTGGGGCCCGAGTCACGGGACTCTGGGCCCCAGGCCGGACCGTGCATAGCACGCCAGACCCCTGGAGAAACTGGGCGCAGTAAGACCCTGGGTCCCTGGCAGGGGTTGCACGGGGCACACCAGCCGGGGCCCGGGTCGCGGGACTCTGGGCCCCAGGCAGAGTAATGCAGAGCACACTGGACCCATGGGGAAACCGGGCCGGGTCACAGTGCTACTGAGTGCCTGATCCCACTACCTCCTCAAATCACACATACTGTCTTCTACTATTGTAAAAAAAAAAGAAAAGAAAAAGAAAAAAGAAAAACATTGGAGAGGGGAGAAGAAGGCCGTGGCGGATGCCAGGATACTGGAGATGCAGACAAAACTTATCCAAAGGCACTGGAACTTATGGAAAAATTCCCCAGGAAGGAGGATTGCTGTTTCTCTATATTGTTAGGAATCTTGGACATCACCTGTAAGGAGAGAGTTTAGCGGAGACCAAGGAAAAAGGCAGTGTTGAAAGCAGTCTCTGCGATGGCGGTGGAGACTTGTATTCAGGAGAAGCAGAAATCGAATCCTACCAACCTTATTTTTTTGGAGAAATTACACAAAATGTTGAATGCTACCATCACGCATGCTTAGGAACACTGGACAACATTCAGAGTGAAAAAAGAGCTTGGGAAAGATTTGAAATGGTGGAGGCAGTGGCAATGGCAGTGGCCAGTACTCAGAGGAGGCAGAGAACTGATGCATTACACCTGGAACCTTTGAAATAATATCCCCAGAGGCATAATTCTACCACCGCACACCCTTGAGAATGTGGGATAATTGGTTGGGCAAAGAGGGTGCTCGGATTGGAGCCTGCCAAGGGGTGAGGCCGGCAACAGACACAGCAAAGCTGGGATTGGAGCCTGCCTTGAGGCAAGGCCTGTGCTGGAGCCTCCGAGGCTAGGATCAGAGCCTGCTGAGGGGTTAGGCCAGTGCTGGGGCCAACGGCTGGCATCGGAGCCTTCTGTGAGGCAAGGCTGGTATTGGGGCCTCCAAGGCCGGGATCGGAGCCTGCGTAGGGGTTAGGCTGGTGCTGTGGCCAGTGAGGCCGGGATCGAAGCCTGCTGTGAGGCAAGGCCGGTGCTGGGGCCTCCGAGGCTGGGATCGAAGCCTGCTGAGGGGTTAGGCCGGTGCCAGGGTCAGCGGCCGGCATTGGAGCCTTCCGTGAGGCAAGGCCGCTACTGAGGCCTCCGAGGCCGGGATCGGAGCCTGCCTGCTGAAACGAACTTGCTCAGTCCTGGGGGGCAAATCTGGCACTGAGTCCATTTGGAACCAAGATCCTCAGAAAGATGGACAAGGGCTTAGGTTGCAGTTCTGCAGCCACTTATCTGCAGCGATTTTTTACCTTTTATGAAATAAACTCCTTTAAGTTCCTGTTCACGGTGCTAAAAGTGGAGATTCCTCTCTGGGAAAAAATCTGAAATAATTATTGACATGGACAACTGCCTTCTGTACAATTGACAATGTTTTAATTTCCATCCCCAGTATTTATACCCTATACACCGTGTAAGCACCAAAGGACAATAGTGAGGCATTACGTGTAAACAAGATAAACAGGATAAAAGAAGAGCCATGGTGTCACAGTTTAAAATTCATCTGGGACTAGGTGATTAAAGTCAGCCCCCTTGGCCTTTGTCATTAGAATCATGTTTCTGGCCTTGGGTGAGCTTTAGGGGGCAAGGTCTGGAGTCCAGAAAGGCATCCGGAACAGGCAGGCAACTGTAAAGGTGGGGGTTCACACCCAAAGTTTGTTTTGGGGAAATTCAGTCTTCTAGGATCTCCTTTGATCCTTCCAGAGTCTTTTTGTCTCTAGGGCT
The DNA here is from genome assembly GCF_963383645.1 of Muscardinus avellanarius. Classification (NCBI taxonomy): domain Eukaryota; kingdom Metazoa; phylum Chordata; class Mammalia; order Rodentia; family Gliridae; genus Muscardinus; species Muscardinus avellanarius. The sequence continues at coordinate 52,765,450 of NC_137801.1, forward strand.
TAGTCCAGGCACTCCTTTATCAAGATCTATGGGCTGCATTGCAGATTTGTCCGGTCCTCTCTGCTCCGCCATCCCCTATGAGGCAATACTTATATTACAGTTAGTAAAACAGGGAAAAAACATTATAACACAGGTGATTGGATTTCTATAATTGTTCTTTAATGCATCACTTTTGGGCAGACTTTTGAGACTTTTACTGTCCTGCTGCTGAGTCCTAAGGATAGGCTTGTTAAGGCCAGATAAGAGCTTATTAGCATCTCTTAAGAGGAAAAACAAATGGCCCAGGTTCCAGAGACAGTTTTGCATCTCTTTGGAAAGTGGGGCAAGAAGTGGGTTTGCAGCTTGCCCTGCTGGTAGAGAGGTGCTGGGAGCTAATCTTTAGATCAAAGTACTTGCCTTCAGAAAAAAACCAAAAGGAATTTTGCAGCCCCTGAATTCTGGCTGCCCTTTACTAGAAACTTTATCTTTCATGGACTCAATTTTTTCCATAGTCCTAATTCTTGGGATCCTGTTTTACATCATTGGAGCTTTTTAGTATAGAAATCTAAGAGCAGGGAATACTTCTGCCAGAGATGACGCCTCTTTCCTTGGGGCGTGGCCTCCGTGGACCTTGCCGATTGATACAAGTGTTTGTCACGCTCATATATGCCAAGGTGGGCGGTGGCACCTGCCGAGGGTTTAGGCCGGTGCTAGGGCCAGTGAGGCCGGCATCAGAGCCTGTCGTGAGGCAAGGCCAGTGCTGGGGCCTCCAAGACCAGGATAAGAGCCTGCCAAGTGGTTAGGCTGGTGCTGGGGCCAATGGCTGGCATCAGAGCTTGCCGTGAGGCAAGGCCAGTGCTGGGGCCTCTGAGACTGGAATCCGAGCCTGCCGAGGGGTTAGGCCAGTGCCGGGGCCAATGCCGGCATCAGAGCCTTCTGTGAGGCAAGGCTGCTACTGAGGTCTCCGAGGCCGGGATCGGAGCCTGCCGAGGGCTTAGACCAGTGCTGGGGCCAGCGAGGCTGGCATCGGAGCCTCCCGTGAGGCAAGGCCAGTGCTGGGGCCTCTGAGGCTGGGACCGAAGCCTGCCAAGGGGTTAGGCCGGTGCCGGGGTCTCCAAGGCCGGGATTGAAGCCTGCTGAGGGGTTAGGCCTGTGCCAGGGCCAGCGTGGCTGGGATCAGAGCTCACCATAAGGCAAGGCCAGTGCTGGGGCCTCTGAGGCCAGGATTGGAGCCTGCCAAGGGGTTAGGCTGGTGCCGGGGCCAGCAGCCGGCATCAGAGCCTTCTGTGTGGCAAGGCCACTACTGAGGCCTCTGAGGCCGGGATCGGAGCCTGCTGAGGGGTTAGGCCTGTGCTGGGGCCAATGGCCAGCATTGGAGCCTTCCGTGAAGCAAGGCCACTACTGAGGCCTCCAAGGCCAGATTGGTGCCTACCAAGGGGTTAGGCCGGTGCTGGGGCCAGCGAGGCCTGGATCGGAGCCTGCCATGAGGCAAGGCCGCTACTGGGGCCTCCGAAGCCAGGATTGGAGCCAGCTGAGGGTTAGGCTGGTGTCAGGGCCAGTGAGACCAGAATCGGGGCCTCCCATTAGGCAAGGCCGCTGCTTGAGCCAGCAAGGTCTGGATCAGTCCACCAGATAGCCAGGCCACTACTGGGGTTGTCAAGAGTGGGATCGGTACTTGCAATGAGGCATGCACAGAGAAATATCGCAGAAAATAAAAATTAGATGGTTCCCCTAATCAGCAAAAACTAGGAGGAAAGGGGCAACAGGAAGAGGTCAAGCTATAGAAAGGGCCCTATAGTGAAGCAACTGAGGTGATCAATCAGAGGGTATGGAATAGGGGAGGATGGAGCCTCTTTAAAAAGCAGGATGTACATAAACAAATGTGTCAAAGTTAATCACCAAGCAAGCATGGGATCAAGGGAGGGGGAGGGAATGGGATGGGGGCTGGATGAGGGCTAATTGGATGATGTGTGCTTGTATATCCTCTCAAGTTTTGTATTCCAATGTAATATGTGATTACAACGCACAAATAAAAAATTAATTAATTAATTAATTAATTTTAAAAAGATATCTGTGGTGCCAGGTGTGGTGGTGCACGCTTGTAATCCCCGTGCTTGGGAGGCTGAGACAGGAGGATTGCGCAGGTTCAAAGCCAGCCACAACTGGCTAAAGAGACCCTATTTCCAAATAAAATATAAAATAGATCTGGGAGTATAGCCCGGAGGTAGAAAGCCCCTGGGTTCCATCCCTAGTACCACAAAAAAAAAAAAAAAAAAAAAAATGTATCTGTGGTGTATTTGAAAGGCAATGTACTATTGTTGTACTGTGAATTGAACCTAGGGACATTCTATTTCCAAGCTACAGCCCTGGCCCCATTTTCTATTTTTTTTTATTTATTTTAAAATAGGGTCTCCCTAAGTTGCTGAGGTTTTCTTGCTAATTTGCTCAATCTTGCCTAGAACCTGCAACCCACCTGTCTCAGCCTCTTCAGTACTAGGATTACAAGCATGTGCGACCATGCCCACTTGACAATATTGTATTTTACTCAGCAACCTACATAATAATCTTTAACACTTTACTTTAGGCCACTTCTTCCAATATGTTGTAATCCCTTTATTATATAAACCATGCAAGGGCATCAGAAGCATAGGAGAGTATATTAGTGGGAGTTTCAGAGCAAGAAGTAACACAATAAAATTTATTTTTCTGTGTAAGTCTAAAGACAATCTTGATGTTTTCTACTTGATATGGTGATAGTATGTTCCAGTTACATGCTAAAAATTTAAATATCATTACTAAAGGCAAATCTCTTATATGAGATTGTTTTTTCTAAAACATGACTTATCAAAACATAATACCTACATCAATAGTATGAGCATTACCAGTGAACTTGTGAGAAACACATATCAGACTCGGGGCCATACTTTCTAAACAAAATCTTTGAACCTCCCAGAAATCCTTTTAGTAAATCCTCTCACACACTAGAGAATTGCCCTCATGTCAGCACAGCAAGAAGCCACAGGTACCCTACTAAAGAATAATACCAGAGTTGCAAGAGCTTTGGAAAGGTTCTTCCTTGTGTTATATTTGACCTTGAGGGACTAAGGCCAAAATATTGGGTATTTCTCTTTAGTCTCTATTTTCTAATTTGTTCTCTAAGTCTCATTTGTTCAAGCCCTAGAATGTCAGTTTTACCAATTCTTTTAAACTGTTTTGCAGGTGATGGTTAATACTTCAAAACATGTTTATTTGCTGTACTCCTTTAAAATGTTAACAAACAACATTTATGCAGTTTTATAAGAAAAACACAAAACAGAAATATCAGGAATAAAAGTTCTCATTTGTATCTTTGTCAAAAGAAAAAATGATAATTCCACAGGGTTTTACAAGGACAGAAATTTAGTTAAGAAAAATGGAGACACATGTTCAGGAGAAAATTTTGCCACCATAAGATTGTGAGAAAGGCCCTGAGATCTTTATAGTTTATTTGTTATAGGGCACCAATAGAGAAAGGTGGCTAGTAGCACATGGAAACATGAGATGGCAGTATCCTTCCTTTGAAATTTCGGGCTGACAAAAGGTAAAATATGCTTTGGGTAAGAAACCCAGGGAGCTGAGTTGTGAAACTGGGTTGAAAGGCAAATGTGTGACTCTCTGGAACCTTACTCCCAGAAAATCATGTGAGGCTCTGACAAAAGGTAAAAATTTTAGGTATGAAGTTAGGTATGAAATTAGGCTATCATGATTAAAACTGTGGCTCATTGAGACCTTTTGTTTAAGAGCAAACAAGCTCTGTAAAGTATAACTGAGAATTATGATGTGTTTAGGTTTTAAAGCTGTTGTGGTTGTAAATGGCACAATGGGCTCTTTTTTATTCAACTAAAGTTTGTTGAATAGGAAAATTAAAACTAATAGGCAGCTTGGTGCTGCTTTAACAAATCTTCATTACAAAATCAGTAGACCTCAGCTACTTAGCGAGACCCTTCACAACTCAGTGAGACCCTGTTTCAAAAAATAAAAAGACCAAAAAATAGGACTGGGAGTGTAGCTAGGAGGTGTAATGCCCCTGGATTCCTACCCCAGTACTTTAAAAAAAAAAAAAAAGTAGAAAGTAGAGAAGAGAAGAAAAACAGCATGTTGTCATGTTGTTCGCATGCTAGAGAGCCCGAAAATGAAACTCTGATCCCTTCTTGGGACTCCAGGCTTTAATTAGACTTTGCATTGATATCTTCTTAGAAGTGTAACCAAGGCAATGAGCTAGTAACCTACTTCTTAGACACAGTGGTGCCTTTTTGCCTCCAGAGAGTGCACCTACTAAGTACAGGAGTCAATAATCTACCTGGCTTTCACTCTATCTTAAAGGATCTAAAATGCTCCAGGCATAGCCGGGCATGGTGGTGCACGCTTGTTATCCCCGTGCTTGGGAGGCTAAGACAGGAGGATCGAGGATTGCACAGGTTCAAAGCCAGCCTCAGCTACTTAGTGAGGCTCTCAGCAACTTAGTGAGACCCTGTTTCTAATAAAATAGAAAATAGGTCTGGGAATATAGCCCGGAGGTAGAAAGCCTCTGGGTTCCACCCCCTGTGCCACCAAAAATAAATAAATAAATAAATAAATAAATAAATAAATAATGCTCCAGGCATATTTATTGTTGTCTTGGGGTTTTTAATTGTCTCTACATATTTTTAGGGCTAACAGCTTTACTATAGGTAAAAATTAGAACAAAAAAGCAGAGAGAAAGGAACTCTGCATTGTAACATCTGCTGCCACCCCTCCCTGCCTGAGTGCTTGAGAAGTACCCAGGCTCTGACTACTTTATTTACACTTTGGAAATTAATACCAGAGCAATTTTACAATACCAGAACAAAAACTGTCTTCCTTTCCTTAGATATTTGCCTTCTTCCTGCCTAATATTTTATTTCTTCTATCTTATCTCATTTTTGCATAATGACTTATGGTCATATAAACTTGGAAAGGCTGCCTCTATTTTGTTTTGATGTCATTAGCTTAGTAGTCTTACACTTTGTATTTTAGAAGTCCTGTACATTTTGAGTGTTACGGTGAAAGATGAATGTTACTGTTCAGGATGAGGCTTACCATTTAGGGGAACAGTCCCTGGGGACCTTTGTTAGATCCCCGGGAACAATTCCCCTCAAAAAATCCATGTGTTCTTGTCCTGAGCTAAGGATAAATATGCAATAGCCAGGGCTCTTGATGAAGACTTAAAGGAGTTTATTAAAAAGATAGAAATACAGAAGATAGTTATAGCCCCATGCCACTCCTGAATGAATTTACTGAAATACAAAACCTGGAATAGTTTTTTATAGACACAAGGTCCTCAATCTTGTTCTATGTAACTCTGACATAAGTCCATCCCTTTGATTTTTCCGCCGAACTTTGGTCCATGCTCAAATTTTTCCTTTCCTGAAGGTTGATCCCCTCCTCCCATCCTAACTAGATTATCGGTTATTATGTAAGCCTGTCTCTAGAATGAAGAAGTCCTATCTCCCCTTCTCTTTCCACTTCTTAGTTAATTTATGTTACAATAGCTGCCTGCTTCTTGGCAGAAACCAAGTCCTTCCACATGTCTGCCTCTCACCCAATTTTGAAATATATTTATTAATAATCAGGGCTTTCTCAAATCTTCCTAGGCCATTCCCAATGCTGGTACATTAAGAACACAAATATCTAAAAGACTGTTGTTGTTATATAACAAAATTATCTTAATAAAATGTAAAATTTGTTCTCTAGGCTTGTTTCATAAAATTTTATCAAAATAAAATCAATATCTTAAGAAAACAAAATGCTTTTGTGCATAGAACTAATTGATTTAATGTGACTCTAAGAAAACCCTTTAAAATTTTCTCTTAATTTTTTTTTTTTTTTTTTTGGTGGTACTGGGATTCCTGGAAACCCTTCTACCTCTGGGTTACACTCCCAGCCCTATTTTTATACTTTTTTATTTGGAAACAGGGTCTCTTAAGCCAGCACGGCTGGCTTCGAACCTGCGTGATCCTCCTGTCTCCACCTCCCAGGTGCGGGGATTACAAGCGTGCGCCACCACACCTGGCAAATTTCTCTTAATTTTAACCAGTGTTAACACATACATTTTTATAAGTTTTCCACTTTACAAATTATTTGCAGCCTCTTCAACCCCCATGAAACTTGGTTAAACAATTAATTTTTATTCTCATATTTCTTTTCCCTATAAGGTAACTCAGTTATCTAGAATAGCAATCTTGCCATACAAAATTATTTTCCACCTAAAAATATTTTTATCTTTAAACTGTCTTTATTATAACATCTCTCATTCCTACAAGTCTTCCCTTTTGTTTATTTACTTTTCTGTTTGGGTTCTGGTGATATAATAAGTATTTTATCTATTAGTGTGGCCAGTATGGCTATATCTGATTTACCTTGCTGGCATAGCTTTGAGGATTTTTTCTTAATAAAAATTTTTATCTCTTAATTTTTCCCTGCAAAATAGAACTAGCTGCAAAAAAGTGTCATTTTTATACATTTTTTTCCCCTGGTGGCCATCTTCTGTGTCTTTTGATTTACACTACCAAACCCAGGCACAGAATGACTAGAAATTTAATGGGGTACTGGCAGTCTCAGTAGATGGTCCATTTTCCATGTGATAGAAGACAAATAAAAATATTCCTTTAGTTCTGTGTGTAATTTTTCATAGAGCATCCCATGGGCTACCTGGCACCCATTTCATGCATGGCCAAAAATGAGATGCATCTACTGGATTATCCATGCTTACCTGGATTACAAAGAGCTGACTCCTAGTTACAACTATCAGACACATATATGCGGTATCTGTGGTGGGCTGTCAGCAAACTGTACCCAGTTATAAGCACCAGACACATATGTAATGCATCTGTGATGGGGTGTCAGCAAGCTGTGAGGCCAGCACCTTGATGACTGCGAGCTTGGTTGTGCTGTGCTAATTGTAGCACATGTTGCTTCCTGTCTGCAATTCCCCTTGTTGCCAAAAGAAAGTGTACTCAGTCTATATGTTTAGTTTTAGTAGGATGATGACCAGTAAGGGAATGGAATTTAGGATGTCCAGCATCTTCAGTTCTATCATCTAAATCATTTAATATTTTTAGGTATTGTTTTATTAGTCTGATCATCATTTCCAAATTTTCAGAATGTTCAGATAAAAGAATGGTTGTTTTTATTAAATCAATGTATAGAAAATTATAACTTGACCTAAACCCTAATTTCTAGTAAACCTTGTTAACTTTCAGTAAAGACATCAAAACAAAGGCATTTTACAATACTCTTTTTTTTTTTTTTTCCAGTGGTACTGGGTTTGGAACCCAGAGGCTTTCTACCTCCGGGCTATACTCCCAGACCAATTTCTATATTTTATTTGGAAACTGGCTCTCACTAAGTTGCTGAGAGCCTCACTAAGTAGCTGAGGCTGGCTTCAAACCTGTGTGATCTTTGTATCTCAGCCTCTCAAGCACAGAGATTACAAACATGTGCCACCACGCCTGGCTACAATATCTTTTTTTTTTTTTTTTTTTTTTTTTTAGGATCTGGAGATGGAACCCAGGGCATCCAACCACCGAGCTACACCCCCTGCCCTATTTTTTATTCTTTATTTTGAAACAGGGTCTCGCTAAGTATCTAAAGCTGTCCACGAACCATTATCCCCTAGTCTCAGCCTCCCAAATGCTGGGATTAAAATCATGTGCCACCACGCCCGGCTAACCTTTTTTCTATATACAGAAAATTTAGACGTCTACTTAATGGACCCAAATGTTATTGTAAATCCTAAGACACATGAACATTTTCAAGTATTAATTACACTTTGCATTTACCCAATTTAATAATTAAATTATAGGTTACCCCTGAAAATTGTGACATTATATAAGTATTATTGGTATATTAAATCATTTTTCTGCCACAGAAAGAAACTTTAAAAGCAATGAATATTTTATTTGGAATATCCTACAAAGGCAAATATAATCTTTATTGAACATTTACCTAGGAATAAAGGCATGTGTTAATAATTTTAAGGACATTTTTATTTTAATCCCATAAATGAATCTTAAATTTACTCAGTTACTAGATTCATTTAAGTAATATGAACTCAGAAGCATTTGGTTTTATGTTTTGTAAATTTTATGAGTATTCATTTGCTAATATGTCAATTTGTGGTACCACATAGACAAAGGCATTACACTCATAACACAGCAAGCAACATTAAAAGATAGGAGACAAGAGAGCAACAGACACTAAACAGAGAAATAATCCTTTGATAGCTGTTAAGTAAAGACAGCAGGAGAAAAAATATAAAAAAGACAGAGACTAAAACAGCCTCTAGATAGACAAAACAAAAATAAACTTAAAACAAAAAACAGAAACAAAACATCCAAAACAAAAAAATCCCAAACAAAACAAAACAAAAGAGAATCAAAAGAGAAAATGCATGCACACAAACCCAGGGAGAATTTGTAAAAATCCATGAGTTTGAAAAAAGCTGTAATAAAAGCTATGGTTTGCTCTAAATTTGTATAGATGCTTACATAAGAAAGCTTTAATTTTTGTCTTCTTCCTAGAATCTTAGTTTTCTTTTAGACTGTAAGAGAACAAACCACATTAGAAAATAGAATTATCTTACAAGATTTTAAAAGAAACCTTTAAACTTAAGCATCTATCTAGGTAGAAGTTTTTTGTGAGCTTGACAAGCAGTATCAGAGGCCATCAGTCACTCTTGGGAGGGGCCATTTGTCCCTTCCAGAAGTAATAGCAAACATCTTTTTATGCATATTAAATTTGGGATAATGTAGAGTTCTTCTTTATTTTTCTTCCCACCACCCCCTATAGGATGGAGGGTTTTTTGTTTGTTTGTTTGTTTGTTTTTTGTTTTTTTGGTGGTGCTGGGGTTTCTGGAAACCCTACTACCTCCAGGCTACGCTCCCAGACCTATTTTATATTTTTATTTGGAAAACAGAGTCTCTTAAGCCAGTGAGCCTGGCTTTGAACCTGCGCCATTCTCCAGTCTCTGCCTTCTAAGTGCGGGGATTACAAATGTGCACCACCATGCCCGGTGAGGTTTTTGTTTGTTTGTTTTGGTTTTGGTTTTGGTTTTGGTGGTATTGGGGTTCCTGGAAACCCTTCTACCTCTGGGCTACACTCCCAGACACCTTTTTTTTTTTTTTTAAACAGGGTCTCTTAAGCCAGCAAGGCTGGCTTCGAACCTGAATGATCCTCCTGTCTCAGCCTCCCAAGTGTGGGGATTACAAGCGTACGCCACCACTCCAGTAAGGGATGGAGGTTTAAACCCACCTCATTGACAGAAACTGACCAATGATATAGCTCTCCCAAATATTTAGAAAGCCCTGGTGAGCCAAGTTGTCCTTCGCCTCAGTTCTCATTTGCACTTTAAATTTTTTGAGCTTAGTAAACCTTCCATTGTTGCTATCTATTTATATGTAAATTTAGTTAAATTAGAAGTGATTTTCTGACTATACACAGACATCAGAGCTGAGATCCCTGCACATGATCTGTCTGCATTTGTGTGTGTGTCTTAGCTCTAGAAGTCAGTGGCAGTGAGGTACTGCAATGTGCTCAGTGAAGGTGTGGCAAGGGCACAGCTTGGGGCAACCTCCATCACAGCTGCATTGACTGGAGTCTCTGAGGCAGTCAGAAGCAGGCTGTGTGCACCAGCAAGGAAAGGCCACCCACTTTTACCAGCCCATGGCAGGGATGTGGCTTCAACCAATGGGTCAGTCTTCTGTAGTGACAGTGGTGGCCATGATGGCATCCCAGAGCTGGGAGCCTGAGTGCTCAGTGCTGAAGCCCAGGACAACCACTCTCACCATTTTAGGTTTTCTCCTCTGTTCATTTGCTGTTTTTCTCAAGATCCTGTGACTTGCTCACTCTTAGCTTAAAAGACAGAGCACAGATTATGTCTAACTGTAGGTCACATGGGATTAAACTGCCCCATTTGAACCTGTAAGAACATGTATCTTAGTTTGGCAAGCCACAGTTAGGCCCACCAGTGAAGGTACAGTAGGCTGCCCTGAATGCAGCATTATCTGGAGTGACCCCATTAAAACAGCAGCAGCTGAAGGTCTGGAAGCCCTGAGACTCACTGCCCACTGTAAGCCATGAGTCTGTCGTACTGGGGCAGTGGTCCACTCTAAATGGTAGAGACTGTCTGCACCCCAGCAGTCTCTGAATCCCAGCAGCTGCAGCTCAGCATAACTCCACATTTTGATTTTTTTTTCTGATTGTTTTTCTTTCCTACACACTGTCTTGCTTACTCTTATTTTGAGAGGTACAGCACAGATTAAGTCTATTTGTAAACCCAATCTGAGCCTGTAAGAACACATGGCAGAACCCCCTGAAGTTATACACTTTTAATTCTTTTAATTTATCCTTCCATTTTTCCCAGCCAATGCACCAAAATTGAAATAGGGATTCTCCTCTTATTAGGGTTTGTGTCCAAAGGATCTCAATGGATAACGTCCAAAGACTAGCTAAGGGTATAGGAATATGAAAGTTTATTTGAAGTTAGGAAAAGATAGAAGACAAAACATTTCCTCTCCCAAAGGGGGAGTCCCAGGAAGAGAGTGATTTTGAACTTCTTGGGGAGTAGGCTTTTAAACTTCCCAGAGGTTTTCTATCTGTTCTTTTATAACTGGCCAGAATTGGGTTTGTGGGAGCCAATGACTTTTGCAGTTTCTATCATTAATTTGAATTATCATCTGGAGGCTGGCCAGAGACCTGATTCTCTGGTGCCTTCAGTCTCTTGCCTTTCAGCTTATGTCCTCCAACCTTAAATAAAAGGGGATGCAGATAGATGTTTTGATTCTTCCTGTTCCCAGATCCTCTCCTATACCTCATAAATCTGAAAGTTTAAGTCAGAGAAAGATAGAGGACAAAGTAGATCCCTCCCAAAGAGGGTTCCCAGAAAGAGAATGACCTTGAAGCCTTTGTGGAGTGGGCTTTTGAACTTTTCTGAGGTTTTATATGTTCTTTTATGATTGTTCAGAATTGTGTTTTGGGGAACCAATGACTTTTGCACAATTTTGATCCTTAATCTGACTGAATATATGAGGGATGATCAGGGTGCCCATCACCTTCTGGCTTATTATTTCCTCCAACCTCACAGAAAACACAGATGCAGATGGCCTCTTTTAATTTTTCTGTTCTCAGGTCCTCTGTGCTGCCTTAAAATTTTTTAATTTTTGTGGAAGACTTATCTAAGGAGCTCTGTGAAATGATCAAATAAATGATTGGAATGAAGAAAAACTAGTAGATTTAAAATACAGCTGAGCTTTTACAAATACAAGATATCTAAATTTTAGATAAAAATGAGAATAAATATTTCCCAAATATTTTATAAAACATATTCATGCTAAAATATTATTCATTGTTTATCTGAATTTTGTATTTTACTAGGCATCATATATATTTTTCTTTGCTAAATCCAACAACCATACATATATAACAGTAAGCAAATTGACTTGTCAAATCTGAAAATATTATCCCCTCATCTTAGAAGATAAATGGCTTGATGATAAAAGAAGGAATCTACTGAAAAACTTGCCTTTCTCTCATACTCAGGGATGAATAGATATAGTCAGAAACCCTATATAAATTAAAAAACACTCACCTGCTACATAGTAAATCAATTCTTCAGTTCTTCATTAATAAAATACAATGCTCAAGCAAGGAATCACTGACATTTAATGAGGGACAAAATAGAAGAACCATGATGATAAAGAGTTGGCTTTAATAATATAGGTATAAAAAGAATATCTAAAAAGGAGAAATCTGAAAGTTTAAATTGATAAACTATTTTAAAATGTGGACAATAAGAAAAAGGGTACAAAAGAAAGAAAGCAATCAAGCAAGTAAGCAAGAAAAAAAACAAAAGAAGAAAAAAGACAAAAAGAGAAAGAAAGAAAGAAAGAAAGAAAGAAAGAAAGAAAGAAAGAAAGAAAGAAAGAGGGAGGGAAGAAGAGGGTAGGGAGGAACAACAGGTAGGAGGGAGGAAAGAATGAATGAACTAATGAAAAAAGGAAGAAGTGTTAAGAGATAAACAGAAAATCAAGAAAACTCAGTATTGATCCAATGAAATGAATGAAGTAGCAAAGATGGGAAAGAAGAAAACAGGAGTATAGAGACCCAAATAAAAAATGGCAAAAAAGCACTATTTAGAACAGCTGTGAAGTGACTATATAAACTTTATTTTCCTTACAGAAAAATTGTTTATTGAATATAAGAAGAAAAAGAAATGAAAAAAATAGTAAAGAAATAAATGTTTTTTTTAAATAAAACCTTGCTTTTAAAATGTTAAATATTATTCACAAAATAAGGCAGAACAAATACCTAATTAAAAACAAATGAATAAAATTATTAAACTTTAGAGTTATTCTGGAAACAGCCTTCTTTTTTTTTTTTTTTTTTTTTTTTTTTGGTGGTGGTACTGGGGTTCCTGGAAGCCCTTCTACCTCCGGGCTACACTCCCAGACCTATTTTTACATTTTTATTTGGAAACAGGGTCTCCTAAACCAGCGTGCGTGGCTGGCTTCGAACCTGCGCGATCCTCCTGTCTCTGCCTCCCAAGCGCGGGGATTACAAGCGTGCACCACCACGCCCGGCTAAAAACAGCCTTCTTAGTGAGCTTTGTTTGACCTCCATGTAACACATAGTGATTAGATAAATGGAAAATCCATGTATTTATTCCAAGATTCTCTTTGACTTGAATAATGGCTTTATTGCCATAAACTAATCTTGTTCTTCAATTCTTTTTATGACTTCTTGGTTAAGCATGTTTAAAGGTATATAAAACTAAGACACAGACTCTTCACCAACACCATCAAAAATCTCAAAGAAAAGAATGAGAAAAGATGACTAGGTTTGTTAATTAAAAAAAAAAAATGCCAGGTGGGTGGTGCACGCTTGTAATCCCCATGCTTGGGAGACAAAGACAGGAGGATCGCACAGTTTTGAAGCCAACCTCACTGGCTTATGAAACCCTGTTTCCAAATTTAAAAAAGTATAAATATAGGTCTGGGAGTGTAGCCCGGAAGTAGAAGGGTTTCCAGGAACCCCAGTACCACACACACACACAAAAAAAACTGTAATTTCAATAAACATATCAGAAAAAGTTTTTATTTTAGGAGATGGATTAAAGCCTTCTAAGAGAACAAATATGCTTATTTTAAAACCACATAAACAACATAAAATTATCCCTGTGGATATCAAAATTATTAATATAATAGTTTCTAGATAATTTAACAGTGAGATCACCAAGAAATTAAATAACCTATAAAATATGTTTTAATGCCATATAAGATGTTTCTTTTTTAATAGCAAAGCTTGTTATAAAGCCCTAAAATGGTTAAAGAATAAATATGTAAATGTTACTGGCAGAATTTTTAAATGTCATAATTAATGTTTAATTTGAAAATAAAAAATAAAGAAAATTATGCATTTTTTGTCACTTCTTTTCCTGCAGTACAAGCTGAAGGAGAGCACACATCATGGCCTGCCTTCGTTTATTCACTACTGTTGAACAAGTATATAAAATAATATCTGGATGTAGTAAAGCACTCAATAAGTATTTTCCAAATGAATGAATGAATGGATGGCTATTCAAAGATATTTGTTTAGTTAATACACTTGAAGAAAATTTTTACCTTCAACTCCTCAGTATGTTAAAGCTTTATTCTCCAGTCCCTAGGCTTTTAGCCAAAAGTCATCTTCAAGGACATAGCTGGGCTTCTGCCTCAAAGATGGGGGTCTAAGATTTATCATCTAAGTTTGTTTTCAGGTGACTTTTCTTTCAGGATAATAGAATACAGTTTCTAAATGCCTTGAAGGCATGAAAGTAGAAACAGGCAAAACCTAGAAAAAAAGTGAGGTGAGGAAAACTGTGAATAGTTCATTCTTCTAACAGGTTAATGGTTGCTAAGCTCCTCAGGTCCAGAGCTCAGCCCTGCAGTACTTGGAGATCTCAGCTATTGATATTCCAGGGAGAAGGTAAAAAGGGGCATGCAGTATTGATTTTTAAAAATAGCATGACATGTATTTTATATATCTTTAAAACTAGAAAATAATACTTGTTTTTGTAAAATGTAGAAAATTAGAAATAAAAATAAAAAAATTCATGAAATATGCCTTTCATTATATATTAGCCATTTAAAATATGTGTTCCCAAGCTTTTATTCTTGAAAAATATTATTCCTTAATGTACATGATATACATAAAAATATATCAAAACTATTCATTAAGCCAAAAATGAGAAGGAGGGAGGAGGGAAGAAATGTGGTGAGAACTGGCTAAGGGCTAAATGAGTAAAGGTGTGCGTGTATGCCTCTACCATTTTGTACTCCATTAAGATGTATGACTACAATGCACCAATAAAAAATAAAAAAATATTATTAAACTGTTATTTTTCCCTAACCAATGAACTGATACAGACAGTTTTTTTCTTCTTTACAAAGGTAGGATTTTATGATTTTGGCATAATGCAGACTGTTTCTATCTCATGCACTTCCAGAGGGGAATCATACATGTAAATGATATTTGAATACATTCAACAGACGTATTTTCTCTAAATTATCAAACAAGAAAAAATCATGTCATATATATTTTTCTTTTATGTGAACACAGCTTTCTTTGTCTCCTAGTTCTCTTTACAAACTATGTATGGGTACTTGTTAGGTACCAAAGAGCCTTTGGAAAGCCCCATTCTCTATTTTATTCATTTGTCTTTTATTTATTTATTTATTTATTTATTTATTTATTTATTTATTTATTTATTTATTTATTTGTGCTACTGGGGTTCTTGGAAACCCTTCTACCTCCAGGCTACACTACCAGACACCATTTTTTATATAATTTTATTTGGAAACAGGGTCTCTTAAGCCAGCGAGGCTGACTTCAAAGCGGCATGATTCCCCTGTCTCAGCCCCCCAAGTGTGGGAATTACAAGCGTGCGCCACCACGCCCAGCTTCATTTGTCTTTTAATGTACAAAATTTCAGGTTGTTAATCACCAGTATTGAACGAAGTAAAGGTTTGGATATATCATTCTTCTTTACATTAAAAATAGTTTTCAGAAATCTAACTTACTTTATTTTTAAGTAAAATTTGCATGCTTAAAGGCAAAAGAGAAAGAAAGAAAAAATTAAAATGTTGGAGCTTTCAATTACATCATCCCACAAATTCTATTTTATTACTTTGGAAATGGTGCCATCTAGTGGTTTGATAGTATTAATACCAGAAATATCAAAATGGTAGAATTCATTAAAATCACACACACACACCAAAAAAAAAAAAAGAGAGACACACACAGAAAAACATAGAAATTGAAATTCACCAGGCCACTTTCAGACATCTACTCATCTTCCAATAATATTACAGACAAAAAGTGACTTTTCACATTGGAAAGCTTCAGATACTGCAGAATTCAGGATATGAAGGTGATATTAAGTAAGGTACAGGTTCTGATGCTGGTTAGAAAATGTATACCTCTTGAGTATTATAAAAATAGGTCACTTGCAACATTTTCTACACATATTCATGTTAACGTACTTGCCAAATACCAAGTGTTTGTGCTGTATTTTTTTCTCTTGATTTCCAATGTATTTGTCTAAAATATATTTTGATCAGGAGCCAAATTAATGGTATGAGCCTTTAATCAATGATTATTCAACTCACATTACAATTCTTCATTAAACCTACCATTTAGATGAATGTCTGACAGTTCAATCACCAAAGTGGTTTTATATATGCTATTATTGAATTCTCATCAAAACATGTTAATATAATTTCTGTTTTATAGCTAAATAAATCAAATACAACTATGTAAGCAAATTACCTAAACCAACAAAAGCATCCTGTTATGAGAGCTAATAAAACTAGGTAAATAAAATGCCTTCTATTCTACCCTTCATGTTGAAATTCCAGGGCAAAGTAACAAAACCAATGTTAGTTCACTGCATATAAAGACAAAAAGAAAACCCAGCTCCAGAAGGAATAATAATAATAATAATAACAATGCCATTCTTACCATTTATGAAGCACCTGCTATTTGGAAAATGTAAAGAAATTTTTGTCTTTAGTGATAGGTTAACTCAAGTCGTAAGGAAATAAGATTGATCTAAGAAACAGCACAATTTAGTAAATATAATTTGCCCTCCTACTGTCAGCATATGTGACAATTATAATAGGACAAGAACCAAGATTTCCATAATACACATTGCTTATGTATGTATTTGTTTAGTTTTAATTGGACAATTTTAGGTTTTGGAAAGTATTTTGTTTTGATTTGACTTAATGTTGCTGCTATTTTTAAATGCAAAATTTTCTAAGAAAAACTATAATTGGAACTAGAGAACTAAGACCTTATCAGAATTTAATCTCTCCCTTGGAAACCATATATTGTTGGAAAAATAACTTACTTTCATGCAGTTTTTAAAAATATTCTCATTAGCAATTCTGAAAAAGGACGATGATCTCAAACTCTTTATAAACCAGTACAAGTATGTGAAAGCATTTTGAAAATAAAAAACATCATAATTGTTAACAGTGTGGGAACGTTATGGTTTTGGGGAAACTGTCCCTGGGAACCCCTGTTAGGGTACTGGACACAATTTCCCTCTAACCACAACAAAACCCCAAAAACAGAAAAAGCATGGGTTCTTGTCCTGAGCTAAGAGTGTAAACACATTAGCCCGGATTCTTGCTGAAGATTTAAAGAAGTTTATTAAAAAGACAGAAATACAGAATATAGTTAAATCCCCATGCCATTCTGGCATGGGGCGCATGGGGGCAATTCTAGTGTATTCACCAAAGGGACCACACGTGGACCTGGCTTTTTTATACACATGACCTCCATCTTGTTCACATAATTCTGACGTAGTCCCCTTATTTCCCTGCCAAGGTGGAGCCCAGGTGTCCTTTCCTCCTAGGTCTCTTTTCACGAAGGTCATGATCAAAGGTCAGGTCAACCCCCTCTTCCTATCCTACCTAGATTATCTACTCATGTAGATCTGTCTTTAGTCAGAGAAAGTCCTAGTTCTCCCCTCTCCTGTGGACTTGCTAATTACTTTTATCTAAGTCAATAGCTGTTTGCTTCCTGACCAAAACTGAAACCAAGTCTTTCCAGGTCTGCCATTTTGACACAATTATTTTTTAAATATATCTATTAATAATCAGAGCTTTCTCAAATCTTCCTAAGCCATTCCCAATACTGGTACAATAATAATATTATAATGCTGTGATAATGACATATTTATAAGTATAATTTGATTATATATTTATTCTGACATAAGGTAAAAAGATGACTTGAGTAAAATAAGCTTATGTTCATCTCAAATTGCTATAAGAGAATTTTAGAGAAAACCCCAAATTTTGTTATAAAATTAAGGAAAAGAAAATTCCTAAAATTCAAAAAAGTTCAAGATAGGCTGAGTAATAGATATACAGACAGAAACAGATATTTATATTTATATTTGTACTCAGTTTTGCCTGCTAGCCAAAACATAGTGTCAGATAATATTGCTGGTAGAAAAAAGGCAATCCAACCATCTATTTCTTTAGAGAAGCCTCTTTGATTTCACAGAAGAATTAAGTTGTAGAAATGTTTTAAATCCAAAACTATACAGAAAATACTTATATTAATGAATGACTTACTGTACCAGTATTAGGAAATGGCCTAAAAAGATTTAAAAAAGAAGCTTTGGTTATTAATATATATATATGTATGTGTATATATGTATGTATGTATGTATATATATATATATGTATGTGTGTGTATATATATATATACATATATATATATATATATATATGATTTCAAAAGTTGGTAAGAGGGAAGGGCAGTCAGGGCTTGGTTACTGCCAGGATTCAGGTAGCTGTTATAATGCAAATTACCCTTACTAAAAGTAATTAGCAAGTGGATAGAGAAGTTGGGACCTAGGACTTTCACATTCCAAAAACAGGTTTGAATAATAAATGATATCTACCAAAAGACTAAGAATTCCCCAAGAGTATGGGGAAGGGGGATTGACCTTTGTGAAAGGAGAGCAGGTACCACCACAGGGCCCTTGACCTTGTGAATCATTTGGGTCTGAAACAAAGAAACCTAAGTGTATACCAGCAGTTAGGCAGAAAATTAAGGGGCAGACTTAACACTTAGGTCATAAAATTACATGGTAGATTAAGATGGGGGATTTTACACCTGTATAAAAAGCTGTTTTGTATTTTTGAACTTCGGTGACCTCATTTGTGTCACACTCCCATGCTATCCCTGTATAGTATGGGGCTGTAATTGTCTTCTGTATTTCTATCTTTTTAATAATAAACTCATTTAAATCTTCAGTGAGAGTTCGGAATAGTACATATTGATCCTGGTCCAGAAAAAGGACCCTCAGTTTATGGGAATAGTTTCCAAGGGCCTAACACACAGGTCCCCAGGAACAGTTCCCCAAAATGCTAACAGTTACCACAAAACCATAACACTTACCAAAAATTCTATTACATTCACTAGGCTGGATTTCTTGCTCTTTTTCTGATCAGCTCTTTATAATACATATTCAGCACACAAGCATAATTTATCACACCCCTAATTTCATCCTAACAAAAGAAATATGCTGTTTTTCAAAAGTGCATTATTTTGGGGAGGTTAAACAAAGATTATGAATTCACTTGCATTTATTGAGTAGTACAAGATCCATGGAATAATATAGTATAAAAAAGTATGGGACAAGTCAGCAAATATAAATAAATACACAATATTTCCGGAGGCAGTGGGCTTTTATATCTATACTTTAATTAATATTTTAAAATTAATATTATCTTAATGCTTATAATGATAATTACAGGCATTGCTTCTATAATGTGAGAATATAATTTTGTATTTTCTGTCAAAGGAGTTGTCTAAATTTAAACTACCATTTTATAATCTGTTAGGAACTTACATTCCTTTGCAAAGTTAGCATCTCTTAAGAAACTGCAGGTGTTGACCCTTTCCTCAATCTTCCACTGTAGGCGACCAGAAAGAAATTGAAGCTGTAACTCCCACAAATAGGAGTTCAGCATAGGAGGAGCCTTGCATCAGGAATATAAAGGCCACCTGGTTCTTTGTCAGGTGTGTTCTCTCACATACCTGGGACAGCATTTTTTGCCAAAAAGTAAAATCTCTTTGCCAAGCAATTTTCAACCATCTGTCTTTTTTTAATACCACAGAGTTATTTCTAACAGATTTGGTACCCAATGTGAGACTCAGAGCCCCTCCAGAATGGTAATAATTCCTTCTTCTCAAGGGAGAAGCATCCTATTGCCCTATTGCAGTAGTTTTGGGGAAAAGGGGACCCACAACCTCTGGAGTCAGTGACAAGCCTTCAGGTAAAAATTGTGAGGTAACTCGAGAAAGGCCTTAGCAGATATCACAGCAACATGAAACCCACACCTGGACCCAGGTACAACAACATCGGGGAGAAGCAACTAACAACTGGGTGTCAGGCATCTTGGGTAGAGGGTCTTTAAATGAGCTAGTGTGGAGTCTGAATCTGTTGTTCTGGTAGATCCTTGGTGCTTCATATAGAATAAGGCCTTTTCTCTAGAAGAAAGCTGGCTGGGGGCTTTAACTGGCCTGCTGAGAAGTGCCCACTGTGGATGTATTTCCTACAAGGGAGGAAGACAGAGAAAGATGAAGCACATCAGAGGAGGAATGCTAGGAAACCAACAGGAGGATACTAGGCCTCAGTCATCTCAGCCAAGCATGTAGTACTGTTATACAACCAGGAAGGCCAAAGTGGGAAGTACTTGAATGAGACTTAACAGGTGTGGAGTCTAAATATGCTGGCAGATCTGGAATATCCTTGTCAGCTAGGAGCTCTAACTGGCCCACTGAGAAGCACCTAACATGGATATATATCCCACAAGGGAGACAGAGAAAGATGGGAGAACAGACCTTGGAAGAAATACTAGAAACTCTAGCAGGGGAGATTAGGTGTTAGCCAAGTATCTAGTTATAATTCCACAACCAGGGAAACCAAGCAAGATGGAAAATCTCTTCATCCAGCAAAAAGGCTTCCAGGGAGAGAGAAGTGTGAGACAAAATTCCTTCTGGTAGTCAGTTAGGCCTAAAGTTACAATATTAGAGAGATAAGTGCATAAAATTACAGTGTTTGAACAAATTGCTGTAAATCTCTTGTTCTCTATCTATATAGATCATGATGCCTGGCAAATTAAAGCTTTAAGATATATGTTTGCTATCTATTTTTATGTATGTCTATACCCATAAATGTATTGTCTGTCTGTTGTTCATATTGTACCAACAGAGGCTTATGTAATAAAGTACACATACATGTTCTTTTATTTTTAAAGAAAATAAAATTAAGGCAGTTAAATATTTCTTTACGTAAAAAAAAAAAAAAATCAAAGCATGGACAGTTGGTAATTTTAAAGTAAGGCACCCAGATTTCTTTCCCACCGGGTTTCCTGCCAAAGCTTAAATTTTTTATATAGTTTAAAGTTTGCCACCTTAGGCTTTACCTGGGTCTCCACTTGGTTGAGATTGGGTGGTGCCATCTTGATGGACTTAGATGCCTTATCTGGCTCAACTCTAACTTAATTAGGAAATGGGAGCTTGTTCTATAAGTGGGAAAGAAAATGGGCAGAAATGTAAATATTTAATTTTTTTTCTTTTCAGGAACATAATGTGATGATATTTGCAGATCTGCCTAATGGTGACAGTGGCCACCTTAACTATTTTCTTTCAGTGTCATCCATGACTAGCGGTTCCAGTGCCCACATTTGCACCTTATGGGCTTCCATATTTACTAAAAAAATAAAGAAGTAAATAAAAGTAAAAGATGTCATTAAAAACTATCAGATTTTTTTCTTTTTTACTTTTTTATATTTTTATTGGTGCATTATAATCATACATCACATTGGAATACAAGACGTGAGAGTATATATAAGCACACATCATTCAATTAGCCCTCATCCAATCCCCATCCCTTTGCCTCCCCCTCCTTCGATCCCATGCTTGATTGGTAATTATCTTTGATACATTTGTTTACGTACCTCATGAATTTTAAAGAGGTTCCATTCTCCCCCATCCCATCCCCTCTGACTGGTCACCTTAGTTGCTTCTCTATAGGGCCCTTTTTACAGCTTGACCTCCTCCTGTTACCCTTTCCTCCTAGTTCTTGCTAATTAGGGGAAGCATCTTGTTTTTATTGTCTGTGATATTTCTCTGTGCATGCCGCATTGCAAGTACCGACCCCACTCTTGAAAGCACCAGTAATGGCCTGGCCACCTGGAGGTCTCTGATCCCAACCTCGCTGGCTCCAGCATTGGCCTTGTCTCATGGGAGGCCCCAATCCTGGCCTCGCTGTCCCTGGCACCGGCCTAACCCCTCAGCAGGCTTCGATCCCAGCCTTGGAGGCCCCAGAAGGAGCCTTGCCTCATTGTAGGCTCCAATCCTGGCCTTGCTGACCCTGACACCAGCCTAACCCCTCAGCAGGCTCCTATCCTGGCCTAGGAAGCCTCAGTACCAGCCTTTCCCCTAGAAGGCCCCAGTACCAGCAGGCTCTGATCCCGGCCTTGCTGGCCCTGGCACCAGCCTTTCCCCTTGGCAGGCTCTGATCCTAGCCTTGGAGGCCCCAGCACCAGGCTTGCCTCACAGCAGGCTCTGATCCCGGCTTCGCTGGCCCCAGCACCAGCCTAACCCCTCGGCAGGCTTCAATCCCCGCCTTGGAGGTCCCAGCACCAGCCTTGCCTCTTGGCAGGCTCCGATCCTGGCCTCACTGGACCCAGCACTGGTCTTTCCCCTTGGCAGGCTCCGATCCCAGCCTCGGAGGCCCCAGCACCCGGCTTGCCTCATGACACACTCCGATCCTGGCCTTACTGGCCCTGGCACCAGCCTAACCCCTCAGCAGGGTCCAATCCCAGCCTCAGAGGCCCCAGCACTGGGCTCGCCTCATGACAGGCTCTGATCCCGGCCTCGCTGGCCCCTGCATCAGCCTAACCCCTCAGCAGGCTCCAATCCCTGCCTCGGAGGCCCCAGCACCAGCCTTGTCTCACGGCAGGCTCCAATCTCAGCTTTGCTGTCCCCGTCACTGTTCTCACCCCTTGTCAGGCTCCAATCTGTGCACGCTCTTCACCCAGCAGGTTGTCCCATGTTCCTGAGGCTGCATGTTGGTAGAATTCTGCCTCTGGGGTTATTTCTTCAAAAGTTCCAGGTGTATTGCATCAGATCTCTGCCTCTCCTGAATACTGAGCACTGCCATTGCCGCTGCCTCCACCATTTTAAATCTTTCCCAAGCTATTTTCCCACACTGCATGTTGTCCACTGTTCCTAAGCATGCGTGATGGTAGCATTCAACCTTTGGGGTAATTTCTTCAGAAGATCAGGGTGAATTGAATCAGATCTCTGCCTCTCCCAAATACAAGCCTTCACTGCCATCTTGGCCACTGTTGCCAACACTGCCCTCCTGCTAGGGCTCTGCTAAACTCTCTCCTTACAGGTGATGTCCAGGTTTCTTAAGGATGTAGAGAAGAAGCAGTCCTCCTTCGTGGGAATTTTTCCAAAAGTTCCAGTTCAGTTGAATATGTTTTGTCTGTATCTCCAGTATCCTAGCTGCTGCCATGGCCATCTTGACCCCTCTCCAATATTTTTCTTTTCTTTTTTCTTTTCCTTTTTTTTTTAAATAAGAGAAGAGAGTATGTGTGGTTTGAGGAGGTTGTGGGATCAGGCACTTGTTAGCAATTAATGTTTTTCTTTCTTCCCTTCCAAGAGAGGAGCCCTTCCAACAGCCTCACCATGCAGAGCAGAATCTGCTGTTCTAAGTGCACCATGGCCTGGTGCAGCACAGTAGTGCTGGGTTCCTCTGTACCCATGGCTGTGCCTCTTGTTTGGTACCGGGCCTCCCAGAACTCGGGTTTGGCCTCCTGCCCAGCACCATGCCTTCCTGGGGTTAGGCTGGGCTGCCTGGCCCCCACCCAGGGCACCGGACCTTCCGACTTGGCCTCTGGACCTTCTGGGGGGCCACTGAGCCCTGCACGCCCCCCACCCGGGGCCCAGGGCCTTGCGGCCTGGGCCTCCAGACGTTACAGGAGGCCGGTGTGCCTCCCACACTCCCCTTCCGGGGCCCAGGGTCTTTCAACCCGGGCCTTCAGACCTTCTGCTATCAGATAGTTTTTCAATTTAGGCAATCAAAATTATGTTGCCAGTTCCTATTTTTCTTTCTTTCTTTCTTTCTTTCTTTCTTTCTTTCTTTCTTTCTTTCTTTCTTTCTTTCTTTCTTTCTGCTGTACTAGGGGTGGAACCCAGGGGTATTCTACCTTCGAGCTATACCCCCACCCCTATTTTTTATTCTTTATTTTGAAACAAAGTCTAGCCAAGTTGCAGAGGGCCTCACTAAGTAGCTGAGAATGTCCACAAGCCTTGATCCTCTTATCTCAGCCTCCTAAGTATACCAGTATTGGAAAACGGATTCAAAATGTATTTAAAAATAGCTTTGGTATTAGTGTAAATGGCTTTGGTATTAATGAGCTGGTACTGAAAAATGACTTTGGTATTAATGTATTGGAAAATTAATTTGGAAAATGAATTTGTAGCAATGTATCAAAAATTTGTTTCAAAATGTAAAAAGCAGGGCCTGGTTACTGCTAGGCACTCAGGCAGCTGTTATAATGCAAAGTCTCCTCATTAAAAGTAATTGGCAAGTAGATAGAAGAGTTGGGACTGAGAGCTTTCATATTCTAACAACAGGTTTACATAATAAATGGCATGTAGCAGAAAAGCTAAGACTTCCCAAGAGTGCAGGAGGAGGGTACAGAGTGTGGGAGGAGGGTACATTGTGTGGGAGGAGGGTACAGAGTATGGGAGGAGGGTACAGGCCTCTGTGAAAGGGGAGCAGATACCACGTGCCCCCTGACTTTGTTAATCATTCTGGTGCTAACAAAGAAACTTAGGCTTACACATGCAGTAAGGCAGGAAGGTTTTTTGGCTGAGCTAGAAATCCACATAATCATACAATAGGGGCCTGCAGGGAGTTAATGGGCAAACTTACACCTAGGTCAGAAGATTACTTGGTATAGAAAGATGAAGGACCATGTATCTATAAAAGTACTCTGTATCCAAAAGAATTTGGTGACTTCTTTTAGAGTCACCCCCCCCTCACCCCCATACCACCTCTGGTACAGGACTTTAACTCTGCCCTATCTTTCTGTCTTTGTAATAATAAAAAAAATTTTTTTTGCTTAAACTCATAGGAGTTCTGGCTATTGTTTTCTACATATAGCTCAGAACAAGAACCCATTGCTACACTTCACTGTTACACTTTGGGAGCCCAGTAGGGCCCCCTATAACAGTTCGGACACCGTAACACTAAGTACTGAGATTACAAGAATGCACCACTATGCCCAGTTATTTTGTGTTTAATCTGCAATGTTCATTGTTTTTATGAGTTTTCTTTATTAAATAAAGGCTCAAAGTGTTGCTTATGGCTATTAAAATGGGTAACTTAGGTAAATATACTTTTTATAAGTGGCTTATAATTAAAAAAATATAAATTGTGTATAAGTAAGTTAAAATGCTAAACATCAGTGGCTAAATATAAAGTATTCTTGGTTTACCATCAGCAAAAGATAATATGTTTGAGTCTAGTAAATGTACTTTTTATCTATGTAAGGAACAGGTCTATATATGTAAGGAGCAGAGAAGGAGTACCACCTACTTCCTTGACCAGGCCAGGGGTGCTCACCAGAAACCCACCACTGTGCAGATCAGAAGCACCACTGCACACCAGGCCACCTTAGTTCTGGATGATATGTGATTCTACACATATATAAGGCTAAGGAATTCTTAGGCTGTGTTTGGATAAATAACTATTAAGAACACTATAAATATTTTTTATCTAAGTGCTGTTTTATCTTACCAAAATATGAGGGAATAATATTATATAATTATATATATATATATATATATATATATATATATATATAGAGAGAGAGAGAGAGAGAGAGAGAGAGAGAGTTATTATAGGGATTGTTTTAGTGTAAGTATTGTTTAAATGTAAAGATTTTTTAGTTGTTTAAAGTTAAAAAATGCCGGGCGTGGTGGCACACGCTTGTAATCCCCGCGCTTGGGAGGCAGAGACAGGAGGATCGCGCAGGTTCGAAGCCAGCCGCGCGCGCTGGCTTATGAGACCCTGTTTCCAAATAAAAAAGTATAAAAAATAGGTCTGGGAGTGTAGCCCGGAGGTAGAAAGGGCTTCCAGGAACCCCAGTACCACCAAAAAAAAAAAAAAGTTAAAAAATTGTCAAGGGAATTTAATAAATAATAATAGATGTTCAGAGGTATGAGAAGGCATAAAAAGGGATTTTATATATATATATATATATATATATATATATATATATATATATATATATGTGTGTGTGTGTGTGTGTGTGTGTGTGTGTGTGTGTATATATGGATTTTTATATGGCAAAATTTTAGTGTAAATGACTAAATTGTCCTACAGAAAAAAGAAATCTGAGAACAAAAATCAAAAGGTTAAATAAGTCACAAAGGGTTTGTAGAAAGTTTAAATGTTCATTAAAGATAACTTAAGGTAATTTTTTTTTCAAATTGGTTAAATTTTAAAAGGGATTACATAAAGGTTTCTCTAAAAGTCATACTTGGTGCTTCGATTTTATGTTTGAAACAATTGAGTTTTCTTGACATTTATCTGCTCATAATTTTTTTTTACTTTATTGAAATATTTAAAATACTATGGTTGATGGGCGTGGTGGCACATGCTTATAATCCCCACATTTTGGAGGCTGAGACAAGAGGATCACACAGGTTTGAAGCCAGCCTCAACTACTTAGTGAGGCTCTCAGCAACTTAGTGAGACCCTGTTTCCAAATAAAATATAAAATAGGTCTGGGAGTATAGCCCAGAGGTAGAAAAGCCCCTGGGTTCCACCCCCAGTACCACCCAAAATTAAAATAAAATAAAATAAATAAAATACTATGGTTTGTGCTTTTAACATTTACTATGAACCAGCTTGAAGGTTGTATATTACCAAGATAATTTCTGTGTTTACTATTCTTGATTACTTAGCAAAAAGCATCTTAGTAAAATCAGGGTTTATAATATTGGGTATATATCTAAATGTTTTTTAAAAAGCTTACAAGTTGTGCCGGGCGTGGTACACACTTGTAATCCCCGCGCTTGGGAGGCAGAGACAGGAGGATCATGCAGGTTCGAAGCCAGCCACGTGTGCTGGCTTAGGAGACCCTGTTTCCAAATATAAAATGTAAAAATAGGTCTGGGAGTGTAGCCCGGAGGTAGAAGGGCTTCCAGGAACCCCAGTACTGCCAAAAAAAAAAAAAAAAAAAAAAGCTTACAAGTTACAGATATATAGGTTTTCTATACAGGTAAGCTAATCAATAGGTGATCTCTTTATGCAATGCGAAGTATATTTGTATAAATTACTAAAACCTTTGTAATCTATGTTTAATACCATGTAAAGATCCTTCCTTAAGGCCTAACTTACATCTGTTTGCCTTGACTGAGTAAATGTCTTATTATTGTATAAGAAAGAAACAACTATCAGATAACAAGTTTATTTCTGGTTAGTAATACATTCTCTAAGATTATAAAAACCTAGAGCTATTTAATTTTTGTCAATACTGTTACTCTATATAGACTTGTTATATAGAGCAAGTTCAGTATAACCGACTGGGTCAATTTTCAGAAGACCATGGTAGATTTACAAATAGGTTTCAAAATCTGGCTATTATGTTTGGTCTAACAAAATTAAGAGATGTAAATCCTGCTGTGTTTCTGGGACCTCAGATTCCCATTAATCAGTTGTTATATTTGGCATCTGGAGTTTTTAACAACAGAGAAAAGGACGAAATTAAAGACTAGAGAAGACAAATGTAGACAGAGGGATAACCCAACTTAATTGCTCTGGCATTGGGTAATAAGTCTCTTCCTCCACAGAGATACTCAAAGGCTCTTTCCAGGAGAGGAAAAGGAGCTTGAGGCCTGGAACCTGCCATTTTTGCAAAGGTCCTGGGCATTAGGTCAAGAACTGCCTTGGACAGAGTCTATTTGCACATGGGTTGTGCCCCTTCTTCCCCCCAAAAAACAAAACAACAACAACAAAAACCTAGGAAGCATGTTGCCTTCACCTCTGAAGGAAAGTGAGGCCATCTGCTCCTTTCATGCTGCCCACAAAGACTGAGGATGCCCAAGGCTCAGCAAGGCCCCTTCTGATTAGCACTCTAACTGGCTGAATATTGCAAGAGAGGAGCCTGGGAGACTCTTGATGTGGCAAGTAAAAATATTAACTTTATTTAAATATGGGGCTTAGTTCTCTGCTCACTTTGTCTTCTAGGATTCTTTTCTAAAGAGATCTGTATTGTAACTGGGGTGAAAGCAAACCAAGGCCAAATAGATTTTTTTTTAACTGGTAGAAGGATGATTTAGTCCACTTTTGTATGCCAGCAGGCCTGATTCTAATGATCAGTCTCTAACCCTGATGTGAAATGGTTTACTGATGGGAACAGCTACATGAAGAAACTCAGAAATCAGGCTCTGTAGTAGTTATTCTTCAGGAGATAATAGAGAAAAAGCCACTTCCTCTAAATACCTCAGAGCCTTGGTTACTCTTATTTCCATTATGTGGCAAAAGTATAATCAAGTGACTATCTTACTCAAACCTAAAAAATGGGATTCACCTTTAGATCAGCTTCTATCAAAGTTAAAGGCTCCTTTCCAAGTTCTTAGCACTCCTACAGCTTTTTAACTACAAGGACACAATTCTTGGATTTGTATGTCTAGAATTAAACCTGTCCCTCTTGAGACTTCACAGTATCAAGGCCAGAAACTCAAGAGTAAGCCTCAAGATGCTGACAAAACCTGCAAGCACTAATCCTGTGAGCCTTTAAAAGACTTAAAGGTTTTACTCAAAAGGACCAGAAAGACTGGATTGGGATGCCACTGCCTCGTCTTCCTCAGTGTCTGTGCGTGTTACCCTGTGCACATGATGTGGCAAATACTTAAAGAAAGCAGCCATGAGGGAGCATTGTCCCTGGCCAGAGTACTCCTTGCTCTTAGATACTCTTTTATAAGCTATTATTCTTTTGGTAATGATTCTATGCTAATGGCTCCAGTGATGTAAAATGGGGTCCCAAAATTTAGGACTGTAGGAGAAACTGAGTCTGTGGAAGATAAATTTTCTAGTAATATGTCTGGGCCTTTAAATGCCCTCTGCCTTGCTCCAAGCTATAATAAAATCTAGTAAGAGTTTAAGTGCTGTGACAGCATTCAAGCTGCAACAATCACAATGCAGAGTTCCTTTCGGTCTTTCCTTTGATCTAAAGATTAGCATCTCAGCACCATCTCTGTCGCAGATCTGGCACAGAGGGGGAGGCTGCAGATTTGCCCTGCCTCCAAACACAGACTCCTATCTTTTGTTTCATCCCCCAAGAGGTGTGAAATTGTTTCTCTGGTATCTGGGCCATTTGCTTCTCTTTTAGAAATGTAAAGAAGCCTTTACCTAGCTCCAGCCTTTTTCCTTTTCCCTTAGATATGTAAAGGAACTCCCTCCATGGCTTTGGCCTAACAAAAGCCTACCCTTTGTGACTCAGCAGCATAATAATAGGGGCTAGAGAAGTACTTCTAAAAAATCTAGAAATCCCAAAGTCTGCAATAAAAAACTAGCTTCAAGGTTATTTATCAGAGAACAGTTATAGAAATCAAATAGCCTGTGTCATGATGCTTTTGGCCCTGTCTACTAACTGTACTGTCGGTATTGCCTCATAGGAGATGGCGTTGCAGACAGGACCAGAGAGACTTCCACCGCAGTCCTTTGGATCATCATAGATGCACAAAACACGGACCCATCGAATTACCCCATGCCAACTACATGCATGATTTTTACCCTAAAGCTGGGGCCCCTAACTTCTTCCCCGCCCAGCTTGCTAGACAGAGGACATGGACAAAGCCTAAGAAACGGAAGGCTCCGAAAGGATTAAAGAAGATCCTAAAGGCTGAATATGACTCCTGCCTTTCTGGACTCTGCCCCTTAAGGCTCACTTGTAAGGCCAGAAATCTGATCTCAATCACAAAGCCAAGGGGGCTGACTTTAATCACAAGGTTCCAGACAAATCTTAACCTGTGATGCCATAGGTCCTCCTTTTATCTTGTTTATCTTGTTTACACTTAATGCCTCACTATTGTTCTTTGGTGTTTACACTTTGACACTGGGGATAAGGGTATAAATCTTGGTTATGAAAAATAAAACTCTGTCAATTGCATGAGAGGCGGTTGTCCATGTCAGTCATTTTCAGATTTCTCTCTCCCAAGTCCTGAGATAAACCCCCACGTTTAGCGCCGAAAAAGGACTTGAAGGAGTTTTACTTGGCCAGAGAGGGAAATCGCTGCAGAGAAGCCTCTGCAGAACACAGCCGAATTCTTTTTGCCCATCTTCCAGGAACTAAGCCCTAGCGGTTTCAGTACCAACCGAGCTGGTCCGTTGCATTAGGATAAGTTTTTTAATATCCTGTTAAATTTGTGGGCTGCTACCTATCTTTAGTTCATTTAACTTACCTTGGTGGATGTTTTACTTCACAAAAAAATGATTGGTTAACATCTTAGGAAAAAAAAGTTATACACCATAAAGAGGAATCAATGTTGCACCTGTATCCCAAACAATATGGCAACTGATGGTACTATATAACTGAAACTCTGCAACATTTGTCTACATTAACAGCTGAGCTAGCCAAAAGTGCAGGGTAGATGATTCTTTCCCCAGCCTGATGGAGCTATGGTTTAGGAAACAAGGAAAAATAATGACTTCAGTCATAATATTTCTGATAGTATTTGAAATAACAATCCTATTGGATGCAGAAAAATCCTCCGTATTAGGGCCATACTCCCTAAACAGGCAGAGACGATTCTAACCATATCATCCTTCTTAGATTACCAAAATAATCTCTTTTCAAACACCTTCAAGAGCAAGAGTCACTATATGTTAGTAAATTTTGAAAGAAAGAGTAATAGTGTATATAAAAGAGGGGAAAATTGTGAGAATATAATTGTGTCTTTTCTGTCAAAGGAGTGGTTTAAACTTAAATTACCATTTGGTAATCTAGTAAAAATTTACATTACTCTGCAAAATAAGCATCTCTTAAGAGATTGCAGGTGCTGACCCCTTCTTATCTTCCAGTGTAAGTGACCAGGAAGGATGTAAAACTATAACTCCCACCAATTGGAGTTCAACCCAGAAGGAGCCTTGCATTAGCAATATAAGTCCTAATTGGTTCTTTGTCAGTTGTGTTTTCTCACTGACTGGGGACACCTTTTTTTGCAAAAAAGTATAATCGCCTTGCCAATAAATTTTTGACCATATATCTTTTCTTAACACCACAAAAAAATTATTTCTAACATATATCATTCAAGGTGCTAGTAGAAAAAAAACAGCATAATCAAATTTTAAAATCTGAGTATTTAAAATGAGATAATTTGTGATTATTTGACATAGCATGAAAACTGTAAGGATTAGTATAGCTAGGAAGAGCAGAAAACCTTTTAGCTCTTTAGCCAGAAAGAGTGAGGAAAGGGAAGAGTAACTAAAACTGCAAGAGAAAGAGTCAAAAAAAAGGACAGAGAATGCAACCTTCCTGATGGGTTCTAGTCAGGGAACTCAGCCAGAGATTACCCCCACAGGGAATAAATTGGGCACTGAATCCAGCCTCAATTTCTGCTTTTCTCTGATCTCCAGACATTGGGCACCTCTGTTAAGACATAGCCATGAGTTGAGGAGTGGTGATGATGACTGGGCAAGGGAGTCTGTAATAGTTTACTTTCTGTGTAAACTTGACTGAGTTAGCAATGCCAAAAACAAACAAACAAACAAACAAACCGGTGTTTCTGGGTATGTTAGTGAGGGCAATTTTGACAAAGATTAGCATTTGAACCAGGACAATTAGACTAATAAAAGTGATCCACCCCATCTATCAATGTGTTGGGTGGCATCATCTAATCCAAATGAGCTCCCCTCTCCCTTTAGAACAAAAAAGCCAAAGAGTCAAAGAGCCAACTCTCTCTATTATACTTAAGCAAAAATATTCATCCTCTGCCCTCAGACCTAGGGAATTCTGGTTTTCGGGCCTTGGGACTTGGACTCAAGTATACTAACAACTTTCCAGAACAACCAGTTCACAGAGAACAGATCTTGTGACTTGTCAACATCTGTTACCATGTGAGCCATTTTCCTTAATTAGTCTCCTCTTAACCTCTTGGTCCTGTTTCCCTAGAAAACCAAACTAAAAGTCTGGCCATGTAATATATACCTATATGAGTCCACCTTCAGGCAAATGTGTTGAAAGACAGTGAAGGAGAACGATGGACAAAAGCAATCTTTTTTCATCACAACAGTTGTTGGCTACACTCAGGGGGATCTGGAGCCAGATCCTGCTCATTTAGGAAAGTGTACATCTCTTTCTAATTTAATTTTCAATGACTTCAGGTTACTACCTTGAAATCAGCCATGTTGGGAGTATGGACAATTTGAAATCAGCAAATGCTACCATTCTAGCTTGTTCACGTATTTATCCCTATAATACTTACTGTGTGGTAAAATTTGAAAAGCACATCTCTGGTTCTCCTCATTGTTGAATTTCAAGGTGTATTTGTTCAAATGTCTCATTGCAACCAGCTTTATAAAATGCATAAAAAAGATTTTATAAAAAAAAAAAACCAATCACTCTTAAGCATATTTTTTCCACTTTTACAAGTAAAATAAAAATTGTCAGCCTAATATCAATTTCTGTAGAAGGTGATTATACCACAAAAAAATCTAAAAACAAAATTCTAAATAGTTAAAATATAAAATGCCAAACATATATATAATAGAACATTATGTATTCATGACAAGATATAAAAAAGTTTATATGCTAGTATTCAAAAGTGTCCAAGATATATTGATATATTTTTAATTAAGAGTGGCCAAAGACAAAATTATAAATACACTTATATAAATAATCTATGTACTTAAAGCAAGATCTAACTATAAACACAAATTTATTTTATTTGCAAAAATAAACATTGGAAGAATAAACCAGGAGCCAATAAAAATGGGCACTGATGTAGAATAAAGGAATGAATACAAAAGATGGTGATAAAAAGTAAGGCTTTTATCAATAATTTTTACTGTGACTTGATCTTTATTGTTTAAAAATGAAAATAAATAATTATAAAAGTAGACAAAATTGATGATGACCTAATGACAGGTAAAAAAAAAAAAAAAAATACAAACAGGTCTTTTTTTGTATGTGTGTGGGTCTGGGGATGGAACCCAGGGGCATTCGACCTCTGAGCTCCATCCACCGCCATATTTTTTTATTCTTTATTTTGAAACAGGTCTCACTAAGTTGAGGAGGGCCTAAGTAGCTGAGGCTGTCTGTAAACCAGGATCCTCCTGTCTCAGCTACCTGAATGCTGGGATTCTAAGTGTAGACCACCACATCCAGGTAAAAAAAAAAAAAAAAAAAAAAAGATTTTTGTTAAGTGGCTTTGGAAAATAGCCTTAGAAAACAGGTGTTAAAAAATAAATCTACAGGCCAGGGGTGGTGGCGCACGCTTGTAATCCCCGTGCTTGGGAGGCAGAGACAGGAGGATCGCACAGGTTCGAATGGCTTAAGAGACCCTGTTTCCAAATTAAAAAGTATAAAAATGGGTCTGGGAATGTAGCCCGGAGGTATAAGGGTTTCCGGGAACCCCAGTACCACACACACACACACAAAAAAAAAAAAAAAAAAGATCTACAGCCGGGCATGGTGGCACACGATTGTAATCCCTGCACTTGGGAGGCAGAGACAGGAGTATTGTGCAGGTTCGAAGCCAGCCACGCTGGCTTAAGAGACCCTGTTTCTAACTAAAAAGTATAAAATAGGTTTGGGAGTGTAGCCCGGAAGTAGAAGGGCTTCCAGGAACCCCAGTGCCACCCACCCCCCCAAAAAAAATCTACAA
Source organism: Muscardinus avellanarius (assembly GCF_963383645.1). Classification (NCBI taxonomy): domain Eukaryota; kingdom Metazoa; phylum Chordata; class Mammalia; order Rodentia; family Gliridae; genus Muscardinus; species Muscardinus avellanarius. The sequence continues at coordinate 52,798,462 of NC_137801.1, forward strand.
AGAAATCTTAAACTTCATCATGTAGCTTGTTCTTAAAAGTTAATGTTTTAAGAAACAAATTTGAAGTATATAAAAATGGTAAAAATAAAAATAAAACAAAGAATATATATATATATAGTGTAAATTCTGGTGGATTATGCCTTTCAAGAAAACAGTTTCACCCTAAATTATCAAAATTGGGGAATAAAGTTTTTCAAAAAAAATTTTTTTTGGTGGTACTGGGGCTTCCTGGAAGCCCTTCTACCTCCAGGCTACACTCCCAAACCTATTTTATTTTTGGAAACAGGATCTCTTAAGCCAGCAAGGCTGGCTTCAAACCTGCGCGATCCTCCTGTATCCGCCTCCCAAGCGGGGATTACAAGGGTGTGCCACCACGCCCAGCATCAAAATCTTCTTTTATCATTCTTTTTAATGTATAGAATAGAAGTTATGGCCATTTTAAAATTTCTGATATAATTTTTGACCCTTCACTTTTTTCTTGGTTAGTTTAACCAGATTTTAACAATTGTACTGATCTTTTTAAAGATAGTCATGCTTTTGGTTTCTGTTAATTTCTTGCTTTAGATATTATCAATCTCTGCTCTAATTTTCATTATTTTTTCTCCTTACCTTACAAATATTTATTCTTCTTTGTCTAGATTCCTAAGGACAAATCTTAGATTATTGATTTTTTAGATCATAGGCAAAAATGTTATGTTTCCCTATGATCACTGCTTTTACTACCTTTTATAGACTTTTATTTAGGTCAAAATATTTTTAATTTCTTGAGACATATATAATTTTAATTTTATTTGACACATCTTACTTATAAATGTACTGTTTAATCTCCAAATATTGTAATATTTTCTGATTGTCTTAATGTGATGCCTTGTTTAATCCTATTAAACAAGAGCATACATTGCATGATTTCTATTTTACTCTTTGAGATTTGATAAGAATTGCATTCTGCTTATGAACTTTTCATTTCCTAATTTTTGGTGAAAATTCAAATCTGCTCTACAAAAGTACATATCCAAATATTTTGAAATTTCACATGATTTTGTGTGAGTGAGAAGAGACCAGAGGAGTTAAGCATTTTGGAGAAGGGTCTCTAAGCCTCTCAACTCAGCTTCTTCACTCTACATTAAATCAAGGAGGCATCCAAGAAAAGTGATTGTGTCCTTTCTTAAGGTTATATATGACTGTGTAAATATTGGAAGTTTTCAGAAGAAACAAAAAGTATAAGCATAGAGTAAAAGATAATTTCCTCTTATGGTTTGATATAAGGTTTATGTTGAACATTATGTGTGACTTAAGGAGAATATTCACAACCATATAGTGGTATTACTTGGAATTTGAAATGATTTGAGATATACAGAAAGTTTATCTTTCTTCTCCCATTTTCGTACCTTATCCTGTCTATGCAAGATAGGTATGAATGCCATACATTTATACAATGACTTCACTGTTTTAAACTATTTTCAAAAAGCCTTTATTTAGAACATTCTTCTTTGTGGCTGGCAATAATCTCATGAAACAAATGTCAAAGTCTGCAAGCAGAAGTACAGATTAGGAAAGAATTAGGGTCATTGTACCTCCCTATCTGAAATATACAATATATATTTTATAGCTGGGAATATATGACATAGGACACTAAACACTCTGGTCAGGGCCAACCAAAGGGAAAAGCCTTAGACAAGACAGCATAAAGAATGTCCCATTATGCCCTGTTTTGTTATATGATTCCTTATCTTTATACAAAGTGGACTAAGCTTGTGATAAAACCTATGTTGTTATATTGGGGCTTTTAAATCTCAGAACTTTTATCTCTGAAATAGAGTGGCTGTGCCACTGCATTAGGAAAGGGATTTGCCATTAAATCTCCAGGAATGGTCTCTGGCTGGAATTCACTGGTCTGCATCCCTGGAGCTGTTTGGTTTCTTAAATTGTTTTTAAAGATATCCAGACCCCCCATGCTCTGATAAAAATAATAAAAGTAGGAGTACTATTTATCATTTTTATTGGAACTTGTCTAGTGATTTATTTTCAGGTAAATTTAAGGATTAAAGTCTTTTATTTTTTCTTTTTGCAAGGCCTATTTCTAAAAACAGTTGTAATTTCAATTATAATAAAACCAGTAAGTCATTGTGATGAAAATGACACCCTATCTGTATCTGATGATTAGATTTTTGGTTATTGCAGAAAACATTAGGAGGAACTGACTTTCTATACTGGCTGATTAAGGACCTTCACTTCCTCCTGCTTCCTACATTTTGGACATTTCACTACTCATTAGAGTTTCCATCAAGGATAATAAAAGAGATAGAAATAAGAAGAATTTAGCTGGTGAAAAAGATTGTCACAATGATTGATACAGTGGCTAACAAAAGATTGCAGAGTATATAGAAATTTTCTTATTATAATCTCTCCTCATGGCTCATTTTACATTTCAGAGGTGTTCATTATGATTCATAAGTGGTTTTCTTTGTGTAAGGTGTCTTATATTATTTACTTTATTGTGAAGACTCTTATTTCAAATATACAAAGAATTTCAATTTCTGTAAGAACTTAGTATCCAGTGATGCTTGTCATTAGCCCTGGCATTCTTCCATACTAAAAATAAGTTTGGTTGGCATGAACAAAAAGCTACTCTACTAGACAAGTATGAGTTTTTCCATTTATGTAATAATTACAGATAAAAAACAGTCCATGATAAAGAGCTTTTCAATAAAGAACCTATTTTAAAATTTCTCCTAAAAATATCATAGTGGATTCTTAATATATACCTAAACACATCTCAGAAAAATATTGTAAGAGTGCTGTCTGTGAGAGCCAGCCCCCTCCCCTTATAATCCCTCTCCTTATAGAATTAAGATGTAGAATGTTAAGAGATACAATTAATTTGGAGAAAACTTGTAAGTTCCTGCTTTTGTTTCTGCTTCTGTAAACCTGCTTGCTTATTCCATACTTAGTTTGCTATTAAGAAATATTATTTGAAGTCAACATCTGGTCTTGAAGGTTAAAGAAGTTGGTTTTTTTTCTTTTTTCCTTTTTTCCTTAAAATAAGTTAAAGCCTGCCTATGTCACATCCTTATCTATAAGCGAACATCTAGTCTTTACAGCCATGCCTCAAGGCCGGCTGAGTAACCCTGACATAGGGAGATAACATTCCTTGTGGCAGACCTTGACATGGGAAATTGACCTTTTTACCCTCTTGCTACTATCTAAGTTGTAATGTGCCTTCTGTAAAATCACTGGCTATGCTTGTTTATCTTGTAAACCTATTGGCTATACCCCACGTGGAAGCCCCTTTTTGTGGCTATAAATGTAGAGCCTGAAGTGTGCTTGGGGTCGAGCTCTGACCACTTGCTTGCTGTCCGTGAGGCTGAACGCTAGCTTGGCCAGGGGGAAACCTCTGGTAGCTGCTGGACAATTCCTCTAAAGACAGCCAGGCTTGTGAAGGAGTTTTGACCCTGGCATGCCAGTTTCTGCTGTGCTGCAATAAACTGCATGTGATTTACATCCTTTGGTGAGTTCTCCGTTATTTGGGAAAGGAGCGACTCTCGCACTCTAACAATATTATTGATATATCAGTCAATGATTGGGTAACTTACATTATTCTTTATTTAAAAGACCACATAGAAGAAGAAATAAAACACCCCAAAGGAATGGCATGTAAGGAATATAGAAATAAGTGGGTATAAAATTAGTTAAATAAAATTTAAACTGACAAATCTTCAAATGAATCTATTTAAATTTAAAAGTTGTATAATTCATTATGGTGATCTTTTTAAAATAGTAAAAAGAAAAGAATTATTTACAAATTATGCAACGCCTCACCTTCTCTGACACAAGTAAGATCAATTGATTTCAAGGGGGAGAGATTCAAGGAAGTACATGTTTACATGGTTGTTCTTTCTGTAACAGATTCCCAAATCCTCCTCTCTTCAGCAAACCAGGAAAGTAGCCTCACTTTTCTATTAGTCAGTGATGTGAATCCTCCCAACACAATAAAATAGTTTCATCATTTCTTCAGTCAAAGAAGACATTTGTTGGGAAGAAAAATAAAGAAAAACAGTGAAATGAGGAAGATGATATATCTGTTTTCTATTTTAAATCTGGAGTAATTAAGGCTTAATAAGAAGTTAGCAGAAGTCTGGATAAAAACATAAGATGTTATTTCTAGCCAAAGGGATACTACAAATTGGTAAAGATGGCATGGGCTTGCATATGGTTCAACAGAGAAGGGATGAGTACAAGAGAATCTTCATCCCACTCTTACCTCTCACTTTTTCCTCAGCTCCTTCTTTCTGATTGCAGCTTTTTTTAAATTCATCTTCACTTTCTCCATTGCCCTAGAATACAGACAAGAACTTCTGATTTCTGTGGTCTTTGAATAAACAGTTTGACTTTTTATGTTTGTATGTTTATGTTTGATTGCTTATATGACTGTTTATGCTTGAGGTTTATATTAGTGGAATTATGGTGTTATCTAGTCCTTTGTGTTTGGTTTCTTTTGCTCAAATAAAGTCTATGAGAATCATGAATGCCACTTCATATAGTGATAGTTTGTTCTTAAAATTTCTCAATAATATTCCATCATATGAATGTATCGTAGTTAATCTTTTCCTATGTTGATAAACATTTACGTTACTTCCAATGCTTGGATTATTCATTATAGCACACATTTTTATAGACACATTTTTTTAAAGTGCATGTCCAAAAGAGAAGTGTGGAAAGGATTTGAGAGGATATGTAACTTTTTATAACCTATTAGTTTCCATTGTGTTTATACTAGTTTACATTGCCACTAACAATATACAGTATTCTAGTTATTCCATATCCCTTCCAATAATTTTTATTTTAGCATCTTTTTATTCTGCCATTCTAGTGAAGGTGTAATCACATCATACTGTGCATTTTATTCATCATCCAGTGATATCAACAATCTTTTCATGTACTCTGGGGATTCTTATCTAAGGTTTAAAAATGTGTATTGATTTTTTACTTCTGTCATTTCCTTTTACTATTAAATTGTAGGTATTATTCATAAAATATTATACAAGTCCTTACTGAAGTACATGGTTTTATTTTATTATTTTTTTATTTTTTATTTTTTATTTTTTTGGTGGTGGTATTGGGGTTCCTGGAAGCCCTTCTACCTCCGGGCTACACTCCCAGACCTATTTTATACTGTTTAATTTAGAAACAGGGTCTCTTAAGCCAGCGTGGCTGACTTCTAACTTGTGTGATCCTCCTGTCTCCGCCTCCCGAACACAGGGATTACAAGCATGCGCCACGCTGCCCAGCTGAAGTACATGTTTTAATAATATTTTTCCACTCTGTGGCCTGACTTCATTTTTTTTTTCAGACTATTTTTGGTTAAACACTTTTTAAAAAAATTTAGTGAAGTTCATTTTATCTTTTTTCTTTTTAATAATGTCTTTTGAGCCTAAGAAATATTTAATATGTCTAAATTTGTAAAATTAAAAAATAGTTTCTTCTAAATTTATAGATTTGAGCTGGGCATGGTGGTGCATGCTTGTAATCTCAGCATTTGAGAGGCTGAGACAGGAGGATCATGGTTCATAACTAGCCTCAGCTACTTATGAGGCCCTTTTGAAACTTAGTGAGACCCTATTTCAAAATAAAGAATAAAATACAGGGTTGGGAATGTAGTTCGAAGGTAGAATGCTCCTGGGTTCCATCGTAAGTACTGCAATAATAAATAAATAAATACATAAATTTATAGATTTAACCTTTATATCTATGGACCATTTCAAACTACTTTTATACATGGTAATAAGGAAGAGGTTCACTATTTATTTTTTCATATAATTATCTAGTTGTTACAGCATCATTTATTGAAAAGAATCTTTTTTCTCAAATTCAGTTTTATTCTTTTGACAAAAAAATAATATACTGTATATGAGTGGATCTATAGCTGGAAAGCCTACTTTGTGCCATTTATCTTATTCTAATTTTATAATATGTATTAAAATCTGGAAATACATTTTTCCAACTTTGCATTTCTTCTTCAATATTGTTTTGGCTAGTCAAGGCCCACATGATGGTGTTTCATTTCCACATACTTTTTTGAATCTTCATATCAATTTTTACAGAAAATTTTGCTGTGATTTTTATTGGAATTACATTGAAAGTAAAGATCAAGTCACAAAAAGTGCTCAATTAAAATTTAATTTTCCAAACTTCTGGGAAGATGGCGACAGAGAAAAGTGGCACTTATGAGTCCCGCTAAAATTCGATCTCTATTACCACAAAACCAGCACCTTTCAGAGCCAGAAAACACCATCAGCAAAGAAATAAAAACCGTAAATACAAGGGACAGAGAAAAAGAGAGCTGGAAAAACAAGACACCAGAAAGAAACCAGCCTGCAGTGTCATGGCCGCCACAGTGCAGAGCGGCTGGAGACGTGGTGCAGAGCGGCCGGAGTGGCCGAAGCCGTGAAACGGAGTGGTGCAGGCTACATCTTCCCTTGCAGCACCAGGCTCCAGAGAGGAGGGAGATTCAGAACAGAGCTCAAATCCAGAGAGGAGGTACACCGGCCTCACGGCCTAGGACACAAAAGCGGCGCCTTACTGCCAGCGGCAGTGGCGAGTTCACTGGACAGCTTCAGACCAATGCACTCAACCAGTCACCAGGAGCCAGAGAGAAGGGGTGGACAGCAAGCCGAGGTGAGCAGCTGCTGAAAAGCCGGGCAGCAGTCAGCAGTTTTTTTGGTGCAAGGAGTGTCTAAAGCTCCCAAGGGCTGGGTTCAGCACACCCTGCAGGGACTCAGTGGAGCTCAAAACCAGAGAAGAACTACACCAACCTCACAGCCGAGGACACAGCAGCAGCGCCTTACTGCCAGTGGCAGCGGCGAGTTCCCCAGACGGCTCAAGACCAACACACTTGACCAGCCACCAGGCTCCAGAGAGTAGGAGCTCTGAATTCATCGAGTCTACTACAGCTCCATCAGCACACTCAACAACTGTGAGTCAAATTGCAGTCCCTAGGGGAGAAATCCCAATATTGTACTCCCAGGGACTTGCGCAGATAGTTACCCTGGGTTGAAGATTTTAGCAGTCCAACCCATGGGTGAGTGGAAGTGGCAGAGATTTCACATCATAGTCACAACTCCCTGCTGCAGAATGCCCAACCTGGCACCTCCCACAGACTAAGCAGCCTCAATTGACTTCCTGGATCTGAGACTTTGTGATACAACCTAGTAAAGGAGTAGTGGTGACTGAGATACCACAGACTCGAGATCCAGAGCACCTTAAATGAACTCATAGTGACCCAGAGAAGAACCCAGAGAAGACACAAATTTCCAAAATCATGGGAAAGAGAAATAACAATGGAGCAGTGAAGGCCCAAAACCCCACAACATCAGAATCTGATAACACAGAAATACAGAGATCTCTAGAAGATCAAATCAGGAAAATAACTTTAGAAATAATAGAGGACTTTCAAAAAGAATTCAGAAAAAGTAAAAAAGAGATAAAGGATGCAATCATTGAAATAAAGGCCTCAATTCAAAGTATAAACAACAGATTAGACCACAAGGAGAATAGAATCTTCCTTCTTGAAGATGATCATTCCAAAAATGAATGCATAGTTTCTAATTTAGAAAAAAAAAAAAAAAACCAACAGCAGGAATCTGACATTGAAAAAATATGGGCCCATTTTAAGAGAGCTAACCTAAGAATAATTGGAATAGAGGAGGGAAAAGAAGGTGAAACCAAAGGGATCAATAAGCTCTTCAAGGAAGTAATAGCAGAAAATTTTCCAAACATAGAGCAAGAGGTTGATACACAGGTCCAGGAAACTTATAGAACTCCCTTTAGACAGGATCAGAGAAGAGGATCCCCACGCCACATAGTTGTCAAAATGACTAATGTGGAAGCCAAGGAGAGAATCTTAAAGGCAACAAAAACAAAAGGCCACGTGACATTCAGAGGCAAACCAATTAGAATCACTCCAGACTTCCCAAACCAAGTCATGAAAGCCAGAAGGGCATGGAGTAACATATTCCAAACTCTGAAAGAAAACAACTTCCAGCCCAAAGTTTCCTACCCAGAAAAACTATCTATCAAATTAGATGGGGAAATAAGAAGCTTCCATGACAAACAGAAACTGAAGGAATTTATGTCTTCAAAACCAGCGCTAGAGAAAATACTCAAGGAGATTAACTGCAAAGAGAAAATGGGTAATACACAACAGAACCAAAGAAATAAGAATTCCCATCCAGCAGATAACTAAGCAAAGAAGAATAAACAGTATTTCAAACAGAAATAGGATCTTAACATGTTGGGAATTAAAAATTATTTCTCTATAATCACACTAAATGTAAACGACCTCAACTCCCCAATAAAAAGACATAAAGTGACAAAATGGATTAAAAGCCAGAATCCATCCATCTGCTGCTTACAAGAAGCATACCTTACAAGTAAAGATGGGAAAAAACTCAAGGTAAAGGGCTGGAGCAAGGTAATCCATGCTAATGGTACTCGAAGACAGCAGGAGTAGCAACTATGATATCAGACAAGTTAGACTTCAAACCCAAACTTATTAGAAGAGACAAAAAAGGTCACATTTTACTGGCAAAAGGAATAATCCAGCAAGAGGAAATAACAATAATCAACATCTATGCTCCAAACATAGGGACAGCTACTTTCATAAATCAAACTCTTTGTGACATGAAGTCACACATAAATCCGAACACAATAATACTGGGAGACTTTAACACACCTCACACATTACTAGACCAATCTTCAAGACAAAGGGTCAGTAAATATGTCTCAGAACTAAAGAACACCATTAACCAAATGGACCTGTTGGACACATATAGAATATTTCACCCAACTACAGCGGTTTTTACATTTTTCTCAGCTGCTCATGGAACCTTCTCCAAAATAGATCACATCCTGGGACACAAAATGAGCACTAGCAAATTTAAAAATTGTTACATACTTCCCTGTGTCATTTCAGACCATAATGCAATGAAACTAAAAATCAACTATAAGAAGACCCAGAGAAACAAAATAAACATGTGGAGACTGAACACCACACTTCTGAATGAAGAATGGGCCATAGAAGATTTAAGAAGTGAAATCAAGAAATTTCTAGAAACAAACAAAAATGAACATACAACGTGTCAAAACCTCTGTGACACTTTGAAGGCAGTACTAAGAGAAAAATTTATAGCACTGAGTGCTCACACAAGAAAAATTGAAAATCTTCGAATAAATAGCCTAACGACACACCTCAAAGCCCTTGAAAAGCAGGAACAATTGAACACCAAAGCCAGCAGAAGACGGGAAATTATTAAAATTAGAGCAGAAATTAACAAAATAGGGAATAAAAAAATACAGAAAATCAACAAAACCAAAAGCTGGTTTCTCGAAAAAATTAACAAGATTGATAAACCACTACCCAACCTAACTAAAAAAAAGAGAGAATCAACCAAATTATGAAGATAAGAGATGAAAAAGGAGACATTACTACTGACAGTGTAGAAATCCAGAGGATTATCAGAAACTACTTTGAAAAGCTATACTCCAACAAAATGGAAAATCTGGAGGAAATCGACAACTTCCTAGATAAATACAACCTTCCTAAACTGAGTCAAGAAGATATAGAACACTTAAAACAACCAATAACAATCAAAGAGATTGAAACAGCAATAAAGAGCTTACCATCAAAGAAAAGCCCAGGACAAGATGGTTTCCCAAGTGAATTCTATAAAACCTTTACAGAAGAGCTAACCCCAATACTACTCAAACTATTTCATGAAATAGAAAAAACCGTGACTCTCCCAAATACATTCTATGAAGCCAACATCACACTAATACCCAAACCGAATAAAGACAGTTTAAGGAAGGAAAACTACAGGCCTATATCTCTGATGAACTTGGATGCAAAACTATTAAACAAAATACTAGCAACACGCATTCAAAACCACATCAGGAAAATCATTCACCATGACCAGGTAGGGTTCATCCCAGGGATGCAAGGCTGGTTCAATATACGAAAATCTATCCATATAATTCATCATATAAACAGAATCAAAGACAAAAACCATATGATCATCTCAATAGATGCTTAAAAAGCATTTGATAAAATTCAACATCCATTTATGATAAAAACACTGCAGAGAATTGGAATAGAAGGAACATATCTCAACATTATTAAGGCAATCTACAATAATCCCACTGCCAACATCATATTAAGTGGGAAAAACTTCAAGAATTCCCCCTAAAAACTGGAACGAGACAAGGATGTCCACTATCACCACTTCTCTTCAATATAGTACTAGAGACTCTAGCCAGAGCAATAAGGCAAGAAAAGGAAATCAAAGGAGTACAAATAGGAAAAGAAGAACTTAAGCTTTCACTATTTGCAGATGACATGATACTATATTTAGAAAACCCAACAAACTCAACCAAAAGGCTTATAGAACTGATCAACAAATTCAGCAAAGTATCTGGATACAAAATCAACCTTAAAAAAATCAGAAGCTTTCCTGTACCCCAACCATAAGTCCACTGAAAAAGAAATTCAGAAAACACTTCCACTCAGTATCTCCCACAAAAAAATAAAATACCTAGGAATAAACTTGACCAAGAAGGTAAAAGATCTCTACAAAGAAAATTATAAAACACTGAAAAAAGAAATCAAAGAAGATCTTAGAAGATGGAAGGACCTTCCACGTTCATGGATTGGCAGAATAAATATAATTAAAATGGCCATCCTCCCAAAAGTGATCTACAGATTTAATGCAATGCCCATTAAACTACCAAGATCATTCCTCAAAGACATAGAAAAATCAGTCCTTAAATATATCTGGAATAACAAAAAGCCCAGAATAGCCAAGGTAGTTCTCAGCAACAAAAAACATGCAGGAGGAATCACAATACCTGACTAAACTATACTACAAAGCCATTGTAATAAAAACAGCATGGTACTGGCAAATGAACAGATATATAGACCAATCGAGCAGAATAGAAGACCCAGAAACAAGTCCACACACTTTCAGCCAATTGATTTTTGACAAAGGGGCCAAAAACATACACTCTAAAAAAGATAGTCTCTTCAACAAATGGTGTAGGCAAAACTGGTAAACTGTATGTAGAAAATTGGAAATTAATCCCACTTTTTCACCCTGTACAAAAGTCAACTCACGATGGATCAAAGACTTGGAAATCAAACCAGAGACCTTGAAGCTCCTTGAAGAGAGCATAGGTCCAACACTGCAACATATAGGCACAGATAAATATTTCCTCAACAAGACCCCAAAGGCACAACAAATGAAAAGGAGAATCAATATATGGGATTACATGAAACTGAAGAGCTTCTGTTCAGCAAAGGAAACTATCAAGAACCTCAATAGAGAGCCAACAGAATGGGAGAAGATTTTTGCCACCTACACCACCAATAGAGGACTAATATCTAGAATATACAGAGAACTCAAGAAACTCAACACTAAGAAAACAAAGCATCCAATAACAAAATGGGCAAATGAACTAAATAGACACTTCACAAAAGAAGAAATTCAAATGGCCAATAAATGCATGAAAAAATGCTCAACATCACTGGCAATCAGAGAGATGCAAATCAAAACTACCCTGAGATTTCACCTAACTCCAACTAAAATGACAATCATTCAAAACACAAACAACAACAGATGCTGGCAAGGATGTGGAGAATTGGGAACTCTAAGACATTGTTGGTGGGATTGCAAATTAGTACAACCACTCTGGAAAACAGTATGGAGAATCCTCAAAAGAATGGGAACAAATCTACCATTTGATCCAGCAATACCACTTCTGGGTATCTACCCAAAAGATAGGAAGCCAAACTACCAAACTAATGCAAGTGTATCTATGTTCATAGCTGCACAATTCACCATAGCCAAACTATGGAACCAGCCAAGATGTCCATCAACAGATGAATGGATTACAAAACTGCGGGATATGTACACAATGGAATTTTTCTCAGCCATAAAAAAAAAAAACACTCAGTTACATCATTTTCAGGGAAATGGATGGAACTGGAGGACATTATGCTAAGTGAGATTAGTCAGTCACATAAAATAAGAAATCAGATCTTTTCCCTAATATGTGAGAATTAGGGAGAAATGGGTTATAGGAGGAACTGTTGAAAAAGGAAATACTACAGAGGAGCAAACAAGACAATCTAAAGGAGGAGAAAGGAGGGGGAAGAGGAAAATCTCTATAACACACAATGTACTTAAACATATCGAAGTCAATCACTAAGCCAAGCAAGAGAAGGAGGGACGGGGAGGGAATGAGGTGTGAATTGGGTAGAGGTTAAATCAGCGATGTGTACATGTTTGTTCACACAAATTTTTTACCCCAAAATGATGTTTGAATATAATGCACTAATAAAAAATTTTAAAGGAAAATAAAATAAAATAAAATTTTCCAATTCATGAATTAGCACATTTTATTTTTAGACTCTAATTTGTCAGCCTTGTTTTATAAATTTTAGTTTGAAATTTTTGTTCAATATTTTTTGTTTTTACTTTTAACACTATTAATGATGATCTCTCTCTCTCTTTTTTTTTCTTACTTTCTTTTTTTTACAGGTATGGTGGTGCATGCTTGTAATCTCAGCATTTGGGAGGCTGAGAGAGGATGATCACAGTTTGCATCTAGCCTCAGCTACTTAGTGAGGTTTTTTGCAACTCAGTGAGATCCTGTTTCAAAATAAAGAATACAAAATAGGGCTAGGGGTTTAGCTCAAAGGTAGAATACTCCTGGGTTCCATCCCTAGTACTGCCAAAAACAAAAACAAAACAAAACAAAAAACATTAAAAAAAAAAACTTGAGTTTTCAGATTTTTATTGGTTTGAGTGTTTAAACTTTTAGAAATAAAATTTTAGAAATGTTTGTGTATTGACTTTGCAATCCTCAATCTTGTTAAATTAATTTTTTATTCTTAGCAATTTATTTATCAGTAGTTTTGAATTTTTGATACACATAATTATGTCTTTCAAAAATAACTAAAATTTTATTCATCATTTTATTTATGGTTTTTCTTTCTAATTGCACTAGCTAGAACCTGTAGAACAATACTTAAAATAATTTGTGGTGAGGTGAGAGTAGTAGTGTTTGGCTGTAGTCCTAGTACTTAGCAGGTGGAGACAGACAGATTGCAGGTTCAAAACCAGTCACAGCAACCTTATGAGGCCCTTTGCAAAACACTGAGACCTTGTTTTAAATAAAAAATAAAATAGGGCTGAGAATGTACCTCAGAGGTAAAATGCCTTTGGGTTCAAACCCCAGTACCACACACACACACACACACACACACACACACACACACACACACACACACTGGTGGTAAGGATAGAAATTTTTCCCTTTCAAATATTAGGGGTATGGTGTGTGGTGAACTCTCAGGAGGGTTGGGACTGAGGAATGAAGAGTTAGGGAAAATAAAACAGTAAAGAAGAACACGGGGAACCTGAGGTTTATAAGCCCAATAGGAGTTTATTATGCAGCTCTGCAGCATATTTATATCATAGAGATATACCAAGAACTCTACAACCCACGTCAGCAATTCACATCAAGCACGTACAGCATGTAACCACGAAAAAGTATACCTGGTGCCACAAAGTCTTCTCAAAGCACAAGTGAGGGTGGAGGTCCTTCTGGGTAGAGTAAATGACTAGGAGCTTATTGGGCAGAATATGCGCAGAAATTAAGGATGTGACCAGTCATAGACAAAGCAATGGGAAAATGAAAGGAGACAGACATGTCAAACTTAGCCTGAATACAAGACCAAGAACTCCAAAAAGCAACCGGCTGCTCTTCACGCACCAAAGGGCTCAAGGAGTGACCTCATTGTGACTGGCCTGTCAGCACTCTGTCCCCCAACATAGGTGAAAGGATTTTCTCTGCCATCTTAATTGAGATTATACTTTTTTCTCCATTATGTTAAGGTAGTAAATTATGAGACAGATTTATGAGTGTTAACCCAACCTTCCTATCCTAGGATAAAACCTATGTGTGTATGTATGTATGTATGTATGTATGTATGTATGTATATAAAAATATATGTATGTATAAATATATCTATGTATGTGTATATATATATATATATATATATGGCTCTATTTAACTTGCTAAAATTTAAGCCTATTTAAAATGAAGGATATCATTTGTAATTTTTTTTCTTTTCATATCCTTGCCAAGATTGTTCTGGTTCCAAAATATGTGAATATATCTCATCCTACAATAATTCCTGAAATATATTGAATAAGATTGGCATTTCTTTTCTTAAATATTTGAAAAAGGTTTTAAAGAAATAGATTCTTATTTTTGCTAAAGTACTCCCCCCATGAAATTGCTTAGTTGTTGAAATGTAAATTTTTTATATATTTGTAATTGGTATTTTTAAATCATTATTTAATAATTCAACATGTGGTTTATCTGTTTTTAAATAAAATCAGACTACCACATGCAGCACCTCATTTGGTTGTGTCTGGAGTCTTGGAAACTTGACTACCCTACATTCTCCTACAAATGGACCTTGAGAGCTTGTTTGGAGGTTCTAGCTGGGGAGCACAGCTACTCATATATTTACCCTTGACTGAAGACCAGTCCTCCTCTATTTGGGGAAGGTCATCCTCCTCGACCAAGCACGCAGCTTTGGGAGGGATGGATAGGTGAGGGAGGAAGGGCACACTTGTCTAGCCAGCCAGAACAGCCGAATCAACACTGGTTATCAATGGGGTGACATTTGTCACAGCTAGATCACCCTCACATCCTGATTTATCTATTAGTGTGCTCCTAAAAGCTCGTTCATTTCTGTAAATGAATCCTGCTTTCCTGTGTGTGTGTGTGTGTGTGTGTGTGTGTGTGTGTGTGTGGTGTGTCTTCCTGGTAGTTTGTTATTTATTTCTTTATTATATGTGGACCATTTTATTTTCTTCAGTCTTCTTTTTTACTTTTGAAGAGTTAAGTCTAGAACTGGATTCTCTGGTGATGCTGAAATAAAAAAAAAATTCTGCCTTCCAAATTCTGTTCTCTTTCAATCCATTCTTCAAAGGTAGCCAAAATCATCTGCCAGAAATGCAAATATGATCATGTCATCACTATCCCCAAAATTATTAAGTAGCTATTGAATATCTTCATTTTAAAATGTATCCTCCTACTATGCATTTAGAGTCCCTAAGTACGTGATCATTGCCTAATTGCCTATTTTATTTCTCCTCACTGTCCTCACAGTTCTCATTGTTCTGGCTGTGTTAAAATGTATTCCTCTCCTTTGCAACTCAGTGAGAACCTGTTTCAAAATAAATAATAAAAAATAGGGCTGGGGATGTAGCTCAGAGGTAGAATGACCCTGGATTCCATCCCCAGTACCGGGAAAAAAAGTATTTATCTCCCAATATATCTTTACAAATTCATATATCTTTAAATGTATTAGTACCTCTTTTAGAAAAGCTTATTTGTCTCTCATCATTATATAATAGTTTTAATTAACTATTTAAGAAAGTAATTCTAGATGAGACTGTTTCCCCACTATTTTAGTCAATATTCTTGCTAATTTATTTGCTCAGAGTTTTGGAGGTTTTAGAATTTCAATCCATGTCAAGTACAATCTGTGGAATTCAGAACACAGCAATAGAAAGTAGAAAGAGGAAGAGAGCAAGGCGTTGCTCTCACGTTATGGAGGCAGAAGCAAGAGAGCCGTCCAGCAAGAGAACTCAACACAACACACAATCCCTAAGGCTGCACCACCAAGGATTCATCTTTAACAGCTGCAAACCACTTGTGTAGGGTACCACTCAGTTAATTCTTTACAATAAATTTATTTACTGATGATATTAACCCTTATGACTTAATTATATCAACTCTGACCTTTAATATATAAAATCTTCAGGGGAATTCTATATCTACCCAAAATACTCACCTCTTGGATTAGGGCAGAACTATTGTCTATAAGACCTTATGAACTCTTCATAATTCTACCACCATATCACTTATACCACTTTGGGTGTTAATTTGTATAACATTTATCTTCACCACCTTACTATAATCTGATGAACAGCCTAACTTGCTACTGTACTCCATAAGATGGGCATTCAATAAACTTATCTTAAATAGGTGATCAGTTTTTTATTTCAATATTTCTACATGCCTTTCATAGTAGATGTCTTCATTGTATGTCTTTAGCAAAAATTACTAAAAGTTATTTTTAAAAGATAACAAATATTTACTATGCTACAAGTGTGTTCTAGATGGCATGGTTTTTAAGGAAGTATAGATGAGGATTTATTATGCCATGGATAATAATAAATAAGTGACAGACAATTTACAGTGCAGACAATGCAGTTTAAAAGAAATGAAAAAAGGCTAAAGAGTTGTTCAGGTAATGCTGTGTTGTGTCAGTGTTAATAACTAAACTACATAGTCTGGAATCTGACATTTTCTTCAATTTCCTTTGAAGTATTTTCTTTCAGGATAGTAAAATTCTTACAAATACACAATAACTATCTTAGACATAAAAAAGATCATTAAATTCCTTCATTTCTTTCCCACTGCAGGTATCTGCAGATATAAAATTCAGAGACCAGCTTGATCACTTACTAGAAGATTGTCACCTTCTTCTTTCTCAAGTTCTCTCAAGACAATCTAAGAAACATTTTTCAGGGTCAATGAAAAAATAGAGCTAACCTCCTAGGATATATCATTATATGTAACCTCTGGAAATAGACTTATTTTGAAATTACAAGAAATCAAATTTTCTTTATTTTCTTTCCTACCTCTAAGCTACACCTTCTTTATTTTGAAACTGGTTCTCACTACATTCCCAAAAGTCTCATTAAGTTGCTAAGTTGCTGAGGCTGGCTTCAAACCTGCAATTCTCTTGTCATAGCCTTCCAAGTACTATTTCTTTGTTTGTTTGTTTGCCATACTGAGGTTGGAACCAAGGGGCATTGTACCTCTGAGCTACACCCCAGCCCTATTTTTTAATCTTCTTATTTTTGAAACAGTGTCTCACTATATTTTATAGGCATGCACTACCACATCTGGACAGCTTTTTTTTAATATGAAAAGACATTAGACAATATCCTGAGAGGAAAATTTCACATTAGACTTTATAATATTGATCTCTTAGAATAAAATTCACACTGGAACAATAAGAAATATGTAAGTACCTCTTCTTCAGAATTTCTTAAACAATTTTCTTCCCAAAGGAAGCCATAAGCCAAAAAAGTGTAGGAAATTGAATCCAGAAATCCAACATAGGAAAAAAAAATGTAGATAATTTCCAGAATGACCTCTGAAAATACATATGAATTAGAGTATGAGGACAGAAGACATCTAAGAAAAAATAAATAAAAAGAATGTGTTTAGATACACTGAAAGCATATTTTCAGATGCCTAAAAATTGTGGAGTAAATACTGATAGGTACATAAAAACCTGAGGGAAGTTTAAAAGAAGATAATTATTAACTCCAGGAAAAGCAAAATTTATGCAAGAAATTAAAAATATCTCACATTTACAAATATTTATATAATAATAAGGGTAAATACTCATGGATCAAACCAAACATGATATAGCTCTATTGATTAGATGGGGAAGAGAATTGGACCTGTGTTTGGAAGAGGTTTTAAACTAAGTCCTCATCCTACACAGTAAAATGAAACAGGTATTATTTTTATAACTAATTTATATTATTCATAACTAAGTATAAAATTTGTCCATAAGCATGCTAGGTAGAAGTTAAAAGATAATTAATATAGGAAAGTTTAAATATATAAAAGGGTCTTCTCTCAAGACTGGGAATATATGTTGGCTGCAAAGGACAGTACAATGAATGGTTCGTTGACCTTGGCTGTTAGCCTTGTAGAACTCTTTCATCAGTTATAGTCCATGTAAGTATTTCTTCAATAAAAATAAAATTCTGTTTAAGAATCCAATCCTTTAAACCTTATTTCTAAAATAACACAGTTCTGTTATTATGTATAACCGTTACCTAAATTGAAACTATTTTATTATCATCAAGTTGTACCAATCAATTTTTGAGCTAAAACTAAAATGTCTCAATGGCACAAGGGATGTCCCACAGGTTCCTGATCAAGATATATAGCTGTAAGTTACTGTTTTAAATACATAATTTTTAGTAAAAATGAATACAACTATCAATTTAATGTATTCACATCTATAGGAGAAAGATATTGCTATATTCAATATGCACATGCATACTTAATATTTATACACCTATACACACTTATTTGTATATGCATAGGAAAATTTTAGAAAGATAAGCAAGCACTGACAAATTTGGTCAATATCTAAGAAAGAGACCAGAATCTTAGGGCCAAGAAGCTATAATTATTATATAGCTGTTGTAGAGTTTGAAGTTGCTGTTTATTGTGTGTATATATTAGCTCTTTTTTTTTCTTGTTTGCTGGGGGTTGAAACCAGGGGCATTCTACTTCACACCTTCAGCATTTTTTATTCTGAAACAAGATCTCAATAAATTACTGAAGGCCTCTCTAAGTTTCTGAGGCTAGCAGAGAATCTGCAATCCTCCTGTCTCAAGTTCCTATGTACTAAAATTACAGATGTATGCCACCATGCTCAAATCTATAGATTACTTTTTATGGATATGTTTGTGCCTACTGAACAAACTGAAATAATAGCCATGAAAGAAAAGCAAGTTAATTCCATCAGTCTAGCTGCATTTGGGTTTTTTTTTCTCCCATAAAGACATGTTTGAATATTTGTTTCTACTATCGTGATCTAGCTTTTTTCTATTATTTTAAAAGTCGTGCTATTCTTTCTATCTCATCAAGGCTATATAATGTTCTATTATTTGGTGCACAATATCACCTCTAATCATTTCCCTAGTAGCTGACCTTTTAAATCTGCTTTGCTCCCTGTTTCAGGATTGCATATGAGTTCTGTTTTTATCAGTTTACCAGCAGGTGGTGCTGGATAGTAGCTGTAAATAACCTGATTTTAAATATATACTCTAGCAACATCTTTTCTCTAGAGTGATGGCACTGGGCCAAATCATAGAGGTGGATTAAACTGTTTTCCAGCAGTAGAGATGGGTTTCCACTATTGCACCCATATTTTCTTGTAGCCTTCCTCCTGTGAGCAATGTCAAATATATTTTCAGATGCCAGACTGGAATTAGGGTTATTGTCTGTGGTCCTGAAAGGACACATACAAAACCCCAATCTGAATCTCATATCTTGATAAAGCATCTGGCATAGGCCCTTCTACAATCTGCTATTGTGATCTATCACTCCAAACTATCAACCATCAAGTGCTAAGCTCTGCTTTGTGACAAACCCACTACTACTTTGTGGATCATTTGTGTATTTCTCACAGTTTTATCAGATATGCAGAGTTATTCAATCAAATAGATGAGAAAACCTAAACCTTGGGTAAATGAGTGACCTTTATAACTTTCTACAACTTAATATGGAGCAACAGAAACAACCTTCACTTTGGTGCAAAAAGACATAGGTTTACATTCTGGGTCTTTAATTGATCAATTGTATATGATTTTAAGGCCTTTTATGTCACCAAACATTTGTTTACTGATCTGTAACATGGGAATAACAATGTGTGACTACCAAAGTTAGCTTAATAATAAGGGAAAAGAGCAAATGCAATGTCCCTAACAGAGTTGTAGGCTCATTATTAAAATGTTGCAAATACAAAGCTAAACAGCAAGAAAAACAAATTTATTTTCTTCTTTTCCTTTCTCCCTAACACAAAAGTCTTTGCAATGTTCTAACCAAAATGTCTCCCTAACTGGCACACCGTTGCCTTTCCTTCTAATTTAATACCCAGAATTTTTTTTGCATTTTTGCCATGCCACCCTCAAATTGTCTGTTTCTTCAATTTTCAATGCAGATTAACACTTTTCACTGTAGATTGCCATTTTTTCCAGGAAAAACATAAGCAGTTACTTAAATAAATTGCTGGTGTTGGACACGTGTTTCATAGTCTCCTAGGACTAGCATTTAAAGGGAAGCAAGGTATCCTAGGTGTGGTCTCACTTTTAAATACAGGTTAATTTTCTATCTCTATTAGCTATTTTCTCTTTTTTTGCATTGGGGGTAGGGTAATGGCGTAACTGTTTCTTCTCAAAGGAGTTGCTCTTATATAATATTTATAGATTCCCTGTCCCCTTGATATAATGCCTCCCTGGTAGGACTGACATATTTCAGGTGGTAATGGAAGGCTCAGAATCATTGCTCACCATACCCATTTTCTTAACATTGGAGCATGCTGATCCATTATAGGTTAATCCTTCCAAAGTGTGTAATCAAGACATTTCACCACTATCTCTCTAAACTCATTTGCTATCTGGTGTCCACTTTTGAAAAATTTGTTTAGTACAGCCTAACGCACAGCTTCCACTTAGCCAATTTATTGGTAAATGAACATCTTAAAATAAGGTGTTTTATTCCTGAACTCTGGTATTTTAGTTTTCATTTTCTTCTCTGAGTCCTCATAGACTATAATTTGGTTATTGCATTGTATACAATTTTAATGGGCCTTGCAAAAAGTATTTTTAAAAATATTTTTAAAAAGTTTTTAGGAGGTTGAATTCAAACATCTTGAATTATTGTATTTTGGCTTATTCAATTCTGAATTTGAACAGTTAAAACATAAATACCTTGTCACCAAGATAGTAAATGGTTGAAAATGATAAATACTAGTCCTATATGAAAATGACCAACACTTTACAAAATAACCAATTTTTCCTTGATAACTAGTACAGTCTTTATAGCATGTTTAACTGTAGACATAAGATGACAACAGGATCAGAGATAAATAGTATTTTCTGGCTTCTTACTACATTTGACAGTCCCACCAACTAAAATGTTGCAAAACCCTAAATTCTGGACTTCAAGGGTAAGTACTCATGAGCCAACAAGGAACAAAGCAGATTAGTCTGATTTAGCAGCATAGATTTAACTCAGAAGCCAATCACGGGAGCAGCCAAGTGATGAAGTAACTCTGGTAGTTAAATGAATTCTTCTCTAGATGTTACTATGTCAATTTGAAGACATCTACTGGTGGCTCTTGAAATGTACAGAGCATGGAACCTGATCTGGTCTTGCTGTGGCCATTTAAGCAAATGCATTCTCCAAAACAAGATGTGTTAGAAAATGGATGAAGTTCTCTTTCTAAAGATGTTGACTGCTGATTCCTGCTGCTGTCGATGTTGTCAGCTGTGTCCTTATTGCAACAATGCAAGTTGTGTGCTTGGTTTTGCACAAACAACACAACAACCAGTGGAAAAGGAAGTAGTCTGACAATATAACAAGTTTAGTGGTCTTAAATACCCACTGTGCCTTTGCTTTAGTTGTTAAAGGGTGTTTTGAATCTTTTTTGCTCACTCACAGGGCATACTCACAGAGCTAACTAAGGGATATACATACTCGCTTTGTGAATAAGCCATGACCAAGAAAGCCAATGTGACATAGTGTAGCACATCTCAGAGCACAAGGTTTAGAAACAAAACATCTCAGTTTGCATCACAGTTCATCCTCTGACTGTGTCATAAGCCCAGGAAAGTTATTTAACCTCTGTGCCTATGTTTTCTCATCTTTAAAATAAAAATAAACATTTATAACTTATTTTGTTGTGTTGCAGATAATGAGCTAAAATTTAAAAGCACATTATATCTGAAATACAATGAATCTTTAGAAATACTAGGTATTACATCCTGGCTGAATTAAATATATTCTTATAGCTGGGAATGGTAGTGTACGCTTGTAATCCCAGTACTTGGAAGGCTGAGCCAGGAGGATTGCAGGTTGATGACTAGCCTCAGCTACTTAGTACGGCCAGTGCAACATAGTGAAACCCTCTTTCAAAATAAAGAATAAAGGCCGGAGCCAGATCTGAAGCCAGCAAGGCCAGGCCCAGAACCCGCCACAGGATGGGGCCAGGTCTTGAGCCAGAGAGGTCTGTTGTATAGCGGGCCTGGAACTGAGGCCTGCTCCATGGTAATAGGCCATAAGTTCTCTGCTACTGTGTGTCAAGGAAGCACTAGAAGCTGCTGCTACCTCACCTACTTTCTCAGCAGATTCTCAGATCCAAGTGACCTCTATTAAATAAAAATTGGTTGTGAGTAGATCATCTTGTCAAATTCACTCATGTTCTGGTTTTCAGGATTTCAATAAGTGGGAATAAGTGTGGAAATTAAAAGAAAAACTTCCAAGGAAGAAAGAAACTATAATTGATCAGATGTGGAGGAATAGAAGCTGTAACATATTGTTGGTGGGATTGCAAGTTGGTGCAACCACTTTGGAAAGCAGTATGGAAGATCCTCAAAAGAAGGAAAACAAACTTACCATATGATCCAGCAATACCACCTCTGGGTATCTACCAAAAAAAAAAAATGAAAACCAAAATACCAAACTAATGCATTAGCAACCATGTTCATAGCTGCACAGTTCACCATTGCCAAACCAGCCAAGATGTCCTTCAATGGATGAGTTGATTTCAAAACTATGGAATGTGTATACAATGGAATTTTGCTCAGCCATAAGGAAGAACAAAATTATGGTGTTTACAGTGAAATGTCAAAAAAATTAGAAATCAGAAGCTTTTCCTAATGTGCAAAAACTAGAGAGAAATGGGTAACAGGAGAAACTCTAGATGAAGAAGGGATCCTATAGAGGAGCAATTAAGGTGACCTGTCTGAAGGGATGGGAGGAGGGAAGAGGGAAACTCTTTAAAGCACATAATGTACTTAAATATAAAGTCAGTCAGGAAGCCAAGCATGGGTAGAAGGGAGGGGGAAGAAAGGGGTCAGGGATTGGGTAAAGGCTGATTGGGTGATGTATGCATGTATATCTCCATAAGTTTTTTTTTTTAATCTCATTAAGATGTATGACTACAATGCACCAATAAAATTTTATTTTAAAAAATTATGGAAACAAAAATTATGGAAAAAAATAAAGACAAAAGAAATCTGGACATGTTCAATATATTGAACATACACATCATAGTCCAACTACATTTTCTATTTGTACTTGATTGATTCCACAGATCTAGAACCCATGGATACAGGAGCATAAATATATGTATTATATTAAAATAGTCAATATAAAAAACATAAAATTTTGACACAGCTTAAAAAAAATAAAGAATAAATAGTAGGGCTGGGGTAAAGTATCTAGGAGATAGAACGCCCCTAGGTTCAATTACCAGTACTGCAAAAAATGTATTTCTATAAGGTTGGGGCCCAGGAATCTATAAGACCATTTCATCACAGTGACATTTCTAAGCAGATGATGCTTTTTCTCATGAATAGCTCACACATTTTTGTGTCATTTACTGAGCACCTGGAAACTTACTGCATTTGACTAGAGCTTGAAATGGTTTGGAAATAGAATGCCCCCTCACCATCATGAGAACAAGGTAGCAATGTTGGAAGCAGAGATGGGTTACAGTTTCAGCAGTGGATAAGGCCATTATAACATTTATCTGAGATAAGGCCTGAGCCAGTAGGGTGTGGTTGGAGAAGGAGCGTCCCTCCTGAATGTGCACACTTAGGGATTATATATCCCTCCTCCACTGATATCTCTCTCTCTCTCTCTCTCTCTCTCTCTCTCTCTCTCTCTCTCTCTCCCCCCCCCATTCTAGTGTCCATTATTTATGGGCAAAGGCGTGCACTTTTCCCTGCCACAGTCCCCTAAGCTTCATGGTCCCTGGCCTTAAAATGACTGAACCCAAAGACCTCCAAGAAAACTGATAAAATCTTCTTTTCTCTAAGTTGCATGATCAGTTCTTTTGATTGTAGCCATGATAATGCTAAGACAGAGTTATACTTATTTTCAGGTTTATTCTAGGACCCTTTATGATTCTATCACAAATCACTTAGTAAGCAAGTTGATACTAGAATGTGGTCTTTGAGATGGAATTCCATTATGAAGGTAGAACTCCCATGAATGGTGTTAGTTCCTGATAGATCAGGTCCCTTCTTTCCCCCATGGGACCGCACAGCAGGGATAGGAGGCAGAACCCTGGAAGCCAGAAGTGGAGATGCTGCGAGATTCCCAACATCTACCAGATGGCCTCTCATTTTAACCTGCTCCTTTCCCCCTGTCATTCTCCCTTACATTGTGCAAGCATATGATCTCACATGGAAGGATACTCATGTCATTTTAACCTCTGCCTTAACTCTGGATGAATGGGATTATATTGTAAAGGCCACCCAAGAATGGGCAAACCAGGCTCATTTAACTACCTATGGGAGTGGTCACAGTACCTTCTAAAGATCCCCACTGGGAGTATCAGCTATCCCCAAATAGTGGAGGTGAGGGATTAAAAATAAGAGACCATATAATACTATGCCTTCTTGATGGCATATGGGCTGCTTCCCATACCTAGCCATTTTTCTTAATCAGCTTCAGAAGCTTTTACCCTCTATACCCTCTTAGATCCACCTACTGAGGCAGGATATGTGGTATTGGCAACCCATTTAATTGGGCAATCAGCCCCTGATATTCATAAAATTAGGAAAAGCTGAGGATAGCACTTAGACCTCTATCCAAGATTTGGTGAATATGGCTTTTAAAGACTTTAATTTTTGAGAGGAACACGCTGAAATGGAGCATGCAACTGGTAGATCCCTGCAGGCAGTGGCCCTCTGGAGTTCCACCTAGGAGTGAAGGACAGCAATGACAACTACCTCCAGAAGCCTGCCTCAAGTGTGGCAAGGCTATACCCACCAACAAGACTATGCTGGGTATGTGGCCAGGAGGGACACTGGAACAGTGCCTTTGGAAAAACAGTGAGCCCCAGGTGTATCAACACAGGGGGACCAACCTTCCAAACCAGGCCCTGCTGCTGGCCCTACTCTGCCTGGTCAAAGACTGACAGCTCCCAGACTCCTTAACTTTGATCCTCCTTGCTGAACCAAGGGTAATTCTCAAGGTAGTGGGTAAGCCAATCTCCTTTTTGGTTGCTTACTCAATCCTTCCATCCTTTTTAGGTCCTAGGTTTTCTTTTCCGATCTCGGTACAGGGGATTGATGGCAAGCTCTCCTGCCTATGCACTAGAGGCCCTCTTTTACAGGACAAAATTGCCCTGCCTGAGGCTCAGGCCAAAGCAGACATTAACCTAATACATGATTCCCTACATGTTGAGCCTACGGTGATTAAACATTTCCTAAATGTCTTGTTTTATTCTACTGTCCTACAACAGCTGTTAGTAATGTCAGTGCCTCCTGTTCTACTTTTGCTGCTGATTCTCCCCAAGGAAGCTTTTGCCCCTCTTTTTCTACCCACCAAATGAGAGGCAACACCCTAATAGGTTGGGTAGAGGCTTTTCCCTCAAAGGACAAGACAGCCAGCATGGTGGCCAATGTTTTATGCTCAGGCATCATCCCTCAGTTTGAATTCCCTAATTCCTTACAGTCTAATAATGTACCACCTTTTATTTCTAAGGTTACTCAACAGGTGGCACAAACCCTTGGCATTTCTTAGAAGCTCCACATTTTATATTGACCACAGTCATCAGAAAAGAGGGTCCACTTGTTTATACAGTATGATGCTCTCCCTCTCTGGATGCCAGACAGCCATAAGTATTAAACTCTCTAAAACCTGCTACTGATGCTCCTGACCCAATAACATGTTTTTCATTTGACCAGACAGACCAATGCTTACTAACTGCTGAAAAGAGTGGTGTATGTCTCTTTCTCAAGAAATATGGTGCTATTATACTAATAAATCTGGTCTAATGGAGGAAAATGTCTAAACTCTGACCACATTAAGTGATAATCTAAAACATGATATTGACAGCCTACCTCATATCTGGAAGGGTTTGAAAGGCCAGTAGCTGCTGGGCTCCTTCCCCTCCTGGCAAGGGCCAGTAGCTGATGGGCTCCTTCCTTTCCCAGGACCTGTTCTCATGATTTGCCTTTTTTTAAAAATAGCCCCTGATTGGCTAAAGCTACTCAAACTTAAATTACCAAGCTGTCCAGGTTAAAGTCCAATTAACTCCACTGCAGTCATACTCCCACCTGCCCAATTCCAAAGGACTTGACCTCTCCTGGCCAATGGACCCCTACAGTATCCCCTGACAGCAGGAAGTTATTATGGACTTGGTCATTGCCTAATATTATCAAAAGGCCAGGATTAAAGGTCAAGTCTCTCCCTTTCCCCATGGGACCCCGCAGCAGGGACAGAAAGCAAAATCCTGGAAGCCAGATGCAGAGATGCCGCAAGACTCCCAACATCATGAGGTAGACTCCATGGGTTGCGAAAGTCCAAATGTCACAAAAGGACCAGCATTCCCATGCTGCTAGCTCCATCCCAAGACCCCAGCTACATAAATACCCTCACTTCCTCTCTGCCATGTGATTCTGCCCACCAGGTGTGACTCTGCTGACCACTGACCACGTGACTCTGCTGCTTGGTCATTGGTCCCTTCCCCCACTGTTGCCAGACCTCTTTATTAAAGAGGTCCTTAACAACTTGGCTGGTGTTTGCCTCCGTTACGACCCCCAACTCAATTTCAATGTTACCGTGCCCTTTAAAAAGAGACCTCAGAAACCTACCTTGTCTCTTCCATATATAAAGATATTACAAATAACTACAGGTGGGCTTCACCAGGCCACATTCTTGCTATTTATAAGCTACCCATTTTTTTTTGGTATTTGTTACATTAGCCTGGATGGACAAAGTCAAATGGGAAGTGACTTAAATGAAACATTTAAATTAACTTTAAATATAGAAAAGTACAAGAGAAATGATGGATTTAAAAAAAAGATGAAAGCATTTATTTCAGGTAGTTAATCCCTATGTTGAGAAAAGCTTGAAAAATTATCGACTATAACTACAAGGCATATGAAACTATATTCAAAGAAAGAAAAAAGCAGAAATAGATTATTATACTTCTGGGAACTAAGGAAAAATAGATGACAAAAACAAAAATTAGACTCCACTTTTTCAAGAAGAAAAATTGCAAAGCTTCAAGGGAGAGAATAAATATACATAGGAGGAAATTTAAACTCAGGAAAGGTGAGAATAAAGCAGGAGACTGTAGCCTCCTTAAATTAATTTTTATCTCTGGATTAAGATGAATTGTATCCTAAGCACTGAAACAACTTGTAGTTGTGATTTCTTAAATATTAGCAGTAATGTGTACTGACCATGGAAATATGAATCCAATAAAACCACATTCATAGAAAAAATAAAGATTTTGGTTTCACAAACTCCAGATTAGATGTCATAAACTATTGGATTTTTATAACCAGAGTAGATTTTAAAAAAGAGGATAAAGACATATCACATGAATACTATTTCAAGTAATAAGAAGTTTCAGCATATACATCAGCACTTTTCATCATAACATCCCTTACAAGACAGGCTTTATCAGCCAGGTGTGGTGGCACATGCTTGTAATCCCAGTATTTGGGAGACTGAAAGAATAATCACAGGTTCATGGCCAGCCTCTGCTTAGTGAGGAACTCCACAACTTAGTGAGACCCTGAAATTCAAAATAAAGAATACAAAAATAGGTCTGGGGCTGTAACTCAGAGGTAGAATGCCCCTGGATTCAATTTCCAGTACTACTACTACTACTACAAAAAAAAGACGTTATTGTTTATGATTTTTTTCACAAATGTGTACATTGAGATTTGGAGAGATTAGAGTACTTTGCACAAGATTACATAATACTGTTTGTTAGGACTGAGCTTCACTGTAACTGTTTTTTGTCTTGTTTTGTGGTACTGGGACAGAACCCAGGGGAATTTAATCTCAGAGTTACACCCCAGCCCTATTTTTTTATTCTTTATTTTGAAACAGGGTCTAAGTAGCACAGGCCTCATTAAGTGCTAAGGCTGTCCTTGACCACAATCCTCTTGTCTCAGCCTCCCAAATGGTAGGCTTACAAGCATGCACCAACACACCTGGCCATTATAACTGTTTTGCACTCTCTGTGTTCCATTTTGATATTCGAAGGCTGTTTCAATCATCTGATGTTCAATCAAATCTAAACAGAGTTGATAAAACATCAAATTAAGAATAGGGAAAGTTTTTCAGATTTGATATCACACAATTTCTATGTACTGTTTTTAAAAGATACATGTTAGAATATAAATTTGTAGAACATATGACAAAACTTTCATTGTAAATCTAAAAATAAGAAAATTGGGTCAGTGGTAAGTTGTTCTATAAAATATTATTACTAAACATGTAAATGCAGAGTAAAACAAAACTATTAGATGAAAAATGATAAGATTTAAAAATTTATCTCCTAACAGGAGTATATGAAAATAAAAACTTTGTTTATACAGGAGGTGGTTGTGTAAAATGATTTATGCATTATAGTAGGCAATCTGGTAATGTATTTCAAAATTTAAATTTGAATATAATTGTATTCACTTCTGAAACCACTTCTGAAAATTTATCATAAGGTAAGAATAGTTCAAGTACACAAAAAATGTATGTCCCAGTATGTATATGCCATGTTGCTTATAATGGAAAAATTTGGAATCAACCTAAATGTCAATGAATAATGAATATATTAAGTGAATTACAACATACTCAAACATTGGAAAAATGCATAAATTCAAAAGGACAAGGAATATCTCTTACATTTTAAAATGAAAAAGGGCATATGATATGTACTTAAGAAGCACGAGTATATAATACAACTTATATAAAAATACATGCATAAATTTATCAAAAGGTAAACAATAAATTGTTAATGGTGAATACCTATGGAAGTAGAATTTCTGGGAAAATTTTAATTTTACTTAACATTATTTTGTACTATTTTTCTAATTATAGTGTTCATTTAAGTGTTAGTACCATCTTGAAACCAAAAGTAATGTGGTAGAACTATAAAATTCCAAGACTATAGTAGACTCTTATTTTCCAAGAGATACTTTACAGCATAACTTAGTAAAATTACAGAGAAAATGTCTTTACCAACTTTTATTGAGCCAAAACTAGAAGTTACAATTAATGAATGAGATTTAAATTATAAAAAGTTGTTACAAATTGAATGATAAAATGAAAAGCATTATTGTGTTTTTATTTTTATTTAATTTTGTAATATTACAAATTGAACTCAGGGCCTTGTATACACAAGGCAAGTGCTCTACCACTGACCTACTTCAAAGTATTTTCTTTTCTTTTCTTTTCTTTTGTTTTAAAACAAGGTTTTGTTACATTGCCTAGGCTAGCCTCAAACTTGCAATCTTTCTGCTTCAGCTTCCTTAGTAGCTGAGATTAGAGGCATACACCATTGCATTTTGCAATAAATGTGTTAATTTTAAAAATCATTATTATATTTTTGTGTACTTGAGATTTAACCCAGTGGCATACTACTTCTGAGTTACACCTCAGCCATTCTTTCTTTTTCAACTTTAAAGAGGTCTTGCTAAGTTATTGAGGATCTTGCTAAGTTACTGAGGCTGGACCTTCAATCCTCCTGTCTCAGCTTCATTAGTATTGGGATTACAGGTGTGTCTCTTTATAACCAGCTCATTTTCAGAATTATTAAACATAGAAGTTAAATTGGAAATATTATCATGCACATGTTATCATTCAAAAATTTTAATTAGTGAATTATAAATATCAGCAAATACGATTTACTTGCTAAAAAAAATTAAAAATTTTATATCAAATTAAAGACAAAAAAAGTTTTGTATTTAAGGATGTAGGTTACATTTTAATAAAGCCACCACTGACGATACATGGGAACACTGTGAAGATGAGAACTTTTCTTTCTGCTCCTATATCCATCAATCAACACTTTTGATAGCATTGACACAAATAGACACTAAGTAAATATTCACTGAATGAATAAATCAGAACCATCAAAGGTACTGTTTTCTCAAGGGAATACCATATTTGAAGAGAGAATTTCACCAACTAAACTATGATAGGAATATATAGAGTACATGTTACATAGAAATGCTTAAAGGACCAAGGGAAGCTCCATTTTCTATCTTGAAAAGCAACAGAAATATGCACATATGTTAACAGTGAAAAGGTATCCTTTACAACAAAAATAAGACTACATCTTATCTGTAATACCAGCACCTGAAAGGCTGAGACAAGAGGATTGCAGGTTAAAGGTCATATCAGCCTCAGCAACCTAGCAAAGAATTCTGTAACATAGTGAGACCCTGTTTTAAAATAAAAGATAAAATAGGGTTGGGGTATAGCTCTGAAGTTGAATACCCCTGAGTTAAAAAAAAAAAAGTCTGTATATCATCCTGGAAGCCCTTCTACCTCCAGGCTACAATCCCAGACCTATTTTATATTTTATTTTTGGAAACAGGGTCTCTTAAGCCAGTGCGGCTGGCTTCGAACCTGCGCGATCCTCCTGTCTCTTCCAAGCACGGAGATTACAAGCATGCGCCACCATGCCCAGTGCTCAAATGTTACTTAAGAAATGATATGCAGGGCATTGCTGAGCCAGGCATGGTGCCACACGCTTGTAATCCCAGCGTTTGGGAAGCTGAGAAAGGAGGATTGTGGTTTACAGCCAGCCTCAGCTACTTAGGCCCTTTTCAATTCAGTGAGACCCTGTTTTAAAATAATAAAAAATAGGGCTGGTGGTGTAGCTCAGAGGTAAAATGCCCCTGGGTTCCATCCCCAATACTGCAAAAATAAATAAATAAATAAATAAATAAATAAATAAATAAATAAATAAATATACAGTGCATTGCTGCACAGTGTGTGATTACTAAATAAGTCCCTTCTTTCTCTACCTGTTGAGAAATATTGCATTATGTGTTTTTAATAACAGCTAGAATAATGCTTCTCTATCAAAAATCTACTTTAAGGCAATACATTTCAATTTTTGAACTGCCCCTCCTTCTGGAAAAAAACTATCATAAAAGCTCTCTAATGTTTTACTAATAAGAAAAGTATGTCATTGAAAGAATTTACTTCTCATAAAATCTTATGGGCCTACCACTGAATGCACACACACACACACACACACACACACACACACACACTCACCACAAAGAAAACCACACACATACAACAATATGTTTTTTTTTTTTTTTTTTTGGTGGTGGTACTGGGGTTCCTGGAAGCCCTTCTACCTCTGGGCTACACTCCCAGACCTATTTTTACATTTTTATTTGGAAACAGGGTCTCCTAAACCAGCACACGGGGCTGGCTTCATACCTGCGCGATCCTCCTGTTTCTGCCTCCCAAGCACGGGGATTACAAGCGTGTGCCACCACGCCCGGCTTACAGCAGTATGTTTTTAATGGCATTTGCAACTCTACTTAAATTAGTTTGAGAGTTCAAGTCATGCCTATATGCTAGTTCTGCTATTAGAATCTTTTCACTGATCAGAGAAAATAGAGAAACACATTAATTTCATCTTCTGATTTTAAGAAAAATGTAATCGATTGATTCCACTCTTTGTTGAGCCCATCATTTTAATTAACAGTGACTGCAGAAAATTATGGGCTTATGTTTTGTCTGGAAACCTCATAAGTCACAAGTACAATACATTTAAGGCACTTTGAAGTCTCTCAAGTATGATTTGAAGCTATTAGTCATTATAATCTGTGAAGCAGCGATATTGTGTCTTTCAATGGTAGTTTTGTACATATTTCAAATATTATTTAAAAATTCATCTAATTGTGATGTAATGAGTATGAACACACACACACACACACACACACACACACACACACACACACACCTGTTTACACATATACTTATAGAGTAGATCTTACTGTTATGTGCCCTGAAGGAGGCATTAGAGGAAATGACATTTAAGCAAAATTGAGAAATAAAATATAAGAAAGGGTACTAAGTTGCTTTCAGTTAGGGTTTCCTCAGGTTTTATTTTAATGGTTTTTAATGCCTCTATGAATTATTTTTATCTACAGGCCAATTTTTTTATTATTTCAATATGTTTGATTTCTCTTTATCCTTTTAAAATCACCCAATTTAAATTTCTGAAAACTTCTTGATGTAAAGTATAAATCTGGTTGTCAGGAATACAGTATTCCAGTCCTGGTTGCCACCCTGCTACTCAAGAAGGCTGTGACCTTGGCAGAGCCCATGCCCTTCTGCTGCTCAGTCCCTCATCAATAAAACAAGGCCACTGGATGGGTGAATCACTAAGGCCTCTCTAGCACATTCTCCGTCTGTGCATGTTCAAACAAGAAATAATTTAGAATTCGACTGACAACCTAACTCAACAGTATGTATGAAGGACACGAAAAACATTTAAACCCTCTCCTGTGAAAGTGGATGTCTTAGGAAGAATTTACCAGACTCTGATTTAAGGATCTTTATAAAAGTTATCTATTTAAAAAAATAGTAAAGAAGGAAGTGGGAGAATAAAAGAATGAATAGATGGAAGCCACGCAAGGATGTGGAACCCAACAAAGTCCCATGGGTATAACTTTGCCTCAGTTTTACATGGGAGTTTTAGATACACAAGGAACAGTGGTCTTCATGAGGGACCAGGTAGATGCAGTGTTATGAATCCTTCCACAAAACTCATAAGACCTTCCTTAAGGACCTGAATCACAAGAGTTAAAAATATGCAGACATTCAAGCCAGGAAAATTTCTACTGGCCTAAGGGCAGCCTTCACAGAGATACAGATGCTGGCTGCTGGGAGGGATTTGACAGTTCCACTGACCTAGTGAAGAATGTTCAGCTTAGAATAAGTCATACTTATGTATGACAAAATCATGCTAGCAAGAATGGAAAACTACATTTATAAAAGAAATCACTTAAGAGCCTTATAGTAACCTGGATAAAAGAAGATAAATCCTAAAATGTAATAGTAGTAGTGAACACAGAACAAAGTCAATGAAAGGTAAAGAATTTTAAGCAAAATAGACACGACTTGATTGAATGCCACAGCAAATTAGGTAAGTGAAGTCAAGGTTTCTGTCACTATAATGCAGTACCTGTGATAATTAACTATCATAAGAAATGGTTTATTTGTGGCTTACAGTTTTAGGGTTCCAAACGAAGATTAGGCAGATGGATTGCTTTGGGTTTCTGATGAAGGTATGAGATGGCGATAGTGAGGAACACAGGACAGAAAAAAAACTGCTCACCTCATAACCAGGAAGCAAAAGATAAAGAGGAAGAGACCAGGGCCCCACAGTTTCTTTGAGGACATGTTCCCAATGACCTAAGGACCTCTTATTAGGCACCACCTTTTGAAGATTCTATCACCTCCCAAACGTCCCACCCTGGAGACAGAACCTGTAACACGTTAAGGTCTTAGGGGATAGATCAAAACCAAACTATAGCATGAGGAGAATATGTGGGCAGAAATCAAAGTGAAAAATCAAGTCTCAAGCTCAAATGACCAAGTGAAGGAGATATTGTTTTTCTTTTCTGAGAGAAAAAGAACAAGAAGATCTGGGGAAGATATGATAAAAAAAACACTTGTATTGGAAATGATTTGTGGGCTATTCAGATGAAGGAGAAAACCAGTCAATTATTGGACCTACAGATTTGAAAATCAAAAGAGAAACCTTAGAGAGGGATGTTGAGAATTACATAAGGTTGAGAAAGAAGTGGTCAGTGAGCACAAATGCTACAAGAATGTCAAGTTAATACTGAGGACTAACCACTTGCTAGTTAGCAGTTTGGCAGAAAGCAGTATGGGGAGAATTCAGACTTCAGGAGGTAAAAGGCTGAATAGAAAATAAAGAAGTACAAAACATGAGAAAAGTGTGTCAAATAGACTAGAAATTTAGCTTTAAAGTAGAGAGAAGATGGTAGCTAGACTCTCAGTTGACTAGATTTACATCCATGCTATTCATTTATGTAGCCTAAAATATTGGTAAATGATTGACAAAAATGTAATGCTCCACATATATTTCCAGTAAGTAAAAGAACCAAATTGAGTTTAGAAGGACTTAATTTTTAATTATGCCTCTTTCCTTGTTTTATTTGCTTATAAAATAAAAGATACTTAAGGATACATTAATCCAAGGGAAAGGTTAAAGATAAAAGCAAAGTCAGAGATTGTTGGAATGAGTTATTGGAGTAGTCTGGAGAGGAAGGAATTCAGGCACAGGGAAACACTTTCCCTTTACAAGAGAAGGACCATTTCTTCCTTGTGATAGCAGAGAAGCAGGAAAACAGTGTAAGTTTGTATGAGGTTGTCTTCTAAAAGAGGAATGTGATGGCTTGATCCATTGGACAATATTTATCAGATGCCTACTGACTGGTAGCCACTATGTATGATATTGGAATAAAATAGTAAGCAAAACCAAGTATGTTTTTTTTTTTCTTTAAAAAATCCTGAGACATTTCAAACCTTGAGTTATCTTAAAAATTCACTTTAGCTGGGCGTGGTGGCGCACGCTTGTAATCCCCGCGCTTGGAAGGCAGAGACAGGAGGATCGCGCAGATTCGAAGCCAGCCGCGCGCACTGGCTTAGGAGAGCCTGTTTCCAAATAAAAATATATATTAAAAAAAAGGTCTGGGAGTGTAGCCCGGAGGTAGAAGGGCTTCCGGGAACCCCAGTACCACCAAAAAATAAAAAATAAAAAAATTCACTTTAGCAAATTGGCGAGTGATGCTTACATTGCCCAGATATAATACTAAAATTTTATCTCTGGCTCTGTGCCTCTACCGCCCTGATTGCTCAAGGGAATTTAGGCATAAAGAGGGAAATAACACATCATATGAGTTTCTATGAGGGATTAAGTAGAATACCTTCAAGAATTAACTTCTAATGAAACACCACTTCCAAATGGTATTTATACATATAAGTCATAAAAGTATTTCATATATTAATTTGAGGGGTTGCCTTCAATTGCCACAAACTATAAGCTACTTAAGTCACATTTGTGAGAGGATACAAAATATATGGATTAAACAGTTAAAAATTCACACATTAATGCAAGTTAATTTATTATTTAACACAAAAATCTATTTCCTTAGATTTCTCCATTGAAATTTTACTAAATGTAAAAAACAAACACAAATGTCTTTTAGACAGTTGAAGGATTGTTTTTATTAGGTTCAATTTTCTAGCAATATTTTCATGGGTTTCCACTCATAAATTCTAAAATTTATACAAATAAAGATGCCTTTATTCTTCACCTTCGTGATTATGAACAATGAGATTTTTTTCTGTAGCAGAAATTTAAATTCTAGCTCTGCCCCATAAAATAGCTAATCAGGGAATTCCAATAGTTGATTTATTATGGCCATTGCAAAGGAAGAAAATGTATTGCTAATAAACACCAATTAGCCACATGTTCTAGGCCAACTGGGAGCTATCACACACTCAGAGAATTTTTGAACTTTGAATTATGTACATTTTATTCACTCATTTTGGCAAGTTATTTTAAAAAATGTCATAATGCATTAGTGTGAATACTTTTCTTTCTCTTTGTCAATGGAAGTTTGTGCCTATCCAGCACTCACATTTTATTTTTTCCACTCATTACCAAGCCCAATATGGTTCTAAAGTAGCCCATTTGGGAAAGACAACATCATTCTGGAGGCATTTCCCAATGAGAATGAGCTAAGGAGACTCAAGGTTGAAGTCAAAAAGCCAGAGAAAATCTGAGCTAGAAATACCACAAGTCTGGGGAACTGAACTTACTCAAAGGGGGATCTTTGGTATCTATATGTTTTTACACTCATGTTTCATAAATATTTTTAAATTTTATAACCTTCAGTGAAAAGAAATCTACACATTTTCAAAACAGAGACATATACTTTATTGTAATGTCAATGTGAGCTAAAATTTAGATGAGGGCATCAAATAATTAATCATAATTTTACAGTTTCAAAGAAGCTACTTGAAAAAAATAACAGTAAGGATTACAGTTTTCTTAAAATGGAATAATGGATTTATGTCAGTGAACATATTTGAATGATGTCCAGATATCCACCAACCAGGACTGTTGTGGAGGGAATGATTCATTCCATAAAGAACTGTCTAAATCATCCCCTCTAGGGTAACATTCAATATTCAGAGGCTGTAACTCTAGAAAAGTGATGGACTAAAATATATTATCTAAAGGGTATTTAAAATTGTTTACATATTTTAAGAAAATTCTTTTTATGTGGGATTCTTAATCATAAGCAACACCTAAACTTCAACTTAACATATAAGAAATTAGTTAGTGACCCACAGATAGAAATCTAGAGAAAAAAAAAACTTGGGGAAATGGGTAGAAAATGAAGAACTCTAGACCAATGACAATTACAACCAAGTCAAGATAAGGAATTATTCTGATGAGAATGTTATTTATGTACAGCTATCAATAAATATTTAAAGCCAAGACCTTGTGCCAGTCCTGTCGATGATTCACATCCCTTGCTGGAGAGCACTTGTAACTAAAACTTATCTCTTCCTTGTAACTAAAATACATTCCTTCTTTTTTGCATAACTCTTTACAGAGTTTAAACTTTGAATAATGTGTTGATCTAGGAAAACCAGAATCTGGTACTTGAACCCTAACCATTAAGAAAAAGAAGAAAAGAATTTGTCCTTTTTCACTTTTATCAAGAGAACGAGGATCTTATTTTTTACCAGGACATAGTAAAAACATTCCTTCAAAATGAAAAAAGAATTCAGATTCTGATCAAACAAAAATGTCTTCTTCAAGGCTTTTTTGTATGTTTTAATATTTAAGGTGTGTTTTGTTTGTTTGTTTTTGTTGTGAAAGGGGGCAATGAAAATTGAACCCAGGGACATTATATTTTTATTTTTTAATTTTTATGTGGAAGATATTGAAAATGGCATACATTCAGACTGTTCTTGGTGCCCTTTCCCCCTTCCCCTCCCCTCCAACAATGAGTGTTCAGGTTAACATTCATACTTTAACACATATTCGAATGTCATTCCTCCATTAATCAACCTCAGCCTTCTTCCTCTCCTATCCTTACATTCTAGATTTGCTGAGGTTTCCTCTGCATTATCTGGAGTTCCTCTGGTATTCCTCATACTCCCTAGTTTGGGCATATTACAGAAAAGATATTAAGTGAGATCAGCCAGGGACATTATAATGCTTAGCTACATTTCCAGGTCTACATTATTTTTTATTCAGAAACAGGAGATTACTAAATTTCTGAAGGTCTTGCTAATTGTCTGAGGCTGTCCTAGAACCTAAAATCTTTCTATCTGATCCTCACAAATACTGAGATTGCAGGTGTGCATCGCCACACCCAGATTGTGTGGTGTGTGTGTGTGTGTGTGTGTGTGTGTGTGTGTATGAGAGAGAGAGAGAGAGAGAGAGAGAGAGAGAGAGAGAGAGAGAGAGAGAATAAATTCTTCATCCATTGTGGTTTTTTGCATATTTGGCTTTACTTGCAAACTTTCTTACTTCCCTCTCCTGGAAGTAACTCCTAAAACATGATTCTATTTTTTCTCAATAGATTACATGAGGTATGCATCATTCATCAAAAAATATTCTCTAATTTTATTTTGTCTGAATAGAATAAGGTATTTGAATTTAGGGAAAAAGATGCCTCTCCTCTGTTCATGGCTTTGTTATACAGGTTTCCAGGGAAATGACAGGATTGCTATGGGCTGCTGTTAATAAGCTAAGAACCCTATTCTGCTAAATGTTAACTGTGGTATGGAAATGTGATGGTATCTGCTTTAGAGCACACTAATCAAAATAATTATACCCACTCTTCACATTTCACATCCCTTCACTTAAGTAGGATCAAGTATCACTTAATAATAATCCTTTGTATAAAGATAAATCCTCAAGAGGCTCTCAGTCTATACTGAATAAACTCAGCCTGTAGCATAGAGAGTATAGAGATGTGAAGAATCCTCTTTCGTAACACTGGGATATGTTACCTTGGGACTGCTACCTTGCTTTGACTGCACAGTTACATTCAGTATGCTTATCTAGTTCTTGGGACTCTTTTTTGTGGGGGGGACGTCTGGGGATGGAACCCAGGGGCATTTGACTTTGAGCTACATCCCCTGCCCTATTTTTTTATTCTTTATTTTGAAACAGGGTCTTACTAAGTTGCGAAGGGCTTCACTAAGTAGCTGAGGCTGTCCGCGAACTGCAATCCTCCGGTCTCAGCCTCCCGAATGCATGCACCACTATGCCCAGCTGTTCTTGGGACTCTTAATGAAAAAAAAAAATTTGGATATAATTCAAGCCAGATCCAGTTATTCACCCAAACAATAGTCATACTCCAAATCTAATAATTACAATAGTCTATCTTAAGAGAAGCAGGAGATTCTCAGAAAATAAAAAAACAAGTTTTATCCATAATTAGAGGTATAAGTTTTACCCACAATTAAGTAAATGTTTCTTTGTGGCTTCAATCCAGTTATATTTTCTTCTTCTTTGTTTTACTAACTTTTAAGATGCAAAGTACATGTTAAGCTTTCTGGCACTGCCTTCATCCTGGTACTAATGTTATTTCCACAATTTTTACAGTGTCTTTCTCAATAACCAGCAGCTATTTGTCTACATATTAAATATTAGATAACATAATTACTATCAAGTGGATATCAAGTAGCGGAAAGGTAAAGAATTCTTGCTGTTACATACTGATTTCACTGTACTCAATAGAAAAGATTATAAACACATTTAGGAACAGAAAAGAATGTCAGATATCACAGGAGGATACAATTCCCATTTTTAAATATGCAGAATATTAGAAATTTGTAAAGCACTATTATAAGGGAGCAACAAAAATAGAAATGTGGGTAAAAATGGGCTGACTCCACTAAAAATTGGTAAAGGCTAACCTGTACCTCCTTATCAAATGAGGAATGTTACAAAGGTAAATTGCTGTCTTCAACAATTAGCACATTGTTTGCACAGATCATAGTTTTTAAGACACTTGGTAATTTTTATTTCATGTGTTTGTTAGTTCAGGTTCTCCGCAAAGCAGATATCATGAAGAATTAAGTGTTCTAGAATTTTATGCTGACAAATAACTGTGAGGGTAAGTGAAGCAGGAGCCACAAAGACTTGGTGAGCTGTCCCACTACACCTCAGATTTTTACCTACAGTGAAGAAACAGGGACAGAAGGATGACAGGAAGTACAGTACAGTGCATCATCAAAGGTGGTTTCCACAGGGATCCTGGGGGTTTTTAAAGCCTTATATAGTTCCGTCCTTACTATCTTGCCATGCTGAGTAGTTGTAGGAGAAGCCCTCGGCAAAGGGGTGGATTCAGAGTCCAGAAGCTGAATCTTTCAAATATGCTTTCTAGGATTTTGTCTACAGTAAAAGAAGTTTCGCTCTATCATTAAAAAGAGTCAAAGGCAACAAGCTTCTTGAGAAGTATTCTTAACTAATGAAGTAGAGGCAGGCAGTAGCTCTAGATGACCGCGCATGGTTTTGTTGATCCACCTCTATTATTGTTCTACCACTGTAAACCAGATCAGCCCCATCTTTTACTTTCTTTTACCTACTTACTCCTATATTTTGTTCAGAACACTTCTAATTCCTATTAAAATATTCTTTTGAAAGTTTTCATCAATCATCTCATTACCAAATACGAGTTTGTTTTAGTCAAATATGAATATGTTGTAGTTAACTTTGTAGTTAACTTTGCCTGAGTTCTTGGAAATATTCTTCCATTGACCTCTGGTGCCCCTCTCCATTCTCTATAAATTTCTAATTAAACCTTCTTGCTTTTTTCATTCAGTACTTTTATTTCTTCCATATTTAATTCATACATTTACCAAATTATTACCCCTAGTTTGTCTCTAAATAAATTCTTACTTAACATGATAATTATTTTTCACAACTTCACCTCCCAAATAGCCTTTATACATCTGAACCATTTTTTTTACAATCTGTTCTATCTTTCCAAATGTTATCTGGATCCTACTAGGTAAAAACTCAAAAAAATCAATAGATTATATTAAATAAACTTTCTTGCTAAAATGCTCTGTTAAAAGAATATTGCTAATACCTTCCAGAAATATGTGCAAATATATGTTTTCCAAAATAATTTTGAAAAAATGTTTTATGGAAATGATTGATACATATATACAAATTTCCATTTGGTGATTTTCTATATAATAATAATGAATAAACATAAATTTTTATTTCTACAATGCTCTACATAAGCTGTACAAAACCTAAAAGAATATAAATTTCTATTAATAAAAACCAGCATTTGTCACTATACTTTTAATAAGAAAAAACAACTTGTATTTTATAATTATTTTAATTTTTATTTTTATTATAACTTAAATATTTACAAGTTTTCAATGCTCTTTCCTCACACTTGTAGATTCAACAGCTCTATTGTTGCTTAAACCTCTCATCTTTGTCTGTAGTACTTTCCAGAGTGTTCTTATTCCATATCTCAGCTATAAATATCATCTATAAGCTCGGCATAGTGGCGCACACTTGTAATCCCAGCATTCGGGAGGTTGAGATGGGAGGACTGAGATTCACAGACAGCCTCAGCTACTTAGCAAGGTCTTCCACAATGTAGTGAGACCCTGTTGCAAAATAAAAAATAAAAAATAGGGCAAGGGGTGTAGCTCAGAGGTCGAATGCCCCTGTGTTCCATTCTCAGACCCGCTAAATAAATAAATAAATAAATAAATAAATAAATAAATAAATGTCATCTATAGGTTGATAATTTATCTTTCCAGTTCAGATGTCTCTCTACAACTGTCAACTCGACATTTCCATATGGTTGCTCAATGAAAATCTCAGGTATACATGGCCAAAGCTGGACTCCCAGATTCCTCCAAATCTGTTTCTTCCACAGGTTGCATTATCTCTATTGTGGCAACTCTACCTTTCCAGGTAAGCAAGCCCTATATTTTTCAATGATTCATTTTCTTTATCCATAGCTCATCAGTAAAAAAAAATTTCACCAGTTCTACTTTCAAAATATATTTGAAATTGGACCACATTTTATCTTTTCTACTCATATGCCTTAGTCCGATTGCATGGATTTCTGAAATAACCTGCTATTAATCTTTCTTTCTTTTTTGCTTAGTCTTTTATTAGTCTTTTTATTAGTCTTTTCTCAGCAGAATTTAGGTAGAAAAACTGATGTAAACCAAAACTAAGCTCATGCCACTGTTCAAAACCTGTCACGGTTCTTCATTTCACTCTGAGTAAGACAAAGATCTTCAGTAGTCTGCAAGTCCTATGTGATCTGCCCCCATTCTCTCTCTAAACTCAGTCTATTTTTTACCTCACTCCCCTTATAATAGCCTCCTATAATAATTCAGGACTAATTTTGCTTAGAAAATTTCAACTGCTCATTTTGTCTTCTTGGACATTCTACCTTTTAGATATCCACTTAATTGACTCATTTACATTTTTAATGTATTTGTACAAGTATCACTGTGGTAGAATAAATGCATAAGTGGTCCTTAATTTTTGTTGTGTTTTTTAAAACACTCTGTTTTTAATAAATTTTTATTTCTTTTCAATAATAAAGTTGATTTTTATAGTTATTGATATTGAATTGTCCCGTGACTTTCTTTGACCAGTAAAATACAACAAAACAATGTCATTCAAATTCCAAGCCTGGACCTCAAGACTCTTGTGTTTACCAATATGCTCTTTTCTTATTCTGTTTCCTCCCTAAACAAAATATGCTCTAATTAGCTTGCTGAAAGATGGACAACATGAAAAAGAAAGAAAATTTTCAATTAGTTCCAACTGCAACCATCAGACTAGCTAGTCCACAACCAAATACCTTAGTGAGTGAGTCTACTTAAGACAAACAGGAGTTCTTAGACAAACCCAGCCTAAATTGTTGACCTAAAGAGTAAGTTAAATAAATTACTATTTCTGTATTCCACTAAAGTTGATGGTCATTTGATAGTATCATTACAGTAATGCATAACTAATACATATGTCAATATTTCTAATCGTGATGATTGTAAAATAAAAGCATAAAATTCTTTCCATTGACTCTTTTATCAGTCAGAGGAAAGAATAAGTAAAACAGCTGAAATTATGACAAGGAGACTGGTATAGGAGGTTGTAAAAATAAAGATCCAGTTGCTGGCAAAACAGAAAAACTAACAAATACAGCAACTTAAAATATAGAAAATGTTTTAACAAACTTTTAGAATTGTCTAAAAACAAAGGCAATTAAAGTGCCTATTGACTTTTTCTACCTCAAATATTAAAATCACGTGTAGAAAGGATAAACCAAGATAATTACGGTCCAATTTCCAAACAGAATTTAGAATAAGGAGTGGCTAGAACCTCCTGAATTGAGAAATTAAACTACTTCTTATTTTTAACTTTTCTATCTAGTAAAAATATTTTGAGTTAAACAAGGCATCGGGATATAGAGAAAATAAGAGATGTAGCTATTTTGTTAAAGTCCTTGCTAAAGCCTTTGAAAGAATCAAGGTTGTACCTACAAAGTCTTCCAACCTGACAAAATGGCCTCTAGTTGCTATGAGATCATTTTCCCACAGTCCAATTTAGAAGTTTCTTAGGTAAGAAAAAATATTTGAAATAATTATGGGCATAGAATTTGGAAAATGGCATAGAACTGTTTCAAATATATTTTTAAACTTAGAATGTTTAAGAGAGTTGTTTTGGTAAAAGCACTGCCAAACTTTATAAAAAACAAGATGTGTGATTGAAAATGTAGATTCTGACATTCTTCAGGCTGAAAAGGCACCTCAATCACAGGACTATTTTTTCAAATATGGCCAGGGTGGAAAAAAAAATTATTAGAAGAAAGAGCCACAATTAAGACGAGAGCTGACCCATGTCTAGGAAACAGAACCAGACATGAATAAAATAATATTTCTCCCAAACTTAAGTGTATAAAAGAAAGAAAAGAAACAATTCTTGCTTGTGGTCAATTGGTGGCACATGCATAGCAATTCACCGTGTTGCCTACTTTTACAGAGTATTTAACCCATTCCAGCCATGTATTCGTGTCTCCAAACCTGGTTTCTTTTTCCGAGGTTTGCTTTAAGTCTTCTATTTTAAACTGTAGTTACTTTTGTGGGGTCATTTTCCTATAATGGGTTTGGAGGAGAGAAAGGGCTGGTTGTGGTTGAATTGACTGTAGGGCCCACTGAGAGCTTGGTGAACTGTAATCTAAACAATGCTATAGGGGCTCTACCACAGATTTTTACTCCCATCCCAAAAGTTCATTTTAACAATTTGGGTTATATCAGGGCTTCATTCAAAAGGTTTAGCAGAATGCACTTACAAGGAGTGTATTCCCTTGGGGGAGACTCTCTAACAAATCTTAGGTTTTAGTAAAGAACAATGACATATTCATAATGTCCAGCCTTGAACCTGGGTAGTCCAATAAACATCTTGCCAGTTCCTGCATAGACTCCAAGTGGAGATTCTGCTATACTTGTTAGTTGTGTCTTTTATTGCTTTTTTCTGATCGTCATTTGCCTATTTTGAGTAGGAGCATAAATATTTATCTATTGGTGAAAACTGCCTTCATTTAGGTCTCCACAATTTGTAAAATTATAGGCAAAAAACTGGACAACAATGAGGCCTTCTGCTATAGTTACATTAATTGTGAAAATATACAAAGCTAGCTGTAGCAGAATCCTTTCCACATGACAAACATCTGTCTATTTCTGTTTATTTATTCATCTTTTTTTGGTGGTACTGGGATTCCTGGAAACCCTTCTACCTCTGGGCTATACTCCCAGACCTATTTTATACTTTTATTTGGAAACAGGGTCTCTTAAGCCAGCAAGGCTGGCTTCAAACCTGCACGATACTCCTGTCTCCACCTCCCAAGCATGGGGATTATAAGTGTGCACCACCATTCCCAGCTATTTCTTCATATTTGCAGAAAAGAGTCAAATAAGGTATACACCTAGGTACTAAAATCACAACCACATAAACTGCACCAATAATGTCAGTCCCAAGGTACTTACTGCATAAAAACTAGGAGTCCAATTCTTTAGCATGTGATGTAATGCTCATCAAGCATCATCTGGTTATAGACCAGTCAGCTTCCAGGTGTGACTAGAGCAAGTCCATGATTCATGTCTATGGAGTAAAATCTGTCTTTTACGGGATTAGTTTGCTTGGCTCTCCAGCTTTTTTGAGGAAGTCTAATTTGTTGCTTCTGGGGCTGTTGGCTTCAGGCAGCTGTGGTATATCCCAGCTGCAATATTCTAGACTTGTGTTGCTGTTGGGGTGGTAAATATAATAGTAAAGAGCTCTCTCCACTTTGCCTCGAATGGAGCTTGATTACAGTCTTTAACACAAACTAAGTTTTCAAGCTGATAGGGATAGACTCTGGTA
The DNA here is from genome assembly GCF_963383645.1 of Muscardinus avellanarius. Classification (NCBI taxonomy): domain Eukaryota; kingdom Metazoa; phylum Chordata; class Mammalia; order Rodentia; family Gliridae; genus Muscardinus; species Muscardinus avellanarius. Next base: position 52,842,668 of record NC_137801.1, read on the forward strand.
GTTAAACTGACTAGTGTCCTTACTAGTACCAATTTATGCAAGTTGTGTGTGACTTTTCCTAGTTCATTTCATAAGGAGAATACCTTGTTGTCTTGGTGGTAGTACATCTAAATCTGAACAGGACTAAAGGTAAGGCTTGAACTCAAGTTAGCTGGTTTCCAGACATACTTTTCCTAATTCAGTTTTGATGTTCTTTTTATTTTTTCTGAACTCTGAGGCCTATTTTTAGAGTGCAGCTTCCAGGTGATATCCAAGGCTACAGCCACATTCTGAGAGGCTTCTGTAATGAAGCCTGGTCTATTTAATTTTATGTGTAGGAGCAGTCCATATTCTGGGACTGATTTCTCTGAATAAGGTGCAGGTTACCTGCCTTGGCCTTCTTCATCCAGCAGGGTATGCTTCTATTCAACCAATCTGGGTGAATACTATGACTAGGAGTTATTACTACCCATTACATTTTGAAAATTTTGAAAAGTCAATTGGACATTTTTGAAGTTGGCTGCTCCCACAACCTATATTCCAGGAGAAAGTTCAAGTCTTTGCTTAGAGTTGTTCTTGTTACAGGTCATGCATTGTTGCACTATCATTTTCACTAGGGCTTTCAGGTGGTTTTGTGATAGTACCATCTGAAAAGCTTTTCAATGTTTTCTCACCTGCTTTGTGTGAATTTATGTACCTCCCACATATGATTTACCAAAGTTTTAAGGGGTAGCTATGCAGTTATCGAGCAGTAACATCCACTTTCCTGAGGCATTAGTCACCATTTCCTCTTTTAGCCACTCTTGTTCTTGGGGTTTATAGGAGGAGGTGTGGTCAAGCACCGAAGGCAGGAGTAGGGACTCCAGCAGATAGATGGGTGAAGCAAGGTGGCTCTAGGTGGCCCTTTTTGGTTCACTGTTGGCTTTGGAGTTTCCTTGTACCTAGTGGCTGGTCCCTTTTTGAGGCCCTCTACAATGCATGATGGCTGCCTTTGCTAGTTTCCAAACTTCCTTAAGCAGTTTTAGGATCTCTTGAGATTGATTTAAGTCCTTTCTTCCAAAACTTAACAGTCTCTATTCCTTATAAAGTGCTCCATAGACATGTACAATTAAGAAGGCATACTTAGAGTCAGTATAAATGTTGGACACCTGAATTTTTTCTTAACTCAAGTGCCCAAGTGAGGGCAAACAGTTCAGATTTGGGGGCTGAGATGTAGGCTGGGAGAGGCTCTGCCTCCAGGAATTTGTTCAGAGTTACAAAATATACCTGGCTTGCCACTCCCCCTACTGATCTACAAAACTGCTCTTATCTGTGAACATTTCTATTCCAGTCAGCATTCTTACAGTCATAATCTAAAGACCTGACAATGTGATGCTAGTTCTGAGTTTGCTAAGGAAGTCTCAACCCAGCAGTAGGATTGGACAATCTGGAATATATAAGAATTAGTGAATGACATTTTCCCCCTAGGATGCATTGGCAGGGGGCAACACACATTTGTTGGAAGTCTTTTCTCATTGCTCCAATTATGTTGATATATTGGTTGGTGAGGGGGGCTATCAGACTGAGGAGCGCCAAATGTTCTACACCAGTGTTGACAAGAAACTGAAGGTTGTGCCCCCACACACATATTGTCATTTGGACCATGGTTCCCTTGGGGGCTTTAGGACCGGTTCCCTTCAGTCATCGAACAAACCAGCCTGGCCAAATGCCAAAATAGGAGCTGGGTAGGGATCACAGTGGAGAGAAGCCCTCTATTCCTTGGGTGACCTTGGGTGTCTGGGAGAGAGGGCTCTCAACTTGTTGGTCTCTAGTACAGCTTGTCATGGAATGACATGTTGTATGCTGCTGTAATGAGGTCACCTTTTGAACACATATTTTTGGTCTGTTTTCCATTTTTTTCTTGATGTCATGATTGACAAAGTCCTTATTCACTACCTCAAAGAGTTGGGAACCATTCATTACTGTGAATTCCTTTAGCTACAGTAGTTTGTGATGATATCACCAGTCCAATGTTAATCATTCATAAGTTTTGAGGTGCTTTGGGTTCAAATAAAGTAAAAATAAAATAAGCCTCAGAGTCACTCATTAAAGGCACTGGGGTTCTAATTAGGCTTTTGAAGAACCTCTGCAACTTTGAGAGACAGTGTTGGTGGCTTTGGAACCCCTTCTAAATCCTCTGGAGGAGAGCTTCTGCAATTTCACCATATCTCTGGGGTCATTTGGTTCCCAGTGGGAGTTTGTTGCAGGCAGGTATTTTTGAGCATAAGTCTATGGTTTAGTGATTATGCTGGGGCATTCTCCTCACTCCAGTGGGCTGCTGCTTGCAGAATGCAATGCCTTTTTTCATCGTTCAAAAGAGTCAGAAGAAGCTGGCAACAATGACAGCAAGTAGAACTGTGTATTTGGAGAATGAGTTGACGGTTGGCCAGGACCTGTGGCTTTTCAGTAAAGATGAAGTATATGTTTCCAATTGAGAAGGTCCATTTTAGTAAAGGACTGGTGCACGATTTTTACTGAGTAGGCTTCAACTGACCATGTCCATCTATGGTAGGGTTCTCTGAACCTGCTTTAAAAGAAATTGGCCACCAGATGGCACATGGGTTACATGAATGGAGTTTTCACGGAGTCAATCCTGAGATCTTCCAGGAAGGGCTATTTGGTGGTGACATTGAGAGTGGTGGTAAGTAGTAAAGGGGAAGATTGTTTTTGTAGTCCAATCAGACATTGTTGTGGGGCTGGCACAAGAGAATGTCAAAGTTGGGGTCCTGCTGCCTAAAGTTGATGGCCAGTCAGATGGACCAGGAGGTGATAGTGGGTGAGGGGATACTGAAGGCTCCAGTGCAGCCAGTGGCTGCTACAGTGTCTATGGAACATAAGGCAGAAGAATAACTGTTTCCTCCAGTAGACTTTCCAAAATGGGTGGTAGTTGGGCTTTACCTTATTGCTGCCTCCACTTTTCTTAACTGACCACTTGAGTCCTGCCTTTTGTCAATTAACATCTGGAATATTGGACCTTGTAATCATGTACCTGCTTTAGATCTGTGAGATACAAACCAGAGTTTAACCCCAGTGTCCATGTCAGTCACATACATGTGCTCATCATCCACACACCCACCCCAAATCCTGAATTTGAGTTTCATGTTGCTGGGGTACTACTTAGGGCTTTACTAGGGATTGGTCACAGTTCTTTTCTGTTGCTCCAATAGTGGGTCCTGCATGAGGCCTTGGGAAGCCTACCATGATTCAGATATCTGTAATGGAAAATTACCTGTTCCATCTCTGGCTTAAGACTTTGACCAATGTCAGTCCTGGAGTCAACACCTTATGGGGGAGGTCACCCACATGGTGAAAAAAAAGCCTCCAGCATGCTTAGTGGATGAAAATTAGCAACAGGGATAGCTGACCCTGAGACACAGGTGGAAAGAGGTAAAATGTCCTGGGTCCAGTCTTCAGGACTAACCTGGGAGAGTATCTCCTGGCTTGGCCCATTAAATGTCTTAGGAGACTCCAATTCAAGAAGAACAAGACACAGAAGCCAGATCAGGATACAGCGATCTTATGGTGTACAGACTTCTTATACTAAAGCAAACTCAACTCATAAGAAGAGGGAACTGGAAATTTTTGGCCTCTTGTAAGCAGAGTGCAGAGTGGAATAGTGGTTAGCCTATATACTATATTTATGCTTTGGCATTTATGTGCTTTATCTCACAGCTGCAGCTGCCCAGATAATCTCTGTTATGGTTGTCTGGAAAGTTTCTATCATTATGGTAAGTCTCCAGGCTTCCAGCCAAGTGTCATTTTCAGAGACATACCCTTGCTCTTGTCTCAATATGATTAAATGTGACTTATTTCCAGTGCTGAAGATAAAACCTATGATTTCATGCATGCTAGCTAAGTAATCACCATCTCCTGGATGTGCCTTTGATAGTCATGTGTCTTAGCCTATTTGGGCTACTATAACAAAATACCATATACTATATAACTTATGAAACATAAAAATCTGTTTTCCACAGTTCTGGAGACTTGAAAGACCAAGATTAAGGAGTGAGAAAAGTCAGTGTCTAGGGAGAACACATTTTCTTCCACAAGTATGTTACTTTTTAGATGCATCCTCATAGAATGGAAGGGGAGGAAGAGCTCCCTTAGACCTATGTTAAGTGGTAATTAATGTCATTCATGAGAGCTCTGCCTTCATGATCTAATTATATCTCAAAAGGCCCCACCTTCTAATGCCATCACCTTGGGGATTTGGATTTCAAAATAAAGATTTTGGTGATAACACAAATATTCAGACTATAGCATTATGAAAAGAGAAGAATATATTTTATATGTGGTAGCAAAGTGAATAATTGTATCCTCCTTGAGAGAAGATCATATAGATAGATTAATTTCATTAATAACCACACTCACTTATTGTCTCTCTATACTCACTACTAAGTAATTTTGTAGTTCCTATGACTAAAGAGTAGACTATCTCCTCACCCCTTGAATATTAATTGCCTTTGTGATTTATTGTGGTTAATAAAGTGTGGCAAAACCACAATGTGGGTGAACAAAAACTTAACAACCTCACACATTGACTCATCATCATATTGCTCAATAAATGGTTATTTTTGCATGTCACTTATGATTTCTGATTATCATTACACAGCATCATCATGCCTATATATATATGCATTTATTTTCCTAACCATCTTTAAGCCTTCTACACAATTGGTTATCATTGTTTCATGGTATCTCAACTAGACATGACATCTAATAGAAGGACTATAAAATTAATATAAATTCATTTAATTATTTGAAGTGAACTAGACATAATGTTTTAAATGAATGCTTCTATTTTAGGTGCTTATCAAACAGAGTCATACATTTCTTGGCCATTAAAACCTTCAGTTGGTCAAAGAGAACACTGTAGAAGAAAATGAAGCAGAAACAGGTATTAGGTATTATATGATCAGGGCTGAATTAATCAAGATTATCTCGTGCAGTGAGATGATATTCAACTACTGTCTCTTTTAAAAACTGGACTTATTTCAGGTTCCTCAACTTTAAAGATCCTTTTTATACTGTTCAACTCAATGATACTTAGCAAATGTTTCAGTTTTGGCAATAAAAGAAATCTCTAGCTCAAACTGCCAAACCAGCTCTATCAGTCCTTTGCTCCCAAAATATCTTTTAATTTTTAATTTATAATTACTATGATTAATTAATAATACATTTTAGCATTAACTGGTTCTCAAATTCTCCAATAATCATTCATTAGTTAAATAAACAGCAATTCACATTTTTATTATAGGCTTTCCTACTTTTCTTTCTCTCATGAAACATCAGCATTACCTATGTGTGTTTTATTTTTTCATTAGCCTTGTAGTAAATATATACATTGTAAAATAGTGGAGAAGTAAACCAAATAAAAACAACAGCATTGTTTTCTATACTCTACTAATAACCTAGGAGTAATTGGCATATGTTATTAGAACCTCAACCCAAGTTCATTGACAAAAATATTCCAATGTTATAATGCTGTCCATTGTATTAGTAGATTATTCTTATCTGCATATAATCATGCACCAAACGAGGACAAATCATAATAAATCCAAGTTGACAGGTACAAGTAAACTGAACTATGAAAATGCCATGTCTCTTCTTAAATGTCTCAAAAAAATCCCAGAGAGATATGTTTGGATTTCATTTAATTGGGTTTGAATTTTATTTTATTGGGTTTGCTACTTCCTTACAATTTCATGTTTGAATAACTACAATTACATATTACTCTTATGCCAACTAAGCAAATTAATTTATTAAGCTATTAGAACCTATAGATAAAAGGAATAGAAATAATTTAGGCAATGTTAGTTTTATAATTTTGCACAAGTAATTATTTTCTGGTCCTCATTTTCAAAGGGTACTCTCATGAGGCAAGATTGAAAATTTTACTCAGGTTAACTTGAATCAGATTAAATTTGATTTAATTTCAAACCTAAAATTGGTTTTACATCACCTTTTCCCTGTTTGTTTTTTAATTGTTATTTTGTTTTCTTAATGCTTTTAATTCTATTCTTAAACAGTGCTTGGGCAAAATTATCCCCTCCTTCAAATTTTAGAAGTTGAATATCTAACTACAAGAACCCAAGAAATAGATTATTTAAAGAGATGAAATAAATAAAGTCATATGTATGAGCCTTAATCAAATATGCTTGGTACCACTGTAAGTGGAGAGTAGTGCAGAGATGCACCCAGAGGAAAAACAATTTGAGAATTCAGAGAGATGACTGTTATTTATATGCCAAGGAGAGATGCTTCAGAAGGAACCAAATTTACCAAGACCTTGATCCCAGATGTCTAGATTCCAGATTTGTGTGAAAATAAATTTTTATTATTTAAGCCATCAGTGTGTGATACTGTTTTTTGGCAGCCCAAAAAAACTTGTATAAGGAGTTGCAATACAACATCATTTGTTCATGATGGTCCTTTAAACCTTGGAACAAATTTCTCTCATTTAATAAAGTAGGTTCGGTTCATAGATACTTCAATAGCATAACAAGTAAAATGCTTCTTTTCTGAGAACAACTACACAATCTATATCACTGAGAGGAATGATTGGAATATGGTAGAAATTATTGATTCCTTCCCCTATAACCATTCTTTCTTCTTTTTAAAAGTTACAATTGTTATTGCATAGTATGGTATTTTCTTTGTGGATAAAAATGAATTTATGAGTCACTAGTGACCAATAAGATTAAAGAAGAAGTCTAATTCCTGTGGATATTATAGGAAATATATTTTTTCCTAGTATGAAGAAAGTAGGGTATTCTGAAAGGTTTATATTTTATTCTTTGATTTTTCTTTTTTCTTCCAGTATAGTAATGGACACAATGTCTAGCTTGAGGGAAGCCATTTTATTTTCTTTTATTTTCTTTTTAATTTTTTTACTTTTTTATTTTTTTATTTTTTGTGGGTCTGGGACGAAACCCAGAGGCATTTGACTTCTGAGCCACACCCCCTGCCCTATTTTTTATTCTTTATTTTGAAACATGGTCTTACTAAGTTGCGGAGGGCCTCACTAAGTAGCTGAGGCCGTCCACAAACCAAGATCCTCTGGTCTCAGCCTCCTGAATGCTGGGATTACAAGCGTGCACCACCATGCCTGGCTGAGGGAAGCCATTTTAAAAACACAAAAAATAAATAGCACATGCAAAGAGTAATAAAGAAGAAATTTTAAAGGCTCTTGTACCTTCCCTGAGTAGCTGTACCAATTTTGAAATATTTCCTCCAGCATTCTAATAATATGAGAAAAGTAATCCCTATTTGTTTGAGTTATTGAAATTGTGGCTCTGTTACATGTAGTCAAACATAATTGAATTGAATAAAAAAAAATGAAAAGTAGAGTAGACCATATTCAAACTTAAGGCACAACTTCTGATTAGCAATGTTGGTTAAATCATTAAGCTATTTATATTTATTATTGGAATGAATCTCTTTAAAAATAGTTGGCTTTATGATGAGAAATTCTATATAACACAGAATATCAATTGACTCTTCTTAACCCTTTCACATATTTATTTTTAGTGATGAAATCTCTGAAAATTTATTATATTAGTCTTCAAGAATAAAATTCATTATTAAGCCGGGCATGGTGGCACACTCTTGTAATTCCCGGGAGGCAGAGACAGGAGGATTGTGCAGGTTTGAAGCCAGCCGTGCTGGCTTAAGAGACCCTGTTTCCAAATATAAAAGTATAAAAATAGGTCTGGTAGCGTAGCCTGGAGGTAAAAGGGCTTCCAGGAACCCCAGTACCACATATATATATATAAAATCAAAAATTAGTTGAACATGTTTGTACAGTACTATTCTTGGTTTACTTTTTGTTTCATTAATCTTTGTATCCATTTACACATGACATCATTATAGCTATTATAGCTATTATATATGAGTCTTTAAATTGAAATGACAAATTTATTTCAATAAAAATTTATTTTAAAAAAATCCTCTTTTGATAATTTTTTTATTTTATTGGTGCACTAAAGTTATTTACACCATAGTAAAGTTCAGTTTATTAAAAATGTATGCACACAGCTTTTTGTGTACTTCTCTCCATATTCCACCCAACTCCCCACTTTTTCCTCTTGATATAAGTTATTGAAATTGGTACTCGTACCTTCATATGTTTCAATAGTATTATTTGAACTGTTTTTTTTTTCTCTCTATCTTCCTTTTTTTCCCTTCCCAGCTCTCTTCCCCAAATCCCTTCTACTCTTATAGAGGTCTCTTTCCACATTTTTAAAATTATCTGATATTTATAATATTTAAACCATACAAAATATATGTAATTAATAAAGCATAACATGAGTCCATATATGACTTTTGTTAGTACACTGCAAATATAAATGTTCTGCTTTCCTATCTCCTATCTCATTCTCTTACTCTTTGGATAGGTAAACTTGATAATTATTCTAACTTCTATCATTCTCTTGCAAGATTTTATATTTTATTACCTATCCATGCATCTTTGTAATTCTATATAAGTTTCAACTTTAAGCAACTTTCATGATGAATATATTTTATAATGCTTTTTCATTATTCATAATTTCAGATTTTTTTGGTACTGGGAATTGAAACTAGGTCCACTCTACTTCCAAGCTACACCTGCAGCCCAGTCACCCCCTTTTTAATTTTTTTAAACAGGTCTTCCTAAGTTTTCAAGGGCTTCACTAAGTTGTTGAGACTAGCCTTGAATCTGCAGCCACTCCATCTCAGTGCCCCAAGTACTTGGATTGCAGGCATGTACCACCATGCCTGGCCATCATTCAGCATTGTGATTTGCTGTGTAGCACTTCTAAAATACATTCTTTACTTTAATTGACTCATTTAATTATATATTTTCTTAATTTCCTCAGTACTGCTTGGAATCATAGTCAAAACAATTGTTAACAATGGTTGAATGCTTACTGTGTTCCAGAAAGTAGAAAAGGTGTTTCATAAAATTTTCACTGAATACCTAAAATAGTGGTAAACATTCTTTTGGGAAATTTAAAAATTCCAAAATGCAAAAAGATATTTTAAAGACAATATACTTACCATCAGAATGAACAATAATTGACTACTACTGATATTTGTTTTTATCTTAAAAATGTTAAGTTAGAGATAAAATGTCTTTTATCCATCATCTGAAGTATTATTTCTCTTTCATTCTTGTTATATGAGATTTTAATTTCACATAAAGTACATCTTTCCAACCAATGTTATAAATGTTATAAATGTTTATATATACGGATATGGTTCCACATGATATATGCCATAGTCATTTGTATGATATGCTTTAATATTTGATATAAATTATATTCTAGTCATATTCTAAAATTATTTTTTCTGGAATGGGATATGTAGCTCAGTAATAGAACATGTACTTAACACTGGCAAGTCTCTGAGTTTAATCCCAATATACCTCCTCCCACAAAAAGTCCCTCACAAAAACTTAAATATTTATATTTTCCATAGGAAATACATTTCCTATTAAAAATTTCTATTGAGGAAGAAGAAAATGGCAACTGTGGGACACAGCACATCTCAGTAGCTGTAACAAATATAAATCAACTACCCAGAAGGCAGCTTCTTGCAAGAAAAACAAAGCAGTGAAGAAACATATGAATGAAAACAAAAAAATGGGAACCATGGTGGAATAAAATCTAGTAGTCAGAATACTAGATAGCAAAGATCTCAAGCACAAAACTGACCTGATGTGGAGGCCCATTCCATCCTGGGTCACTTGCATGAGCTTTGTGGTACAAGATGTGATCTATTTTGGAAAGGTTTACATGGGCAGCTGAGAATGTGTACTCTGGTGTTTCTGGCTGAACTATTCTTTTTATGTCTATTGGGTTTATTTGTTTTATAGTTTTCTTTCATTCTGAATAGTCTTTACTCATCTTTTGCCTTGCAGATCTATCTAGTGGCATGGCTGGTGTGTTGAAATCTCCCAATATTATTGTATTTGGGTCTATTTGAGACCTGATATCCTGAAGACTTTGTTTTACAAATGTCAATGCACCCACAGTTGGGGCATAGACATTTACTATCATTATATCTTCTTTCTGGATTGTTCTCCTTATTAGTAGGAAGTGCCCTGCTTTGTGTCTTATTATTTGTTTTGGCTTAAAGTCTGTTTTATTGGATATTAGAGTTGCTACCTCTGCTTGTTTTTGCTCTCCATTAGCATGATATATATTTTTTTCATCCTTTAACTTTTATCCTGTCAATATTGTTGGCTGTAAAGTGAGTGTCTTGTAAGCAGCATATATTTGGATTATGTTTTTAATCCACATTGCCAGTCTATGTTTTTATAATTGGTGAGTTAAATCCTTTGATATTTAGTGTTATTACTGAGATATGAATTTTGTTTCCTGTCATTCTGTGTTCTAAATTCTGTTTAGTGTAGTGTTATTCTTTCTTTGCTTAGTTGCCCTGCTGATTGAATTAATCTCTGGTTTTGAAATTTGCTTCTTTTTTCTTCTTTATAATATATTTTAAGTATTTTCTCTAGTGCTGGCTTACTATTTATAATTTTTAAGATTCAGCTTATCTTGAAATATTCTTATTTCTTCATCAATTTTAAATAATAACCTTCCCGGATTAAGCAGTTTTGTTTGGAATCTGTTTTCTTCCAGGGTCTGGATTACATCATACCAATTTTTCCTGGCATTCAATAGTTGGATTGTGAAGTCTGAAGTGATTTTTATTGTTTTGTCCCTGAATCTCACCTGTTCTTTTGTGTCGGGGCCCACTCGGCTGGACCGAGATGGCACCCAGGCTTGTTGCCAGCGTGGATTCAAGATGGCGGCTAGGCTTGCAGCCAAGTCATGAGACTCACAAGATGGACGTCTCCTTGAGCATGTGCAGTGTGCCATGGTACGTGCCTGCAGAATGATCAGTGATGCCTACCACCAGCCTGCCTATTAGAAAGTCAGAAATGTGCATGCTCTAGCTATGGAAGCTTGGGGTTGGTAGGAAATAGAAGGAGGGATTATGATGCTGTTATATATTGTACTTGCTGTACGCATTGAACCAGAAGGAAGAAGAGACATGTTAAGGATCCATTAAGAAGAATTCATATTTCAGCTGAAGAGGTGTCTGTGTCATTCTCTAAGCCCCTGCGGGTCGGAGTCTTAGGGGACGATAAGTGGCGCCGAAACCTGGGAAGAAGAAAAACAACATAGCAAAAAGTTCGCAGGTAAGCGACAAAATAAGATAAGGCTCGTGGAAAAGCGAGGCTCGCGGATAAGCGAGGGACAGCTGTCAAAAGTTCGCAGGTAAATTGCGACGATAAGTTCGGAGGTGTTCCGACAATAAGTTCGGAGGTGATTCCGACGATAAGTTCGGAGGTGTTCCGACGATAAGCATGCAGGTTAATTGCGATGATAAGGGGTGTAGGAGTTTATAACAAAGTAAAACTTATCATGGGGTCTAAGGTTGCTACCATGAAGGTCAAAGAGGCTCTTTGTAACATTCTGTCTAAGGGAGGAGTGAAAGTAAAAGCAGCCACTTTAGAAAATTTTCTTAGCACAATTAAAGCGGTATCTCCATGGTTTTTGGAGGAAGGATATGTTAATATTTCTCAATGGAAGCGTCTTGGTCAGGATCTTCTTAAGGCCGATGCCGAAGGGGCTCTCCCACCTGGGACATTGGCTAGCTGGAGTTTAATTAAAGCATGCCTGGCAGATAAAACAGAAAGGTATAGTCAAGTTCTGACTGAAGGCTCTAATGCTTTAGAGGAAGTAACAGAAGAGATTTCAGAGCAAGGTCGACAGGCAGATTCTCACAGGGACGAGTCCTCTGAAAGCGACTCCCCCAATTCCTCCAAGGAACAAGAGACATGGCCTGTTCCACCAGAAAGAGATAAGGAGGAAAAAGCCTTGTTAGAATCTTGGCGCAGGTTCCAAATGTCTTATAACAGTAAAAAGAAACATCCTCAACCTTCCACTCCTCCCCCTCCCTCTCCTAGTCCGCCGCCATATCTTACTGAGAAGGGAAAGTTTGACAGACAGAAGAAACTCAAGGTTAGCCCATGGGCAAAAAATTTTACCCACCCCAGGGGCATTTCCTGTGTGCCTTGAAAAAAAAAAAAAGGTGTTTCCATGGTATCCAGCCTGTGTTGCACAAATAACTATTAAGGCACTAAAGGCAACTTTGACTGCATTTGGGATGCAGCCTGATCTTATCATCACTCCATATACTAAAGAACAGCTTGCCACTCTAGCTGCCACCAATTCTGACTGGGCCATTGTTCATGTAATGGCCACAGGACAATTTGATAATCATTATCCACAACATCCATGGCTCAGGTTTGTTTTGGCTCATCCTATTATTTTTCCTAAAATAACTCAATCTGCAACGATTGCTGGAGCGCCAAATATTTTTACAGATGGATCCAAAGGAGGTATGGGAGTGATATTCAAAGAAGGCTCAGATCCACAAACTTTTCTTTTTCCCCATTCATCAGCAAAGGCAGTAGAGATTTTGACAGTAATTCAAGTATTTATTCTCTATGATTCCACTCCATTCAATTTAATTTCAGATAGCTTATATGTGGTACAAGCACTTAATAGCCTTGAATGTGTAGGACATATTAAGGGACAATCTACTATTCTTTTATTATTGGCTAAGTTACAACAATATATTTGGAACCGAAAATGTTCCTTCTATGCAACCCACATACGAGCTCATTCAGGACTTCCTGGACCGCTTGCTGAAGGCAATGCTATTGCAGATTTTCATACTCGAACTGTACTTATTTTTTCAAATGAAGACAAAGTTTTACAGGCTCAAAAATTTCACAATAAATTTCATGTAAATTCCCAAATGCTGAGACTAAAATTTAAAATCACTAAAGAACAAGCTCGACGCATTGTATTGCAATGCAAAAATTGTTTGACATTATTGCCACAGCCTACTACAGGAGTAAATCCTCGAAGTTTGCGACCTCTTCACCTATAGCAAATGGATGTCACGCATTTTCTTGAATTTGGCTCTCTTACATATGTACATGTTTCTGTGGATACATGTTCCGGAATTATCTTTGCCTCTGTTCATACAGGAGAAAAGGCTCAACATGTAATTTCCCATTGTCTGCAAGCTTTTGCTGCCTGGGGCATCCCTCACCAAATTAAAACTGATAATGGACCTGCTTATGTTTCTCAAAGATTTTCTCATTTTTGTGCCCAAATGGCTATACAATTAAATCATGGATTACCATATAATCCACAGGGCCAAGGCATAGTAGAATGAGCCCATGCCACTATTAAGTCTGCTTTAATAAAACAAAAAGGGGGAATAGGGGCTCAATGGAGCACACCAAAAGATAAAGTAAATCTTATATTATTTATTCTAAATTTTTTAACGCTGGACGCCAATGGACGAACAGCAGCGGAAAGACATTACAGGCCTCATGAGCGCTATGCAGGGCAAGCAATGTGGAAAGATATTCTTACAGGAGCATGGAATGGTCCGGATCCAGTGCTAACGTGGGGTCGAGGGTCGGTGTGTGTTTTCCCACAGGACAAAGACTCACCAATTTGGGTTCCTGAAAGATTGGTGTGCCATGTACAGGAACCAATGGAAGATGCCAAGCAACAAATGGATATGGCTAACTCTGTTGGTAATGTTCAACATTGGAGTGAGTGAAAAAGATCTTTGGGGAATTATTTCTGCTTTCCCTCTTCCTTTACCTGTGTCCAACACTGCCACCATTTTTCCTCGGTTCTTTACGACCAATAGTTCCTTAAATTTGCCCTGGATTCCCTTTGATGAAGAAATTAGGCCTTATGCATTTTTAATATAACTTTAAGTGGTAGTTTATGTTTTTATGCTAATAAAATTTTGAATGATACCTATAATAGTCCTAATCCATGTGTGCAGTTATATAATCAAACTATGGGAAAATTTCAGCCATTTAATGATTCCAGTCCCATAGGAAATGTTACTGTTTTAGAAGGATATGCTCCTTTAGCATTTTCTAGATATGGACATCCCAAAAATAAAACAGCTCCTTTGCAGCCGCGGTGGGCTCCAAAATGTTATAGCCCACGTAGCTGGCCATTTAAATGGACTAATTGCCAAGACTCTAAGGTAGTCTGGGCCTCTTCAGGCTATGATTTAAGTTTTTCTCCAGGCATATCTACTATGCACAATCATACTTGGGCAGGATATAATTATGCATATCAAAATCCTATACAGTATAAGCCGCCCAATCCTTTTAATATTTGGCTTCTCTGTGGGATAGCAGGAGGCTGTACTGATATAACAGCTATGTCTATGATTTTAGGGGGAACTGTAAAAAATTGCAGCTATTCTCAGAATTTTTCCGATACTTTTAAGGATAGCGTCAAAGTAAATTGTTCTATGGGACCACAACTCCCGTTTGGACCCACTCCTGTTTGTGTAACTACTCCATTTTTTTGGCTTGTTTCTAATAGTTCCTTAGTTAATGATAGTCTAAGTTGTTTTATTGATACCTGTTTTCTAACTTTCTGCTGGAATGCTTCTATGCACCCTTGGGCAGTAGTAATGCGACTGCCTATAGCAGTTCCTTGGCCAGTAAGAGTGGATGTAAATTCCCTTCCAGTTTTGCTAAACCGAGAAAAGAGAGATTTTGGAATTTCTGCTCTTATTGCTGTAATTGTGGCCTCTGTGTCCGCAGCAGTTACAGCTGCTGCCGCTTTGGCGACGTACATAAATACTGCAGCCACTATGAATGCCCTATCCTCACATGCGGCTACTGCCATGGCTCAGCAAGCTCAAATAAATGGACAACTTAAAGCTGACATATTAATGGTAAATCAAAGAGTAGACCTGTTACAAAAACAGGTTGACATTCTAGGGCAAATGGCCATGGTACCATGTATTCATAAATTATCTGGATTATGTATAACGTATGTGCAGTATCAGAATTTCTCCCATGAAGGTAATTTGTCTCGGCAATTAAGCAAGATGCTTCTAGGGACTTGGAGCCATGAATTTGAACACACCATGATTGAGCTTCGAGCGTCCATCATTGCAATTAATTCTACCCGTGTGGAAGTCACCACAGTACAACAATGGATGGACTTGATACATGGAACATTGGGTTTCTTAAAAGATTGGGGTGGCATGGCATTCTGGGCATTCTTGCTGGTGGTAGCGTGCTGTTTCCTGGTTGGATATATCAGACGAACTCGACAACGCACACTGCAACAACAGCGCATATTGGTGCAAGCTATGGCAGCCCTTGAAGCTGGCTCATTTCCCCACGTATGGCTCAGTATGCTGGATCGGTAGTCAGTGACGGGTAAGATCGTCCCCGGGACCTTTCAACCTAAGACAGGGAAACAATCATGCTATTGTTCTCCCAATGACGGGCAAGACTGGTCCTTGAGGGTCGATGACCTAAGACAGGCACGATCCCGAGCCTTATTTTAATAAAACAAAAAGGGGGAGATGTCGGGGCCCACTCGGCTGGACCGAGATGGCACCCAGGCTTGTTGCCAGCGTGGATTCAAGATGGCGCCTAGGCTTGCAGCCAAGTCATGAGACTCACAAGATGGACGTCTCCTTGAGCATGCGCAGTGTGCCATGCTACATGCCTGCAGAATGATCAGTGATGCCTACCACCAGCCTGCCTATTAGAAAGTCAGAAATGTGCATGCTCTAGCTGTGGAAGCTTGGGGTTGGTAGGAAATAGAAGGAGGGATTATGATGCTGTTATATATTGTACTTGCTGTACGCATTGAACCAGAAGGAAGAAGAGACATGTTAAGGATCCATTAAAGAAGAATTCATATTTCAGCTGAAGAGGTGTCGGTGTCATTCTCTAAGCCCCTGCGGGTCGGAGTCTTAGGGGACGATACTTTTGTTCTCACTACTTTTAAGATTCTTTCCCTCTATGTTGGTCAATTTGATTATTTGATGCCATGGGGAGGTCCATCTTTGATCTTGTCTTAATGGTGATCTACATTATGATATGAGACTATAGTGTAAATATATATATATATATATATATATATATATCCATATGCTGTAGTATTTTCAAAAAAATTTTATTAATTTATTACAATATTTTTCCTAAAATTTTGTCTGAGTTAAAAAAAAATAGGGTTTTTGTCCAATGTAAAGTTTTATTTTTATTTTAATATAGGTAGCCCTATCAATCTTTTTCCTTATAGTTTAAGCTTTTCTTATTTTTGTTTAATAAACCATTAGAAAAAATCTGATCTCCATTGATATCTAGATTATTTTAATCACTATAGCTTCTAGTAAGACAGTGTCTATTGTAACTTTTTTCTTAAATATTTCTTTTAATATTCTCAGGCATTCATTTTCTATAATCTTTTAAGAACAGTTTTTGTATATTACCAAAACCATGGCTAATTTTTTAAATAAAATTTATATGCAATTATAATGACAAAATTGCCCCCAATGTATGAACATGGCATATGTATCCATTTACTAAAACATCCTTTTCTGCTTTTAACACAAATTTATACTTTCTATCTTTGGAACCTAGCCATTTGGAATTTCTCACTACACATTTTATCTATTTTTTGGTCATATATTTGGAACAGAAGAAATGTGTCAAAGAATTTATAATGCCATCATGACCAGAAATCTTAATCAGACTTCTTTTACTCAATGATATGTAGTGAACACCTCTTTATTTTATTCACACTCTTAATATCTTTAATGGATACAAAATATATCATTTGAATGGAGAAAAAATATACCAAAGTGTGGATGTGCCAATATTATTCAACAAATTTTCTACTGATAGACTATTTAAGACTGTTTTTGTTTATGGAGGGGGAGGTACTGGGGACGGAACCCAGGGGCATTATATGTCTGAGCTACACCCCAGCCCTATTTTTTATTCTTTATTTTGAAACAGGGTCTCACTGAGTTGTGAAGGCTTCGTTAAGTAGCTGAGGCTGTCCATGAATCACAATCTTCTGGTCTCCATTAAAACTGTTTCTAATGAGACCCTGCTTCTGATCCCCAGGAAAAAGAAAAAAATCTACCATATACAATATTACAATTAGTATTTATGTATATGTATCTTTGCCTCTCCGGCAAATTCTCACTCTTGGACAGATTTACTTGATGTGAAATTGCTGGGTTGTTAGAGAAGTAGTAAATGTGTCCAGGGATAAATCAGGGAAGTATAGACAACAAATGTATAGATGGTCACAACTCGTCCAATGCTTCTCTTCTACCACATCAAGTCAGCAGTAAACTCTGAATTAGAACTATATGTGGCTGTGTGTGACAGGGAAAAGTGGCATGATGACAACATAGTTTATCTCATAAAATAATTTCAGGTCTGATGTGATGGATCCATTCAATAAAGTATTCAAAGCTAGGATACCTGTTATATGAGGCTTGCCCTCATCATCTACTATGACCATTTGGGATCCAGACACAGGCTTCATGAAGCAGGATGGAGAAATAGGATGAAGAAGAGGAAACAGCTAAGTACTAATTCTTAGAAGACTTAAAGGTTTGCACAAAACATTTATGTTTATATACCATTTGGTACAAGTTGCAGGTAGATAATTTGAGAGATTGTAAAATGTAGTCTTTATGCAGCTTAACATATGTCTAACTAAAAACTAGATGTCTTATTGTTAAAGATAATGAGAAAGAACAGATATTATGTTTGTCTCTTTCATATGTCTAAAACAAAACTGAGTATATAAGCTTTCATATATAAGCAAAATATTCTCTGACTAGAGATTAATATTGGATTTGGACTGCTCCAAAAGTTTACATGTTAGAGAGAAGGAATTACTGATAGATACGTGTCCAAAGTTGTCTTTTGTTACTCTCTTAGTTTATTATCAAACCTTTAAAGTTATTTCCTTATAATTAAAAAAACAGGGGAGACTGGCTTATTTGTGCCATGTATTTGAATTACCTTTACCTAGAAGGAAGAAGGTAGAAATCTGATTTTGAATTAATTGTCTTTCTTATCTTTCTCATCAATGTAATTCATGATTTAACTGCTAACAGCCAGGAGATTGTCACTGTTACTGGTTAAGACAGACACATACAACTGTAAGTTCTTTAAAGAAAAGAAGAGTATAAGCCAGACATAGTGTTTCACACCTATAATCCCAATATTAGGGATGCTGAGACAGGGGGGATAGCAAGTTCAGCAGTAGTCTCAGGACTTAGCAACAACCTCTATCAAAATAAAATAAAATGTGTCTGGAACTGTAGTTCAGAGGTAGAATGCCCCAGGGTTCAATACCCAGTAAGAAACAAAACAAAATGTAAGGCTTGCAGAAAGGAAAGTGGAATGTGCTAGATCATTTACGTGACTTTAGGATCCTCCAACTCTGGTACTCAAAAAGCAAATTTTGGTGAGGAAACCCAGTGACAGGAATAAGGAAATGAAAATTACAAGTCAAGTCCTTAATGAGCAACACATCCGAAAGTGATATGATGAGGCACAGAGTGAGAAAAGTCATTCAGCCCAATAGAAAAATAGAGCAAGTATAGAATTAAGAGAAATAAATGAAACAAGTAGAGAGTGGGAAAAAATCTGAAATGAAAAGAGAATCTTGGCCATGATTTCCAGGGGGACAGGAAGAGGGTGAAGGGAGGCCCTGGGGGTCAGCCTGCACATATTTAGCCAGTTATAATAAGGGAAAATTGCTTCATTATAAGGCTGAGAATGATGTTGATAAATTTTTTCTCTCTTTTAGATAACTGCATGGAAGTTATAATTGGTATGAGGAAGCATGGATAGCATAGTTCAGACCCTTGCTCAATAGCAAATCCCCAGAGGCATGTGCCATGCTGGATGATAATGACAACTGTGACTATCAAATCATGCAACCAGCCTTTCAGAGAAGACTGAGGGGTGACCCCTGAGACTGGATGGGTTATGTCAAGGTCTCCATGGAGTGGAGGGTGGAACTCCTCCTGAATTGGCTGTTAAAAATGATAAGTTTATTTAACAGGGATGGAGAAGGGAAATGGAGTTACCAATAATGGGAATTTTTTAAGATAAAATTATTCTGTCAGAGGAAATTAGGAAAATGATTTTTGTGAATATGTGGTTACATAATTCATAAAAATTCACTAGTTTAATATAACTATCTTGTTTTCTGGTACATTCTGATTGTTCAAACCAAGAATCAAAATGGGGCTTGTCTTTCTCTTCTCAAATATCTGTAAACTTTAGTAGCAGATGCAAACAGATAAAGATTTTAGGCATAAACCCCAATACATATGGTTATTATGGGTTATCTGGCTATTGTTGAGTTTATTAAAAGCCTAAGAAAGGAAAATCCTTGCATCAGAAAATAATGAGATGGTGAGAAAAATGTCCTTTTTTCAACTTATAAATAAAATAAAATATGGAAAAATTGTCCTTTTGGGTTTATAGAAAATTATATAAATATTAAGGCAAATTAGTTTATATGACATAATTCTGACATTTTACAAATTGAATCATATAGTCACATATATATAAGGTTCTCATGAAAACTACAAACTACCCTGGTTTTTTGTTACACTGATATTTAGACCCAAGTTAGCAATCTTAGAAGAGCTAGGCTAAGCACAATGGTCTGTTTTTCATATCATACCAAGAACATAAATATCCAGAAGAAAGTTGCAAAAAAGAATTTTACTTTTTATAAGTGATACTATAATAGAGCCCAGAGGCTTTTCAATTATGTAACAGCTTTACACTAAAGATGAAATTCAGCATTTAACACCCATGGTTTGTGTACTTGCTACACGGTGCATAGCTATATACTACTTTTCCTTCAAAGGGCATAAAGTCCAGTCATTGTAGTCCCAAATGCATAGCAGTGATGCTGTTGGGCTTCGTAAATCTCCAAAGAACTCTGTAAAATAATATTTCATTAACAGACATCTCTCAGCACCTCTAAACATTAGGGGAACAGAACTTGTATATATGTAGTTTACTGTTCATTCCTTCAACATTTAATGTTAATTTCCTTGGTAAACATCCTATACTGGAGTGAGGCTGTCACCTTGCCTCTCTTTTCTATATTGCAGAATATTTTATTGCTTAAAAATTAGTACCAATTTGCTATAAGCCAACTCATTTCTTTACATATCTTTATGTATTTTTTACAGATACCTGAATCTTTAATTTGTTTTTCAACAGGTCTGCCTTTCTAGAAATACCAAAATTACTTCAGATAATTGAGTGCAGTTTCTTCTTTAATATTTCTTTTTATGAAAGTAAGGTCTTAGGGAATGTGGCCTCCTCACTATTTCTAAAGACTTTGTTTGGCTGGATGTGTTAGAAGGCCTTTACATATGTTGGGAAGGATAGGACCAGTTTCATTTCTAGGAGTCTTACAAACTTCTGAGGGAGATATAAATATACACAAAGGGAAACGGCATTTGAAAAGGCCATTGGAGAGGGATTCAGTGTGAGATGTAGAAATCCATAGGCAGCAGGGCCACTAAGAATTGATGGTAAATCTGGGGTCCATAAAGACCTCAAACAGTCTAGAACTTGACTTGAGTCTTGGAGCAAGACATGACTTTTTAACAGATGGTTAAGGGGGGAAAGAAGTCTGAGCTAAGAAGGAAATAGAATTTAACTGCCAAATGAATGAAGCCAGGCATATTGCACAAGCCTTTAATCCCAGTACTTGGGAGGCTGAGACAAGGAAGATTAGAGGTTTAAAGCCAGCCCCAACAAGTTAAGGCTCTCAACAACTTAATGAAACCTCAAAATAAAAAATAAAATAAGGCTAGAAGTGTAGTTCAGAGGTAGAATGTCACTGGGTTCATTCTGTAGGACATAGTTCTTGGACATGAAAACAGATTTGCAGAAAGAGTATGCCTTTTTAAGAGCTTCAAGGTAAAAAGGAAGTGATGTTCTGCATTTGTGGCTGGAGAGGCAGAAGCCTCTTATTGAAGAGGCTTCAGTGCCTGCCACAGAATGCAAAGCAGGATTTACAAAAGCAGGCAAAAGAAATTGGCTAAAGGTTGCCCTGTCTGAGTGGAAAGAGAAGAAATAGGAGACGAAGTGAAAGGACACCAAGACTGATCCTTAAGAATTCCCTTCTATAAATTGCCAATAAATATGTGAAAAATATGTTCAACATCATAAGTGATCAGGAAAATTCAAATTGAAACTACTTTGATTCCATCTAAATACAATTTGATCTAAATATCAATCATCAAGAATACGAACAATAAAGCTGGGCGTGGTGGCGCACGCTTGTAATCCCCGTGCTTGGGAGGCAGAGACAGGAGGAGGTTTGAAGCCAGCCTCACTGGTTTAAGAGACACTGTTTCCAAATAAAAATGTAAAAATAAGCCAGGTGTGGTGGCGCACGCTTGTAATCCCCGTGCTTGGGAGGCAGAGACAGGAGGATCGCGCAGGGTCGAAGCCAGCCGCGCTGGCTTAAGAGACCGTTTCCACATAAAAAATAAGTATAAAATAGGTCTGGGAGTGTAGCTCATGGGAATGTAGCCCGGAGGTAGAAGGGCTTCCAGGAACCCCAGTACCACACACACACACACAAAAAAAAAATGTAAAAATAAGTCTGGGAGTGTAGCCAAGAGGTAGAAGGGTTTCCAGGAACCCCAATACCACCAAAAGGAAAAAAAAAAGAATACAAACAATAATAAATACTGCTGAGAATGTGGGGAAATAGAAATTCTTATATACTGTTAGTAGGATTATAAATTAGCACAACCACTATGGAGGTCAATATGGAGGTCCCTCGAAAGACAAAGTATAGAACCACTATATCATCCAGGCATACCACTCTTTGGTATCTTTCCAAAAAATTTAAGTTAGAATATTATAGTGATATCTGTGTAGCCATGTTTATAGCATTGCAATATACAATTAAAAAATTATGGAACCAACTCAGGTGTCCATCAGCAGATGAACGGATAACAAAAATGTGGTATATACACAAATGGATTTTATTCAGACATCAACAAAATTATGTCAATTGTAGAAAAGCTGATGGAGCTAATAGATTATTATGTTACATGAGATCAGCCATAGATCAGTCTCAGAAAGTGCTGTGTTTTCATATGTGGAAGATAAATAATAAATGGGATATAAAAAGGATTCAGTCAATTGAGAAAAGAAGACAGTAGAATAGTGGAAGGGGCTTGGGGAAGAAAATGGGGAGAAGGGGAAACTAGGCTTGAGGAAGGGCATAGTTTGAATAAGGTTATGTCCATATGAAGGTATCACTATCAATCTCATTACTATATATGGGGAGGGAGGAAGTCAGAACAGAATGGGATACAGAGGGAAATACATTACATGATGTGTGAATGCATTTATGTGCCACTTTGAATCTCACTATGATGTATAATTATAATGTACCAATACAAATATAAAAAAGTTTCCCTGCTATAGATAGGCAAATGTGTGTAGGTTGTGTACTGAGGAGATTATTAGCTCTTTTTTACACATGACATTTCATGCAGAAAATATGCATATTCATTCAACTTCATATGAGAAAGGTTTGACTCTGGAATGTTTTATTATGATATTATAGTATATTATTTTCTACCAAAGAAATCAAGTATCTGTTTAATTCAATACTACCAACCTTTAAACAAGAAGCTCAGGGTATATAGTTAATTTTTTTTAATCTTCTTTGAAGCACAAATAATAATGGATTTAGTAGCTGCTAAATTAGAACATTTTAAGGCCATCGATAAGAAAATGTCAGAAACACACTTTCAATAAAGTATTTGGTTTTACCTAGGAGACCATCTTGCCTCACAGAATCAGATTCAATCAACAATCATTACTGTTGAATTAATTCTTAGAAAGGGAACATAAAGAATAGAAACTATGACATTTATAAATAAACTCTTTGACAGTTTATTTACCCATTTGAGCTACCATCTTGCTCAGTAGTTACTATAGAAGCTGCTGGAGCCAAAGGCACTACAATGACTTGCCTTTGGGCTTATGGGCTTAGTGTTACATTCAACTGAGGCAAGGTTATAGTGAACTCAAAATGAAAATGGAGTTAGACTCAGATTGTGAAGAATGATTTGTTTTGCTCACTGTTCACTCGGAAAACTAAAAATTCTGTCCCAAAAACTAAGTCCAAAAGTAATTTTTCTTGTGTCTTATAAAATTGTGCTCTTAGAAAGTCTTAATAATTATAGCATTAACATTGAAAAGCTTGCAAATAATGGCAGAATTTTCCTATTTATATATTGACCTGAAAGTTAATAAATATTACTTAAATATTTAATC
Source organism: Muscardinus avellanarius (assembly GCF_963383645.1). NCBI lineage: Eukaryota > Metazoa > Chordata > Mammalia > Rodentia > Gliridae > Muscardinus > Muscardinus avellanarius. The sequence continues at coordinate 52,865,910 of NC_137801.1, forward strand.
AATTTAAATATTTTCATTTTGAACCTACAAAGGATAAAGTCCATTGATTTTAATAATGCAAAATTATTTGAAGATAGCCACATACTAAAGTCTCCATAATCAGTAGGAAGGCTGGAATACTTAGATTTGGCTTCTCCTTTCATTTATGAATTGTTATTGATACTGGCTGCCTCTCATTTTCTCTGAACACTCTCAGCTTGTTTCTGAATCGGTTTCCTTCTCAAGTAATTTCTGAGTCATCAACTGTACTTCTCCTTTATTATGTGATTCTAGTTCTCTCCATTTTTTGGTACCCATATCTATCTTCCTTTCCTTCAAAAAACTTTTCAGGATGCTCCCTCCACAGTCTTTCCTGCTTCCTCTCTACAATTTATTTTGTACTTATTTATCTTTACTATTTCAAGTATTACTTTAACTTTTCAGTTAATGATTCATCTCAAAATAAATGCTGTACCATCTGCATGTCCAATCGTTTAGAATAAGTGGGAAGTAGTAATTATTTTTCCCTCTTTGGACACAATAATAAAATAAAATAAATGATTTTCCCCTTTTTGTACTGAGGATGGAACTCAGGGGCTTCTACCTCCGAGTTACATCTCTAACTCTTTTCATTTTGAAACAGGATCTCACTAAGTTGCTGAGGCTGGCCTTGAACCTGTGGTCCTCCTGCCTCAGCCTCCCAGCTACTGAGATTACTGGCACCTGCTAGAGTGTCTGGCTCAAAAAGTTTTAAAAGTGAAAGAAAGTAGTGAGTAAAATTTTAAGGAGAAATAGCATATTTTCAGAGGGTCAGACTATCCCCCAAGATTTGATAAATCAAGATATGATTATAAGTGAAAATTATTAATAATAAAAATGTAGACACCACCTTAATCAACCATCAAGGTTAACAACACTAGTAAAACAACAAATAATAATGAAGCCTTTAGTAAATTAATAATACTTTTACAATGGTAGTTTTTTGCATTTTTGTTAAAATTATGTAAAATATTAACATTAGGGAAAAGAGGTAAAATTTATGCAGTAGCCCTCTATACTATTTTTACAAATTTTCTTAGTAAAAAATTATTTCAAAATAAAATCTGACAAAGATATGTTTGAGCTGGGTGTGGTGGCACATGCCTGTAATTCCAACTACTTAAGAATATCAAGACTAGCCTGGGCAACTTAGCAAGACCCTATCTCAAAATAATAAATAAATAAATAAATAAATAAATAAATAATAAGGCTGGGCATGTGGTTCAGTTACAGAGTGCCCTTGGTTTAATTCCCAAGACCACAAGATGTATGGCTGGATGGAAGGAAGGAAAGCAGGAAGAAAGAAAGGAAGGAAGGAAAGAGAAATGAAAAGGGGAAGGAAGAGGAGGTGAAAGGAGGGAAGGGGAGTGAATTAGAGGGAAGGGGGTGATTTTTTAAAAGAACATAGCTTTCTGATTAAGAAAAATATAAATCCAATGTATTTTCTTTTAAATTTCTTTTACAACATTCCCAAATTAATAACATAGAATTAATAGCATAGAATTTCCAGAAGTTGAGAGAATAATTGCTGTGGCTGTTGCATTGTTTCTAAGAAAAAGTAGTTTCCTTGACTTTCACATACTTACAGACTTACAAAGTTCTAGCAAGGAAGGCAGGAGAATAGTAATTGAGTTGGGGAGGAAGAGGGCGTGACAGGCTGGCCCTTTCTCCCTTGGGTTCTCCCAGCCAGATATTTTGTGCATGTTTTGACTACATGAAAACCAGCCACTCAAAGACAAAGCATCAGATAACGGGCTGGACTTTTCAGTCCAGAAAGTTCTCTTCCCCTCCTTTTCCATATAGAAGAGAATTATTTTTCTCTTTTCTACTCTGAGAAGGATGTGATTTTTGTGTATGGCTTATAAAATTACTGTAATTACTTTAGAGGCATATCTTATATTTAATAAGCGATACTGGAAATTAGAATGTACATATGATAAAAACTTAATTAGAAAAAAAAGAACATTCATATTTCAAACAATAATTTATATGACATATCAGTTATATAGTTCATGATAGAAACTCTTCTTTCTAAGTTTATACTAAATTTGAATTTTTAAGTAAAATATAATCTAATATATTAATTTCAATCCTATAATATATTAATTTTTATATAGAGTGTTTTTATGTGCCCAAGATTCTCTAGAAATTTATTAAAAATAATTTAAAAACACATAATTTTTGTCCTCAAAATTATCACAATCTTTGAAAGCAGTAAATGAATTCACAAAAATAAAAAAATTAAATGAGAAAATATGAGGCAAATAAAATGGGATAGATGTTTAGAAAGGATATTTGATAAAGAGAACATGCACCACTGACATCATGGGAAAGGTTAAACTTCTCTTTGAAAGAGAATAATATCAAAATGTTGGCTGTGTTCCAAGGATTAAATTGCTACCGTAGAAAATAAAATGAATCCTCTTTCTTATGAGATTTTTAAAAATTTTAAAATTTTTGCCGGGCGTGGTAGCGCACTCTTATAATCCTCGCACTTGGGAGGTTGAGGTAGGAGGATTGCACTGGTTCTAAGCCATCCTCACTGGCTTTAGAGACCCTGTTTCCAAATAAACAGTATAAAATGGGTCTGGGAGTGTAGCTCGGAGGTAGAAGGGCTTCCAGGAACCCCAGTACCACCAAATTTTTTTTTTTTAATTTTTCAGATATATTTTAAATCCCTAAGAGTGAAATGTCATTTTGAATTACAGTAAAAAATATGAAAAAAATGTTCACTAAACAGTATACAAAAGGCAAAGTCCTCACAAGTAAAAATAAATATATTTAACTAAACCACAAATTTTAACTTCTGGGTCAAAAACTTCATAAACATTGTTTAAAAATCAAATATCAGATTAGAAGAAAACACAGACAATTAATCTGAGTAAGAAAAATTAAAAACTAAGAATATGTAAAATAATTCAGAAGGTCCATGAATTTGAATGGAAATACAATCACATCATTATCATATTTAAGTCCAAACTGAAATTTTAGCAATTTCCTTCCCATAAATCCAAGTCAACAAACCAAGCAACCAGAGTGACATGAGCCATTCAGGAGACTCTCAAGATTCTGGTCCCTAGATGCTTTTTTTGTAACCTTGCAGTTCTTGCAGGCATGTAGAAATCCTTTGTATGCACATCATTCACTCAAATTATCATGCATTGTTGTGCATGCATGTTCTATCTCTTTATACCTCATTATGTGTAATTACAATGCACCAACAAAAGTTTATTTTTAAAAAGATGCTATTTAGGTCGGGCATGGTGGCGCACGCTTGTAATCCCCGCGCTTGGGAGGCAGAGACAAGGAGGATCGCGCAGGTTCGAAGCCAGCAGCACTGGCTTAAGAAACTGTTTCCACATAAAAAAAAAAAAAATGTATAAAATAGGTCTGGGAGTGTAGCCCGTGGGAGTATAGCCCGGAGGTAGAAGGGCTTCCAGGAACCCCAGTACCACCAAAAAAAAAAAAAATGTTATTTGATGCATTAATTAAAAAAACACAACTGCATTATTACTTATTTGCTATCTAATATAGTTAACATCATTGGATACTTTGGGACTCCTATGTTTTATATGAAGGAAAACATAAAATTTACTGTGCAAAAGAATTCATTATCTTCGCCAGGATATCAAAGTATCCTTTGGCATAAAAGAGGTTAAGAACCACTGAATTCTGTTGATATGAATAAGACATTGTTCATAAGCAATAATGATAGAAGACAGGATCAAAATGATGTATGTTGCTGGGCGTGGTGGCACACACTTGTAATCCCAGCATTCGGGAGGCTGAGACAGGAGGATTGAGGTTCGTGGCCAGCCTCAGCTACTTATTGAGGCTCTACAACTCAGTGAGACCCTGTTTCAAAATAAAGAATAAAAAAATAGGGCAGGGGGTGTATCTCGGAGGTAGAATACCCTGAATTCCATCCCCGGACATGCCAAAAAAAAAAAAAAAAAAAAAAAAAAAAAGAAGAAGAAGTATGCACAATAGGATGAGATTTGTATGAGTAATAGAAAATCATATGAAGTGTGTTCATGAAATTATATTCATTTTATGATAATATGACATATAAGTTTAGATATGAGTAGATGCACTGTAGTTATGAGAGTTTATTTCCCTAATAATGGGGAAGGTTAATAGGTCTTTAGAAAGTAAGACAAAAAAAATTCACGATTAGCTATATCGTATCATGCCTTTTCTTTTTAAAATGGAGGAAAACTGCTGCCATTTTAAACAACTTTAAATTTTGAGCTCTGGGTACATCAGTTTTTGTAATTTTATTTTTTTAAGACTCAGAATTTTAATAAAATTAGAAATTAATGCAAAATAAGATATATATTTGTATGCTTATATTTATATAATTATATATAGTTTATATATAATTTATCATTTTATAACTTTCAGGCATACTGTCATTGCTACTTGGGTGATTGAACTGTTTGGAATGCACAGTGGAAAGAGTGAGCCTTCCAGGTAAAGACAACTTTGAGAGTGAAGGCATGCTATAAAGGGGCTTGAAGAATTAATGAGATGCTCTCAATAATCTCTTTAACAATGTTCTACGCTCTAAGTATTTCTATGAACTATTTATCTTTCCTGTACATGAGCCAGAGCATAAGGTCCTGAATTCCTCCCTATGGATGATGTAGGTAAAGCAGCCCTGAGGGTCCTGGAAGCCCAGGCAGAGCTCTGGCGTTTGTGGGTTAACTGGGCTTCTTAGCTAGGTACCTGCAGAGCAGACAGTGCTGGTGCCAAGGGACTCAGTGGGGAGAAGTGCTCGGAGCAGGTTGCCTTACTGAAAGAGAGTCCCATCCCTGGAAGGGCTCTTGCTGAGAATGGGTGGTCCTGTTCAAGAATGTTGCTAGAAAAGATGAAATATAGTAGAAAAGGCCTTTATGAAAAGCATTTGGTTTGATATGGAAGGCAAACATAAGCCAAAGAGTGTGAATAGAGGTTCTGAAAAATAGTCACCCAGCTAGATTTCTCTCCCCTCACTTGCTCCCTTCCTTCCTGTTTCTCTCTTCAGGTTATGAAAAGACATGACAAAGAAAAGAGTTTTATAATTCAGTAAGTTACAAAGTACTAATATATTTTATCTCCTCCTGGAAACTCACAATATATATTGATATAGTAAAGGCTCTGAGGAGTCCAGTTTTCTTATCCATCCCTCATCTCCCAAACTATTAGCATCCAATGAAACTTATTTTCTAAGATTTTAAAATTTGCCTTTTAGAAACACTATTCGAGTGTTTCAAAAATTCAAAACAATTCTAGCTATTTTTTGTAGGGAAATTTTTCCATGAACATTCAGCTTATACTTAAAATACGGCACTAAAAGATTTTTTGTAAGGGGGAATTTTCATTAACATTCAGCTTGCACTTGAAATATGACACTAAAAGATGATTACAAATATATTAGAATACATAAAGCTGGATGCAGTTCCAAGGCAGCAGGTTACCTCCCAGGCTTGATCATTGTCAAAGTCTCTTTATGGTTTATGATCCTGTCAGAAGCCCTCAGTTCTCCCATATGTACATATATGGTACTTTTTCCCTCCCAGTTAATTGTGCCATAAATAATTTCTTCTTATCTGCATATCGATTACAAGGTAATGAATGCCACTTCATATTATGTGAAATACAAATCAAGCTCTAGACCCCATGAGATAATTTTCTTGGCCAAACTCCCAGGCCCTGTACTTGGGATGAACTTCAGTTGTGTCTCTAGGGTTAGTGAGTGTTATGCTTCTAAGTGATGATCTGTTTATTTCATGCCACATTTGCAAGTTGCCTTGTCCTCAAATGTACCATTAAGCATTATATTGAGGTTTTTAAGGTTTTTAATTCACTTTATCTTGGTAAATGTTCTTTATTCAAATTTATCTCAATATACAATTTGTTCATACCTCATCTCTCTAGAGAACCCTGAAGTTGCTCTTTTTCTCCAGAGTGCTTGCAGAGAAAAAAATAGCAGCTAAAATTCATAGTTGGCAAAGACATATTTTCTTCTCTCCAATCATTAACATTCTTGCTCCAGTGAATATAACAACTTGCTTGCAGATGCACCAAAAGAGACATCTCATTCATTGACTTTCCTCTCTTTATGAAGTCATATATCTATGCCAATTCTTTTTGGATAAGCTAAACCCATTTCCTCTTTCTTTAAATATAACTCGCAGTGTCAGTTTCACGTTGGGAATTTATTTGATATCAGCAAGAGAAATACTTCCATCTGAAAGATATTACCTTTGAAATTGAGTCAGGCTTCATGCTGAGAAAAGGATCAAGGAGATGTAACAACTGTTAAAGAAGTGAAACTCAATGTGTAAAACAGTATCACACACAGAAGCAGCAAACAGCAAAGGTGAAAAATTGGAAGAAGCATTTTACTTTTACAATTCTTTATTTCAATGCTAAAATTCTCTGTGCATTTGCATAATTCTTCCACTATCAGTCCTTAAATTATTTCTTCCTGAAAGATAAAAGAGGAACTCTAAAAAATTCCATTTTTAACATTTAACTCAAAATACTTTACCCTGAAATTCAAACCACATGCAACTCAAAGTAATTTAAATTATTTCCTGTGATCTCTGGGTTATGAAACTCTTTGGGCTTTTTTGCCTATAGACACAAAATTGTGAATTTAGCAAAGAAACTCCATACTCCAAACCCATCAAGACCTGTGTACACTGAAAAATTTAAAAATAGTAGGTTTGGGAATAGAACATGTTTCCAAATATGCTATAAATAATATCCCTTTACTATTTAGAAAACGGATAGTAACAATGTTTTGAAGTGAGAAGTCAATCAAAATTGCAGGGTCACTCTCTGTAAGACCACATTTCACACCCACTTTTTAAAATTAATCATATTGTTTTTTTATTGGTGCACTTTAATTATACTTTAATTATACTTCATAGGAGGTTCAGAGTAGTGACAGAAACATACATATACACAGCATTATTTGTATGCTTCCCTCTGAGTTCTCTCTACTGCCTTAATACCCTGAATGAGCCCAGTCTGATCTTCAAAGCTAAACAGGCATCATAGCTTTCACACTGATGAAACCTAAAAGACTGATAATACACCTAAAAGAAAAAAAGACTTGCTCACAGTTTACTTGGAAATTTCGAGTTCAGTCCATGTGAGTCCTGTGTCCATGGATCTCAGGGCATGGCAATGGGAAGAAGAGAAAGAAAGACCACAAGGCTTTGCTTTCACATTGTCAGGATTGGAAGCAAAAGAGGGAGAGCACATGGACTCTGCTCTTCACAGCTACAATCTGAAGGCCACACCTACAGGGACTAGTCTTCTCTAGCCGTACTTCACTGTCCTAAGTTACCACCCAGATAGATTCATTACATAAACCCACTGATGAGATTACAACCCTCATGCCTGAACTACATCAATCCTGAACATTATTAGTACACGAGTTCTGTGGAAGGCACTCCATAGTGTACCATAACAGTATGATTGGGCCTGGCTAGTACTCAGGTGGGACACACATACTCTTTGAAATTTAACTCTGAATATGGAACCCCAGTACAGCTGAGCCATAAATGATTATATTATCAAATAAGCCAGATTTATTGAAAGAAAATTAAACCCAGTGGATATTCAAAACATAAATACTTCAAGGAAAATACTTTTTCTTTTGTAAAATTGAGGATCTGCAAGTGTAACAAACTTCCATATCTCCTGGTTAAGTTAAATTGTATCCTTGAGAGTTTTGGTGCTTTTATTAAAGAACATAATTGAAAACTCACATCTTCATATTCATCTTCTTTTATGCTCTTTAAATGAATTTCAGGCTCCAATTGTTTTTTACTCTCTTGAACTCATCATGCAAACAAGGCTGGTATAGATAGAATACCCACTTCTATAGAGAAAAATAGTAACTTTTAAAGATTATATTGGTATTATTCCTCTTGATTTATGCTGAAAATGGATTTCTTAAATGACATTGAATTAATGACTTTTTCATACTTATTTTCTTTTTATTATGTGTTTCTCATGTTTTAATATTTTAATGCAGTTCATTCAGTCTCTCTGGGAATCATTACCTAGGTTGTCTTTCTGTTCATAGCTTCCCAACATAGATTTGCATTTCAAAGATTGTACTTTACTATTTGTAAAAACTAATAATTTGCTTGCCACTCAGCATATTTTATACTAGAAAATACATACTTTACATTTTATATACATATATTAATTATATGTATACATACACAGATATATCTACACACATATATATCTACATATATATGATATATAGACAGATAGGTATATAGATGATAGATAGATAGATGTAGATAGGTTTAAATACAGTGACAAAAAAATCTAGTGATATTTCCAACTTGCTGTTGATTTGCTGAAAAGCTGAGGAATAAGTAAACTCTGGATACATGTATAATTTATGAGTAATATTTCCAAAGATGATTTAATATTATAGAAAATGCAAAAGATGTTTCTTTTCTAGAAATTATTATTTTAAAAGGTACTTTTTAAGAGCATTTCTTAATCCAATCTTTCAAACTCTATTTGATCTTCATTTGAGATGCAAAAATCAGTGACAGAGACTACAGACACTATGCAGATAAATGCCTATGAACATTAGGCTGTTAAGTGTCTTCCAGATATTAACATGAATATTAGAGCAACAAAGAGATGTCAGAAAGTGCAGCAAAAACATTTTGTCCCTATTAGGGTATCATGTGGAATTAAGTTGCTCAGGGTCAGCTGTGTTGGTGCAAAGAGAAGAAAGTAGAATACAGGGTCTACATGGTCAGTTTTCCAGGCATCACCATTGTATCTACCAGCCGGTCTCTCTTCTCCTGGAATTCCCAGTACAGGATGCAATTTACACAGTTCTATTTTTTATGTTTTTGATTAAAAAAACAATGGGGATAAATATATATATTAAAATGTTTTCATCTGAGTTTGGGAAAACTACTTAATTTAAACCCTTGGATGTCCCTATGTAAAAAATAGAGAAATGAATTTTTCGTAATGTACTTAAGAAAAGTTCATGAATTCATCTATATTAGCTTGCCCTGGCATATAGTCAATGCCTACGAAGTCTTCTTTGTCATTATTTTCCAAAAATAACATTAGCCTCTTTGAACCTCTTGATCTTTTTATAAATAATATGAAAAATATAATGCTTCTTTTACATAAGCTTCTGTAGATTGAATTAGGTGACATAAAGTTCAGATGTTGTCATAATTCCTGGCATTCAGCAAGAGCCCAAAAATTGTAATTTACTTGTCTGCTTTCTACAGCAATAGTAAAGCTCAAGAAGACAGAAAAATGTGTGGTATTTTGTAAAATATTTCAGTTACCTTTTTTTTCTTTCTGTTATTTTATTTAGTGTTGATGATTCATCCCAGGGGCATTCTATCTCTGAATTATAACCCCAGCCCTATTTTGAAACAGATTCTCATTAAGCTGATGGGGTTAGGTTTGAATCTGTAACTTTCCTATCTCAGCTTCCCAAGAATTGAGATTACAGGCATGTGACAACATGCCTGGCTCAGATACCCATTTTCAAAAAACAATCCTACAGTTTTAGTTAGTTTTGCTTATCGTTGTTTTAGTTTTTAGTGGTTTTTTTAGAAGAATGATAAAACTAATAAATTAACATCCTTTTGATTTCTTAATTGCAGTTCCTCTGTTCTCTTTGAAATTTTTGCTTACTCTAAGTTATAGTTCTCACTCTTAGTCATGATCAGCCCTTTAGATGGAGAATTTCTCAATTTAGAAAGCGAATGTCCCCAAAACATGGAGAAAAGAGCTTCAGAGTCAAGAGATAGTTAAATACTAGGTTGAAATAACATTTCAACTAGTTGTCTATAAAACTAAATCACATGCTGATGAAGAAAAGGATACCATAAAGTGACATATATTGAAATAAATGGACAGTGTGCTGGAGAAGAACACCATGGTACCATGTCCAGCCTTGGCCTCATCCAACAGCCAGACTCGGGTGAATTCTTCAACCCCTTAAAAGTGCTTTCCAGGTTCTAAAATGCATATATAAAATTTGCTTTACAGGGTTCTGGATCAAATTGAAGCAGGTATTAATTAAGCGAAAAAGGAAATAAGAACTTCAGATAGATGAGGAGAGAGACTACTAGTACAATAGTGAAAGGGGCTGAAGAAGGGAGGTGGAGAGAGAGAAAAGGAGGCTTGAGGAAGGAAACGGTTCAAATAATGTTATGTCCATGTATGAAAGTCTCACTTCCAATCTCACTAGCATGTACTGGGAGGGAGGAGGAGGAATCTGGGTTGGATGCAGAAGGAAATCCATAAAAAGCTGTGTGCATGTATGTTTGTAACACATTGAACCTCACTATGATTTATAACTACAATGCACCAATAAAAGTATACAAAATAAGGAATGATGAAATGATATACTATAATATAAATGATTATAAATTTTCTGAAAATAAGTAGACAATGAGATGGTGAAATAAGAAAGCAATAAGGCCTAATGGGCTATGGAAAGCAAAGGGTAAAGAAAATCAAAGAACAAGCACTCATTAAATAGGTGCTACTTTGGAAAGTCCATTTCTTCTCTTTGTTGTACTTTTTCTGCTTCTATTCTGAGCAGAAATGTGGCCAAGCTCCTTCTCTCCCTGAAGACCCTATATTGCAATCCCACCTGTGGTGTGTTTTCAGATTATGCCTAAATATTTCAATATAAAAAATGAAGCAGGGATAATTCAAAGAAACATAATGAAAAAGAGGCTGATTCTTGTTTTAACCTAAGTATATTCAAATGCAATCCAGAATAAGAGTTTATTTTAATAATTTCTATTTATAAATAAATTCATGTACCATGATTTAATTTGTTAGAAAACTAATTTCATTCAATTTTTTATTTTAATGTGAAAGCAAAACTTCCAATATGTTGCCACAATACAATAAATATAATTTTCCAAGCCAGAAACCATAGCAACAGTTTTTAATAATAGAATATGATTGGCTGCATATGAAAAAATAAAAACCACATTTTAAATAATTAAACTGTTTCTCAATATAAAATAATAATATCTCAAGCATTTTCATGTTTTTATGTGTACAATATGATACACTGTTTCAGTCTGTAGGGAAACCTATAATTACCAGACCATCTTTTCATAGACTACATTCTTTTTGTCACTAATCCATGAATTAAAATGATAATTCAAAGAAAATAACCTGTCTGGAAAGAGAAACCTGAGAATTAGCTCTTGGAGAATGAACTCTTTTTACATTAGTCTTTTTAAATTGGATGCGTATTTTTGTGATTTGGGGGGAAGATTTTTTTTACTCTTTTTAAAAGGGGTCATTTCAGAAATGCCCGTTTGAATCAGACATCTATCAATTTGGCCTGGCATATCTCCATTCACGTATTCTATGAGATGAAACAAATAGAGAAAACCTTGCTATTGACACAATGTGTGCCTATGCAACAAAAATTTTCTGAGAGAAGAACATTTTAATTCAAGAATCCAGATGTCTAGCTTTCCAATGGGCATTTGGCATGACTGCAACAAAACATCTGCATGGCTAAAATAGACTCTCCTGCATCATTTGGCAGGACCTTGTCAAAACTTGGTGAATCACTTTATCAAGTTGCACGACAAATTCAAATCATAGTCCTTATGTGCAGTTTGGACATCTCGTAGAATAAAGTTATAGGAATACATAAATAGGTAAATGACTGGATAACAATAAACAAATGAATAATTCATGCACATCAAGGGTTCAGGCATTGATATTTACACATTCATGTACTCAAATATAGTATCAGTACCAGAACTAGTAAATACTATTTTATTTCTCCAAAGGTTCACCAAGTCTAATAGTGATAGTCCAGGCAGTAGTGGCCACACCAGAAATGGTAGGAAGGATTTTGACCCTGGTAATCTCAGTCCTCCCTTCATGAGTTAATCAGAAGGCATACACCTCTCTTCAATGTCTTAAATATGACATATTTGAGTTGCTATTGAGAATGTATTTCCCAAATTCAAGTGCACTGCAAATAAGTATAGAGAGCATCAATGTCTATTCACATATTTCTTAACATGCTGTGACTCATCTTATATTTCAGCAGAGTGTATGTTGTACTGCAGAATGTTAGTTTTCATAAGGGTATTGACCGGACCAGTAAAACCAATCTAGTCAAGATTACTAGAACCTTGTTTTGTTTTGTTTTTAATAATGAGTGTTTGTTTATTAAAGTTCTTTTTGATAGTCCCAGTTGTTCCATAGCATTCTCCATATTGTTACTATAATACTACAAATGGTCGTGAGAGACCCATTTCCAAGTAATTACATACTGCACTTCTTTTATATGGTTTATTTATCATCTACTACCGACTCAACCTGGCTACACAAAAAGGAGGAAAGTGTGCATTATAAAACTGAAAGAAGGCCTCTGATTACTACCATCAGCTGCTCACAAAAAACAAGAGTGTATGCTGTCAGATCCACATTCTTCTGTGTGGTACCTGACACATCATCACTTAAACCAAAGCAAAAATTGGTAGAGCATTTCTGGGAAAACTAGATAAACAAGGAAATACTGACTTAGCATTTCAATTGCTCTATTCCTTCTGTCTTTGATTATACAAATGTAGCAAAGAATACAGCTAATCCATCCCTTTTGTCACACTCACTTTTAGTCCAGAAAAATCACAAAGCATTCATTTAAAATGAATTTTAACCCATACTTTTCACAATTGTTTACTGAATGTTACATTTAAAGTACCTTGAAAAAAGTATACATAATTTATTTTGAGATATATCTAAAATATTTAATTTATAAATAACATAGATATGTATTTTCAACACATTAGTATATTTTTACAACAAGGGCATAAAACCATCAAATGAAACACACATTCTTTTTTTTTTTTTTTTTTTTTTTTTGCAGGTTTGGGGATGAAACCCAGGGGCATTTGACCTCTGAGCTACAACCCCTGCCCTATTTTTATTCTTTATTTTTGAAACATGGTCTCACTAAGTTGCAGAGGGCCTCACTAAGTAGCTGAGGCTGTCTGCGGAACCACGATCCTCCGGTCTCAGCCTCCCCAATGCTGGGATTACAAGCGTGCGCCACCATGCCCGGCCACACATTCTTTAAAAGCATGCTAAGATATTTTGCAATTCCTTATGAAAGAATATTTTGCAATTCCTTATGAAAATTAAAATATTTAATTGATCCTTATATAATTTAAAAGTATAAGTTCATAATTTATTGGAAAAGTACATTTCTATTGTAAAATTGCAGTTTCTTTTTTTCTTTCTTTTTCTTTTCCTTTCTTTTTTTTTTTTTTTTGGTGGTACTGGGGTTCCTAGAAACCCTTCTACCTCCGTTATACATTCCCAGACACCTATTTTTTATATTTTTATTTGGATACAGGGTCTCTTAAGCCAGCATGGCTGGCTTCGAACCTGTGTGATCCTCCTTTCTCTGCCTCCCAAGCATGGGGATTACAAGCATGCGTCACCACACCCAGCTTAAATTTGCATTTTAAAATAAAGTATGAGAATTTAAATAGTATTCTCATGTTTTCCATAATACATAAATTCTAAGTTTCCAACATGTGCACTAATGTACATATTTGAAATAACTTTTCAAATATTTCATAGGTGTTTCCTTTTTTATAGCAAATACTTAGAAAAACTGTGATTTTTTAAAATATTTCCTATCTACAATCAGTTTTAAGTGAGAAATCATTCTTGGGATCCATACTCTAAAGCAGCAAAGAAGGAAAGTTATAAAATAGGCTTGGGGTTAAAATCTATATCCTGATCAGTAAATTGTATGACCTAAAGTGAGTCCCCTGTGGTATCATTTATTATAGCTAAAATGATTGGAACTGGGGGCCCATGACACTATTACCTGTTTCTGCAGATTTATTGAAAATTAGCAATTCCATTTATATCTATGAGATTTCAGAGATTACAGTGTTATAGACTAGAAAATTGATAGATTTATGAGTCTAGTGAATCTAGCTGTATCGACTAATACAGCAATAGAGAAAATTTAGAGGTTTGTACTCCTAAAGGAGTTAACCTTTGGATAAGGAAACATTTTTCAAGTAGAATGTGAGGAATTATTGAATCTATAAATTGTCACTGCGGCAAAGTTGAAAAAAAAGTGGTGGGGGTGGGGACAAAGGCACAAGTCTAACATTCACATGAGAAGGAATAAAAAGCAAAAGTACCCAAAACAATTTAGATTAACACTTGGTTTGTTGATAAAATTTCTTATAAGGTTATTTATTACTCAAGCATAGTGTCTGTTAGCATTAGGTTTTCTTTTTGGCTGCCTTGCTTTAGTAGTATATATTGGCTTGTGGGAATTTGAACAATGTGTGGGATTACCAATTACATGACACACATCTCTGGACACTTAGCACTACCCAGGCCAGCACAAAGTAGACATACAATAAATATTGCTTGTTGTTTTTGACACATCAAATAATCCTATATTAGCTGCTTCTTATATATGCTAATGTCAGAGATGCTAGCTTAGTTTTCAAATAATTCTATGGAGATTACATAGTTTTCATGAAACTTAAAAATATTTTCTATGTTAGCCGGGCGTGGTGGTGAACCCTTGTAATTCCCGCACTTGGGAGGCAGGGACAGGAGGATCGCACTGGTTAGAAGCCAGCGTCACTGGCTTAAGAGACCCTGTTTCCAAATAAAATATAAAATAGGTCTGGGAGTGTAGCCCAGTGGCAGAAGGGTTCCATCCCCAATGCCACCAAAAGAAATTTTTTTTTCTATGTTAGAAAGTGTTCTTATGATCTATTTCTTACTTTATGTGTATGTGGGAGGCACTGGGTATTAAACCCAGGGGCTTTCTACCTCTGAGTTATACCCCCATCCCTATTTTATTTTTTTATTTTGAAACAGGGTCTCACTAAGTTGATAAGGGCCTTCCTAGATACCTGAGGCTAGTCTTAAACCTGTGATCTTCCTGTCTAAGTCTCCCAGGTTACTGGCATTGCAAGTGTGTGTCTCCATCCCTGACTAGTCTATGGCTTCTTTATTTTATTAGACATAAAATTTTATTATAATCTAATGACTCATACTAGCAAAATAGCAAAACCTCCTTACTACTCTGTTTTACTGTTATTTTATTAAAACAAAAATAAATACTTATCAGTACCTTATAGCAGGGCTGATGTTGAACTTGGTCATGCAGCAAGGGTGTTACACTTTGTTGGCAGCTAGCATCTGCCATGGTAGGTCTGGGTCCATGCTGAAATCAAGGGTAAGTAGTTTGATGACTGCTCATTATTGAGTTTTTATAAATTTTCTTCTGTTTGTTTTTGCTTTTAGGTATGAGGAATTGAACTTGGGGTCACTCTACCTCTGAGCTACACCCACAGTACTATTTTATTTTGAAACAGAGTCTCACTAAATTGCTGAGGGCCTAAGTTGCCAAGTCTAGCCTCAAACCTGCAATCCTCCTGTTTCAGCCTCACAAGTACTGGAATAATAGGCATATACTGCCATGCCTAGCCCATTCCTGTTTTAAAGTATATTAGAGAAGTACCAAAGAAATATAAGGTAGATTTCTTGCCATCCAAATCATGAGCATTTTTAAAATTAAAACACAGGGAGAGGGAGCAGAGGAGATAAGGAGAATGAGAGGCAGAGAAGAAGAGTGGTTTGATGAAATAAAAATAATAGAATTAGTTTAGGGCATGCTCTGTAGATGGAACAGCTATCCTGGAAGAAATGGGTTTAGTTTAGGTCTTGACAGATAATAAAGTTTACTTAAATAAAATTCAGTGAGAGAATGTTTCAAGCAAGCAGTCTGAGTCCTACTTTAATATATACAGGCTATAATGAACATTTAAAAAATGGCCGTGTGATTGGAGAACTGGCATTAAGCTAATATAGGATAATCAAAGAGAAAGATTGTCATTTTCAGTTGTTAACTAGTTGATAATATGCTAGCTGAAATATCTGTAGAAAAATGTGGACTACTCTTTTAACCATTTCTGATCATTATCATGAAACAATGTTGCAAATATAGGACTTAAATAAGATGCAGGTATTTTCTTTCTTGCAGGTATTAGAAGAATAAAATTAAAGCTTTTGTACCTGGTTTATTTAACATTTATAAAATTATTTTATATTTTTAAGGAGAGTTGACAAATGACAGAATGTAGGAAAAAGTAGGAATTAACT
Organism: Muscardinus avellanarius; assembly: GCF_963383645.1. Classification (NCBI taxonomy): domain Eukaryota; kingdom Metazoa; phylum Chordata; class Mammalia; order Rodentia; family Gliridae; genus Muscardinus; species Muscardinus avellanarius. Next base: position 52,882,131 of record NC_137801.1, read on the forward strand.
CTCTGGTTCCATAAATACCTTTGTAAAGCAAAGTCCACATAATTTCTTTTTCTTTTTTTCATTAAAATTCAAAACATGAAAGCCATTTTTTGTTTTCTTAGCAACAGATGAAGGTTGTTTGTTAAGGTTTATACATGCCAGCACATCGCCTTTTCCTTGGTCTAATACTTAGTGACAGCTCTGTATTGAGCAATTTTAAACCAGGTCTGAGATTTATGGCAGACATGTTGAAATTTGTGATAAATGAAATAGATGTTTAATGACACCTAATGTGCAGTGGTACAGCATAATAAGGCAGCTTGGCTTAGAAAAGTCTTGCAAACATTATGCCACCAGATCATAGCAGCTGAAAGCTTAGCATAATTCCATAATATGTTCAGCTACAGAATGATTTTATAACTGAAAGATCAAGAAAATAATACATTTACTCAAAAATGTGAAAATTACCTTGGAACTTACTTTGCTATTTGCATTTCATCTGAGAATATGGCAAGGTATTTTGGGCCTTAGTTTTTTTTATTCTTTATGGTTATTTAAAGTTCTTATGTTTCAAAAGAATAAATGCATACTTATTTCTAAATAAGCATGCTTCTAAATTTAGAAGAGTATACATTATTTCTCTAAATAACATCAGAATATTAGTCTACACATAATCTAATGTTATATGTAGGATCCCAGGACAAAATGCTCTTCATCTTATGTAGTTGATAGAACTTTGTTCTCATTACTTCAAAATAAATATAAGCATATATATTTGGAGAATGTAATGAAAAATAAAATCATCAATAATTATATTAATCACCAATTATCATTGTTATTATTTTGATGCATTTCCTTGTGGTTCTTATTTATGCACATATAAATTAGAATATTTTAATGACAAATAAAATTTTTAAATATTTTTTGGAATCTAATATGAACTTGAAACAACTCCTATACCTTTAATCAAAGAACAATCTCATTTTATATGGACATCATTCTTCTCGAGGGATTGAATATAAATAAAACAGTAGGAAAGGAAGGGAACATTTACCCAGCAAGGAAGATCAGTTATAAATGTGCTAATAAGAACATCAGGTGTCTTAGAAAAGGAAGAATAAATAGCGAGTTAAATATATAGAAATAGATCTATTGTTCATACTAGGATGGGAGTGAACAGTACAAAATTCAATACAGAAAAGTATTTAGACCAGAAAAGGTTTCAGGAAGAAAGTTTTATCCAAGAGTTAGAAGTCATTGAATCGAATAAGAAGTAGGCAAAACTCAAGTATGATCCTGGAATTTGTCATTAATTATGATCAAAACATAGTATTTACTTTTGTTTCATGTAAGTGATATAGTTTCAAATCTTCCTAAAAGGAAAAAAAAAGACTCAATATGGATTGTAAAAGAAGATTGAGATATGGAAAAATGGCTTATTAGAAAATGAGATATAGTGCAATATCATCAATACTATATGGTTTTATGCACACTAAGTTTATGGTCTTAATGCTAGTGCATTCCTTTCAAAGAGTTCGGAGGTGAGATATCTAAGAGGTGAACAGAGCTCACATGAATGAGTTTATTGCCTTCATAAAAGAGGAACAAGAGAGCTTGTCTGTCCTTTCTACCAGGGGAGGGCACCCCTAGAAGACATCATCTTTGAAGCAGATAGGGAGCCCTCACTAGACATTTAGAACCTGCTGGTGCTTTGTGACGGGTCCAGCCCATCAGCAGTGGGGCTGTGTAGGAGAGTGAGTGCTGACGGCCCGAACAGAACCACGTGAGCTGGGAGACGTGTCAAGCAGGATCTCGTTTATTTCTCTCAGGCAACCCAATTTAAAGCAAAAAACTGCAAGGGGGATTTCCAACAGGAAACTATTCTAACCTATCAAGCTAAAGGTCACTCTTGCATGTGCAAAGCACATAACTTGTAACCAATCATTGTCCAATGCATGAGGGGTTCACAAGCATGGAAGCATTATATGAGCCAATAAGGCTCAACATTACCAAATTGGGCTAGCGGAGGCAAGGAAAGTAGTTATGCCCACCATATCTGCTCAACGCTACATGTTGAAGATTCATTCATCAGAAGTTCAGGTAGTTGTGCAGACTTGCACTCTATGCTAAATGTAGCTGATTCGTTGGAAGTTCTGTCAGGCGGTTGTGCAGACGTCAACACGCTTGGTGCTACATGTGGCTAATTCATCGGAAGTTCTGTCAGGCAGTTGAGCAGACCCCAACAGCCTTGATCTTGCACTTCCTACTTCTAGAACTGAAAGAAATAAATTATGTTGTTTATGAATTAAACAGTTTAGTGTTTTATTATAGAAGCCCTAATGGATTAAGTCATAAGCTGAGATAACACAAGAAATAGCTTAGCAAACCAGCAACTGAATCAAATTAGACCAAAAAAGAATGCAATTCACAGGGGGAGATTTGCTTTAAAAGCCAGTTACTCAATGAAATCAAAGAGGCAGAGTTAAGTAAGTTACTCTGAAGTCAGGGCAGGATGGGGAAAATAAATGTGATTAAAAAAAACATAGTTTACTTTTGCAAGGGAGTGATAGAGGACCAGAAAATGTCCAACAGGGGTTATTAAACAATTAAATAAAGTATTGATCAATGTGACAATATTGGTTCTAATCAGACCAATATTAGAAATTCTAGAAAACAAAGTTCCCAGAGAAGAGAATGTGTGAGCATTTAGAAAAGCGTTGGAAATACCTCTGGTCCATGGAGCCTCTTTCTGCCTCTGTAATTCTCTCCTAAACTGTATGTTCAAAATGAAGTAGAAATCAAATAGGATGTGGGGCTCCTTCCAGGTTTTATTCAGTTTGGTTGTAGTCAAATCCACATAGCAATAAACACCAGGTGGCTACCACAAGAAGCTGTATATGAGATTGTGACATAGAAATGAGAAAAGCCTATATTTTGAGAGTAAGGAATCCTATTTTTTATGGGGGAGGTGCTGGTGATTGAACCCAGGAGCATTCTACTTCTGAGCTACACCCTCAGCCCTATTTTTAACTCTCTCTTTTTTTTTTTTTTTTTGCGGTACTGGGGGTGGAACCCAGGAGAATTCTACCTCTGAGCTACATCCCAGCCCTATTTTTTATTCTTTATCTAGAAGCAGGGTTTCACTGAGTTGCAAAGGGCCTCACTAAGTAGCTGAGGCTGGTCGTGAACTGTGATTCTCCTGTCTCAGCCTCCCAAATGCTGGGATTGCAAGCATGTACCACATGATGGCCCTATTTTCTAATTGTACATAGCCTGGAACTTAATCCCTAACCCTTAGGTTATAAGGAATGAAGCAAAAAGGAGGCACATTCTCATTTTGAGAACACTGTAGGGAGGACACCATTCAATTATACTAAAAAAAAAAAATGGAGAATGAGAGTAGAAGAAAGAATCAGGGAAAATACTAGTTTTCTGTAGTTGAGATCACATAAAATATTGCCGCTTTCTTTAGTGATAGGATTACTAGAACAGTAGCAGTTTACCTATTCTTTATACTCCCATCTCCAAGACTTCAACAGCAAGCAGTGAAATCAAGAAGCAGAGACAAATCTTAAGGAGAATATACCTGCTCAGATCAGATCAAATTCTCCACTCTGGTGTTTTGTAATCATTAGAGAATGAAGAGCAAACTTCATGCTAACTTCCTTTTCCATATGTATCATTTTTGCCTGCCTCTTAAACTAATTATTAGTGGCTCCTACATCCTAAGCAAAGGAGAGGAAAAAGAAGATTTCTTTTGGTCTTAAGCCATTAGGCATTTTATATTTACTTAAAGTTAAAAATGGAGAATATCTATACTCCTTAAAGATACTGCTTATTTCTAATGAGTTAATCTAATATCACATATGTAGAATTATACCAGTACAAACTGCTTCTCAACACAATTGGAACATATCTCTCTCTCTCTCTCTCTCTCTCTCTCTCTCTCTCTCTCTCTCTCTCCTCCCTCCCTTCCTCCCTCCCCTCTCTGACAGATAACACATGAATGCTTATTTCCTAATGAATTGATCAAATATAATTTGAAACATTTAAAACAAATACACTGTTGAAAGATATTTCAAAAACATATGTATATATAGGGTGTGTATATATATTTAAGTATATGGTATACATACTTATGGCTATATGTGAATGTCAGGAGATATATATATATATATATATATATATATGGATAATGGTGTATATATACATAGATATATATAAGGATTTATATGTATATGACACATATAATTTCATGGTTAGGAGATAACTCTTTTTTTCTTGTCACTGTTTTAGAGCAACTGGGACACCACAGTTAAAATAAATAGTCACATGAAAACATTGTAAATCTTCTGGATAAAAGGATAACTTACCTTAGGACAAAGTAAAAATGTTTTATTCTCTATCATTTCATTATTTTTAATTAGGTGACTATCCCTTCTCTTCATTTATATTTTAATAGTTTTTTAACAGATTAGGTTTCAGTTAGTAATTGGAAGCATTTCAAAGCTATTCATCCTTTAGAATTATAAAGTAGGCACTAACTGCAAAATATTTTCCTGTTTATTAATACTATTTTGGAATTTTCTCTCCCAGTTACACATAACAGTTTAAAAGCTGGTGGATGACACAATGACACATCATTGTTGAGTATATATGAAGACACATCTTTGGCCCATACTCTCGATATACTTCTAGATGCTAAGAAGAAAAAGGCAGGGTAAAGACTCCAGAAGAAGACAGAAGTCAGAAGCCTGTAATGAGGGGATCAAGAAGGGAAATGGAATAAAATATGGTCAGAGAGGTAGCCAAGATCTACTGATGTGCTGGAGCCTGCTCAAAGGCTTACATGACCTTATTAGTTTGTTTTCAGAAATTTTGTGAGCCCATTCTTGAACATTTAGTAGCTTATCCATGAGGAGGGTATTTATACCATGGAAATCAATAAATTCTATAAATCATGACTCTTCTCTCAAAAGGAAGGTTTGTAACCATTTACCAATACACCACTACTTAATGCACTAGGGTTTTATAGGCAGGGTAACATGATCATGATTATATACCTAATGGAAAACTATTAGATAATTGTGTGTGACAATAAAAAAAAATTCTGGCTACTGCATTAAGAACACACTGTTGGTGGCAGAGGGCAAGAGAGGAAATATTAAAACCCTTTAGGAAGTTTTTACAGTTATTACTAAAAATCCCTAGTTAAGTGCAGCCAGAACTCTCTGCCCTCTGATTATTTATAAATGAAATATTTTTATTATATTTATATGACTTCAGGCAGAGTTGCTTGAAAATAGAACTGTGATAGCAATGCCATGACTCCAAGAAATCTATGGCCAGGGATGGTTGAGAAATGATCTACTTCTTTTATCATGGTATCTGTGGTACTATCCATTTCTTAACTCTTAATCCACTTCTAAGCTTTGGATCACAAAACAATGGCTTTTAAAAGTACATATACTCTTGGGGAAATGTTAATATACTTTAATACTATATGTTTCAAAACTTCAGAAAGAAACACGCTTTCCTAAAATAGACTAGTTAGAAAGGCAAAACAAGATGGGAACTACTTGCTTTGAAGTAACTGCTGAACTGAACTGCTCTTTGAGATAAAGGAAGAAAAATGGAATAAAGGAGAAGTTAATAGAAAATACCATGTTTCAAAACTTTCTAAAGCCTCTGAGTGTTAGAGATAAGCAAAGAACCTCGGAATTTCCTTGGCTATTCTAGTTCTTGTGTTCTTCTGTTTAAATTTTAGGACTGTTTTTTCTATCTCTGTGAATAATGGATACTAATGGAGATTTCCTCAACAAGACCCCACAGACAATTCTAACTTTTATTAGCCTTTTATTGGAAGTACTGATGATTGAAGCCAGGGGTATTCTACCTCTGAGCTACACCCCCAACACTATTTTTTATAATTATTTTTTATTTTGGTGGTACTGGGGTTCCTTCTACCTCTGGTCTATACTCGCAGACCTATTTTTATATTTTTATTTGGGAACAGGGTCTCTTAAGCCAGCGAGGCTGGCTTCGAACCAGCATGATCCTCCTGTCACTGCCTCCCAAGCACAGGGATTACAAGCATGTGCCACCACGCCCAGATTTTATTCTTTATTTTGAAACAGGGTTTCATTAAGTCGGGGAAGATCTCACTAAGTAGCTGAGGCCTGCCAAGAACCTATAATACTCCTATCTCACCCTCCCAAAACCTGGAATTACAAGCATGTGCCACCATGCTTGGCTTATTAGCCTTTTTGATAAGCTAACTTTTGAGCTTCTCCACATGTGTGTTTGACAGGTATTTCATCATTTCTGTTTTATCTTTATGATTATATCTTTATTTTATGTTTTTTGTTTTGAATTTTATCTGGGTATCCAATTTCTTGAGAATAATTACTCAAACCCTAATTTTATCCTTTCTTCTTTAATATATGAATTTAAAGTTACAATTTTTTCCTTCAAACCTGGCGTGGTGGCACATGCTTAAAACCCAGTGCTTGGGAGGCTGAGACAGGAGGATCATGCAGGTTCGAAGCCAGCCGTGCTGGCTTAAGAGACCCTGTTTCAAAATTTTAAAAAAGTATAAAAATAGATACTGGGAGTGTAGCCCTGAGGTAGAAGGGTTTCCAGGAACCCCAGTACCATAAATAAATAAATAAATACATAAATACATAAATACATAAATACATAAATACATAAATACATATTAATTTTTTTTAACTTCAACACAGTAGCATTCTACAATTTCTGGTGTGGTTTATTTCCACCATAAATCAGTTCAAAATATTTCCATATTCACACTGATTTATGTTTGGACTCTTGTGTTATGAAAATGTCTTTTTTAATTTTCAAACATTTTGTATTTTTCTAGTTAACATTTTGTATTTATAAGTTTTAAAAATACTTGAGTCCTTTAAATATTTGAGACCTGTTTTATGGCCCTATATACAGTCAATATGGACAAATACTTCATATACACACGAAAACCATGTACATTCTGTCAGTGTTGGGTGTAGTGTTCTATAAATGCCAGTAAAGTGAGCTTTATTCATTCATCGTGGTTTTCAGGTCTTCTATGCAGACCCAGAAGGAATAATGTGGTAACCTAGTATCAGTATCTCTGAAGACTTATCTTGTTTGGGGGCTAAGGAGAAAAAGAAAGAAAGAAATCATTACCAGAATCAGAAGAAGAAAAGCTTATACAAAAGCAACATTAAAATAACCAGTGCTCTTAGTTTGGGGGTCACAACCAACTGAAGGCAATTAATAGGGAGAGGCCTTGGGAAAATGAATACCCCAAAGTACTTTGACTTGAATCTCCTTCTGTTCTTCCAAGGCCTCATTCGCCAAACCCAACTAGAGTCCAAAGGACATGGGAAGCCATTAATGGAGTGACTGCCAGTTCAGTCACTCTAGGCAGGGACCAAAGAAGATAGGGAATGGGGGAGAGCATTTGGAATTTCTACATTTGCTATCGTAGCTTTTTCTACTTGGTTCTTCTGCATCCTTAATTATTATGTACTAAAATGTCATTTCAAATCAATTAAGCTTTGGATTTTTAGGCAGACTAGAGCCAGATAAATGAGTATCTTTATGTTAGGATATATTCATATCATTTGCATGTAAAAGAAGAGAGATTTGGGGGAGAGGCAACTGGAACAGATCCATGAGAAAGATTCCTCAGAAGGTTCTATTACAATAGTTATGGAAATAAAAAGCAGCATAGTAGTTCACCTGGGAACACTTTTGAATCCTTTAAAAATCATTTGGCATTGCAATTCCCTAAAAGAAAAACTAGATTAAAGAAACCAGTAATTAAAATAGCTTTAGATATCCTTAATGGAGATGTTCTTTTCTAAAATACTAGAAATAATATTGACTTGAGACATTACAGCAACTTAAGAAATAAGAAATGGAAGTCATCAAGCTGGCCAAGGTAGAGTATTTATAGAGTTTTAAAATGTAAATCATAACTGTACCAGGAGAGTTTAGAAAGGAATGGATACTTTATTAGGTAAGGTTCAATCCACAACTGTGAGTCAATTGAAAGTTAATAGCAGCTTTGTTAAAGGTCGGAGATAAATGGCTACTGCAGCTTTAATGAATATTTTACTCATGTTGCCTTTAAATTAGATAAATCTGGAAGAATAATGATATGATGTTAGAGACTCCTTCCTGGAACAGTAAAAGTGAGGTTTAATTTACGGCTCTCAAACAAGTTTTAAGATCTGATTCAAGATTTTAAGGTATTTGGAATAGATTTTTACCATTTATTGCATATTAGAATTTAGTTTTCATATACATATATATTTCATATATATGTGTGTGTATATATAATTATTAACAATGCAGCAGTAATAGCAGGTAATTTGTAATAATATAAAGTTTTTAGAACCCTAAATCCATTACTTGGTACCTCAGTAAAATTGGGAAAAATAATTTATTTGAGCCTCAGTTTCTTCTACTGAGAAAAGAAAAATATTCAGATTTAGGAGGAGTGTATAACTCTTTTAGTTAATATTAATTATTCTGCACATTTCTGTCACTGTAAAATATAGTCTTTATATGTGGTTCAGTAGCTAGCAAATACAATAAAATATGGAGATAGAGTCAAGGAATTTTTCTTATAAATGATATGATTTGAGCACTGGAAAACTGGAGCCCATAGATTATGAAAGTCAGTCTTAAAGAATAAAATATATGACTGTTGTAGAGATAGATTGAAAGTGGTTTCCAGATGAGGCTTTCAGACATCAAAACATCACACTGTACTCCACTAAGATATAAAATATTATGTCTATACATTTTTTTCAAAATAATATATTTTCATGGTACTGGGGATGGAACCCAGAGGCCTTCTACCTCTGGGCTACACTCCCAGACCTATTTTATATTTTATTTGGAAACAGGGTCTCACTAAGTTGCTGAGAGCCTCACTAAGTACCTAAGGCTGGCTTTAAACCTGTGCGATCCTCCTGTCTCTGCCTCCCAAGCGTGGGGATTACAAGAATGTGCCACCACGTCTGGCCTAAAATAATATTTTTTATTTTTGAAAAAGAAATGTGTCAGAGATGAGAAACAAGAAAATGAGATAGCCTAAGTAAATCTAGGTCAATGAAACAAGATCATATTGAGGGATCCAGTTTATTCAAGTACACGGAGGACACCTGTTGAATCATTTTAAAAGGGAAGGGAAAAGACTGGAAAACAGGTGTGATGTTACAGTTAGATAGTAGTATATTGTTCTGGTGTTCTATTGCACAGAAGCATTAATAAAATGTACAACAAGGCACTATCTACAACAATGTACTATCTATCCCCAAACAGATAGAACATTTGAATATACTCATTATAGACAAATGTTGAAAGTTTAAGGTGATAAATTTGATAATTACACCGAGTTTACCATTATCTAATAAATATATGAACGAAATCCTCACATTGTACCTCACAAATATATACAAGTATTGTGTCAATCAAAAAATTAAATTTTAATAAAATTTTTAAAAGACAAAGTGAACACTTAGACTGTACAGTTTATAAAATTTCTTAAGGGCTCCTGAAGGCATCGTTACTGTTTATACAAAAGGCACTAAAAAGAACCATGAAAGCATGGGGTATTATTACAAATGCTTTCCTTGGCAATCAATAAACAATAAAATAACAACTTTAAAAAATAAAATTTTCTTGTTAGTGGACCACATAATTTTTACTGGCCATCACTTAAAACTGATAAATGCCTTTTTATAATGTTTTTTTTTTAATTTAATTTTATTTATTTATTTTTTTTTTGGTGGTACTGGGGTTCCTGGAAGCCCTTCTACCTCTCCGGGATACACTCCCACGGGCTACACTCCCAGACCTATTTTTTAACATTTTTATGTGGAAACAGAGTCTCTTAAGCCAGCGAGGCTGGCTTCGAACCAGCGCGATCCTCCTGTCTCCGCCTCCCAAGCGCGGGGATTACAAGCGTGCGCCACCACGCCCGGCAAATGTTTTTTTTATTTTTATTAGCAGTTATGCATCTTAATGGAATACATAATAGTAAAGGCATACATGCACATATCACTCATTTAGCCCTTTTTCAATCAATAAAAGCTTTTCAAATAAAATATGAACCACTAAATAACCACTGGATCACATTAAAAACAAACCCATGAAGTATGAAATTTGGCAAAAGTCAATTTATTCTAAACACTATAACACCACTTGTTCATTTTTCTGAAGTATTGGTAAAACCATTTAAATTACATTATACATAATATTAACTTATCTTCTCTTCATAATTGATTTTAGACAATCAAGGAATAAAGAATTTTTGGATTTCTCTTTTTTATTTTGTGTGTGTGTGTGTGTGTGTGTGTGTGTGTGTGTGTGTGCTGGGGATTGAACTCAGGAGCATTCTGCCTCTGAGCTATAAACCAGTTCTATTTTATTATTATTATTATTTTTAATTGGGATCTTGCTAAGTTGCTGAAGATCTTTCTAAGTTGGAGAGGCTGGCCTTGAACCTGTGATCCTCCTATCTCAGCCTTCTAGTTGCTGGAATTACAGGAGTGAACTGCCTCACCAAGCAAGAATAAAGGATATCTTAATAGACTCCATGTAAGGCCACTCATCGCCAAATCTCAAAATCCTTCTACCAAAGAATATATTCATTATAACATAATTATTCAGAAATTAATTTATCCAAGAAGGATTTACTTAGCCTCTCCTGTGTCCCCTCATATGTTAGGTAATGGAAAGAGATCAGTAAGTAAGATTAAATGCCTGGCCTTATGTTGCTTACATTCCACTGGAAAAAGACAATGGATTCAAACAAAATTCTATGCAAGCTATGTGGAATACAATGTCAGGTAGGAGTTAATGAAAAAATTAACCAGTTAGAAAACTGAATAAGGAGGGAACATTATTTTAGATAATATGTATGGGAAAGACATGTATAAGAGATGGTTTTGATCAGAATCATGAGTAAGGAGTAAAAGCAGCCCTATAGATCTCCAGTGAAAAGAATTTGGGGCAGAAAGAGTAGACGTGGTCAGAGACAATTGTTTGACATATTCCAGGAAGAGCAAGACAACACTGAGCTAAGAAGTGGACTGTTTCAGATGAATGTGGCCTTAAAGACCTATTGCAGAGGGATTTGTGCCAGTGAATGATGAGATTTGCTTACATTTAAAAAGGATTATTCTTAATTGGGAAGAAGACAGTAAGGAGACATCCAGAAAACCATTAGGAAATAGGATTTCCATTAATCAACACCACAGCAGTCCTGGAGAAAGTCATTGGTAAGGTAACAAAGAACAATATTCTTGGGACAGAAAAGAAAGATGATGATAACATAGAGGTTGTGTATATTTGAAGAATGGGATTTACTGAAGAATGAGAGCGTGGTTGTGAGAGAGAAAATGAAGTTGAAAGTGACTCTATCCTTTTTCTTTCATTTGAATATGACTTTGGGGATTTTTTGTTTTCTGAGATAAGAAATACTGGAAGTAGGTAAAGTTTGCAAAAAAGAAAAGAAATTTTTTTATTTTAGAATAGATTAAGTTTAGGATACAATTAGCCATCTAAAATAAAGATGTGAAGTAGATACTTATATAAATATAGCAAATATTTGAGGAAAACAGAAAGCAAGTGAAATCTGATCTATAGATGGGGGTATACTTTCTACCATATAATTGAAAATTTTAAATAAATGCTGAGGATCAAGGGGGATTCAAGATGGCAGTGGCCATGGTGGCCCCTGTGACCGCGGCCGCTGAAAACAACATGAGGAAGAGAAAAGATGAAGCAGGGTGGGGAGGACACCAAGTACTATGTGAATATATGCCATTATCAACATGATACACATTATGATGTGAGACTACAGTGCACCAATAAAATAAAATAAATAAATAAAACAAAAAATCAAAAGTTTCATATACAAATATCTTCTGATTCTCCTTGGAAAACAGAGGACTGGTTTAATAAGTTCCAAAAGAGATTAGGAACTGTGCATTGTTAATTTTTATGGTGACCTTTCACTTTCCATTAGGTTTTCCAGATTCTCTTTCTTTCCCTTTAACTTGAATCATACATCTTGGTTAGGTCAATAAAATATGAGTAAATTTTCTTTTTCCATGAGAAAGACGTCAACTGTTAAAGTATGATTTACTCTATTCCTTTTCCCTTTGCTAATAATGTTTCTGATGAAATCTCTGACACTATGTCCCAGAAAAAGGGCAATGTGGAAGAAAGTACAGAGCATATAGAATGAACATGGAGGTGAAAACAAAAGATGAATGAGGAATTACTTTGCAATTTGTATTACTCCACTTTTGTCAGTTAAAGATGCAGGAACAAACAACACCTAAATCATAGTCATTTGCAATAATAATCATTTACCCCTCTTTCATGTTATCTCAGTGCTTTAAGTTGGCCAGAGATCTGAATCTCTACTCTACATATAGAATGTAGACTTAAAAAGCAGCCCTGCCATTCAAAGAATGTTTAGAAAAAAAAAAAAAAGAGATGGAGTAGAAGCATGCATGGTTATTAGAGCATCTGTTTGAATGAGATGTGTGCTTCAAACTAAGTCACATTCTATTGGTAAAGTAAGATAAATGGTACAGTCTTATGTCAATGGCATAGAAATATATATTATCCCATACAAAGATATTTTAAGTCACACAAGAACCAACTGTAATGCATGCTCTGAGGAGAGAAAATAATTGAAACTAATTTAATCTACTACATTAATTTAAGTTACTGAATTTGCTTCTCTGTCATAACATAGTTTATTCTTTCTAATGAAATTGTTTAAATACCTCAGATAGAAAGCATCTATCAATTTATCAACTAAAAATCAAACAAAAATATTGGAAAATTCTGTCTATCCTTAAAATGTCATTAAGCATGTCAAAGCAAATTCAATCCTATTTCCAACAGACCAAGAAATAATAATGTATCAAAAAGTCACTGCATACTTCAGTAAACATTATCGGGCACTTATTAAAGTATCTGAAACTGTGAATAATGTTTGTTAGATAAATGAATGTAAATGATATTAGCAAGCCCTATAATATTCATTACTAATATATTAGATCCCAATTTGATTAGGAATATATCATTTCATTATTAAGAATGCCTAAAACCAATATATCTTTTTCTTCTGTAATGAAGAGCTAGGTTAATTATCAGTCTGTCAAAAGATAATGTGATACTCTAGAAAGCATTATAGAAAATTGACTAATAAAGCTGTGTGCCACCATGAGAAATTTTTGACAGTAAATTTACTCATGCCATTTGTACACTGTAGGCAGTAAGAAGTTTAGAAATCAGTGGCTAAAATCAAGTAGAATCTTCAGACTTGCTTAGGTACACAGATTTCTATGGAATCCATCAAAATGACACATTTATAAATCTATATGTTCTCTGTGCTCAGTCTGCAATATCTATTCCAAAACTGGAGTAATTTGTTCTGGAATATTTTGGGAATAAGTTTTGAAATAATGTTTTCAGTATAACATTCACTAAAAAAAAAAAAAATTAGCTAAGCAGGGTGAAACACACCTGAAATCTCAGCAACTCAGTTGGCTAAAGAAAGAGGATCACAACTTTGAGGCCAGCCTCAGCAACTTAGCAAGATCATATAAACATAAATAAAATAAAAAGGGCTAGGGGCATAAAAGTGGTGGAATATTTTTTAGTTCAATTCCTAGTACAGCAAATGAAAAATAGTAATAATGATGTTAAAACAAAATTAATTACTAAATATTTCTTGCTTGTCAGGAAAAAATGACAAGAATGGTTCTAACTAATCTATAAGCATTATTGCCAACTAAACTAAAGGAGTTAGACTCAGCATATTCTGTCTTCCACTTTGGATAGTACAAAGTCTGAATCAAAAATGCATCCCTGTGGGTGTGATGCTTTTAAAATCCATGGCCTCCATTTCAAATTCTAAGAATTACCAGTACCTCTCTATGTATCCACAACAAAAATTAAAAAGCTATATGATTAGCTCAAAAACATGAGGTTGTCTGAATAAAGTTTATAAACCAAATATCAAAAAGTTTGATGTAGCAGTAAGATCATCAAGGTGAAACAAGGTGACTGCAATTTATTTAAAAGTTTTCAAATATTTTAAAGCATAGAGAATCAAGAACTTAATGCTTCTAAATGGTTTTAAATGTGAATTATTCATTATTAAAGATTAATCTACAAGACAGCACCAAGACAGCCTATTTGTTGTAACTTATAACACACATTCTAATCACTGGTGTATATCTTACAGCTCCAATTACCTAATGTTCAGGCATCTGTATTTTTGGTCTATAGGAACTTTTTGCTTTTGAAGCTGTTCTGTCAGCTCTACTACCATATTTTATACAATATAAAACATATATTAAGATGTAGTAAATGTGTTTATGAACCTTTCCTTACATGATCAGAGATTTTGGAGTTGGTTAATGAGGGCTCAAATTACTATAACAGTGCACAAATGCACACTTATTTCTATGTGTTCAGAATCATCATTTTTCCTTCATTGGTTCTTCTTTTCTCCTCCTCCTCCTTCCATTATTCCACATGTCTCTCCTCCTTTGTCTGCATTCCTTTTTCTTTTCCTATTTTTCTCCATAGCTTCCACATATGAGAGAAAACATAAAACCCCTGACTCTCTGAGAATGGCTAAAGGGAACATTTGAAATACTGCTATGTTGATATATTAAGACAACACTATGAATCCCACTAATATATTTGGGGAGGGAGTGGAAAGCAGGGTGGAATCTTGAGGGATATACACCAAGTGCTCTGTGCATGTATGTTTATATCACTTTGAAAAACTTCACTAAGTGCTTAACTATAATTCTTCAATAAAAGTATAAAAAACTCATAATTCACTCAAAGGTGAAACAATAGCATTGTTTATACATATAAATATAGAAACAAAATCCACATGGTCTGGATTTCCCTTACAGCATAATTAGAAATATCTTCACTGAGTCAGTTTTCCTGATTTTTAACATAGAGATAAATAGAGTAAAATGTAGCTAAGGGCATATGGTTAGAAAAACAGAATGAGATAAAAATTCACATGTAGATATACACAAATATAAAGCATGCATTCTCATTATCATGAGAATAGATATATTTGGATATGAACCTGTTAGGTATGGAAATTATGCTCAGAAAATAACTGAGATATATACATAGAAATACTAAGTTTGAAACTAAAAGTAATTATCACCTTGGTAAGAATATGACTTTGCAATTAGATTCTCATTTGGTTGGTTACAGATATTTAAAGTACACAGAAAACTTGGGTTGAAGAAAAAATAACTTTCAGGATTTTCTCAGAGAAGTTTTCTCCTCTTTTAATTAAGCTTCGAGTGAATCATGTGATCCTTTCTACTGGATGAACTTCACCTCAAAGAAAGAAAAACTCATATGAAATACAGCATGATTTAGCCTACTTAGTTCAAAACTTACGGAAGCTATCTGGACAGTCTTCTTGGAAATTTTGAAAAAATGGGTATTCATAGGACTGGAGGTCTTTATGGATGAGCTAATCAGAAATATGAGGATGAAAGTGACCACTTCATGATGGTCCTGCTCTGGTCACTGTTAATTCTGTGTTTCAACTGCTATGAGAACTTTTAAAAACATTAAGGTCCAGATACAGTGGGTTTATATATACTTAATTTGTTATTAAAAATTTTAAATATCATGTAAGGAGACTAATGTACCTATGTACAATTTGAGATAATTAATTTTAACTTATTTAAAGTATATGTGAATGTAGATAAAATGTTATGTGATAAAATCTTTGCTAAGTGTGTCTGGATGCCTAAGATGTAACAATATTTAAAAAGTACAAATATTGAGTCTAATAAAAAATAGAAATAAGTGAGGAAGGTATTAGCTAGGCTTCTTATTCCATGGTATTTATATTACAGTTTTATATTACCCTTTCTTTTTCTGTTAAAACCACTGAACAAATTTATTGAACTCATTTCTTTAAATTTGAAAGTCATATGAAAATTATTTTCATACTTATATTTTATCTCCTATGCCTTCAAGAATATTCTCCCATACCTTCCCACCAACATATAGGCATGTGTGCATGTGCATGTGCATGCACACACACACACACACACACACACACACACACACACACACACGTAAAATCAGGTAGCTGAAACCATGATGAGTACAACTTCAAAAGATATTAAGTATACAGGGGAAAAATAGTCACTTGAAATAGAGAAACCTGTGACCAAGTTTTCAGAATTTATATCACTATTAATAAATGCTTCTCTATTTGAATGAGAGCAGCAAAATGAGAAAATATGGAATATATTTGCAAGACATAGTTGAAAGGTAATGGACAACTTTTAGTATATGTTTTATAGCACTATTACTGACATATAACTTGCCTATCATAAAAGTTACCAAGTTAAAGTGTAGCACTGAATGGTTTATACTTGCTCCTAGAGTTATGTAACCACCCTAGCTGGCTGATCTTAGAATATTTTTATTGCCTTATAAGGAGTCCCTCCTCATTTAGCCCCTATGCAATGGATTTCTTTTTTCTGCACTCTTAAAATAAAGCAATACTTTATGTGGAATTTTCTGTTAGCCTTTCACTTGGCATAATATTTCAAGATTTATCTATGTTGTAGTATGTGTTCCTCATTCATTTACTCTATTGATGAGTACTGCCGTGAACTTGTATTGCTTCACCTCATTTTTATTGCTTCTATTTTGGAGCCATGATGAATGCTGCTTCTGTGATCATTTATGTACAATTTGGTAATGTTGTATGTTCATTTCTCTCAAGTACATGCCCAGGAATTGAATTACTAGATCACATGGTGATTTTGTCCATATTTTGAGAAACTGCTAAATTATTTTCTAAAGTGGAAACATTATTTAACAGTCCCACCAGCAATGCCTTGATTTCTCCATATCATTGCTAAAACATTCTTATTGTCTTTTATTCATTTTAACAATTCTAATGAGCATAAACTGCTATATAATTGTGTTTTAATGTGAATTTCTCTACAGAGTAATAATTCTAATATTTTGTTGTCATTGTTATAGGCCTACTGGCCATTTGTATATGCTGATTACAAAAATGTCTCTTTTTATCTTCTATCCATTATAAATGGATTATTTGTCTTGTTACTGTGGAGTTGGAAAAGTTTCTTATATGTTCTGAATATCAGACTTTTATTTGATATATGATTTACAAATACTTCCTCACACTGTGAATTTCCTTTGTTTTTAAATGTTATTTGTAATGGTTAGATATAGAATTTCCCGCCAAAAAGCTCATGTATTAATGTTCAGAGTTGATATAATTAAGTTATAAGTGCTGTAATCTCATCAGTAGGTAAATTTATTTTGGTAGATTTGCTTGGTGGAAAACTAGGTTGATTGAGTTTGGCTGAAGTAGGGACTGTGATTGTCCTTGAATTCCTTTGCTTGCTTGCTCTTGGTATCTGGCCTCCAGATTGTTAAAGCAGTGCCCTGTTCTCTTCACCTCTCTTATTTACACCAACCAGCAGGCCCTAAGTTCTGCAGACCCAGCCTATCGTGGATTTATCCCTGAAATCTCAAAAAAAAGTAAGCAAATAAATCTTTTGTGTGTGTGTTCAATTATTTTGGAGTAGTGTAGTAAAAATGTTGACTTAGACAGTATCTTTTAAAGCCAAATAAAGAAGTCACAATTATTTATTAATTTTTGTGTGTATTATTTGTGACTGTGGTATCATAACTAAGAGACTATGCCTAAACTAAGGTCACAGGAATCTACTTATCTGCTTCTTTCTAAACTCTTGAAGTTTTGACTCATGCATAAAAGTTTGTTATTCATTTTTAGTGAATTTTTATATGTTATGAAGTAGGCAGGTGCTCATCATAATTCTCTGGGAATATAGATATCCCTCTATCCAAACACCACTGGCTTAAAAAACTATTTGTTTTTATTTTTTATTGATACATTGTACTCATACATCTTAATGGGGTACAAGACAATAGAGGCATAAGTGCACACATCACTCATTAAGCCCTTCCAAAATTCCCACCCCAATACCTCCCCTTTCCTTTCTTCTCATGTTTGGCTTAGTGATTGACTTTGATATGTTTGTAAATATAAATCATGTACACTAAGAAATTCCCCCCTTCTCATCCCCCTCATGCCACCTTATTTGCTCATTTATGGTTTCTCCTTCTTCTAGAGTTCCTCCTATGACCCTTTTTCTCCCTAGAATATTAGGGAGAACATCTAATTTTTTTTTTACTTTGTGTGACTGACTAATCTCACTTAGCATAGTGTTCTTTAGTCCCATTCATTTCTCTGTAAATGACATAAATTTATTCCTTTGTGGCTGAGTAAAATTCCAATGTGTACATATCCTATAGTTTAGTAATTTATTCATCTGTTGATGGAAATCCTGGCTGTTTCCATAGTTTGGTAATTGTGAATTGTGAAGCTCTTAACATAGATACATATGCATTATTTTGGTAATTTGGTCTCCATTCTTTTGGGTAGATACCCAGAGGGGTATTGCTGGATCATATGGTAGGTTCATTCCCATTTTTCTTATGAGGATCCTCTATACTGTTTTCCCAAGTGGTTGCACTAATGTGCAATCCCACTAAAAGTGTATTAAGAGTTCCTACTTTTCCAAACCCTTGTCAGCATTTGTTGTTGTTGTTTTGTTTTGTTTTGTTGCAGTACTGTGAATGGAACCAGGGACATTCTACCTCAGAGATACACCTCCAGTCCTATTTTCTGTTCTTTATTTTGAAACAGGGTCTCAATGAATTGCAAAGGACTTCACTAATGATCTGCCTATATCAGCCTCCCAAATGCTTGAATTACAAGCATGCACCAGTGCGCCACCATGCCCAGCTTGTTTGTGTTTTTTAATGATTGCCATTCTAGATGGACTTAGGTGAAATCTTAGGATAGTTTTGATTTGCACTTCTCAGATTGCTAATAATGTTGAGTATTTTTTCTCAAAAAATTATTGGCCATTTGCATTTCTTCTTTTGTGAAGTGTCTATTTAGTTAACTTGCCCATTTTTTATTGGGTTATTTGTTTTATTAGCACTGAGTTTATTGAGTTCTCTGTATGTTTTTGATATTACTCCTCTATTGGAGAAATAGTTGGCAAAATTTTCTTCCATTCTGTGGCTCTCTGTTGATGTTCTTGATAGTTTCTTTTGCTATACAGAAGCTCTTCTGTTTAAGACAACCCCATGTATTGATCCACCTTTTAGTTTCTTGTGCCTTTGGGGTCTTGTTGAAAAAGGTTTTATGTATGCCTATGTGTTGAAGTGTTGGACCCATGCACTCTTCAAGGAGCTTCAAGGTCTCTGGTCTGGTCTGATTTCAAAGTCTCTATTTCATCTTGAAATGACTCTCATGCAGGGTGAGAAAGTGAGGATTACTTCCTTTTGTTCTGTATATTGTTAACCAGTTTTGCCAACACCATTTATTAAAGAGGCTATCTTTTTTTCCAGTGTATGTTTTTGGCCTCTTTTTTATTTTTTATTTGTGGAAGAAATATGTTTATATTCATTTTTCTAACTCCAAACATAACTACAACATACCATGGTATTTTATTAAAAAAAATCTTGAGAAGACTTAATTATTGTATAAGGATGCATGTAAAATGAAACAGATTAAACTTAAATCAAGTGATTTTACAATAACAATATATAGAGAATATTAGAGACTTGATTCTGTTAGTTCTACTTCAAATTTGGATTCATAAACCTCTTTTGTAAATTTCATAAGAAAAAAAGCTATATTAAGTTTATTCTTCACATATAATGATTCCCTTTAATTTCCCCAAATTCCTACTATAAACACTTTACTCTCTTGAATAATGACCATTTATTAAAAATGGTTATTTTATCATTATAATGACTAATTCTTTCTTATTTATGGCTCAAAAATTATGAAAAAGAAATAATGATTTTAAGTGATAAAAATGTCTATTCATGCTGAGTGTGGTGGCACACGCTTGTAATCCCCGCATTTGAGAGGTTGAGAGAGAAGGATGGAGTTTCTCAGACAGCCTCAGCTATTTAGGCCCTTTGTAACACAGTGAGATTCTGTTTCAAAATAAAGAATAAAAATTGGGCTGAGGGTGTAGCTCAGAGGCAGAATACCTCTAGGTTCCATCCCTATTTCCGAAAAAAAAAAAAAAAAAAGTCTATTCATTAGAGAAGTTGCCCGAGCAAAAGGAAATTCCTGATTAAATCTTTTTTTTAATATTTCAATTTGACTTTCACAATTATTTTATTACAAATAATCCTCGTGAAATTAGCCAGTAACAATATTTTTTTTTTTTGTCTTTTTATTCCCTCCCTGTCCCTCCCTCCCTTGCTTGGCTTAGTGATTGACTTCGATATGTTTAAGTACAATGTGTGCTTTAGAGATTTTCCTCTTCTCCCCTCCTTTTTCCTCCTTTAGGTTGTCTTGTTTGCTCCTCTTTTCTCCCTAACTTTCACATATTAGGGAAAGCATCTGATTTCTTATTTTTTGTGTCTGACTAATCTCACTTAGCATAATGTCCTCCAGTTCCATCCATTTCCCTGAAAATGATGTAATTGAGGTTTTTTTGGTTGGCTGAGTAAAATTTCATTGTGTACATATCCCACAGTTTTGTAATCCATTCATCTGTTGATGGACATCTTGGCTGGTTCCATAGTTTGGCTATGGTGAATTGTGCAGCTATAAACATAGATACACATGCATTCGCTTGGTAGTTTGGCTTCTTTTCTTTTGGGTAGATACCCAACAGTGGTATTGCTGGATCAAATGGTAGATTTGTTCCCATTCTTCTGAGGATTCTCCATATTGTTTTCCAAAGTGGTTGCACTAATTTGCAATCCCACCAACAATATCTTAGAGTTCCCACTTCTCCACATCCTTGCCAGCATCTGTTGTTGTTTGTGTTTTGAATGATGGCCATTCTAGTTGGAGTTAGGTGAAATCTCAGGGTAGTTTTGATTTGCATCTCTCTGATTGCCAGTGATGTTGAGCATTTTTTCATGCATCTATTGGCCATTTGAATTTCTTCTTTTGTGAAGTGTCTATTTAGTTCATTTGCCCATTTTGTTATTGGATGCTTTGTTTTCTTAGTGTTGAGTTTCTTGAGTTCTCTGTATATTCTAGATATTAGCCCTCTATCAGTGGTGTAGGTGGCAAAAATCTTCTCCCATTCTGTTGAGATTCTTGATAGTTTCCTTTGCTGAACAGAAGCTCTTCAGTTTCATGCAATCCCATGTATTGATTCTCCTTTTAATTTGTTGTGCCTTTGGGGTCTTGTTGAGGAAATATTTGTCTGTGCCTATGTGTTGTAGTGTTGGACCTATGCCCTCTTCAAGGAGCTTCAAAGTCTCTGGTTTAATTTCCAAGTCTTTGATCCATCGTGAGTTGACTTTTGTACAGGGTGAAAAAGTGGGATTAACATCCAATTTTCTGCATATGGTTAACCAGTTTTGCCAACATCGTTTGTTGAAGAGGCTATCTTTTTTCCAGTGTATGTTTTTGGCCCCTTTGTCAAAAATCAATTGGCTGAAAGTGTGTGGACTTGTTTCTGGGTCTTCTATTCTGCTCCATTGGTCTATATATCTGTTCTTTTGCCAGTACCATGCTGTTTTTATTACAATGGCTTTGTAGTATAGTTTAAAGTCAGGTATTGTGATTCCTCATGCGTGGTTTTTGTTGCTGCGAACTACCTTGGCTATTCTGGGCTTTTTGTCATTCCAGATATATTTAAGGACTGATTTTTCTATGTCTGTGAGGAATGATCTTGGTAGTTTAATGGGCATTGCATTAAATCTGTAGATCACTTTTGGGAGGATGGCCATTTTAATTATATTTATTCTGCCAATCCATGAACATGGAAGATCTTTCCATCTTCTAAGATCTTGTTTGATTTCTTTTTTCAGTGTTTTATAATTTTCTTTGTAGAGATCTTTTACCTCCTTGGTCAAGTTTATTCCTTGGTATTTTATTTTTTTGTGGGAGATCCTGAGTGGAAGTGTTTTCTGAATTTCTTTTTCAATGGACTTATGGTTGGTGTACAGGAAAGCTTCTGATTTTTTTAAGATTGATTTTGTATCCAGATACTTTGCTGAATTTGTTGATCAGTTCTATAAGCCTTTTGTTTGAGTTTGTTGGGTTTTCTAAATATAGTATCATGTCATCTGCAAATAGTGAAAGCTTAAGTTCTTCTTTTCCTATTTTTACTCCTTTGATTTCCTTTTCTTGCCTTATTGCTCTGGCTAGAGCTGGGCTTTTATTTGATGGTAAGCTCTTTATTGCTGTTTCAATCTCTTTGATTGTTATTGGTTGGTTTAAGTGTTCTATATCTTCTTGACTCAGTGTAGGAAGGTTGTATTTATCTAGGAAGTTGTCGATTTCCTCCAGATTTTCCATTTTGTTGGAGTATAGTTTTTCAAAGTAGTTTCTGATAATCCTCTGGATTTCTACACTGTCAATAGTAATGTCTCCTTTTTCATCCCTTATCTTCATAATTTGG
Source organism: Muscardinus avellanarius (assembly GCF_963383645.1). Classification (NCBI taxonomy): domain Eukaryota; kingdom Metazoa; phylum Chordata; class Mammalia; order Rodentia; family Gliridae; genus Muscardinus; species Muscardinus avellanarius. Next base: position 52,904,675 of record NC_137801.1, read on the forward strand.
GTTGATTCTCTCTTTTTTTTAGTTAGGTTGGGTAGTGGTTTATCAATCTTGTTAATTTTTTCAAGAAACCAGGTTTTGGTTTTGTTGATTTTCTGTATTTTTTTTTATTCTCTATTTTGTTAATTTCTGCTCTAATTTTAATAATTTCCTGTCTTCTGCTGGCTTTGGAGTTCAATTGTTCCTGCTTTTCAAGGGCTTTGAGGTGTGTCATAAGGCTATTTATTTGAAGATTTTCTGTTTTTCTTATGTGAGCACTCAGTGCTATAAATTTTCCTCTTAATACTGCCTTCAAAGTGTCCCAGAGGTTTTGATATGTTGTTTCTTTATTTTCATTTGTTTCTAAAAATTTCTTGATTTCACCTCTTATATCTTCTATGACCCATCCTTCATTCAGAAGTGTGGTGTTCAGTCTCCACATGTTTATGTTGTTTCTCTGGGTCTTCTTATAGTTGATTTCTAGTTTCATTCCATTATGGTCTGAAATGACACAGGGAAGTATGTAACATTTTTTAAATTTGCTAGTGCTCATTTTGTGTCCCAGGATGTGATCTATTTTGTAGAAGGTTCCATGAGCAGCTGAGAAAAATGTAAACTCTGCTGTAGTTGGGTGAAATATTCTATATGTGTCCAACAGGTCCATTTGGTTAATGGTGTTATTTAGTTCTGAGACATCTTTACTGACTCTTTGTCTGGAAGATTGGTCTAGTATTGTGACAGGTGTGTTGAAGTCTCCCAGTATTATTGTGTTGGGATTTATGTGTGACTTCATGTCACAAAGAGTTTGATTTATGAAAGTAGCTGCACCTATGTTTGGGGCATAGATGTTGATTATTGTTATTTCCCCTTGCTGGACTATTCCTTTTACCAGTAAAATGTGACCTTCTTTGTCTCTTCTAATAAGTTTGGGTTTGAAGTCTAACTTGTCTGATATCATAGTTGCTACTCATGCTTGTCTTCGAGTACCATTAGCATGGATTAACTTGCTCCAGCCCTTAACCTTGAGTTTGTTCCTATCTTTACTTGTAAGGTGTGTTTCTTGTAAGCAGCAGATGGATGGATTCTGGATTTTAATCCATTTTGCCACTTTATGTCTTTTTATTGGGGAGTTGAGGCCGTTTACATTCAGTGTGATTATAGAGAGATAATTTTCAATTCCCAACATGTTAAGATCTTATTTCTGTTTGAGATACTGTTTATTCTTCTTTGCTTAGTTGTCTGCTGGATGGGAATTCTTGTTTCTTTGGTTCTGGTGTGTATTACCCATTTCCTCTTTGCAGTTAATCTCCTTGAGTATTTTCTCTAGCGCTGGTTTTGAAGACATAAATTGCTTCAGTTGTTGTTTGTCATGGAAGCTTCTTATTTCCCCATCTAATTTGATGGATAGTTTTGCTGGGTAGGAAATTTGGGGCTGGAAGTTGTTTTCTTTCAGAGTTTGGAATATGTTATTCCATGCCCTTCTGGCTTTCATAACTTGGTTTAGGAAGTCTGGAGTGATTCTAATTGGTTTGCCTCTGTATGTCACGTGGCCTTTTGGGTTTTTTTTTTGCCTTTAAGATTCTCTCCTTGGCTTCCACATTAGTCATTTTGACAATTATGTGGCGTGGGGATCCTCTTCTCTGATCCTGTCTAAAGGGAGTTTTATAAGTTTCCTAGACCTGTGTATCGACCTCTTGCTCTATGTTTGGAGAATTTTCTGCTATTACTTCCTTGAAGAGATTGTTGATCCCTTTGGTTTCACCTTCTTTTCCCTCCTCTATTCCAATTTTTATTAGGTTAGCTCTCTTGAAATGGGCCCATATTTCTTCAATGTCAGATTCCTGCTGTCTGGTTTTTTTTTCTAAATTAGAAACTATGCGTTCATTTTTGGAATGATCATCTTCAAGAAGCGAGATTCTATTCTCCATGTGGTCTAATCTGTTGTTTATACTTTGAATTGAAGCCTTTACTTCATTAATTGCATCCTTTATCTCTTTTTGACTTTTTCTGAATTCTTTTCGAAAGTCCTCTATTATTTCTAAAGTTATTTTCCTAATTTGATCTTCTAGAGATCTTTGGATTTCTGTGTTATCAGATTCTGATGTTGTGGGGTTGTGGGCATTCACTGCTCCATTGTTATTTCTCTTTCCCATGATTTTGGAAGTTTGTGCCTTCTCTGGGTTTTTCCCTGAGTCACTACAAGTTCACTTAAGATGCTCTGGATCTCGAGTCTGTGGTATCTCAGTCACCACTACTCCTTTACTGGGTTGTATCACAAAGTCTCAGACCCAGGGAGTCTATCGAGGCTACTTAGACCATGGGGGGTGCCAAGTTGGGCGTTCTCCAGTGGGGAGTTGTGACTATGGTATGATATCTCTGCCACTGCCACTCCCCCACTGGGCTACACTGCTAAAATCTCCGACCCAGGGAGACTATCTGTGCAAGTCCCTGGGAGTGCAGTACTGGGATTTCTCCCCTAGGGGCTGCAATTTGACTCACAGTTGTTGCTTGCGCTGATAGACCACTGGCAATATGGCACCACTGCCACGCCCTTGGCCATGATGCGGAGTATTTCTTCTCTGGTTTTGAGCTCCGCTCTGAGTCCCTGCCAGGTGTGCTGTGCCTGGCCCTTGGGAGCTTTAGATGTTCCCTGCGCCAACAAAACTGCTGACTGCCGCCCGGCTGTTCAGCACCTTCTCACCTCGTCTCGCTGTCCACCCCTCCTCTCTGGAGCCTGGTGCCTGGTTGAGTGAGTTGGTCTTCAGCCGTCCAGTGAACTCGCCGTTGCTGCTGGCAGTAAGACGCTGCTCTTGCGTCCTCGGCTGTGAGGTTGGTGTAGTTCTTCTCTGCTTTTGAGCTCCACTGAGTCACTGCTGGGTGTGCTGTTCCCGGCCCTTGAGAGCTTTAGACGCTCCTTGCACCGGAGAAACTACTGACTGCCATCCGGCTGTTCAGCAGCGGCTCACCTCGGCTCGCTGTCCACCCCTCCTCTCAGGCATCTGGTGGCTGGTTGAGTGGATTGGTCTAGGGCCGTCTGGTGAACTCGCTGCTGCTGCCAGAAGTAAGATTCTGCTTCTGCATCCTAGGCCCCGAGGCCAGAGTACCTCCTCTCTGGATTTGAGCTCTGTTTTGAGTCTCCCTCCACTCTGGAGTCTGGTGCTGCTAGGGGAGTTGTAGGCCGAGCCGCTCCGGCAGCTCTGCGCCGCGGCTCCAGATGCTCCGCACCGCGGGTCTGGCCACTCTGGCCGCTCTGGCCGTTCCACGCTGTGGCTCTGGCTGTCCAGGCTGTTCTGGCCGCTCTACTCAGGCTGCTCTGGCCGCTCCACTCCGGCTGCTCCGGCCACTCCCTGATTAAATCTTATAAAGACAAATCTGAAGCCAGGCATGGTGGTGGTGCACATTTGTAATCCTCGCACTTGGGAGGCAGAGACAGGATCGCGCTGGTTCCAAGCCAGCCTCTCTGGCTTAAGAGACCCTGTTTCCAAATAAAAAAAAATATATAAAATAGGTCTGGGAATGTAGCCCAGAGGTAGAAGGGTTTTCAGGAACCCCAGTACCATTAAAAAAAAAATACAAGTATGTTTCTCTTAGAGTTCATTGTGTTTTACTTTATTTTTACTTTATTATATTTATCTTTGATCAAATGTTAATACATATTCTGTCAGGGAATCAAAAAACTTCAATGTTTTACATTTTATGCAGCCAGATCTGTCTGTAGAAGACTCTTGAGAAAACAGAAGCCAGTCTCAAGAGCAGGCCCTCAAGCAATGTCTAATTAAACTTTTACACACATATTAAAAAGATACGCTAATAATCTGCATACACTCAGAAAGAATTTGTAAAACAACTTAGACAACTGGAATGTATACAGTATTGGGAGATGCTTAAATTCTGTCTGCTGCTGATCAGTGTCAAGGTGACAGGTGCACACTGAACTATCTTTATAGCTTTAAAGAAAAATCCTGAGGTTCAAGTTAGATCCGTTCAGCAGCCTTTGACTTAAAGGACAGCAAATATGGATTGTGGCTTATGTATCAAGATTTCTGTAGCTACCTGAGCAATTTATAGTTGTGGTAAAACTTGGCTAGAGCAGTAATTCTTTGATTAATCCTGGAAAACTTTTAAGTTTAGTCGTGCATATGAATCACCTGTGTCCTTGCGGAAACTCAAATTCTAATCCATGAGGGATGGGCTGGGTTCTAAGACTACGTTTCTAATAGGGTACGAGTTAACAATGTTGCTGGTGTATGGCCTACACTTTTCATGGCAAGTACTTAGAAAAATTAAAAGCAACACTGAAAATAAAGTCCTTAAACACAGACCACTTATTCCTATTGAATAGTGTCACAAAGTACATTTAGAACTGCCTTCAAAACAAAAGAAGGAAACAGTTAAAATAATACTATGCACACATATGAAATTATCAATGTCAGCCTCAATAGCACGCACAAGGAGAAGAAAGGAGCAGGGTGGGGATCTGGAGAGAAACACTCCAAGTTCGTGTGCATAATCAGCACTATGAACCTCATTATGATGTATAATTACAATGTACCAATAAAACTATGTTTTTAAAAAAGACAAATCTGCAATTTCTACTAAAGTACTCTCTGCTCCCCTGGCAGTGACTCTTCCATAATTCTAACTGGTTTTTTGTTAAGATTCAAGCTATCATAAAACATACCAATCCTTCAAACACAGTTCTGCAAACTCCACTTTTTGAAATAGTTTGTCTCTTCCAGGCTTTTCTTCCTTTTTACTTTCATATTGCTCAAAAAAGATTCAATAAATACTTTCTAAATAGTGACCCAATATATCTCAGATATTACAATGACCCTGGAATGTATTGGGTTATGAAATTAAGCTACAATAAAGTGAATGGGTAACAAATGCTGCTACTTATAAATGTGTTAAAATTCTATTCTGTATTTATAAAAATAATAACACATGGTACCATTTGACTACTGATATTTTTTTCAAGGTCTCTTGACTACTGAGTACCGACTTACCACATATGCTGTGCCAGCATAAACTTGAAAATCAAGGCATTAGAAAAATATTGAGGGGTCCTCGAATCCCCTTTCATTCACTAATTGAGATATAAAATTCACTTCTTTGAGTTTCCTGTTGTTACCTTCTACTCTATGAATTTATTAAAACACAAACACTCCCAGAGATGAAACATTTCTAAAATATCTTAATAGTATTAAAACTGTAAGTATGAATGGAGAACTCAGGATATAAGTTGTTATAAGTGAGGGTTAGAAATATAGCTTAGAGGTAAAATGCCTCCAAGTTCAATCACCAGTGCTAAATTAATAATAATAATAATAATAATAATAATAATAATGAAGAAAGATCATATTATATTGCTCTGTACATGACATTTTCAAAAAGACCTAATATTTCCACATGACTTCTATCAGATTAATTAGAACTCTCATTTGGACATCTCAGAATATCTATCTCAGAATCTACCCTATTCATGTACTGGGGATTGAACCTAGGGTCATTCTATCTCTGAGCTATATCCCCAGCTTTATTTTTTATTCTTTATTTTGAAATAGGGTCTCACTAAAATGCAGAGGGCCCTCACTAAGTAGCTGAGGTTGGCCAAAACCCTGCAATCCTCCTGTCTTAGCCTCCCAAGTAATGGATTACAAGCATGCACTACCATGCTGGGCCTAATATCATTTTATCTATATTTGCCTTAGTTTGCACTCGACAATCTTTATTTTTAACTATAAAAAGGATTAAACTTTCTGTATCTATTTAATAAAGCATCAATTTAATAAAACATTCAATCCATGTTTAATCTATTTCTAGATTTGATCTAGCTTGATTATTATTCACTTTTAAATTTTTTCTACTGAAAGTGTCTACTATTCTAAATGGAAGAAGAAATTGAAAACAACAATTCTATACAACATGTACAAAAAACAGAATCCAAATCAATACTCATCTGATCAATAACAAACACAAACAAGAGAGTCTCAGGAAGTTCTTAATCTAAAACTACTGTACCTGAGCAACCACTGCCAAAATTGAAATAGGAAAATATTTCCATTTCTCTCCTTCATAATCAGTTCTTCCTTCTGCCTCTGAGCCAAGCAAATATAAATCTTTGGGTTATTCTAGATATTTATTAGCATTTTCTAGAGTTTATATATTTGTCAAAATTCCTCACATTGTACACATTAAAAAAATACTATGTTTTGTACATAGATTATTCTTCAGTGAAATTGATTTAAAATATGACATAAATTAAAAGGTTTAAAACTTTCAGGCCTGTCCTGTCCATAGTGCCCTCATGTCACCCACATGATCCTACCCTGCCATTTCTTTCCCAAGAGTGAAGAAAATCTTTTTCAAAACCTAGCAATCTATCACAAAAACGACTACTTTTTCTGCCTTAGGAGCCAGCAGAGCCCTTAAAGGACAGATGACCTTGGTATTTCCAAGGTAAATTTTTTCTATGTATATATTCCCTACATATATATTCAATTTACCAATAAGTAAAATAATAGAATTGCCCTATCTTTGAATTTCTGATCAAAGTGGAAGATCAAACACATACCAAATTCTCTTCTTCCCATTTCAAAAACACAAGCACACAGAAACACAGGAATGCATGCACAATGAATGATACCTACACTAAGTATCTTATAATGATGTTTCCAGGAAAATGTCATCCAAGTCATGCTAATAAATCAGGTTCTACTGATCCTCTTGCCATGCTCTAAAAGTGGTGTCATGATATTTAAAAATCAATTATTTTTTACTGGTATGAAGGTTTCACTGAGCTACTATGTACCACTAGACATCCATATCAAGAATATAATTATGGTTTTTATTTTTAAAAAATAGAGTAAATTTACCTTGGGCTGATGTACTGTAGTACTTTTAAAGGCATGGTAGATATTGAGGTTATACAAAGCCTTTTATAATCATGGTTATGAAAATTGAGGTAAACCCCTACAGGTTTACCTCAATTTATACAGAGATAGTTCTAAATGAGAAGAAAATTAAACTTTAATGTGAACAACAGTACCAGATAAACTAAAATAATCCCAGGATGAATCATTTGATTAATTAAAGATTCATTTGAAATTTAATAACTTTGGAATTCCAGAAATTTAGATTATTTTCTTTAAGTAGATTCTATTTGTAAAAATTTGTGTTTTTACTCTCCTTCCTTTTTTGTCTCTGATATTATCATGTACTTAAGAGCATTCATTTGTGTACCATAATCTGCCAAGTTTTCCTGAGAAATTGTGTTTAAAAAGGTGTAAATTTGGTACAGTGGGAGTTGATGAGTTTCATTTCCTTATGATGAAACACCTTTGATATCTTGACATTTCAAGCACAAATAATTCTTCTGAAGCATCACTAATCCCCTCAGAGTCCTTATGTAGAATACTGGTATATGGAAGAAGCAAATATTGCTAAGTTGCCAAAAGACCAATTCCAATCTAATTAGGACTTGCACTGCTTCAGTAACAGCTACATAAACACTCTGTTGATATTCACAGCAGCAGCTCTGTCAATAATGCCCCCAGAATCTCCAAAGATATAGTGAAAATCAGCAAACTATTGATTCCCTGACACTGATAGACCTGTCCAGATTTACAGCTATCTTTCTCTTGCCTCTGCTCCAATATGGGGCACAAATGCCAGTTGTTCTTATGGGCTCCTAAATACTGAAGGGTTATTATTAAAGTATGGCTGGCATCCCTGATCATTAATTACAATCTTGTTCACATATGCAGTGTGATTGCAGGAAATAATCAGCTTTGTCTGCCAAATTGGCAACATTTAGAAACTAATTTGTTAGGACACAGAATCAAAGATATTTAAACAACAAACTTAAGACTTTGCTGCTTTGCATATATTGTTAAAATATCAGATAACATCATTAAAATTCCTTAATCAATCCAGAAGGAGATGGTATAGATAATTTACAGAAAATTATCAAATTAAATTTTCACTTGTCCCCAGTCCCAGAGTTCAAGTATTAGAAACTCTCCTCCAGAGTAGGTGCTATTCATGGGGCTGCTGATTTACATCACCTCGCAGACAGCTGTCACTCTAGAACTACTGAAGGGGATCCTGGAAGGTCAACTTAAAGTGTGCCAAAGGCAAACATTAGACTGTTGGGAAACAGCAGAATTTATTTACCTACTCGATTTTGAAGGAGGGTGGGTTATAGCTGCAGATTGATGGAGAAAGTGATACTAAGGAAAGGTTGCTTATTCTCTCCTAGGTTGGCCAATTCATTCCAGAGTAAGAGCATTCGGTTAGTGAACACTACAGTGCACAGCACTTGTCTCTGTCCTGTCACTAACATTTTATTGGACAGCAATACAACAGTTCTGAACAATGTCTCCACCATGGTTATTTAGGAAACTTTCTAACTCAACGTCTTTCTTTCACCACTTCATTTTATCCCCCTCTGCTGAATCCAGCCCAAGCCCTATACTTCATCCTTCTCCAAACTCCCTCTCTTCAATTCCATAACATACCGCACACATTGTAAATATTGTTTCCAATATTTGAACTCTGGGATTGAGGAAATATGAAAGTTATTTTTGTTAATTTCTCTTGAAGGATATATGACACCTCCTTCTGGACTTATTAACAACTTTAACAGATATTTTATTATTTTGTTTCATTCCTATTGAATGTAAAATATAACATTTTCCAAGAATTCTAATTAGAAGATATTACTATTGATTTGTATAGCAAAAATTAAGTAGCTAAATATAGCATAGTGCCAGTGATACAAGTGTACAAAGCAAAAGCCCTAAGTATTAGGGCAACTCATTTGTCCCCATTTCTGATCTTTTCTTCTATTTTGGCATATATTTTTGTTTCTTCACATCGTTTTATTCATTTTGGTTAAGGATGTATGGATGGGAAGAATAAATATAAACTATAGAGTCAGACCCTCCTTTCTCTCTTTCTCTCTCTCTCTCTCTCTCTCTCTCTCTCTCTCTCTGGTACTGGAGATTGAACCCAGGGGAATTCTACCTCTGAGCTACAGCTCCAGCCCCATTTTATTTTGAAACATGGTCTCACTAAGTTGTGGAGTGCCTCACTAAGTTGCTGAGGTTGGCCTCAAACCTGCGATCCTCCTATCTCAGACTCTCGACTAGTGGGATTACAAGCACATGTGCCACTACACCAGGCCAGACCCTCTTTTTATCCCTTTTAAAGCTGAATTACTCACAGAAGCAACTATCCTGTACTTTTTCCCTAGGGGGTCCTGCCTGTGACCAATGCTATGGGTTGGTCGATGCTACCATTTGAATGTGATTCCTTCAAAGTTCAGGTGTTTCCAATGTGGTAGTACAAACTAGGGGTCTTTGTTAGGATTATACTATAAGGGCTCTTCCCACCTGAGCCTTATTCTAAAAGGTTTTGGATAGCAGGTAAGGTTAAGTTGGCCCTTCTCATCTTCCACTACATGATGCTGACATCTTATTATTAAACTTCTGGATTTCAGGATTATGAGAAATCAATTTCTTTCTTTATAAATTATCCATTTTTGAATATTCTGTTATAATTACATAAATTATTTTAAAAGTTGGTAAGGTACCTAATTTTTAAGCATATTTAGTAGGTTCATTTGACTCTCAAACTAAGCCACATCCTTCAACCTGACAGATGTCAATAAGTAGGTTGACATTCTGATCTCTGTAGACTTTTTTTTAACATTCAGAAAAGAGGAAAGAAAGTAGGATGGTATTTATTGTACTTCCAAAAAAGTTACAACATTTACCAGATTGTCGATAAAAAAATAAATTTAAAAACAGTAGAATTTAGAAAAAGAAAAATATTCATTAGTGAGGATAGAAGGAGGGGAGGCCTATCTACCTGAAGAGGACCAGACAAGTGTTTAATCTGCTAATATTATACCACACCCTCTAACTTAAATTTTTTTTTTTTTGGTGGTACTGGGGTTCCTGGACAACCTTCTACCTCCAGGCTACACTCCCAGACACCTATTTTTTTAATATTTTTATTTGGAAACAGGGTCTCTTAAGCTAGAGAGGCTGGCTTCAAACCTGCGCAATCTTCCTGTCTATGCCTCCCAAGGGCGGGGATTACAAGCTTGCTCCACCACACCCGGCTCCAACTTGAATTTTATTAGTAATGAAGTTGACATTTTGGCCTCCATCTGGCACTTCTTTCCCTTTGATTTTATTTTAGAACTTGGCTGGGAAGAGGCTTTCAAAGAGAAATTGGAATTATTAGGATTATATTGTAAAAAATTATTGAACTAACATGCAATTTAATCAGATACTTTTTTGTTTTCACCATTTAAAATAATGACTGGAGAGCTGGGCATGGTGGCGCACGCTTGTAATCCCAGCATTCAGGAGACTGAGACCTGAGGATCACGGTTCGCAGACAGCCTCAGCTACTTAGTGAGACCCTCTGCAACTTAGTGAGACCCTGTTTCAAAATAAAGAATAAAAAATAGGGCAGGAAATGTAGCTTGTAGGGAGAATGCCCCTGCGTTCCATCCCCAGACCCGCAAAACAAAACAAAAACAACTATCAGTCATCTACTCAAAGGCTTTTGGTGACTTTTCACAGCTGAAATTAAATCCAAAGTCTACAGCAAGCATATTTTCTGGGACCTTGCAGTGTGGTTGCTGGCTCCCACTCCCTCACTAGACCTCTTGCCACTTGCTGTCATCCACCAGAGTATCACTTTGGAGTTTGTGCACAGTCTCCTGACTCCCCCTGTCTTGTTTACTTCTTTACCTCACACATAATATCATCTCTCTAAACAGGCACCTGTTGACTGACTTTGGGAAACAAGCTAGAACAGGTAGGCAGATTATGTTTGCAATGCTGAGAGAGGATGCTCTGCCCACATCTGCCAGGATTTCTTTTCCCAGTCTGTGCACCTTAACCAGCCTTGATGCACTTCACTTCCATTGATTTTCACTTGAACTTTTTACTGAGGTTGTTGCATGGCTGGTGACAGGTGCTTTACATAATATTAGAGCCAGAGCAAATTCCAGGGCAGCTCCAAGCCAACAATTGACAAGGAATATAAATCAGTTCAGCTCCCATTCTGTACATTGGTATAAAATTTGAGGTGTAATGTATGTCCAGCACTCCTAAGAGATCTAGCCGATGCCAGTGTCTTCACCAGCTTGCCGGGGTTTTGCCCCTTCCTTGTCCTGTTTTATATACTTCACTGTGAGACTCTCCAGAGGACATATATTCCAGAAATCACTTGAACCTTTTCCCACAGCCTGCTTCTGGGGATTCAACCTAAGAAAAGGGGACTTCCCTTAAACCATTTTGTCCCATCATCCCAGATATGAGAAACCTTTAAAAACTGAAACTGAGTAACAAATATACTACTCATGATAACCTTGAAATATATTTGAATGTTTATTATCTTTACAGAGCTGAAAACTTGGAATACTATGAGTAAAGGTACAATAGAAAGTCATTTATGATCTCTGCATAAGGAAATAATAATGGGAAGTTTTTATCAGGTGTTAAGTGCTCAGCCCTAGGCAAAGAATGTTATGTGCATTATCCTTTTAATTCTTCACACTTCTTTTTTATGACAAACATCTATATATAATTAATAAGTTCACTCAAACAACTGTATATGAGATTACTGACTTAAACAGAGAGGCTAAATGAGAAAACTACAAAAGAGTGTATACCAGACAAAGCAATGATTTGGATTTCATCAATAGCAATAGAAATAGGAAGGCCATCACAAGAATATAAAGGAACAGAGCTTGGACTTGGTCTTGTCATAGGAGAGGGCCCCTGAAATTCTCTTAGTCTTAGTTTCTTACTTGTAAAGTAATGAGTTTAAAAAAATAAACCACTATTTCCTGTTTAGGAAATCCCATAAGAAGACTTCAAGGATCAACTACCATCATCTGGGCTTCTTGTAGTATGACAGGGTAGAAGGGATTAGGTCTGTAGGGCTGGATGTATCAAGATTCTGTGCATGTATGTTTGTATCATTTTGAACTTGACTATGGTGTATAATTACAATACGCCAATACAAATTTAAAAGTTTAAAAGTTTACCTGAGTTCATGCTCAGATTATTTTAAATTTTTGACTTTAGATAAGTTACTTACAGTTTTTTAATCTCTAGAGTTCTTCCTTGAAAACTGAGAATATCTATTTTACAGAATTATTTTAAGACTTAGCATTCTATGTAAACTACTTATAGGGTATCTGGCAAACACTTGGAGAATTTATTAATTTGTAACTTTATTTCATTGAATCTAATTTACTTTAGCCAGATTTTTTAAAAAAAGAACACTCATTACATTTTCATAATTTATTGTTTTGTTTAATTAGAAGTATAAGGAAAAATTTATTTTCCTAATTTTATTGAAAAATGAAGTTTTAAAATTATACTATGAATTAAATAGGATTTTAGGCTAGCCTAGGGGACAAACTATTATTTTTAACATTATATCTGTGTGAAAACTTAAGATTCCTAATAATTAACTTCCAAACACATTTTCATATGGGACCATGTTATGGTTAAGTATAGAATGCTTCCTTTAAGAGCTTATAAATGGGTTTTGGAGCTGATGTAACTGATTCTAAATATTTTAATTCTAGAAGTGAATAAATCCATTGTAATGGTGCCAGGTAGGCCTGTAGAGTGTGGCTGGAGGTGTGTCCCTGAGGATGCCAAGTTGGGACTTATAAAGAGTTCTTCCTCCCCTGCTCTCTCTGGTGATATAAAAGAGCACAATCCATATGCTCTCTCTTGGGCTTCTGTAGCTGCCTAGCCATGAGATCTGCCATCCACAGCCTCACAGGGACTGAGCCTGAAACCTTAAGAAAATAAGTCTTCTTTCCTCTATGTTATGTGTTCTGATATTTAGACTATAGCTACAAGAATGCTGATTAATACAGATCAATTCCTTGAGAATTTTCTATAAATTTATTGATGGTATTAAAAATTTATGATTCGCCGGGCGTGGTGGCACACGCTTGTAATCCCCGCGCTTGGGAGGCAGAGACAGGAGGATCGCGCAGGTTCGAAGCCAGCTGTGCGCGCTGGCTTAGGAGACCCTGTTTCCAAATGAAAATGTAAAAATAGGTCTGGGAGTGTAGCCCGGAGGTAGAAGGGCTTCCAGGAACCTCAGTACCACCAAAAAAAAAAAAATTATGATTATACTTTTATGATGGGAAATACTACATGAAACAATTTTCATAAATTCATGATCAATGTTGATTTTTAGGAGTTACAAAAATGGATAAAAGACAAAAAGTAAAGGGAAAAAAACAGGGAGAATAAGTACAGTAGAAATTGAATCCTCTCTGAAACAGTTATATATAATAGAGAAACCAAATGAAGGTTTACATAATTTAAAAGTTTTGCAAACTTTTTCAAGAATATCTTAACTTACACTTTATTTCTTGAAAAAAAATTATATTTATGTTTATTACCATGATTGTGATTGGGATCCTATCTGGTATTCAATAGTGATTAAGAAACACTTTGAATTTTTTAATCTGACATTTTTTTCAGTAAAAGCCACAGAACAATAAAGACACATCTTTAAAGGAAGCAACACAAATGCTCTCTAGGTGAAATAAAACAATGTATCATAAAAACTTCATATTCTGCTTTTTGACCTAGACAATAATTTATACCAATTCTTTTACTTAAACTGAACACAAAACAATTAAAAAGAAAACATGGGCTGGGATGTAAATCAATGGCAAAGTGTTTGTTTTGAAAATGCACCCACACTTAGTTTTGTAATCCATTCATCTGTTGGGGGACATCTTGGCTGGTTCCATAGATTGGCAATTGTGAATTGTGCAGCTATGAACATAGATATACATGCATTAGTTTGGTAGTTTGGTTTCCATTCTTTTAGGTAGATACCCAGAAGTGGTATTGCTGGATCATATGGTAAGTTCGTTGCCATCCTTCTGAGAATCCTTCATACTGTTTCCAAAGTGGTTGCACTAATTTGCAATCCTGCCAACAATGCAATTTTGTTCCCACTTCTCCATATCCTCACCAGCATTTGTTATTATTTGTGTTTTGAATGATTGCCATTCTAGTTGAAGTTAGGGTAGTTTTGATTTGCATCTCTCTGATTCCTAATGATGTTGAGCATTTTTTCAAACATTTATTTGCCATTTGAACTTCTTTAATGAAGTGTCTACTTAGTTCACTTGCACATTTTTTGATTGGTATTTTTTTTCTTACTACTTGGATTACAAAACTATGGGATATGTAAACAATGGAATTTTACTCAGCCATAAAGAAAAACACAATTGCATCATTTACAGAGAAATGGATGAAAATGGAGGACATTATGCTAAGTGAGATTAGTCAGTCACAAAAAATAAGAAATTGGATGCTCTCCCTAATATGTGGAAGCTGGGGAGAAAATGGGTCATAAGAGGAACTCTAGATAAAGAAGGAGATACTATAGATGACCAAATAAGGTGACCTAACTGAGAGAATGGGAGGAGGGAAGAGAGAAATTCTCTAATGCACATGAGGTACTTTAACAATCATATCAATTATCAATCACTAAACCAAACATGAGAAGAAGGGAGGGGGAGGCAATGGGGTGGGAATTGGGTAAGGGCTATGGGTGATATGTGCATGCATGTCTCCAACATCTTGTACCCCATTAAGATACATGACAACAATGCACCAAATAAAAAATTAAAAAAGATAATGCACCACCCTGAGTTCAATCCCCAGTCTCAAAAAGACAAAGAACAACAAAAATATACTTTAAACAATTTAGCTAAGAACAAAACAAAAACAAACATTACCTTATTTTAACCAAGCTCCTTTCAATGACTTTTTTATTCAGTTCTTTCTTTCTTCCTTTCTTCTTTTCTTCCTTTCTTTCTTTTTTCTTTCCTTCTTCCTTCCTTCCTTTCTTTCTTTTTTCCTTTTTATATTTCTTTAATGTATTAACAGAAATGTACTTCAAAAGCCAGGTAACAAATTAAAGACTTGGAGAAAACATTATTATTTTAATTTTTTATCATTTTAAATCAACATGTTTTACCTAAATGCTTTGTAACAGTACTTTTGATTTTTTAAAATTATTTAATTGGTGCTTTGTAGTCATACATCTTAATGGGGTACAAGACGGTAGAGGCATACATGCACACATCACTCATTTAGCCCTTCCCCAATTTCCTCTCCATTCCCTCCTCCTCCCTCATTCTCATGTTTGGCTTAGTGACTGACTTTCATATGTTTGTGAATGTACATCGTGTGCATTAGAGAATGTCCCTCTTCTCCCTTCCCATCCCTCTCAGTTAAGTCACCTTATTTGCTCATCTATAGATGCTCCTTCTTCATCTTGAGCTCCTTCTGTGATCCATTTTATCTCTAGCTTCTACATATTAGGGAGAGCATCTGATGTCTTACTTTTTGTAACTAATGTAACAGCATAATATTCTCCAATTCCACCCATTTCCTGTAAATGACATAATTTTTTTCTTCTTTATGGCTGAGTAAAATTTTATTACATACATATTCCTTAGATTCGTAAGATCTCTTGATGGACATCATGGCTGGTGCCGTAGTTTGGCAATTGTAAATTGCATGGCTATGAACATAGATATGCATACATTAGTTTGGTATTTTGGTTTCCATTCTTTTGGGTAGATACCCAGAAGTAGTATTGCTGGATCATATAGTAAGTTTATTATTCCCATTCTTCTAAGGATCCTCCATACTGTTTTCCAAAGTGATTGCACTAATTTGCAATCCTACCAACAATGTATTAGAGTTCCCACTTCTCCATATTCTCACCAACATTTGTTGTATTTGTGTTTTTAATAATTGCCATTCTTGATGGAGTTAGGTGAAATCTCAGAGTAGTTTTGATATGCATCTCTTTGAATGTTAATGATTCTTGTTTCTACCTAGAGCTGTACATAGTCTAGAAACTTTGTTATAAATTTCCGTCTCATTTTACAATATACCTAATAAAAAACCTATTTAATTCAGTATTTGGAGTCTGTATTTCAGCCAATGGAATACCTAAATTACAAAATTAAGTGGCAGGAGTCTTACAAAATCTTATAAATTAGAAGAAAAAATGATAACCAGAAGTAGATAATATACAATGAATACTGAAATGGCCTCAAGCCAAAACAAATCATTTTATACTATATTGTCTGGGAAGTAAATCACTGGGTGATACCAAAAGCACTCCTAATTTATACCTCAACAACAATGGCAGAGGCAGTGCCATTCCTGTTTTATGACAGGGTTACAGCTGGGAAGAGAATTCCGCAGGGCTGGAAGACTCTGGCAAAACTGAAGCCATTATCCCTCTTGATTTTAGTTAAAATAATGATAATATTAATGAAATTTGAAAATTGCTTTGAATGTGGATTGCTGTTTTGTAATAATCTGAAAATTGATGTGAATATAACTGGAAAATAACCTAAGATTTGTGCTGGGAATAGCACTAAAAAGAATATGACTATGGAAGAGCTTTCAAGAAGCTACATAGAAAAGAGCTCTTTGCTCCTCTGCTTACAACACCTAACTCATTTAAGATTTTAGCCATGAAAGGAAAAAGTTAACTTTAGGCAAAGTATACCTATTGTACAAGGCCCTTCATGCATTGCTTATAAGTTAAGGGGTCAATTGTGGTATTCCCCTCAGGGGGCTAGCGCTAATCAGAATACTTTTATACCTCCAATCAGTTCTCCACTTCCCTATACAGGAGTGTATGATGAATGGAAAGCACAGAGTTAATATTACTGGAAAATAGCTTGATGTCAAGACTCTGCCATTCCTACAGAGGGTTGGGCAGGCAGGGACCTCCTTGGTGCCTGCTCACTAAAGCACAAAAGAGTTCTCTTGATAAACAACTTAATAGATATTATAGAAAGTTAGGTGTAGGCACTAAATGAAAAACAATGTATGTGTAAGGTGGTTTTGAAAAACTAAATGAAAAACAAAATATGTATGATGTGGCTTGTTGTAATTTGTTAGATTCATGTATAAATAAAGTATATTCTAAGGCATAGGCAGAGATGCCTTTCCCCTGCTACTGAGTACAGTGTCTCTCATTCTTCAATTTCACCAATCCTACATCTTCTTCAAGACCCCTGGACTGGCTGAGGCTGGACCCCAGCACAACAATACATGAGAATTCTAGGTACAGTCTATCTCCACAACAATTTTTCTTTTTAATTTTGGTTATTCTGTTTTGAATGTAGTCATACATTATGATATTGTATGTGTGAATAACTTGGTAGCTAATAATGCTGAAGAACTTTTATATATTTCCTGGCCATATGATATAATCTTGCCACTTTGTTTAGATATCTTTAGTTTTCCTTTATTAACCATAGAATTTATATGCTCTGGCCTTAATCAAGGCCATTTTATATATATATATATATATATATATATATATATATATCATATATATATTTCATATATATATTTCATATATATATTTCATATATATATTTCATATATATATTTCATATATATAAATATATATAAATATATATATAAATATATATATATATATTTCAAATATATTCCACCTTCTGTGCATTATGTTTGGTGCACAGCAGTTGTACATCATACTGAGGTACAGGGTGATAGGAATATACATGCATACAACTCATGGAGCATTTCCCTCCAGGTCCTACCTCCCTAACTCCCTTTCCCCATACATATCTTTGAGATTGGTACTGCTAATTTAATGATGTGTACATAGCATTACTTCAACTGTTACCTTCTTTAGGTCTCTATATTCCCCTCCTCCCTCCTCAAAGCCCCCTACATCACTCCACTGGAGTCTCTGCTCTCTGAGTTTACCCTTGTTTCCCACTTTCTATCTAGCATTTACATATGAGTGAAAACATAAAACTACTCATTTTTGAGACTGGCTAATCTCACTTAGCATAATATTCTCAAGTTCTATCTATTTTCCTGTAAATGTCATAGTTTGCTTATTCTTCATGGATAAGTAAAATTCCATTGTGTGTATATACTGTAGTTTTGTAATTCATTCATCTCTTGATGGATACCTAGGCTGACTCCATAATTTGGCCCATTGTGAATTGTGCTGTTATAAACATGGGCATGTAGCACTATAATATTCTGGCTTCAATTTCTTTGGAAAAATGCCCAGAAAAAGTATCACTTGCCAGCTATTCCTCTAATACAGAATTCATATATAGAATATACTAAAAGCTTAAAAACCTTAACCCTAAAATTAAAAAAGTAAAAATTTGGGCAATTGAACTGAAAAGATAACTTCACAAAGGAAGAAATACAATAACCAATTAATATTTTAGAAAAGGTCAACACTTTTTCTTGTTCTTTCGATGAGTCTTGAGAAGCTTTTAATTTTATAAAATAAATTTCATCTCTCAATATCTTAAACTAGTACATTTTGTGTCCTGTTTGCATATTTGCCTATTCCTCCAAGGTCATGAGGATATTTTTT
Source organism: Muscardinus avellanarius (assembly GCF_963383645.1). NCBI lineage: Eukaryota > Metazoa > Chordata > Mammalia > Rodentia > Gliridae > Muscardinus > Muscardinus avellanarius. Next base: position 52,923,134 of record NC_137801.1, read on the forward strand.
CATGTTTACTTTTAGAAATTTTGTTATTGTCTTTTTATTTCTTATGATCGCTCTCAAAATAAATTTGTGTATGATGTACAAGAGACATTAAGATTCACTTTTTCATGTAGATATTCAATCACCCTGCAGTTATTTAAATACCATAAAATTCATAGATCTGAACTGCACAGTTTAATTACTTTTGACAACATCAGGTACACTGATGTTAGCAACATGCAATCAAAATATGAAAATTTTCCAGAAAGTTCTCTCCTGCTTAGCTCTAGTCAGTGTATCTGCCCTCACCAAATGCAATTACTGCCTGAATTCTTGTAGTTATAGAAAAGTCTCCCTTGTTCTTAATGTTGCTATAAACACAGTCATACAATATGCATAATTCTACCTGTTAACATGCTTTTATTCTTCTTGGTTATTTATCTAAGAGTAGAACTGAAACCTAATATTATTTATTTAAAAACCATCATTTCTTCATTGAGTTACAGTGGCAATTTGGTTGAAAAACAGATGATATATGTGTGGATCAATTTATAGCCCTTATTTAATTCCATGGTTTATTTTTCTACTCTTATTTCAATACCACATGCTACTGATTAGAACTGCTCCATTGAGAAGTTTTAATATATACTAGTATGAGTTCCTAACTTTCGTTTACTTCTTCAATAATGTCTTGACTATTACAGGTATTTGGATTTCTGCATGAATTACAGAATTTGAGCATCAATATATATAAAAGTCCTACTATGATTTTGATTCCACATGCAATGAGTATATAGCACAAACAAAACAATTACAATATGGAGTTTTCTAATTCTGAAACATGGCATAGCCTTTTATTTATTAAGTCTTTAATTTCTTTTTTTTTTTTTTTTTGGAATGCTTGGGATAGAAACCAGGGGCTTTCTACACTCCCAGCCCTATTTTCTGTTGTATTTGGATACAAAGAGATCACAAGCATGCGCTACCACACCTGGTATTAAATCTTTAATTTCTCTCAGTAACAGTTTGAGGATTTTGAGGTAAAGATCTTTCACATCTTTCACTAAATATATTCTTAAGAGTTTGATGGTTTGGGGTATTATTGCAAATGAGTTTTAAAAAAATATCATCTAAAGTTTTGCTATACTATCAAAATTACCATAGTTTTTATATTGACTTTGTTTCTATCAATATTATTAAATTCACCTATAAACTCCAATACTTTGTTTGTATATCATTCCAATTTTATATGTGCACAATCATGTTAGCTAAAATTAATAATATATTTATTCCTTTCTTTCCTTGTAACTTTTTATTTCTATTTTGTTATTTTGCACAGGATCTGGTGTCATGTATGACATGGAATAAAAGTGTTAAAGAGTGAGGATTTTTTTTATATATATTTGAGGGACGGTCTTGAATATTTTACTACAAAGTATGGTGCTAAGTAAAGATTTAATTTTTTATTATTTAAGAAGCTTCTATTTTTAGTTCATTGCAATTTGTAAAAAAACAGAAATGGGTTTTATACAATGCATTTTCTCTATATATATTGAGATGAATTTATTTTTTCTTTATGTGTGTGTGTGTGTGTGTGTGTGTGTGTATGTGTGTGTGTGTGTGTTACTAGGGATTGAACCCAGGGGCATTCTTTCTCTGAGTTCTAACCCAACCCTTGTTTATTTTTTTATTTTGAAACAAGGTCTCCCTAAGTTACTATGTACTGGCCCCAAACTTGGGATCCTCCTGTCTTAGCCTCCCAAGTACTGAGGTTATAGGTATGCACCACCATGCCCAGCTCCTTTATTCTTTTAATGTAGTGAATCACACACACTGAGTTTACAATGTTAAGTCAATTTAAGAATAATTTCTATAGCAGAATATTTTAAAAAAATTTTTATTGGTGCATTGTAGCCATACATCTTAATGGGGAACAAGATGGTGGAGGCATACATGCATACATCACCCAATTAGTTTATATCTGGACACTAATACTTGAACCTATCTCCTGAGTAAGATGCATTTCTAGCATCATAAAATATATTTATTTTTATAATGTTAACTTTTAAACTATATGTATATGTTCTTGTGATGCTTATTTCTTATAACTAGTTTTGTCTAAAAAGATGATCATAAAATTCTGTGTCGATGATTTCATCCTCATTATCTTTTCTAATTAAGTAATTGGAAAGAACAGCCTGGAACAACCCTTAGTAAGGAGTGGAAGCAGAGCACAAGGAAATTCCAGTCCCTTGGTGGCATGGACAAGTTGCCTGTCTATTCACATATTTATCCTCAAATTTTGTGTTGTATTCATCATTCTCCTTTTTTTCCCTTCTTCATTTGTTTGTTTGTTTGTTTGTTTGTTTTTGGTATTGTGGGTGGAACCCAGGGGTATGCTCCCTCCAAGATATACTCAAACTCTTTTTTTTTTTTTTTTTTTTTGCATTACTGGTGATGGAAGAACCCAGGAGCATTCTACTTCCGAGCTACACCCCTGTATTTGTCTGCATTTCTTCATTTGTAAATTGCATTATACACATTTATGTGACAATTTAAAGGTATTTAATGTGTCCCATCTAATGATTATATATAATTTCTTTACTAATCTAAAAATAATAAGAGTAAAACTCTTATTAGCTATATGGTTCACTTCAAAAAAAATCCTTTTTAAGATACATACATGTATTTATTTCATGAAATACAAAACTGTACTAAAATATGCTTTAAAATTGGACTTCTTCATATTGATTTGGAGGAATGACTGAATACTTCAACATTGGGGGATTTTTTCTTCCCCCAATCCTCAGAGGCAGGTAAAATTATGATTCTCACTTTATAAATTAAGATAATAAGGCCAAAAATAACTATTTAAGATTAACTTTTTAGCTATAAGACTTCTTAACTATAAGACTATAAATTAAGATAAGGCCAAAAGCTATAAATTAAGATAATAAGGCCAAAAATAACTATTTAACAATTCTTATAGTTAACACATGATGGAGTCAAAATTTGAAGTTATCTAACTTCATTATAAAAATTAATATGATTTTAAAAGCACTTTGCTAACTGAAGTCCTTCCTTCCCAGTGTCAGCAGCTGTAGTTTACTGAAAAGTTAGCCGTTATGATCTTGTATTTGTGAATGACAGTTTAATAAGTAAAGAATCAACCTATCTTCCAGGGGATAAGACCAACACTTGAATAGCAATGGTAATTTCTGTTATGGAGACTTGAAAGCACCAAGGAGTTCTAAGAAAAGTATACCATCTTGTTTTTCAAACAGTCAACATGAAAGCCATGGATTTAGCAAAGAGTGTTTTTATCATTCAGAATGTTTTAAAAAAATACTGCCTTTAAGCTGCAAAATAAAAGTCCTTATTATTCTTTTTTTCCTATTAAGTCAGAAAACATCACAGAGCTTCAGCAATCATGTTATCTATAAATTTCACCCCATGTTAAATTCTTCTCTCAAGAATCAACCTTTGCTAATGAAGATAATCTAAAAAATATATGACAGGTCCTAGATAAGATTGTCAAAAAAAAAAATACACACACACACACACACACACACACACACACACACACACACATATATATATATATATATATATATATATATATATGTATATATATAGTACTGGGGTTTCTGGAAACCCTTCTACCTCCGAGCTACACTCCCAGACCTATTTTTATACTTTTTTTTATTTGGAAACAGGGTCTCTTAAGCCAGCACGGCTGGCTTCAAACCTGCGCAATCCTCCTGTCTCCGCCTCCCAAGTGCAGGGATTACAAGCGAGGGCCACCACACCCGGCAAAATTCTCAAAATATTTTAAGAAAATATTTTATATTTTGTTGACTACTATAGTCATGTGTGGACTACCTTAATGGAGGTAAATTATGTGATCCATTCAGTCTAGAACTGAAAGGAGGTCAGAAGAGCAATGGCTTGTGGAAAAGAATTCAGGGTAGGAGTTCTTTGCTTCCTTCACAAGTGTTCAGAGTGCTATTTAGAAACTTAACTGCTGGGTTCTGCAATCATGTTCTGTCCTTTCTTGTTTCAAACACTGATTCCTGAGCTAATACCTGTTGCACACCATAATTTATGTCACAGAAATGTTTTTAGCCAACTGAGATGTCTCATTTGGACTCAGTGTCCATTGACAGACAGCCCTTAACATTCAGGATAAAGACATTAGGCCTAGACACAATTAGCTGCTCTCTACCAAAGCATTTTCTGCATAGATTCTGATTCTTATATGTATTGGCCCCTTGCTTTTTATGTAAGCTGCAGACTCTCAAGAATGCATCATCCCAGGGAAAAGCAGGGTTGAAAAATATGAGTGGAGCTGCCAAAGCAAAACACTAAAATTGTGTGATTGCTTCTTCATTCTTTACATAATAACTGTTTACTTGAAGAGATTATACTTCATCACAATGTCTACTTGAGTCAAAGCAGTTTATGGAACAATTTCCTACATTTTCCCATATTTCTCAGAATATACAATTCTATATTACTGAAATTGCATTCAAAAAAATCACACTTTGGGCGAACCATTTCACTAGTCAATTGCTATCATCAACCATTGAGGTAACAATAATGTTAATCTTTTCCTTGTATTGTACAATATTTTCTAGCATACTGTTTATACTAAAACATCTTAGAATATTTGAACATAACAATGTATTATGGGTTGTTGTTGTTGGGTTATTAGTGATAGAAACTGTTTTATTACTTAACCACCTTAAAGTTTTAAACATGAAAATAACTCAGCCTTTGAGTATATTAACTAAGACACCTCATTAAATTTGACATAGCATAAAGCTTTTTATAAAAAAATGATTTCTGCTCCCACGAGATGAGCAAATGTATTTTTCTTTGTTCTGAACAATAGAAATAACAAGTGAAATAAAAGGTAACACTTTCTTTAAAAAAACTGAACACATGTAAATCTGTTGTATAAATTTCACTTTAGCCTTTGAGCCTTTCACATTTTCTTTTTCTATTTGACTACATATAATAAACAGTGAGTAAAGTACCAGTCCATTAATTATCCCTAAACAAGGACATCCCCCAGCGCTGTTATTTGAATTGGTTCACCATTTCAAGGGAGAAGTTTGAACTTTGCTATGGAAATGGGTAATTATTTACAATATTTTACTCATGCTGGCTTTTATTTTTTCTTCCTGAAGTCTGTTAACAGACTTTTGGGTCATTCTCACATGCAGATCTAAGTGCTTGCCAAGAAGCAAAGACATGCACAGTATATTTTGTTGACTACAGAGAATTTTCTTTTGTCTAATTTGATTCATCTTTAAGGAAGACCTCAGTGTGAAATGAATACAACTGCATGAATAGACCACAGTTTTATTTGACTTTTTTGTACTCTATTCAAACACTAGGCTTAAAGGAGAAAAAGTAGCCCTTGAAAGTTGGTGTTCATACATAAAGCTGTAAATATGTATATGTATTTAGATCCCATAAAAATGAGTTAAAGGCAGTCATAAAAATATTTATGGCTTAAGATTTGAGTATGAATGAAATCAGAGAGACAAACAAATAGGACTACTGAGATTTCCAGAGTTTGCACCAAATTTAGACATGCTTAATCTTATGTGATTTTGCATTCATTCTTGAAAGTTCACACAAAGAACTATTTACAATCCATCACACTGTAAGATTTAAGTATGTCTGATTCATTTATCCTTAAAATTTCTAAAATATTAGGGCACAATTTTATCTTTTTTTCAGGAAAATATGTTCCATAAGCTATTATTTTAATAATGAAACTAAATTAATATTCTAACTATGGAACTTTAGAGAAAACTGATTAGTAGTAGGTGTTTATGGTATAAATTTTAATGAGATAGAAATACATTTCTCACTGATAGACAATCAGGTTTGCCAGGTTATAAAGTATAATTTGGCCAGTGGCAAGTTCATATAAAAGGGATTTTGAAGGAGCAACTGGAAGTAGAATGCTTTTTTTCAATCATACCATCTTCAATATTCAACTTTAAACAGTGAAAATAGAATGATACCATGTGTCACTTTAAATGTTAAATATACTCAAGCCAAATTGAAATTTGCTCATATTCTAATACAAAAGTAGACTCCAAACAACTTAGTTTTTATTTTCTAATAAAGTATTATTAGGACATTACTCATTTTATATTATACCATCATAATTGGTTATTAACATGGCCTCTTGATTGTTACTGTTTTATCACCAATCCCATTCCTCTTCCCACCATATCCTTTTATTTTATTTTTTAATTTTTAAAATTTTATTTGTGCATTATAATTACACAACCTAGTGAGATTCAAAATAATGCATTTATATATTTACATATCACTTGTTGTTTCACTCTGGATTCCATACACTTCCCTTTCCCCCTTCCCATGTATGTTAATGAGATTGGTATGAAATCTTCATATAAAAGTATAACATTATTTGATCTATTTCCTTCCTCAAGCCTCCTTTTTCTCCTCCCCTTCTCTCCCCATCTATCCTCTTCCACTATTCTATTGGTCTTTTTCTTTTTTTTTTATTCTAAAATAAAGATCACGTTTATTATCACAAGTTGCATAAAAACACACGGCTTTTACAAAAATGATTCTTCATAGAAAAATATCTGACTACATCATATTTGTGGGAACCCCACACTATTGCTGTACCGCCAATAAAGCTTCAAAGAAACTATAATTCTCATAATCAAAATATTTACTCTTTACGGCAACCCATCCTTGGACAGAAGTTCCCGGCGTGTTCTGCACAGACCAAAGCATCCGCTCGCTCCGGCCTCACTGGCGCCTGGCGGTCACTAGCGGTCAGGACGCAGGGGACAGTAGAGCGGGCAGCGCTGGGGCCCTGCCCACCTCAGCGCACACCTTCCCCTCCAGCCGGGAAGATGCTGAGGCCCGAGAGGCAGAGATGCCCCTGAGCCCCGCCCCAGGGTCTCTCAATAACTCATGAAGAAATCATCACAAAGGCTTGAAATGAAACCTAGAGATTCCACTCCTACCTCCTCCTCTGTGCTGAGAATATTATTTCTGGTTTATCAGATTAAGGAAGAATATGAAACGCTACTAAAACAGTGTGAAACTCATGGTCAAGGGCACTTGGGTCAAACTCTGGCTCCAGGTCCCAGCCTCAGGGGCTGAAAGGAGAGGTGGAGACTCGCACTCCTGCTTCTCTGCCTGGCTAGACCGACACCGCCAGCCGCCAGCTCTGGCGCTCTTGTCTCAGGACCCGGGTTTACAGGCAGCTGTCCTCTGGGACAACTGATGTGTTTTTCTTTTTCCTTGATAGGCTCCATGACAGTTCAGAAGGTGAAGGGGCTGCTGTCGCGTCTTCTCAAAGTTCCCGTGTCAGAATTTCTGTTGTCCTATCAAAGTTCCAAAGTAAGCTGCCCCCCAAATACAAAGCCAAGCTCAGTTCCCCACAGTGGGACAGCAGTAAACCGTCTCCATAACGCTGCGCGATTCCATGTGGAGAGATCCTGTTCCCCAGGGAGCAGAACCACCCTAACCGCCCCTTCTGTTCTTCTAATTGTAGATGCCGGGCATAGAAATCGAACTAAAAAATGACCTGCACTCCTTACAGTTTTATTCTGTGGAAAATGGAGACTGTCTATTAGTGCGATGGTAATAATCAACCAATAAAATTTAGAGATTCAAGACTGTTTAACGTGACTGGGGTTCTCCAGAAAGAAATGGATTTCCTGGACGGTTCTACTGTCAGAAGAGAAAGAGGCCCAACAACCTACCCTAAGCATGACACAGGATGTGTTTTCTGTTGGAAAGAAACCATTTCTAGGCTTGTATATAAAAGCGATAATAAAAGCTTTGACTACTAATAATTTTCTGATTTTTACTTATGTATTTTTGCAGTCCATCACTATATTTCATTATGTGAAAATTTAAATATTGAATAGAAACTAGCTAGTCTAATAAAATCCGAATACAGTTCATATCTGTCCCAGACTAGTTTCAACGGAATTCTCTATTGGTGCTGCTACTTAAAGGTGCTGGGATGGTTTGGCTGGTCACTTGGGGACTCGTCCCCTACGTGTAGGAGACACAGCGTCCACCATGCATAACACAGGTGCTGTGTCCTCTCAGGTTCACTGTTTTCAGAGTATGTAAAAACCATCCCATGCTGCTCCACACGGTGAGGCCTACCTGAGCACGCTCTCCACGGAGACTGCCAGCTCTGATTCCGACTGACTGATGCTAGCAAACATTTGGCAATCAAAGGAGAAAAGCGAAATTCTTTCAGTGTCAGTGATTTAGAAATCTCCCCTGCGGCACCAGAACCCTGAGATGTATTTTCTTTTATTTATATTAACAAAAATTTAGTGTTTACTAGGAGTATGAAACTGTGATCTTCAGTACTTAACTGGATAGTATTAGCTCATTAAATAAATGAACATCTTCAGCCAAGGTCCACAACTGAGGGGTCTACTGGCGCCTTTCCAAGGCAGAGCTGCCCACTGCACTGAGAGCCGTCCATCTGACGTTTTCCTGAACTCCAAGCTTGGGGAAGTAACCACTGCTCACAGAAGTGACCACACGGCACTTTTCTGAGTCCATCTTGGCCTGCAGTTTCCTAATTAAGTTACACAGAGCTCTTCTGCAATCCAGGCTGAAATTCAAACTGAGTTATTACACGGAATTTCTGAAGTAGGCCAGGTTTTAACCAAAAGTGATATTGAATTACTAATTGGCAATAATGCATTAAGATTTAGAAATATTTCTCCTTTTATAAAACTGTTTGGCATTTTTCAAATTTTCCAATAGATAAATAAAAGCGTTCCTTATGCTACGGTATCCGTTGGTTTTTCAAAAAGGAAATTTGTGCAAACATTAGGAAATACCGTACTGAGTGCCAGTGAAGGTGCCAGGCGGGCCGATCCTGGAAGACCACATGCCTTACTGCCACCTCGGCCCTTCCTTAGACTCGCACAGGAAGTACCGTCCGCCTGCCCTGGTTACTATGGCCGCAGTTCACGCCGCAAGCTTCCTGCTGCACCCACAGCTCCCGCGGAGAGCACTGGGGACACCGCTTGCTTGCTTGCTCACTGTGGCCGCGGTTCACACTGGCACGGATCGCCGCACGCTTCCTTCAGGGCCCACAGCTCCGACAGCTCCCGCGGAGAGTACTGGGGCGAAGACAGCATGCCCGCCTCGCAGGTCTTCTCACACAGCCACAGGCTGTCCTGGTGTCTCCGAGGTCCTATGGCTGCCATCCAGATGCCCATGCTTACATCTTCACCCTGGTAGGTCTTCAATCTTCCCGAGTTGCCTGCCAGCCACTCGACAATGTCCCTGGAGATCACATACCCCGACCCGCACGCGAAGGCAGGGTAGGCCGGGCTCGGGTACTCCAATTCCTGCCACCTGCCGGTTCGATCCACTGCCCAGTTCAACCTAAAATTTCCCCACCAAAAGTTGGGCCCATCCAGCTTCTTCTGGGCAATCCTTTTAAATACTGCTTCTAAGTCTATGTAACAGTCGTCATCGGTCTTGAGCAAAAGATTGAAGCTGGTTGCTTCCATGGTCCTGCGGGCAGGAACGGTCTTTTTCATCTTTTATCGAAAGTCCTTTTTCTATCCTGTTTTCATTCTAGCTTCTACATATGACAGAAAACATTTGACCTTTAACTTTCTGAGACTAGCTGATCTCACTTAGCATAATATTCTTAAATTCCATCCATTTTTCTCCCACCATATCTTAGGCACACAAGTCTTGTGTATTTTTTTCTATTCACCCTCCATATTTAGCTACAAAAATTTGCAACCAAGACCAATATATAGTATAGTTTTGAAATATGCTAAAATGATACCTTATTCTATATAGCCTTATGCATCTATTATTTTTGAGTTATATCTATTGACCTATGCTCAGACTATGTGAGAATGGACTGACATGAGTTATTTACTGGACCCAACAATTTTGTAAGGATGTATATGTGTACACACACTCTGTGGGAAGATGAGCAACTAAGGAAGTCAAGAAATCAGCCAGACAAGGTTTGGGTTCTGTGAGATGATATCCAAAGGCTGATTAATTCATTCAGAAACAATCAATTTATTTAGGTCAAAAAACTAGTTGATGTAATGTTTGTCTCAATTGGATGGTTATTTAGACCTTTAAGAAGGGCTTACAACACTGTTCCATCTTTGCTGCCTAGTAAAAGGTCTGTTAGAATAATGACTTGATATTTAACTGGCAGTCATTAGTCTTCTTGAAATCCACTTGCTGAGCTCATAGTATTTTTATTAATATTTATAACTTTGCTATTTCAAGGATAGCATTTTAAATCAACAAAAGGACCCAGACATTGAAGCTGTTGTGTGCCTCTCTATGTAATGCAGGTGTGAATGATTGGAAATTCTAATTAGTATAATGTCAGTACAGTATACCCTATTCAGAAAATTTTTGCTTTTAAATACCCTACTCTCTGTAAGTTTACATTTTCTGATGCTAAGGATTTCTTTAAAAACAATAAGTTAGTTCTTTACATTGGCATTACCTTTAAATATTATTTTGCAGAAAAGATTCACATTGCTTTCTTTTATAAACACTGGTAACATTTAAATGAATCATAATGAGATGTATTCTAAATAAGTATAATGAATATACATATAATTTTAATTAATTCAAACCACAAAATTTCCAGTCATTAATTATGGTTAATTTTAATCTGGTCTTACAGAGAATTGTATATATAAGAGACCAATTTCTGAAATGCTTGGTCATGAGGTCTTAGCATCTTTGTTCTCCTAATGAAGAGGCTAAACTTACTTGCGAACTTCAAGGTACTGAGCCTTTAAAAAGACGGAGCATACGGAAGTTATCTAAGGACATTTCTCAAAACACTTACATTTTCTTCATTTACTTTAGCAGATATATTCTTTTGCATATGAAAAAGACGCATTTATAAAATGTCTACAATATACAATATGCTAAACTCAAAATCTAGAAACCACACTGTAAATATGACACTATTGTTCATATTGTATACAAAAGAAAATTAAGAACCAGGAAGAAAGATAATTGGCTCAAGGTGATCAAGAGAGGCTTGGAGTCTGAACTGAACTAAGGGCCTTGCAATTCCCAAGCTCATGCTTTTCTCTTTGCCATATGCTGTCCCCACTATTTTTTCTTTTCTTTTCTTTTTTCTCTTCTTTTCATTTTTTTTTTGTAATATGGGAAATTGAACCCTTAGGCATTCTAATCTCTGAGCTAAACCCCCAACCCTATTTTATTTTATTTATTTTAAAACAAGGTCTCACTAAGTTGCAGAAGATCCCATGAGGTTGCTGAGGCTAGCTACACACCTGATATCATCCTGTCTCAGCCTTCTAAGTACTGAAATTATATCTGTGTCTACTGAACCCAGCTATACCTCTACTCTGGAGAAAATGATTTCATCTGTGATGAGCTAAACTTTGAAACAAGTTAGGATGTCAAAAATCAAAAATCAGCCCTGAAGGAAGGAAAGAAACCACCATTTAAATGGTCCTTTGTTTGCCATGTATCAAAAAGTACCTTGCTCAAAAAATTTTTGAAAAAGATTTTCATCTCATTAAAGAGATTATGAAATTCTTCATGCAATGGCAATGTTTAAAAAATGCATAATTTTTCCCAGCAACTACACACACACACACACACACACACACACACACACACACACACCATTTCTATTTTGTATTCCTCATCTCTTTCCCATTTCAAATAAGTAAAATATTGTATAAAAACCTAATTATTATTATCTTATTCAGAATTCTTCAAGTAGAAATGTCACTTTTTCTATAGGAGTGACAGGGGCTATTCTAATTATCAATTACTGTCATCAAAAGAAAATATTTAGCTTAAGTATGTTGCTATAAGTCTAAGAATGGCAATACACTATAAGTTAAAAAATAGTACATCAGAGTCCTTTTAAGAAAAAAATTCTTAGATGGGGAAAAATCATACAAAACATGTAGATAACATTCTCCAAACATTGCAAGAATTTTTTTTAATTTATTTTACCCACTTGTGGATACTTCAGAATAAAAAGTAATAGCAAACTCTAATTTCTTTTTCTTTATTACAGGAAGAAGTAGGAAACAATATTCTCTAGATAGAATAATCAAAACCATTTGCAACTGCTAAACTTTTTGAAAATAAGGCAATTGTCTCAGATATGGGCCTAATGTAACTAATAGGAGCTGATAATGGCTCATTTGAAAAACTATAGAATATCAGAGAGGATCTATCTTTGAAAATATACTAAGATCAACATTCAAAATAAAAGAAACAGAAGGCCATGTTTATTTATCCATCAGTGACAAATTTTTAAGTTATTCACACAACCTACTGTTTGTCTATTTTTATAAATATATGGTATCATTCAAAAAGTGACACCAGTAATATATTGCCTGCATGTATCTAATGTAAAAAAGTGAAAAATTAATTAAATACCGCATAGTTCCTTTGTGTTTAAGTTTCCAACAAAAACATTTCTCTAGCTAAAAATTTATCATGAGAACTTCAAAAAGAATTGTACTGCCTGATTTTGGAAATTTTATTAATATTAAAAGCAAACAATGGTGCTTTAAATTTTCTATTATGATTAATTTGAAAATAACTAGATGTATAGATTATGCAATATGTTTTATGTACATTTGTGTGTGTCATATCTGTGAGTTTAAAAAACTATAGTAAAATTTATATTTAAAAACAATGAAAGCACCATATGTGAGCGGGAGAATGCCCAGTGCGGCACCCCTAGGGACTCTTGAAGCCAAGATAAATGTCCTGGGTCTGAGACTTTGTGGATCAACCCAAAGTAGGTAGGGATAGAGTCTATGTTGAACATAGGAGAGGCTCAGACAGACTCAGACTTTATATCAGTGGAAAGTGTGGGTGGAGACCTATGATTAACTCTAGACTCAACTAGTAGGATCTCCAGGATCACTATAGCCCACCCAATCATGGCGAATGGGGAGAAGTCAGGCCAGACCATCCCTCACTGTGAGAACAAGGACTCTTACATTGAGTTTGGTCCCAGAGGTATCCACTACCTATGGAGCCAGGGAGAGACCAAGACTCCAATTCTGTGGGAAGCACAGAGGGTGACCTGCACTTAATGCTGGATCCAGCCCCATTGATACCATCCATCTGCATAGAAAGAAAGACTCAGGAACTATTATTGCAGCAGGAAAGCTTCTGGTGGCACTTGGTGTCTACAAAGAGAAACTATAGAGGCCCAGACTGCTCAGTATTTATATATTTGTAGAGATGCACTAATTTGTAGTTGGTGTTGGGTTTTTTTGTTATTGTTGTTCTTTGTGTGTGTATGTGTGTGTGTGTGTGTGTGTGTGTGTGTGTATGAGTGTGTATACCTGTTTTCTTTTTTACCCTTGCCCCAAACCCTCTCCCAAGGTTCTTCCCATGAGCATACCTACTCTCTTCTCTCTATCGCTTTTCTTTATTTCTTTTTCTCTCTCTTCTCTTCTGTGTCTTGTATTAAGTCCACTTCATATCAATATACTAAAAACTCTATATTTGTTACTAGAATACCACTACATATTCACTGTATCTAATTTCTACTTTATGCTACCATACCAAACCCATTCTCTCCTTCTATTTCATCCTATCTGTGGCTTTAACCTATTTTTGCATTTACAACTTTATTTCCCTCCTCATTCAACCCTCACTATTGAACACAACACAACCTGCCCTTGGATATACCAGCTGGCACCTAAAGACTGAAAAAAATCTATCAAAAGCAACAGATACAAACATCTGAAATCATGAGAAGAAGGAATAACAAGGGAGCAATGAACACACAACACCACAATAACAGAATCTGACAAAACAGAATTGCAGGGATTTCCAGAAGGTCAAATCAGGAATATAACTGTAGAGATAATACAGGACTCCCAAAAAGAATTTAGAGAGAGTCTGAAAGAAATGAAGGATGAAATAATTAAAGTGAAGTCATAAATTCAAACTATAAACAATCAATTAGACCACATGGAGAACAGAATATTGCTTTTAGAAGATGATCACTCCAAAAATGAACCCATAGTATATAACTTAAAAAAACTGACAAATGACTTGGACAATGAAGAAATATGGGCCCATTTTAAAAGATCTAACCTAAGAATAATTGGCATAGAAGAGGGAAAGGAAGGTGAAACCAAAGGAATCAATAGTCTTTTCAAAGAACTAATATCAGAAAATTTTCTAAGCATAGAGCAAGAGGTGAATACACAGCTACAGGAAACTTATAGAACCCCCTTTAGACAAGATCAGAAAAAAGGTTCACTGTGCCACATAATAGCCAAACTGACAAATGTAGAAGCCAAGGAGAGAATCTTAAAGGCAATAAAAACAAAAGATCAAGTGACATTCAGAGGCAAACCAATTAGAATCATCTAGACTTCCCAAACCAAGTTATGTAAACCAGAAGGGCCTGGAATAGCACATTTCAAACTCTAAAAGAAAACAACTTGCAGCCCAAAATTTTCTACGCAGCAAAACTATCTCTCAAATTAGATAAGGAGATAAAAATCTTTTACAACAAACAGAACCTGAAGGAATTTCTGTCTTCCAAACCAGTACTAGAGAACATACTCAAAGAGATTAATTGCAAAGAAATAAATAATACATGCAAGAACCAGAGAAACAAGAATTTCCAACCAGCAAACAACTAAGCAAAGAAGTACAAACATTACCTCAAACAGAAGTTAAATTTCAATATGTCAGAAATTAAAAACCATCTCTCAATTATCCCACTGAACTTAAATGGCCTCAACTCCCCCAAAAAAGACATAAAGTGGCTAAATGGATTAAAAACCAGACTCATCTATCTGCTGCCTGCAAGAAACACACCTTACAAGTAAAGATAGTAACAAATTTAAGGTGAAGGGCTGGAGCAAGGTAATCCATGCCAACAGAATTCTAAGAAAAGCAGGAGTAGCAACTATGATATCAGATAAGTTAAACTTCAAACCCAAGCTTATTAGAAGAGATCAAGAAGGTCAATTTTTTACTGGTAAAAGAAACAATCCAACTGAATAAATAATGATAGTCAACATTTATGCCCCAAACACAGGTGCAGCTATGTTTATAAGACAAACTCTTTGTGACATTAAGTCACACACAAATCCCAACACAATGATACTGGGAGACTTCAACACTCCTCTCACACCATTAGACCCATCATCTAAACAAAAGGCCAGTAAAGATGCCTCAGACCTAAAGAATACCATCAACCAAATAGACTTATAGAATATTCCACCCAACCACAACAGAGTTCACATTTTTCTCAGCTGCTCATGGAACTTTCTCCAAACTAGACCACATGCTAGGACACAAAGGAAGCACTAAAAAATTCAAAATATGTGACATAATTTGGTGACATATGGTCTTTTCAGACCATAATGGAATGAAACTATAAATCAACTATAAGAAGACCCAGAGAAACCACATAAACATGTGGAGAATGAACACAGCACTGCTGAATGAAGAATGGGTCATAGAAGAAGTAAGGGAGAGAAATCAAGAAATTTCCAGAAACAAATTAAAATAGAGTTACAACATATCAAAACCTCTGGGACACTTTTAAGGCAGTATTAAGAGGAAAATTTATAGCACTGAGGGCTCACATAAGAACAGAAAATCACGAAATAAGTAACCTAATGACACACCTAAAAGCCCTTGATAAATAGAAGCAATCTAACCCCAAAGCCTGTAGAAGATAGGAAATTTTTGAAACCAAAGCAGAAAGAAATGAAGTAGAGAATAAAAAATACAAAAAATCAACAAAACCAAAATTTAACAGGATAGATAAAACACTAGCAATCTAATAAAAGAGAGAGAGAGAGAGAGACAGAGAGAATCAACTAATCAAGCCAAATTACAAAGAAATAAAAAAGGAGATACCATTACTGGCAGTGTAGAAATCCAGAGGATTATCGGAAAATACTTTAAAAAACTATACTCCTACAAAATGAAAAATCTGGAAGAAATCAACAACTTTCAAGATCAATACAATCTGCCTAAAATGAGTAAAGAAGATATAGAAAATTTATTTTTTAATTTATTTATATGTGGAACATATTAAAAATGGTATACATTTATACTGTGCTTGGTGCCCTCTCCCTCACCTTGGTTCCCTTTCCCCTCTCCCAAAAATGAGTGTTCAGGTTAACCATGCTATATTCATACATTTACACATGTTCTAATGTAGCTCCTCCATTAGTCAACCTCAGCCTTCTTCCTCTCCTATCCTTCCATTCTAGCTTTGCTGAGATTTCCCCTCCACTATCTGGAGTCTCTCTGGTATCCTCAGTGCTCCCTAGTTTGGGCATATTAGGGAAAACTTATGTCCTTTCTCTTTATATGCTTGGCTGATCTCACCTAACATAATGTTCTCCAGATGTTTTCATCTTCTTGTGAGTGGCATGATTTTGTTCTTCTTTATAGCTGAATAGAATTCCATTGTGTGTATTTCCCATAATTTTGCAAACCATTCATCTCTTGATGGAGACCTAGATTGGTTCCATATTTTGGCTATTATGAATTGTGCTGATATGAACATAGGTATGCATATGTTACTGTAGTTCTCTGATTTCAACCCCTATGGGAAAATCCCCAGGAGTGATAGAGCTGGATCCTATGATGGATCTATTCCCAGTTTTCTAAGAAATGTCCACACTGATTTCCATAGTGGCTGAACTAGTTTGCACTCCCACCAACAGTGTAAAAGAGTTCCTCTTTCCCCACATCCTCACCAGCATTTGCTGTTATTTGATTTCTTTATGCTTGCCACTCTGATTGGGGTTAGATGGAATCCTAACATAGTTTTGATTTGCATCTCCCTGATGGCTAATAATGTAGAACATCTTTTCATGTATCTACTAGCCATTTGTATCTCTTCTTTTGTGAAGTGTCTATCCAGTTCAGTTGTCCATTTCTTGATTGGATTATTTGTTTTGCTAGTGTAAAGTCTTTTGAGCTCTTCGTATATTCTGTATATTAGCCCTCTATCCCAGTGGTGGCTGGTAAAGATCTTCTCCCATTCTGTAGGCTTCCTCTTTAGGTTCTTAGTGGTTCTTTTGATGAGAAGAAATGTTTTACTTTGATTCTATCCAACTTGTTAATTCTTGCTTTAATTTCCTGTGCTTTGGAGGTCTTGTTGAGAAGTTACTGCCTGTGCCTATAGGTTGGAGTGTTGAGCCTATGCCCTCTTCTAATAACTTCACAGTCTCTGGTCTAATTTCTAAGTCTTTGATCCATCTTGAGTTGATTCCTATGCATAGTGAGAGGTAAGGATTTATTTCTGTCTTTCTAAAAATGGATAGCCAGTTCTCCCAGCACCATTTTTTGAAAAGGCTGTCTTTTCTCCAGCTTATGAGTTTGGCCCCTTTGTCAAAGATCAATTGACTATAGGAGTGTGGGTTTATTTCTGTATCTTCTATTCTGTTTCACTGGCCAGTATGCCTGTTGTCCCAATACCATGCTGTTTTTACTACTATTGTTCCATAGTATAATTTGAAATCTGAGATTGTGAATCCTCCTGCATGATTCTTATTGTTTAGAATTGCTTTAGCTATTCTGGGTCTTTTCTTTCTCCATATAAAATTCATGACTGAAAGAATTTCCTCTAAAATCAGGAACACTATCTCCTTTTCAGTATAGTCCTTGAGACTCTTGCCACAACAATAAGAGAAGGAAATCAAAGGAATTCAAATAAGAAGAGAGGAATTAGAACTATTCTTATTTTCAGATGACATGATTCTTTATCTAGAAGACCCAAAGGAGTCAACCAAAAGACTTCTGGAGCTGATTAACCAATTCAGGAAAGTTGCAGGACACAAATCAACCTAAATAAATCAGGGTTTTTTTTATTTTTTATTGGTGCATTATATTCATACATCACATTGGGGTAAAAAAGTTATGTGTGCATACATGTACACATCACTGATTTAATCCCTACCCAATTTCCAAACCCATTCCCTCCCCAACCCTCCTTCCCTTGCTTGGCTTAGTGGTTGACTTCAATATGTTTAAGTATATTATGTGTTTTAGAGATTTTCCTTCTTTCTCCCTCCTTTCTCCTCCTTTAGGTTGTGTTGTTTGCTCCTCTATAGGATTTCTGTTTTCATCTAGAGTTCCTCTTATAACCCATTTCTCCCTAGCTCTCACATATTAGGGAAAGCATGTGATTTCTTATTTTTTTGTAACTGACTAATCTCACTTAGCATAATGTCCTCCAGTTCCATACATTTCCCTGAAAATGATGTAATTGAGTTTTTTTTAATGGCTGAGTAAAATTCTATTGTGTACATATCCAACAGTTTTGTAATCCATTCATCTTTTCTTTATGCCAAAAGTAAATCCGCAATGAAAGAAATAAAGAAAACAATTCCATCCACTATAACCTCAAAACCAATAAAATAACTAGGAATAAACCTAACCAAAGATGCAAAAGATCTCTGCAAAGAAAACTATAAAACATTAAAGAAAGAAATTGAAGAAGAACTTGGAAGATGGAAAGATCTCCCATGTTCTTAGATAGGCAGAATAAATATCATCAAAATGACCATTCTGACAAAATTTATCTATAGATTCAATGAAATTCCCATTAAAATACCAATGACATTCCTTATAGACCTAGAAAGATATAAGAAATTTAAATTAACCAATAGCAATCAAAAATATTGAAACAGGAATAAAGAGCCTATCATCAAATAAAAGCCCAGGATGAGATGGCTTTCCTAGTTAATTTTATAAAACTTTTATAGAAGAGCTAATCCTAATACTCCTCAATCTATTTTGTAATAGAAAAGAAAAAAAAAGGGACTCAACCTAATACATTCTATGAAGCCAACATCACTTTAATACCCAAACCAAATAAAGACAGCTCAAGGAAGGAAAACTATAGGCCTATATTTTTCATGAACTTGGATGCAAAACTGCTAAACAAAATACTAGCAACACACATTCAAAACCACATCAAGAAAATCAATACACCATGACCAAGTAGGGTTCATCCCAGGGATACAAGGCTGATTCAACATACAAAAATCAATCCATGTAATTCATCATATAAACAGAATCAAAGACAAAAAACACATGATTATTTCAATAGACACTGAAAAAGCATTTAACAAAATCCAACATCCATTTATGCTAAGAGCACTGCAGAAAATTAGAATAAAATAAATATATATTAACATAACAAAGACAATCTACAATAGGCCCACAGCCAATATCATATTAAATGGGGAAAAACTGTGAGAACGTCCCCTAAAAATAGAAACAAGACAAGGATGTCCATTATCACCACTCCTCTTCAATATAGTAATAGAGACTCTAGCCAGAACAATAAGGCAAGAAAAGGAAATCAAAGAAGTACAAATAAGATAAGAAAAACTCAAACTTTCACTATTTGCAGATGACATGATACTATAATTAGAAGATCCAACAAACTCAACCCAAAGACTTATAGAACTTATCAACAAATTCAGCAAAGTGTCTGGATACAAAATCAATCTTAAAATATCAGAAGCTTTTCTGTACACCAACCATAAATCCATTGAAAAAGAAATCAAATCCAGAAAATACTTACACCCAGGATTTCCCACAAAAAAATAAAATACTTAGGAATAAACTTAACCAAGGAGGTATAAGATCTCTACAAAGAAAATTATAAAACACTGAATAAAGAAATCAAAAATCTTAGAAAATGAAAAGATCTTCCATGTTCATGAATAGGAAGAATAAATACTATCAAAATGGCTATACTTCAAAAAGTTAACTAAAAATCCAAAGCAATACCCATTAAATTACCAAGATCATTCCTCACAGACATAGAAAAATCAGTCATTAAATTAGTTTGAAATGACAAAAAAACAAACCAAAACAAAACAAAAAAACAGAATAGCCAATGTAGTTCTCAGCAACAAAATCCTTGCAAGAGGAATCATAATACCTGACTTAAAACTATACTACAAAGCCATAATAATAAAACAGTGTGGTACTAGCACAAAAACAGACATATAGACCAGTGGAGCAGAATAAAGAGTCAGAAACAAATCCACACACAGCCAATTAATTAAAAGGAGCCAAAAACATATGCTGGAAAAAAATATAGCCTGTTCTACAAATGGTGTTGGCAATACTGGCTAACCATATGCAGAAAAATGGAAATAAATTCCACTGTCTTACCTTGTAAAAGCGTCAATTCAAGATGGATCAAAGACTTGGCAATTAGACCAGAGTCCTTGAGCTCCTTGAAAAGGGCATAGTTCCAACATTGCAACACATAGGCACTGGTAAAAACTTTTCCAATAAGACCCCAATAGCACAAAAAATTAAAAGGTGAATCAATAGATGGGATTGCATTAAACTGAAGAGCTTCTGTACAGCAAAGAAAACTATCAAGAACCTCAACTGAGAGCCAACAGAATGGGAGATTTTTGCAAACTACTCCTCCAATAAAGGACTAATATCTAGATTTACAGAAAACTTAAGAAACTCAGCACTAAGAAAAAAAATGACCCAGTCAAAAAATGGGCAAGTGAACTAGACACTTCAGGAAGGAAGAAATTCAAATGGCCAATAAATGCATGAAAAAATGCTCAACATAATTAGCAATCAGAGAGATACAAATCAATACTACCCTGAGATTCCACCTAACTCCAACTAGAATGGCAATCATTCAAAACATAAATAGCAGCCAAGCGTGGTGGCACACACTTGTAATCCCCACACTTGGGAGGCTGACACAGGAGGATCGCACAGCCTCATCCGGCTTAGAGACCCTGTTTCTAAATAAAAGATATAAAATAGGTCTGGGAGTGTAGCCCGGAGGTAGAAGGCCCCTGGGTTCCATCCCCAGTACCACCACCAAAAAAAAAAAAAAAAAAAAAAAACACCAATAGCAACAAATGCTGGAGAGGATGTTGTTGAGAACTGGAAACTCTAATTTGGTGGGATTTCAAATTAGTGCATCCACTTTGAAAAACAGTATGGAGGATTCTCAGAAGAATGAAAATGAACTTATCATATGATTCAGGAATACCACTCCTGTGTATCTACCCAAAAGAAAGGAAACCAAACTACCAAACTAATGCATGTGTATATATGTTCATAGCTGCTCAGTTCACCATTGCTAAACTATGGAACCAGCCAAGATGTCTATCAACAAATGAATAGACTAAAAAACTATGTGATATGTACGCAATATAATTTTATTCAGCTATAAAGAAAACCACAATAACGTCATTCACAGGGAAATGAATGGAACTGGAGGACATTATGCTAAGTGAGAATAGTCAGTTACCAAAAAATAAGAAAGCAGATGTTCTCCCTAATATGCAAAAGCTATGGAGAAAATGGGTCAAAGGAAGAACTCTAGATGAAGAAGGAGATTCTATATATGAACAAATAAGGTGATCTAATTGAGAGAATGGGAAGGCAGAAGATGGAAATTCTCTAATGGACATGATGTACTTTAACAAACATATCAATGTCAAAAAAGGGCTAATTGGGTGATGTTTGCATGTATGTCTCCACCATCTTGCATTCCATTAAGATTTACCAATAAAATTAATAAAATTACAATGAGCAGGTGGTGGTAACATACCTCCAAAATTCCTTCAAATCTCCATATCAAAATGAACTATGGAACTAGAGAATAAAATAAAATTAAAAAATCCAAGGGCTACATTGATAGCAAAGCTAGTTGACAAGATGTTCTCAACCATCTCAAAAACACACAGGTAGGTACAAATTACCAAACACTACAAGGGCTCCTGGGGTCACTGCCAGTGAAGGGAAAAATCAGAAGGAAGCAAAGGATGTTTAATGGACCTGAAAACAAGAAAAGCCTAAAACAGCTGGCAGAAATCCCCTGGATTCTTGGTAGGCCAACTTGAAAATAAGTGCAGGACAAGGAGGAGCTATCCCCCATTGCAAGTGAGTCCAAGCAGTTAGGACTAAATCTTGAAGAGGACAAACCAAGCCCTCTGAATCATAGAAAGCAATCAGCCAGGCACCCTAGCTCCTAAAATATGAGCAGAATACAGTATAATGTACAACACTACACCTAATAAAATTATATTGCATTATGGATTTTAGTTAAATAAGTAGATTTTATCTCTTCTTGTCACAAAAATAGTATGTGAGATGATAGTTATGTTCCTCTGCTTTATCATTTTACTATCTATGTGTATTCTATAACATGTTGTAAACCTTAAATATACGCAAGATAGTTTATTTTGAAGAAAAGGAAAATTTTTTCAGATAAAAGTCTTGGGTGTAGTGGGCTGAAAAAAAACAAAAATTTTCAGTTGATGAGTGGCAACATTATTAATTGAAACAGCAAAAAGAGGACATATTATCTCTATACTTCTTTTTATTTCACATAAAATAAAATACACAAGAGGAAAAGATAAATTTTGATTCAAAATTATTATAAAATTAACAAAATAAGGATGAAAATTATGCTTCTACAAACATTGAGAGCATTCCAGGAAAACACACTCGCAAAACAGATCAAACTACAGCCATTCTTGTTTCAAACCAAACTAAAAAGCATTAATAAAAATGATCAAAGATATGGAAGAATAACATAAAGCATAATTAGAAACACTCAGAAATTAGGAGATACAACCCAGGAAATAATTAAAAATCAAGTAAAACCAGAAATTATAGTCAAATTTATTACAATTTTTTTTATCCAGAAAAAAACAGCAATGTAGAAGCTGATGATATCTAGAAATTTCACTGTAGTGAGGCTGATATCTCTTAGTTCTCAGAACTAAATGCTAACCTTCCATTCTCTGAGAAGAGAACAGAAATCAATCATGCCAAAGAGGCTGATATCCTAGAAATCACTTCCAATCCTTCCAGTCACTTTACTGGGTAAAGTGTCACCATGAGCAGAAAGCCAGTCCCCCGTGATGATGATTTACAATTGGAAAGTAGCTGTGGGACAGATTTACTGTTGCCCTGTTCACACCACTCTGTGTCTATCACCAAAAAATATTTTTCCTGTAAAAAGCAATGTTAGGAAAGGACATGTACATCAGAGCATGTTAATAAACCCCCTTCCTTTTCCTCTTCAGATCAAGTGGGCTATTAGGAAAAGGGAAAAACATATTAAAAGAATGAATGAAATATCAAAGTCATCTAAGCTTATAGGGAGAGAATAAACATTTCGGCAAATGCTTCAGCAGTTACTAGAAATATTATTTTAAATTTTAAGGTACAGTGATAATTACAAGAATGATACATCTAAAGAGAATATATAAAAATATGCATTTTCCTTATTCTCAAACACTATGACTCTACAAATAATAAATAATAATAACAGCTCCCATGTATTGATCACTATGTTGAAAAGCCATGCACTAAAGTGCTGTACATAAATATTATCATTAATATTCAGAAAAAGACTAGAAGGCTAGAGTCTAGAAATTAATTTACCAGTCACATTGCTTATTATCTTGTTATACTAAAAAAATGTTGTTTCAGCTGTTGTTTTGAAGATAATTCTCCTGCCATAAAGATTAGACCAAATAAAAATTTTCCAAAGGAGGTTGCTGACTACGTTCCAAAATTCTTAGGTTGAAACTTATTCGCCAGTGCAATAGTGTTGGAAAATTAGGTGTTAGAAAGTAGGGTCTTTGGGAAGGACTAGTATCCTTAAAAATAGACCTGAGTAAGTTTGTTTACCTAGCCAACATGTGTAGAGGCAGCAGAAAAGCACCATCTTTGTGTGTGTGTGTGTGTGTGTGTGTGAGTGTGTGTGTGTGTGTGTGTGTGTGTGTGTGTGTGCAGTACTAGGGCTGGAACCCAGGAGCTTTCTACCTCCGAGCTATACTCCCCAACCTTATTTTTTATTCTTTATTTTGAAACAGGGTCTCACTGAGTTGCAAAGATCATCACTAAGTAGCTGAGGCTCTGGTCTCAACCTCCAGAATGCTGGAATTACAAGTGTGCGCCACCATGCTCGGCCAAAAAGCACCATCTTTGAAAAAGGAAGCAAGCCTCTCTAAACTAGACCTGCTGACACCTTGATCTTGGACTTCATAGCCTGAGTAACTCTGGGAAATATATTTCTGTCATTTATTCATTCATAAATTACCAGATCAAAGTGAATTTGTTATAGCTGCCTTAAATAGACTAAGACAAAGGTTTCAACATATTGTGCTTAACAACCTCTCACAATTATCTATGCAAGTGACTCTGGACTCTGTAGGTCTTTTGTGAGAGAGTCCATAGGGTTCTTCTTAAGTCCTAGCCAAGACAACTACTTGAAGAGAAAAACTAAAGATGCTAAACATATGGCTTGATTCTCAGGAATGGAAGAAGAAGTAAACTATTAAGCCATTATAGAGATTCATCTGACCTTTCCAAATGAGTTTACGGGGAAATATCCTCAAAAGGAGAGGGATGCTCCAAAGGAGGAATAAAAATGTCCAGGAGAAAGACAAAATATGATAGTTCTAAACACCTAACATGTTCAGAAAAAAACAAAATCAGTCCGTGCCAGTACTAGCCCAATGGGAGGTTCGTAGACAACTTTCCTCTCCTCCTTCCTCAGTGGTCAGAAACGACTATGGTGAGCAATGGTGAAAGGAACATCGAAGGCTCAGGTGAGAGAAAGGAATACAGCTCCTGCCCTGACAAGCATCCTACCTGCCACAGGAGGGGGCAGAAGGCCCCTTGTAGATAAAATTATGAGTACTGAATATTACTTAGTATTGATCATGCTAATTATTAACTGAGTGCTTTTGGTTTTGTATTTTGTCGTTTAACTGAAATGAACGATGCTTTATTATTTGAGAGTCAGGAAAAATGTCATTGGGCCTGTGGGGATAGAGAAAGAAGCAGCCCAGGGACAAATCTAAATAGAGAGGGGAAACTAATAATAAAGTTGTTTTATGGTTACATACCCTGAGTCATGCTTATTCCACATAAGAATTACATTCACACTTGTGCTTTCTGGCCAAGCGTGGACTTTGTGGCTTGTCAGTGGAATGATTATTTTCGCCATCATTCTATTGCCCTGAAATACCTCATATATAACCCCTCTTCTTATGCAGAGAAGCTACAGCTGACATTGTTATCATTCACATGCCAAAATGGTGTTTTACGGATGCTGACTTACAGTTGTTTTTCAGGGTGCTATTTTTATTCTGAAAGGCACTTGCCTGCTGCGAGTTGCCTACAAAATGTCATCCCACTCACAACTCAGATGCGATTGTGCTTTTCTATTATTTCTATCACTTATACTGAATTTATTTACTTACTCTATATGCCATGTATATTCATATACATACATATATAATCATACATATATACACAAATACATATGATCACATACATATAATCAAAGTCATACTAGAAGTAAATATATAAAACATTTATAGTGATCATATATGTATACACACATATATATAATGTGTCATATATTTACCTATGTACTCTCTCTCTATTTAGCTTGCATTCTACTTTCTTAGAAGACAGGTACTTTAACACATTCTATTTCAAATCAATCCATAGTGTCTGATAGAATTCATACGTACCCAAGAAATATGAAAATTTAGAAACATTAGTAATAAATTAGTAAACCATGTTTCACTTTGTGATCTCAAATATGTGTTTCTACTTCTGCGTAAGCTTGGCAGAACAAATCATTTTCTAACTCTATGCTAAAGAAAGCTTTCAAATAAAGATGCCTTCAGCTGTGTTCTTTAATATAAAAGTCTATATAAGTATACCAATGATCTACTATAATTAATTATTTTTAATTATTTTGTAGAACTGGGGTTAAACCCAGGGGTACTCTATGTGAGGTACACCTTTACCACTATTTTATATAATTAATTTTAATTGACAACTTTAAATTATGTATATTTTCATGTGCATGTTTTAAAATATTTAAACATTGTGGAATGGCTAAAACAAGTTAGTTAACATATGTGTAAATTTCACATACTTATTTTTTGTGGTAAAAACAAACAATTACTCAGGAGATTTTCAAGAATAATGACTATAATCCTCATTCATTATAAAATATAACTCACTTGAGCTTATTCTACTGTTATCTAACAAAAATTCTGCATCCTTTGACTAACATCTCCCCAAACCTCTCAAGTCTTCTCTGGCCTCTAATAACCACCATTCTAGCCTCTACTTCTATAAGGTTAAGATTTGGGGATTCCACATATGCATGTAGTATTTGTCTTTCTGTATCTGGCTATCTGATTTAACACAATGTCTTCTAGGTTCATCCAAGTTACTGCAAATGACAGCATCTCCTTTTTAAAACTGAACAGTAGCCAGGCATAGTGGTACATTTTTGTGTTCCCAGTGCTTGGGAGGCTGAGATAGGAGAATTGGAGGTTTGAGGCCAATTTGTGGCAAATTAACTAGGCCTTATATCTAAATAAAAAAATACAAAATGCAAGGGGACAAATTAATGATAGAAGGTCCCTAGGTTCAATCCCCCTTAACAAGACAAAAATTAAAACTGAATAGTATTTCATTGTGTATGCATACTACATTTTCTTTATCCAGTAATAGGTTGATGGATATTTCAATTGACTCTCTATCTTAGCTACTGTGAATAATACTGCAATGAACATTCACATTTAGATATCTCTTAGGATAGTGATGTAATTTCCTACATATTAATAGCCTTTCACATCAAGTTTTTGAAATATGGAAAAATAGGGTAGAATAGTACAAGAGAAGAAAATTAGTCCTCACATTAGAAAATTACTGGCATAATAGTATTTTTCTTCCATCAAAAAAGGGCAGATGGTCATATTTATATAATTCACATAGATTTACATTTAGACCAAAAGTTCTACTTACACATTTATTTTTAATTTTGTTCCATGTACGTTAAGCTTCCTGCAGTTATGAGATGGTTGTTAACAGTAAGTTTGCCTTATTACACAGAATTTTGCTCTTTCTTCTCTCACATGAATGACACTCAATAAACAAAAATCTATGAGGATCATTTGTTCATTGTTTCTTATTCTATTATTTACTCAATAAATACTGAGCACATTCTAGTTTTTAGGTGATGTGCCTTTAAAGTTCTAGCATTTCACTCCACACACCATAGGCACTTTAACACCAGGCCCCAGATCACTGTACCTAGTTTCTTAAAAGCCTGAACATGCAGTGACTTGATTTGCATGTGTCATAGTGAACTCCGCCACCTCCTTATACAACTCCTGCTAGAATATTGCTTTTTACTTATAGTTATCTCCTCTTCTCTCCTAAGTTCAACAATTACTTCAATTTTAAAAAGCTCAGTAGCAAGACTGTTTGCAAAGTCTGCCATAGCTCTTGATCATTTTCTGGCTGCTATTTTCATAAAGCATGTGAATCCTGTACATTTTCACAAGTCAGGCACTTCTATTGAAAGCGAACAAGTTTGGATAAACATATGGTTAGATGAGGTAGTGATATTATAATAGCTAGTAATTGTGATATATTTATGGGTACTCCAATCAGGAAGCTAAAATTTATAATTATTTACTTTTGCTTTTTGTCTTTCTAAGCTCAAGGTAAAGAAAATCAATAGTAAAGAGTTGAAAATTATCTCTAGAAATTAAGTACAATAGAAGAGTATGATTCAAGTCATTATGATGTGAATAACTGCGTTCTACAGGTGAATGGAAAAAACCACCATACAATGTTCTCTTTAAGTGTTGCTGGGATGGATAAGACATAAAACATCAATTTCTGTAGAATAAACATGAGCAAGGAGGAAAAGAAAACATGTAGAGGAGTTGAAAAGGGTAAAATTAAAGCAGGCCTTGTTCTAGGAAGGAGAATTTACAAAGTGGTTCAGGGAAGAGGTAATAAATGTGAACTTAAAATAAGAATGGCTGAAATGCCATTGAGGCAGGAGTTTACATCAAGATTGGACAACAGCCAACCAATTGGTTTGGTTGAAGCAGAGTCTTGGTTTCGGATTAATGGGAATGGAATCAGAACATTACATAGAGCTAGAAAATTCAGATTTGACAAAAAGCACACCAATCTTGACTTGAAAAATCAGAATATAAGTGGAAAAGTAGACGCACTAGAAAATATATTTATTCTTTATTTAGGCCTATTCTTAAGTAAAGTTGTGTCCACAATGTTTATATAAGGGCCTATTTTCTAGTTGGTAAGTTACTGATCTGAAAGTACATCATAATACTTTTCCAAAATTTCTTATCAGAGAATGTTAAGTAAAATTAATGACCATTAGTTTCCATATAAAGTAGAAGTAATGTTTATTTCACCTCATATTTTCAAATCATTTTCTTCCAATAGCCACATAATTTGCATAAAAATAATATAAAGAACGACAATCACAAATATCCATTGTCTTACCCTTAACATCATTGAGCAATGAGCCAAAATTTTCTTGTCTTTATGTTAAATCACAATCATATTATGAAACATTAATTAACTTATATATCATTGTCTGTGTAGAAACATTTATTTTCCTTGTTTAAATAACAACAAAATCACAGCAAATAATCACTGATTTAATCAAACAGCAAACACTCTTAAAAATTTAACAAACACTCTTAGCTGGGTTTTCATTTTAAATACTTTTAGCTGGTTACAAATTTCTTAGAGGTAATATAAAACAGGAAAATATATACCATAAAAATATTTTTGTATCACCAAACTGCATAACCCTTGCCTCTGATGATGTTTGCCATCCTGATCTTTTTCTGAAAGCTGATAATAAAACCAATTAGATTTATTTCATATAACTACTTAATCATTATAGAACACAATACTGTGAGTAAAATATTAGAACTAATAAGGCAATGTTCTGCTATGAGTATGTTTATAAGAATATAATGTACTGGATGGCAACAGGGCCCAAGTCAAATATAAAACATCTTGTTAAATGATACAGTTTTTCAGTTTTACTTTATTACTAAAAATTCATGGTCATTTTATTTTATCTGATTACATCTGGCTACTTTGCCTTAGTATGGGAAAAACATAATTAAATAAAAATTTATAAAGAAAAAATTACTTTTCTATAAATTTTTGTTTCTCTAATACTTGTGGCAATGGAAAAGTAGGTTTGCTGGCATATAGAATTATATGGATCAAATAATCTCTTTGTTTTGTCCTGTCTATTCTTTTTTCATATAAACTATTGAATCACCTTGCCTAATTAAAAAAAACTGTATAGATTTTTATTTGGCTAGCATTTAACTTAAAAATAAACTCAACTATGTTTGACATATTAATGAAATTAAACATTTGATATATTAATGATATCAAACTTTTCACCCAAATATACATGACATGCTTTTCCGTTTGTGCAATATTCTGTCATAGGTTGTATTCCCCAGAAAAAAGACACTGTGATGATAGACTTCATACAGAAAGTTTAGTGGGGTGTGTCTCATCTCTGGAACATCTGTGACAGACTGAGGAAAGAAGTATTGAACTTTGGGAAAAGCTGAACTACCATGGTAGTTGTAGAAGAAGCTTTGGCCACATAAATGAGGAGCACTTCAGAGATCCCTCAGATTAACACAAGGCCTCTGCATTTCTGCATTGACCAGTCATGGGATATAAGCTTCCCATAGGGAAGGTTGTAGCTGGGTAGATCATTTCCCTTAGGCTGAAGAGAATTCTCATTGATAAGTAACCAATACTCTTAGCAATTCAGAGAACGAGTGCCTTATTCAAACCAGAGGGATGTGGTATGTGCACCATGTGATTAACTACTATTAACACTTTTCCTGTTCTGTGTAATGAAAGATCCAGCTCACCATTCCCAAGGAGTTAGCTTTTTGTTACTGTGACCAAAATATATGAGAACAATAATTAGAAAAGGAAAGTTTTATTTGGCTTCATGGCTTCAGAGGTTCAGTCCATAGTTGGCTGGATCCAAAGCAAAAACTTTGTGGCAGCAGCGTATGATGGAGAAAAGATGCTCAGCTCATGGAAGCCAGAAAGTAGAAAGAGAGCAAGAGAGAGAGAGACCAGAGATAGATATGGTCCAAGACTATCTTCCCAGTGGCTCACCTTTTCTATCCACACCCCACCTCTGAACCTTGCTGCATTTGGTATTAGGCTTTTAATACATAAGCTGCTGGGGTGGCATTCCAAATCCAAGCCATAACAGGTACAAAGCTCTGTCTTCGTGACCTTCTTAGCTTGTGACTATTGAACATTCCCATTTAGCATAAATATTGAACAAAGGAGTATCAAGAGACATCCAGTGAACCATCTAAGTTACATTATTCCCTGTCCCCATTGTGTAACAGTCTCCCTACCTTCTATTAATTGAGACATATTTCTTTGCCTGTTGGTCTCTTGGTCTATAGTCTAGAGTGGCCAATCATATACTTAGGTTTGATAAGACTATTACAATGATCAATAGTGCAAATATTACCCTTCAAAGACAAAGACGTCAGACATCATGAAAAGTCTAGAGTTGTGGGGGGAAAGGGAAGCAAAAATCTATCAAGAGGATTCTTGGGGATGTCAATAATCAGAGCCACTCCTTGCATGATCCAGGTTTCTACTACATGTTAAAGAAAAATCATTATATAGAAGTTGTTACTTTGTGTATATCTTGGGGGATGGCATTCCATCTTTGTGAGATATTATCCCCAAGGTGGTGACACTGGTGTCATAGCTGAGCCATTACATAACTCACTCAGGCTGGTAACACTTAGGTGGTCATTGTGGAACCAATTTTATTCTGCATCCCTTCTACTATTAAGTGCCCTCTTGCATTGCTTATACTAAATCATGAATTTTTGTAATCAGCATTTCCATTTTTAATGTATCAATCTTATGACTCAATAAGTCTAAATAAAATTCATAATGAATGGTTCTAGCTGCATGGCGTTCTAATCTCTCATGGACAAGCACTTTTTCTTGATGAGGGATCATGAGTCCAATGCATGAGAAGAGTATTTAAGTATTGTTATGGCTTTATTCTACAACTAGAGAGGTCTATGTGATGATACTCCCTTTCATTAGGGTTTTCCATAAAATCCACATGACAGCTTTAGCATGTCAATTCATCTAAGCCATCTGATCACATCTTCTGTCATCTACCATGGCAGGTATATTGTTTTTTGTTTACAATGTGCTTTGGTGCTTTTTTCAAGTTTTGAAATGTCTCCTAGCAACATTTCACATAAGCTCTGTTTTACATAATTCTTGCCAAGGTATGAAATTCTTTATCAAAGAAAAGCATTCTCAAGTCAATAAACTCTTCCTGTCCAACTTTATGCTTTGGCCAGCACTCGCAAAAGCCAATCAAAACTTACCTTCCTGGAACTTTCCAACATATCTTGGCTAGGTCCATCAAATCTTTCAATGTATAGTTTATTTTATCCCTAGAAAGCTCAGAATTTTCCAAGATGAATGATACATGCTCACTGTAACTATTAGTATGTATACAGGAAAGGATGTGTTGGGCCATGCAAAGAAAAGTCTTTACATTTTATTTAAGCAAGATGAGAATTTTGGCATTTATAGCAAGGAGTAAGACACTCCTGCAAACCAAAGGGAATAAGTGGAGAGGGGCTCCAATACTGTTGAAGATATCAACTCAGATATCCCATTCCAAGGCTCAGGATCCTTCTCCTTCCCAAACAGGGCCAGTGCATAAGCAAACTTCCCATATTGAGAACTCAGCCTTCTTTGGAATTTTAATTTAAGTCCTAGGCAATATCATCAGCTTTTTAATTTCTAGGCTGCAAGAAATAAGTCCCCTTTTGTACACAATGAAAAAGCTCTTCTATCTTTTATATTTTACATTAAATTCGTGATTAACCACTCTTCAGATTTTATTATAACTTTCAAAAATATAGCTTGTACTCATCATAGATTCCATAGTACTTGTAATTATTATTTCCTCAGAACTTCTCAAGCCCTAAAAATATTTCACCTGCTAATTCCTTTTCGTATTTTCCATAGCAGTTTACCACTGGTGGAAATGTTAGCATCCACATCCCCAGGGTGTGCCAGAGCTTATCTGCATTCCATTTACCACCAGTCATGGTGTCCTCATCATTCATGAGGCCTCACTAGTTCTATTAGCCCAATGTAGAGTTTCATTTTCCAGTCCACTCTTGGGAATAACTGTTTTAGTTCAAATGTCCTGAGAGACAGAGGTTCCTATTGTAAATTTCCATGCATGTTTTTTTGGAGAGTACTATTAAAATCACCTGTAAGAGAATGAGAGCTACAGATCTGGGCAGAAAAAGAAACTGAACGGAGATGCAGAGCCCTGGCTGATTCCATCATGAGCTCAGAAGCTTGCATGTTTTTCAGAGCTATCCCTAATTGAGGTAAGGTGATAAGCCTGTGTTACGCCGTGTGTGTGTGTGTGTGTGTGTGTGTGTGTGTGTGTGTGTGTTACTGAGTATTGAACACAGGAGTATTACATCTCTGAGCTACTCACCCAGCCCTATTTTATTTTTTTAGTTTGAAAAATTATCTTGCTAAATTGCTAAGGCTAGCATCCAGTCTATAATCCTCCTGTCTCCATCTCCCAAGTACTGGGATTACAGGTATGCACTATCATGCCCAGCTATGTCATGACATATTGACTAGATATTTCATGTATTCTTCTCAGAATGTAATTCATCCTTTGAACCATAATACTGAATGTCAGATTACAATGAAGCTACAGCTAAAAATTGTCAGTCTAATTTGAAGAAGAAAATAGAACCTTTTGAAGATATTAAAAACTAAGAAAATTAGTTCCATGTACCCTTTTAAAAAAGTTTATTGAGAAAGTGTTCAATAAAAAAAATTGAGAAAGATATGAGTTTTCAACACTGGAAAGCCTTAAAGAAAATTCATAGATAATAGATCAGCCTCAGTCAGTGCCATCCTGAAGAACATACCATGGTTTCTCCAAAGGCCCAGGTAACAAAATTATCTCACTATTGGATATCAGAAGGACCAATGTAAAATTTGTTCACTACCTTAAATTCTAAGTATGCATAATAATAAAGACCTACTTGTTTGCTTTACTTTAAAAGTAAAGGCAAATACTACTCAATAAAAATGTTAAAAAATATAAATTAGGTTTACAAAAGAGGATATCCAAATAGTTACTAAATATGAAGTGTAAAAATAAAGAGGTTCCCTCTGGAACCTATCTTTTTCAAAGATTAAAAAGACTGAAAATCTAAAGTATCATGTAGGTGGCAAAATATGGTTCTCTGGCATTGTTGCTAAGTGTACAGATTATTTTAATAATTATCAACTTTAACAAAGTGCAAAACATTTAAGCTGGCAAACAGTCTCAGAGATATTCATGATAATTTTGTTTGCAAGTCCAAGAAATTTTTTTAAAAATCTCAATAATCAAGAAGAGGATATTGGATATAGGATATATTCTAATATATGTGTATATATTATAAAATATGTATTTTACTATAGAATTTCAAAATGAAATGCTATGTAGCCAATAACAAAGTTACTATAGACAACAATGCCACTGTGATGTTTCAGTAGTATATTTTAAAGACAGAAAAAGCATATTACTAATTAACAGGTATTATGTGGGCCAAATTTTACAAAATTAATATTCTGACACATCCCCCACACTCAAACTTAGCTTTTACTTCTTTTGGAGGCAATTGCTTAGATTCAGAGGCTGACTCTGGAAGAAAACTTTTCTTTCCATCCCCTGCTGCTTCTTCTGTGCAAAAGAATATATATACATATATAAATATATACACATATATATGCACACATATACAATATGTACATATATACATATACAATAAGAATATGTATACTGCATACATAGTATGTATATATGCATATTATTAGAATATACATATATGTATGTATCATATACATACACATACATACACACACATACACACTAGTAAGGCTTTTACTCTATGTAGGACTAAGAATTTTTGACATGCATTTCTGTACATAAGGAGAAATTACTGGCAAAAGAAGAAAGAATGTAGTAGAGCAAAATATGGAGAAGTCAGGCATAAACTGATTTAACTGGTTTATTTCTTGTGATAAGAGGTATGAAAAAAGTAAAAACTGGGTTTGTTTGTAGAAGTTTGCTTTTTGGATGATTAAAAATCATAGATTCTGTGATATTCTTGGGGGTAAGTTAGCACTCTGGACGCAGGTGACACCATGTGGGGAAGGCCATTCTCCTCATCTAAAACAAGAAGCCCAGCTTTGGCACCCTGAGGATTGGTGACTTCCATTTATTTTTTGCAAACTAATTCAGTTAGAGAGCATATATTGAGCATCTATTTCATCAGAGTCCCTGCTTTTACTGCTGGGGATCTAAAAGTTAACAAGACACATCCATTTGCTGTTTCTGTGGAAGTAAAACAATTACCAAGTTACAAAACAAAAGCATGTATTGTATAAGCATAGATTATATCATATGTCATATTAGATGCCATATTATAATATATATTAGATTATAACAAATGAAATACTCATAAATGTGAAGAAAAATAAATCAGAGAAGGAACGGTTGGTAGTGAAGAGGTAAATTTAGTTAATTGGTCTAATATGGAAAAATTTTAACAGATGTCTGAATGAAGACCTAGAAGGGCTTGCAGATAACTATAGGTGAGTATGTCAGAAAGAAAAAAGCATTTGGTAATTGAAGGAAGTTTTAGAATCTCCTGCTAAGGAACCTATGGAATGCCGTGTGGTTAGAGGGAAGTGGAAATGGGTAAGGCCAGAGGGCCAAGCCTGGGTGAGAGCTCACTCTAGCCCTATGGAAAGCATGCCACAGTAGCTCACTTAGATTAAAAAAAATGTTTCCTGTGCTGTAGTGAACAGGAAGAAGAGAAACTGACTAAACCACTACAGTCGCATGCCAGAGGTGGTGGAATATTTTACTCGCATGCTCAAGATTTATTTTTTGTTTGAAAGAAAAAAGTCAATAATTAAACCCAGGTTTTAGTCTAGGCTACCAGGAGAATGAAAGACAGAGAACATCCATAGCCTAGTTACAGGCAACCCCATAAGAAACGTCGTCATCCTCAGTAGCATCTCTAAAACTCCTTAATGTAGTTTCTGAGCTGAGAAATCCAATCAGAACCTAAGGAAGAAAAGAAAACTGGCAAATAAATTATGATAATTTTTGCTGACAGACCAGTTTGTGAACAGTCCTGAGCAACTCTCTTGGGACTTTGAAAGATAAAATTTGGGGATGAAGGTCTAAAAATCCTTCAGTCCAGTACATAGGTCAAGTGATAAATATAAGGATGGATGTGGAAGAGAGTATGATGATAGGGAGGCCAAGAGAAAATAAGTGTTGTGTGAAAAAAAGCAAAAGATAGAGGAGCAATATGTTTCAAAATATTAATGGTGGATGATTTGTTTATCTTTTTCCTCAATGCATGGACATTAATATTATTAACACAAAATTAAAACTTTGTTTTGTTTTTTGTTTTGGAGGTGTGTGTGGGGTAAATAGGATTGAACCTAGGGGCATTCTACTTCTAAGCTATACTTATAGTTCTATTTATTTTTATTATAAAACAGGGTCTTGCCTTACTAGCTTGATGAGAAAATTACTACTTGTTGAAGGCATCCTCAAACCTGCAAACTTCTGTATCAGCCTCCCAAGTACTGGGACTACAGGAGTACATACACCACTCCCAGGTAATGTTAGTTTTAAAAAGTAGAGGTGGAGAAAAGGGTGATTCTGCTACATCCCACCTTTCCTAAGAGGATTAAATCATTCTTTTGTATAACTACTTAGCAATTCCTTGCTCTCATATGCAGATAGTGATGTTCTACTATCAAAAGGAATGCAACCATCATTTAATGAAGAGGTAATAAAAACCAAGGGGCACAAGAATTTCAACATTATCTATAAAGAAGAGTTTTTTCATCATTCAGTATTCTATCAGTGTGACACTGTCTTCATTGCATCCTGGACTACGTTCTCTTCCTCCAGCTATACAGGTAGTACAGTCTGTCTAAGAGGCTAGATGCCCCTCTCAAATGAAACAGGACTCTATTCATACCTCTGAGGATACAAGTGAACAGGCAGGGGAGGATGAGCTGTGGAATGTCTTACTGGTCAAATTCCAGATGAAGAAAAACAAAAAGAGAATATGCCCCAAAGGAAATTCCTGCTGTGACCATTTTCTTTTACTCTGGCATTGAACAGATGGGTAAGGAGATCTGAATGTTAAGGAAAATGGACCTGCTTACAGTAAAATCACATGACAGCTTTTAAAGACAAAAAGCTCTGTCATCTGAGCTATGCTCCACCCCCCAAAACAGAAGGATGCCTGTATGGGGCAACACATAGAAGCCAAGAATCTTGTGAGTCCTATAGGAGGATGTGGAAGCATTGCTCCCTGGTCCCTGTGTAGAAGATCATAAGGCCAAAGAATAAATCTTCCCTGTGATATTTCCTGATCCCACTAGAAGAGCTAGAAAATGATATTTTTATTCATAAGAATGTGTATTTTTGAAGTCCTACAAATGTATTTGTTTCAGGAATTTTTTCTTTCACAAGCGATGAAATCCATAGGCTGATTATAAGCTATGTCTGTAAAAAAAAAAATTGAAAGGATTTCTTTTTATCCATTTTACATTTGTAGGCATTTTCAGTTCCATCTGGGGTCCCCCTTTGGTTTTATTCTGAAAGCAAAGTGTGTAACAGTTTTAGTTTTTCATTTGTAAGAAGAAAATCTCCATAGGTTGAAGGGTTCACCTGATACTTAAATTGCTATCCTCATCTTGGTTATATTAAGCCATGCAAATCTTTCCATAATGTAACATGAAAATGCATTTTAAAAGCATATTCTAATGTATATAGAGTATTAGATTTTACTCATCTTAAGAAGCCCATAATCTTAACTACTGGTCACATTTAGTTGAAATTTGAACATTTTTTTTTGCATTGAGTTTATAGTTTTGATAATGGGTTATATCATGAGTTTTTTTTCTTACTTGCTTTATTCTTCTCTGCCAAAGTAATGATCTGGAAATACAAATGTAATATAGATTTTACTTATTTCACTAAGGAAATTCAACAGTTCCTGAGAAAGATAACCATGCTAAAATGCTGAATATTCTACAGATAAAAGAAAAGTATTAATACCTATAAGCAAAGCCAATGAATTAGTTAAAAGGTTTAATATTTGTCTTAAGCTTACTAGATGATTCTCTTGTGTGCTCCTTAGAGAGGACCATGTTTTAGTCTATATTACTGTCCTCAGTTCTTATCATCGTATCTAGTTTACTAATTGCTCAATAAATTATGATTATATGGATGGAAGGAAGGGAGAGACGAATAGAGGGAAGGAAGACAATGAAATAAGACATTTTTTAGAAATAGGCTTTTAGCCGGGCGTGGTGGTGCACGCTTGTAGTCCCCGCGCTTGGGAGCTGGTGACAGGAGGATCGTGCAGGTTCCAAGCCAACTGTGCTGGCTTAAGAGACCCTGTTTCCAAATTTTTTAAAGTGTAAAAATAGGTCTGGGAGTATAGCCCAGAGGTAGAAGGGCTTCCAGGAATCCCAGTACCACCACCAAAATAAATAAATAAATAAAACAAAATAGGCTTTTACAGAGAAATGGGTGGAACTGGAGGACATTATGCTAAGTGAGATTAGTCAGTCACAAAAATAAGAAATCTTATGCTTTCCCTAATATGCAAAAACTAGGAAGAAATGGATAACAGTAGAAATGCTACATGAAGAAGGAGATCCTTTAGAGGAGCAAATAAGACAACCTAACTGAGGGGATGGGATGGGGAAGAGGGAAACTCTCTAAAGCACATGATGTTTAAACATATCAAAGTCAATAATCACTAAGCCAAGCATGGGAAGGAGGGATGGGGAAGGAATTGGGTGGGGATTGGGTAAGGGCTAATTGGGTGATGTGTGCATGTATGTCTACACAAGTCTTTTATCCCATTAAGATGTATGACTACAATGCACCAATAAAAAGAATTTAAAAAGTAAACTTGTAGTGCCAGGTGTGGTGGCACAAATTTATAATCCCCGCGCTTGGGAGGCAGAGACAGGAGGATCGGGCAGATTCAAAGCCAGCCGTGCTGGCTTAAGAGACGCTGTTTCCAAATAAAAATATAAAAGTAGGTCTGGGAGTGTAGCCCAGAGGTAGAAGGGTAGAAGGGTTTCCAGGAATGCCAGTACCACCAAAAAAAAAAACAAAAAACAAAAAACAAACAAAAAAAAAACCCAACAAATTAAACTTGTAAAGATGTAAAAAAATAAGAAGTAGGCTAATGGTAAGAAATGACAAATACTTATAAACTTAGCATATTATACAACTTTTAAAACAGCAGATTATTTCTACTTTTCTTTCTTTGTTATCTACAGAACAAGCATGTACGCACGTGCACACACACACACACACACACACACACACACACACACAATCAGTCTTGATTGAGAAGACCCTTAGTCTTTTCAAGGGATCTCAAGTGAATATTAAAATAAATATTTAATATGTCTCAATTAATGAATGAGTAGCATCTTAGACAATGATCGTGTCTGTTTCTTTTTAAATCAATCAGTTAGAAAATCCAAATCAAATTTTAGTCTTTGCCATCAGTCAAAAGATGGAGAGGACAGGGTAAAGAAAAGGATAGGCATGTTCTCTAAGCAAACACTTTAAAACAGTACTACCTATATGTAAAAATCTTTATGGTTACAAAAAGACATTTTCTATTAGCTGTAAGTCAGAGTTTTAAACAGCTCAACACCAGTTGATACCATGTGTGTTTACTTTTTCTCTTCTTATTGGAAAGCACAACACAACAAAACACTCCTTCATAAAATAAATTCTAACCTCAAGACTTCATGATATTTCACAGGAAGCAATGAATGTTTATGAAGTTAAATATACTATTCAGAGATTTTAGAGTTTCAAAAATGATTGAAAATGGTACCTCCTAAATGAACCACCATAGAATTGGAAACAGAAAATGCCATTTCTATAGTCCAGGAAACTCACTCCCCCAAGTACTTATGCTCTGGTGCTGTGCACACAGAAGCAGCAGGCTTTTGGTGGTCCCATGCCTGTCTATTTTCTTCCCATGGTCTGTGCTTGAGCTATAAATTCATCATTGAAAATTAATAACCCTGACTATAATGCTCACAATAATAGCTTCTTTGTTTCCAGACTTATGTGGCCAGTGAAAGTAGGACTGACTTCCAACAGTGATTACTTCATATGCAGATTCTCTTTTGTCACTTCAAAGAAAATTGCATGTGTTTCAAAGGAAAACATCACATACCTTAGTGACCTATGTCAGAAGATAAATTATAGAAAGACAAAGATATTTAGAAATATTCTACTGGTAGAAAACCAGTAGCTAGTAATTTTGTGAATCAGGAATTTGAACAAGACACAGTGGAATGTGTCTTTATCTTTGTGCCACAATACCTGGGGTCTCAGATAAAAAGGTCTGAATCGGTGAAGATGGATGGGACTTCACAAATAAGTCATATGTTTGGGGATTCGGCCCAGCCCATTTGGGAGGTTTATCAGTCCCTCTCTGTTGTGTATCTACTGACACTGAAATGGTTAAGATGGCTTCTTTACTTAACTTTTTGACACTTGAGTTGTGTTTCTGAAAATCTAGGGCTATTTGTAACCCTTTCTTCCTACCCTCATGTGGCCTGTCCACATGACTACTTAGATCTTTCCCACAGCATTACAGTCTCAAAGTAATGAGATACCTCACATAAACGATGGCCTCCCCTAAGTACAAACCTTCTAAGGCAGATTGACCAAGCCTTGAAATTCTGAAACATTACTTCTATCACAGTCTATTGATCAAGCAAATAATTAACAAAAATTACCACTTAAGAGTACTTACATCTGGAAAGAAAGAGTAAGTTATGCCATTGTTTAACCTACGAAACCAGCCTCATCATATTTTTAATATATTTGTCAAAGTTTTATAATATTATTTTGTTTTAAATTTTTTTAAAGGTAGAAAAATTGTATGACACAAAACAAAAAGCTTTATCATCTTTTGAGGCATATTTTGTTTTGATTTGGTTTTTTTTTGTTTTGTTTTGTTTTGTCTTTGTTTTTTAATATGGATGGCTGAACCCAGGAGCTAATTCTACCTACAAGATAAATGACCAATTTTTGTTTGTTTGTTTTGAAACAGGGGCTCTCTAAGTTGCTGATGGCCTCACTAAATTGCTGAGGCCATCCTCAAACTTGTGATCCCCCTCTCTCAGCCTCCCATGTACTAAGATTACAGACATGCACCCAGAATTAGGGGCAATTTCACCCTGGTAGTTCCTAATAAAATGAAAAAAGAAATTATGGGTAAGTTTTGTTGTCTCATAAACAATGTTTATCATAATTATAAATACCATGCCATACAAAATCTAAGTTATAAATCTGGCATATTATTTTCTTTTTTGCAGGTCTGGGGATGCAACCCAGGGTCATCTGACTTCCAACCTTCACCTCTGCCCTATTTTTTATTCTTTATTTTGAAACCGAGTCTCACTGAGTTGCAGAGGGCCTCACTAAGTAGCTGAGGCTGTCCGTGAACCGCAATCCTCCGGTCTCATAATCTCAAATGCTGGGATTACAAGCATGTGCCACCATGCCCGACTTATTCTGGCATATTTTGATTCATGTAAAATGTAAAGATTTTTCTCCACTTCTTTTTCTTCCCAACTTCTTTTTTTTTTTCCTTATTCAAAACATTTTGGGCTTGCATAGCAAAAAGGGCTGAAATTTCTTCTACTGGAACATAGCTAAATGTGCTGTGATTAAAGGGGATGTAACTCAACTGCGTTCTAATTCAACTACATCTGTGAATTTTGCAATTTGGCTCTTACGAACCTTGACAATATGTAAAAGCTTGCTTGGAAATTACACTTATTGAGCTTTTAGTTCTTGCCAGGGAATATTTTAAGTACTTAATACCTATTAACTCATTTAAATCTCAAAATGAGATAAATAGTAGTGTTATCCCCATTTAAGAAACATAATAAAGCAAAGATGTTGCCAAAGCTCACAAGGTCAGAGAAGGCCTGGATTGGGATCCCAATGCATATCGCTATACTTTGTCATGTTTTAACCAAAAAGACATACCATGCAAGCAGTTTGGGCATTCCACAAAGTAATAGTTGGAGTCAAAATTTTATTGACTTATCTCTATGTGATTTTTTTTTGTATCCCTGAGGAAAAAAATCTTTTGATTTGCCTTTGGTATCTAAAATCCTACCAATTGTAGACAGATAATATAAACTAAAAATAAAATATGGAATATACTTTGTATTTTTCTAAGTAGGGAAATATAAACACAAATATTAGACTCTATTTTGGTAATCTGTAAATATAAGCAATTGACTTGGCCTTGAAATCCTGTTAAGCATCATGGCCCCATTCAGGCTACACAGTATTAGTTGTATCCAATTTTTTAAAAATCTGGGTTTTTAATAAAATAAGGCCCAAAAATAAATGTCAAGGATTATAAGAACCAATATTTTTACATACACAGAAAACAGAATTTTGGGGTCCCTCAAATCAATCAAGTGCAGTTCTAGATGACAGAGTACAGGTTAGATAGC
The DNA here is from genome assembly GCF_963383645.1 of Muscardinus avellanarius. Taxonomy (NCBI): domain Eukaryota; kingdom Metazoa; phylum Chordata; class Mammalia; order Rodentia; family Gliridae; genus Muscardinus; species Muscardinus avellanarius. Next base: position 52,964,732 of record NC_137801.1, read on the forward strand.
ATAACCTTCAGCATTGGCTTAGCTCTTGAGTAGTTACTGAAGTTGATTTCATTTCTCTTTCTAAGAATAAAAATAACAGAAAGTGAAAATCATAAAAACCACTTCAAAATAGACATCTTGCCAAAGACAAAATAGGAAACAAGGGATTCGTATTTGGAGATCACAGAGCTCAATGAATGTGAACAATTAGCTTTTTCAAACAGAGGTTTGGAGAGCAGCAGGTAGATTCTTGTCTTAGTCTATTTTGTGTTGCCATAACCGAATGCCACAGAGTGGGTAACTTAAAACTAAAAAAAAATGTTCTGTAACTCATGGATCTGGAAGTCCAAGAGCACGCCATCAGCATCTCTTGGCATCTGGTAAGGGCCATCCTGCTGAGTCATAGCGTAGAACAAAGCAGGGCATAGTGAGACAGGAAAGGCTTCTTGACTTGGACTTCTCTTATTCCCCTCATAAAACTGCTGATACAATCTTGGGGGAGGGCACCATGTTTCCCAAGTTTAAAGGAAATTTAGAACAAAGCCCCACTGTTTTAGAAGATGTCTAATCTTAATCATCTTTATATTAAAAATTTTGATTTCTAGTCAGCATTTTTCTTGAAAAGAAAACTAATAATTGAAACCAAAATTGTATTAACTTATCTCTGTGATTCTGTTTTTTGTATCAATGAAGAGAAAATCCTTTGATTTGCCTTTTCTATTTAAAATCCCACCAATTGCAGACAGATAATATAAACTAAAAAAGCATCTAGGGCATATTGCTCCTGGGTAAACAAATTTTGGGGTAAACTAATTAACATTCTTTATTGAGGTAAAGATTCTCTCCCCTTTTTTTTTTTTTGAACCACTTTTTTGTTTTTTGTCCCAAACTTACCCCACTGCGTTCCCGGGTTTCAGCACCACTTGTTGCGTCCCTAACGCTCCGACCTGCAGAGCCCTGGGAAAGAACACACTAACGTCGAGTCTGCTGATGATGCTTTCTCTTTAATGCTTTTTCCTCAATGCGCACAGCAGGCAAATATATATCAGTCTCATAACCCCTCCCTCATCACTCCACCAACCCCAAGCTTCCCATAGCTAGGGCATGCACATTTCTAACCCTTTCATAGGCGGGCTGGTGGTAGCACGAGGCGCTGCGTCACTGATCATCTGTATGGCACCTGGTAGGGCTCACTGCGCAGGCTCAGGGCACCACCAGCCTCGTGAGCCTTGTGACTTGGCAACATGCCTAGGCGCCATCTTGAGCCACCGCCCCATCCCGGTCTAGCCGAGTGGGCCCCGACAGTTTTTGAGGTATTGGAAATAGAACTCAGGGGCATTGTACCTCCAAGCGACACACTCAGCCCTACTTTTTAGTCTTTTTATTTTTGAAATGGCCTCACTGAGTTGCGAAGGGCCTCCCTAAGTAGCAGAAGCTGTCCAGGAAACTCTATTCTCAGGTCTCTGCCTCCCGAATGCTGGGATTACAAGGGTGCACCACAACACCCAGCTTGAATCACTTCTTGAAGTTTGAGCCTTCTTGATGTGTGCCTCTTGAATTTCCCACCTGAATCTTAACCTCCTCATTGCTGAAGAATAAATGGGCATTTGAATTATTCCATTAGACATTCAGTTCACACTGGTATTCTGGAAGCTGGGGCCACCTTTGGGAACAGAAGTAGGTAGCATGCATATATTCCACTTTGTGCCTTTTATTTTGAGTTACAAAATCCCTTTCCTTTATACTGCCTCATATTAGCCTCTCTGAGATAACTTGAACCATTTTCTTTGCCCTTTTATTGAAGTCAATGGGGCATTGCAAATTATCATTGTACTAGTGAGTCAGTAATAGCCATCTAGTTTTTAAAAAGCATTATTATTAAAGGAACTAATCTAAATGCACATCAACTACTTTTCTCATTTGAATAATACAGTCATGTAATATTTAAACTGCATTAAAAATGCCCAGTTCAAATTACAAAATATAGTTCTATTTGTGAGGCTCTAATGTAGATTCTTTGCAGCAAGGATTTATTTCTTGTTTTTATAATACTTCCAAAATAAATTGCACATGAAAATGTTTAATAAACAAAAGTTATCTTAAAATGTATTATATTGCCAAGTCCATCAAAATTTTCTGTAAAGTCTAATCAGAGGAGAAAGGGACACCCAAACTCTTTGGTGCCTTACTCCAAAAATCCCCAAATAGATTAAAGTATTAATAACATTTTTAGTTCAGGGTAGATGAGTGACACCAGGCTATGTGACATAAATGTCTTATTCAATCTTCCAAATAACCCACATATGCAGGTATTTTTATTTGCACTTCTCACTGTCTTATACTCACCTATTCATTACTACTACACACAGTCTAAGGCCTTAGGGGAAAAAATGAGTGTTATGATTGAGTTTCAATTACTTTCTGAGGAAACCAGTTTGATAGTGAATTTGTAGGGTATGTAGCAATATAACCAGAGCTATCCTTAAGGATATAAATTTGGTTGGCAATCAACAAACAATCCATTGTATTTCAGAGGAAAGAGCATATTAGCCTACTTGCAATAGTTTAGTAATAATATCATGAAGCTGGATATTTGTGAGAAGGAAGCAAAGAAAGGGACAAGTAGCAAAAGAATTTTGGAGGCATTGGTGCCTGTGTATGAGGAGCCTGTGAAAATAGATCTGGTTGGAAGGACTTTTTATGAATGATATAGCATTAATGAAAATAGTGTAGGTTGATTAAAAACGACAGGTGAGCCGGACGTGGTGGGGCACACTTGTAATCCCAGCATTTGGGAGGCTGAGACAGGAGGATTGCGGTTCATGGACAGCCTCAGCTACTTATTGAGGCCCTTTGCAACTCAGTGAGACCCTGTTTCCAAATAAAGAATAAAAAATCCCTATATTTTTTGGGGGGTATAGCTCCAAGGTAGAATGCCCCTGGGTTCCATCCCCAGTACTGCAAAAAAAAAAAAAAAAAAAAGATGACTGACAGGTAAATCTTTTAAATGAAGGGAGATCAAGGAAGAAACAAAGAAACAAAGAGAAAGATTTTTTTAAAAAAAAAGGGGGGGGGAGAGAAACGTGTGTGTCTTCTATTTTAATGTATAGAAGAGAAAGTTCTCTCCCCTTTACCATGAGGAAACTGCCCTTCATTTAAAAAAATAATAATAATAGTGTAATGGTGTGATTTGATCAAATCCTGTTTTATGAAACAGGATGGCTTTTTTCCAAAAAATCTATCTGGCGACCATAGTCAGAGGCTCATAGACCATTACTCATCTGTAATAGTTTGAAAAAAGAATCCTTCCTTGGTCCTCATAGAAACAGGTTGGCAATGTTGGACATGGGGCTTGTTTGTTACCTCAGCAGTGGTCTGGGCTGTAGGGTGTGACTGGAGTGGGTCCCTGGGGCTGCATCCTTAGGGATAATATATAGTCTCCCCTTTCTTTGCTTGTCCTTTGTTTCTGGCCTCCATGATGCAAAAGAAGACTTGTTTCCTCCCTCTCTCTCTCTGCTTCCCAACACCATGATAAGAGATCTGGGGGTCCCTCGCCTCACATGGAATCTGGAAGCATGAGCAAATAAATTTTCTTTCTCTAAGATATGTGGTCTGGTCTTTTAGATTATAACTGTGAAAATGCTGACTAATATACCATCATTCATATTAATGACTTCCAAGCTAGCAGGAAGGAAGGGAGTAAGAAAAGAAAGGAGGGAAAAGAGAGGAAAAGAGAGGGGATAAGGGGAGAATGGGGAGGGAAGGGGAAGAAAGAATAGAGGGAAAGAAGAAAGAACATAGGTGACAAATTAGAAGAAAGTACACCATTTACATTTTTCTTATTTGTACAGATATTTAGTTTTTCAATACACTGAAACATGTTTTCTGCTAATTAATATTTATTATCATATTAATGTGGGAAGGGCTACTTGATTATCATTCAAAATATTTTGTCAGTTTTGAAAGTTTCTTTTTCTTTTTTTCCCTATTCATAGCCCTTTACTTATAAAATCACTGAAAGATAAAATTCACTACCTAGAAGTGTCCCACACAAAACATGACACCCACTTAGAGAACAGCAGCCCCAGCTTCACCTGAAGCTTCTACTCCCCAAATCTTTTTCACATATACTTTTATTGATGCATTATAATTATATGTCAGTGAAGTTTAAAATGATACAAACACTTGTGCAGACAACACTTGATGTGTTTCCCTTCTTTCACCATTATTAATGCTTGTGGTATCAGATTTTTATCAGAATAATATAGTTCTTTCCCATAAAAAATAAAGATTTCTACTGCTGCAATTTCTTTTGTAGCATATATGTCTTAGAGTAAAATTACCAGCTTCTAGAACCATCTGAAAACATCTTTTTAAACATTAAAAATTTGAGATCAGTGAACAACTACAATATTCACCAATCATTGACACTTGCTCTGTCCTAACCATGATCATTCTGTTCAATTTCAGCATTCTTTAACTGTCTGGATATAAGCTTAAGATTGATTATTTAGACACTGAAATGAAACTAAAATGAAGAGAAGAACAGATTAATTATGCAGAAAGCTTTAATCTCAAATGCAGGGTGTTTCAGGCAAAAGGGAGGAAAGTCCTTTACTTCAGGAAGGTTCCATGTCTTTTCATAGAAGGGCCCTAGGAATACTCTTTACTTTTCTGTTTACCATCTGAGTGACTAGCTCACCAATGGGCTCATTCATGAGCCCAGTCGTTTTTCTAAAATATGAATTCTACACACACACACACACACACACACACACACACACACACACACACGGACTGGATGAAATTTAAATTTAAGTTTTTCCTTCGATGGGCAACATGGCATAGTAAAAAGTACATTAATAATGGAATTTAAAAAAATATCTGAACATTAATGCTTGCTTTGCCATATAAGAAGTTTGCCATTGTTCGTTCATTCAACAAACATGTTTTAGCACCTGTTATACTAACAGAAATGGAAAAGTTGGAAGGAATCCATACATTTACAAAAGCATGACATACACTCAGGTACCGGTCAGTAGATCCATGCACATGACACCACAGGAATGTAGACAAGCACCCAAAACCTCTCCTTCAAGAAGACCGAGCATTTTGGCTGAGCTATGAAAAGTGAGTAGAGGCCACAAAATATTTTCTTTAGTCTTGCAGGAAATATGGGTTCTCTTAAAATTGCTACACAGTGTTTATTTTGCAAAGAACTTGAGTAAAGGCACCTGGACCAAGGTCTGGCACCGAGCCCATGTTCCAGGAATTATTTCCTTTTGCTAACCTGGCTTAGCTGTTTTTGTGCTTAGCTCACATGTTTTTTTGTTATTTGTGGCTTTCTTCTTATGTAAAATAGACTTTGATAAATCCAGTGGAAGAATCTAAACTTTCTTGTTGCTTTGGCTCTAGTTTTTCCTAATGGGTATATGCACCTCTTTTTCTTTCTTCCCAAACAGACTGCTGGGTGCCACAAGACCAAGCTTGTGCCAGATGTTTCCTTAGTATCTGCCTTCTACTTAGCACAATTCTTTCACACAGTAAGAACTGGATTAGTGCTCATGAAAAAAAGAAAACAAGGGGCAGGGATACAGCCTGACCTAGAGAAATTGGATTGAATAAGATCAACAAGTAATAAATACCAAACAATAGCAACATATGTTCCAAAGTTAAAACCTTTTATAACTGGCAAATAGTAATAGCCACCCGAAAAAGTACTTCTCTATTTATTGAAAATTTTTACTCTGATTAGTATCTTTAAAAACTGGGTTTATTAGCATGTGGGTTTACAATTATGCTCTGAGCTCTGCACTTTCTAATGTCCTGTAGTTTTACCTCTAGGGATTTATGTCTGATCCTTGTTATATAAGTAAATGCTAATAGTCCAGTATGACAGACACGTTAGTATCTCACCAGCACATGACAGTGTTATTATTTCCACAATCAGCTTGATAATGGTTGTTTGAACCTCATCATGTCTAATAGAGAAAAAGTGAAGAAATTAATATTTGTAAACTGCATATTGGGTTTAGCATCATCATTGCTGTTTTTATAGCAAGTGCTCTGACATTCAAGTGAGCTCCCACTTACAATATGAACACCGTAATCTCATTTTGTAATTGCTTTTGGATATATATGAGGTTTTATTTCTGATATTACTACTCAATAAAAAGCAAAGAACTCATCAGTTAGACTGATGTAAAATTAATCTGGCCATTTTAGACTATTGTTCTAATGTTGGAAGAGTTCAATACAGCAATAGGTCCTGTTGTAATGTTTGGTCCCTTGCATGAGTTACATGGATGTCTTGAGCTATACAACCATGGTTCCTGATTGTGTTCTGGAGATAGGAACTCTCATGTTAGGGCTGGAATAAATAAATAATAAAGTATTGTGAAATGAGAAGCTTACATGGCAGTTTCTTTGAGAATCTCTGACTCTTAGGTGGGTATAGGATGTCTGCCTAAAATGTTTTCCTATTCCAATGCTCTGACAGAAAGTCCCACATAAGTATGGGATTTTCACAAGTTGGTATGACAACAGTCAACCAGGAAATACATTTTGCTGTATCGTCCCCTAAGACTCCAACCTGCAGGGGCTTAGAGAACGACACAGACGCCTCTTCAGCTGAAATATGAATTCTTCTTTAATGGATCCTTAATTCTTCTTCTAATATGTCTCAATATGTCTCTCTGACAATGCGTACAGCAAGCACAATATATATCAGCATCATAATCCCTCCCTCTATTCCCTACCAACCCCAAGCTTCCCACAGCTAGGTCATGCACATTTCTGACTTTCTCATAGGCAGGCTGGTGGTAGCACGAGCTGCTGCGTCACTGATCATTCTGCAGGCATGTAGCATAGCACACTGTGCATGCCCAAGGAGATGTCCATCTTGTGAGTCTCATGACTTGGCTGCAAGCCTAGGCGCCATCTTGAGTCCACGCTGGCAACAAGCCTGGGTGCCATCTCTGTCCAGCCGAGTGGGCCCCGACATCTCCCCCTTTTTGTTTTATTAAAAATAAGGCTCGGGATCGTGCCTGTCTTAGGTTGTCGACCCTCAAGGATCATTCTTACCCGTCATTGGGAGAACAATAGCATGATTGTTTTCCTGTCTTAGGTTGATATGATCCCAGGGATGATCTTACCCGTCATTGACTACCGATCCAGCATATTGAGCCATACATGGGGAGATAAGACAGCTTCAAGGGCTGCCATAGCTTGCACCAATATGCGCTGTTGTTGCAGTGTGCATTGTCGAGTTTGCCTGATATATCCAACCAGGAAACAGCATGCTACCACCAGCAAGAATGCCCAGAATGCCATGCCACCCCAATCTTTTAAAAAACCCAATGTTCCATGTATCAAGTCCATCCATTGTTGTACTGTAGCGACTTCTATGCGGGTAGAATTAATTGCAACGATGGACGCTCGAAGCTCAATCATGGTGTATTCAAATTCACGGCTCCAAGTCCCTAGAAGCATCTTGTTTAATTGACGAGACAAATTGCCTGCATGGGAGAAATTTTGATACTGCACATACGTTATACATAATCCAGATAATTTATGAATACATGGTACCATGGCCATTTGTCCTAGAATGTCAACCTCTTCTTGTAACAGGTCTACTCTTTGCTTTACCATTAATATGCCAGCTTTATGTTGTCCATTTATTTGAGCTTGCTGAGTCATGGCAGTAGCCACATGTGAGGATAGGGCATTCATAGTGGCAGCAGTATTTATGGATGTCACCAAAGCGGCAGCAGCTGTAACTGCTGCGGTCACAGAGGCCACAATTACAGCAATAAGAGCAGAAATTCCAAAATCTCTCTTTTCTCGGTTCAGCAAAACTGGAAGGGAATTTACATCCACTCTTACTGGCCAAGGAACTGCTATAGGCAGTCGCATTACTACTGCCCAAGGGTGCATAGAAGCATTCCAGCAGAAAGTTAGAAAACAGGTATCAATAAAACAACCTAGACTATCATTAACCAAGATATATTAGAAACAAGCCAAAAAAATGGAGTAGTTACACAAACAGGAGTGGGTCCAAATGGGAATCGTGGTCCCATTGAACAATTTACTTTGACGCTATCCTCAAAAGTATCGGAAAAATTTTGAGAATAGCTGCAATTTTTTACAGTTCCCCCTAAAATCATAGACATAGCTGTTATATCAGTACAGCCTCCTGCTATCCCACAGAGAAGCCAAATATTAAAGGGATTGGGCGGCTTATACTGTATAGGATTTTGATATGTATAATTATATCCTGCCCAAGTATGATTGCGCATAGTAGATATGCCTGGAGAAAAACTTAAATCATAGCCTGAAGAGGCCCAGACTACCTTGGAGTCTTGGCAATCAGTCCATTTAAATGGCCAGCTACGTGGGCTATAACATTTTGGAGCCCACCGCGGCTGCAAAGAAGCTGTTTTATTTTGGGGATGTCCATATCTAGAAAATGCTAAAGGAGCATATCCTTCTAAAACAGTAACATTTCCTATGGGACTGGAATCATTAAATGGCTGAAATTTTTCAGTAGTCTGATTATATAACTGCACACATGGATTGGGACTATCATAAGTATCATTCAAAATTTCATTAGCATAAAAACATAAACTGCCATTTAAAGTTATATTGAAGAATGCATAAGGCCTAATTTCTTCATCAAAGGGAATCCAGGGCAAATTTAAGGAACTATTGGTCGTAAAGAACCGAGGAAAAATGGTGGCAGTGGTGGATACAGGTAAAGGAAGAGGGAAGGCAGAAATAATTCCCCAAAGATCTTTTTCACTCATTCCAATGTGAAACATTACCAACAGAGTTTGCAATATCCATTTGTTGCTTGGCATCTTCCATTGGTTCCTGTACATGGCGCACCAATCTTTCAGGGACTCAAATCGGCGAGTATTTGTCCTGTGGGAAAACACACACCGACCCTCGAGCCCATGTTAGCACTGGATCCGGACCATTCCATGCTCCTGTAAGGATATCTTTCCACATTGCTTGCCCTGCATAGCGCTCATGAGGCCTGTAATGTCTTTCCGCTGCTGTTCGTCCATTGGCGTCCAGCGTTAAAAAATTTAGAATAAATAATATAAGATTTACTTTATCTTTTGGTGTGCTCCATTGAGCCCCTATTCCCCCTTTTTGTTTTATTAAAGCAGACTTAATAGTGGCATGGGCTCGTTCTACTATGCCTTGGCCCTGTGGATTATATGGTAATCCATGATTTAATTGTATAGCCATTTGGGCACAAAAATGAGAAAATCTTTGAGAAACATAAGCAGGTCCATTATCAGTTTTAATTTGGTGAGGGATGCCCCAGGCAGCAAAAGCTTGCAGACAATGGGAAATTACATGTTGGGCATTTTCTCCAGTATGAGCAGAGGCAAAGATGACTCTGGAACATGTATCCATGGAAACATGTACATATTTAAGAGAGCCAAATTCAAGAACATGCGTGACATCCATTTGCCATAGGTGAAGAGGTCGCAAACCTCGAGGATTTACTCCTGTAGTAGGCTGTGGCAATAATGTCAAACAATTTTTGCATTGCAACACAATGCGTCAAGCTTGTTCTTTAGTGATTTTAAATTTTAGTCTCAGCGTTTGGGAATTTACATGAAATTTATTGTGAAATTCTTGAGCCTGTAAAACTTTGTCTTCATTTGAAAAAATAAGTACAGTTCGAGTATGAAAATCTGCAATAGCATTGCCTTCAGCAAGCGGTCCAGGAAGTCCTGAATGAGCTCGTATGTGGTTTGCATAGAAGGAACATTTTCAGTTCCAAATATGTTGTTGTAACTTAGCCAATAATAAAAGAATAGTAGATTGTCCCTTAATAAATCCTACACATTCAAGGCTATTAAGTGCCTGTACCACATATAAGCTATCTGAAATTAAATTGAATGGAGTGAAATCATAGAGCATAAATACTTGAATCACTGTCAAAATCTCTACCGCCTGTGCTGATGAATGGGGAAAAAGAAAAGTTTGTGGATCTGAGCCTTCTTTGAATATCACTCCTATACCTCCTTTGGATCCATCTGTATAAATATTTGGCGCTCCAGCAATCAGTGCAGATCGAGTGATTTTAGGAAAAATAATAGGATGAGCCAAAACAAACCTGAGCCATGGATGTTGTGGATAATGATTATCGAACTGTCCTGTGGCCATTACATGAACAATGGCCCAGTCAGAATTGGTGGCAGCTAGAGTGGCAAGCTGTTCTTTAGTATATGAAGTGATGATAAGATCAGGCTGCATTCCAAATGCAGTCAGAGTTGCGTTTAATGCCTTAATAATTATTTGTGCAACACAGGCTGGATACCATGGCAACACTTTTTTGGGAGAATGAGGGAGGTGTACCCACATTATGGGACCCTCTTGCCACAATACTCCAGTGGGTGTGAGATCTGTGGTAAGAATACATAAGAGCAGTTTTTTCTGATAGTCTTAAGATAGGCTCCACCAGACAGTACAGCCCTGCACAAATTCATCCAATCATTTGGAGTCATAGAGTATCTTTCAAAGGATTCTACCAGTGACAAAGTAAATGAGGCCTGCACTCCATATGTGGACACAGCTTCTTTTAATCTTTGAACAATCTTCCAATCTAATGGCTCATGATACCTTTGCTGATTCTGGTCAAGAAACACAGGAAATGCTCCTGGTGTAGGCAAAATCTCTGCCCACGGACTAGCCTCAGATGTCTTCCGCCTATCAGACTTTCCTTTCTCAGTAAGATATGGCAGCGGACTAGAAGAGGGAGGGGGAGAAGCAGAAGGTTCAGGATGTTTCTTTTTTTCTGTTATAAGACATTTGGAATCTGCGCCAAGATTCTAACAAAGCTTCTTCCTCCTTATCTCTTTCTGGTGGAACAGGCCATGTCTCTTGTTCCTTGGAGGAATAGGAGGAGTTGTTTTCAGAGGACTCCTCATCCCTGTGAGAGTCTGCCTGTTGACCTTGCTCTGAAATCTCTTCTTTTGCTTCCTCTAAAGCATTAGAGCCTTCAGCCAGAACTTAATGATACCTCCCTGTTTTGTCTGTCAGGCATGATTTAATTAAACTCCAAACAGCCAATGCCCCAGGTGGGAGAGCCCCTTCAGCATTGGCCTTATGAAGATCCTGACCAAGACGTTTCCACTGAGGAGTGTTAACATATCCTTCCTCTAAAAACCATGGAGCTATAGCTTTAACTGTGCTAAGAAAATTTTCTATAGTGGCTGCTTTCACTTTCACTCCTCCCTTAGACAGAATGTTACAAAGAGCCTCTTTGACCTTCATGGTAGCAACCTTAGACCCCATGATAAGTTTTACTTCGTTGCAAACTCCTACAAACGTATCGTCGCAAATTCCTGCAAACCTATCATCGCAATCTCCTGCGAACCTATCATGGCAAATTTCTGCAAACCTTTACAGTGCTGTCCCTCGCTTATCTGCGAGCCTTATCTTATTTTGTCGCTTACCTGTGAACTTTTTGCTACGTTGTTTCTCCCGGGTTTCGGCACCACTTATCGTCCCCTAAGACTCCGACCCGCAGGGGCTTAGAGAACGACACAGACACCTCTTCAGCTGAAATATGAATTCTTCTTTAATGGATCCTTAATTCTTCTTCTAATATGTCTCAATATGTCTCTCTGAAAATGCGTACAGCAAGCACAATATATATCAGCATCATAATCCCTCCCTCTATTCCCTACCAACCCCAAGCTTCCCACAGCTAGGGCATGTACATTTCTGACTTTCTCATAGGCAGGCTGGTGGTAGCACGAGCTGCTGCATCACTGATCATTCTGCAGGCACGTAGCATAGCACACTGCGCATGCTCAAGGAGACGTCCATCTTGTGAGTCTCATGACTTGGCTGCAAGCCTAAGCACCATCTTGAGTCCACGCTGGCAAAAAGCCTGGGTGCCATCTCGGTCCAGCCGAGTGGGCCCCGACATTGCTGTCTGACAGGTTTGTTTATATGTGATCTATTGGCTAGGGATCACCAAGGTGGAGATATGGCATGATCGAAACATCCAGAAATAGAACTTGGTGTTTATAGAGGGGGAAATTTCTTCTGCTTAGTCCATTGTTTTGAGCCCAATACAGGTTAGCTTTATTTGTTTTCCTACTCATAGAATTTTTTTAAGGGGCATTGAAGATTGAACCCAAGGGCATTTTACCTCTAAGCTTTACTCCCCTAGCTCTGTTTTATTTTTTTATATTTGAAAAAGGGTCTTATTAAGTTGCTGAGGGCCCCTGCTACATTAATGAGGCTGGCTTTGAACCTGAATCCTATCTCAGCCTCCTAAGAACATTCTTAAATTAACATTATAATCAATATAATGGCTTCTGAATAGCTTTGTCAAGCCTAGATATTTCTTCCAAAGTAAATCATCCTACTTTACCTTTTGTACAAAAAACAAAGAAATATTTGAAAAAAAAATTTTTTTTTATTTAGCACACATCGCCCAGTCAGCCCCCACCCGAACCCCACCCCATTCTCTCCCCATCCCTCCCTCCCATGCTTGGCTTAGTGGTTGACATCTACTATTATAGCAATTTATCCAAAATTAAAAATGATAATCTCACATAACAGTTTCATTTGTCTGATACCAAGCTTTTGATGACTTAAAGATAACATTTCAATATTTCTTTTTACTTTTTTTCTTACCAGAGAATATTTTTTTCTATTTTTTTAGGTGAAACTATCATATATTTATATATTTATTTTTCAGAAAAAATAATCTATACTAATATGGAAAATAGACTCTAGATACCCAAAACAATCTTGAAAAAGAACAAAGCTAGAAGATATATATTTCCTGTTTTCAAACCATATAAAGCTACAATAATTGAAACAGTGTAGTACTATTCTAAAGGCAGATATATAAGCCATTGGAGTTAAATAAAAGCCTAGAGCTAAATTCTTCCCTATATTGTCAAGTTATTTTTGACAAGGTTTCCACGAACATTTGGTGGTGGAAATAATAATCTTTTAACTAAATATTGTTGAAACATAATAATTGCATGGCAAAGAATAAAGTTGGACCCTTACCTAATCCTATATACAAATATTAACTCAATATAGATAAAAGACCTAAATATAAATCTTAAGACTATAAACTTTTAGGAGAAAATCTGGGTCGTAAAACCTCACAACATTGAAATTGGCAGTGATTTCTTGGATATGATTTCAATGGCACAGACAACAGAAGAGTATACAAACTCCCTAAAAAAAAAATATTGTATATCCAAAGACAATGTAAACAGAGTTAACAGTTACTAATACAATGGGATAAAATATTTCCAAATGCTATATCTGAAGGTATATTAATATTCCAACTAGAAATCCTAAAAATTAACAACAATAAAGGCAAACAATACCATTTAGAGATAAGTAAAAGACTAACATAAATAATGAATCTCCACAGATAACCCATCTTAATTGTCTGTTGGATGGAAACTCTTGTTTCTCTGGTTCTGGTGTGTGTTACCTATTTCTTCTTTGTAGTTAATCTTTGAGTATTTTCTCTAGTGCTGGTTTTGCAGACATAAATTCCTTCAGTTTCTGTTTGTCATGGAAGCTTCTTATTTCCCTATATAATTTGATAGAAAGTTTTGCTGGGTAGGAAATTTTGGGCTGGAAGTTGTTTTCTTTCAGAGTTTGGAATAAGTTACTCCAACCCTTCTGGCTCTCATGACTTGGTTTGGGAAGTCTGGAGTGATTCTAATTGGTTTGCCTCTGAATGTCACTTGGCCCTTTGTTTTTGTTGCCTTTAAGATTCTCTGCTTGGCTTCCACATTGGTCATTTTGACAATTATGTGGCGTGGGGATCCTCTTCTCCGATCCTGTCTAAAGGGAGTTCTATAAGTTTCCTGGACCTGTGTATCAACCTCTTGCTCTATGTTTGGAAAATTTTCTGCTATTACTTCCTTGAAGAGATTGTTGATCCCTTTGGTTTCACTTTCTTTTCCCTCCTCTATTCCAATTATTCTTAGGTTAGCTCTCTTAAAATGGGCCCATATTTCCTCAATATCAGATTCCTGCTGTCGGATATTTTTTCCTAGATTAGAAACTATACGTTCATTTTTGGAATGATCATCTTCTAAGAGCGAGATTCTGTTCTCCATGTGGTCTAATCAGTTGTTTGTGCTCTGAATTGAGGCCTTTACTTCATTAATTACATCCTTTATCTCTTTTTGGCTCTCTCTGAGTTCTTTTCGAAGCACCTCTATTATTTCTACAGTTATTTTTCTGATTTGATCTTCTAGAAATCTCTGATTTTCTGTTTTATTGGGTTCTGATGTTGTGGGGTTGTGGGCATTCATTGCTCCAGTATTATTCCTCTTTCCCATGATTTCAGAAGTTTGTGCCTTCTCTGGGTTCTTCCCTTGGGTCACTATGACTTCACTTAAGGTGTTCTGGATCTCAAGTCTGTAGTATCTCAGACCCCACTACTCCTTTACTGGGTTGTATCACAGAGTCTCCGACCCAGAGAGTCAATAGAGGCTGCTTTAGACTGTGGGGGGTGCCAGGTTGCACCTTCTCCTATGGTGTGATATCTCTGCCACCACCCCTCCCTCACTGGATCAAGTCCCAGGGAGTACACTACTGGGATTTCTCCTCTGTGGCCCGCAATTTGACTCACTGTTCTTGCGTATGCAGATGTAGCTGTACTGGATTCGGTGAATTCTCTGCTGCTGCCGCCTGTGGCAATATGGTGCCGCTGCTACACCCTCGGCCATGAGGCTGGCATATTTCTTCTTGGTTTTGATTTCCACTCTGAATCCCTGCAGCGTGTGCTGAGCTCAGCCACTGGGAGCTTTAGATTTTACCTGCACCGAGAAATCCCGCCTGGCTGTTACACCGCGGCTCACCTCGGCTTGCTGTAGCCATCCGGTGAAGTCGCCGCTGCCGCCAGCAGTATGGCGCTGCTGCCACGGTCTTGGGAGTGAGGCTGGTGTATCTCCTCTGTGGCTCTGAGCTCTGTTCTCAGTCTGCTTTCTCTCTGGAGCCTGGTGATTTTTTTTGTTTCTCTGGTGATGGTGTTTTCTGGCTATGAAAGGCGCTGATTTTGTGGTAATGGAGATTAGTTGTTAGCGGGGCTCTTAAGCCCCGCTTTTCTTGATCCATATTTGAAAAATTTCACAATGCTATAGAATTTTCCTGGGAATACAATATTTATCATTTGAATCTACCAACCAATGACCCCAGGCCTAATATGAATGTCACTATAATTTACCAAAATCTAAGTTAGCTGGTACTTACTTTTCTCTAGGCCACAAAATAAGTTCTAACAACACCAAAAGATAAGGGGATTAAAAGCAAAAATCCAAATCAGTAGGGTTTTTTTCCTTTTTGCCTAGTTATGCAGTAAGATGTATAGAAATAATTTTTTCCTTGCAATCTGTTTTTTCTCTATATGATGACAGTTCATCTACAAAATTTCAGAGACAGAAATATTATGAACCATACCAGTTATATAAGCACGTTTGCTCTAAATAGTGAAAACCTAAATTTAACAGATATTGGAAGAAGGAGAGGTGTGTGAGATGATTAAGTAAAAAAATGTTCCTAAGTAAATACAAATAAAGTAGCTACTTGTTTAAAATAATATAATGCATTTGGGAGCCTACACCATGCTGGATTTCAATAATCTATCTCCACATTCATTTACCTCACTTGAGTGACTTGTCAGGGTCAGACACTGGAAAAAATTCTACCAAGATAGTGGAAGAAATAACCAAAGATTGCCTGCTAGTAGATCTCTAATAACATGGAAGTTTAAAAAAATACTGTAGTTTCTCAGTTGTTATTTTAAAGATTATTAGTATAATCTCCTTGATGATCTCTTTGATGATTTATATGTGGATAGTAGTGAAATTTTTCTGCAGCTGCCTGTTGAGAGGAGTCATCTTCACATTTCAGTGAATAGCCAAGACAAAAACCTGGAGCTTTCAGCTGTCAGTTCAGAAGAAGTTCCCGTTGAGGTTCTCAGGCTACTCTCTGCTCTGTCTGTCCATTTCTATAGCAGCTTTGTTGTGTTTTATGATGATCGCCTCATCCCCTTGAGACCAGCCATAGGAAAGGTACAATAGAAGCATTATTTGTATTGTTTGGTTTTGTATGAGACACACATTGGGAAACCACTACTTCCTGGAATAGCTTTTGCAGGAGGTCTCCAGGGGGCACCTCTTACCAGTCTCACTGGCTCAACCCAAGGCTGCATGACAAAAAAGAATGGCAAAAATTAAAAGGAAAGCTACTTTAATTGAACCTGTATTTGTGGAGATGTGATATAGACCTAGAAAACACTTTTCATAGTTCCTGGAATGAGAAAAAGGGCTTCTCCAGGGACCTTCTACAATGACAGCCAAATTATTGCTGGCTAAAACAAATTCCCCCCGCCCCATTAGCTAGACTTGCACTTCAGAAATTCTTCTTTAAGAAAATGATACTGGCAAATAGAATAAGTTAAAGTAAAAATAACAAAATAAAATGTAAAAAAACAAAACATACAATAAACTTTTTTAGCAAACAGCTTTGTAGGACAGACACTTTGTGGTAGACACTCAACTCTACCATTATAATGTAAAAGAAGTAATGGAAAATAATGAAGGTAGCCAGGCTTGTGGTTGGTGCTTATAATCCCAGTACTTGGGAGGTTGAGACAGGAAATCGCAGGCTCCTGACCAGTCTCAGCAAGCTTGCCAGGCTCTCTGCAACATAGCCCCTATTTTAAAATAAAAAATAAAATAGGGCTGGAGGTGTAATTCAGAGATAGAATGACCCATGTTCAATTCCTAGTACCAAAAAATATAAATAAAATAATAAATATAAATGGTAAAGTTATGTTTTATTAAAACTTTATAACTCTAAGAAGGACATAGGATCAATTATAATAAAAAAACAAAACCTCTTTTTATTTGAAGACAAATCTTTACTACCTATGGCTTCCAAAAGTGTCTATGAGCTCCAAAAAAATATTTTGGCCTTTTATTTGTAGACACCTTACTTTTCTTGTGAAAATATTCCTTTCTTCATTAGCATGTTATGGATCATGGCAGTTCTGAGAGCCAGTCAACTACCAGCTCAGACTAAAACTAATATCTGCCTTCAGATACCTGTATATGTCAAACCATGTTAACAATAGAGAAACATTGGTTGGAAGAAAAGAAAAAGTAGAAGGGGAAATCCGAAAAGGTGCTGGAGATATTCAATATCTGCCCAGTACAGAAAGATTGCTAAGATAGAAAACAAATCCATGGAACCACGCATAATAACATAAAGACAGACTAGTGAAAAAAGCAGGAATAGAATAGAGAGCCCCAGCCTGTCCCAAACAACTGCCAGTGTTCTGGGTGCTTTGGTGAGTCTGTATTTACTTACCTCACGGGGCTAAAACTACATGCCAATCTGTGTGACAGATGCATGACTTCTGGGATATTAATAGCATGGACTACCAAAATTTAAGGCAATTTAACTCTCCATTTTACAACATGATGAAAACATGTGTTTTGGCTTTTTTTCCATAGTTCTGCTTTATAGTATAGCTTCTTCTTTAACAAAGCCCTTTAGCTGTATACATATTATACTATGAGTACTCAGATGAAATTATTGGAAGTTCTTTTTCTTAAGAACTCATTCATTTCAGAAAACATACAACCTCTTCTCGGTACTTAGAATTGTCTCCACTTCTCCCTTTGGAGGGAATACTCTAGGTAAAATGCCATGTGAGTTTCTTATTAACTCTGCTTTGGTTAATGAAATATATTGCTGGGATACAAAAATGATGAACTTGGAAAATAGTTAATGAAAGATATTATATTTTATATTTAAAATCATAATTTTATATCTCATAGATAACAGACTATTTAGACCTAATGGATCTTTATATGAGTGACGAAAACAAGTTACATATGATTTATGCTATTTTTACACAATCTAAGAGCTTAGAAACTAGGAGAAAACCACTATCAAATAACCTTTCATGGTTCTCAACTCTATTAGTACAATAAAATCATTTTTTTATTTTAAAAATAACCATTTCATTCAGGATTTTTGACTATGGGAGTTGTGTTCCACATTCCAAAAAGCAAGCGGTGTACACGGAGGCTTGCTAATCTATTGTCCTCACATTGTTCTAAAAACAGATGAAAAAATTTGTAAACACTTTCCCTATAAAAATGTTTCTTCCTTTAGTAGCACATTTTCCAAAAAGGGTATAATTTGACTTCATTTTTCAAGTTTATGTTGAAAAATGGACCAAGGACGGCAAGACCACTTGCAACCATCATCTTTGGAAAGAAAATGTTGCTTGAGAAGAGACAGTCCTAAAAGCTGCTCGGGGCTCTGAGAACTTTGGAGATTTTCTTATTTCTCTCTTAACTCATGTTTCACCATCTGTGAAATGGAGGCTATGTATGCCTCTGACAACCCCAGAAGAAGAATCTGAGCAAAACTGTAACTATGTGCGACTTTCTAGAGTTTATTTTTTTTTGTAAGAAAAGTATGATGTAAAATGAAGATATCAATGATAGTGACTGCAGTTGTCACCATTACTGTTAATACAGTATTGTAATACAATGTCCCTGTCATACCATTAACGATCTTCTTGGGATCCAAAGTGACAGGTGTAAAATGATTTTTTAATGTCATACTTGCTTTGTCTTATAAAAGAAAGTCTATGAGGACCTCGAAGGAGGCCAAAATAAAATATCCATATAAGCAACATCCCCCTAGCACCAGATCTAAACTATTTTTTATCTTTTGCTTTCCAAGTCAAAAACAAATTTGTTGCAGATGTTATGTTTATCTTCTTTTATGTAGATTTAAACTTCTTAGGAATAGTATTTCTTTCAGAATTACATATCAATTGCAACCACAGACTGTGATGGATAGTGGCAGCAATGGGAAACATACTTCTGACTTTTCTACTCAGTGTACATTGGCTGTTGATTTTATACAGTCTTCATTGTGTAAAAGAGGTACTCTGTCCAGTATATTGAACTATTTTTTGATTTATGAATTTATGTTGCATTTACAAATTCCTTTTCAATATCTTTCAGAAGGTTTTGACCATGTTTACTCGTGATCATATGATGTGAGGAGTTGTGGTCATATATCACATCCATACGTTTCTAGATTAAAGTTTATTTGGTATATTTCTCATTTAAGAAGTTAAAATGTGATAGCAGTGTGTTTAACATTTTTTCATCTGTAATCATAGCTAAAACAGGCTTAGAGTTTTCATTTCTCTGATCCTTGACAGGTGTTGGTCAAAGTACAAAGTAATTTACCTTTTAAATTTAAACTATGTCTATTACCTAGCAGAATAGAAAATCAAACAATAGGAACTACATTACCTAAACCCACTTAGTTGTCAAGTTTGAATTCAGTTGTTATACCTATTGAATGAAAAGAAAATAGCATATTTTAGTCATCTTTGCACAGGTTAAAATGACTTTTGGAATCATAGCTGTGCCATTACTATATCGAAGTAATTCATGGATTTAGAAATTAAAGCTTTGAGTCACTCAGACAATTAACTATATGTGTTACACATATATTAAAGGAAAGCTAGATCTATTTCCTTTCCATTAATTAAATTTTTTTGGCAGAAAGTTTGGCTTGGTAAACAAAAACCTCTAGCCAAAAAAAAAAAAAACTTGTTAAAAATTACTGGCATTATATCAGGACCAAATTTCTGTGTAATAGAAATTAATATTCATTTTGCACATGTTGACCACTGTGAAAAAGTGGAAGACTGTGGGATGTGGAGGGAAAAGATCTAGACCCAAGTTAAAAGTATAAAGTCGTTTCAAGATACAAAATCAAGATGCAAAAATTAATTACATTTCTGTCTACTATCAGGAAACAATCCAGAAAGAAAATTAGCAAATAATTCCATTTATAAAAGGATCTAAAAGAATAACCATTAGAGTTAGATATAGAATGTCTTATAAAGAGCTCATTTATTTATATTGAGGGTTGTTATGGTTACATCATGAAAATTATAGTGTTAGCAATGGATGTATTGTAATGGTGTTGGCCTGAGCTGGAAGGGTGTGACTAGAAACGGTGGATCCCTGGGCTGCAGCCTGTGGATTATATATGGCTCCCCTTCCCCTCATTCCCGCTTTGGCTTCCACCTTCCATGATGTAAAAGCAAAGCCATGCACACTCTCCCTTTCTCCACTTAGCACTCCATGCCCTAGGACCCACAGTCCTCATAAGGACTGAATCTCAAAACCATGAGCTACTAGATCATCCTTCCTTTAAGTTATGTGGTCACATCTTTTAGACTATAGCTGTAAAAATATTGATGAGTTCAATAATACACTGAAGAATAAATTTAAGCCGGGCGTGGTGGCGCACGCTTGTAATCCCCGCGCTTCGGAGGGTGAGACAGGAGGATCACGCAAGTTCGAAGCCAGCCGCGTGCGTTGGTTTAGGAGACCCAGTTTCCAAATAAAAATATAAAAAAATAGGTCTGGGAGTGTAGCCCAGAGGTAGAAGGGCTTCCAGGAACCCCAGTACCGCCAAAAAAAAAAAAAAAAGAATAAATTTAATTAAGATGCAAGATTTGTACACCGAAAATTACAAAATGTTGTTGAACCAAAATGAAGACATTTCCCAATGGAAAGATATCACATGCTTGGGAATAAAAAATTATTTTTTGTTTGTTTGTTTTGTTTTGTTTTGTTGCAGATCTGGGGATGGAACCCAGGGCCATTCGACCTCCGAGCTACACCCCCTGCCCTAATTTTTATTCTTTATTTTGAAACTGGGTCTCTCTGAGTTGCAGAGGTCTCACTAAGTAGCTGAGGCTGTTCGCAAACCGCGATCCTCCAGTCTCAGCCTCCCAAATGCTGAGATTACAAGTGTGTGCCACCACACCCGGCCAAAAAATTCTTAATGCTATTAGTATATCAATATTAACTAAAGCAACTAAAGAGTAAATATAATTGCTGTCAAAATCATAAAGAATTTTTGAGCGATAAAAAAATCCAATCTTAAATTCTAGTGGAAGTTTAACAGACCCCAACCAGTCAAAACAGTTTTGAAAATGAATAAAGTTGGAGGTTTTATACTTCCTGGTTTCCAAACTTATTACAAAATTAATCACAACATAGTACAGTACTGAAATACAGATATATAAATCAAAGAAATAGAATTGCAACTCATAAATAAATCCTTGAATATATAATCTAATAACATTTGACGAGAGTGCTAACACCATTCAAGGGGTAGTCTTCTCAACAAATAGTGCTTGAAAAACTGGATATCCACATGCAAAAAAATGAAGTGGACTCTTACTTAACACCATATAGCAAATTTAATTCAAATTGGGTCAATGATGAAAATGTAAGACAAAAACTAAGAATAAAACAT
This sequence comes from Muscardinus avellanarius, assembly GCF_963383645.1. Taxonomy (NCBI): domain Eukaryota; kingdom Metazoa; phylum Chordata; class Mammalia; order Rodentia; family Gliridae; genus Muscardinus; species Muscardinus avellanarius. Next base: position 52,986,107 of record NC_137801.1, read on the forward strand.
TACAGAGGAAACAGAAGATTTGGGGTTTGACAATGATTTCTTAGATAAGACAGTAAAAGCATAGGTCACCAAAGAAACCATAAAATGATTAAATCTCATCCAAATTTAAAATCTTTTGTGCATCACAAGCACTATCAACAGAATAAAATGGCCACTCATTGAATGAACAAATATATATGCAAACCATGTATCTGATAAGGGATTAATATCCAGAAAATAAACAGAATCCATAGAATCTATTAGCATCTCAAAAAAGGCTAGACACTTCTCCAATGATCTATAGATAGCCAATAATTGCATAAAAATACTCAACTAGTAATTAGGGCAATGCAAACCTAAAATGAGCTCCCACTTCACACTCATTAAGATGAATGTTATCAATAAAACAAAATAACAGGTGTTGGCAAGGATACAGATAAATTAGAGCTCTTATGCATTGCTGGTAAAAAATCTAAAATGGAATATCTGCTGCTGAAAAGAGTGTGGTGGTACTTAGAATTACCATCTGTTCCAGCTATTACACTTCTAGGTACATACCCAAAAGAATTGAAAGCAGGGACTTAAATAAGCACTTATACAACAGTACTCTTGGCATCACAATTCACAATACCCAAAAGTTAGAAACATTCTAGATGACCATAGAGAGATGACTGGAGAAACAAAATATAATATTTACAAACAATGGAATATCATTTGGCCTTAAAAAAGAAATGAAGTTCTGACAGTATGTTGCAATATAGGTAAGCCTTGAAGACATTGTGTTAAGTAAAATAATCCAGAGATGAAATGATAACTATTATCTGATCCCAATTATAAGAAGGGCCTAACACAGCTAAATGCACAGAAACAGATAATCAAGGGAAGTCTGGATCTGGTAAAAATGAAGAATGGGTACATAGCTTTAGCTTGGAAAGATAAAAAATTTTGAAGATGGATGGTGGTGACAGTTGCACAGAGATATGAATGTACAAAATGCAGGCTAATATTATACCTAAAGATTGTCAAAATAGTAAATTTCATGTCATGTATATCTTACCATAATTTTAAAAGCCACACTTCACTGCTTGAGATCAGAAATTATATCTTGTTTCTCTACATATAAGAAGTTGTCTACCCACCAGGGTCTACAGAATCAAATGTTAAAACCCAGCTTTTCATCCACTGGCTATTTAACTAATAACTACTATTAAAATTTTAAGATCTCTACATCTAAAACAGGACAGTTATAATAATATATGCTTTATAATATGAAAGGAAGAGTAGCTGAATGATTCATTAAATAAATGTTTGGCCTGGTGCTAACAAATGGTAGGTATTAAATAACCATTCACAGAGCTGGGGATGTGTCTCAGTGGTAGAATGCTTGCCTAGTGTGCTGAAGGCCCTTGTTGGATTCCCAGCACTGAATAACAATTCACTATTCTTCTTACCCAAGAGATTAGCACAAAAGTTATCACAGTTTTCACCTCTGACGCTACTGTATGACTCACCATGACTTTGGCCTTGATTTTCTGCCTATAAAGTGGGAATTGTGATCCCGCTTCACATGAAAAAGTGCCTGTAAATTACAGGAATAAGATACTTCACAGAATAGACTGACAAAATACACTATAAAGAAGCTGGACACAGTAGTGCATGCCTATAATCCCAGTACTTTCGAGACAAAAACAGGAGGATTATGAGTTCAAAGCCAGCCTTAGCAACTGAGAGCAGCCCTCTGCAACTTAGTGAGGCCCTGTTAAAAAAGTTAAAATAGGCTAAGGGGATAGCTCAGAGGTAGAATGTTCCTAGGTTCAGTCCCCAGTAAGGACACTCACACACACACACACACACACACACACACAGATAGTGGGGGTAAATATTATTTGCCACAAAGAATATTTTTCAAAATTGACTTCAAATGTAAAAACGCACTTCAAAAAATAATTTGGAAAAAACTTCAAATATGAAATTATAATAGTCAGGTTTCCCATATGAAAAGACTGATCACTCACCGAAAGGTCAAATAATATTTCAGGACAATACGAAACCTCATGAAAAACAACCCAAATAACCAAGAATGATTTCTTACACAGCAACTCATGCCCAAGGAAAAGGCTACCCTCCGCATGGCTCACTTCATACTCAGTCTCAGTGAGGTTTCCTGGAAAGAGCAAAAGCGTCCGCAGCTGAGTTAAGCCAGATGCCCAGTGATCAACTGAAGGCAGCTGGTTTTCCAAGGGAGCATGTTGGAAGTTTTCCTTCAACCTGCAGGAAAGCTCTGTCAAAGTCCTTCTATGCATGCACTTCTCCTCTGGGTCAGCAGAGGGCACTCCAGCTCCACGAGAGATCGACAATCCCAGGCCCTGGGCTGGCTGTACCTTCCTGACTTTGCTGTCAAAAGATGTGAACCCCAGACCAGCAGAACTTCTGCTTCCACAACCAAATTCCACTGAAAACCCAGTCCTTTTCCCTGGGAATTATCAGCACACTCAAAAGGAGTAAAAGGAGCCTCGGTAAAGGGAAACCCTAAAGCCACCGAGGAGGCTGTGAACCTGACCCACTCCATGAACACCTTAGTCCAAGGAGGGCTAAAAAATGTTTGTGGCAGACACCATGAAGGATTAAAGTGATACCTCCCACAGTTCACAGCCCCAAAGCAAGGTTCACTTAGGAATATTAAGTTACAGGCTGAGCAAGCAGACCCACCTGGTCACAATAAAGTCACACAGGTGAAGAGAGGAAAGGAGAGCGTTAAGCACACTGCGAGGAAAGGTTTAGACATGTCCCAAAGCAAAGGGTTCCTCTGGCCTGACCTAACATTGCGGTCACTGTTAAAATGTACATGTGTGTGACAGTTTCTGAGGCTAACTCGCATTGTGAAAATAAATGCTGCTGCTTACTAAGATGGTGTTGAATTAAATATACGAAACCTCATGAAAAACAACCCAAATAACCAAGAATGATTTCTTACACATTACCTCATGCCCAAGGAAAAGGCTACCCTCCGCATGGCTCACTTCATACTCAGTCTCAGTGAGGTTTCCTGGAAAGACCCAAAGCGTCCGCAGCTGAGTTAAGCCAGATGCCCATATGCTGGGCGTGGTGGCGCACGCTTGTAATCCCAGCACTTGGGAGGCTGAGACAGGAGGATTGCACAAGTTTGAAGCCAGCCTCAGCTACTCACTGAGGCTCTCAGCAACTTTGTGAGACCCTGTTTCCAAATAACGTATAAAAAAAAGGTCTAGGAGTATACCCCAGAGGTAGCAAGCCCCTGGGTTCCACCCCAGTACCACAAAATAAAATAAAATAAAAAGTAAAAATAAAAAATAAAAAACAATATAAAAAACAATAAAAAGGTAAGATCTCACAAGGTGGCTGCTCTGTCTGACACAATTATTCGGTTAGCTACAAATGGCACTTGTTTAATTAAAAGACCAGGTAAAACTTTTTGTTGTCAAATTATCTTCATTCGATTCATATTGTGCAGCAGGCCAGATATTTCTTTATAAGGTCACCAGAGAAAGATGTCTTTTCCTCTGTTTTCTTTTCTCCTAGGCCAGAACTATCTTCCTCATCCTATTTTTTCCCTTCTAATTCACTTCAATCAATATGATTTACATTCTAGATCAGCCAAGAATCACAAAGAAATAAGACAACTATTCAGATTTTAATCTAATATATAATTAAATGCACCTTGTCTTTGTGGTTTAGGCAATATTCTGGTGAAATATACAATCAAGTAAGTTCATTATAATATTATTTGAGTGATTTAATCAGTGTCAGAAAAATAGGGTTGTGTAAAATATGCTTTTGTTTAGAAGAAGCATATTCATTCATTCTGAGCACTATGCCTTATGCATCTTGGTAACAAGTAGTAGATCTCTCTCATAGGCCTAAAAAATTAATGAAGCAGGATCATATCCTACCTTTAGTATTTTTAAACCTGTATAACCCTGAGTACTTAACTTCTCTTAAAATTTTATTCTCAATTATAAAACTGAAGACAATCAAAGTTGCTAAAAGATTGAGACTGCATAATCATATCTCAAAAACAACCCTGGACATAAATGCAACATTTTCCCTTTAGTTAAAACAATGAATTAAATGTTATTTAAATTTCATAAAACTCAAACTGACTTGGATGTTACTTTTAGCCAAGCCATTTGCCTGGCCTGGGAAAAGTTTGATTTCTTCATTACTTGAGGCCATAAAATATAAAGGTGCTTAAATAGGAAAAACATGAAAATAAAAAAGGGGAAATATATTTAATTATCATTATCCTCTTTCCTGATAATTCAATAAAAGACCTCTTCCATGAATGCCAGTAAACAAGAAAAAATTTGCTACCTCCAAAGGGATAGAGTAGACCTAAAGAAGGAAGTGGCCTGACTTAACAAGACTTGTGTAGCAGGATTCAGTGCAGTGCTCTCAGCATTTCTAAACCAAACTGCACATCTAGGTTTCTTTCCAAATAGTATATTGATTACTTTCTGCCAAATTGTGGTCTTTCAAACAGCATGTTCCTTTATCATCATGGAACCAGCAGTTTTAGATTCCATAATTGAGAGCTACATAGTTTATAGGAATTGGTATTCAGAATAAGACTTTTTAGTTTGAAGCTGAATAATGATAGATGTGTGTAGAGCCTGGTTGCTTGCTGGGAAAAAATAGTGCATTTCAAGTTTCCATATATTTTGTTAGGGGAAATAACACCTTATGCATTCTTTTAGAAGAGAAAAATACATTTCCATCTACCACACATCAGTTTAGAAGACCTAATTCTAGAAATGCCATAGTTTCTTGTTTTCTGGTAGTAGCTACTGAGGGCTAAAGAAACAGTAGTAAATTTATCTTCTTGTTCCAGCAAAATTATTTGTTCTAATATATATATATATATATATATATATATATATATATATATATATATCTCACGATAGCTCTGTCTTTAAGGCTCCATTCATTAATGATAAGAAATGATAACAGAGAGAATGTATCACAGTTTTCCATGAGCAGTCATGTTATGCTTGTACCTTTCTGAATAAAATGAAAGTAGATGTTGACTACTTGACTATATTTACTAATCTTTTTTAAAATAGAGGTTAACTAACTGATCTTTACTAATTGAATTTCACACAAGTAACTTGGGAAAAATATTCATATATCTGTCATCTTATTCTTGTGGAAAATATGTATTTTGAGTTTTTATTCAAATACTAATTCTGAAGTTGTTCTCTAGATTTTCATAAAATATTTTTTAAAAACAAAATCTCAAGCAATTAAAATAATAATAGGCATCCCATATCCCACCATCTTTTTTTTAATAGAGACTACCAAATTTAAAAGTTTTTATAAAGTAAATTTTCTGATTCATGTCTCATTAAATTTCAGTTTGAAAAACAAAACCAACACAAGTGTGGTGACATACACCTATGATGCCAGTATTTGGAGGCTGAGAAAGGAGGATTGTATGTTCAAAGCCAGCTTCAGTAAGTTAGTAAGACCTTGTTTCAAAAAAGAAAAAGACCAAAATATTCTGTACAAAGTTCGAGAATATGTAGAACCCGAGAGATTTCTCCCATAGTAGTTAACTCAACAAAATATAAGCAATATAAGCAATATAATAGGACTCAAATTGCTTACCTAATGGGCTAAAGATCTTTAAAAAATGTCCTGTTCTTCCAGTATAGAATATTTGTAGAGACCATGTACTGTTTTTATCACTTGTGGTAGTTCAGTTTAACTATTGCCACAATTAGTTGCCGTGTCCTGTAATTATAATTTTGGATGCGGCTCCCCTGCAGTCCTTTTGAATATATACCAATCTAGCTCGATCTCTCTCTCCGCTCAAACTCTATAATGGAACATTTGTAGTTTGACATTCTGAATGGCCAAGGAGTCACTTTATACATTATAGTTTCTATTTTACAATAATTATTTATACACTTAATGGTCACAGACACACAAAAGCTTAATTTTTTTTTTTTTTTTTTTTTTGTGTGTGTGTGTGACACTGGGGATAGAACCCAGGGGCATTCTATCTCCAAATAACATCCTTGCCCTAGTTTGTTTTTTAATTCTGAAACAGAGACTCACTAAATTGTAGAGGGCCTCTCTAAGGTTCTGAAGCTGGTTGAGAACTTGAGATCCTCCGGTCTCAGCCTCCCAAGTCCTGGGATTACAAGAGTGTGCCATCACACCCTGCTAAAAGTCTGCTTCTTATATAACTTGTAGTTTCTAAACATGGAACAGGCATAGAATAGGATCCCCTGAAACAAGTTTTAATTGTTCATGGTAAACTGTTTTAAAATTTTTTATTGTATAGAATACTATTTTAGAAGTCACTGTTATTTGTGATATTAGTACTATATAGAAATCACAAGTATTTCTTAAATAAGAGTTCTTAAATAACAAGAGTTCTTAAATCAGAATTATTATTTTTTATCACAGGTGCAGGGTGCATGAACACATACTCCTCAACACTAAGGAGAAAAGGGATGAGCTTTCTTCCTAACAAAACTCTGAGAATGCTAATTTACAAATTTAGAAATGATATCTTAGTGTAATTGATCATGCTTAGACATGGCTCTGAATATCTATAAAACTTTATAGGTAATAACTTGAAACCAAGTTGCTAAACATGTACATTAGGAAACAAAGGTAGCTTTTGAAATAAATGTAATTTCTTTGAGAAGTTTACATCTCCATATATAATATCAAGCAATGACTACATCTGAACTAGTTTCATTAATTGGTAGGAATACAAAAATGCATTTATAATTTTATTTTAACTTTGATATATTACTTATTTTTCCATTTACATCTTTATTTTTGTGTGTAGTTTGGGTATTAAATACAAGGGAATTCTCCCTCTGAGCTACACCTTCAGACTTTTTTTTTCATTTTGAAATGGTCTCTACAAGTTGTTGAGGGGCTCACTATGTTGCTGAGGTTGGCTTCGAGCTTGTTATCCTCCCAGCTTGAGTCTCCCAGGTACTCTGATTACAGGTACTTGTTTAGTCCCCCAGGTACTGTGATTATAGGTGTGCACAACCATACCTGGATCATTTATTATTTTAGGATAAAATAATATAATATAATGTTAAATATTAGTTTAAAAAATTAGAAGATCATTTTTTAATTTATATAATATGTAGTGTCCCAAGTAATTATAAGATCTTAAAGATGTAATCAAATATAATATTTTTATTTAATCTGAATGCCCAGCATGTTGTTTATTTTACTTCCCAAATTGAGTAGGAAAAATATTTGATTTTTATATAAAAGAGAAGAGATGGCCACATAAGTATCATGAATTATAAAATAACTTTTTATATATGAGAATTTTACATTGCACCTATTTTTTAAGACTATTATGTGAAGATCAGGACTGAGTAGCATTTACTATTTCTCAAAGCAAAAGAAAATCAACTTGTATGAAATGTATCCCTCACTCCTCCCCCCCAAAAAAGGCTAAGTGAAATATAAATATGAAACAGCCTTTATTTAACTCCAATATGTACTTTTCCCTGAATTCTTGTTAAAATTCACTTTCAAAACAAGGTCCATATTGAAATAGGTTAGATAGTTCTAGAATTACAAGACTCTTCGGTGATCTCACCCAGTTGGCTCCTTTGTCGCTCTAGAGAAGGAGTCTCCAGCCTGGGATCTGTAGTATAATTAGCTTGCAAACATAGGATTCAAATAAAAGCAAAATTTATGTTATTATAGATGTGTGATTGCTCACTCTAACTGGAATATAAAAAGTGAGTTAAATTACATACATTTGTTTATTCAGTCTATTTTCTAATATCCCTCACCCGGAAAAACTACAGTACAATTAGCAAGATGGAACACTAACTTTCTTGAAGAGAGGGAGAGGTTCCATTCTGTCTCCAAGGAATCAAAGGAAAGAGAAAGTCTTCAAAACAAACAGGGTGTTGTTTGGTTACCAAAAACTGTGCAACTGCCATGTTACAGTTGAAGAGCATTCAGGGAAAGTTATACATTGTTCTGATAAATACTACTACTAACAGCAATAATTCTGTCAATCAAAAGTACTGAAACCAAATTAAAAGCTCTTTGTTTTCTCCACCCTCAAGGATGAGGTCTAGGTGAAGAAAATTGATATTCAGAGACAGGCTACATCTTCAGATCCTATGGCCTAAGGTCTCGAAGGCAAGGGAAGCAAAATAAGCACAGTTCTCATCCAACAGTCATGGGTTTGCAAGAATTTGAAATAAAACTTTCCTTTAAGCTACTGCTTTCATGTCAGAAATAAAACACATGTACAAGATTTAAAGCATTGTATGTCTAACCCTTCCTGACCCCTTTTACATTCGCTTTGTAAGAATAATAACTATGATAATAATGCTTATGCCTAGGACTGGAATGAAGGTTAATTAGTTAATATTTATAAAGCTTTCTGAAAATGAAAAGTACTATTTAAACACTAAGTTTATTCTTTTCTCCATTCACTCCCTCCCTGCTTTTATGTCCTTCTTTGCTCAGAGATCACTTATCCCTCCCTGAGTCTGCGAAGCTTTGCACCGTGATGATGTTTCCTACCCCTTTCTTAGTCCTGCCCCTGACTCACTCTGATCCCTGACACTCACACAGTAACCTTGCACTTCTTCCTCCCCTCCAGTGCTGTAATCACCTCTTTCATTTTCATTTCTTCCCTCTGGTTTTTCATTCCTCACTCATCTTTTATTTTTAATTCACTTTTATTGGTGCATTGTGATCACACCTCAAAACAACGAAGTTCAGAGTGATAGGATCGCGTCCCCTGGATCCCACCCGCTCCCTCCCCTTCTTCATACATGATTGGAATTGGTAATTTCATATATGTACATAATGTCAGTGGAAACATTTCCCTTTATCAAGCTCTCCCTCCTTCCATAGCCCCCCTCTGTTACTCCTCTGGGGTTTCTACTACTTTACCTGGAGTCTCTATTGTATCCCGATTTCTCCCTAGCTCCCACACAGAGAGAAAGTCTAAGTCTCTTCACTTTCTGTGACAGGTTAATCGCACTGTAACATTCTCTAGCTGCATCCATTTTTCCGCACATGACATATTTTGTTCTTTTTTATGGCCAAGTAAAATTCCACTGTGCATATATCCCACAATTTCATAATTCATTCATCTGTTAGTGGATACCTAGGTTGGTTTCTAATTTGTCTTTCTGAAAATGAAAAGTACTATTTAAACACTAGTTAAAATGAAATATATAGAGAGATATACATATACATATACATATACATATACATATATATGAAAAGTACTACTTAAACACTAGTTAAAATTAAAAGTATATATATATATATATATTACTATTTAAGTATATTCTCTTCTCTATTCACTCCAATTTTGTGAATTGTACTGCTATAAACATGGATATGCATACCTCATTATAATATTTTGAATTCAATTCCTTTGGAAAGATACCCAGCAGTGGCATGTCTGGATCACACCACTAGGGTGGTTCTATTCCCAGTTTTTTGAGGAACCTCCACACTGATTTCCACAACAGCTGCACTAATTTGCAATCCCACCAACAGTATATTCATGAAGAACTGTTCAGCTCCTAAGTGCATGACTCAACTAGCTGCTTCCTAATTATTCTTACTCATTACAGTTCCTGTCTCTAGTGATGCACATAGCCACTTTAATAGTCAAAGTCACTTAAACATGGCTATACTTTTGCTCAAATGCCACGAGAGCCTTCCATTTACTGATAAAGTTCAATGTTTCCTAGTTAACACCCTGAAAATTGTTCTCTCACCTTTTATTTTCAAATTGCATTGAATATTTAGTAAATACATACTATCTGTTCTGTTAAATGCACCTGAGATACATTTTCCAATTTGTTTCTACTCCTGAAGATCACATAAGTACCAGCCACACATCTGGAAATAAAACACCCATAAAACGTGGCCTTGGTCCTCATTAAGTTATACATTCTTCCCAATTCTTGCCTCCCAATCCCAATGCGCTCCAAACTCTGTGTAAGTCCATTCATCCACATGACCCAGCCACTCTTTCCTATTTTTTTATAAAGCTTTATTGAAAATTTTGAAGTGATTACCTCTCATCCTGTGATAATTATTGTTCTATGTATTTATTCTGATACATCTTTATTATATTTACTCCATAGACATACATGAACTCCTTATCATATTTGAGGAGTTGTTCTAAATTTTGTGGAAGCTATACAAATGTTGTAAATAGTTTCACCATTAAAGATATTTTTCTTCTTAAGAACATATAATGTTTTGGATTCAGAATGTCACCCTAACTGTCATGGAAACAAGGTAGCAATGTTGAAATAGGGGCTTAATTACCAAGAAAGGGTCCCTGGAGTTGTAGCCTTGGGAGTTATATATGGTTCTCCTCCCCATGCTCGCTTTCTCTCCTCTCTCTCTCTCTCTCTCTCTCTCTCTCTCTCTCTCTCTCTCTCTCTCTCTCCCTCTCCCTCTCCCTCTCCCTCTCCCTCTCCCTCTCCCTCCCTCACTCTCCCTTATTCCTGGCCTCCCTCCACCATGTGAGGATGTGAGAGCAGAGACTCGCCCTCTCCCTCACTCTGTTTCCTTGCCATGACCTGAGCTTCATACATACAGCCTGATGTGGACTGAACCTGAAATCTCAAAAAAAAAATCCTGTGAGCAAATAAATATTTCTTCCTATATGTTGCATGGTCAGTTGTCTTCCATTGTAACAGTGAGACTGTTGACTGAGAAAGGACATAAATAAGAAAATGATACATGACAATGAAGGCCACCAACAACATTAAGAAGTAGATGAAGAAGAAAACATTTTCAGCAAGTAGGTCGTAGGAAAGCAAAGTTTGTGTTAAAACTGATTTGTTATTGATACAGAAAAAATGGGTGGAAGGCTATTTGAAGCAGAAGTAGTAGTAATCTATCACTATCTATCAATGGATTGCCCCACAATTTAATGGCTTAAAACATTTATTATCTTACAGTTTCTTTTATTATATCATTTACTATCTAATGGTTTCAATGAATTAGGAATCTGGCTGCAGTTTATTTCAGTGCCACTGATTCAAGGTCTTTAGTGGTGTTTTAACCAAGCTGCTGGCTGAGGCTGCAAACTCATCCAAAGGCTACCACTATCAATATTAAGCTATACATTTTTTGTGTGTGTGAACTGCCCTCAGAGCCTTGCCCTCAGGGCCTTCCCACAGGAATGCCTTAGAACAAGGTGGCTAAAGGAAGCTGGCTTCCTCAAGGTGAGAGATCAGAGAGTTAAAAAGGGTAAAGAGAAAAAGAGAATCAGACATAGAGATACACACTCAGTGCAGGAGGTTAGTCTTTATAACCTAATCTCAGAATTGACATCATTTCAATTCTGTCTTATTCTTTTCATTATAAATCCTATCCATCCAGGTATGGTGGCACATGCTTGTAATCCCAGCATTTGGGAGGCTGAGACAGGGGAAATGGCAGTTCTTGGACAGCCTCAGCTACCTAAGTAGTGAGGCTTTTTGCAACTCAGTGAGACCTTATTTCAAAATAAAGAATAAAAATAGGACTGGAGGTGTAGCTGGGAGGTAGAATGCCCCTAGGTTCCATCCACAGTACCACAAAAATAAATAAGTAAATAAATAAATAAATCCTGTCCACACTGAAGCTGAAGGGATTTATACAATGGTATGAAAGCTATACCTGGAGCTATAGCTCAGTGGTAGAGCACTTGCCTAGCATGCATGAAGCTCTGGGTTCAATCCTCATTGCCACAAACAAACTAATATATGATAAATAAACAAATATCACTAACTCTATGTAGCAGGTAAGGATATAAGGGGGCATTCAGCAAATACCTATCACTGTACTTATGACAATACTGAGGAGAAACTGATTCATGAGCATCTGACAGTGATGAGCAGTCCATGGTGGATAGACATGTCACCTAAATATGGAGAGCTCTGGTACTGCTGAAGAGTCTGACTTTATAGAGCTACAGGAAAACTGCCATGTGCAGAGTAAGATTTTAGAAAAAATTACTTATATTAACCATGAATTTGAGGTAAGAGTCTCAAAATTAAGAAATACTAGTTAAGATACTTACATAATAACCTAAATATTAGATCCATTTGAAATGAGAATTATTTGGAACTTAAATGTTTATTACATAATTTCATAAATATAATGAATTTCTTGCCTGTCCACTGAAATTAAGCTTTAACAATAAGATAATCTCTAATATCTATATTGTGTCTATATTGTATCTAACATAATGCAATTAGGCAATGTTATATAACCACTTTTTTAAAAACCAGAAAAAACCATAAGGAAGTAGTATACAAGAATGAAGAATAGCTGGGTGTGGTGGCACACACTTGTCATCCCAGAATTGAGGAGGCTGAGACAGGAGGATCTTGGTTTGCAGTTTGGGGACAGCTTCAGCTACTTAGTGAGGCCCTCTGCAAATTAGTGAAACCCTGTTTCAAAATAAAGAATAAAAAAAAAAATAGGGCAGGGGGTGTAGCTGGGAGGTCAAGTGCCCCTTGGTTTTCATCCTCAGACCCGCAAAAAAGAAAAAAAAGAATGAAGAAGTTTCAAGAAAAATGTTTTTCTTTCTAAAAAATAAAAATAATCAGGCATGGTGCCTGTAATCCCAGTACTTGGGAGGCTGAAACAGAAGGATGCAGGTACAAGAATACTCTCAGCAAGTGAGACCTTGTTTCAAAACAAAATATTAAAAAAAGACAGGGGTTATAGCTTAGAAGAAGAATGCCCCAGAGTCCAATGCCCAGTACCACAATAGATAAATAAATGATAAATAAATAAAATTAAAAAATTAAAAATATTGTGTTACAACTGAAATGAGATATCAAGATGTAAAAAGAGATCTTTCCAGAAACAGTGTGAATGGGTAGAGAATGTGGGACTCGGAACATTGAACAAAGGCAGAGCCGAGAGATAGTTAAAGTAAATGGAGACTTGAGCACATTTTTGGCTAAAGGAAAGCAGTTAGTGGAAATGAAAAGAATTTAGAAACATGTGAGAGAAGGACTATATGGTATTAAATCCAAAAACAGACAAAAAGGAATGAGGTTTTTAAAAAATGTACAGATGGTGGCATTAATTGTGGAAAGACAGGGACAAATTCTTCCTCTAAAAGACAGGAAGAAAATATGGGTGATATGTGAAAAAATATTTTTACTTTGAAAAGTTCTATAACAGAATTTCTGCTATCAATGATCAATATTATTATAAAGGTATTAAAATATTCTGGTTTTTAGGTCACAAATAAATATCATCTATGGTACACATAGATACATATAAAGTAAGTTAATAGAATTCACAATAATATCTGTTATTTAATAATTTTGTTTCCTTTCACTAACTTTTGCCTCATGGGCCACATGGAAAAGTTATTCTCATAAAATAGAGTTTTGTGAGACTTCCGGGAAGATGGCGACGGAGAAAAGTGGGGCTTACGAGCCCCGCTAACAACCAATCTCTATTACTACAAAATCAGCGCCTTTCATAGTCAGAAAACACAATCAGCAGAGAAACAAAAAAATGTAATTACAAGGGACAGAGAAAAAGAAAGCTGGAAAAACAAGACACCAGAAAGAAACCAGACTGCAGTGCTGTGGCCAGAACCATGGCGCGGAGTGGCGGGCGCCATCTTACCTTGCAGCACCAGGCCCCAGAGAAGAGGGGAACTCAGAACGGAGCTCAGAGCCACAGAGGAGATACGCCAGCTTTACGCCCAAGGACACGGCAGCAGCGCCTTACTGCCGGCGGCAGCAGCGAATTCACCGGACGGCACCAGACCAACACACTCAACAGCCCACCAGGATCCAGAGAGGAATGGTGGACAGCAAACTGAGGTGAGCTGCTGCGGAACGGCCGGGCAGGATTCTGCAGATTTTTCGGTGCAGGGAGCATCTAAAGCTCCCAGAGGCTGGGCTCAGCACACCCTGCCAGGACTCAGAGCTGAGCTTAAAACCAGAGAAGAAATATGCCAGCCTCATGGCCGAGGGCATGGCAGTGGCACCATATTGCCACCGGTGCAAACAGCAGCGAATTCACCGAGTCCATTAGAGCTCCATTGGCGCACTCATCAACAGTAAGTCAAATTGCAGCCCCTAGAGTAGAAATCCCAGTACTGCACTCCCAGGGACTTGACCCAGTGGGGGAGTGGTGGTGGCAGAGATATTACACCATAGGAGAACACCCAACCTGGCACCCCCCATAGTCTAAAGTAGCCTCAATTGACTCCCTGGGTCTGAGACTCTGTGATACAACCCAGTAAAGGAGTAGTGGGGTCTGAGATACCACAGACTCAAGACCCAGAGCACCTTAAGTGAAGTCTTAGTAACCCAAGGGAAGAACCCAGAGAAGGCACAAACTTCCGAAATCATGGGAAAGAGGAATAACAATGGAGCAATGAATGCCCACAACCCCACAACATCAGAACCCGATAAAACAGAAATTCAGAGATTTCTAGAAGATCAAATCAGGAAAATAACTGTAGAAATAATAGAGCTGCTTCAAAAAGAATTCAGAGAGAGCCAAAAAGAGATAAGGGATGTAATTAATGAAGTAAAGTCCTCAATTCAAAGCACAAACAACCGATTAGACCACATGGAGAATAGATTCTCACTCTTAGAAGATGATCACTCCAAAAATGAACGCATAGTTTCTAATTTAGAAAAAAAGTCCAACAGCAGGAATCTGACATTGAAGAAATATGGGTCCATTTTAAGAGAGCTAACCTAAGAATAATTGGAATAGAGGAGGGAAAAGAAGGTGAAACTAAAGGGATCAACAATCTCTTCAAGGAAGTAATAGCAGAAAATTTTCCAAACATAGAGCAAGAGGTTGATACACAGGTCCAGGAAACTTATAGAAGTCCCTTTAGACAGGATCGGAGAAGAGGATCCCCACGCCACATAATTGTCAAAATGACCAATGTGGAAGCCAAGCAGAGAATCTTAAAGGCAACAAAAACAAAGGGCCAAGTGACATTCAGAGGCAAACCAATTAGAATCACTCCAGAATTGCCAAACCAAGTCATGAGAGCCAGAAGGGCTTGGAGTAACATATTCCAAACTCTGAAAGAAAACAACTTCCAGCCAAAAATTTCCTACCCAGCAAAACTTTCTATCAAATTAGATAGGGAAATAAGAACCTTCTATGACAAACAGAAACTGAAGGAATTTATGTCTTCAAAACCAGCGCTAGAGAAAATACTCAAAGAGATTAACTACAAAGAAGAAATAGGTAACACACACCAGAACCAGAGAAACAAGATTTTCCATCCAACAACTAAGACTGGTTATCTGTGGAGATTCATTATTTATGTTAGTCTTTTACATATCTCTAAATTGTATTGTTTGCTTTTATAGTTGCTAATTTTTAGGATTTCTAGTTGGAATATTAATATACCTTCAGATATAGCATTTGGAAATATTTTATCCCATTCTATCAGTAACTTTTAACTCTGTTTACATTGTCTTTAGATATACAATATGTTTTCTTATTTTTTAGGGAGTTTGTTTACCCTTCTGTTGCCTGTGCCATTGAAATCATATCCAAAAAATCACTGCCAATTTCAATGTTGTGAGGTTTAATGACCCAGATTTTCTTCTAAAAGTTTAGAGTCTTAAGATTTATATTTAGGTCTTTTATCTATTTTGAGTTAATATTTGTATATGGTGTTAGGTAAGGGTCCAATTTTATTCTTTTCCATGTAATTATTATTTTTCAACAATATTTAGTTAAAAGATTATTATTTCCTCCACTAAATGTTTGTGGAAACCTTGTCAAAAATAACTTGACAATATATGGAAGAATTTAACTCTAGGCTTTTATTTAACTCCAATGGTTTATATATCTGCCTTTATAACAGTACTACACTGTTTCAATTATTGTAGCTTTATATGGTTTGAAATCAGAAAATATACATCTTCTAGCTTTGTTCTTTTTTGAGATCATTTTGGGTATCTAGAGTCCATATTCCATATTAGGATAGATTTTTTTTTTCTGAAAAATAAATAAATAGGGGACTTCCGGGATGATGGCGACCAAGAAAAGCGGGGCTTAAGAGCCCCGCTAACAACAAATCTCCATTACCACAAAATCAGCGCCTTTCATAGCCAGAAAACACCATCACTAGTGAAACAAAAAATCACCAGGCTCCAGAGAGATAGCGGACTGAGAACAGAGCCAAAGAGGAGATAACCGGCCTTGCGCCCGAGGACGCAGCAGACGCGGCAGCAGCGCCATACTGCCGGCGGCACCGGTGAATTCACGGGACGGCTACAGCAAGCCGAGGTGAGCCACTGCGGAACAGCCAGGCGGGATTTCTCCTCGCAGAGAGCATCTAAAGCTCCCAGTGGCCGAGCTCAGCACACGCTGCAGGGATTCAGAGTAGAAATCAAAATCAAGAAGAAAAACGCAAGCCCCATAGCCGAGGGCGTAGCAGCGGCGCCATATTGCTACCGGCGGCAGCAGCAGCGAATTCAGCGAGGCCAGTACAGCTACATCTGCGTACTCAAGAACAGTGAGTCAAATTGCGGGCCACAGAGGAGAAATCCCAGTACTGTACTCCCTGGGACTTGACCCAGTGGGGGAGGGGCGGTGGCAGAGATATCACACCATAGGAGAACGTGCAACCTGGCACCCCCCACAGTCTAAAGCAGCCTCTATCGACTCTCTGGGTCAGAGACTCTGTGATAAAACCCAGTAAAGGAGTAGTGGAGTCCGAGATACTACTGACTCGAGATCCAGAACACCTTAAGGGAAGTCATAGTGACCCAAGGGAAGAACCCAGAGAAGGCACAAACATCGGAAATCATGGGAAAGAGGAATAATACTGGAGCAATGAATGCCCACAACCCCACAACATCAGAACCCGATAAAACAGAAATTCAGAGATTTCTAGAAGATCAAATCAGGAAAATAACTGTAGAAATAATAGAGCTGCTTCAAAAAGAATTCAGAGAGAGCCAAAAAGAGATAAGGGATGTAATTAATGAAGTAAAGGCCTCAATTCAAAGCACAAACAACCGATTAGAACACATGGAGAACAGAATCTCGCTCTTAGAAGATGAGCAATCCAAAAATGAACTCATAGTTTCTAATCTAGAAAAAAATATCCGACAGCAGGAATCTGATATTGAAGAAATATGGGCCCATTTTAAGAGAGCTAACCTAAGAATTATTGGAATAGAGGAGGGAAAAGAAAGTGAAACCAAAGGGATTAACAATCTCTTCAAGGAAGTAATAGCAGAAAATTTTCCAAACATAGAGCAAGAGGTTGATACAAAGGTCCAGGAAACTTATAGAACTCCCTTTAGACAGGATCGGAGAAGAGGATCCCCACGCCACATAATTGTCAAAATGACCAATGTGGAAGCCAAGCAGAGAATCTTAAAGGCAACAAAAACAAAGGGCCAAGTGACATTCAGAGGCAAACCAATTAGAATTACTCCAGACTTCCCAAACCAAGTCATGAGAGCCAGAAGGGTTGGAGTAACATATTCCAAACTCTGAAAGAAAACAACTTCCAGCCAAAAATTTCCTACCCAGCAAAACTTTCTATCAAATTAGATGGAAAAATAAGAAGCTTCCATGACAGACAGAAACTGAAGGAATTTATGTCTTCAAAACCAGCACTAGAGAAAATACTAAAAGAGATTAACTACAAAGAAGAAATAGGTAACACACACCAGAACCAGAGAAACAAGAGTTTCCATCTAACAGACAATTAAGATTGGTTATCTGTGGAGATTCATTATTTATGTTAGTCTTTTACCTATCTCTAAAGGGTATTGTTTGCCTTTATTGTTGTTAATTTTTAGGATTTCTAGTTGGAATATTAATATACCTTCAGATATAGCATTTGGAAATATTTTATCCCATTCTATTAGTAACTGTTAACTCTGTTTACATTGTCTTTGGATATACAATTTTTTTTTAATTTTTTAGGGAGTCTGTATACTCCTCTGTTGCCTGTGCCATTGAAATCATAACCAAGAAATCACTGCCAATTTCAATGTTGTGAGGTTTTATGACCCAGATTTTCTCCTAAAAGTTTATAGTCTTAAGATTTATATTTAGGTCTATTATCTATTTTGAGTTAATATTTGTATATGGGATTAGGTAAGGGTCCAATTTTATTCTTTTCCATGTAATTATTATTTTTTAACAATATTTAGTTAAAAGATTATCATTTTCACCACCAAATGTTCGTGGAAACCTTGTCAAAAATAACTTGACAATATAGGGAAGAATTTAGCTCTAGGCTTTTATTTAACTCCAATGTTTTATATATCTGCCTTTAGAATAGTACTACACTGTTTCAATTATTGTAGCTTTATATGGTTTGAAATCAGAAAATATATATATCTTCTAGCTTTGTTCTTTTTCAAGATCGTTTTGGGTACCTAGACTCCATATTCCATATTAGGATAGATTTTTTTCTGAAAAATATATATATAAATATATGATAGTTTCAACTAAAAAATAGAAAAAAATATTCTCTGGTAAGAAAGAAAGCAAAAAGAAATATTGAAATGTTATCTTTAAGTCATCAAAAGCTTGGTATCAGACAAATGAAACTGTTATGTGAGATTATCATTTTTAATTTTAGATAAATTGCCATAATACTAGATGTCAACTACTAAGCCAAGCATGGGAGGGAGGGATAGGGAGAGAATGGGGTGGGGATTGGGCGGGGGCTGACTGGGAAAAGTGTGCATGTATGTCTACAAAAGTATGTATCCTACTATGATGTATGAATACAGTGCACCAATAAAAAAAATTAAAAAAAAGAAAGAGAGAAAGAAAGAAAAAATAAATAAATAAATAAATAAATAAATAAATAAATAAATAAATAAATGTATGATAGTTTCACCTAAAAAAAAAAAAAGAAAAAATATTCTCTGGTAAGAAAGAAAGCAAAAAGAAATATTGAAATGTTATCTTTAAGTCATCAAAAGCTTGGTATCAGACAAATGAAACTGTTATGTGAGATTATCTTGGATAAATTGCTATAATACTAGATGTCAACCACTAAGCCAAGCATGGGAAGGAGGGATGGGGAGGGAACAGGGTGGAAATCGGATAGGGGCTAATTGGACGATGTGTGCATGTATGTCTACAAAAGTTATTTTTTATCCCATTATGATGTATGAATACAGTGCACCAATTTAAAAAAGTAAAAAAAAAAAGAAAAAACAAACAACAAGCAACAACAAAAAAAAATTATAGAGTTTTGTGTTAATATTGGGTCAGGTGCCTTTAAAAAAAGATTAAATTTTTCTCAGATCATCAAGAATTCTATTTAATGAATACCTGAACTCCTATAGTATGGAATATCTCAAGCTAGAAGATGTAGGAGAGACTAATACAAAAACAAAGAGTTTTTGCTTTATTTATGTATTTAAATATTTCTGGTGGTACTGGGGTTCCTGGAAACCCTTCTAACTCTGGGCTACACTTCCAGACCATATATATAATTTTTTTTTTGAAACAGGGTCTCTTAAGCCAGCGATGCTGGCTTCAAACCTGCACAATCCTCCTGCCTCACATGCGCGGGGATTACAAGCATGTGCCACCACGCCCGGCTTCAGTTCTTGCTTTAAAGAGCCAATGATATGCCGAGTGTGGTGGTGTACACTTGTAATCCCAGCATTTGGGAGGCTAAGACAGGAGGATCACACAGGTTCGAAGCCAGCCTCAGCTATTTATTTGAGGCTCTCAACAATTTAGTGAGACCCTGTTTCCAAATAAAGTATACAATCGTTCTGGGAGTATAGCCTGGAGGTAGAAAAGCCCCTGGGTTCCACCCCCAGTACCAAAAAATAAATAAAGAAATAAATAAATAGCCAATGATAGAAGAAGAGTGACCAGCACAGAGATTCCTCCAGACAGAAAAATGGCATATGGTTATTACTAACAAATCTATGGGATTCAAAGAAAGAGGCCAGTTAATGTAGCAAGTGGCATGATCATCAGAAGTGTTACAGCATACATGGAAAGGCAGCTGGATAGCACTTTCAAAAGGAACAATGAAAAGAATGAACACTCCATGATGAGACAGCAATGTGCATAAAGCATGGAGGTGGAAATTATAGGAAATGTTCACAGACAACAGAGTATTCTAACTAAGCTTGAGTGGAACTCTGAGGGCAAGAGTGAGAGATAAGCTTGGGCTACCTGAGACTGTAACAAATGGTATTTCATCAACAAGACAATAAATTTAGATCTATGTTTTAAGAAGCACATAGACTTTGGAATCAGTTGAAAATGATACATAGCATCAGGAAATTGGGAGTGAAATGCTAGTCTTGATTGCTGTAGTAATGGAACTTAAATGGAAACAAAGTCCAAATGGAAGGAAGCCTTGGACAAGAGAGGCATTGCAGGAAAAATCCAAAGAATAAAGCAAAACAACTGGGTGTGGAGATGATGAGGGAGAAGCATGACCTGCTCCAGAGGTTTTCTGCTTTGTTTCTTGGCCTGCTGAGAATCCTTCCAGTTTGGAACATGGATGGTTTCCAAGAATAACAATATGAGGACAGTGCAGAGTGAGTTGAAAGTCAATGCATACTGCAGAAAAGTCTCTCTTTGAATCCAAATGGTATGTAATGGCCTAGGTGGTTCCTTGAGCTACTAGGTTAAAAAAATCTACAGGGAGTAAAATCAACAGAAGTATTTGGAATGTGAGCTCTGTCAGAAGATCATAAGAAGAGTAGAAAAATATTGGTATAGTGGTGTTATACAACAGATGGCATAACTAGCAGAATGCCAGAGTAGGAAGTAAAACTACTGCATTGTAGGTACCAATGAATACGTATCAACGGTGTCTCGAAAAATAGCAATTCTTGTCAAGACATCTAACAGCATCCGTGTCTCAACAAAATATTCCTCAGGTCATCAGCTATTAAATCAAGAGTCACAATTACCTTCCTAAGAAATACCAAAACATTTTAGCTTACTTTTCATCTAGGAAGACCTGAGAACAGAAAAAAGGCATAAACAGTCTTGAAATTATAACACGCACATCAGCCAATCAGTGTAAGATATAATATTTATTTCCTGGTAAAAGACACAGCAAATAGGGCCTCTGTCCTGTCATTCCATACTTTGTAATACAAAGAATAATTTCAAAGGAGGCTTAAATTCTTTCCTTTTTACTCTATTTTCTTTTTTCCTAAATCAGGAAATCTACTCTATAGGTTCATATTGATATTAGGATCATATGCTTCTTATACAATGAATGGTATATGAAATATGGCAATAAGTGGCTTTGAAAGTACCTCAAAAGAAATTATGGAAATCCCTACCTTGCTATCCCAATAGCTTAGGACGAGTAATCACAATTTTTGTGAGTTCACAGAACACTATTCCAGTGTTCAGAGACAGCATATACATTATTGTCTCTTTCTTTGAAGATTTTTAAAATATTAAACACTAGACATATTCAAGGATAGCTTGCCAGCTTGGTCAAAAGCACCACTATCTCTATATATTCACTAAGTCATAAAGCTTCTATGCTCTAGCTATGCATATATGACATATAACCTTTATTTCCCTTTTGTGGTTTCCTACTGAGACAATAAAGGTCTACAAAAGCAAGTGTTTCAATCACAGATATTTTCCATGTACCCTTTTATATCTACAAACACATTGAGGTTGCTGAGGTATAGTTCAGAAGGGTAGTTGAACATTAATTATACTAAGTAAAATAAATTGGACCACATAAGCAAGAAAATTACCTTAGGCATCTGTTAGTGCTATCTATGGTTCTAGGCTGGTTTTCTATGAACAGAAGGATAATCCTCTGAATTTTAGGGGTATTTGGTTCCATCTTCAGTTAGATAGTTCCATAGAAGCCTCTGTCTGCCATCTTGTAGAAAGCCAGCTAAAGTTAAAATCATGTGGATAACAAAAAGAGCATTTGCTTACATTCTAATCAGAAAAAAATCTATCATTAAAATAAAGTTCAGAATACAGATCCAAAGCTAATTTATCTTTATTAGGAGAAGAAAGAGAACCATATTATAAACAATAGCCACATTACAAGTGGAATCAAGAGGAAATTTTTGGTACTTTTTTCTCAGTAATATTTACAAAACAAATATGTAGATATCATTGGATTCATTTGAATACACCAGTACAATAAACACGTTTAATAAGCCACTAACACGAGTGCAATACAAAGACACTGCTATGAAGAAGTTAGTTTCACATTAAGCACTGTCTTAAGTGTCCCTTATGCATTAATTTACTTTATTTAGTGAGGTTCCTAAAAGTTGCTAAAATTACTTTGAGAAAATAAGTTATTTAAACTTCAGGTAAAGTTACTAGCAATAGTAATCCCTCTTAAATGCTAGAAGATTCTAGAAATGCCTGATCTCTCATGCTAAAATTTTATCAAGTCTTAAGCATTAACTTAGGATCAAGTCTTAACTTTGCCACCAACTGCTTCTGTGGCCTTGGACAAATCATATAACTTCTCTAAGCCTTGCTTCCTCACCCAACATATGAGAATAATAAGAATATCTTGAAAACTCATTGGAGTATTTGTGGACATAATTAATTCATGGTGGGTAAGAAGTAGGGAAAATGCTCAGCAAGTATATTATCATTATCATTGTTCAGATTCATCATAATTAGGATTTTCTTTTTCAGTATCTCTAAGTCATCTCACATACTTCTTAGATCAATAAGGCTGCAATTCACTCAAAAATACTTTCAAATAGCTTTGCTATAATCAACTTCTGTATGTGTATGTGCATGAGTATATGCATAATTATGCCTAAAACCTCTTGCTCAAAAGAAATAGTTTATTTTTATTTTGGATGGATTTCTCTGGGGGAAGAGGGATTTGTCCCTGTGGAGAACATGATGAGTAAAAAAATAGACTAAATTCTTCTCTCTCTAAAAACTATATATCATTTGAAGCAAGAGCAAATTATATTGAATGGGCCTTCTTTCCTTGTTGAATCATCATTTTTAACAATCATCTCTTAAAGTATACATAAATAATGACAGTATAATAAATATCATTAAAGATAAATAATAATGAGGTTAATTTCTAAATACTAAGAAAAGAAATTTTGTCTTCTGTCTTGATTTCAACATAGCTTAAAAAAATCAGAGTTGGGATAAACAAAAAAGTTGGAAATATATATGCACCAAGGATGAGAGGCACAAGAGAATGTAAAATGGCTTGTAAGAAGCCTTTTAACCCACTGAGGGACTTTCATAAGGTTGTAGTAATGCTGCTTGGATCATCCAGATTCGTCAACTATCTGATTGATATATTCAATATCCTGTCAAGTTATAATATTCCATATTCCATACATCCCTGTCAAGTTACACTCTCCCAGTACACAAGCTATTTTCTGGATCCTGTCTGAAGGTTATACTGGAAACCTCCATTCCTTAACACCTAGCTTCATGGTGCCTTTGCAATAAACACAATAGCTGCTCCCAGGAGCCGCTCATCCCAGGAGCCGCTCATCCCAAGAGCCGCTCATCCCAGGAGCCGCTCATCGCAGGAGCAGCTCATCCCAGGATGACTCCACATTGCATGATACATTTCAACCACTGGTTCTAAGACAGCAGCAGTTTTAAAATGAGAACAAATTCAAAAATTAAAAATTAATTTATTCAGATATGTTCTTGCTGAGGATGAGGCATTTTGGACAAAGCAGAAGTCTACCTATGAAAAAATATGGTACAGAAATTAATATTGCAAACAGGAGGCCAAGGGAAATATTTAAGAGAATAATTTATATTCAAACCTTCAGAAGAATATATAGTCAGAAATTGCAAACATTTTAAAGTCTATTCCATAGAATCATTTTAAGACTTTTCAAATGATATCAATAACCTAGGATGACATGTTCTTACATCCTAAAAATACTAAATACTACTGCTTGTCTTCTCAAATATTAGGTAATGAAGACTGTCCTTTCCCAGGTTCGTCTAAATAATGAGATTGTATAATTTTAAAAAACCAAAATGCTTAAATGATTAATCAAATTTCATGTATTTGAATATATTCATTGTATCTTTTCAAAATACACATTTATATACACATATCCACATACCCATACTCAACTGTACCTATACATGTGGATAGACATGCACATACGCATACACATGCTAATTATATCACTGATTAGATTAGTTAAAAAATAAACCAGGATCATAGAATCATTTAAGAAACTAAGTACAAATATCAAAGAATACTTTGCTGGCAAGAAAAAATAAACAAACAAAAAAATCTACAACTAAAATAAACACATATTGTAGTAGATAAAATTTTATAAAAACTTTAGCAGGCATCTATAAAATAGGTGCTAGGAGGGTAAGTTTACTCATATTTTCAGAAAAAAATACAGAGTGGAACAAATGGACAATATAGAGACAAAGTCATGGAATCCAGAACTCAATTTGAAGAGGGAAAAAGGATCACAAATCCCAGAGACCCTTTTACATATATTTTGATGTTTTCCTTTTGTGTACAGTATTGATGAGTGTGTCGTGTGCTCATTGAGAAACCAGCCCTCGGTAATTGTCAGGGATCTTCATTCTGAGTGCAGACTCTACTGGAAATTAATTGCTTCGGTGCAATCTGAACCACATCATAAATGTCATGTAGAAGTTGCAGGGAGTGAGGAGGCAGTGACAGCTCAATCCGCACTGTTTCATTTAAAGGTGGGTAAAACACACTGCGACAGAAGTGCTCTTCATCAATAATTTAGTCCGCAGTGTAAAGCCAAGCCGTGCCAAAGATGCCAGGGGAGCCGCTGCCTCCCTGGTTTTAATGACACCAGCAGGGAGGGGTTGAGGGGCCAGCTCAAATCAACATTCACTGCACATCTGGGCATGTCGGCAGATGAAGATATCAAGGACTGAGCTGACAGGACAAAGGGTTGAAAAAAGAAGTGTAACCCAGAAAACCTTTACTTTGAATTCTTTGTATAAATTCAAGAGAGATGACACTTCCTAAGGTCATCTTATATAATAAAACGTCAGTGATGTACATAGAGAATTTTAACCCTTTCCAACACATGTAATCAAAGAGGATAAAAGTTGAGTTTCTAACATTTACTTTATGACTCTAAAATATACCCATTTGATCACCCTTCCAATAAAACTCCTGCAATGAGCCAAATGTTAGCAGGAATTGCTTGATTTTATCTCCTGAACCCTAGTTATGGTTCTTCAGAAGACCCACTAGAGTTGGAGGACAGTTCCTCTTAACCTCTGCAGTTTC
Source organism: Muscardinus avellanarius (assembly GCF_963383645.1). NCBI lineage: Eukaryota > Metazoa > Chordata > Mammalia > Rodentia > Gliridae > Muscardinus > Muscardinus avellanarius. The sequence goes on from NC_137801.1 coordinate 53,011,365, forward strand.
ATATCTTGGATATTTCACGATGAGTTTGTTGAAATACATAATTTAATTTGGGAGCTCTCGTTGTAATATATGATAAATAATGTAAAATGACATAACTAACCCCTTCCATAATGGACCTTCCTAAAAAAATATTTTTAAAGAAGTTATTTGTATTTTCACTATGTGAAAAGTGTTGTTTCTGGGATTCTAATGCAGAAGTTTGAATAGGGTTTGAAAAACAAGAATTATATGAACTATTGGAGTGGAAATTTTGTCCTACTCTCTGAGGACACCATGCATTCCCAGGTTATGCTATTCCTAGAACCCCAGAGACCAAATTCAATTATCTTATCCTATGTTTTGTATATTTGAAGGACATCACAGTCTCACTCAGGGCTGATTGGATTTTCACACTAAGGAAATTCAGTCCTCATTGAAGGAAATTTACTGAGGTTTCATTTCCCCCAAATGGTTTTTACACCAAATCCTGAAGTTAGTAACATTACTAAAGCTAATCAGAGTTAAATGTTTAAAATACTTTGCTGTAGAAATGAAGGATAAGAGATGATCTACATATGTTATTTATAAAGGAAAAACATGAGGTGAACATAAAATAAATTTAAATATATAACATAATTTAAACTACATTTTAAAATGATATATATGTATATATATGTATATGTCAGTATCCATAGACAGTTATAAAATTCAAGAACATGACATAAATAATTATTTTATTTTATTATTATTATTTATTTTTATTTATTTATTTATTTATTTATTTATTTATTTATTTTTGGTGGGACTTGGGTTCCTGGAAACCCTTCTACCTCCAGCTACAATCCCAGACATATTTTACATTTTTATTTGGAAACAGGGTCTCTTAAGCCAGCGAGGCTGGCTTTGAACCAACGCAATCCTCCTGTCTCCGTCTCCCAAGTGTGGGGATTACAAGCGTGTGCCACCACGCCTGGCCAACACAAAGAACTTAAACAATTATTACAGGTCATTTCACAGAATATCTCTCCCATTTAAATGTCCAATACTTTTTTTTTTCAAAATGGCGACTGAGGGACACAGCACCTCTCAGTAGCTGAAGTAAATAAAGTTTAAATACTGAGAAAGCAGTGTCTAAATCAACAAAACAAATACATACCAGGAACCAAAACACATCCTGTACCTCGGCGGAACCCTGAACTTGAACAAGAAGAACAAAGATCGGACACGGGACCTGCTGCAGATACAATCTGACCGCGGACCAGAACGCTGAGCCGCGGGCTGCTTTGGCAGCTGTCCAAGGAGCTGCCTGCCCGATATTTCCACGGCAAGATAATCCGGGAATAAAAACGGACTTAGGACCGCATCCTAAGCAGCGAGCAGCACCCTCCAGAACTCTGTCTGCCCACCAGCGACCGGATCACATCGGCACAGAGACTCACACGGATTCCTGCACCAAGACAGGTACCTGAGGGCGCCCTAGTAACTGGGGTCCTAGCGTGTGCGGAGTCGCAGTCTCAAACCCCCACCACGGGCTCAAGCCTCAGAGCACTCTCCTCGCGCATCCTGCCTGTCCCCTACTAGTAATCAGCGCCTGTACACTGCCCTCCTAAATTGGAGCCTGCTTCTGTGGCTAACCCCTGCCACCTTGCCAGAGCCTACCCTCCAGGCTGCAAAAGCACTGGGAGACCCGGAAATCTCCTTGGGGCACCCCCAGCCTCTACGTCCCGCGGGACGCAGAGACCATTGCTGGACACCGCACACTGGACCCTTGAGCACCTACCCTGCACCCCTGGCCCACCGCGGGGTATTCCCAACCTCCTGGTAGCCAGATGCTTAGTTCTAAGTGAGAACACAGCTCAATACACCTTGGAAGAACATACCAGCAGCAATAGACAGCTGCACCCACTCTCACTAGGGTCCAGTATTAACAGGGCATCCAGCCTGCACTCTTGGAATAGGCAGAGCTCTGGCAGTAAGTGTGGCCACCCAGGAACCAGCATTCATTTGCCCAGGGCACATCTTGGGACCACACCTGGCTAGCCCAGCTGGAATTTCCAGAGACACAAGAAAATCCATCGGGCCACAAAATCTGCTCAGGACCTCAGGGGGAAGTGCCAATTACACTTTAGTCACTCTCCACCCCTGCTGTAGGGAAGCACAGGCTGGAGGCGAGGGTGGTGAGTGCAGATGTGCTGACCACAGGTTAGAATTTCGCAGAATCTGTGAACTGTACAGAATCAAATAACAGTGAAACCAGACACCCGGACACATAAACCTAAAGCAGCTAAAGGAGAAAAAGGTGTCCAAACACCCAGAGTGACTTAAGAAGATAAAAATAGAGTACAAAGAAAACTAAGAGACATTGGACGGTATCCTGAAAGCTACCAAGCAATCAGATACACACATATTATATGGACCTGACCCCATATGCGTAAATAAGTAGGACTGTTTGTTTTACTTTTAATGTGGATGTTATGTTTTCTTTTGCTTTTAAAGTGCTTTTGTTTTAGTATGGTTATTGCTGTTTTCTTTTTTTTCTTTTTCTTTCTTCTTTTAAGCCAAACTTCTCTTACTTTAACTTGTTGTTTTATATATATATACATTGGATAGTTTGCCTTATTTCTTTATTTCACACGGCTACTAGTTCCTTTTATTTTATTCCTCTTCCTTTTTCCTCTTTCTTCCCTTTTCCTTCCTTTTCTTTCATTCTCCTCCTTTGATTGGTTTACCTTCCTTTTTCTTGGATTACATAATAGTCTTGGTATCTTGAGCGGATTCTTTTTTTTTTTTTTTTTTTTTTTTTTATGTCTGCCTGCTCCTACCAGCATCCCTATTTACAAACCTTCCCACACTAACCTACATACATTTCTCCCCCAAAACTTTTCCCCATAATATACCTCATGGTTTAAAACTCAAAGTATTTTTTATATCCATAACTACTCTACTAACAACAAGAGTCCTAGTAGTTAACTCTCTCTCATTCATAGCAAGTTATTACTTTATCATACTTAAAGTCCTTCTCAACCTAACATATCCTCCACCTAATCTGACTCCTTTACCCATCACCCCAGCTCCTCCCACATCACCCACTTTCAACACTGGAAAGGCTCTGCTGACTGGCCGATACTCCTAAACTCCTAATATTAAGATTTGACTAAACACATTACTCACGAACGATGGGTAGAAATCAGAAAAACAGGACAGAGAACACTATAAATATGAGAACCAGGAGTTATGAAGAGACAGCAGAAATCACGAATACTGACCTACTAGAAATGCAAGAAGGGGAGTTCAGAATCTTGTTGTTCAATATGATGAAAGGTTTTAAAACAAGTATAGAGGAGGTTAAAGGTGAAATAGAAACACTAAAAAAGAATCAGAAAGAGGTCTGGAATGAAATGAAAGAGGCAATAAGTGAAATGAAGACAGCAATAGAAAGAAACTCTGGAAGATTAGATGAAATGGAAAACAGAATATCAATATTAGAAGACAGTACATCCCAAACCGAAAACACAGTCAGCGATATACAGAAATCTTTACAGCAACAAAACCTAAACATCCAGCAATTATGGGATAATATGAAGCGCCCTAATTTACGGATAATAGGCATTGAGGAAGGGATAGAGGTACAGACCAAGGGCATATGTAATATCTTCAAGGAAATAATCTCAGAGAATTTTCCAAATATGGAAAGAGACTTGAATCTTCAAGTACAGGAGGCATACAGAACTCCACTGAGACAGGACCAAAGAAAAACCACTCCACGCCACATAATAACCAAATTGACCAGCATAGAGGCCAAGGAAGGAATCTTAAAAGCAGTGAGAACAAAAGGACAGGTGACATATAGAGGCAAAACAATAAGAATCACCCCAGACTATACAACCCAGGTCAGGAATGCTAGGAGAGACTGGTATGACGTGATTCAGACCCTGGAAGAACATAACTTCCAGCCCAAATTAATCTACCCAGCAAAACTACTATTCAAGATCAATGGGGAAGTCAAAGTCTTTCAGGATAAACAGAATCTCAAAAAATTCATGAATTCAAAGCCAACACTAGAGAAAATTCTTAAAGAAATAAATCATAAGGAAGAAAAAAGAAGCAGACTCCAGAATCAGAGAAGCGAGGAAGTTAATAAGTGGGCCATTTAAGTAAAGAAGAAAGATCACAACACCCAAGAGTAGACAGAACACAAAATGGCAGAAAACAAAAAGCATATTTCAATAATATCACTTAATGTCAAAGGACTTAACTCACCAATCAAAAGACATAGACTGGCAATGTGGATTAGGAAACATAATCCAAACATATGCTGTCTGCAAGAAACTCACCTCACAGCCAAAGACATTCACAGGTTGAAGGTGAAAGGATGGAAAAAGATATACCATGCCACCAGTGACCGAAAAAGAGCAGGGGTAGCAACCCTGATATCCAACAAAACAGACTTTAAAATAAAACACATCAAAAGAGACAAATCAGGGCACTTCCTTTTATTAAAAGGAACAATACACCAAGAAGATATAATGATAGTAAATATTTATGCCCCAAATGTGGGTGCAACCACATTCGTAAAACAAACCCTTCTGGACATAAGATCCCAAGTAGACCCAAATACAATAATTCTGGGAGACTTTAATACGCCTCTCACACCACTGGATCGATCTTCGAGGCAAAAGATGAGTAAAGATGCTCTAGAACTAAAGGAAACCATAAACCAAATGGACCTAATAGACGTTTTCAGAGTATTTCAACCAGGAACTACAGAATACACTTTCTTCTCAGCAGCCCATGGAACCTTCTCCAAAATAGATCACATCCTGGGACACAAAGAAAATACCAGCAAATTCAAAAAATGTAATATAATCCCATGCATCTTTTCAGACCACAATGGAATAAAAGTAGAAATCAACAACAGGAAACTCGAAAGAAAGTATTCAAATTCATGGAGAATGAATGATACACTACTAAATGACGAATGGGTAAGAGCAGAAATTAGGGAAGAAATAAAGAAATTTATGGAAACAAACGAAAACAGAGACACAACCCACCAAAACCTATGGGACACCATGAAGGCAGTACTAAGAGGAAAGTTTATCGCATTGAGTGCCCACATAAAAAGGATGGAGAACCACCAAGTAAAGAACCTAATGAAACAACTCAAGGATCTAGAAATTCTGCAACAATCCATTCCCAAAGCCAGCAGAAGACGAGAAATCATCAAAATTAGAGCAGAAATAAATGAAATAGAGAACAAAAAAACAATTCAAAGAATCAATAAAACAAAAAGTTGGTTCTTTGAAAAGATTAATAGAATTGATAAACCCCTGGCCAACCTAACCAAAAGAAAAAGAGAATCAACTCAAATTACCAAAATTAGAAATGAAAAAGGAGATATCACCACTGATAGTGAAGAAATTCAAAACATTATCAGAAACTACTTTAAAAATTTATACTCCAATAGATTTGAAAACCTGGATGAAATTGACAGATTTCTAAACACAGTTAACCTTCCTACACTCAACCAAGAGGACATAGCAAGCCTAAACCAACCAATAACAACCAAAGAAATAGAAACGGCAATAAAAATTCTTCCACCAAAGAAAAGCCCAGGCCCAGATGGGTTCCCAGCTGAATTCTACAAAACCTTCAGTGAACAACTAATACCAATACTTCATAACACGTTCCGGGAAATTGAAAGAGATGGAACTCTTCCAAATTCCTTCTATGAGGCCAGTATCACATTAATCCCCAAACCAAATAAAGATACCTCAAGAAAGGAAAACTACAGACCAATATCCTTAATGAACATAGATGCAAAAATTCTAAACAAAATACTAGCTATACGCATTCAAAACTATATCAAGAGAATAATTCATCACGACCAAGTCGGTTTCATCCCAGAAAAACAAGGCTGGTTCAACATACGCAAATCAATACATGTTATTCACCACATAAATAGAACCAAGAACAAAAACCACATCATCATAGCAATAGATGCTGAAAAAGCATTCGACAAAATCCAACACCCATTTATGTTAAAAACACTGCAAAAAATTGGGATAGAAGGAAAGTACTTCAACATCATCAAGGCAATATACTGCAAACCCAAAGCCAACATTATATTGAATGGGGAAAAACTGCAAGAATTTCCGCTACAGTCAGGAACAAGACAAGGATGCCCACTTTCACCTCTCCTTTTCAATATAGTCCTTGAGACTCTTGCTGCAGCAATCAGACAAGAGAAGGAAATCAAAGGAATCCACATAGGAAGAGAGGAAGTGAAATTATCCTTATTCGCAGATGACATGATCCTTTACCTGGAAGACCCAAAGAACTCAACCAAAAGACTTCTGGAGCTGATCGACAAATTCGGCAAAGTCGCAGGTTACAAAATCAACCTAAAGAAATCAGTGGCCTTTCTTTATGCCAACAACGAATCCACAATGAAGGAAACAAAAACAACAATTCCATTCACTATAACCTCAAAACCAATAAAATACCTAGGAATAAACCTAACCCAAGATGTAAAAGACCTCTACAACAAAAACTATAAAACATTAAAAAAAGAAATAGAAGAAGACCTTGGAAGATGGAAAGATCTCCCGTGCTCATGGATAGGCAGAATAAATATCATCAAAATGGCCATTCTGCCAAAACTGATCTATAGGTTCAATGCAATTCCCATTAAAATACCAGTGACATTCTTCAGAGACCTAGAAAAATCAATCATGAACTTCATATGGAGAAAGAAAAGACCTAGAATAGCCAAAGCAATTCTCAATAACAAGAAACACGCAGGAGGCATTACAATCCCAGACTTCAAACTATACTATAGAGCAATAGTAGTAAAAACAGCATGGTACTGGCACAAAAACAGATATACTGACCAGTGGATTAGAATAGAAGATACAGAAACAAACCCACACATCTTTAGTCAATTAATCTTTGACAAAGGGGCCAAACACATACGCTGGAGAAAAGACAGCCTTTTCAACAAGTGGTGCTGGGAGAACTGGCTAGCCATTTGTAAAAAGATGAAGCTAAACCCCTATATCTCACCTAACACAGGAATCAACTCAAGATGGATCAAAGACTTAGAAATTAGACCTGAGACGGTGAAGTTAGTAGAGGAGAACATAGGTTCAACACTACAACATATTGGCACAGGCAGTAACTTTCTCAACAAAACCTCCAAAGCTCAGGAAATTAAAGCAAGAATAAACAAGTGGGATAACATTAAACTAAAAAGTTTCTTCTCATCAAAGGAAACTATCAATAACCTAAAGAGGAAGCCTACAGAATGGGAAAGGATCTTTACCAGCCACCATTCTGATAGGGGGCTAATATCCAGAGTATACAAAGAGCTCAAAAGGCTCTACACCAACAAAACAAACAACCCAATCAAGAAATGGGCAAATGAACTAAATAGACACTTCACAAAAGAAGAGATACAAAGGGCTAATAGATACATGAAAAGATGTTCTTCATCACTGGCCATCAGGGAGATGCAAATCAAAACTACACTGAGATTCCATCTAACCCCAGTGAGAGTAGCAAGCATAAAGAAATCAAACAACAACAAATGCTGGCGAGGATGTGGGGAAAGAGGAACTCTTTTACACTGTTGGTGGGAGTGCAAACTAGTTCAGCCACTATGGAGATCTGTGTGGAGATTCCTAAGAAAGGTGGGAATAGATCCACCATATGATCCAGCTATACCACTCCTGGGTATCTTTCCAAAAGGGTTGAATTCAGAGAAATACAGCAACATATGCATACCTATGTTCATAGCAGCACAATTTGTAATAGCCAAAATATGGATCCAACCCAGATCACCATCAACAGATGAATGGATAGCAAAACTGTGGGAAATACACACAATGGAATTCTATTCAGCCATAAAGAAGAACAAAATTTTATCATTTGCAAGAAGATGGAAAGCCCTGGAAAGCATCATGTTAAGTGAGATCAGCCAAGCACAGAAGGAGAAGATACACATGTTTCCTCTAATATGCCCAAACTAGAAAACACAAAGGATACCAGTAGGACCCCAGATATTAGAGGGGAAATACTAGCTAAGTTTTAATGGAAAGATAGGAGAGGAGAAAGGCCGATCTTGATTAAGGAGCATCTTCACCTGAACATGTGTAAAATTATGAATAAGACATGGTTAACCTGGCCAACCATTGGTGGGGGGGGGGGGGAGAAAATGGGGGCGGGGGGAGAGGGCACCAAATATAGTGTAAATGTATACTATTTATGTTCAATAAAAAATTGTTAAAAAAAAAAAAAAAAAAAAAAAAAAAAAAAAATAGGAACAACGAGCATAAAAAAAAAAAAAAAAAAAAAAAAAAAAAAAAAAAAAAAAAAAAAAAAATAAATGTCCAATACTTAGGAAAGGTGACAAATATCACTACTAATTTGCTTATTTTTCCAATAAACGCAAAAAGAGAATTGTAAAAAAAAAAATCCCTCAGATAAACAGGTAACAAACCTACACAAATTAAAATAGCAAGGGTCAGCCAGTACAATCCAATCCAACTCTTGAGATGGAGTTTTACTGGTAGAAGAAAATCCCATGTGCTCCGGTGAAGTCTTATCAAAGAAAATAAAAGTGACTTTGATAGTAAATTTTCATCTAATGTATGCAATAAAAAGTCTGTAATTATCTAAGTCAACAGATGTCAAAGTGAAAACTGTAGAAGCACATGTAAAATTTTCCATTTTATGTGATGAAAAGAATCAATAAAAGTCACACTTTTGGTTGGACTTATCCTATCATTTTTGGCTTGTTTATTGCATTATAATAGATAAGGTTAAAAAAACTTAAATTTATTTTTATAAAACAAAAATTTCTCACTTCTCAAGAAGTTACCTGAGGGAAAAAGTTAACAGTTGAACCACATGATGGCTGGGGGTGGAGCTCAGTGGCAGAGTGCTTTTCTAGCAACTCACAAGGACCTGGGTTCAATCTCCAGTTTCTCACCCATATTTAGACACAAATTGTTGAACCACACTAAATCATTGATACATGACCATCTTTTACCTATAAAAATACTGTTTTATATGGTTCAACTTAATATTTCTTCATTTTTAACAGTTGACTTAAAATCTGTGATAAGGCATTTAATTATTTGCTAACTCCATCCATTCAATGCTTTAAAATGTTTACACCCTACCATGTATCAACCAACATCTTTGGTTCTAGATTGTTTTTAAGCAACTAGCAATAAGAACACTTGCTTCTTAGAGATAAATGGAGAGAGATTAGGAACTGCTAAGATATTTATAGTTTTATTAAATGACAACATAAAATGTAAAGTTATATTTTAATTAATTTTGATTTATAAGAATAAAATTTGATTGACAAAAAGTTTTCGAAAATTATCTTTTTTGTGTCTATAAAAACAATATCATGCGGAACGTTGTGGCGCACACTTGTAATTCCAGCATTCAGGAGGCTGAGACCAGAGGATCACGGTTCGTAGACAGCCTCAGCCACTTAGCGAGGCCCTTTGCAACTCAGTGAGACCCTGTTTCAAAATAAAAAATAAAAAAAAATAGGGCTGGGGTGTAGCTCAGAGATACAAAGACTCTGGGTTTCATCCCCAGTACCACACACAAAAAAAATAAAAATCAGTATCACAAAGCTAACTCATGTAGAAAGCTGCCACAATTTGCTAGAGGCAAAACAGACCTGGGAAGAAGATATTTCACATGGACTATATAAACCAATAATGGCAGGTGTCTCAAATTTCAAATTAATGTCCACTTTACAAACCAAAGATGCTCAACTTTCTCTCCACATCCATTTATATGCATCCCCTGAACTCTAGTTGAAGCAAATAAACTTTATAATTGTCCCTGGATTGTTGTACTCTTAAATGGGACTGAAAGATAATCATGCTGAGGTGTCAGATCCAAAGGATGGTTGCTTTGAAAAAGCCCATTAAAGAATATTATTCAATTTAAATGGTAGCATTATCAGAAAGTCTTTGATATTGTAGCTGCTAATTGTGTTCTCTTGATTTGTAACTTTCTTTGAGGGTTTGGGGACCATAAGCTGTTTAAATCACCTTTTAAGAAGGCTCCTAATGTCATCTTGACTTTGAATAGTGTCTTTTTCACTATAAAACTCAATGAAAACTGTAACTCTGATTAGCATAAAGTTAGATTATATAGAAGACCACCCCACAATTATTTGGGTGCCATGATTAAAACTCAGAGACACCAGTAACCAACAGTACAAGGCCACAGTGATATTTAACAGAACTTCCATTCAAAACTACAAAAGGTAGAATGACTAGTCTTTCTGAGAAGAAAATCAAGTATTTCAGGAGATTTCCAAAAAAGGATTCACAACCACAAAAGAAAAGTCACAATCATTCTAACAGAAGTTGCTATTATAACAAACTTTGGGGTGTTGTGTGTTGTTGTTGTTGTTGTATGCACGTACACATGCCATGTGCACTCCCTCATGCCTCTTATGAATGTTGCCCAGGAAACAGGACTGTGCATAAATGATGGTAGCAGAAACTACTTTAATTAAGTCTCTTATTTACTATATGATAAAATAAATATAAAAGCTAGTAAAGACACTTGTTTTTCTTCATTTTGGATTCTTATAACTAGGGAACTGGCTCTCACCACTATCTTTTCTTTCAACTATTGGGAGTTACTCATTATATTGTAGACTGCCCTAAGCCTTCTGTGCAGTATTTATATGTGAATTATGGAAAAAAATGGAAGATTGATGATTTTTCTTTCATTGATCCTTTAATACAAAAATCACAGCTTTTATAATACTAAAAAATTACCTTAAATTAAAATTTTTATTTCATGTATTATAGTATATATATATTATATGATATTTATTTGAAAATACAAAAATAATCTTAACTTTATAATGATTATAAAAGCTAATAAATTGTCCTAAACTTAGGGAGCTATATAGTAATTATTATATAGTGTATATATATATATATATATATAATATATATGCTATAATAATTACTGTTGAAATCACGTGAGTGATAGAACATTATGAAGAAAAGTTATTTTAAACCAAAAATTTTATAATTCCATATGAATGTCTTAAAGGGATGAATAAGAATTCTTCAAAATAGAAAATATTTCAGATATTTTTAGCCAGAGAGTTCAGTGTTCCAAAATCCCAACTGTTTAAGCAAAACAAGTGAAGTGGACAACTTCACCCTACAGAGCCGGGTGTGGTGGCTCCATCAACTCTTTCTTCATTTAAGCTCAACTTCCATGCAGAATCACTAACTCGCCTAAGAGAAGACTTGCCCACTGGGCCTATTAATGATGAGAAATGAGACACCTCTGATCTTGCCAGGCATGCACCCTCCACTGTAGTAGGTTCACTTTGTCCTAAAGTTAAATATTTCCCACAAGAAAAAACCATTCACCTTTACCTTTACTCCTTGGCCTGGTCCTCTCTCCCCACAGTGTGAAATAGCAATAAATATCCATGGCTGTCAGAGGGGAATGGTGGGGAAGAATACTTTCTTAGGAAGAAAAAGGAAGATTGCAATTCAAAGCTAGTAAACATTTAAACTTTCAGCTACCTTGACCAGTTTGAGAGACCTAAAGTTCAGAAGAAAACAATGTGAAGCTCTGCAGAGGTCAGAGAAGAGCATGAGGTGGACAGAGGCTGGAGGGTCTTTGAGAGAAGCTGAGGAACATTCCAAATAGGATTTGTTTAAACTCATTTAGGTTTGCACAATATGTTTCTTGAAAGAGTTTAAAGCCCAATATATAAAAAGCTGACTATTTATATATTTGATTCCTTAAAAGCAATTAGGAATACAAAGCAGATGGTCCAGCATTGTAGATTTCCCTTTTCATATTGCTTAAACACTAGAGATCAATAAGTCTAATATAAACAGATGATTTCCATAGCAGGGTTTATAATTAGCTGGCACTGAATGTGTCCAAACTCTAAAATAATTAGCAGAAGCATGTGGCACACCATTAAAACCTTGTGGCTTGTCTGCATTTACATTTATAATTATTAAAGTTAATTATGATGCTTGTGGTGTGGTTCCAAGCTCCTTTACAACTCAGATTAAATATTTTTTAATCCCATAACTTCCTTTCTAACCTTCCTTGAGTCTCTGGAAAAACAGTGAAATCAGACAAAATTAGGAATGTATAGCTATATTTTATTTCCTCCCAAGAATAAAATCTGACTTTATCGTGAAAGATAGGTTCATCTTTAAGAGCTGGCAGCTTTCTCAATTGAGAATAATATTTAGATTTTGAATTTTAATGTATTCATAATCATGGGGATAGGCAGGATAACAATGCTTACAAGTTTTTATAGTGAAACCTGTCATCTTGAGAGAAGAATTAATGGCAAGTTAGAGGCAATGTAGTCTTCTCAATTTATTATACAATAATAGAAATTTTAAAATAACATACTCACATACTGTTCCTGATGCAAAGTCCAAAGATACTCTTCATTATTTCAGAGTATAATTATAATTTCACAGGAGAAAGGGGATCAAGCAGTTTAGTTTTTAAGTTAATATTCCTAAAAGGGTACATTAATTTAAAAACCCTACCTGCATGAGGAGCCATGGATAGTGAGAAGTGTAACACAGACCCTGCCTCCTCAGCAGAACAAGAGTGTCTCAGTTACAATAACGGTCATGCTAACAAGAAGAGCACAGTTCTTTCTTTATTTTTTATACTTTTATTGGTGCATTATAGTTTCACATCCTAATGTAGTTCATAATGATAGTGACATACATGCACACAGCACTTGAAGTATGATGGTTTGTTTTTGTGGATCTTGTGCATGGGTGTCATTTAATTGTTGTTGCAACAACTGGCCAGTGTTCTCACTATAAAACTTACTAAACCTGGAGTTTTTCAATGTCTGGTTAAGACTATTCTGTGAATTTTTGTAGTCTATATCTTACTAGTGCACCAAGCCAAGTTTAAGAGCATAATCCGTAATGTATTTCTAAATCAATAAATCAGAAAATAAATTTAATTAACTTATTTTCCATATCTGCTTTCAGATATTTCTGTTACTATATTTAAGTTATCTATATGCAATCAATGTATCAAATGTGCTTTATAAAACAACCCATTGACTTATCATAAGTTAAGTAACTTGCTTTTATTTTCTGGTGCTTTCCCTTTTGCTAGAATTTTACATAAATTCCACACTCAGCATCTTGCAAAACAAAGCAAAAATGTTTTCAACTATATTTATTATAATTTTATCATATTCTATATGAATTTGAATATAAAATGTTGTCCATCTAAAAATTGTTAAAAAAAAAGATTTCTAAAAAATATTTAACTTCCAGACTACATTTTCCTGAAAAGAAAACAAGATTTTTAAAACAAAATGACATATTTTTCATCATGAAGAAAACTTTTTGTTTCATCATCTCTCCTGATGTATCATTTAGAGATCAAAAATTAAAATATGCTTTAATATAAATATTAGAATAAAAGACACATCATAATTTCATTTTAATGAAATATATAGAAACATAAATATGTCATCTTTTTTTTTCAGGTCAGGATAGAACCCAGGGGCATTTGACCTCCAAGATACACCCTCTGCCCTATCTTTTATTCTTTATTTGAAACAGAGTCTCACTAAGTTGAGGAAGGCCTCACTAAGTAGCTGAGGCTGTCCACGAACTTTGATCCTCTGGTCTCAGCCTCCCGAATGCTGGGAAAACAAGTGTGCGCCACCACGCCCAGCTAAGATGTCATCATTTTAATGTACCATATTTAAAAAGGAAATGATGTAATAGCAGAAGTGATTTTAAATTACTTCTTATTTAAATAAAGCTATTAAATTATTATGTGCAATGAAACCTTGTGGTCATTATTGGCCAAGAGGAGAACAGAATGTAAAAATCAGAAATGGAATGAGATGGATGAAGATAAGAAAGGCCTTCACATTGGAAAGGAAAAGAATATACAGAAAAAACATGAAGATCAGGGGGCAAGGAGAAGGTTAAGACTGTATAATCTACTTTTTGGAAATATCCGCTGCTAGAAAAGGTCATAAAATCTTTCCCTCCTCATGCCTGTACCTACATAGTCTTCCAATGGTCAGTGATGTAATCTTATTCCAGAGCAAGCTTACTTATACAATGCTCCTGGTGTCACTCTGAGAAAGTGTTGATGTAAGTACCATGGTTTTCATTATCATATTCTATGTTACACTTTTGTTATATGTGTTACTGTGTGAGTATGACATACCTATATACTCTATGCCCCTTTTCAAAATTTTACCTGAGTATCTGCATCCATGGTTAGTCATGCATTATTTTTCCTAAAGAAACTTAAATCATATAACAATTGTTATTTAATGGGGTAACAAGAGGAGGGGGCAATAATTTAAGTTCATAATTAAGATAAGAGAAACTGTGGATAAGAAACATTGTGATATTAATACTTTATATTCCCTGCAACCCTCCCAAAATTTAATTATAGAAACATGAAACACATCATTTTTCATCAGTGTTTCCCTATCTTATATTTTGTGGGTATCTAATGTTTCTAAAACAGCTAATTAGGTGCTGAAGTTACTAATATTAACCTGAAGTGACTTGGAACCTGATTGGGAGATGTAAAATGTCAGGAGCAGTAACACAAGGCAGTAGCACAAGGCTTGCTCTGAGAGAAATGCGTAGTACAAACCATCTGCGATGGGCATTTCACAGTCACCCAGGAAACCCTCGCTGAGATAATGAAACTTAAAATATGCTTTTATAGAAGGGTAGGACATCCAAAAGCTCAGAGTCTGGAATATTGGGACAATAGTTTCTAGGCCAAAAACAGAGGTGTAGGTTAAGACACAGAATATATTCATTAAAATAATTAAGCCAATTTGGAGAAATAGGTAGACTTTGAATGAGGTCTCTAAAGATTTTATATTTTAATTATTGAGCAATAGAAAATTATGAAAAAATATTTTTGGACATAGTCTGCTTGACCCTTAAAATATACTTTACCCCACAATGAATCAACACAACTTTCAACTTCATTTTGCCCATGTCAGTATATCCTTGGCCTATAGAGAATAAAATTGAAGTCACATCCTCCCCATGCCTGAATATTTTCGTTTCTCAAAACTCTAATAAAATAGTCTACACTCCTCTCTCCAAAAGCCCACATTCTTCTCCCAGTCTATTTAAATCCACTCCATGTCCATCACACACTTTCTGGCCCACACTTCGGTTTCCTCTGGCTCAGGCCAGATCAGGAGATGTCTGGAATGTGACAAGGTAGTATAAGCCTGCCAGCTCTATTCTGTTAGCAAATTTATTTTCTTCTCTTAGACGGATGATAAAAATGTCATGGTGTGATGCTTTAGCAGGCCCAGGAGCTCCCACCTACAGCTGTGGGGCTTGTGTGGGACCTGGAGCCAAGAGTGCCATAAGGAGCACAGACAGCATCTACCATCACTGCTTCTCCTGCATTGCTCATTCTCCTGCTAAATGATGCAATGGGACCCCCTCAGGGATTCTGAGTCTGATCATGTTTTTCTTGCTATTTTTTTACTTCCATCTTCCCTTCACTAAAGCAGCCCAAACTGCTGAATTTTTCATGAAACAGATAATATCATTGTACACAAGATAATGGCATTCAAATACATCCATCTGCTTGTTAGCTCTGACTACATTGATTGCAATTCTACAGAAAGAATATTTACCCAAAAAATGATTTTCCCCTGCTTTTGTAGTATTAAAAATGCACATTTTCATAAGGGAACTATAGAAGGACCATATATATACATATAAGCCAAGAGGGAAAAATGAGCTGAGAAATTAAGCAGCAGTCCCTGGGGCTCATCCAAGAACAACA
This sequence comes from Muscardinus avellanarius, assembly GCF_963383645.1. NCBI lineage: Eukaryota > Metazoa > Chordata > Mammalia > Rodentia > Gliridae > Muscardinus > Muscardinus avellanarius. Next base: position 53,027,211 of record NC_137801.1, read on the forward strand.
GTTTACTTTTTCTCAAAGATGGATTTGAAATCCAGATGAGTTTTATGACTCGATGATTTTCTTCTTCCATCAACTGAAGAATGGATGCTGGAAAACTAAGTTTCACCAGCATGATAGACAGAGCCCAGACAGTCCCCCTAAAGGTTGGAAGGTACTCAGAGTCATGTCTTTTGTGACATCTCGGATGGCAGTGACTAGATGGGACAGGATAAGTGAGCAGGATTTCTTCCTCTAGGCTTTTCTTGGTCTCCATTGGGGATGGAAATGATAGGAAACATAAAGAGAAAAGTCAGGGTACAAATTAACAAAAGGAAAAAGTGTATCCTTTTTATCTGGACTTTCAAGGCCTAGAAATTGATCACTGAGTCTAGGACAAATGGTCATCAGTCTGATTCAACCAAGGCAAGTTTGCTATTCTTTTCCAAACTTCATCTCAAAGTTTCTTTCTGTATATATCAGGGAATGTTATTCAAGAGTTCTTCAACACTAACTTCCTTGGTCCTCGTGTTCATAAGTGATGTGTTTATTATATTTATTTTGTTATTCTAATTGCCATTCTTATTTTCAGAAGTCAAATGGAAAATTAATCCAGCATGTTGGTATATGTGTAACCATTATGTCATAAGATGTTTTCCCCATACTTTTTCTTTGTCCTATTCAACCGCAGTCATGTCATATTAACTGGTTTGGATTCTTATTTGAATAATTGCTAAGACATTTTCTAACTGGCATAAGATTTTTAATTGAATATTCAATTAATTCAATTACCCCTAGCTTCCCTAAATTCTAGATAATTACCCCTAGCATCCATAAATTCTAGACAAATATTTATATCAAGTATATAAGTAAAACAAGTTTATTTCACTTCATAATGTCTTCAGTTTTCTAAACCAAAAGAAATAAGGTACTTTACTTAAATATTTCCAAACCCAAACAGCTCCCTCATTCTTTCACATTTACAAGACTTATATTTAGAAATTTACTTTGAAAATTTGGGAAATGTTTCAAAGACTCAGAAAGAAATTCTTCCATTAAGAGGTAATTTTAGTGAGAGACTTAAGAAATATTACTGTAACAAACAGTGGGAGAGAGGGGGAGAGAGAGAGAGAGAGAGAGAAAGTATTTTGAATAATAACTAAACTGATTGAGAGTCGGTAGGTATGATGATAGATTTTGTATGTACATTTTATACAGTGTTATTATCATGGATCAAGGGATAAATCCATTTTCATGGTATCTGTGCTCTGGATCGTACCTAGAACCTTGTGTGAAACCAAAAACAACAACAACAACAACAACAAAGTAATAATAAAGTTAGCATATGCAATCTTTACAACCTTTTGATAGGTATGTATTTCAGGCCATTGTTGAATCAGGAAAGACAATTTCTCCTGTGATTATGAATTTCTTTTCTTCTTAATATATTTTGTCATTTGTGAAACAGTGAGGTACACAAATTAAAGCCAGTGTTTAATATTCCTGGAATCAATGAAATGTTTTATGCAGTATCCAATATTTAGAAAACACAGTAAGACTCAATTTAGAAATTGCTCATTTGTCTGATCTCTCTCTCTCTCTCTCTCTCTCTCTCTCTCTCTCTCTCTCTCTCTCTCTTGAACCAATGTAACAAAAACCATGGCATGTGGGTATGCAGGTCCTCCTATGTAATGCATAGTTCCTGTAACGCTAATGGAAGCATTGCAGAGCAACCTCAGGAAGGCAGTCTTAATAATATTGTTCTAAAACTTCTCGTTAAATAAGTCTATATCTTGATGTTGGATTTAGTTCACATAAGTACCATTTTGCATGCCAGTGTTTTAGCCAGTCCTTTATATAGAAAGGTATACTTTTTTGTTACAACTTAGTAAATTGTCAAAATCTCTAAATTAGAGAAAGAAGGCACCACAACAACCATGAAGTTATCTTCTTTATTTTAAATATCAGTGAGAAATAGTTAATAACAGTAACTGCGTGGGTACACCTTATCAAACCTTCTTCTGGCCATATGACTAAAAACCAGGCCACATCACAAATAACCAGGGAGGAAAGTAGAAAGGATAGTTATATATGTTGGTTTTATTCAATAGGATGAAAAAAGGCTTATGTCTTCTGTATTTTTCCAATAAACTAAAAAGTATATCATAGAGAATCAATAAATATTAATGATAGCGACCAATACTTAAAAATGGGTTTCCCTTGTACATTGTATCATATAAAACATTATCTAATATTTTTACTTTTAAACATATTATTAAATATTGTACAGATTTTTTTCTGGATTAATGATATAAAAATTAATCTCCAATGCAGATGTATTATCTCCTACACTTTTTCTGTACTTCCTTACCATTCAGACCAAATGACCAATTCACCATACCCTCTAATTGCTTCCCTTAGAACTAATGCCTTTCATCTTTATATATGCAGTATGGTCTCAACTACAGTGAATTTCCTAATAACACAGAACTTTCCTTACATTAAAAGTATAAATAATATTGGGTCTACTTCCTTTCAGAAGATGTAGAATAATGATTTATAAATCTTAAAAATTCCAAACAAACAAAATCAATCAAACAAAAAGCTAGTTACTTTGGATCTACATCAAACACTGTCATGTTAGGATATGGAGAAGAATATATAGTTTCTACTGTCAGTAATCTTATAATTTGAAAATAATAAATAAGAAACAATAACAGTATAACATGAATGAAACAAGTACCATAGAATAATATTTTATTATATTTCAACATAATAGAGTTCAGAGAAGTAAGAAAGTAATTTGGGCAAGAATGGCCAGGAAAGGTTGTATTCAGGAAGTATATGAAAGAAGAATTTGAATGATAGTCAAATGAAGGAGGCATGATGAGGGGGACCGTGGAAATCACATAGACCAGCTTTCTTCTACTATAGAGAATGCCAAGAGCCAGGCCAATGGAATGACTTTCTCATGTTGACAGAGAGGGGCGACAGAAATGCAAAAGTATTTAAGTTCCAACTAACAAAATACTGTTTTCTATTTATCAGATGAGATTACATTTTCTCTAATTTTCAAACACCTACCTCATTCAAAAACGTTTATAATCGTAAGACACAGTCTTTAATAGAGGTTGGCTGTTTTGTGAATTGCTAATAAACAAGTACTTTGGGCTTTATGGCCATGCAGTCCCTCTCAGCTACTCAAATCTCCATATATAATATGTACATGAATAAATATAACTAAAGTCCAATAAAATTTTATTGGCAAAAACAGAAGACAAACTGGATTTGATCCATGCCATACTTGGCCAGCCCCTATTTAATAGGTATATTAAATAAAAAATAGGACCTCCATTCAAGTTAAATCCTATCTTACTTACCCAGTTAGAAAAAGAAAAATATTGTATTTGAACCCAGTTCTGTTAGTACGCTCTTTGCCATTTTTCTTTGTCTTATCTGATCTCTTATGATTGTTTTGCTCAAAATAGCTTTAGGAATTAAAGAAGTGAGTAAATAACTGTTCTACTAGAATATAATGGAATTTTTTTTCTCATGGCCCAGATTATTTAGTAAGAAATATCTGGATAAGCATTAAACTGGTATCATAGGAATTAAGCTGATAAAATCAAGATTCACAGAAAACTAACATTTTGAACCAAATTGACATGCTTCACTATACTACGTGTACTATTTGTTTATCTTCCATGACGCCAGTGGAGATTTATCCTACCTATGATTTTGGTCCTGTATTCTTCTGAAATTGCAATACACATTTCTGTGGAAGCTAGAAATTCACTCAGAGAAGCTTCATTTCCTTAGGGGAATAGACTGCTCTGCCTTCAACTGTCAGGAAGGTGGCTAAAAGCATCCTACCTTAGTGACACTTTGCTGAATTTCAGAAATAAGTTTATATTACATAAAACCTAGATTGTTGCCACTGGAAAAGAACAGTCATACAATATCCACATGCGAATCTTAATTCTGAACTTCTACTTCGACCTTGGAATAAATCCAGAATCTTCTCCACTTGGATATCACCCATCCCAGAAAAAGGTACTTATGAAGTCCAACCAATTCAAGCATTTCTGCTACATTGTTGAGAGAAATTTGAAATTTAAAGTGTGAAAGATTATTCAGCTTAAGTAAATCTGTGGCCAAATCTGTTATACAGTTCAAGTTCTAAAATTAATCAGATATAGTTCCTATCACCAAAAAATGTACAAATATGAGTTTTATATTATATCCTTTCCTTCTGAAAGACATACGGGCATTGATAGACTCAGAGAAACTAGATTATAAAAAGTTCATTATGCACAATTAGTATTTAACCCATCATTTTCCTGGCCTCCTTATTTTCCTCCTTGGTTCTAAAGACTGATCCAATTGGAATCCATTTTGATAGAGGTTTATCAAGAGTATTGTCCAAATGGCTAAGGGTACAGCATTCCAAGGTCAAACTTGAATAAATAAAGTCCAAGTAATTGACCTTGAGAAACCAACCCAGAGAAACTAAGGTAACTAGAAGACTCCAACAAGGAAGAAAAAACTATCTAAGAGGGAAGGAAGAAAAGGGAAGGAAGAAAAGGCACACTCTTCAAATGATTTTAAGTGACAACTAGGGCAGAAGAGCAGCCCGTTTAGAGAATATACAAAACATTCAAGGCATGTTCTATATCCTATAATGACAGTCACTTTCTTCCTCTTCAAAAGAAATTAAATGATTTTCTAAGACCCTCTGCAATTCATGCCTTTGGGAAATTAAATAGGGATATGTGCTCTTTTACCCATGTACTTTTTCATACTGGATGCAATCAGCTGCAAATATCTCACTAAACTCAACAATATATTTTTCAAAAGCCTTAAAGATTGAAAATAATTTGACAGTGACTATAATATAAAACTTTCTGAAAAATTATAAATCAAGATATAGAAATTATTATATGAACTAAAATTATGTCATAATATACTGTAAATCTAATATGTGAATCCCATGGCACAGTTGGGTACCACTGTTAGTGTCTTGTTCTACAGTTAAAAATAAAAAGACAGGAAAGAAAAGAAGTAAGAGAAAGGGGAGAGGGAAAGAAGGAAGGAAGGAGGAAGGAAGGAAGGAGAAGGAAGGAAGGAAGGAAGGAAGGAAGGAAGGAAGGAAGGAAGGAAGGAAGGAAGGAAGGAAAATTTTTTACACATTTCAATAGGGCAGTAAAAGAGGGTATGCATTCATCTGGAAAATCCTCAGGCCTAGCTAGAAGAATCCCTATTGCTATTCAAACCCTTATGATAATCTAACAGATGTTTTTCATAACAAATTCAAAAGGCTTTAAATGGCTAAACTATAAACCTATGTTATATTAGCACCCTGTTAACTTAGCACATATAGCATCTTAAGCCAAAAGAAATTATTTGATCCCCAGGAAAGATTATTTGGAGACTCACCAGTCTTCATCTACTTAAAAAGAATTTTTATTTCAAGTAATATGTAAATGCCATTTAACTTTTCTGATGATCTAACTTCAAGCACTCTGACCTACCTAAAACACTACTTCAGATACAGAAATTAGACTTTTTTTAAAAATTTTACGAATGGAAAGAAAGAAGAGGAATAAGGAATGTGGGAAAGAAAAGTCCTTATAATTATATTCTGCTCAGATAATGAGAGGCACCGACATACCAGGAGATGAAATAAAGCCAGAGTGTAAATCCTTGGGAGAGTAGCAAGACACAGTTTCCACCAGAAGGAAAGAAAGCAGACAGAACTATAAAAGATAAAGACTTTGCATTATCTTGCATAGAAATAAACTAGTCTTTAAAATTAAACCAAAAAGATTTAGAAAATTTTTAAGTACTAGTATAAGAAGATACCTCTCAGAAAAGAAGCTATGACAGTGGTTCTGGAATTGAATGAACACTGAAATCACCCAGAGGGCCCACTGGCTGGACCCCCACTGAGGCTTTCCTTTCAGAAGTTCAGGAATGAGTTCTAAGAACTTGTACTTCTAGCAAACTAGATGATGCTGGTTTTTCAGGAACTGCTTTCTGAGAACCACTAATTGGGATATAAGATAGATTCACTGGTGAAGAATCAAAATCAGAGAAACAAAGGGCCACAAAATGAGAAAACCGGAGCCAGTGTTCATTCCGTAAATCTACCTATTCACACAACAGTTCATCCTAAAGCACTCGGTAGTGAGTTATTGTTCTCTGTTATTTCAAACCTGATTTTTTTCTTTTACACGTGTAACTAAATTCCACTGGAATCTGTTTTCTTTTTTAAGTATGTAGAGCCTTTTTAAAATCAGAACTTTTCTTTGGGCTTTCTAATGTATCAGCTTTATTATCCATCTCAATCTAAGTTATGGTTGCAATCTGTGAGTAGTACTTGCTTGATGAAGTGGGTAATAAGATACAATTTCCTTAGAAACACTATAAGTCAGTTTTTTTTTTTTGTTTGGTTTGTAGATTTGTTTTTTTGCTTTTTTTTGGTCTGTGTTAAGATTTGGTACATTGACGGATGTTACAATGTACAAAGGGACTTATATTTAAAGGTATCTTTACAGATTACTATTTTAGTGTGAATAACTATTGCCCACGCATTTATCTCTTGGATAAGCCAGATTTTTATGCACCAGTTTAGGTAGAAAAACAAACTTGTCAACATATTACTCTAAAGATTTCAGATTTAGAAAATTGCTTTCACCTCTTTATTTCTCTCTTGAGGTAATTCCCCTACATTAAGTGAGCTTCATAAGTAAAATCTTCACATGTGTTACTTTTAATTTCTTTTCATCGTTGAGAAAATGAAAGTATCAAGAGATTCTTGCCTTAGAGTAAAGGGCTTCTTTGAAACTCCAATGCTCCAAGCAATACCCTAAGTAGGTCAAATTTCCAAGCTGTAATTTCGGCAGATAAATCTGCCTAATTCCCCAAGACAATAAAATAAGATACTTCATGTAAAAATTTTCAACTGTCCAATCCTGACCATCAAGTTTTTGTGGTTTTGTCCAATCCTTCCCAAGAACCCATGACAAAAAAAACTTAGCTTGAGCAAAAGGATTCATTCCAAAATCCTAAATTGTGCTCATATAATTTCTCCATTACGAATGTCTTTTTCTATTTATATTCTATCCATCCATCTTCAAGTCCATCTCTATAATGTTTTCCCCAAATATATCACCTCCCAATCCTCTCTTTGTTTTCTACACTCCTCTAATATTTACTTTCTATGTCAGGCATAACAGCACAATAGTACCTACTGTTGTGTGAAGGAATGTAATGATTTCATATGTCTGCTTTATCTATAGCCATAGAATCAGTTCTTAGATGCTGAGTATAGTATCTTATTTAGCATACATTTCAGTGCAACCTATTCAACACATATCTCTTAATTACATGAAAAAGAATTTATTTTGTGTTTGTTATACATCTAGACACAATCTTTTCAAGTCTAGTTGACCTTCAATTGGGTTTCCTGAGTGGTTCACTTCAAAGACTTTTGATTCCTTGATATCACTTTACCCAACCAGATGTCCATGGGCCATTCCCTCTAGAAGGTGAACAAAGTGTTACCATGTCCACTCTGCTGTTGGGATTGCATGGTCTTTTCTATGATATCAACATCATCCACATTCTCACTGAATATATTCTCTACTCCAAGTAATTGAAATGACACAACATTGAGTTACAACATCATAAAGTGGGCAACACATCTCCTCACACCTTGACCAGTGAGCAATATGATGTTTACTTTGGTAAAATTCCCACAGAGAGAAACAATTTTCAACTCAGCACTACCCAGCATGTCTGGGTTCTGGAATGAGAGATCTGGGTTTGAAGACCTAGATTTTACTAGTGTTTTGCTTCGGACTAGTTACAACTCATTCTTGGATGTCCAAAGACATGACTAGTGCACAGGCTGTGTTATTAAAGAATACATTTAGATAATGTCTAGCAAGCATTCAGTAATACCCAGTATAAAATAATCACTTAGCAAGTATTAGTTATAATTATTAATACAGTTTTAGCCAAACAACAATAGATCATAAATATGCAGTGTGAAGGTACACACACATGCACACACACACACATGCACACACACACACACACACACAAACGCACACAGAATATTTTTAAAGTACCTAAATCCGAAAAGGTGTGGCCTAGACACATGTGGCTATTAATCATTATCCACTTGTTTGCCCAGTCTTAAGGGCAACCAAATATCCTTTTGTTGGTCTTTGAAAGACAAAAGAGCCTAGGAGAGAGATGGAGAAGGTGTGTTTTCCTGCGGAATGAATAGCTTAGTAAATATGACATCCACAAATGGTTTACAACTGTGTCTCCCCCAGGACTCATAGCAATGGCTTTCATTTTCTTCTTTTTTTTTCCTTTTAATTCTTTTCCTCGCCTGATTTGCTCTTTCCCCCTCTATCACTAGCCCTAATCAATGCAGCAGGTCAGGTTGAAAGAATGGACAGCCTCTGAGCCACATACATTTAAACCATTTTAATGCAAATATTGATCGTAGGAGCATAGACACAGGCAAGGCTGACTTTTTTTAATGGACATGCTTTTTTTTCTGGGGCTGTGCTACCCATGATAAAATAGATCACCATAGATCAGCACCCCACCATCTTTTTATGCACAGGAATGCATAAGCAAATCCAAAAGACGGGCCAGATTCAATGCCAAGCTCACAAGCCTCTAGGGTGAGTACTTCAGCAGCCTACTGAACCACATTTTCTTAACCAGGTACACTACCTCATCCTTCCTAGCCGAGTTTATGGTGGTACACAAAGAGATTATCAAAACAAGTATGGTGCCTTGTGTCATAAGAATAATTGTACAACAACAATGTCTACTATGCTGTGACACTTAATTCCTGTGTGTCCAAGATTATCAAAGCATTGTATCAGTAGCTACTGTTCGAGACAGATTTAGCAAAGTCCAAGTCTGAACTGAAACCCAAAAGGAGAGATCAAGGGCAGGAAGGAATTCTAAGGGCCACTTTGAAATTCAGTTCTAAAAAGATCTGATATTCTATCTGTAGGCATTTTTGAGCTGGACTGAAGAAAAAGGGAGGGGGGAAGAAAGGTAAAGAAAACCTGTTTGTACAAAGAAAGTGTGCTTGGCTTATTGCCAAGAAAAGGAAGCATCACAAACTAGAAGAAGTTTGAAAGCAATACAAACCAACCTGAAGCCAAAGAACAGAAGGGAGACAACTCAACTTAAAAGCCCCAGACCAATACCAGTTGCTTCAAAGCAAGGCTGGTTGCTTTCAGATGTTTTTTTATCCTGTATTTTTTTCATGAGTCTGTGATTGTTGTTGTTGTTGCCTATTGTAACTCTAAAGCAAACTAAAAAGCAACAACACTCCACCACATTTACAGAGGCAGCTGTGTGTGCAGATAGAAACACAGCCATCGAAACCCTCACCACTGGAGGAAAAAGCTGTTTTGTTTTGTTTTGTTTTGTTTCTTCTCCAGGACTTCCTGGGCCACCACATGTTTATGCATAGGGGCTAATGTCACCATAAAGAGGGACAAGTAAGATGTGTACGCCAAGTGGACAGAATGTTCACTGTGGGCTTATCAGCTTAAAAGCAGGAGATAACTGGAGGTGAAGAGAATCTGCCTGGTATGCAAAGTCAAAGGGCTGCTAGGTAGAGTGAAGCCTTTGACCTTGGAAGAGCTGAGTACTGGAGGAGTAGAGGGAGGGCTAAGGGGAATGGAATGAGGAATTCCTTGCTGTAATATATTCGGGTAAAAATGGGGCTGTCATCTTGAGCTACAAGTTAGAAAGTTATTACTTTTAATATGCCACTACCTTAGGCCTATACTGTTATGTAAAAGAAAAATAACCTTGTGTGACAGTTTAACATTGATCGATGTGCCTGCCAAATGCAAAGAGATAAATAAGCAGGTGATGAATAAACAGTACTTCAAGTAAAGACATTACGCTGCATGCATAAAACAGCGCCAGGCACCTAGGAGCCGTGGGTGGCCGGAGGTTGGCCATTTCATGCCCACTCAGTAAAGCAGACTTAATCGCTTCCAATATTTTCTGTTAAAAAGCACGCTTAATGAGCCAATTTCACAAGCCCAGAGAAACTGATTATTATCTCTGAGTTCCAGCGGAGTTGGTTGTTTTCCAAGAACTAAGGTTTTTTTTTTCCTTGACAGGATAAAAAAAAAAAAACCCTTATTTAAAGAGAGAGAGAGAGAGAGGGAAAGAGTGAGAGTGAGAGAGAACGGGAGAGAAAACAAGAGGGAGAGAGAGGGAGCAACGGAGCCTGCCTGAAGGCACAGAGGAGGCTCAAGGGGCAGAGGTGGCCACGAGATGGCAGTGTTACCTCGCTGTCGGCGCCTGCACCAAGCTGGAACTGGACCCGAGGACTGGGTGGAAAGATGCGATGGTAAATAAAGCTGAAAGCAGCTGCCTGAAGAGTTCATACCCTACCCTCCGCCCTCCTCGGGCCCTTTGTCCATGATTTTTCCATCCTCCACCCCGTACAAGTCGAGCAGACAAAAGGGGAAGTCCCTTAAAGGCCTCCCTCCCTCCCTCCAACACCTCCCGGCTCCCATTATTTCCTGCAGCCCTGTTTCACAAAGTACAGGGGTCCTTTCTCCAGGGCAGACAGATTTCCGTGTGTGTGTGTGTGTGTGTGTGTGTGTGTGTGTGTAAATATGGATGATATAGATACAGATTTATTTAAGGGATTTGCAATCTCTGAATCCCTCCCAAGATAATGCATAGGGCTGCTCAAGAAGCTGAAAGTCCCAAGAGAATATACCAATCTAGTTTTTCACCATTTACTTTTGGGCAGGTTCCTTTTTTGTCTGGCCTCTTCTCTTGCACACTCCTTTTGCACTTAGAGTACAGAGTGTGGAGGGAAGGAATTTATCCCCAAAGGAAAAGACTGAGAGTGTGGAAAAGAGTACAGAAAGGACAGGGCACTCTTAGGAAGCTAGCTGTCCTTCAAAGGAAGTTATTATACGCCTTCCTCCAACTACAGAGAGAATTGGTAAAAGCCACGCAAATACAGGGTTATTGTCATCAACAGCAGTTATTCAGTCTCCACTAAGAGAAGACCCAGCAACTAGACCTCGGCATATAATTAACGCAGATATTTTAAAAAATTGAAACAAACGGTTGCTAGCTCTAAATTGAGATGTAAGTTAATTATTTATGAATATTCATAGAAAACTTGAACAATTTCCAAACTTGGCCTGCAGTTTCTCATCAGTTAACCAAATAATTGATGTGCATTCTTTTTGTGAGCTCAATTGGTCTAGATGCGCAACAAAACTATTGCATTCGGGGTTTGTGATGTTAATTTTGTATTCTGATGAACCAAAACGGAATAGACTTGTTAAGAGGGCAAGAAATAATTTTCATCTCTTCTATTTTACTTCTAGTCACCTATAAGAAAAGAATAAAGTAATAGTTGGCAAAGATTAGTCAATTGTGGGAAAGAAAATTGGGATATTGAAGGAACATTCAAAAGAAACAGATAAAATTCATTTTTTTGTCTTTGTCTAGGGGGTAGAAGGGAGAGTTTGAGGACTGGGAAGTAGGCATAGAAATAAAACCACTAAGTTTAAAAAAAAAAAAAAGCTACTCAACTCCCCAGAACTTACTAGTTTATCATAGCAACTGGGATCAGGACATCTTACCCAAAATATTACAACTGGCATTTGAGAAAACAGCAGAAGGAAGAAGGTCACATTTTCCTTACCTTTACCTTCTCCCTGAAGCAGGTCATATGATTCTCACTAGAGAGTTCCCTCCTTATACCTATTTTTTATCTCTGGAGACACGAAGACACAGGGAAGAATCTAAACAAACAGGCCGTGCTAGGTGTCCTCCTACAACCAGTTTAATTACCATTAAATCACCCCCTTTGTCCAATAATACTTTCCCATTATTGTCCATTCTTCATCAAACCTAAGCACAAAAATATAAGCTAGCCTTTCTCTTTAGGTATTCATTTACTTATGAAAGCTCTCATGTCACACACTCATACACACACACACACACACACACATACACAAACACACACACATTAAATAAATGTATTTCTACTGTTAGTTTTTTCTTATAGGAATCTCACTCATGAACATAACTACTATAATTTGAACTGGAATGTTCTCTAAAGGCTCATGTGTTTAAGGCTTGGTACCTAATGTAACAATGTTCATAGGTGGGGCTCTGGGTAAGTGATTGGATTGTGAAGGTTCTCATTTTACTGATGGGTTAATCTACTGCTGAGTTCATAATTAAATGGGCTTTTTGGAGGTGGTGGAAATGATGTGAGGTGGGTTTAGATGGAAGTAGGAGGTCCCTGGGAGGATTTCCTGGAAGGATATATCTTACCTCCCTCTCTTTGCTTCCTCTGCTTGCTGGCCATGGTTTACTCTACCATACCCTTCCACCAAGCTGTTCTTCCCTACCACAAGCTCAGAACAATGGAGCCTGCCAGTCATAGACTAAAATCCCTGAAACCATGAGCCAAAATAAATACGTTCTTCTCTAAGTTAATTATTTGAGGTTAATTATTTGGAAAACTAACACAACAATGTACAAAGAAAAAAATACTTTTTTGCCTTCATAGCCACTATACTCATTCAATTTCTTAGAATACAAAGCCTCTAGAAGTCCCAGTTTTACTCCAATGTTCTTGCTACCTTTTGTTCCCCAAGAATTCAGCCTACCTTCCACCACAAAAATCCTTTCCTTCCCATCACAACAGAGCTGGTTCTCAGTTCCAGAAGAAGCCAGCTCTCCCACCTGAAGCACTAACCAACAGCCACACTGGATTTTCAATGGATTGCAGTATTTGTTTCTAAAGTACAACAGTAAGGATTGTTAAAGGAAAACTCAAAATCAGGGATACAACTGGACGATTTGGTTAGGTCTACCAGTAAAGACAAACCACACAGCAACGCAGAATGCAAAGATTAAAAGGAATGTGTGATAACCCACATCAGAAATCTGTCATTCCAGTGATGTCATAACCCCAACAAAGCCCCATCCTGTTACATCCCTGTGATGGCATCACAGAGAGAAGATCACAGCATGCACTGCCCTCCAGGAGCTCCCTGGCTGGTGGTTCCAGGTGCCCAGAAGCTGATCCTCTCCCCAGACCTGGAAGACCTGATGACTACTTCAATTAGGGATGGATTGGGTGGGGATGACTTAATAATCTCAGAGGACTGCCACACTCTGACCACCCTTAAATGACAGAAATCATGTTTTTCTTACAGTTCTAGAAGTTAAAAGGCTAAAATTCATGTGTTAGCTGAGTAGATTCTTTCTGTAGACTGTGAGGAATAACCAATCCCCAGCCTTTTTCCTTGCTTCCAGTGATTGCAGCAATCCTTGTCATTCCATGACTTGTAGATATATCACTCCAATCTCTGCATCTGTCTTCATGTAGTCTTTTCTCCTGAGTCTCTCTGTATGTTCTCTCTTGTCCTAATAAAGCACCGGTCATATTCGATTTAGGGCCCACATTAATATAGCATTATTTCATCTTAATTGATTACATTTGCAAATGGATGAAGCAATAAAGATACTGTGATGCACAGACATTACTCTGTCTTAAAGAGTAGAGGCTGGCTAGGCATGGTCATGCACACTTGTAATCCCAGTACTTGAGAGGCTGAAACATGAGGATTGCAGGTTTGCAACCAGCCTCGGCAGCTTAGGAGACCCTCTACAACTTAATAAGATCATGATGCAAAATAAAGAACGAAAAATAGGGCCAGGGGTGTATCTCAGAGGTACAATCCCTGATGCCTCAATAAAAAAAAAGAGGGGATGCTGTCATTTGTAAAAACATGGGTGAGTCTGGAGGAAATTATGCTACATGAAATAATCCATATACCGAAAGCCAAATACTGTATGATCTCACTTATATGTAAAGTCTAAATAAAAAGTGAAATACATGAAATACATAAAGAGAGAGAGAATAGGTGGTTAGAGAGGGAGGGAAGAAAGGAAATAGGCAGTAGGTTAAAGGGACCAAAGTTTTATTCTATAAGAAAGTCTAGAGTTCTAACATATAGCACAGGATTATAATTTAAAATAATGTATAGCACATTGAAAACCTACTGAGAGTAGATTAAAGGTACTCTTACCATTCGTCCATGAATAGGCAACTATCTGAGGGATAGATATGTGAATTACTTGGCTGCAGTAATAATTTTACTATGAATATCAAAATATTTTGTTGTACATTTTGAATATACATAATTCTAAAAACATCTTATTTCCTAATAAGAACATATTGAAAGGTTCCTGGTGACATAAATTAGGGAGACACTAATCAGACCAGTTCACAGGGCATTTCAAGCAAGGATTCAGGAAGAGACAGAGCATCCTAAGAATTGCATGCAGTGTCATCTGGTCAGAAGATGTCATCCGGTCAGAAAGAGAAGCTAAAACAGATGGATAAGGACCTCATGTGAGACACTCAGGACTTTAAATTTTATACTGAAGAGGTGTTCAACAAAAAGTAGATGGGCTTAACCAGGTAAATATTAAAAAAAACACTCATATAGTAGTGATCAAGGCAAGGTGGAGCTCTCACAGCAAGTGCTAATGAGGATGAGACTGGACATGCAGTGAATTTTTTAAGATGGCCAGTTAAAACTGACAAGATGTAAACTATGTGGTACTAACAAAGTACTACATATTGTTGAAAAGTGAACATGCACAAAGCTAACAGAAGTCCCAGCCTTGGCCCAGAATCCTGCCCTGAACAAAGGCGTTGATCATAATGTCAATGGACAAGGGTGGGCTCTGATTTATAAAAGTTAAAAAAAAATCCATACTTTCATGCATTGGAAAGTAGTTCACTGAGAGGGAGCGGGAGAGGGAAAGGGAAAGCCAGGGGGGGTAGGAGGAGGAGGAAGAGAAGGTAGAGGAGAGAAAATGATTGCATATATGTACAAGAACAGAATATACTTTTGGAAGAGTCCTCAAGTAATCAATTCACCATAGGACTGAGAAATATAAGGAAGAAGTTGAAGGAAGGATGAGTAGACAGTTTGGTGAGACGTCTATCAGGAAACCCGGCTATGAAGGGCAAAAAAGAAACAGAGCCTGCATGACTATTAGGACAATGAGGGCAATAAATATGGATGTTATATTTTTGTTTATTTGTTAAAACAAAAGTGTTAAGCATATTTGTATATAGATATAAAAAGCCCATATAGAGAAAGAGAATAAAGATCTATGATAAGGAAAAATGAAGAATGTAAGAGAAAGAAAATCTAAAACAGGCTCTGGGTCCTTCTCTTTGCCCCCAAACAGGTCATCTTTCTTATAGGGTTGGTGGGGGAATAGCACTATATACTGATATAAAGCGCTTTGAAAAATCAACATGAAATGTCATAATACAGCAGTGTTATTATAATAATGGTGTTTTTATAAGGTTGTAAATATGCAATAGTGATTGTTTTCATTAAGTAGGCATGATCTGGAAAAGAAAACTAGCAATGACAAGCCTCCACTCTCTCCTGTTCAGGTGGGGGATGGGGCATGGCCATACTGAGGCTCAGCTGTCCAAATCTGATCCAATGCAGAAAGGATTTCCTTCAAGAAAAGGAAGAACATTTACAGCTTTATGTGCTTCAATGTTCTTCATGTCTCAGTGGGAAAATAAGTGCAGATGAGAGAAAATTACATTTTCCAAATCTCATCGTCTATGTACATTCTCTAAAATTTTATCAGAAATATTGTTTCACAAACTCATCAAGAGTTAAAATAAGCAGACATTTCTTCCTCTTTTTCTGTAGCATTGGTGTAAATTTCAAGTCTGTTGCATCATGGACACCATCAATACTATACTTAATAACTAAGATGAGGGCTTCAACCTCCTTTAAGATCTCTAAACAATGAAGATACTACCACAGATTGAAATTTGACCTGCTAAAAAGATTATGGAAAGGGACAAAAAGAGTAGTATTTCCAATCTAGATAGAACACTTCATTTAAAACAATCTTCTGTAAATATTGAAACAAAGGTACTTCTTTCTTATTTATCAGCAATCCACTCATTTTCTACTCATTGGTGTGTTCAATCACCAAGGTGTTTGCAGTACTCATAACTACTCCTGTATTTCCTTTAGTGGTCAGAAAGACAATCATAGAATGAGATACACTGTTACAGTATGTGGAACAGTACACAGTTAAAACATGCCAGAAAATGAATTGTAAAATTAAATCAAATAAGACCAAACTTAAAATTTAGAAATACAACGTAATGCACCAAGCTGAGCATTGGCTTTACTTTTTCCCAGTGTGAAAAATCTATGTTCTGATCATTAGTGGACACATGAGAGTTTGGAACATAATACCAAAGAAAAGTTAATGCTGGGCACGTAACTTTTATCAGTTACTACATATTTTAAAATATGTTCAAATAGGACTTGGTTGTGATTCAATGATAGTGTACTTGGCTACCAGGCATGAGGCCCTGGTTTATTCCCAGCATCACAAAAATGTACAATAAAATAAATAAAGCAAATTATACTCAAAGTGATTTAAATAAATGCCCTACTTCTGGTGTAAGTTGGGAAAGAAGTTATTTCTTAGGTCTAAGATTTAAATTAGGATACAGATTAAAAAAGTATTAATAGCCAAAAGTTTAGATATACTAAAGTACAGATAGTTACATATTTTCCAGATAAATTTTTATTAATCTTACATTTTCTACACAGGAGTATAGAAAAACTCTGTCTTTTCTTATTTTAAAACTGTGATAATGGACATAAATATAAATGGAAAAGGAAAGTAACTTAAGAATGGACACAGAACATTTAAATTTCAGAAAAATATAGAAGCATGCAATAGATTTGACACTTGAGTTTCTCAAATGGACACTTCTACTTGAAATTTTAAATAACAAGAAATGTAAATTTCTCTGTAATATTAAGAACAATTGCTCATGATTTTTTAAAACATGAAGTGAGAAGATGTCATTTAAAAATATTAGATTAAGAACAAGTAAATTGATTGGCAAAGAGATTACTCTCATACTGTGATAAAGACTATAAAGAGAAATTTGTCTTATGAGTCATGATGATCAAGATAATATCTTGGTTAATATATTTTGGAAACAAAACCAACAACACTGTTAGTCTCTTACATGAACATCCTGATTCTTTGTCTCAGAAACACAATGTATCAGGTACAAAGACTTCTATATTGAATACATTCAAAAATAGCCCACATAAATTTTACTAATATTTTAAAAGGTTAATACGACTTACAGTGCATGTATATGTTTGTGTGCTGTGTGTCTCCAGAGGGCCAGGAGAGAGGGCTGTATTTTCCTTCAAAGAACAGCTTATTTTGTACTTATGTTTTTATTTCTTATTTTCAATTCACAGATAAAGACTAGTCCCTTCTAAGTATGGAAGGCCCTAATGCACCATTAAGAATTCTGGGCTGAACTTAACATTATATCTATATCCATAGACAATATCTTAAATGAAAATGTCTTTTGTAAAGCTTAAAAGATTTATTCTAAGACTGTCTGCTGAATTGATAGCCTGGTACATCATAGGTGTTCAACCAAAGCTTATGGTGAAAAAAAACAAGCACAATGGAAAAAAGTCACATATAGCATTAAAATATTTAGCTATTTTGGCTGCATTTTTTCTTTTCAGCTGCTCCATTTGACAACAAATTAGCCCTTGTTGTCAGTGTGTGGACTTTATTCAACTTCTCTATGTGGTTTTGGATAGGTATTCCTGAAAGTAAAAAACAAAAAACAACAACAGAAACACCCATAGCCAGTTAACAAGAGAAATCTTAATTATAGTACCAAACGATTTGTGGTTTCATATAAAAGAGCAAATGAGGAGATCGGTAGAACAGTGGAAGAGATTGGACTGGTGAAGACCGGAAGGAGAAGAGGAAGAATGAGGAAGACAATAGTCAAAATAATGTTAAGTCCATATATGAAACTACATCTACCAATCTCAATAATATATATTGTGAAGGAGGAAAGGTGCAGGATGGGATAGTTAAGGAAATATGCCAAGTGCTGTGTGCATGTATGTTAGTACCACTTTTATCTTCCTTATGACTTATAATTACAACGTACCAATAAAAATATTTAAAAATTTTTATATTGCTACTGACTGAAAAATTAAAAATAAAAAAATCATGCCGGGCGTGGTGGCGCACGCTTGTAATCCCCGCGCTTGGGAGGCGGAGACAGGAGGATCGCGCAGGTTCGAGGCCAGCCGCGCTGGCGTAAGAGACCTGTTTCAAAAATATAAAATAGGTCTGGGAGTGTAGCCCGGAGGTAGAAGGGCTTCCAGGAACACCAGTACCATCAAAAAAAAAAAAAAAATCGTGGCATTTGAGATAAGGATGCACAGCTAAATGATCCTTAGCCACTTCAGGGGTTATCTCCTGTGCTCTATGTCACCAAAAGATGTACTTATCAGGGAGATTCTGGAAGAAAGCCATTGATGATCAATGACTAAGTCCATTTGATAATTTATCAGCACTATCTTACTAATATAAATAATGCCATAATAGCTAAGATCTCATAGTTACTGATATGCATGCATGTACATGTTTATTTTTAGAATAAGTTCTTATAAATTAAATATCCAAATAAAAGTAAAATTTCATCTGAAAATTTACACTATCATACATATTGCCCAACTGCCTTCTAGAAATTATACTAACTTGCATCTCAATATTAGATAGTATTGTTATTATTATTATTATTATTATTATTAATTATTTACAGCTTTGGGGATTGCACTTGGAGATATTCTACATACATATCTACCTCTAAGCTACACCCTCAGTCCTATTTTTTTTTTATTCTTTATTTTGAAACAGAGTCTCACTAAGTTGTAGAGGGCCTCATTAAGTAGCTGAGGCTGGCTGTGAATCTACAATCTTCCTGTCTCAGCCTCTCAAGTACGGAGATTACAAGTGTGTGCCATTAGGCTCGGCTTCAATGTTGGATATTATTATTGTTTCAAAATTTCTGTTTGAAATTGGAATTTTTAGATAATTTTATAGCAGTTAAACCCCAAATATTTTACATTAAATTTTTTAATCATTTATGAATTGACATAATTAAACATGTAAATGACATTCTAAGCTTTCAAAAAAGAAAGCAAAAGTTATTACCCACTTAGAAATGCAAACTCTTTCTCAAAGATGTTTATTTTGACTCATACCCTATCAAGTGGAGTAAGGAAAGACTGAGCTTTTATTTCAACACTGACACTATTTAAACTTTCTAAACTCTGCGGGCATAGGGTTATCAATGGGACCCACCTCCTAGAGCTGCTATAAAGATTAAAGAAGGTAATGCTTTTGACACCTTCATACATAGATGGACTCAGGTGATACTAGTTAATCCTGTCATCTTGATCATTATCATCTCCATATTACCATCAAAAGTAGGAATCTGTACATCAAAAGAATTTTCTAGAGTTGAGCATGGTGGCACTTGGGATACTAAGACAGGAAGACTGAAGGTTCAAGGCCAGTTTTAGCAACTTAGCAAAACAATACAACTTAGTTGAGACTTAGTGAGACCCTGTTTCCAAATAAAAAATAAAATAGGGATAGGGCTATACCTTTCAGATGCCTGAGTTTAAACCCCAGTATCAAAAAAAAAAAAAAAGAATTGTCCATAAAAAGACTTGACCTTTTAAAAAATTTTTTTAAATAATTCCATTGCCAGGCATGGTGGCACATGTCTTCCAGTACTTAGGAACTTAAGACAGGAAGATAAGAGAGTTGATGTCAGTCTCAGCAACTTAGCAAGGCTCTCAGCAACTTAGGGAGACCCTGTTTCCAAATAAAAAATAAAATAGGCCTAGGGTATAGCTCAGAGGTAGAATGCTTAGGATAGGGAGGCATTGCTACTGTCATCTTGTGGGTAGAGGCGAGAGATGCTGCAAAACATTCTACAGTGCACAGGACAACCCCCTGCAGCAAAGAACTATTGGGCCCAAATGTTAATAGAGTTGAGGTTGAGGAACCCTGAGGGTAAGTCAATATTCCTAATAAATATATCTACAAAGAAATGTTCAGGCCTTCACTGAAATAAATAACTCTGAAAGTCTCTTGTGCGTATTTCTAATTTATATTTAGCTTCAATTATATTCAGACCCACTGCCCCAGAAAGCTGAGTTCTATAATCAGAGTTGCACGGCTCACTAACATCATTTGCTTAAACATCTATGAAGTTATTGTTTCTCTCATATAATTGAGTAGTTTATTTATACCTTCTGGGGAAATACCTAAGCAGCACTAACAATTTCTTACATTTGATATTTTAACATTAAGAATGTATATTTTTATCTTAATGATTATGCAGAGGAAGAAGTGTGCTTGTGAATACAGGCTAGGCATATGGAAAAGACAATGAGGTTTGGTAATTAAAACTGAAAAGGTAAAGAACTATGCAGTAATTAGAACACTGATTAATCAGCTGATAATTTTATCTTGATGAATGCTACTGGTTTCTCTTCTTATTGACCTAGGAAAGGTAGGCTTCAACCAATTAAATATAAATTATTCTCCTTTTTATACATGCTGGGCAGTTTCCAGTATCCTAAGTCATAGTACATTTAAGAAGTACCATTAAAATGCTTTTACTAAATTGGGCAGCTCAACAAAAGACAAAATTAGGTTTATGTTCCAAACATACTGATGCTTGTATCTAAGGCTAAATTATACAAACTGATTTACTTCAATATTATCCAGGGGATATTAAAATTAGAGTGAGTTGCTATTTTTAAAAATCTTCTGATAGCACTCAGTTAAAAAGAAAAGCAAGTAGGTACCTCATATAGTTTACTAAATGTAGCACAAGAAATTGGAACTGAAATTAAGGAATATAGCTAGCATTACATGTAGGCTTTCACTTCATAGTGGCTATGCCAGTTAACAGAACAAGTCATTCCACTCTGAAGGAGATACAGCCAGAAATTCTTAGCCAATTGGTTTTCTAGAAGATACCTCAAAGAGCAAGGCACTACTGAAGGTTTCTGACTTTGATAAATGAATGTGTGTCAGTAAAGCCCATTCTGAAAAAGCCAAGGAAATCTAAAAACAAAACAAAACAGCCAGAAGATACTAAGTAAAAAGTATGACTTAAATATCTCTTTTCTATTAAAGTTATTTCACTCAAGTGACAAATTTGTATAATACCAAGAAGTTAAACTGTTGCAACCTGTGATTTGTCATTCTCATGATTTTTTTGGAGGGAGGGGGTTACTTGGGATTGAATCCAGGGATACTTTACCTCTGAGCTACCCCCAGACCAATCAGTTTTGTATGTGTGTATGTGTGTGTATATTTATAATATGTATTTATATAATATATAACATATATATTTCTTTTTGTAAATTTTGAAATAGGGTCTCACTGGAATGCTGAGGCTGGCCTCCAGCAATCCTCCTGGCTACAATCCTCTCTCACTCAGCCTCTCAAGTACTGGGATTATAGGCATATGCCAACACACTAGCCTATTGTTCTTATATCCTAAGGCAAGATCCAAGCACATCTATCTAAATTTCCTTTGATAGATCAATTTCTAAAAATCTTTCTCTTCTTCCTACTCTCCCCTTGTCCCATGATCTGATCTCATAGTCTTCAAGTGTGAGAGCTGAAGTTCTGGAGGCAATAAAGCTTCCTAGCTTTTGGTAGGTAAAAGGCTTTAGAAGCCACTGTCTGAGAGAGAGATGCCAAAACACTACTACACCAACTGAATCCTAAAAAAGCTCCTTTGTATATACACAGCTTCATTTCTTTAAAGCATCAGATGTACAGAGATGATTTTATTAAGAACAGCAACTATAAACTATATCACCTAATGATATGTAGCACTTGCTGTGAGCCATAAACTGACAAAGTTTGATGTTTATTGTATCCTTAATTGTCAAACAGTCCAATGAGCTAGGGTCTATTTAACCTCATTTCATAGATGAGAACTGAGCCACAGAGGGGAGAAACCTAGAACTCAGGTTTCATTGGAATTGAACTTGGGAGTCTTACTTCTCTGTCCTGGCACTGTTTAGTATTTGAGCTCTGGATTTCAGCAATGTAGGAACAATATAAGAAAAAGAGAATGATTTGTTCACATTATATATGCATGTATGTTTAGTAGGCATATCTTTCTGTCTAAACAATGTCGAAGGTAATTTTTGATAATGCTTTATTGCCTATCAGAATATAAAATGCAAGTGGGTGCTCAGTGAGACTTAATGAACATTGTTAATGATAGAAAGGTTGACATGGAAAGTGCTTCCCCACTTAAATGTTTGGGTGTGAGATGATTTTTCAAATTATTTTGCATATTTTTTCTTGAAATGCAAAGGTGATTCACTCAATAACTCTATGAAATCTACTTAGCATCTCACCAACCCCTGTACAAGTTTCTACATTTGATATCTTTATTCACTCAATAATTTATTTGACAACATATAGTGATAAAATATATAACTAATGAAGCTGTCCTCAGAGAGATTACACTCCACACAGAAAAGGTGCAAATTAATAGCGTAGTGAAAAACTAGAAGCCATTCATTTGTAAGTTATCTATAGAAATCATTGAGTTCCCAATTAACCTTCAATCTTTAAATAGAATTTCAAATTTAACATTTATTGTGGATTGTATTACCTGTAATAGTTATAGCAGCATTAAATAGCACCTGGTAATTAATTCAATATTTACTTTCTCAGTAGCAACATAATGCCTGTGAGTTAGGTAAATCATTGCCTCTGCTTTACAGAGGAGGAAACTATGGATCAACGAAATTAAGTCACTTGTCTGAGAAAACTGAGTACGTATTAAAACTAAGACTAAAAAATTTAAATTGTGGTAGAAAAATAAAAAAAAAATACTAACTTTAAACACACACACACACATACATACTTACATGATAATGAACCATATAAGTAAAGCTTTTTTTTTTTTTTTTTTTTTTTTGGTTCTGAGGATTGAACCCAGAGGCATTGAACCTGCAATTTACAACCTACCTCAGCTTTTTTTTTTAATTTTTTTATTTCAAAACAGGATCTCACTGTGTTTCTGAAGCTCTCCTTAAACTGTGATCCTCCTGTATCAGCCTCCCAAACGCTGGGATTACAGGTGTGCACAACCATGGCCAAGGTGAGCCACATAAAATGTGTGGCTCTTTATGGTTTAGATGTGGTTTGTGTTTGCCAGAATCACATGGAATTTAATGGTCCTTGTAGTAGCAGCCTTGGGAGGTAGAACCTTTAAGAGAAGCTTTATCAGTAGACTGGATCAGTTTTCATAGGAATGGATTAGTTATGAAGTATCTGGCGTTTTGCCCCCTCCTTTCTTCCATGTATGCCCACTTGACACATACCCTCCTATCACATAATATCATCTGCACACTAGGACACAGCGTGTGGCTCTCAGCAGACATGGCCACCCAGGCTGGAATTTGTGAGCCTTCCAAACTGTCAGACAAATCAAACCTCCTTGCTTTATAAATTACCTAATCTCAAGTACTTTATTATCACAACAGATAATGGACTGACAACATTAAAAAAGATAAAGCCTTCCTTACTTAACCATTAAATATGATGCTTAACTAGCTTCCTTTTTTTATGGTACTGGGAATGGAACCAGGGACATTCTACCTCCAAGCTACATCCCCAGCCCTATTGTTTTTTATTTTTTTTGAAACAGGGTCTCACTGAGTTGCAAAGGGCCTCACTAAGTAGTAGCTGAGGCTGTCTTCGAATTGCGATCCTCCTGTCTCAGCCTCCCAAATGCTGGGATTACAAGTATGCACCACCATGCCCAGCAACTAGCTTCCCTTTAGAAACCATTTGTCAGGTTAAGAATATTTTATGCTTTTGTGACTAAAAATTTTATTAGTACATTTATTATTATTGACTTGTATCAAATAATTTTTCTAGAAATATAGGATGATTCCTAATGGCATGCCACTATACATTCTTTTTTTTTTTAAAGCTAGTTGGTTTTCACACAAAGTATATTTTGCTAAATTCATTCTGATAGCACTTTAAGTTTTAGTTTAAAATCATGGTGACATTACTCCATGATTGTCTTTTCTTATAACACCTGCCTTAAAAACTAGGTTAGAGAGTATATTTCCTTTTTGTCTCATCTTAAAATGTTTTGTTAGTTAGAAACTTTTAGTTACTTAAAGATTTGGTAAAGGATTCCAAAAAATGTTGTAGCAACAATAGTTCAAGAAAAGATTCAAAATTGTAATGGCAGAAAACATTCATATAGCCGGGCGTGATGGCGCACGCTTGTAATCCCCGCACTTGGGAGGGGAGACAGGAGGTTGCACAGGTTCGAAGCCAGCCGCCCTGGCTTAAGAGACTCTGTTTCCAAATAAAAATATAAATATAAAATAGGTCTGGGAGTGTAGCCCAGAGGTAGAAGGGTTCCATCCCAAGTACCACCAAAAAAAAATTTCATATATTATATTTAATTTTAATTCTGTTTAATTTATGATAGGAATTTGTCATTTCATTTGGGCTCAGATTTGGTAACAAAGAGGTGTTTATAATATCCTTTTAAACACTGTTGAATTCTTTCATTTTTTTAATCATTTCAATATTAGGGTTTTTTCCCTTTTGTTCTTTTTCTTAAGTACTCTTGGTAGAAGAATATTGGTTTTTATTGCACTTTTCAGAGAACAAACTTTGGCTGTGTTTACTTTTGTTCCCATTTATTTTTAGTATTTTATTCATTATTCTCAGCTCTTTTTAAAATTGTTTTTAAGACATTAGGACTTGATTAAATTTGATAAATTTCTACATAGCTTCCAGTTACTGGGAATGGTATTCTATGTACATCTCTTTTATAAAGGTTGTTCACACAGTGTACTGTCTGATCTGTACATTTCTAGACATCTGTGAACATTTCTAGAGAGCCATACATTTCGAGAGATTTCAACTCTGGCTTACCCATCTATTTTTTTTTCTTTTACTCCTATCAGTTTTGTCTTTATGTATTTTGAAGCTATGGTTTTAGGTTAAGTTTAAAATTTTTATATCTTCTTCATTAGCTGAAATTTTTCTTAATATATTTAACCCACTTTATAGCAAATTTCATTTATTTTCTGTTTTGGATATACCTTCTTATACTAATACATCAATTCCAAATTTCTCTCATTAATTTTTGCCTGATACATCTTCTTTCCCTCCTTATAACTTATTATGTGTTCATTGGTTTTAGCCTGGAATTTATTTTGTTCTCTTTTTAAAAAGCACTCCTTATTCTAAGGAAAAAAATTTAATATACTTTGTCTTTTCACTGAAATGTTTAGTTTATCTATGTTCAGTATAGTAACATATTTACCCTTTTAATGGGTACTTCCTATTTATCATATTTCCCCATTATTTTATTATGTATTTGATTGACTTTTTGACTTTGATATTGGCTGCTATTCCCCTCATTACAATTTTCTGATTAATAATTTGAGAGCTATATATATACCATTTATCTCTTATTAGTTGTTTTAGAGATGTCAATAAGCACAAACTTAGAACCTGCAGATAAACAGTTTTTAATTCCTACCAAACTTTATAGGAAACTTGAAACTCTTTAACCCCAATATCTTCCTCCAAACAAATGCTATTTGGGGGTAGTATTTTGTTTAATTATTCCCTTAAGTTAGACTTGTGTTATATAGTCATTGTTTGGTTTAGATTTTTTTTCCCCCCACATGCTTAGACTTTCAAATGGGATTGATCTCCTTCCTAAAAGACCTGTTTTAGAATTCCCTATGGTGAGAGATCCAGGGTAGTAAACTGTCAGATATTGTCATAGATTTTCTTCATTTTGCTTCACTTTATGAAACCTCTGTTTCTTGCTGCTTAACTCATCCTTTAAATTTTTGTGTTTATATTATTAATTTCCTATTTTTAAGTTTTTGGGTCATTTTATAATCTCTACTTATATTTTTAGTCTTTTGTTTAAACATTTTAAGTAGTATTATTTTATATTTATATAAATTCCTTTTATAATATCTTTATAGGCTTAATATTGTTCTGTTTCTGCTGATTATCTTTCATGGTGACTTATTTTCTTGTTTGTATCATGCTCTCCCTACTCAATTTGTGCTTTGAGAATTTTTTAAGGTCTAAGTGGAAAGTAATTATTTAAATGTATATTTCTGCTCATCTCCAGATAATTACTAATGAGATCCCATTTAAAAATAAATTTTGGTATGAGAGGATTTTTTCTATTTGTTTTAGATTTCTGCTTTCCACAAAAATATATTAATTCAGGTTCAAAAAAGGTCAACTTGTATTATAAATTCTGATTAATGTCCCCTACCCCTTCTAACTACTATCAAAATTCAGTCTAGGAAATTTATCCTGTATGGAAATTTATTATCCATTCATTCTTAAAGTGTTGTCCTTTGGGGTACCAGACACAAAATAGTCTATCACATCGTATGCAACCTAGGTACCTTCCTAGACATCAAAAGCAGAAATCAACATCACAGTAGGCCCCCTAGGAGAAGTCTATTTTCACTTATTCGCCTTCACCTAATTTCTGGGGCTTTATAAAACTAAAATTTCTTGCTATTCTACAATGCTTAAGTTTTATTTTAGTTTTAAATGTAAACATTTTCACCAAATGTGCAGTTCAGGGTTTCTGTTCTATTTATCCCCAGAAGGGAAGTACCAAGAAAAAAGCATACAATTTATTCAATATAAATTTTGTGTGATGTAGAAAACTTCATAAAGAAATAAGGATGCAAAGAAAAGCATTACCATACATTAGTGTTGATAACTTCATATATGAACATAGAATTGTTTCCTTCATTAAGGAATTTTTATTATATAGGATTGTCCTTCTTGAATTAGTTCCTAAAAGTTTTCCTCATCAATATAGACTTGCTGTCTTAAAATCAAAGCAGTATCTTCCAGACTAATTTAATTTTTGTAAGATATAATGGTCAGCAACAAATGTTTCTCCCAAAATGGAAACTCAGGTAAGTAACTAAAGTAAGTATATTGTGCCCAAGCCAAAAATGATTCAGTCTCTATACATTAAAGTTTAAATTAATATTAAAAGTAATTATGTTAGCTGGGTATGGTAGCCTGCAATCCCTATACATGGGAGGCTAAGACAGGATGATTACAGGTTCAAGGCAAGCCTCAACAACTTAGTGGGACCCTCAGCAACTTAAAAAGATCCTACTTTTAAATGAATGGAGTATTCATTTCGAGTCACCCCTCCATGCCAGTCTGGTATGGAGCTGTATTTCTATTTTCTGTCTTTCTTTCTTTTTTTAACATTTTAATATTTATTTATTTATTTTTTTAATTTTTATTGAACATAAATGGTATACATTTAAACTATACTTGCTGCCCTCTCCCCCCTCCCACCCCTGTTTTCCCTTCCCCCCTCCCACCAATGATTGTCCCGGGTAGCCATGCCATATTCATAATTTTACACATATTTGGATGTGGACCCTCATTAATCAAGTTTAGCCTTCCTCCTCCTCTATCTTTCCATTCAAGCTTTGCTGGTATTTCCCCTCCATTATCTGGAGTACCACTGGTATCGTCTAGGTTCCCTAGTTTGGGCATATTAGAGGAAACATATGTACCTTCTCCTTCTGTGCTTGGCTGGTCTCACTTAACATAATGCTCTCCAGGACTTTCCATCTTCTTGCAAATGGTATGGTTTTGTTCTTCTTTATGGCTGAGTAGAATTCCATTGTGTGTATTTCCCAGAGTTTTGCAATCCATTCATCTGTTGATGGAGACCTGGGTTGATTCCATATTTTGGCTATTACGAATTGTGCTGCTGTGAACATAGGTATGCATATGTTGCTATAGTTCCCTGAATTCAACCCTTTTGGATCTATTCCTAGCTTTCTTAGGAATTACCACACAGATCTCCATAGTGGCTGAACTAGTTTGCACTCCCACCAAGAGTGTAAAAGAGTTCCTCTTTCCCCATATCCTCGCCAGCATTTGTTATTTGATTTCTTTATGCTTGCCACTCTGACTGGGGTTAGATGGAATCTCAGTGTAGTTTTGATTTGCATCTCCCTGATGACCAATGATGTAGAACATCTTTTCATGTATCTATTGGCCCTTTGTATATCTTCTTTTGTGAAGTGTCTATTTAGTTCATTTGCCCATTTCTTGATTGGGTTGTTTGTTTTGCTAGTGTAGAGTCTTTTGAGCTGTCTTTATGTCTTTCTAATAAACTTCTTTAAATCTTCAAAAAAATGAATGAATGAATAAATAAATAAATATTTCTGAGACTGTAGCTTGGAGATAGAATATCCTTAGTTTGACTCCTCAGTACCATAAATAAAATAATTATGTGTAACTTCCATTGGACATTAATAAAAATATAAACCTTGCTCAATTTAAATACTAAAAATGAAGTTACTAGAAAGTCATGTCCACAATATCTTTCCACAGAACTCATTTTAATTAAAATCTAGAAGGTGTTGAGTTTTTCTCTAAGGCTCTGTGTTTAAAAATTCCATTGATCATGTTTTCTATAATGAAAATTTTAAATATAAATCTGGATAAAAATGGAATAGATGATTTAAATATTCCTTAATTCTAATGAATATAATCTTGGTATACAGTTGGGGCTTATAATCAAAATACTGGAAAAAAGCCAGAAAGAAAAAATTTGTTAGATTTACCAGTTAATAAAATTTTAAACCTATTTACATTAAAAAATCCTATATAATTCAACTGGACTCCATTACCAAAACTGCAGAAAACAAAACACCTACATAATTCAAGACTAAATAAATGTGTAGCTTTGTAAATAAATGATAAAAGCACAAATACATCAAGATAAAAATGCACGGAAGTAATATGACTAGGAATTTCACAAGTCTGGTGTGGTGACACATACCTGCATTCCTAGTACTTGGAGAATTGAAACAAGAGTATCACAGATTCAAGGCCAGCCTCAGCAATTTAGCGAGGCCCTCAGCAATTAAGTGAGACCATGTTTCAAAATTAAAAAAAAAAAACATAACTGGGAGTGTACCTCAGATGTAGAATACCCCCTCAGTTCAATCCCTAGTACTAACATATTAAATAAATAAAGATAAAAATTTTACAAAATATAATGCAAAGTAAAAGAATAAAATATTACCAATCACTTTGACTTACATAAAATTTTAATCATATTAACCAAATTTTGCAAGAATTTGAAAAATTAATACTATGACACATTATTGGTAGAAAATTTAAGAATGACAATATTTACCAAAAGCATTTGCATATCTTTTTAAAATAGCCAGTCAATCTTTCAAATTTATCTTTATAAAATTATCTGATCTGTATAATAATGTTTAGTGTCTCTGTATGGAAAAACTGAAAGTAATCTATATGTGCCAAAAAAGAGCTTGATAACAAACCATTGTACATCCATACATTGAATTACATAAAAAAGCGAACATGTTTAAAAGAAAGAATATATAATTATATGAGAAATTAAAAATAAATTAATAGGGAAAACAAAATATATCCATTATGATTTATTTAAAAATTATATATAAATGAGTAGATAAATGGAGAGACAATAGCACAGAAAGGGTAATATAAATGGATTAATCAGTCAATTGGATAGATCAATTGGAAGTAGAATAGAGACAAAGAAGGCTTCACTCCAAAGCACTGACAAAGCAAGATAAAATTTTGACATTTCTACCTTAATTTTTCTGTCTTCTTTCTACCTTCAACTTTGTGTAAGATTCCTATTCAACTCAGCACATAGATATGTTAGTCATTTGAGGAGTGCTCTTGTTTAAAGTTTGTAATCTTGTCATTGTGTGGCCATGAACATAGATATGTGTGGATTAGTTTGGTTATTTGGTTTCTATTCTTTTGGGTAGATACCCAGAAGTGGTATTGCTGGATCATATGGTAGGTTTGTTCCTATTCTTCTGAGGATCCTCTACACTGTTTTCCAAAATGGTTGCACTAATTTGCAATCTCAGCAAAAATGTATTAGAGTTTCAACTTCTTCACATCCTTGCCAGCATTTGTTGTTGTTTGTGTTTTGAGTGATTGCCATTCTGGTTGGAGTTAGATGAAATTTCAGGGTAGTTTTGATTTGCATCTCTCTGATAGCTAATAATGTTGAGTATTTTTTCATGCATTTATTGGACATTTGAATTTCTTTTGTAAAGTGTCTACTTCACTTGCCCATTTTTATTGGGTTACTTGTTTTCTTAGTGCTGAATTTCTTTAGTTCTCTGTATATTCTAGATATTAGTCCTCTATCAAAGGAATAGTTGGCCAAAATTTGCTCCCATTTTGCTGGTTCTCTGTTGAGGTTCTTAATAGTTTCGGTGGGTTTATTTTTGTTGTTGTTATTATTATTATTATTATTATTATTATTATTATTATTATTTTGCTGTACAGAAGCTCTTCAATTTAATTCAATCCCATGTATTGATCAACAGATGAATGGATTACAAAACTCAGATATGTACACAATAGAATTTCACTCAGTCAAAAATAAAAACAAAATTACATCATTTACAGGAAATTACACGGAACTAGAGAATATTATGCTAGTGAGATTAGGCAGTCACAAAAATAAGAAATTGGATGCTCTCCTTAATATGTGGAAGTAAAGGGAGAAATGGGTCATAGGAAAAACTCTAGACAAAGAAGAAGAATCCATAGATGAGCAAATAAGGTGACCTACCTGAGAGGGATAGGAGGGATAGGAAGAAGAGAGATTATAAAATGACCCAAAAACTTAAAAAATAGGAAATTAATAATATAAACACAAAAATTTTAAAGGATGAGTTAAGTAGCAAGAAACACAGAGGTTTCATAAAGTGAACTAATTCTATCTTGTCTTGCTGACTTTTCCTTTTCTCTGAGTTTTTCTCTCCTGAAGTTATCTAAGATTCTAGGAACAATCGATCTGATTAATAAACTTCTTGGGACAGAAGTTGAAATTACCTATGGGGCAATAGCTGACTAGGATCTTCATGGTCATACTGAGATAATGACAACTAGATCATAGTTTGACCAAGACTGCTAACCCACATACGCCTCTTGTTCCTACTTCGATTCTTTCCCTGATTAAATATGTAGATCTTGGTACTCCCAAAGACGGGGTGGAGAAGGCTGATTCTCTTCTGTCTTTCAAGAATGGCTATAATGAATAAATTTTTTTCCCTGCTTTTTATCATCACCTTTTCTATTGGACTCCTAGAAGTCTCCTCTAGCCTAGTGCTCCAGTAATAGGATAATCAAAAATTATCAACATCATTGGTTAGGTCTGATTGGTGTCATAATTACACATATGTAATTCCCAGTTAAGGTAAACTTTTATAGTCTGTTAAATATTTTTTTCTTTTGTGAATCATCTGAAACCTGTACTTGGTCCATTTTTCTACTAAGGTTTTAACGTATTATGTAGCCATTTATAGAAACTCTTTGCCCACAAAGATACAAACCTTATAAAATACTTGCTTCTAATAATGTTCTCTAGCTGTTTTCTCAAGGTTGTTGGCTTGTAATTCAGATATTAATTTTTTTACCTGGTCAAATCTATAGATTTTTCTCTGTGATTTTTAATTTTATGTTTACAACCACTCATTACTATTAAATTGTATAGTGGTTTTGATTTTCATGGTTTAAGTTAATAGTTATCAGCCACATACCAAAAAATAGCCTACATTAGTGTAACTTTTTTGTGTGTGTCTATAGGAATTGAGCTCAGGGGGACTCTATCATAAAGCTACACCACAGCCCTATTATATTTTTCATTTTTATAGGCATTTGCCACTAGAATTGGAGTCACTAATATTTAGAAGCTAGGGGGAAAAAGGATCATAGGAGGAACTTTAGATGAAGAAGGAGAAACCATAGATGAGCAAATAAGGTGACCTAAATGAAGGGAATGGGAGGGGGGAAGAGGAAAATTCCTTAATGTGTACAATGTACACTCACAAACATGCCAACATCATTCACTAAGCCAAACATGAGAAGGACAGAAGGGATAGGAAATAGGGAGGCAATTGGGGAAGGGCTAAATGAGTGATGGATGGATGCCTTTGCCATCTTGTATACCATTAAGATATATGACTATTGTGTACCCATAAAAAACAATATCTGGTGTTTAGATATAAGATTAAACTAGAATATAATTTCATTGTTTTTCATACTTGTGAACATATTGTCCCTGAGCTCCCACTAATTTACCATACAAAATCAATAAAGTTTTATATGTTTAACTTTCCTTGATGTTCCTTCTTTTCCATTGCTTTTTGTTAAAAACAACACTGTTTAATTATTGTAGTAGAGGGAAAATCAAATGTATTTTTTCTATCTCTAGATTACTGAATGAATCCTTTATCACAAAAGATAGATTAACAAGAGAAAAAGACATAAATTTATTTAATATAAATTTTATGTGACAATGGAGTTTTTAGAAATGAAGATAAAATCAGGAAAACCTGTGTATCTTAATTTGAAGAACAGTCAGAAGTATAACTGGACCAAAGGGATATGATTTAATGGTAATAAAGAGAAAGAAAATAGCTAGGCCAGCTTTTTCATATCTCCTCTGAGTCCCTGTGTCTTCAGAGATGAGAGAATTGCCTTTTTCCTGATAGAGGGAAGGTACTTCTCAAGTGAAGGTCTTATGGTCTGCTTCATGAGATGGTCAGAAAATCCTTAAATGACCTGCTTCAAGAGAGGACAAGAGAGGATAAGAGAAAATACCTTGAACTTGATATTTTCTCAAATGTCAGAAACCATAGTTTGAGGTAACATTTCTCAAATCCAATCAGTAGATTTTTAATCTGTAAGACAATTGGATTGGGCATTTGCCTTTGTTCACTCTGAAGATGAATATAAAATTTACTGTGCCAAATTAAAAAAATCTTACTATGTTTTTATTAGACCATATAAACTTTATGAATTAATATGTGGAGAATAGATATAATTTATTATATTTAGTCTTAATTTGATAGAACTGTCTCAAACTTACTCATTTGCATTATATAGTTTCCACATATTTTTCTTTGTAATGTTAAATCATGTTATTTTGCAATTTTATCATATATTAAATGGAATTTTGTCATTTTTTTCTTAAAGAGTCAAAAAGTATGAAAGCAACTCATACAATGAAATTATTCTACAAAGCTTATTTTAAAATATTTCTGACACAAAATTCAGAAGCAATAAGTAAGCAATAAACCTTGAACAAATAAAATGATTAAGTAATCGACAGTAGACAATGGGTATAATCAAACTAAAGTATGATGTAACAAATATCTGCATTCAGTAAAAGAGGTAAATTAAAATTTTCTTTTAGTGAGGCCCTCTACAATTTAGTAAGACCCTGTTTCAAAATAAATAATAAAATTGGAGTGGGGTATAGGGGTATATAACTCAGAAGCAGAATGCTTTTCGGTTCAATCTCTAGCACCACAAAAAAAACTTAAAAAAAATAAAGATTTTCTCATAGATTTTCTCTCTTCTAAATGAGATAATCTTAAAGACACACTCAAAATTCATCTTATCAAAAATCACTGGATAGCACATATGTTAAAATTTTCCACAGAAAGAATTAGACTTAAAATTAGAAGATATCATAGTGTTCTAGTTTTAAAAGCACAATGTATTAAAATAAGCCGTTTTCTGAATCATGCACCATTAGAAATGAACTTCCTGGTGAGGGGGTGGGGCCATAGCCAGGGAGAAGGTGGGGCACCCTCCCTCCTTGTGGTTAGAATGGAAGCAGTATTTTCTATATGAGTACTTAATTAATTCCTTTGGATTCAACCCTAGTATCTAACAGATGTAGGGGTTCCTGTCATGTAAATTGCCAGGCAGGATTTAGGCTGCACTAAGAGCACATTCTTTACAGAAGAGTAAGATTGAAAAATTCTTTAGAGATTTGGTGGCAAGCAAATACTCAGAATTATCACGGATTACTGAAACACTGACATCAGAGGAATCCATAGCACATACTCTCTAGAAAATACCGTCTGGCTTTCTAGAAATCAAAGCAGAAATCTACTATAAAGATGCCACTGTTAGGTAGG
This sequence comes from Muscardinus avellanarius, assembly GCF_963383645.1. Taxonomy (NCBI): domain Eukaryota; kingdom Metazoa; phylum Chordata; class Mammalia; order Rodentia; family Gliridae; genus Muscardinus; species Muscardinus avellanarius. Next base: position 53,061,269 of record NC_137801.1, read on the forward strand.
CTGTGATCGCTTGTTAGCTATCCCTACTGATGACATAAGAAAAGCATTCAAAATAACATCAATTAACCTTGAACCAAAATACAGAAAGGTCTGAAGGAACAAATGAGTCTCAGGTTTAAGGAGAAGTTTACATTTAAGTCAGTGTTAAGCTGTGTAAATAACTAAAAAATAAAAGGAAAAGAAACAGAAAGAAAGAAAGAAAGAGAGAGAGAGAGAGAGAGAGAGAGGAGAGAGAGAGAGAGAGAGGAAGGAAGGAAGGAAGGAAGGAAGGAAGGAAGGAAGGAAGGAAGGAAGGAAGGAAGGGAAAGAAAGAAAATTACAAAAAAGAAACCCAGATGATTGTGGAATATGGGATGCTGATTAAGATGTTGAATAAATTTTCAAGCCAATTTTTTAAAATCTGTGTAAAATTAGTTTCTTCAACTTTAATCTTAGTAACTTTAGAATACTACAAGAAAATTGCCATTACAGTAGATTTTGTTAAATCATAATTTTGAATTATTTCTTACATTAACTTGTTTTATCATCCAATTTTATTTCTCTCTCAAGTACCAAAAGATTCCAATCTCTTATGCTTTGACATTATTTCTAAGGTACAAAATTTGCATTTTTGTTAGAAAATATAGCTTAAAAATGTACCTCCCATTCAACAAGAAATCTGTTTATTAAATGGGGTGATTTTCTCATAAGGTAGGATCAACTCTTGGTTTTAAGAGCAGCAATATTGCACTTTGTAGCATTATGGTTTTTACTTATGAAATACAACAAAACAGACACTTATACAGAATTCTTGTTTTCAGACACATAAATCCACAAAACTAGCTCAGCAAAGAATTAATATATGTAGACCAATGTTTAAAAAGCACCTTGTAATTATATTTTAAAATAAAGGTTAACTTGCTAGGTATGATTTTTGGAGACTAGAAAGCTTATGATTAGGTAACTCATTTGTATTTCATTTTAGATGCTTATAAAATCTTTGATTTAAAAAAATTGACTTAGTAGTTTTTCTGAGCTAGTAACTGTAGTGAGAAAAATCAGAGCCGTGGCCCAAATTGAAATGCAACGTTCTTACACAGAAAAAAAGAATGCAATAGCAGTGATGATAATTCTCATTTATGCTGGATTTTAAAGAACTTTAACAAAGTGAATGTGTGTCTTTTTAACATCCAGGGAACAAAGCCAGAGATCTGAGAACAGTTAGTCCTATTTTAAAAAAATAAGTTAAAAAATCACCAATTCTGACACATGTAAGTAGGTACTGGATTAAATAAAAGTGGCTTCTTTAATGGAAATGGTACCCTGTTCTCTAAGCTATCTAATGAGGTGAAGAATAAAAACCACCATTTTAGAAGATGACAAGGCTGCATTGTATAGCGTTCCTTTCCTTGTGGCAGTATATAAAAATGGGTTTAAAATCTGGCTCCTAAATAAACAATTTTGAATTGTTTTGAAACAATCAAACAATTAATGATAATTGTCACAATAAAACTCAGTGTCCTAAATCAAATATAACTTTCTTAAAATATTATATTCTTAGTTCCCAGGAAATGAAGGCAAAAATCATTTGTTAATGTGCTTACTCAAGATTACTATACTTATTTGGTCATATTTGAATTTTAGTTGCTTTTGTTTATTAAGTACTAGAAGAAACCACGAAATGATATTTAAAACATTTAAAATAATAAGCTTACAAAGAAAATAACACAGGAAAAGTCAAAGCATTGTGCAAACAAGTAGATACAATAATTACAATAAACTTGGTCATAAAGAAGTGAATAGTTACAATGCACCAAAAAATATGAAAACTAATATATATTGACTCACCACTATGGCTAAAATTAAAAAGACTAACTACACCAAGTGTTGGTGAGGATGTCATTTTCTTAGAACTCTCATGTATTGCTGATATGAGTGCTACATAGCACAGCTACTCTTGAGAATTTTAGGTAAGTAATATTCCACATATGAGTACATGAGTAATTTCATGTCCAGATATTTACCTAAGGGAAATTAAAACATATATTCACATATAAACCCTGCATGCAAATGTTTACAGTAACTGTATTTATACTCACCAAAAAATAGAAAAGGCTGTCAAATTATAACTGGATAAATAAACTGTGGTATATCCATACAGTAGAATATTATTCACCCAAAACAAGGAAAATCTACTTATTTATACATGAAACAACATGAATAAAATTAAAGAGCTTTATGCTAAGTGAGTACATCATATTTAATTTTACACATATAAAAATTTAAAAATAGCAACCTTCAGTGAAAGAAAGACCATTGGTTGCCAAGGACTCAGGTTGCAGTAGTGGGAGGACAGGAAATTGACTTCAAATGGGCAAGAGAGATACTTTGGGGAGAATGAAATGTTTAGGCTGAAAAAGGGCTGTTTGTATTTTTTCAAATATATAGTCAATATTGGTAAATTGCACTCTATATAAATACTCTGGTAAAACTGATATTTCAAAGGAATACAAAAAAGACATTTGTGGAATATTTAATATGTTTTTGCCTCAAAGTAGGATAATTAATGAAACTGAGAAATAGAAATTTGATTAATTTCTTATAGAGTATAAAGGAAAATTGACAATGTGCAATCATAATTAATTTTGTAACTATTAAAAAACAATGAGCCAATACAATATTAGGCATACTGTAATACTGTAGATGAAAAAACAACCAGGACTTAGTTCTATAATAGAGATATTGTTGTTAACATTTGCAGAAAATAGAATTATAATGGAAAAACTGGTTTTAGCTTTAATCTCAGTAGGCAAGTTATTCTTCTTATTTTTTTACCACGGGGAAAAAACTATAAACTTCATCATAATAGTATAGCAGAGAAACTAGAGAGAGGCAGGGGGAAAAAAATGGAGAAAAGACACTTGGAAAAAAAAGAAAGCTACCAATATTAATTTTTAATTATATAACATACAAAGAATAATAATAAATACTATGTTAAAAAATTGCCACAATACATATTCTAAAAAGAAGCAATTTCATTTTGTAAACAAGTGAGGAGTAAGAGCCCATGAGGTTGCAGACAAGCTGATTACGCTTTCCCAGAATTTACTTGTAAGATAGATTTTTACAGGAAATGTTTTCATATATTTATATAAAGATTTAATCTAATATATGTAGTCCTCATTCAGGCATGTATTCTGTTATTCTCTAGGAAATTTTTGTCACCTGATGTACACTTTTGTATTCAATAGAGTATATTATGGCAAAAAATTAGGAAAATCTTAAGTGTTCTAAGTTAAAAAACAGTAATATGAATTGAACAAGTATTGAATTATAGAGGGAAAATTAAGAAAAAATTACAATTGGTTAGGAAAATTTTACAATAAAAAATACATGCATGCGCATACACATATTGGGCATATGCACCTATGGATTCTTGTGTGTAGGGATGTCAAGTGTCCTTTTTTCTTGGATTATAAAATGTTTTAACATTTTGAAAACAGTATATAAGCCTAAATATGCCGAGTCTTTAACTTTGTAAGTTTCTCATATAATTTAGTTTTTAATGTCTTGAAATATATAAGATGACTTATAATAGATTATTGATGTTACATTAATAATCTGTAGGATCTCAGTTATTAATGAATTAATATCAATATTTCTCCTACAAGTTCAAAATACAATTTGGTAAAAGATTAACATTATAAAATAAATCATTAGGAAATGTACTGATGGATTGAAAGGAATGTAATTAAAAAGTTCATAATGACAAGTTGAAGTTATTTGAAAAGTACATCTATACAGTAATTAAAATATCAAGTTTTAATATTTTAAAATACCAAGTTTTTATCCTTCCAAATAAGAAATTTTGAAATAATGAAGGAAAATCCTTAAAAATAATGATTGGAAAGAAAACAGGGTCCTAGACCAGCTAGTGTATGAAGAAATAGGAAATAAATACTGTCATCATTCAAACATATGTACCATACATTCTACTTGGTGAAATAAAGCATAAGTTAAGTTGTTTATTGAAATAAAATCATTTTTTATAGATTAAAAGGCAACAACTTGATAATGGGTTTTAATGACATAGATTTAACAGATTTTCCAGAACTGCAGACTAATAGATACTCACTACAAATGAATGTGATATCAAACTAAACACCTCCACCCTGTTTAGTTATAACAATACAAATATGGCTGAACAATAGATTTAATTGTATAGAAATCTGTGCTCTGCCCAATTAAAATTTTAATGGTAGTGGTAAATATGTAATTAAATGGTCTTAAGCCCTGAAAAGCTGCTCACATCAAGAAATCATTACTTAATATTAAAAACGTAACCAACAAAATGGAATATTCTATATTCAAAGAGAAAATCTGATGGTAGACCATCAAATAAGTTACACCACCACTCAGAGGAGAACCAGAGATAGCATGAGAAAGGGTCCTGCTTCATCAACTCTGCATGCAAGTGTCTGATGTTGACCTAAGCGAAGAGTTACGTGAAGCACATTTCACACCAAAGTCCGTTTTGGATTTGACAGCTCATGGCTCCTTCCCAATCTTTACCCAGTGTTTCTACCTGTACATCCATGATTTCTCCAAACAAGATATTTCCAATGCCATCATTTATAGACTACAAGAAGACCATGTTTTCTTTTTAGCAATATTCACAATCCTCATTCCCTTCTCTCACGCTGTAGGGTAGATGCTCTTCATATCCAGCTCTACATCTTTTCACAGTTTTGTCCCCAAAGTTGACAGTGTAATTCTATAATGACAACTACCTTTCTCCTCAGTTCTTATAGAAACGGAAAGGAAAAATAACAGGAAGAAAATGGAAAATGTTTTACTCAAGGAAAACTGCAGACTTAATTTCTAGATGCAATTACTCCCAGCTTCTTCCACTCACATACATTTGTTCTATCTCTATAGTCATTAATCTTGCTAATGCAACAGCGGGCATACTCGGCCTTCTTCTGAAAGCAACAAGGAGGCTGCCTTTTAGAGGGGGAAAAAAAGATTCTCTACTGTTCTGTGGCCACAGTAGCATTTTTCACAGTTGGGCTTATTCTCCACATTGTTGTATCCAGTCAAAGCCACTCAAGAATTCCTATGGTCCCAGCGGCACTAAAAATACATAACAGCCTCCTTACAATAATGACTGTGAATCACAGCATTCCTCGGCTGACATAAGTAGTTAAAATAGTTGAAAAAAAAAGTTAAATAAAACTTTTTAAAAAGTTCAAGTAAAAAAAAAAATGAAAAGGGGGTTGAAAAGGACTCCCCTACCGTCTAACAATATTAAAGTCTGTCTCAAATTTACAAACGTCCTCAGGAACATCAAATGCCGCAGCTTCAAACACACGCGCCAGCTTCAAGCCCGACAGCTTCAAATGCCGCAGCTTCAAACACGCGCGGCAGCTTCAAACGCGCCAGCTTCAAACAGCCTTGGGGCAGCCATCTTGCACACGCTCCGAGGAGCACAACCTCAAGGCCTTAGGCGGCCGCCCCATCCCAGAGGCCACACAGAGGCTTTGTTGGGGGAAAAATGGGAAGAAGGGTGGAAAAAAAGGAAAGAAAAAAAAGGAGAGAAGAAATATCATTTGCAGACGTTAAATTAGCCCGTAGAGGGAGCTCATAGAGCCCCATAATTTCACAGTAATTGGAATCTCCTGTAATTTAAAATGTAGCCCCATCATTTGTGAAGAGAGAGCTTCCAGGGGTCAAAAGGAGCATGTCTTCCTTCATACCGATCTCTGCATGCCTATAAAATGCAATTCCATTTAGACCCCCTTGACCGGGTGTTTTGTTATTGCAACAAAAAGATGATGATTCTTGGCTACCTGTTCTCCAAAAACCAGCCCAGAAATTAAAGTGACTCGTCTGTGTGTGCCGTTAGGGTGAATCCAACTGAATAAAGACCATAATAAGAATATAGTTCCAACAATTAGAATTGTCATGGCAATAACCTAAATGTCCCCCATTCATGGCATTCGTTTTAGAAAGCCATTAAAAAAAAAAAAAAAAAAAAAAAAAAAAAGCTCTCTTTCAACCTTGACTAGAGATACTCTCCTGGCTGTCCATTTCCCTTGCTGTCTAGAGTCCTTAGACCAGGAATGCTGCAATGTGCCTTCAGACAAAAGGATAAAACCAGAAAACTAAATGATATAATGGCAGAGAGCCTATTCAATAAAACATGAGAGGGACAAAATTCCCAATTCTGTGGAAAGAAAGATTATAGAGAAAGTACACTCAGAAATAAAGGAAACATCTAAATGTGCAGTGGGAACTATTATCTGCTCTTATGAAACAGATTTTTTAAAGAAGACAATACTGAATACTTATGCAATTCTTAAATATTGAGAAATTCCAAATTTATGTAAAAGTGAAATGGTTTCTAAGAATGTTTAACCTTTAAAATGTTATTTCTATCTTATGTGCAAACCAAGAAGGGCTAATCAATAATTTAATATATGTGGGTTTTATTCTATTTGGAACAATCTACCAGGGCTAAGAAAAACCGATCCATTCAAAAACATATCTATTTCATTTAAATTATTAAATCGTCCACTTGTATGGTATTACTGTTTCTCCGTAATATACCTGCTTACTTTTGGAGTTATGATTATCTTTTTTGCCCTCTATAGTTTAACACTATATTATAAAATTTTTAGTGCTTAAATGTTGTTTTAATAATACAGATTCTATGTAAACAAATTTAAAAGACAAACTATACATATTCACATGCACACTTACTTTGTGAGGAATCATTTTTCCACAAAGATACGAGGCAGAGCTCAATTTCAAACTCATGCTCAGCACAGGTAGGCAAAATTCTGTGTCAGGAATAAAAACATATCTAAATTTTATCTGTATTTACCTCCCTATTCAACAATGTTTTCACTGTCTTATGCATTTCCTGTCTTAGAAAGCCTCATGATTCAGATGTATCTGAGAGTTTCAACCAGATTCAAGCTCAACCAGAAAAAAGTAAAAAAAAAAAAATATATATATATATATATATATATATATATGTGTGTGTGTGTGTGTGTGTGTGTGTGTGTGTGTGTATGTGTGTGTGTGTGTGTGTGTGTGTGTGTGTATATGTGTATATGTGTATATATATACATATATGATTCATCCATAATAATGCCACATAAGCTCAGATTTTCCTGGACATTTTAAACAAGATAACCTCTGAAATTTCAGCCTTGGTTTGGTAAGGAGATGGGCCGCCATGGCAGTCATGTTGAATATGCAGGTGAGAGGAAACTCAAAGGAGAATGCTTTAGATTTAAGAGGTGAACACCAGGTGAGCAATTAAGGTTGTGAAGTCATTCTCTTGCCATCGTACTCTAAAGACTTGTAAATTGTTTATCAGTTATGTTTATGAAGAATGGCAAATCATTTTATCAAATCCAAATATTCAAGTGTTTAAGTCTATGCATTATTTGGAATAGCCATTGATGAATTATCTTAAGGTAACTAAGGATTATTGGAGGGAACAAAGGAAGTATTATTTATTTGTTATCTCAAAGGATGCAGAGCAGCTACTTTGCAACAAGAGAGTTAGCAATCAAGGGGTTTCAGAGGGGAGAAAATGAAGAACCAGTGTAGTCTCTTTATTTCCAACTTCTTATATATGAAGATATTTCAAGAGTAACATCTCTACTGTGAGCCTCAGTGTGACTGATGCATATTCTAACACTGAACGGTGCTGCATCTAACAGAGGATGCATAAAAATAAAATTAAGACTAGTCTTCCCTTTACCCACCCCTAAAATTGATAAAGGGTATGATCAAATTGTGGAAATTAAAAAAGGTAGAAACTGTACTTTACTTTGAGCTCTGACCAAGCCTTCTGTCTCAGAGTAGAAGATAACATTTTATGAATGTCTATTGACTTTTCACTTCAAGAGAATAAATAAGACACCCGATTTTTGCTGTATTTAATAACAAGAATAGAAAGCAAAGTAAAACTACAGTTATCTGAAATAGTTTCAGAGCTTGATTTGTTTGCCTTTATTAACTGCAGATTAATCAGGAACTCTCTGATGGCTTTGTTTCCGTATTTTGATAATACGACTATTCCTATTACCGATAGAGTTCCGAACATAGGTTAATTGAGGCCCATATAGACTCTCAGGATCATCAGGATAATTAGGATTATACAAAATTACTTTATGTGTACATAAAGACCAAGATGAGTATATCTGGTTCTATGAAACTTATTTTCTCATTAATCTTTATGTTCTTGATCTTTGTTTTCCCTTAATTTCAAAAGTATATTATCTCAGAGTTCTTATTTGTTCACATGTATATAAAAATATGCTCTGAAAAAGATTATCCAGAATTACTATACAGTATTCTTATAAGAACTTTGTAATAAAGTCTCCTACATGCCATCTGGTCAAATGTATAATCAGCTGGTCAGATGTATAAACCATGCCAGCTGGTCAGATGTATAAACCAATTTATAGAATAGAGAATCAGAAGGTCGACATTTTTATAATGAAGCAGAAAATTAATTTAAAAATAGCCTTACTTATGTGTAATTCTTACCTAAGTAAAGTATATCTTTCTCTAAAGCATTAAACCAATCACTGAAAACATGTAAAAATTAGTATGAAGCCATGGGTTAGTTACAGTGAAACTTTTTACAGTTAACATTCCACAAAAGAACTTGTCCACAGTTAAATATATTTAGTTGGCATATCAAAAATATCATTTGATAGAGATTTCTTATACTTGGGGACTTGTTTATAGAAAAATAACAGTGTAATAATAAGCTACTAAAATGGATATGGAGAGATTTTCTTTTTCTCTGTAGAATTCATTAATCAAATTATAGAAGAAAGCAACATTTTCTCTAATTGTCACACTAAAGAATCATGTATATATTTCTAACTAATCGACAAAAAATTATATACTTCAAGCCAAAAAATAGGAGAAAATGTGTTATAAAAATATGGGGATCCTTTAATTGTGGTATAATAGCATGCATATGTATTAGTGAATCACTTTTTGTCTTTCAGAATAATACTAAATGTTAGCCTTTTAAAATCTAATAGGGGTATATAATTCGCCATTCAAAACTGTATCTCTTAAGAGAGTAAAAGACACTAGGAACTATTTCTAATAGGGGTATATAATTTGTAATAACTATTTCTAATAGGGATATATAATAGGGGTATATAAAATCTAATAGGGGTATATAATTTGCCATTCAAAACTGTATCTCTTAAGAGAGTAAAAGACACTAGGAATTATTTCCAGAACAAACAGATCTAAACCAGAATGGCCTGGACAAACCAACCTGTATGGCTGTTCTAGTTAGACCACTCTGGTTTCAAGTAGGCACTCTGCATGAAGAGGCGTGACTAACACTGGACATTTTTTGAAAATTGCTTACTTTTGAGCTTCTCTGGAAAATCAGACCTGGAGCCAATTTAATAAACATAAGTTATAACAAATTCTGGAAGTAATTGGTTGAATACTTGAGCTTTTTTACATCTGTAAAAGCCACTAGGCTGCATGTGTATGTTAGCATTTTTACAGCTTTTGGTTCCACTAAAAATAAATTACAAAGTATAAATGAAAAGTCAAACATTTGGGCATAGTATGTGACTTTACAAATTCTTGCCCATAAAACAAGAAAGGGTTTTACTGGCTTCTGAAGATGCTTCATTTTGTATGGGAGTCAAATAAATAAATAAATAGATAAATAAATAACATGCATACACTCAAAACTGATAGAAATGTATCTCATTATAAGTTACTCATGAGTCAAAGCATTTTGGGGGCGACTTAACTATTTCAGAATATCTGTGAGATGCAACTACAATATGGAAATTACTTAATAAACTATGCAATAAAAGAACCACATTATTGTTTTCCTTTGTCAAAGGAAAGTACAATAAATTCTCCATCAGTCACAATGAGAACTACAGGGACTGATTACTCAGAATACAGTAGCACCTATATTTCTCAAAATATTCCCCAAGACATGGCATTTGGGCTCCGTATTCAATAATTTTCTCAAGCTATACACCTGAAAAATATACATCTCAAGTCTGGTGTTCATAATCTGGTACACAACCACATGTGTTCATAGCCCAGATCTTTGAAACAATTATTCTCTTGGGAAAGCAAATATACCAGCTTGCAACATGTTTATTCAAAAGAATAGGATGGAATGATTCTTACGTGAGCATCTGCAAGTTTCCGCTGGAAATTTACATAAAACAATACATTTTCCCATGAATTCATTTTTTAAAAATGACAGTTATACATATTTTAAGACTTTAAGAAGAGTTAGAGAAACTCAAATTGATAACAATTTTTCATGAAGAAAATCATATGAAAGAAACAAGATTAATGTACCTAAGTTAGGAGCTGTTACCTGGTTTGTTGCTTAGATCTCTTCACTATCTAAAGACACAATAATCCAAATATACAAATGCTCCTAACCCAGCAGCCTTTCACCATAACCTTTTCACAAGCCATGCCACTCTGAATTCCAGTGTTAGCCTCACAGCCATTTAGCTGTTTCTCTTTTTATGGTAAATCTGCTTGGAATACATAAATTTAAAACTGTTTAAAATTAAACAAATTTAAAACTGCTTAAGCTCAAAATATCCACTATCATAGTCAAATACATATATGTACACAAACTCAAAAAATACAGAAAAACAAAGATGTATTTTATAAATGCTGTATACACATTTATGTAAATGAAACTGATTTGTTTTAATAGATATATACATAATGAAATAAAATACATAATCAACACTGCACATAGCAAATAATAAAACAATCTTTTGTCTCAAATATACAAGAGATATTTTGACCATATATTACCAAAGAAAATCAATAATTTCCAAAAATACATCTCATAAAGCCATATTTTTTCTGATACATTAAAAGCAAAAAGATGGGAAACTTCTACTTACAATAATGATGAATTATTATTATTTTATATAGATCAAATTTAATAATGATAAAAATAAAATTCTAGGTAAAAATTTTTAAAACCACTTAAGAGTTAACAAGTGGCATAAAGTAAAACTACAGGCATAAAGAGGGTGGGGAGGAAGAAAACAGAGATATAAATTATACATATGAGCACTTACAGTCCTAATGTGTCCCCTCCAAAATCAATGTTGAGATTTAATCCCCATTGTGGTGATATTGAAAGATGAGGCCTTGGGGGAGTGATTAAGTTGTGAGAGCTCTGCCTTCATGAATGGATTAGTGTCATACAAAAGGACTAGAGGCAGCTAGTTTAAGCCCTTTTGGTTATTCTGTCCCTTGTATCATGTGAAGACATAATGTTCTTCCCTTTCAGAGGACACAGCAGCAAGGTTTCCATCTTGGAAACAGAGAGTAACCTTTCACAAACACCAAACTCACTAGCATAGTGATCTTACAATGCTCAGCCTCTAGAACTATATGACAACAAATTTCTGTTTTATACATTTCTCAATCTACATTATTTTGTTTTAGCACAAATAAGCTAAAACAAGAACCAATAGGCTTTTATCCTTGAGGGTGTATGCCAAATTTGCCAAAATATGGGGTGGTCAGAGGAAGAAGGAAGTCAAAACCTAGGACTCGCCCTTAGAGGAGACTACTCATATGATTTCAGACCAAGAGAATCATGTACATAATGTAAAAGTCATCCACAAGTAATCCATTATAGCTACTAAAAGAGAGATTAAGGAAAAATAAGGAAGGTTGAAAAATGTCATTTGAATAGATGTTGTCTCTGTGTAGTCCTGCAGTTGAACTATATTTTAGAGGTTCCTGATAAAGTCAAGGCTTATACATAGCTGGTAGCAATTTAATAATAGCTTAATTCCATTTTTATTAGATCATGTATTCTAAATAAATATCAAAAATATAAAGGAATATCAGTATATATGTAGAAATAAGTACAAGTAACCCATAAATTAAAGGTAAAATAAAATGGAGATTAGAAAATATTTTCAAATAAACAATAATAAAAATACTACACAAAAAAGTGGGAGGGGGCATCTGATACCATGCTAAGAAAAAAAAAATTATAACCTTAAGTAAAAATTTAAAGAAAGTTTAAAATCAATATTTCAAACATACTTTGAAATAATAGCAAACATTAAAATGTAGGAAAGAAATAGTACAAGATATTAGAAAATAATAACAGAAATTAGTGACTTAAAAATACTGCAGAGGAGAGAAAAAAGCAAAAATTTGGTTTTTAAAACAGATTTAAAATTAGCAATGCCTTGATAAAACTGATTTTTAATATTAAAAAGAAAAAACATAAATAGCCAATATTAAAATTGAATAAGTCAGCCAGGCATGGTAGAGCATGTTTTTAATCCCAGCATTCAGGAGGCGGAGACTGGAGGATTGTGGTTCCCAGACAGCCTCAGCTACTTAGGCCCTTTGCAACTCAGTGAGAATCTGATTTGAAAATAAAAAGACTAAAATTAAATAGGGCTTGGGTGTAGCTAGGAGGTACAATGCCCCTGGGTTTCATCCCCCGTACCTCAATAAGTAAATAAATAAATAAACAAACAAACAAACAAACAAACAAACTAAAAATAGGGTTGGGGTATAGTTTGGACTTTGAATGCCCCTGGGTTCCATCCTCAGTACCAAAAAGAATAAAAAATAAATAAGTCAAGCATGATGACACATGCTTGTAATTCTAATACTTAGGATGCTGAGACAGGAGTATCACAGGTTCAAGACCAACCTCAGGAACTTAGTCCCTCAGCATCTCAGTAAGTCCCTGTTTAAAAATTTAAAAAAAAATAGGGCTTGGAGTATAATTCAGAGGAAGAACCCCTTGGGTTCAGTCCCTGGTAACACACACACACACACACACACACACACACACACACACAAACACACACACACACACACACACGAATGAATAAATATGTGAAAATGATTAGTGATTATAGATCTCAGAAAGAGTCTAAGAATATATTTGAATTACCATGGCTGCTGGCCAAATCCAGATTACTGCCTGTTTTTGTACATCCATGATCTAAGAATGACTTACATATATTTAAAAGAATAGGAATAATAAGATTACTATGTCATGTTACATAAATGATAAAATATTACTGAAACACAGGCACACTTCACTCATATATTGTCTGCATTCCTGCTACCAATGGCCCAAAAGCCCAAAATAGTTTCCTCTCTGGCCCTTTATAGAAAACATTTGCAGACATTTTACAAATATTCTTGAGTTAATTGTTGTTGTTGTTTGTTTGTTTTGTACTGAGCATTGGACCTAGGGGCAATCTACTTCTGAACAACACCCCCATCCCTTTTTAATTCTTGTTTTGAAATAGGGTCTTGCTAGGTTGCTAAGAGCCTAAGTTGCTGAGCCTGGTCTTGTACCTGTATCCTCTTGTCTCAGCATTCCAAGTACTGTGATTATAGGACTGTACCACCACACCCAGCTAAGAATATTTAACTAACATATTTTAATAAAATTTTAAAAAATCCTACAAAACCTTGCTAATAAACCACAAGAAGAAAGGACATAACTAAAGCCTACTCTATTAAAGAAAAGTGCCCAAGAGCCAATAAGATAATGAGGAGTTTTAAAACTGGGTTTAAAAGATATATACACAGAGACAAGAGTGCTCAGAACCTTTAGCCATAGGATCATTTACCTATTTAAAAGAAGCAGTGAGAGGCAAGGTTAGAATAAATTTGGTTGGTCCTAAAGGTTATAGTCTAGACACCACTGAAGGTAGAAACCCATATAAGCCAATACTTTTCTGTGTGGAGATCACAAAGGGCTACATTCTTTGAGCAAATTCAGCCAGAAGTAAATTGGTCTTCCCAAAAAATGCAATTTGACTTTTCATCTTCTGATTTGCCCAGAATTTTTTGATTATTGAATATAAATAAAGAAAATAAATAACAACTACATACTAATAAGCCACAAAATATGTTTAACATTCTGTTTTCTCACTGAGTAAAATGGACTGAGACAGGCATAGTGCTGCACACCTGTAATACCAGTACTTGGGAGACTGAGACAGGAGAATTGCAGGTTCAAGGACAGTCTGGGAAACCCATCAAGACCCTGTTTCAAAACAAAAAATAAAAAGGTCTGGGGGTATAGCTCAGAGATATGATGCCCCTGGATTTCATTCCCAGTACCACAATAAAGTAGAATAAAATAAAAATTGAGTGGTAAAAATCACTTAACAAAATAATCAGTAATATTATATATATTTATAAATTAAGTGACATACTTCTAAAAACTTCTGGATCAAATAACTAAACACAAGGATAAGAATATATTTTGAAATGAACATTAATGAAACATGCATAGTAAATTTTGAGAGATGTAGCCAAAGCAGTATTTAGAGTAAAACTTATAATCTTGGATGTGCATATCAGAAAAAAGGCTGAAAATTATTACAATTATTACCAATTTACAAAATGAATAACAAAATAGATTCAAGGAAAATTAAAGGAAGGTGATAATAGCAGATGTTGAAAGAATTAACACATAATTGTTTCTTTAGAATTTGATAAATCCTCTGGTACAAATGATAAAGAGAAAAAGAATATAAAATAAATCATATATAAGGAATGAGAAGATTGATTTGAAAGACATGCAAAAATAGTAACTTTTGCCACAGCTAATGAAATGTGTAATAAGATATCCCATTAAGGCCAAAAGCCATACCTCCATATGATCTCCAGACTATCAGCCAGAAAGGTAACTATTGGTCTTTGATTTATAGATGATTTTTCCACATCACATGGTAAAAAAAAAAGTGATGTGAATTTAGTAGAAAACACTTTAAATTTTGTTTTAATCTCTTCCTGGAGTAGAAATATGTCATAAAATACTCTCTTGAGATGCTGGACATTATCAGCAAGCTATAATTCTTAGTCAGCCACATGATCACAAGGCTAAATGTCAAAACTCTTGCATGTGTTGTATGTGTGGTTTGGTTTTGGTTTTGGTTTTGGTTTTTTTTGCTAGGCTATAGTGTTCAGTAGATTAGCTGTATAGCAGTAGATTAGCTATAAAGCTATGTAGTTGTATATCCCCCTTATAAATGGGGGCTCTGTTCCAAGACTTTCAGTAGATTATTATTGTCTTAAACAGTAGATAGTAGTGAGCTACACATATACGGTAAATCTCTATTTCTATACAATATAGCCAAAATATAGTTTTAGATTTAGGCATAGTAAGAGAGGAATAATAATTAATAGACAAATTATACAAATGTACTATATTAAAAGCTATATTAATGTGGTTTTTCTTTAAAGTGTGAAGACAAATGTTATTTCTGGTCTGTGATTAATAGCTAATAACTAAACTCAGAAAAGAAAAACTATGAATATGGGAATTACTTTATCATTAAGTGTATTTTTTTACTCACATATTTTCAACTTAAAGTGGGCTTATAAGGCAGTGGCTCCATTAAAATCTGAAGACTATTCGTACTTCCCAAAAAGAAATTCAACATCTATCAGTGGGAGATAACTTCATTGAGATTTTATACAAAACATCATTTATAATGTCAAAATGATGGATTACAAAGGATTAGTCTATAAAATAGATTATATATGATAGAACTACAAAATTCAATATTAAAAATTAAGAACTCATGAGTAGGTTCAACAATATATTATGCATGGCATAAGAAATGATGAGTGGACTGGAAGAATGGTTAGTAGAAAATTATTAAATTTAAAATACAATGAGAAAAAATGAAATCATAATGGGAATATGAAAGTAATGAGGGACACTGAGAAATATACATACTTTGGAGTTTCAGATAAGCCAAGAGATAATGTGAAGGATGATATTTAAGAACAGATGGTTAAAACTTAGAATTTTCTTCATGTGTTGAAATACATCAACCCAAAGATTCAAGAAGCTCAGTGACCCACAAGTAGTATAAATAAAAAGAAAAATCACATCTGGACATAATATATAGACAAGCTGCTGAAAACCAAACATAGAAGCATCTTAAAAGCACAAGAACATGGCTGAGGGGGGGAACAATGGTTGTTTAAAAGACAGTAAGAATGAAAGCCTAGTTCTCAACATCAGCAATGAAAGCAGACAACAATGAAATGGCATTGTTGCAATTTTGAAGAATAAAATGCCAACCTAAAATTTGAGACTCAACAAATATTTCTTTCTAAAATGAAAAGCAAATAAAGACATTATCAGAGAAATGTTAGTATATCCACATTAAAGACAAACAAAAGTGATTTCTTGGATCTGAAGAAAACTGATCCTAAGCAGAAAAGAAACAGATATTTAAAAAACAGAATTAAATTGTTTTAATATACATAGGAATTATTATAGCAACAAAATATATGTTTATATCTAGGGTATTGATCTTTTAATACAGACAACATGTTCTGGACCATAAAGCAAATTTCAGTATACTTCAAAAGATTTAAATAATAAATTATGTAATTTCCAATCACTACAAATAAATTAGTAACTAATATTAGAAATGAAAGAATATAATTCTAAATAATCACAGGTCCTCTTGGCTTATAACCTACAGAGCAATGGCAATTAAACCTTGGCTAATAAGACTTACCAAAGAAGAAAACTTTACAAGTCATATTACTCAGGGAAATCAAATTTGTGATTAATTACCAATCTGCTAAAAATGAAAAACATAATAAATACAAATGTTTTTAACCTAAGAATTTAACAATTTAGGAGAGTTTAGAAGACTTCAAAAACTATTCAAAGGAAGGAGACAGAAGTCTCTTAGATTTTTACACTAAATTAAAAAAACTATATGATATAAGACATAGTATTGGTGTAAGGAGATATAAAAAGATATCCCTGTGCATACTAATTAAAATAAAGCTGGTAGATATATGAAATTCAGAAACATATTTTAAGACATAAGCATTTATGAATATTGTAAAATAAAGAATATTTTACAATAAAAGTTATTCTGCCAAAATTTATAACAATCCTAAATTTGTATTCATCAAATAGAGCTTCAAAATACATAAAACAAAAATTAACAAAACTCAAATAAGAAATTTAAAAATTTGCAGTTATTGTAGATTTTAACATTTTCTCAGTAACTGATAGAACTAAACGTGATTATTTTAACCATGTAGACAAATGAAAAAATGAACCAAAAATGCTAAATTATTTTCAAATACCCATAGGAAATGTATCAAAAGTGATGTTCTATTAAGATGATTTCAAAAGCTAGCTAATTAGGGATTAAAATTATACTTAAATTTAAAAAATTTAAGCAAGAAATTAACAAAAAGATAACTATAAATATTCACAAATATTTGGAAAGTAAGCAAAGTTGTTCTAAGTAATGACCAAAAATTCAATAAAAATTTACTGTATTTTACTAAGCTGCTGGGCTCTGTACCAGCAGGGCATGGGATGATGCAATGAAATAAATGCTCGTGAGACTTTATTCTTGGTCATCAAGAGGTGAGGGAAGAGAAAGCAAGAGAGCCAAACTCCTCCAACAAGCTGAAACCTTCCTTTTATTATAGGTTTACAGAATTGAGGCTGGGTCATCAAATCATTAATTCTCTCTGGTTAAGGAGTATAGCATTGGACTAGGAATGCTTTAGAAGATAAGTTTTTATCTTCTAACAAAACTTTTGGTAGTTTTGGCAAGAGCAGCAGAGGTTGCTGTCTTCAACAACCTCCTTGAGATAGATGCTCTTCCACCTTCAGCAAAGCAAGCAAAAAGAGTAGTAAAACGGGAGGAAATCGCTTAGATAGCTAGCAAAGGACATCAAGGTCACTCTCTTTAGTTCTCTCAAGAGAGGCAGTCTTCTGCCAAAGCAAGCAGAAAGCTTAAGCCAATATTTTTTAGAATAGTTTTCCACACTAATCCTCATGAATATGCTACACATTAAATTTTGTGGGATACAGCTAAAGCTTTATTAGCTGGACCTTAAAACTTATATGCATGCACATATTAGAAAATATAAAGTCCTCAATTTCAGTTATTTAATTACTAAAAATGAAAAAGGGAGACTGAAGTAAAACCACAATAATCTAAAAACAAAACAGGCAGTAAAAGCAAAAATAGAATTATATCAAACTAAGATGGTTCTGTATAGCAAAGGAAACATTCAACATAGTTAAACAAGCAACCTACAGAAATAGAGAAAATATTTACAAACTGTTCAATGGATAGGAATTAATATCTATAATATCTAAGGAACTCAAAATAAATCAGCAGCAAAAGTAACCCATTTTGACAATAGGAAAATTATTGGAATAAACATACCTCATAAGAATAATTACAAATAGCAAAAAAGTATATGATAAGGTTTTAAAATCACTAGCCACCAGAAAAAAATGTGGATCAAAACTACAATGATATGTCATCTCAGACCAGTCAAAATGACTATTATTCAGAAAAGTAGAAAATAACAAACACTGGTTAGAATGAAGAGAAATAAGATACTGTTGATGAGAATGTAAATTATTATAACTGTTATGTGTGTAGGTTTTGCCAACTAAAATATATCTAATTATATGATCCAGCTATACTATTTCCGAACTGAAAATTATTTGAGAAAAGGCAGATTAATCTAGATTATTTGGATGGTCCTTAAATGTAATCACAAGTATATGATAAGAGAAAACAGGAATATTTGACTACCAAGACAGAATGACATAACACCTGAAGCAAGGTGCTATGCTTTTGGCTGTGAAGTTAGAGGAAGGGACCACAAGCCAATAAAGCCAAGAAACACAAATCAAAAAGCTAGAAAAGGGAAGGAAGTGAATTACTCCCTACAATTCCAGATGGAGCGCAATCCTCCTCACACCAAGACTTTAGCCCAGGAAAAAGTCATTTTGAATTTTTGGCTTCCAGACCTGTCAGAAATAAATGTGTGCAGTCCTAAGTCACCAAATTTGTGGTAGTTTATTACTCAGAAATAGAAAATGAATGCAAAAGTCAGAGATTGCCTCTTAAAAATAGAATACAATGGTAAAACTTGAACAAAACAATAAAAGCATCAGAAACTTTAAAAACAGCATTTTAAAGATTTTATAGATACTAAAAACAGAGAATATTATAAAAATTTCCAATAAATATGAGATGTTAGATGAATGCAAAATTGCTTTTGAAGCAAATCTTAACCTGTATCAAAAATGTAGTGGATGGTGTTGATTGATGGATGAGAAGTCTCTCTCATGAATGAAAATGAAGTCATAATGATTTTATAGAAAAATTTTTATTATTAGAGAAGCAAGACAGCCTAGTGTGGTGAGGAGGAAGGAGATACCCCTCCTACCTTTCTTCTATCAGTGTCTTGCTTTTATTGATACTTATAGCCAAAACATAGTCAAAATAATTGACCACAAAAAATAGCAAAGCAGTCATGGTGTGAGTTAACAGGTAGTTATGGATGACTCAGAGAATGAAAGCATAAAATTCTGTAAGAAAGATGTCAGGGTCTTTGCTTATAGGTCTCATTTGTTCCTTGGAGAGTTGTCTGCATGCTAAAATCTTCACTTGAGTGGGCAGTTTGTGTTCCTCCAAAGTCAGACTGAGGTGACCTCAAAACTGATGACTAAAAATACTCCCAATACATAAATTGAAGAGTCATGTGCTTTCTCTCACATATGAAAGCTAAGGAGTACGTTGGAAACAAAAGGAACTTCAGATATGTGAAGAAAGATACAAGTCAAATAGAAGAAGGGGGCGGGGTAGGTGGTGTTGGATGAAAGAAATAGTAGAAACAATGCTATGCACATATATGGAATTAGCAATTCTAATCTCAATAGTATATGTAGGGAGGGATAGGAAGTGGGGTGGGATCCAGAGGGAAACATACCAAGTCCTGTGTGTATGTATGTTATGTTTCTATCATTCTAAACCTCATTATGATGCATAATGACACTGCATGTACCAATAAAAGTACATTTAAGTACTATAAAAATAACACAACACAACAAAACAAAAACAAATATTAAAACTAAGCATAAAAAATAAGTTACATGGTCCAAAATCTATTAAAAATACATTTAATTATGTTGGGCTTGGTGGCACAGGCTTCTGATCCCAGCATTAAGGAGGCTGAGACCAGAAGATTGCGGTTCTTGGACAGCCTAAGGTACATAGTGAGGCCCTCCACAACTTAGTGAGACCCTGTTTCAAAATAAAGAATAAAAAATGGGCCAGGGGGTGTATCTCAGAGGTCAAATGTCCCTGAGTTCCATACCCAGACTTGCAAAAAATGGACTTAATTTGTTTTTAAAATATTTCCCAAATAAACCTCATCAAAGAGTGCTTTACTGCTAAAGAAATGAGTGATGTATACATGTACGCCTCTACCATTTTGTGCTCCATTAAGATGTATGACTACAATGCACCAATAAAAGCTTTTTAAAAGAAAGAAAGAAAGAAAGAAAGAAAGAAAGAAAGAAAGAAAGAAAGAAAGAAAGAAAGAGGGAGAGAGGGAGAAAGGAAGGAAGGAAAGAAGGAAAGAAGGAAGGAAGGAAGGAGGAAGGGAGGGAGGGAAGGAGGGAGGGAGGGAAATGGCCAGGCATGGTGGCATATGCCTGTAATCCTAATAATTGGGAGGTTGAGACAGGAGGATTGCAGGTTTAAAGCCAGTTTTAGAAACTTTGTGAGACCCTCAGCAGCTTAACAAGACCCTGTTTCAAAGTTAAAAAGGTCTGGAAATGTAGCTCAGAAGTATAATACCCCTGTGTTCAATCCAGAAAGGAGGGAAGGAAGAGAGCAAGCGAAGGAAGAAGAAAGGGAAGAAGGAAGGAAGGAAGGAAGGAAGGAAGGAAGGAAGGAAGGAAGGAAGGAAGGAAGGAAGGGAGGGAGGAAGGGAGGGAGAGAGAGGGAGGAAAAAAGGAAGGAAGGTTACTGTTTTATTTTAAAAGAGGGTCTCACTAAATTGTGAAGAATTTTACTAAGTTGTTGAGGCTGTTCTAGATCCTGTAATCCTCCTGTCTCAGCCTTCCAAGTATATGACAAGCATGTGCCACTGTACATGGCTAAAAGAGAACCACTTTTGATAAAAGCTTAATTTTGATGTCAAAACATGAAAAAGAACAGGATTTGGTGGCACACACTTACAATTCCTGTACTTGGGAGGCTGACACTGATGATTGCAAGTTCAGGGTCAGCCTCAGCTACTTAGCAAAATTCTGTTTCAAAATAATGAATAAAATAGGGTTGGGGGGGTGCAGCTCAGAGGTAGAATGCCCTTGGGTTCAATCTTCAGTACCAACAAAAAAACCAAAAAAAATTATAAGGCTATTATAATAAATTAAATCATGCATGTTGATACAGTAATTCAGTAAAATCTAATGCTATATTAAAAAGAAAAATTTTCACAAATAGTTCATTTATCCCTCAAGAACCTTGGTTAGTTTAAGAATCTACCAGTGAAACACCAGGTCCAGATGTGTATACTGATTAATTTTAGCAAGTCTTTCTTAATTGGTGCATTGTAGTTATACATCGTAATGTAGTACAATATGTTAAAGGCATACATGCACACATCACTCATTTAGCCTTTCTCAATTCCCACCCCATTCCTTCCCCTCTTTCTCATTCTCATGTTTGGCTTAGTGATTGACTTTGATATGTTTGTGAATGTTCATCATGTACATTAGGGAATTTCTCTCTTCCTCCCTCCCATCCCCCTCAGGTTGCCTAATTTGCTCATCTATGGTTTCTACTTTTTTGTCTAGAGTTCCTCCTATGGCCCTTTTTCTCCCTAACTTCTGCATATTAGGGAGAGCATCCAACTTTTTACTTTTTGTGACAGACTAATCTCACTTAAATTAATGTTCTCCAGTTCCATCCATTCGTCACAAATAACATAATTTTGTTCTTCTTTATGGCTGAGTAAAATTTTATTGTTTACATATCCCAAAGTTTTGTGATCTGTTGATAAACATTTTGGTTGGTTCCACAATTTGGCAATAGTAAATTGTGTGGCTAGAAACACAGATCGCATACATTAGTTTGGTAGTTTGGTTTCTATTCTTTTGGGTAGATACCAAGAAACAGTATTGCTGGATCATATGGTAGGTTTGTTCCCATTCTTCTGAGGATCCTCCATACTGTTTTCCAAGTAGTTTCACTAATTTGCGA
Source organism: Muscardinus avellanarius (assembly GCF_963383645.1). Taxonomy (NCBI): domain Eukaryota; kingdom Metazoa; phylum Chordata; class Mammalia; order Rodentia; family Gliridae; genus Muscardinus; species Muscardinus avellanarius. The sequence continues at coordinate 53,083,384 of NC_137801.1, forward strand.
TCCCATCAGCAATGTATTAGAGTCCCCACTTCTCTACATTCTCTCCGGCATTTGTTGTTTGTGTTTTTAATAACTGCCATTCTGGTTGGAATTAGGTGAAATCTCAGGGTAGTTTTCATTTGCATCTCTCTCATTGCTAGTGATGTTGAACATTTTTTCATACATTTATTGGCCATTTGAATTTCTTCTTTTGTGAAATGTCTAGTTTTCTTGTCCATTTTTATTGGGTTATTTGTTTTCTTAGCATTGAGTTTTTTGAGTTCTCTGGATATTCTAGATATTAGTTCTCTATCGAAGAAAAAGTTGGCAAAAACTTTCTTCCATTCTGTGGGTTTTCTGTTGAAGTTCTTGATAGTTTTCTATGCTGTACAGAAGCTCTTCAGTTTAATGCAATTCCATGTATTGATCCTCCTTTTAATTCATTCTGCCTTTGGAAGCTTGTTGAGAAAGATTTTACCTGTGCATATGTATTTAAGTGTTGGACCTATGCCTCTCTTCAAGGACCTTCAAGGTCTCTGGTCTGATTTCCAAGTCTTTGATCCATCTTGAAGCTCTTGTGTAGAGTTGGAAAGTGGGGTTTATTTCCAATTTTCTGCATATGGTTAACCAGTTTTGCCAACACCATTAGTTGAAAGAGGCTATTTTTTTTTCTAGTGTATACTTTTGGCCTCTTTCTCAAAAATCCATTGGCTATAGATGCGTATATTTGTTTCTGAATCTTCTATTCTGCTCAGTTGATCAATATGTTTGGTTTTATATCAATACCATAATGTTTTTATTACTATGGTTTTGTAGTATAGTTTTAAGTCAGGTATTGTGATGCCCACTGCATAGTTCTTGTTGTTGAAATCTACTTTGGCTATGCTGGTTTTTTGTTGTTCCAAACTAATTTAAAGACTGATTTGTCTATGTTTGTGAGGATGACCGTGGTAATTTAATGGGTTTTACATTGTATTTGTAAATCACTTTTGCAATAATGGCCATTTTGGTGATATTTTTTATGCCTATCCAAGAGCGTGGAAGATCTTTCTATCTCCTATGGTCTTCTTCACTTTCTTTTTTCAGTATTTCATAACTTTTGTAGAGATATTTTACTTTTTTGGTTAGGTTTGTTCCTAAATATTTTTTGTGGACTTTCCTGAGTGAAGTGTTTTTTGGATTTGGTTTTCAGTGGATTAATGGTTGCCATACAGGAAAGTTTTGATATTTTAAGATTTATTTTTTAGCCAGACACTTTGCTGAATTTGTTTATCAGTTCTGTAACACTTTTGGTTGAGTTTGTTGAGTTTTCTAAATATAGTGTCATGTCATCTTCAAATAGGGATAATTTTAGTTATTCTTTTCCTATTTGTACTCCTTCAATTTCCTTATTCCTCTGGCTAGAGACTCAAGTATCTAATATTTAAAGTTTATGCCAATTTTCTTCATTTTTTTAGAATACAGAAGCAGAAGGAATACTTTCTTACTCATTCATTCTTTGAAACTAGCATGACCCTAATATCAAAATCTGACAGATATTATAAAAAAACTAAGAACAGCATCTTTCATGAACACACCTATAAAAATCCCCAATTAAGTATTAGTTAATGAATAAAACATTATCTAAGAAAAATTATGCAACATGACTAGTATTATATATTCCAAGTATGCAAGATTGGTTCAACATTTGAAAATTTAATTGATGTATCTATCATTTGTCAGAATAAAAAACTCAATTATTTATTTAAAAATTATTTAATTAGAGTTAAGTAATCTTTGAAAAGGGTAAAGGAAAATAAATGAAAAAAAATAATCATTCTGTGTGTGAATGTGCATGTGTGTGCAGGTGTTCAGATATTTACACTACTGGAGATAGAACTACAAAATTCTACCTCTGAGCTACACCCCACCCCAGCCCTTTTTATTTTTTGTTTTTAGAAATAGGGTCTTGCCACATTGCTGAGAGTTTCACTAAGTTCTTGAGGCTTGCCTTGAACCTTGATTCTTCTGTTCCAGCTTCCCACATACTGCGATTACAGGAATGTGCCACCATGCCTACCTGAAAAGTCATTTTTTTCAATACTGGGGATGGAACCCAGGGGTATTCTACCTCTGAGTGATACCCTCAGCCCTATTTTTTATTCTTTATTTTGTAACAGGGTCTCATTCAGTTGCAAAGGGCCTCACTAAGTAGCTGAGGCTGGCCCCAAACAGTGATCCTCCAGTCTCAGCCTCCCAAATGCTGGGATTATAAGCGTGTGCCACCAGGCCCAGCTTTGAAAGGTTATTTTTTAAAATAAAATAGTGCCATAACAACTGGGTCGCTACAAGGCACATGCAAAACCAAGGTAAATAAATAAATAAATAAATAAGCTTAGACATAGATCTTATACCCGTTAAGATGGATCGCAAAAGTGCAAAACTGTAAAAATTCTGGAAAGTAACATAGGAAATATATATGACCTTGGGTTTGGCAATGATGGTTTACTTATAACACAAAGAGCATAATATAGGAGAAAAAAATTTATAAGCTAGACTTCATTAAAATTTTAAAAAATTAATTTGTCAAAAACACTATCAAGAGAATGAAAAGAGGAGTCATAAACTGAAGAAAAATATTTGCAATAGAAATGTCAGATAGAGGACTATAAAATACAATATACAAAGAACTGTTAAAATTCAACAATAAGAATATAAATAAGCCAATTAAAAATGGGCCAGAGACTTCAACAGATACCTTACCAAAGAAGATGTACAGATCGTGAATAAACATATGAAAAGATGTTATGCTCCATATGTCATGATGAAAATGAAAAAGAAACTGAAAAACTACTACATACCTATTGCCATGGCCCAAATCCAGAACACTGACAACACCAAATGCTGGTGAGGATGCAAAACTAGAAGAACTCTCACTCACTGCTGGTGAAAATGCGGAATTGTAAAACCACTTTGGAAGGCAGTTTAGTAGTTTCTTGCAAAACTAAACATACTCCTACCATATGATTTAGAAATTGGGCTCTTTAGTATTTAGCCAATGGAGCTAAAAATGCATACCCACACACCAACCTACACATGGATGTTTATAGCAGTTTTATTCATGACTGCTGAAATTTGAAAGCAACCAAGATGCTTGTTAGAAGATAAGTGGACACATAAACTGTGGTAAATCTAAGCAATGGAATATTAGTTAGCACTAAAATTAAATGAGCTATCAAACTATGAAAAGACATGGAGGAACATTCAGTGTGTACTACTGAGTATTCTGCATGATTCCAATTATATAGCATTTGGTAAAAGGTAAAAGTGTGAAGCAAGTAAAAAGATCAGAGGTTTCCAAAGAATAAAAGGATGGGGAGATAAATAGGTAAAGCACAGGAGATTTATAAGACAATGAAACTAGATTGTATAATCCTATAAAGGGGAATAAACATTATTAAAAATTTAGCTATACCTACAGAATGCATAATACCAAAAGTGAACCCTAGTTTAAACTATAGACTCTGAGAAAGAATGTTGGATCAATTAAAACAGATGTAAAATTTTAGTGACTGATTTTTCTAATAGGGGAGGCATGCCTATGTGGAGGCAAGATGTATATGGAAAAATCTCTGTATCTTATTATCAATTTTCCTGTGAACCTAAAATAGTTCTAAAAAATAAAGTTCATTGAAAATCCACTAGCCCTACTCACTTTCTTAGTATCATAAAGATGGAAAATCATATCACATCTCAATAGATCAAGAATCATTAACTAAAATTTATAAAGACAATAGAACTTTAAGAATTGTAGGAAAATGACAAAATAAAAATAGTATGTTTTAACCTATCAATGATCATGTAACTCTAAATGGACTAGATTTTTCAAAAGACACAGGATAGATGAATAGACAGAAAACAAGATCCAACTATGTGCTGCCAACAAGATATTTACCTTACCTCTAAGGAGGCACATAGACTGAAAGTAAAGAGATAGAAAAACTATTCTATTAAAAATAGGGGAAAAAAAGAATATGATATCTATACTTGTATCAGATTAAATTTAGCTTTAAAAAACTATCACAAGACAAAAAGGTTATAAAAATGACAAAAAGATCAATTCATCAAGAGATATAAAATTATAAATGTTTAAACACCCAATGTTGAAGTCCTTAAGTATATAAAGCAAATATTCACAGACCTAAAGGAAGAAATATACAACAATACAAAAAAAAGTCTGATTTCAATGCCCCCTTTTCAAAAATAGGCAGATTATCCAGACAACAAAACCAAAGGGAAACACAGGCCTTGCCTACACATTGGAACAAATGAACCTGACATAAATAGAACATTCCATTCAAAAAGAGAAGAATATACATCCTTTTGAAGTACACATGAAATATCCTCCAGTATAGATCATATGTCAGAACACAAAAGAAGACAACAAATTTAAGAAAACTGAAATAATATAATGTACCCATTTGACAATAATAGCATCAAAGAGTAAAATGTTTAGGAAGAAATTTAACAAAGAAAGCAAAAGACCAATAATATTAAAATTGTAAAACAATGATGGAAAAGAAACCAAAGACAACACAAACAAATGGAAAGTTATCCCATGTTTATGGACTGAGAGAATATGACAGTTTTATATAGATGGTCCTCCACTTATGATGGCTTGACTTATAATTTATATTTTTTATAATCTATAATTTTTTTTTGCAGGTCTGGGGATGGAACCCAGGGGCATTCGACCTCTGAGCTACACCCCCTGCCCTATTTGTTTTTTTTATTCTTTATTTTGAAACTGGGTCTCACTGAGTTGCAGAGGGCCTCACTAAGTAGCTGAGGCTGTCTGCAAACTGTGCAATCCTCCGGTCTCAGCCTCCCCAATGCTGGGATTACAAGCGTGTGCCACCATGCCCTGCTTATAATCTATAATTTTTAAAGTTTTATAATTTCTTAAATTTACAAAAGTTTGAAAGCAATACATATTCATTTGAAGCTAGACTTCGAGTTTTAAAAATGTTAACCCCAGGCTAACTATATGCAGTATGACACTTTCTCACAATGCTGGGCAGTAGCAACAATCCACAGTTCCTAGACAACAGCATGATTATGAGACTAAGCAACTTACATTCTACTTGTACTGTTTTGCTAACCTATAATGTTCAATAAATTAATTATATTAAATATACTTTCAAATTACTATAGGTTTATGGGGATATATCTGCATTATAAGTATTTTTACTGTTAAAAATGCCCACACTACTTAAAGAGGCCCGTAGATTATATGTAACCCCTATCAAAATTTCAATGATTTTCACAGAAGAAAAATAATTCTAAAATTTGTTTAAAGCCACAAAAGATCTGAAATAAACAAAGTAAACTTGAGCAAGAAAAACAAAACTGGAGACACTGAATTCCCGGATTTCAGATTTATTATAAAACATTGGTAATAAAAAAAAAACACGTGGGACTGCTGTAAAAACAGATGTATACACAATGGAATAGAGTTCCCAGAAAAATTTCACATATTTATATCAATTGAAGTATATGACAAGAACAATGAAAAATAAATAATTCTGAGTTGCAGGAATAGCTCAAGTGGTAGAGTGCTTGCCTAGTGCTTGCTTGGGTTCCTAGTTTGACCCCTAGCACTACAAAAGAAAAAGTGCTGAGAAAACTATATATCCACATAAAATAGAATAAAATTGGACACGTATCTAATACCATATACAAAAAATCAACTAAAATGGATTAAAGGCTTAAATGTAAGACCTAAAAGTATAAAAAAAAACTACTAGAAAAAATAAGAGAAAAGACTATTGACACTAATCTGAGGAATTATATTTTATAGTATATCAAGAGCATAGGAAACAAAAGTAAAAACTGTCAAATAAAATTACATCGAACCAAAAAGAAACAACACAGCAAAGGAAATAATCAACAGACTAAAGAAACAACCTATGGAACAGGAGAAAGTATTTTCAAACCTAAGGGGCTAACATTGAAAATATATACGGAGCTAAATAGCAAGAGTAGATGTTTTTATTTTTTATATTTATTTATTTATTTATATTTATTTATATTTATTTATTTAATTTATTTATTTATTTTTGTGGTACTGGGGTTCCTGGAAGCCCTTCTACCTCTGGGCTACACTCCTAGACCTATTTTTTATGCTTTTTTTAAATTTGGAAACAGGGTCTCTTAAGCCAGCGCGGCTGGCTTCGAACCTGCGCGATCCTCCTGTCTCTGCCTCCCAAGCACGGGGATTACAAGCGTGCACCACCACACCACGCAGGCTAGATGTTTTTGTTTATAATGGAGCCAGCCGGGGCGTGGTGCCGCACGCTTGTAACCTCAGCCTTTAGGAGGCTGAGACCTGAGGATCGCGGTTCCCGGACAGCCTCAGCTACATACTGAGGCCCTTTGCAACTCAGACCCGGTTTCAAAATAAAGAATAAAAAATGGGGCAGGGGATGTAGCTCGGAGGTCAAATGCCCCTGGGTTTCATCCCCAGACCTGCAATAAATAAATAAATAAATAAATAAATAAATAAATAAATAAAATGGAGCCAAGGATCTGAATAGACATTTCTCAAAAGAAGGCATACAAATGGCAACAAATATGTTAAAAGGTCCTCAACATCACCAATTATAAATAAAATGCAAATCAAAACTACAATGAGATATTACTTTATCTGAGTGGCTATTATCAAAAAGACAAAAATATTAATGATTTATAATTAACAGATGAACAATTCAGCAAGGATTTAAATATAGAATAAATATACAGTACTTAGTATTTTCTATATATTGGTAATTATAAAATAGAAACTTAATACAAATTAATATGGGTATGGTGGCAAATGCCTGTACTCCTAGTACTTGGGAGGCTGAGACAGGGGAATCAAAAATTCTAGGTCAACCTCAGGGACTTAGTAAGGCACTCAGCAACTTAATGAGAACCTGTTGCAAAATGAAAACAAAAATAAACATTGGGGTATAACTCCAATGTAGAATGCCCCTGGGTTCAATACCCAGTATAGAAAACATATGCAAATTTAAATAGCACCAAAACGTATTCAATGCATACAAAGCATTCTACAAAATATTATTGAAAGGAATTCTGAAAAGTCTCTACAATAATGTATGGAATATGACCTTTTAGTAGAAATACAAAGGAAAAAAAGCAATATGGAAGAGCAAATGCAAAAGCTTTGTACTTTCATGAGCAAGATTGAATATAAACCTTCAGTTATTGAAATATTTGTTGTTCCTCCAAGGACAGATGTATAGATTAATAGAACAAAATATATATAAGAGAACAAGTTCATAAACATACCTACACATATACAGTCATTTTATTTGTGCAAAATGTATATAGACTATATACCACTGTACAGTGGAAACAAAATGATCTTTCAATAACTAGCTCTGGGTCAAATGTAAAAGTGCAAATCATATGGACCTTGATTCATATACTTATGGTGAAAGATAACGACTATATGTTAGCTAATTTGTAGCTGATTTTTTTGTCTGTGTGGGACACAAAAGCCCTCAACTACCTAAGAAAAAAATGGATAAATTGGACATGTCAAAATTAAGAATTTATTTGTAACAATTACAAAACCCTTATGAAGAAAATAGAAGATGATATCTGAGATACACACATCTAACAAAATAACTGGATTTGGAATATACAAGTAACTCTTATATGGCACTAAAAATAATAATAATAAAGAATGAGCAAATACCTTGAACAGATACCTTACAAGTGAAGAGATCAAGCTTTCCAATAACCATATGAAAATAAGTTCATTATTCATTCAAAATATGTAACAATACTGCAACAAAATACCACTGCATATCCTTCACAATGGCTAAATTAGAAAAACTAAAAGAATCCTAATCTCCTACACTGCACAAAAACAGACACAAGATGGATCAAAGACCATCTAGAAATCAGTCAATATTCTCTTCATATGCTATCTCTCATATGTGAAAGCTTTAGATAAAGGACTTTAGATAAATTAGGAGAGAGACCAATAGAATAGTGAAAGGAAATTGGGTGAGGGAAAAAAGGAAGATTGGAGAAGAAAGCACTCCAAATAATGTTATATCCATATATGGAGATTCACTACCAACTGACATGTAGAGGAAGGAAGGAGGTAAAGATGAGGGTGGGATGTGTTAAGTAAAATAAAAAAATATGTTAGTACGGCGGAATGTGAAAAACACGAGAGAGGTCCGGTACATGTGGCATATAAAGTTTTAATTGCACGGCTCTCCCCGGGATCATGGCGAGACACCGTGGGGCCCGCACGACTGTCCAAAGCTGGAGGACGTGGGCTCTCCTTTTCAAGGTATGCTTCTCGCAAGATGGGGGGTTTACTTGCGGGAATGCCCAATTCTCGTGGGGGTTTCGGCCCCCCCTTGCCCGTGCAGAGGTCATGTGACACAAAGTCACACGAGTGCAGGACCCAACTTATCAGGATGCAGGGGGAAACTAAATTAACTAGACTCAAAAGAATACCCAATAATGAACAGTTCATATAAAATTCAAATACTACTATAATCTAGAATATTATATAATCTAGGTTGCTAGACATCAAACAACTGTTATGTTTCAGAGTGAGAAGAAATGACATTGCTTATGAAGAAGATTTCTGGGGATACTGTCTGTTCTATTCTTGTTTGTTGTGTAGTAGTTACATTGGTATTTCCCTTTGTAGAAATTCACTGAAGCTAGATGTGGTGGTGCACTCCTATAATCCCAGTACTTAGGAGTCTGATACAGGAGGATTGCAATTTCCAGATCAGCCTCACTATAATTTCAATTATATAGATTTTATCATGGTATAGTGATAGCATAAGCATGGATTATGGGAGAAATAACTCATTTTAATCAGAGGCTTGCCACCAGCTTATTTGACTTAACAACTGATTTCAGGTAACTGAACCTTAGCTTGCACCTCTATAAAAGTAGATACTAATAAATAATATATAACATTGCTTTTAACACTTAAGGATATAATATATATAACAAGACTCATAGTATATGACACAGCTGTTATTCAATAAATGAGTTTTTCCCCTTTTTAAGCATGATATGCTTTCAATTATCTATAGCAATGGGTCAAATGGTACAGATATTTTTAAAAACTTTATATCATACCTGACTTTTTATTGCTGATGATAAACTATAAAGAAATTGATTTATTTCATTTTTCTACCTATTCCTGCCCTCCCAGCCAAAGTAAAGACACTGAATAACACACAAACTGCAGAATCAATCTATAAATAATTAAGAGCTGGTCTTAGGTCTTATTTTATGCTGCAAAACCTGAATCATTATGAAATTAAAAGCCCCTTTGCAAGCTGTGTTTTCATTTGGTCTTTAATAAGTAACTTTCAGATGTCTAGCTTTTTTTTTTATAAGAGCCTTTAAAACCCACATCTGAGGTTAGGAAAGGGTTCTACATAGCAATGTTTTTTTCTCTGTGCATACTATCGTTAAGACAATTACCACTGATCACCTTATAATGATATTTCAAAATCAGTTGAACATTTTTAAAAGGTCACACAAAGCTAAATAACTTATAAAAACTGAACAGCACAAACGGGCTTCGGGCTTTGTTCAGACATGTACCAGGTTTAGTTCCTACAGGCTCACAGACGGTTTTCTCCTTAGCAGTTTGCCAAATGTATTTTAGAATGTCCAAAATTTAAAATGTTGATGTATGTGAACCAACTACATAATGAAAAGAATCCATGCACCATTAAAATGATAATGTGAGTCACTCTTTATTTTCCTCAAATGTGCTAAGTGCCACTTAAGAAGGTCACAGAGAGGATCAGAAAGGTATATTAGTAATATCTGGGTCAGAGGATAGGTAGATATCCCTAGTAACAACTGACTTATTTCTTTGTTTTGTTTTTTTAGGACAATTCTTCTTTTCCTTTTTGTTGCAAATATCAAATTATGACCATGGAATATGTATAACAAGCTCCAATCCAATTCCTGATTATTCAAAGCCTAATCACACAGTTTGTGTTTTACCCCAGCCATTTGCTTCTAGTTTCCCTGCCTGCTGCCTGCCTTTTGCCATTTCACTGCTTGTTAGTCTTTGGCCAGAGTATCCCAGAAAAAGGAATTTTAAAAAAGAGGTGGGAGGAGGCAGGCCAAACCACTTGAACATCTTCCAGTTTTGTTTAAACTTCCTACTGGAGGAGCTGAGGGTATGGTACATGTGCACATAAGATTCGTAGACTATCTTTGATTCTCACTGAACCTTTCTAGCCCTCCAAATGCCAGCCCCTACTTCTACTAATACTTTAAAGGTACATGTGTTTTATGGACTCCCTATTCTCTAGGGGAGATAAGATCTGCCTGTTTTAAGCAGAATAAAAAAGTCTAATATTTTGATTTTGTATATAAAAGCAAAAATATCTTATCATCTATGTGGTTTGTGCACTAGGAGAGAATGGCCAGTAATATGAGCTCTGTCCCAGTCACGAAAATACATTACATATATCTTGACTGACTCCTTCAGAATTAATTTTTCTCATATAAAAATATTAACAATCCCAGATACTTTTCACAGTCATTCACAAGGATTGGCTGAAATCATAGAAATAAATGTTCTTTGAAAAAGTAACTTTAAAGGCACTGTGTATAAGAATAAAAATGAACAAAAAAGAATTGTTTTTATGAAAAGGCACAGTTGAAAATAACTGACTTTGGAGCCTATTGTAAATGGGCTCAAATTTCAGCTCTGACACTATCTTGTGGCCTTATAAAAGTTTTTAAAATCTCTAATCACCATTTCTTTGTCAGTAATGAATATCATGTTACTACTAACTGCTTGTGTGGATGCATAAGAGTTGAAACTTTCATACATGGCTAGCAAGAATGCAAAGTGATATATACCTCCTAGCAGATTTTGGCAGTTTCCTATAAAGCTAAATGTACATTTACCATATGACCTAGCAGTGTAACTGCTAAGAATCATGCCTCCCCATTAAAAACTTATATTCATAAAAAACTATTATGTGAATCATCATAAAAGTCTTATTCATAATTACCAAACGTTTCTTGGACACAATGCAGAGTTTCTTCAATTGGAGAAATTATATCCAACTCGCTATATAGGTATACAACAGAATACTACTTGACAATATAGAACAAGACATTTATTCACACACATCAGATAATATTAACTGTACTTTAAGTGAAATAAACTGGAGGCCAAAATGTATTGATATATTATTGAATTTATATGATGTATTGATGGAAAAATTATAGCAGTAAAAACATCAATATTAGGATATAAAATAAGAAGTACTTGTAAAGAGGTAGCATGAGGGTTGTTTGTTTGTTTGTTTGTTTGTTTTGTGGGTCTGGGGATGGAACCCAGGGGCATTCAACCTCCGAGCTACACCTCCTGCCCTATTTTTTATTCTTTATTTTGAAACAGGGCCTCAGTAAGTAGCTAAGGCTGTCTGAGAACTGTGATCCTCCAGTCTCAGCCTTCCAAATGCTGGGATTACAAGTGTGCGCCACATGCCTGGCTTGCTTGAGGGTATTTTTAAAGTAATGAAATTGGTTGTTATGTGGATAGTAATGGTAGATAAGATGCAGCTCTAGTCATTTATTTTCTAAACCCATAGGCCTGTGCAGACCACACAGAATTATACATATTTTTTTAAAAAAAACATTACCTAGACTGTGAGGAAAACCCAAAATGAAACCAAAACTATATACTATATTACAAATAAGTAATACAACCACAAAAAATTGGGGGCAAAATAAAAGAATCCACTGTAATTGTTTTGCAAAACAGTATTTTGGATGAATATTCTAAGGCTAAAGATAAAAGTTCCTCCATAGAAACATACTCTAGTAGGAAATTTATTTCTACAGGGAAACAGGCAATCTGAAATTAATTTTTGCATATGCTACAATTAATCAAGAAGATGATATAATATAGAAAATGAGAGCCAGATTTCTCACTATCAAAAAAAATGTTACAAATAAGTGATAAGGGGAGAGTAGTCTGATCATTATTGATCATTATTGTTTTAGACTGGAGTTGAAGATGTATGAACTCATTTTAATATATATTATATTTATACAGATATTTATACAGAAATAAAAATATGTTTGTGAAAATGTGTGTCATTGTAAAAGCATATTTTTCTATTTGTGATTATTAATAAAAAACAAAAGCAATGGTGCTTCACAAACAACAATCATACCTAATGCCCAAATCGTGTTTAGTATCCAAACATGATTTTTTAACAAAAGAAACCATGGCTTCTTGGTGAAGTGTAGCTTCTTGCCTGAGATGGAGAAAATTTAAATGAGTCTAGAGCATCTTGTGATATCACAAAGTAAGGCAGTGCTCGGAAATGATGCAGTGGCACAAACACTAGCATAGAAGAGCTCTGCATGGCCAAAGCTGAAAGAAATTGAGTAACAAAATAAATAACGATAACATTGCATCATAATTCATTATAACCTTCACTCAATTTAATGTTAACACCTTGCATATAACAATCATTAAGTTTTAAGTGATGAATTATAGAAATTTTAAATGATGGTTTTGTCTTGTCTTATCTGACACTAAAGAGCATGCTCTTTAAAATAGAATACTGTAGAAGACATACAAAGATATGCAATTTCAACAGCTTCATCTATTATTTGGAAGCATGAATTTTTACCAAACTTTTAAGGGTAAGACTTTTTTTTTATTTTTTATTTTTTTGGCCAAGTTTCAAGTGCATTACCTCCCCCCTTTGAATCAAATTCCACAAGGAATTTAATTTGATAGTCCCTAAAACATATATCTTCATGATTTTACCAATTTTCATTTTATCACTGGCTATGAACCAATGATTAATATGTTTAGTATGACCAATTAGAGAAATATTTGAATGAGAGTGAATAAGAATTTAAGATCTCTATCATCTATTCACATAAATTTTTTAAAAGAAAATATAGTTTGCTGATTTTGTTAGGATATTTAAAACAGGCTATGTCTTCTGAATTGTATACATTTTTTAATCAATGGTTATAAACATTTACTAACAAGCAAATATCCTTGCTTGGTTCCTTTCATTATAGAAAAATATAAAGCTATTTTCTTTTACACAGTACTCTGAAACATAAATCAGAATTCATCAGTAGCAATGAATGTAATATTTCAGTGGCCATTAGTACAGCATGATCAAATCAAATTTGGATTTCTTATACAGAGAAGTTTAGAGAAAGTACAAAGACCAGGAAAAAAAAAAAAACAGAAAAGAACACTAGAATTTCTCAACGAAGTATTGTTTGTAGAGGCAAAGCAAGATGGCAACTGAGTAAATCATCTGGTGATTTTCTTCTCAAAGACTCACTACATTGAACAGTTTACTCATGCAACAAACTACTTTCCCAAGGGCTAGAGAAATGAGGTTAGAGACCATAGAATCTGTTTTAGTATAACAAAATGAAAAGACATTGAAGAAGGTAGGAAAGCTGCCTAACTTCGAGCAGTCCAGGTAAAATAGAGACACCACCCACTTGGAGGAGGGAAGAGAGAATTAAGGACACTCCTTAGTCTTGAAACCCAGTACAGACTTTCCATAGTAAAACTCAGCATGGATCAAAGCTCTACAATCCTTCTAGCCAATCCACTACTCACAGACTGAGTTTACTGGGAGTTTACTGGAATAGCATTAGTCCAGGTGACTGTCTGTCTCCCTCTTCTCCTCTATTCTTGGGTGGCAAAGTAGGAATCAGAACTCCACCTGCTAGGAACTTAAACATAAAAACTAGCACAATGTTATGGCCTGGAACTTAGTTTCAGGTCTACAATAACGAAGCCCAGCAACCAGTAAAAATGAAGGCTCTATATGGTGGCAAGAGTTCTCAGACAGAGCTTCTAGACTTGAGAATCAAAGCTATGTTCTAATAGAATATCCCTGCATTTTGGCATGCATTATTCCTAGCCATGCAGGGTTCTCAGGGCACACCTACCTCTTCCTGACACTGTGAAGGCCTCTGATGCTGCAAGGCCCAGGTACCACCCAATTTAATATCACCTGTGGTGACCAGAGGACTATTTATTCCAAATTAGGCAGCATACCTATCACCTGATCGGTGTTCAAATGTAGAGTTCCTGCTCTAGGCAGAAACTTGTATCAAGTGAGGCAGACTTGTATTTTGTCCTGCATCACTTCCAGCTACATCATGACACTCAGTGCACCCCTGAGAATGTGCAGGTTCTTGAAGCTATGAGACTCAAGTGTGACATAGCTCAACATCAGTGTAGATAACCAAGGGACTGACTTCACCAACACTACACCAACCTCCAGCAGCATAGCATGGTGCAAAACCCCATTTACTCACAGTAGGATAGGATAGCAAGCACAAAACTTTGCTGTGGAACTTAGTGATAGACTGGCAAAACCTTAAACTGGAAAGATCCTAAGGACTTCACCCCCAGGCTTGAATAAGGATGGAGCATCTGCAACAGCTCCAATGCCAGGAAATGACATGTATCCCAGGCTACTGGGCTTTTATTCCAGCTAGCATCACTTGTGACTTGCTGAAGAAGTCATAGGCTGTGAGTACACCTTAATAATAACAAGATCATATAAGTGTAGGCCTTGGTCCTCACCAGTGTTACTGATCTTGGAGAGCTTAAGGGTATGACACAGCTTGCTCTGCTCTCTTATTGGTCATAGGCCTGGGGATGGTCCATCTATGGTGACTCTGCCCAGAGCCAAGCAAAACCTGAGCACAGGCTGTAACTATGGCTGAAGCATTTGAGCACACCCTGAACCCCTCCCCAAAGAGATTTGTAGAAACATATTTTTCTTTATAGGTCCTCTTCTTGTTATTTCTAGACATACTGCCACTGCATTTGGGACAAACCAAGGCATGGATAGCCCTCTAGTACTTTTCTTTTAGCTCTCTAGTACTTAAACACTGAAAACACACAAACACCTGGCTGCCATCCAGTTCTGAAATAGTGTAAGTGACTGTAGCCTCAGAAAAAATAAGCACCTGCTTAGACTTTCAGGAAGCTCAGGCACAAGCAAGCCCAGATTTATAAGAATATATATATATATATATATATATATATATATATATATATATATATATAGCCTAGATGAAGTTGCATGATAATAAGCACCCAGAGCTTTCAAGAAACCATTACCCCACCTAATAAAGTGCCAAAAACAGACCAGATAGTAAGCAGTATGGAAGAATTTTTAAACTGATATTTTAAGAAAGCTCAATCTACCTGAAGAAAACACAGAGAAAAATACTCAAAGTTACTCTAGAAGCTTAATAAAGACATCAAACCAAACCAATTTTGAAAAGTCAAATTCTTGAGGTAAAAAGTATATGTAGTAAAATTAAAAGCTGATAGAAGGCATCAATAGTAGTGATAGATCAAGTAGAAAAAAGAATGAAGGAATAAATGAGCAGAAATACAGGTGACCTGAAAATATACAAGTGTAATATACTAAAGTGAAATATACTAATGAATAAAAAAGGTATTAAGAAAGTTTACATGAACTTTGGGACAATATTTTGTTTTGTTTTGTTTTTCTTGTACTAGAGATTTAACCCAGGGGCATTATACCTCTGAGATACACCCCCAATCCTATTTTATTTTCGGTTTGAAACCATGTCTTGCTAGGTTGATAAGAGTCTCACTACTTGCTGAGGCTGTCCTCGAACCTATGATCTTCCTGTCTTCTGAAGAATGGAAATGAAACTACCATATGTCTCAGCTATACCACTGTAGGGTATCTACCCAAAAGAATGGAAACCAAAGTAATGCATGTATATCTATATTTATAATAGAAAAATTTATCATTTCCATACTATGGAACCAACCAAGATGTACATCAATAGATGAATGGATTACAAAATCATCGAGTATATAAACAATAGAATTCTATGCTGCCATAAAAACAAAATTATGTCATTTGCAGGAAAATGAGTAAAACCAGAGAATATCATACTAAGTGAGATTATCCCAAAAATTTAAAACTCAGATGTATTCTCTCATATGTGAAAGCAAGGGAGGAACTGGAGCACAGGAGGGACTCCAGAAAAAAGAAGAGAACCCTTCATAGAGTGAGGGAGGGTGCCTACCTGAGGGAGACAAGAAGGGGGTGGAAGATTTGAGGAGGGAAACACTTTAATAGACATGACATATGCAATTTTATCAATGTCAATCACAGTGCTGTGCATAGGAAGGTAGAGAGGGGACTGGGAGAGGCTCCAATGAGTGCTGCGTGCATGTATGCCTCTATCACCCTGAACTTGTCCAATATATGATTTAATACACCAATAAAATAAATGTTTAATAAAAATATAATTAAAACAGAAAATGTCAGAAACCTAAAGAAGGATGCTAATATACAAATACAAGAAGATCAGATCTACTTACCCTAATTTAACAAAATCAAGTCTACCCCAAGATATCTTAATATCAAATTCTCAAAGTTGAAAAACATAGAGAAGATATTCAAGGCCATGAGAAAAAAGAGACAATGCATAGAGGTATCAAAATTTATCTGACAGCATCCTTCTTAGCAGAAACCTTACAGACTTTGAGAGAGTACCATGATATTTCCACAGTAATGAAGAAAAAAAAAAAGTCAACTGAGAATACTATGCCTTTTAGAAATGAAGAGACTATGAAGATATTCCCAGACAAACAAAAGCCGAGAAAGCATACTTTCACCAGACCTATAAGAAATGTTAAAGAGATATGGATAAGTAAGAAGAAAACAATGGAAGGTATGAAATTTACTTATAAGGGTAATTATACAGAAAATTCAGAATGCTCTAAGGTAAGCCTGGTATATAAATCATTTGATCTTTAGTATAAAGACTAAACAACAAGGCAATTAAAAGTAATAATAACTACATTAATATGTTAAGATATAGGCAATATAGAAAGGTATAAAAATTCAAAATTTAGGGAAAAATAAAGTACAAATATAGAGCTTTCTTAAAATATTATTTTTGTTCATTTCTATAATTATCTTTATGATCATGTTAAATTGGTATTTCCAAATAGTGTGTTATTACTCAAAAGGTATTTCTATAAGCTCATGGTACTCACAAAGAAAAAATCTATAATAGACAAACCAAAATTAGTAAAAAAAAAGGAATCAAAACAAAGTCCTGGAGTAAATAATTATGAGAGAGAAATGAATTAAAACAAAAGTAGAAAACAAGTTACATAATACCTTTATAAGACTTTATATTTCTATCGATATATTTTTGTATTTTTATATTATCTTTATATAACTTTATATTATCCTATTATATTATATAACTATATTATCTTTATATTAACTTTATATTATCTATCAATAATTACCTTGAATATAAATAAATTCTCCAACTAAGAGAGTTATGAATAGGTTAAAAAAAAGTCTCAAAAACATGTGGCCTGTTAGAAACTCACCTCATTTCTAAGAAGACTCAGAGACTAAAAGTTAAATTGAATAAGATATTTTATAGAATCCAAAAAGAAAGAAGAATTAGTCTTAAATAAAATAGACCTCATATACATCTACAAAACATTTCATCCAACAGCTGCTAAATCCACATTTTTTCTTATCAGCATATGGAACATTTTCCAGAATAGATCTTATGCTAGGCCACAAAACAAGTCTTAACAATTTTTTAAAAATTAAAATATTATCAAGTATCTTTTATGACCAAAATGCAATGTACTAAAAATACATAAGAAGATATACTTTAGAAACTGCATGAATGCATAAAATGAAATAAGACAAACCAGTGGATCAGGAAGAAATCAAGAACAAAATTTAATAATTACTTGAAACAAATGAAAACAAAATTTAACATACTAAAACATACTAGATAGTGCAAAAGCAATATTAAGAGGGAAGTTTCTAGCAATGAATGCCCATATTTTTAAAAAAGTAAAAATATCTCAAATAAGCAACTTATTGCTGCATCTCAAGAAGCTATAACAATAAGAAAAAACTTAGTAGAAAAAATAATAAAGATCAAAGATAAAATAAACTTAAAATGTAAACAAAAACCAAAAGAAATGATTCTTTAAAAACAAACAAAATAAACCCTTAGTTAGACTAAGAAAAAGATAGAAAAAATCAAAATTAGAGGTTAAAAGAGAGACATTACAACTGACACAGGGATATAAAAGAGCATTAGAGATTATTATGAATAACCATATGCCAATGAGTTTGATAACCTAGAAGAAATGAGTAAGTTCCTAGACATGTTACTTAACAAGATTTAATTAGAAAGAAATTAAAAACTTGAAAAGAACAATAGCAAGTAACAAGATTTACTCATCAATTAAAGGTATTTTATCATAGAAAAGCCCAGGATAAGATGGTTTCACTGCTGAATTTAACCAAACTTTTTATATGTATAATTATATACTGTTTATTTGTTTATTGGCACATTATATTCATACATCATATTGGGGTAAAAAACTTGTGTGTACATACATGTACACATCACTGATTTAACCCCTACCCAATGCCCACCCCATTCCCTCCCCATGCCTCCTTCCCTTGCTTAGCTTAGTGGTTGACTTTCGATATGTTTAAGTACATTGTGTTTTAGAGAATTTCCTTCTTCCCCCCCTCCCATCCTCTCATTTAGGTTGGCTTATTTGCTCCTCTATAGGATCTCCTTTTTCATCTAGAGTTCCTCCTATGACCCACTTCTTCTTTGCTTTCACATATTTGGGAAACCATCTGATTTCTTATTTTTTTGTGACTGACTAACCTCACTTATCATAATGTCCTCCAGTTCCATTCATTTTCCTGAAAATGATGTAATTGAGTTTTTTTAATGGCTGAGCAAAATTCCATTGTGTACATATCCCACAGTTTTGTAATTCATTCATCTGTTGATGGACATCTTGGCTGGTTCCATAGTTTGGCTGTGGTGAATTGTGCAGCTATGAACATAGATACACATGCATTAGTTTGGTAGTTTGGTTTCCTTTCCTTTGGGTAGATACCCAGAAGTGGTATTGCTGGATAAAATGGTAGATTTGTTTCCATTCTTCGAGGATTCTCCATACTGTTTTCCAAAATGGTTGCACTAATTTGCAATCCCACCAACGTTTTAGAGTTCCCACTTCTCCACATCCTCACCAGCATCTGTTGTTGTTTGTGTTTTGAATGATTGCATTGTAGTTGGATTTAGGTGAAATCTCAGGGTAGTTTTGATTTGTATCTCTTTGATTGCCAATGATGTTGAGCATTTTTTCATACATTTATTGGCCATTTGAATTTCTTTTTTTCTGAAGTGTCTATTTAGTTCAGTTGTCCATTTTGTTATTGGATGATTTGTTTTTGTAGTGTTGAGTTTCTTGTGTCCTCTGTATATTCTAGATGTTCATGGTTTGGCAGAATAAATATCATTAAAATGGCCATCCTTTCAAAAGTGATCTACATATTCAACTCAATGCCCATTAAACTACCAAGATCATTCCTCATAGACATAGAAAAATCAGTCCTTAAATTTATTTGGAATAACAAAAAGTCCAGAATAGCCAAAGTAGTTCTCAGCAACAAAAACCATGCAGGAGAAATCACAATACCTGAATTTAAATTATACTACAAAGCCATTGTAATAAAAACAGCATGGTACTGGCACAAAAACATATACATAGACCAATGGAGCAGAATAGAAGACCCAGAAACAAGCTCACACACTTTCAGCTAATTGATTTTTGACAAAGGGGTCAAAAACATACACTGGAAAAAGATAGCCTGTTCAACAAATGGTGTTGGCCAAACTGGTTAACCATATGCAGAAAATTGGAATTTAATCCCACTTTCTCATCCTGCACAAGAGTCAATTCAAGATGAATCAAAGACTTGGAAATTAAACCAGAGACTTTGAAGCTCCTTGAAGAGTGCATAGGTCCAACACTGCAATACATAGGCACAGAAAAACACTTCCTCAACAAGATCCCAAAGGCACAACAAATTAAAAGGCAAATCAATACATGGGATTGCATGAAACTGAAGAGCTTCTGTTCAACAAAAGGAACTGTCAAGAACCTCAACCGAGAGCCAACAGAATGGGAGATTTTTAACCAAACATTTAAAGAAGAATTAATATCAATTATTTTTTTACTCCAAAAATAGAATAGGGAAGAATTTTTTTCCAAACACACTATATGAAGCTAGAATTATCCTGAAACCTAAACAAAAAGACACAATGAAAAATTAAAACTACATATTAATATTCTTAATGAATATAAACAAAGAAGTCTTGATAGAATACTAGCAAATAAAGGGCAACAACACATTAAAATACTTTTCATGTTCAAGTGGGATTTATGTCAAGGATTCAATTATGATTCAACATATGTAAGTTAATAAACATTAAAAGAATTAATAAAAACTATATAATCATCCTAGAAGAAGAAAAAGCAAGCATTTTATATGATAAAAACATTGAACCAATTAGGCAGAGAAGAAACATATCTCAACATAATAAAGGGCATTTACAGTACTAACATAACAGCTAATATTACATTGAATGTAAAGAAAACTTTCATTTTAAGACCAGGAAGAAGACAAAGTAGTTCTGGAAGTTTTACCCAGAGCAATCAAGTAAAAAAAAAAATTAAAAAGGTATCTAGATTAGAAAATAAATTGTCAAATTGTCACTGTATGACAGTTATATTATACATAATTCTCCCCAAAAATCCAATACAAAAAAACTAATAAAAGTAATAGATGAATTCAAGAAAGTTAAAATATGTAAAATCAACATCCAAAAAATCAGTAGTATTGCTATATGCCAATAGTGAATTATTTGAAATATAAATCAAGTAATCAATTCCATTTACAACCACTGTATAAAAGTACATGACCTAGTAATAAATTTAACCAAAGTGAAAGATCTGTACAATAAAAATTACAAAATAGCTGGGCGTGGTGGTGCACTCATGTAATCCCAGCATTTGGGAGGCTGAGACAGGAGGATTGTGGTTCACAGTCAGCTTCAGCTATTACTTAGGCCCTTCACAACTCAGTGAGACCCTGTTTCAAAATAATGAATAAAAGTAGGGCTGGGGGTGTAGCTCGAAGTTAGAATGCCCCTGGGTTCCATCCCCAATACCACATCAAAAAAATTATAAAATATTCATAGGAGTCCTGTTGACATGCGATCTCCATTGCCTCAAAAACAGTGTTCTACAAAGCCAGAACATACTATCAGTAGAGAAATAAAAACAATAAATACAAGGGACAGAGAAAAAGTTTAGAAGACCCACCAGAGAACAGAAAAGAAACTCACCTGCCTTACAGAGGTGGGTGCCACAGCAGCACCATCTCGCCTCACAGTCCCAGACTCCAGAGACAAAAAGGAAAACAAGGACCTGAAGTGAGCAACTGCAGATCTATGGGTTGTAGTTCATCTAACTGCCAAGCTCACCACACCCTCTAGGGATCCAGAGCTGAGCTCAACACCAGAAAAGAAACCAGTCTGTCTTGCTGCCAAGGTCGCTGTGGAGGTACCAACTTGCCAGTGGCAGTCGAGCTGACCATGCCCTCCAGAGATCCAGACCAGCATGCACCAAAATCATAAGTAAAACTGCAGTCACTGCAGGAGAACATCCAGTGCTGTGCCCCCAGGCCCTTGTGCAGCCGTGATAAATTCCCTGGGTCTGAGATTTTGCAGTTCAACCCAGTGAAGGAATAGTGGCAGCTGAGATTACCACAACCTCCAGAGATCCAGAGCTTTGCTCAATAACACCATAAAGTAAAGCTTGGATTCCCACGGGAAAATGCCCACCTAGCACCTGCAGGGACTCAAGCAGCTCTGATAAACTCCCTGGGTCTGAGGTTTTGCGGTAAAACTCAGAGTGAGAGTATGGTCTGCTGTTGGACATAGCAGAGGCTTAGACAGACTTAGGCTCTGATCAGTGAAAATTGTGGAGGGAAACCTATGCTTAACACTAGACCTACCAAGTATGCTCTCTGGAACTACCACAGAACTCCCAATAGGGGTGGATGGGGTGAAGTCAGACCAGCCCAAACCTAACTGTGGAGAACAGAAACTCCTACATTGAGTTTCATAAAATAGGAAAAAACGGGACTCTACCAAACACATTTTATGAAGCCAACATCTCATTAATACAAAAACCAAATAAAGTTCAAGGAGTAAAACTACAGGCCTATATCTTTGATGAACTTGGATGCAAAACTGCTAAACAAAATATTAGCAACACACATTCAAATCCACATCAAGAAAATCATACACAATGACCAGGTAGAGTTCATCCCAGGGATGCAAAGCTGCCTCAACATATGAAAATCAATCAATGTAATTCATCATATAAATATAATCAAAGACAAAAATCACATGATAATTTCAATAGACATTGAAAAAGCATTGGATTAAATCCAACATCCATCTATGATAAAAGTATTTCAGAAAATTGGAATAAAAGAAACATACCTCAATATCATAGAGGCAATTTACAATAAGCCCACAGCCAACATCATATTAAATGGGAAAAAATGTGAGAATTTCCTCTAAAAACAGGAACAAGACAAGGATGTTCAATATCACCACTTCTTTTCAATATAGTACTTGAGACTCTAGCAAGAGCAATAAGGCAAGAAAAGGAAATTAAAGGAGTACAAATAGGAAAAGAACAACTCAAACTTTCACTATTTGTAGAGGACATGATACTAAGAACACTCAACAAACTCAACCAAAAGGCTTATAGAACTGATCAACAAATTCAGCAATGTGTCTAGATACATAACCAATCTTAAAAAAAAATCAGAAACTTTTCTGTACACCATCTATAAATACAATGAAAAATAAATTCAGAAAATGCTTGCACTCAGGATTCCCCCCTCAAAAATAAAATAAAATACTTAGGAATAATCTTATTCAAGGAGGTAAAAGACATATACAAAGAAAATTATAAAACATTGAAAAAATAAATTGAAGATCTTAGAAGATGGAAAGATCTTACATGTTCGTGGATAGAAAGAATAAATACCATAAACATGGCCATACTTCCAAAAGTGATCTACAGATTCAACACAATACCCATTAAATTACCAAGATCATCCCTCAAAGATATAGAAAAATCAGTCCTTAAAATCATTTGGAACAACAAAAAACACAGAATAGCCAAAGTATTTCTTATCAACAAAAACCATCCAGAAGGAATCACAGTACCTGACTTTAAATTATACTACAAAGCCATTGTAATAATAACAGCATGGTACTGGCACAAAAACAGATCCATTGATTAATTGGAGCAGAATAAAAGACTCAGAAACAAATCCACACATTTACAGTCAATTGATTTTTTTAAAAGGGGCCAAAAATATACACTGGGAAAAAGGTATCCTGTTCAACAAATGGTGTGTCAAAACTGGTTAACCATATGCAGAAAAATGGAAATAAATCCCACTTACTCAACCTGCACAATAGTTAATTCAAGATGGATCAAGGACTTGGAAATTAGACCAGAGACCTTGAGGCTCCTTGAAGAGGCCATAGGTCCAACACTGCAAAACATAGGCACAGCAAAAACTTTCTCTACAAGACCCCAAAGGCACAAAAAATAAAAGGCAAATCAATAAGTGGGATTGTATGAAACTGAAGCACTCCTTTCTGTACAGCAAAGGAAACTGTCAAGAACTTCTACCGAGAGTCAACAGAATGGGAGTAGATTTTTGCCACCTCCTCCTCTTGATAGAGGATTAATATCTAGAGTATACAGAGAACTCAAGAAACTCACAGCTAAGAAAACAAATAACCCAATAAAAATGTGCAAGTGAATTAAACAGACACTTTATGAAAGAAGAAATTCAAATGGCCAATAAATGCATGAAAAAATGCTCAGTCAGAGAGAAGCAAATCAAAACTACCCTAAGATTTTACCTCACTCCAACTAGAATGGCAATTATTCAAAACACAAACAACAATGAATTCTGGTGAGGATGTGGAGAAATGGGAACTCTAAAACATTGTTGTTGGGATTGCAAATTAGTGCAATAACTTTGGAAAAAAGTATGGAGGATCCTCAGAAGAATGAGAGCAAACTTACCATTTGATTCAGCAATACCACCCCTGGATATCTACCCAAAAGAAAGGAAATCAAACTACCAAACTAATGCATGTATATCTATGTTCATGGCTGCATAATTTACCATTGCCAAACTATGAAACCAGCCAAGATGTCCATCAATAGATGAATGGATTACAGAACTGTGGGATATGTAAACAATGGAATTTTACTCAGCCATAAAGAAAAATACAATTACATCATTTACAAGGAAATATATGGAACTGGAGGATATTATTCTGAGATTAGTCAGTCACAAAAAAAGTAAATTACATAGCTTTCCCTAATATGTGAAAGCCAGGGAGAAATGGGTAACAGGAGGAACTGTAAATGAAGAAGGAGATTCTATACAGGAGCAAATAAATTGACCTAACTAAGAGGATGGGAAGGAGGAAAAGGGAAACTCTCTAAAGCACATGATATACTTAAACAAACATATCAAAGTCGATCACTAAGCCAAGCATTGAAAGGAGGGATGGGGAGGGAATGGGATGGGGATTGGGTAAGGGCTAATTGGATGATGTGTGCATGTATGTCTCCACCATCTTTTATCTCATTAAGATGTATGACTACAATGCACCAATAAAAAATTATAAAAAAGATCTAAAGCTATGAATAAAGTAAAAAAAGATGAGTATTTTAAGTTAGGAAATAACTGGAGCAAAACCCAAAGACTAATGACTATATGGGGTAGCTAAGAAATAATGGAAACAAAAATAGCTGCTATTTAGGAAATGTGACTGACGTAT
This sequence comes from Muscardinus avellanarius, assembly GCF_963383645.1. Classification (NCBI taxonomy): domain Eukaryota; kingdom Metazoa; phylum Chordata; class Mammalia; order Rodentia; family Gliridae; genus Muscardinus; species Muscardinus avellanarius. The sequence goes on from NC_137801.1 coordinate 53,108,239, forward strand.
GAAAAAAAGGTGGCCTACAAAAAGGTAGATATGTAGGAAAGGACAATTATGAAAGACACTGATCAAGTTGTTTCATTTATGTGAGAAAGGGCAAAGTTTTTGTGGAAAATGATGATTTTTCAGCAAGATAACATAGCAATATGTAGACACCATCACAATTTCAGGGATTGGATGTACTTTTAAGAGACATCTACTACTAGTATTCTGTTCTATTATTTTTCATTGCTGTAACGTGTATAGAGCTCTTAGATAAGTCTAAAATTATGATTGAACAAGGCTCTACTTTAGGACATCCCAGGCTATTTGGCTTCTGTTATGCTATCAGACTAGAATTGGTCCAAAGCTTGTGTAAGTCTTGGAGTGTCAATAGAATTTCCTGCCTCTTTAAAGTAAGCAAGGGCTCTAAGCGCGCATTTGAGGAAAAACCAATCAAATGGGCAAGGTAACAAGGCCTTTGCTATCTCCTGAGTATAGATGATAGCCTAAATCCTGATGGAAGTGGTCACTGCTTGAAACTGAGCCTTGGAGAACAAGACCTCATGGAAGAATTAACTCTCATTATTTACAAAAATTCCAGTCTAGTGAATAATTTAATATTACCTTTGTCCTATCTTTAATAAATCTCTAAAGTGTAAGCCAGGCATGGTGGTGCATGCTTGTAATCCTAGCATTTGGGAGGCTGAGACAGAAAGATCATGGTTTTCAGACAGCCTCAAAGTGAGATAAATAACTAAATGGAGCCTCTATAACAGAGGGCTCAGCAGAGAATGAGAACAACAAAAAGGAGGTGAAATGTGAAAGAAATAAACCAGGAGAATGCTGAGAGTTCTATAATGGGGATTATCAATAGCACATGTTAGAGGACATCCTTTAACATGAGCACTATATGGAAGAATTTACTTTTTTCAGAACTGGGAATCTATACTACTCATGATCAGTTTATAATTATGATTCAAAAGCCAAAATTTCTGCTTGTGGCCAACCACTGTCCACTTGTTTTATAAAATTATCCTTAGAGTCATCTCTAAAACCAATCAGCCATGTCCTTATTAGTACATCTCTAGCATCATGATTAGTTTGTTGAATGTCTCTATTAGATTAAATATGATGTGTATTATGTTATTTTCCCTGTCAACGACCTACTTGAATAACAATGAGGAGAGAGAACAAGGACAGTTTCACTTATAAATGATGTATCTCAAATATGCAGGTGTTCAAAAAAATCCTTACTGGAACAAAGGGAGATACTCCCTCAAAAAAAAAAAAAAAAAAAAAAAAAAAAAAAAAAAAAAAAAAAAAAAAACAACTCAGGGCCAATGAAATTTTTTTAATCAGTAGCTGTTTTACTAACATATTACCCATTTCTTGATTTATTTTCTTCCCTTTACCCAATCTCTTGTCTGCCCATGATTGTCCAGGTAAAATTAGAAATTTCAAGACAAATTTTTAAAAAACCTTTTTATATTAATGGAAGTATAAAACCAACTTAGCTGCCTGTGTTATTGTTGGGTTTGGGCTAGCAAGGTCACTGAGACAGAATAGGTCTTGCTTGGGTTGGCACCAGCTGAGCAGGCAAACATAAAGTATAGGTGAGAATAGATCAGTGTTGTGCGAAATCCCAAAAGACAATCAGCCGGATGGCTCTGCCACACCAAATGACCAGCTTCAGACATAATTCTAAATAGGAAACTATGTTTTTCAGCCTTCCCCAGAGACACTGGGATCAATGTTCCATGGACAAGCACACTGAACTGTCATTAGAGCAGATGGAAGCAAGAGTTGCCATCCTCTCTAGCCTTCCATTAAAATTATTCTTTATGTTAGTTAAACCTAAACTTCTACATTGTCTTTTTCTCCTGTCCAAGTCATATCTGATTTCTGGGGCAGGGGAGAGTAAATTGTAGGGAATTCAAGATGGCATATTAAAAGGTGCTTAAAACTTGCCTACTTCTTCCTGAAGCAAAAACAAAACCACAGTGCTGGGTATTAATCCTAGGACTTCACACACATTGGGTGAGCATTCTGCCACTGAGCTATACCCTAGCCAAGAAGTGCACCTAGCTCTAGCCACAATTTAGTCCCACTCAAACCTAGTCAGATATTTCACTTAAAAGATGGGGAATGTGGTGGGGAGTAGTGGTATACACCTGTAATTCCAGTACTTGGGAGGCTGAAAGAAGAGGATCATATGTTCAAGACAAGCCTCATCAACCTATCATCTTAGGTTCCATAGAATACAGCTAAGGGTATCAGAGGTATAATGTCCCTCAGTTGAATCTCATTACCACAAAATGAAAAAAAAAGAAAAAGAAAGAAAAGAATATAGCAGACAAAAACTCTATCCAACAGACCATTCCCAAGTGGGCATAGCTAGAATTCCTGAAGTTCCGCTTCTTGGCAGTCACTCTGATAGTAACAGAAGAAAAAAATAACTCTACAGTTCCAGACACCATACCTATGTTTGTCCTCAGCATTGGTCACTCCCATACCCAGTCAGATTGTACATCACTGACAAGATTGGATGTGAGTGACAAAAAGAAAGAGCTTTAATCTTTTTTAATATAATATTTTGAGTCTGCTGTACTTTGTGCACTTTTATTAGTGCATTATAGTCTCACATCATAATGTAACTTATGTTAACAATGGCATACATGCACACAGCACTTGGTGATCCCCCATGCCTTCCCATTTTTATCTCTGCCAATACAGAGAACCCAGATTGACATTGGTATATTCACATGTATACACATAGTCAATGGTAGTGTTTTCATTAGTGAATCTCAGTCTTCCTTCTCCCCAACCCTTAGATTTCCTCCCTGGCTTCATTGAGGTTTCTACTCCATTATATGGAGTGCCTCTTGTATTCAAATTACTCCCTATTCTTCACATATTAGAGAAAACATATGACCCTATATTCTGTGCTTGGCTAATCTCACATAAAATAATGTTATCTAGATCCTTCTATTTTCTTGCAAATGACATAATTTTGTTCTTTATTGCCAAGCAGGATTCCATTGTGTGTATTTCCCATAATTTTGTAATTCATCATTTGTTGATGGACACCTAGGTTGGTTCCATAGTTTGGCTATTTTGAATTGTGCTGCTATGATAATGGGTATGCATATATTACCATAGTTCTCTGGTTTCAACCCTTTGGAAAGATACCCAGTAGTGATATGGCCAGATCATATAGTGGATCCATTCCCAGTTTTCTAAGGACTCTCCACACTAGTCTCCACTTTTGCTGGACTAATTTACAATCTTACCAACAATTTAGAAGAGTTTCTATGTCTCCACATTCTTGCCAACATTTATTGTCATTTGACTTCTTTATAATTGCCATTGTCATTCTGATTGGGGTCGGATGGAATCTCAGTGTAGTTTTGACTTGCATCTCCCTGATTGCTAATGATGTTGACCATGTATCTATTGGCCATTTGTATTTCTTCTTTTGTGAAGTGCCTATTCAATTTAGTTACCCATTTCTTGATTGGGTTACTTGTTTTTCTAGTAAAAAGTCTTTTCATTTCTTTGTATAGTCTAGATATTAGTCCTCTGTCAGAGGGATAGCTCATAAAGATCTTTCCCTTTCTGTAGGCTTTCTCTATCGACTCTTAATGATTTCCTTTGATGAGCAGAAACTTTTTAGTTTGATGCCATCCCACTTATTTATTTTTATTTTTATTTCCTGAGTTTTGGGATCTTGTTGTGGAAGTTTCTACTGTGTTTCTATATTGGAGTGTTAAACTTATACCCTCCTCTAATAATTTCACAGTTCTGGTCTAATGTCCAGGACTTTGATTCAATTCCTGTTGATTCCTATGCAGAGTGAAAGATAAAAATTTAGTTCAATTTTTCTACCAATGCATAGTTGGTTTTCTCAGCACCATTTGTTGAAATGCTGCCTTTTCTCTAGCTTAAATATTTGTCCCCTTTGTGGAAGATCAATTGCCTATAAGTGTGTATGTTTTTTTTCTGTATCTTCTATTCTGTCCCATTGGTCTGTGTGCATGATTTTGTGCCAATTCCATGCTGATTTAATTACCATATCTCTGTAGTATAATTTGAAGTCAGGAATTGTGCTGCTTTCTGTATGGTTCTTATTGCTAAGAATTGCTTTGGCTATTCTGAGTCTTTTGTTTCTCCATATAAAATTTATGACTGATATTTCTAGGTCTATTAAGAAGGACATTAATATTCTGGTAGGTATTGAATTGATTTTATAGATCACTTTTGGTAAAATGGTGATTTTCATTATATTTATTTTGTCTATCCAAGAACAGGGGATATCTTTCCATCTTCCAACATTTTTTTTGTTCTCAGTTCTATTTACATGGTGAATAACATGTATTAATTTGCATATGTTGAACCAGCCTTACTTTCCTGGGATAAAACCAACTTGGTCAAGGTGCACAATTTTCTTGATGTGGTTTTGAATGCACATAGCTGGTATTTTGTTTATAATTTTTGCATCTATGTTCATCAATAATATTGGTCTGTAACTTTCTTTTCTTAAGGTATCTTTATTTGGTTTTGGCATGAATGTGATATGTTGCCGACTAATCTCAGTTGGGTCGTTATTGTCAGCTCCTGGTCAAATCCTCAGAAAGATGGGGCAAAAGGCAGGTGAAGTACTACAGAATCTTATCTGCAGCGATTCTTTCCCTTTAGGGTCTAAATTTTCTTTAGGTCCCGAAATGACGACGCTTTGGAAAGAACCTGAGGTGGACAAAGGCTTCTTGAGCCAATGATACTTTATTACAAAAACCCCAAGAAATTTATACCCTTCCCCAGTAAAGTTAAGAGAAAAGGGGGGATGGGTGTCTTTCAGCTGGCTGTTGGCCTTTGAAGAATTAACTCCTGTTTCTTTCCAAGGTCTTGCAGATAAGCAGTTCCAGGTGGCAGCCTCCCAGAATAGTCAAGGCTTGGGAGCTTCTCGGGGAATCTTCTTTAACTTTTCCTGGAACTTTTCCATCTTTTGGGCTTAGTTCATATAGCAAGTGTGGGGAGATGTGGTGATTCAGGTTGATGTGATGGAGTTTCTTCAGGTGTTGGCATCTTATCTTCTAAATCTGAAAGCTTAAGCATACTCACAACACAGTTTGGCAGACAAAATACCACAAACAACACCATAAGGTTCTTAGTTTTAATTGTCAGATGTATTTCCTTAACTGCTAAGCACTCTTCTTTAGACAACAAGCCTATTAAAAACCTACTCATCTTTAATAATCCACTTCCCTGTCACAAACCCTCTGCAACCTGCTTCTAACTTTCTAATTCCTTCCTTTCCCAGTTGGGACTTTTTTATGATAAGCTCCTCTTCATGCAAAAATGCTTTTCTTACTCTTACGGTATTTCCTTTCCTTCATACATATATTTTTAGAATGTCTGTCCTTTATTTAGTCATATTCATCTTTAACTATGTGGTCAGTCAACAGTCTTTTTCTTTGGGTCTATTGTATTTGGGCAGCTAAGTTGTTTCTTTAAGGTCACACACACAAGGTTTTTTCTCTGTCTCTAGGCAGGATTTCAAGGGTAAACAGTTACTTTTGAACTGAGCTACTTTGTCGGAGTTAATGGATAGTGATGAAGGTCGGAGGCCATTTGTGATTGCTGCAGCTGGGGTGCTTATCACAGTACCTGAATTCTGGCCAGTCTTTTCATTATTGTTGAGCAGAGCCAAGGACGTTTAGACAAATTATTAGAGAGTTTATTTCCACGGACTCAGTTTCTTTTTATAGTCCTGATTTCACATCACTGGAGCAATTCGTGTAGAAAGTTAAAAGGAATAATAGTGAAGGGTATCTAAAAGTGGGGGGTACTTTGGCCAGAGACGATACCTCCTTCTCGGGGCTTTTTTGCCGAATAACTATGTGGAGTGGGGTCTCAACACATAGATGCCGAGGCAGCAGGATGTCTTGTCAGTGATACTGGTTTCATAGAAGGAGTTTGGAAGAATTTCATCTCTTTCAATTTCAAGGAATAACTTGCAAAGTATTGGATTCAGTTCTCTAAATGTCTTGTAGAATATAGCTTGAAAACTGTCTGGACCTGGGCTTTTCTTTGGTGGTAGAATTTTTATTGCTCTTTTCATTTCTTTGTTTGTATTGGTCAATTTAGGTTTTCTATATCTGTTTGGTTCAATTTGGAAAGTTGTATATATTTAGAAACCTGTTGATTTCTTCCATGTTTTTCAGTTTATTGGAATATAAATTTTCAAAATATTTTTTAATGATCCTCTGAATTTCCTCACTGTCTGTGGTGACATCTCCTTTTCATTTCTGATTTTAGCTAGGTGTTTATCAATCTTGTTAATCTTATCAAAAAACTAGCTTTTTATTTTTATTTTTTAAATTTTTATTGGTGTATTGTAGTCATACAATATAATGGGATACAAGATGGTAGAGGCATATATGCACATATCACCCAATTAGCCCTTACCCAATTCTCTCCCCATTCCCTTCCCCTCACTCCTTCTCATATTTGGCATAGTGACTGACATTGAAATGTTTGTTAATGTACATCATGTGCATTAGAGGATTTCCCTCTTACCCCCTCTTTCAGTTAGGTTGCCTTATTTGCTCATCTATAGTATCTCCTTCTTCATCCAGAGTTCCTCCTATGATCCATTTTATCTCTAGTTTTTGCATATTAGAAAGAGCATCTGACTTTTTATTTTTTGTGACTGACTAATATTACTCAGTATATCGTCCTCCAGGTCTATCCATTTCCCTGTAAATGATGTATTTTTTTCTTTATGGCTGAGTAAAATCCCATTGTGTACATATTCCATAGTTTTGAAATCCATTCATCTGTTTTTATTTATTTATTTATTTATTTATTTATTTATTTATTTATTGAGCATCGGGGTAAGGAACCCAGGGGCATTTGACCTCCAAACTATATCCCCTGCCTTATTTTTTATTCTTTATTTCAAAAAAGGGTCTCATTAAGTTTCAGAGGGCCTCACTAAGTAGCTAAGGCTGTCCACAAACCACATTCCTCTGGTCTCAGCCTCCTGAATGCTGGGATTACAAGCATGTGCCACCATGCTCTGATTCCATTCACGTGTTGATGGACATCTTGGCTGGTTTCATAGTTTGCCAATTGTGAACTGAGCAGCAATGGACATAAATATGCATGCATTCGTTTGGTAGTTTGGTTTCCTTTCTTTTGGGTAGGTACCCAGAAGTGGTATTGCTGGATCATATGGTAAGTTTATTCCCATTCTTCTGAAGATCCTTTATACTGTTTTTCAAAGTGGTTGCACTAGTTTACAATTCAACTAACAATGTATTAGAGTTTCTACTTCTCCACATCCTCACCAGCATTTGTTGTTGTTTGTTTTTTGAATAATTGCCATTCTAGTTGGAGTTAGGTGCAATCTCAGGGTAGTTTTGATTGCACCTTTTCATTGCTAATGATATTGAGCATTTTTATGCATTTACTCTCCATTTGAATTTCTTTTGTGAAGTGTCTATTTAGTTCACATGTCTATTTTTTGATTGGGTTATTTGTTTTCTTAGTTGTGAGTTTCTTGTGTTCTCTGTATATTCTAGATACAAGTTCTCTATTAGAGGACTAGTTGGCAAAATATTCTCCCATTCTGTCAGCTTTGAGTTGAAGTTCTTGATAGTTTCCTTTGCTGTTCTGAAGCTCTACAGTTTCATGCAACCCCATGCATTGATTTGCCTTGTAATTTCTTGTGCCTTTGGGGTTTTGTAGAGAAAGTTTTTGCTGTGCCTGTGTATTGCAGTGTTGGACCTATGCCCTCTTCAAGGAGCCTCAAGTTCTCTGGTCTAATTTCCAAGTCTTGTCCAACTCTTGTACAGTGTGAGAGAGTGGGATTTATTTCCATTTTTCTGCATTTGGTTAACCAGTTTGGCCAACACCATTTGTTGAACAAGCTATCTTTTTCCCAGTATATGTTTTTGGCACCTTTGTTAAAAGTCAATTGACTGTAAATGTGTGGATTTGTTTCTGAGTCTTCTATTCTGCTCCATTGGCCTGTGAATGTTTTTGTGCCAGTTTCATACTGTTTTTATTACTATGGCATTGTACTGTACTTAAAGGTAAGGTATTGTGATTCCCTATGCATGTGTTTTGTGGTTGAGAACTACTTTGGCTATTCTGGAATTTTAGTTTTTCCAAATAAATTTAAGGACTGATTTTTCTATGTCTGTGAGAAATGATCTTGATAATTTAATGAGTATTACATTGAATCTGAAAATTACTTTTGGATGCATGGCCATTTTATGATATTTATTCTGCCTATCCATGAACATAGAAGATCTTTCCATTTTCTAAGGTCTTCTTCAGTTTCTCTTTTCAGTGTTTTATAATTTTTTTCTAGAGGTATTTTACCTCCTTGGTTAAATTTATTTGTAAGTGTTTTAATTTTATATGAGATATCCTGGGTGGAAGTGTTTTCTGAATTTCTTTTTAAGTAGATTTATGGTTGGTATACAGAAAAGCTTCTGATTTTTTAAGATTGATTTTGCATCAAGACACTTTGCTGAATTTGTTGATCAGTTCTCAAAGCCTTTTGGTTGCTTTTGTTGGGTCTTCTTAGTCTCATATTGTCTGAAAATAGTGAAAGTTTAAGTTCTTCTTTTCCTATTTGTACTCCTTTGATTTCCTTTTTAGCCTTTTTGCTCTGACTAATTTCTCAAGTACTATATTGAAAAGAAGTGATGGTAATGGACATCTTTGTCATGAGGATTGGTCCTCTGATTTTGAGGTATTTTCCTTCTATTCTGATTCTCTGAAATGGATGTTGAATTTTGTCAAATGCGTTTTAGCATCTATTGAAATGATCATATTTTTGTCTTTATTCTGTGTATGTGATGAATTACATTGATTGCTTTTCCTATGTTGAACCAGCCTTGCATCCCTGGAATAAACCCTACCTGGTAATGGTGTATGATTTTCTTGATGTGGTTTTGAATGTGTGCTGCTAGTAATTTTAGCAGTTTTGCATCTAAGTTCATCAAAGATATAAGCCTGTAGTTTTTCTTCTTGAACTGTCTTTATCTGGTTTTTGTATTAATGTGATGTTGGCTTCATAGAATGTATTTCAGAGAGTCTCATTTTTCTCTATTCCATGAAATAAATTGAGGAGTATCAGGATTAGCTCTTCTATAAAGGCTTTATACAATTCACTTGGGAAACTGCCAGAGCCAGCCGGCAAAATTACAGGTTCTGAAGAGAGAAATGAGGATAAAAGAATTCAATTCTAAGAATTTAATTCAAAGAATTTTAATTCAAGCATGGAAAGATCGCCAGTCCACTCCGGGTCGATATCTCTACTGGCCAATCCTGGGTTTATTTCTCTTGTCGTATTTATACAGTTTCAGGTGAATCAATACCTCGTGCCATCACCACCTGAGCGCATACATCACGGGCAGGTCAATCAATACCCTGGTGCCTGATCTTCTCTCAGACCTTAATTATTTTGAACCTTCCATGACCCCAACCCTTGTTGACTCTGGGCAAAGGACAGTCAGCTGAGCGAAGGTCAGTCAGAAGTATTCTTTTAGGTTAAAACCTTAATGTCTCCCCACAATTCCCCCTTTCTTATTATATTCAAAGAAGACTGTGCCTTTCTTAGGTTGTTTCCTTCAGGTATCAAGGCTTTGGATAATACAGGGCTATAAGCTGTATGTCCTGTCTTAGGTTTCCTTGTTCCAAGGAAATCTTACCCATCATTGACTACCAGCCTCTTAAATGGGGGTACTTTTTAGATGTAGATTGTGTACTTCTGCTGAATAAAAATGTTCTCACTTTGTCCGAAGAACACACTTTGTCCCAAGTCTCTAGTAAACAAGGTATTGGAAATATCATGAAAAATAGGTATTTCTGTAAGACATTTCCTCCAATTAACACTATGATTTCTACATGTTAAATCAATTTAACAGTTTAAGAAAATTATTGGTTGGGTAACATTTTTATCTTCTTTCCCTGTGTAACCAGGGCCCCACAAAACCACACTTTCAATAGCACAGTTACTATCAGTCTTTGTACTTGTCTGCAATACCACGGGCATCAACTGTAGGCATCCCATCTTCTTGATATTTTTAGAAAAACATAAGGGTGTACCAATTCTTTATCTAGAATAATTTAAAGTTTCTGCAATGGGTGTAAAATTCAAAGCAAAAAGTCCCAGCAATTGTGAGATGTTACTGAAGACAGTGATCTCCCATTGTTCCCAAACAGCTGGATGAAGTATGGGATGATCTGGAACATAAACCCATGTTTCATTCATCATTGGAGCTGGGAGCATCATTAGCATTAATCCAAGAGTCTTCCATTTTTGCTTGATCCGTATGTCGCACCAGCCACTCAGGTTTCCACCGTGCATTATCTTCATCCTGTGAGAAAATACAAACGTGCCTTCTTCCCCATATTAGTACAGGGTTGAGACCTTTCCAAATTTCTGTGCAAGGATGTTTCCATTTTACTAGAGCAAAATTGTTTTTGGAGGATGGATGCCAATATCTATCTGCTGCTGTATGACCAGTTTTGTCAGCATTCAAGAAATTAATAACACCTTCTTGACCATCAGGGTCTTCAATAACTGGGAAAACTCTGAATCCTCTGGTATCTTCTCCGTTTTTTGGAGCCCAATTTATAGCTGTTTGAAGTGGTGATATTAAAGATAATAACTCATCTCTATGCTACCAAGCAGCAGTTTCCTCAAGCTGCTCCTCTTCTTCAGTATCTAAAGTATCCTCATCTTCCTTAGAAAGTGAAGGCAAAGCACCTCTATGTTCTTAGTTTTCCTAACACCAAGCATATCTTTTAACATATGTACAAAAAACAAAAGACTAATTTTTTGACCCATTGTATATTACAACTTCCATGTTTCTCACCACCACCATGAGTCTTCATGTGTGCTCTTTTTCTATTCAGCGGTGTCCTTAACTGGGTCCTTAGTTTCAGAATCTCCCCGTATGGGCCACCACCTGTTGGAGCCAGCCAGAAAAAGTACAGGTTCCAAAGAGAGAAGTGAGAATGAAAGAATTCAATTCTAAAAATTTAGTTTGAAGAATTTTAATTTAAGCATGGAGGGATCGCCAGTCCACTCCTGGGTTGTTATCTCTACTGGCCGATCCTGGGTTTATTTCTCTTGTCATACTTATACAGGTTTCAGGTCAATCAATACCCTCGTGCCATCACCACCTGATCTTCTCTCAGACTTTAATTACTTTGAACCTTCCATGATTCCAAACCTTGTTGACTCTGGGCAAAGGACAGTCAGCTGAGCGAAGGACAGTCAGAAGTATTCTTTTAAGGGAAAACCTTAATGGCTCCCCACAGGAAACCATCTGGTCCTGGGCTTTTCATTGAAGGTACACTCTTTATTGCTGTTTCAATCTCTTTGATTGTTACTGGGTGGTTTAAATTTTCTATGTATTGACTCATTTTAGGAAGACTGTATTTACCTAGAAAGTTGTCAATTTCTTCCAGATTTTCCATTTTGTTGGAGTATAGTTTTCAAAATAGTTTCTGATAATTCTCTGTATTTCTATAATGTCATCCATAATATCTCCTTTTTATCTCATAATTTGGGTTGACTGACTCTCTCTCTCTCTCTCTCTCTCTATATATATATATATATATATATATATATATATATATATATATATATATATATATATATCTTGGTTAGGTTGGCTAGTGGTTTATCTATCTTGTTAATTTTTTTTTCAAGAAACCAGCTTTTGGTTTTGTTGATTTTCTGGGTTTTTTTTTTTTATTCTCTACATTGTTAATTTCTGCTCTGATTTTAATAATTTTCTGTCTTCTACTGGTTTTGGGGTTAGATTGCTCAAGTTTTTCAAGGGATTTGATGTGTGTCATTTGGATATTTATTTGGTGATTTTCTGTTTTTCTTATGTGAGCACTCAGTGCTTCGAATTTCGCTCTTAATATTGCCTTCAAATTGTCCCAGAGGTTGATCTGTTCTATCTCTATTTTTGTTTCTTTTCTAGAAATTTCTTAGTTTCACTCCTTACTTCTATGACATATTTTTAATTCAGCAGTGTGGTGTTCAGTTTCCACATGTGTATGTGTTTTCTCTGAGTCTTCTTATAGTTGATTTTTAGTTTCATTCCATTATGGTCTAAAAAGACACAGGGAACTATGTCATATTTTTTGAGTTTGCTAGTGATCACTTTGTGGTTCAGGATATGATCTATTTTATAAAAGGTTTTATGAGCAGCTGAAAAATGTGGAACTCTGAGAAAATTGTGAACTCTGTTGTAGTTGGGTGAAATATTATATATGTATCTAATAGGTCCATTTGATTGATGGTGTTCTTTAGGTCTGAGGCATCTTTATTGACCTTTTACCTAGAAGCTTTGTCTAATGGTATGAGAGGAGTGTTGAAGCCTCCCAGTATTATTGTTTAGGAACTTATATGTGACTTAATGTCACAAAGAATTTGTTTTATGAAAGTAGCTGAACTATACTTGGGGCATAAATGTTGACTATCATAATTTTCTCTTACTAGATTGTTTCTTTCATTAGTAAAAATAAATAATACCATGCTTTTCCTCTTCTAATAAGCTTGGGCTTGAAGTCTAACTTGTCTTCTATTATAGTTGCTACTCTTGCTTGTCTTCAAGTTCTGTTGGTATGGATTACCTTGCTCCAGCCCTTTACCTTAAGTTTATTACAATCTTTACTCGCAAGGTGTGTTTTTGCAGTCATCAGTAGATGGAATCTAGCTTTTAATCTATTTTGCCATTTTATGTATTTTACTGGGGAGTTGAGACCAGTGAGTTCAGTGTATTATTGAGAGATGATTTTTAATTCCTAACATATTAAGATTTAACTTTTGTTTGAGGTAGTGGTTTTTTTTTTTTTGCTTAGTTGTTTGCTTTTTTATTGTTGAGCATTTATATTATTTTTTTTTCATTTGCTTCTGCCCTGGTTTAAATTATTTTCTGCCTTCTACTGACTTTGAGATTAAATTTTTTCTGTTTTTCTAGGACTTTGAGGTGTGTTATTATTTTGTTTACTTGGCAACTTTCTGTTTTTCTTATTTGGACACTTAGTGCTTAATTTTCCTCTTAATGCTGCTTTCAAAGTGTTTAATAGATTTTGGTATGTCATGTCTCTATTTTTGTTTAATTCCAGAATGTTTTTATTTCTCCCCTTATTTCAGTTCTAATCCCTTCCTTTTTTAAATGTGTATTGTTCACTCTCCTTGTATTTTGTAATTTAATTTGGCCTTCTTGCTGTTTTCTTTTATATGTTGTGATTTGAGAAGATAAAAAAAATTTATTACATTTTAAAAATTTTATAGTGATTGCTTTGTGGCCCAGAATGTGATATATTTTGAAGAAGGTTCCATGAATAGCTGAAAAGAATATGTATTCATCTGTTTCTGGTTGAAAATATTCTATATACAACTTTTAAATCCATTTGGTTTAGTGTCTTCATGTCCAAAGAATCTATACTCATCTTTTGTCTTAAAGATCAATCTAGTGATGTGAGTAGTGTGGTGAAGTCTCCCAGTATTATTATATTTTGGTCTATTTGAGACCTGATGTTCCAAAGAGTTTGTTTTACAAATGTGGGTGTACCAACATTTGGGGCATAAATGTTTACTAATATCTTTTTGCTGAATTGTTTCTTTTATTAATAAGAAGTGCTTCACTTTGTCTCTTCTGATATATTTTACCTAAAGTCTATTTGTTTTATTAGAAATCTGTATTGCCTCTGGGAAATGTGGCACACACTTGTAATCCCCACACTTGGGAGGCAGAGATAGGGGGATCGTGCAGGATCAAAGCCAGCCTCACTGGCTTAAGAGACCCTGTTTCCAAATAAAAATATTTTTTTAAAAAAGGTGTCTAGGAGTGTAGCCCAGAGGTAGGGTTTCTAGAAACCCCAGTGCCACCAAAAAAAAAAAAAAAATCAGAAAGAAAAGAAAAGAAATCCTTATTGCTGCCCATATTTGTTTTCAGCTTTTATTTGTATGAAATATCTTTTTTCATCCTTTTACCGTTAGGCTATTGATATCATTGGCTCTACAGTGAGTTTCATGTAATTGGGTTATGTTTTTTAATCCACATTGCTAGTCTATGTCTTTTAATTGGTGAGTTAAGTCCTTTTACTTTCAAGGTTACTGTTGAGATATGATTTTTGTTTCCTGTCATATTATGTTCTATATTGTTTCATGTCATGTTATTTCTTCTTTGCTTAGTTGCCCACCTGTTGGAATTCACATTTTCACTGGTTCTGAAATTTGCTTCTTTTATTATTTAAGTATTTTCTCTAGCACTGGCTTGGTAATCATGATTTTTAAGTTTCTGTTTATCATATAATGTTTTAATTTCATCAAATTTGAATGATTTCTTTGATGGATATAGTATTCTTGGTTGAACTTTTTTTTCCCAGGGTCTGGAATATTTCATACCATTTCCTTCTGACATTCATGAATTGGTTTGTGAATTGGAGTGATTTTTATTATTTTGCTCCAGAATGTCACCCATTCTTTTGTTCTCACTGCTTTTAAGATTCTTTCCTTGGCCTCTATGTTACTCATTTCAATTCCTATGTGGCATGAGGAGGTCCTTCTTTAATCTTGTCTTAATGGTGTTCTGTACATCTCCTGAACATTGATGTCCAAGTTTTTTTCTATGTTTGGAGAATTCTCTGAAATTATATCTCTGAAGAGATTACGAATACCCTTGGTTTGTGCTTCTAGATCTTCTTTAGTGCATTTTATCCATAGTTAGAATGTTTTATATTGTCCCATAATTGTTGAATATTTAGGTTGTGTTGTTGTAATATATTCTGTATACTGTTTACTGTGCTTTTGGTTTTGAATTAACTGTTTTCCAGACCTGCCAAAAAAAAAAATTCAAATTGGATAAAAGACCTTAATTTTAAAACCTGAAACTTTGTAAGTACTAGAAAAAAACAGGAGAAACACATTTAAGACTCTAATAGCTCAGGAAACAAAAGCAATATCCAAATAAACAAACAAGCAAACACATGTGAGTATCATAGTCCACACAAAAAAAAGTAGAAATGGAGTACAAGATGGTAGAGGCATACATGCACACACCACTAATTTTTCTCTTCCCCAATTCCCACCCCATTTCTTCCCACTTCACTCCTTCTCATGTCTGGCTAAGTGATTGATTTTGACATGTTTGTGAATGTACATCTTGTACATTAGAGAGCTTCCCTCTTCCCCCCTCCAAACACTCCCAATTAGGCCTACTTATTTGTTCATCTATATTTTTTCCTTTTTTGTCTTACATTACTCCTATGACTTTTTTTCTCCCTAGCTTCCACATAATAGGGAGAACATTTGATTTCTTATTTTTTGTGACTTACTAATACACTTAGCATAATGTTCTCCAGTTCCATTAATTTCCCTTTAAATGACATAATTTTGTTCTTCTTTATGACTGAGTCAAATTCCATTATGTACCTATTCCATAGTTTTGCAATACACTCATCTGTTGACATTTTAAGTTTCCTATTTATAATCTAAAATGCTCTCTGCTCTTTAAACACTAAGCAAAATTTTACATTACCATAAAAAGTCATTTTCCAGTACTCAGACTATCCTATGGAACAAACTCTTGCAGAAGAAAGACTTCCGTTTCTTAATGTAGAAAAGAAACAAAGTCTTGAGAAATATTTATTATGGGCAACTTAGGCATATAGAGTAGAAAATAAAATAATACTGATGAATACCTTTATGATCTGCTAATTCATACCATTAATGTACATTGCAAATAAAATCTCAGGCCATTTCTTAAGAACCAATAATTTGGAAACAAATTTATGATTAAGAACTTCTATCATGTAAAATAAAATTGACCATAATATTCAGCCACTATAACTATCAACTCTACTACTGGTTTTCATTCTCATTATTACCAATTGTTCTACTTATGTGGTCTAGTAGTTACTTTGATATTCAGGAAGCAAAACTAAAATATTAAGTTATCTGAAGATTTTTAGTTTTATTGTTATATTTTAATTATTCATAGAACTTAAAGAATATTTATATTAAAAGGACTTTTCTTAATACTCTTGAACTTTACTAAAATGAAGGTAATTAGTTAAAAATTCAAATATCTAAAAACTAATTTTACAGCAGAAAAATGACATATTTCCCTTAGAAAAATAACCCATATAGATATAAAAATTAATATTTTTATATAAATTTTATATAAATATTTTTATATAAATTATGTAATACCTAAGGAATGTTATTCAAACAATAAGATAGCCCATTTTAATTCAAATCATATAATATTTAAAATTTTTTAAGCAGGTAAAAGTCCATAATTAGGATGTGTTGTGCAAAAAAAATCTATTAATATACTACAGATCTGACCAATATTATAGAATAGGTATAAAATAAAAATAGAAAAGCAGAACCTAAAGAAATATAAGTAGAATGCCAGGAACATAAAACCTCAAATTTCAAACCATTGTAGTCCCAAATGTTTTATTAAATAGTGAGATATAGACTTCCGGGAAGATGGTGACCGAGAAATGCGGGGCTTAAGAGCCCCGCTAACAACCAATCTCCATTACCACAAAATCAGCGCCTTTCATAGCCAGAAAACACCATCACCAGAGAAACAAAAAAATCACCAGGCTCCAGAGAGAAAGCAGACTGAGAACAGAGCTCAGAGCCACAGAGGAGATACACTGAGGACGCGGCAGCAGCACCATACTACCAGCGGCAGCGGCAAATTTACCAAACAGCTACAGCAAGCCGAGGTGAGCCGCTGTGGAACAGCCAGGCGGGATTTCTCACCGCAGGTAAAATCTAAAGCTCCCAGTGGCTGAGCTCAGCACACGCAGCAGGGATTCAGAGTGGAAATCAAAACCAACAAGAAATACGCCAGCCTCACGGCCAAGGGCGTAGCAGCGGCGCCATATTGCCACTGGCGGCAGCAGCAGAGAATTCACCGAATCCAGTACAGCTACATCTGCGTACTCAAGAACAGTGAGTCAAATTGCGGGCCACAGAGGAGAAATCCCAGTACTGTACTCCCTGGGACTTGACCCAGTGGGGGAGGGGCGGTGGCAGAGATATCACACCATAGGAGAACGTGCAACCTGGCACCCCCACAGTCTAAAGCAGCCTCTATCGACTCTCTAGGTCGGAGACTCTGTGATACAACCCAGTAAAGGAGTAGTGGGGTCTGAGATACTACAGACTCGAGATCCAGAGCACCTTAAGTGAAGTCATAGTGACCCAAGGGAAGAACCCAGAGAAGGCACAAACTTCCGAAATCATGAGAAAGAGGAATAATACTGGAGCAATGAATGCTCACAACCCCACAACATCAGAACCCGATAAAACAGAAATTCAGAGATTTCAGGAAGATCAAAGCAGGAAAATAACTGTAGAAATAATAGAGGTGCTTCAAAAAGAACTCAGAGAGAGCCAAAAAGAGATAAAGGATGCAATTAATGAAGTAAAGGCCTCAATTCAAAGCACAAACAACCGATTAGACCACATGGAGAACAGAATCTCGCTCTTAGAAGATGATCATTCCAAAAATGAACGCATAGTTTCTAATCTAGGAAAAAATATACGACAGCAGGAATCTGATATTGAAGAAATATGGGCCCATTTTAAGAGAGCTAACCTAAGAATAATTGGAATAGAGGAGGGAAAAGAAGGTGAAACCAAAGGGTTCAACAATCTCTTCAAGGAAGTAATAGCAGAAAATTTTCCAAACATAGAGCAAGAGGTTGATACACAGATCCAGGAAACTTATAGAAATCCCTTTAGACAGGATCAGAGAAAAGGATCCCCACGCCACATAATTGTCAAAATGACCAATGTGGAAGCCAAGCAGAGAATCTTAAAGGCAACAAAAACAAAGGGCCAAGTGACATTCAGAGGCAAGCCAATTAGAATCACTCCAGACTCCCCAAACCAAGTCATGAGAGCCAGAAGGGCTTGGAGTAACTTATTCCAAACTCTGAAAGCAAACAACTTCCAGCCAAAAATTTCCTACCCAGCAAAACTTTCTATCAAATTAGATGGAGAAATAAGAAGCTTCCATGACAAACAGAAACTGATGGAATTTTTGTCTTCAAAACCAGCACTAGAGAAAATACTCAAAGAGATTAACTACAAAGAAGAAATAGGTAACACACACCAGAACCAGAGAAACAAGAGTTTCCATCCAACAGTCAACTAAGATTGGTTATCTGTGGAGATTCATTACTTATGTTAGTCTTTTACCTATCTCTCAATGGTATTGTTTGCCTTTATTATTGTTAATTTTTAGGATTTCTAGTTGGAATATTAATATACCTTCAGATATAGCATTTGGAAATATTTTATCCCATTCTATTAGTAACTGTTAACTCTGTTTACATTGTCTTTGGATATACAATATTTTTTTTTAATTTTTTAGGGAGTTTGTATACTCTTCTGTTGCCTGTGCCATTGAAATCATATCCAAGAAATCACTGCCAATTTCAATGTTGTGAGGTTTTATGACCCAGATTTTCTCCTAAAAGTTTATAGTCTTAAGATTTATATCTAGGTCTTTTATCTATTTTGAGTTAATATTTGTATATGGGATTAGGTAAGGGTCCAACTTATTCTTTTCCATGTAATTATTACATTTCAACAATATTTAGTTAAAAGATTATTATTTCCACCACCAAATGTTCATGGAAACCTTGTCAAAAATAACTTGACATTATAGGTAAGATTTTAGCTCTAGGCTTTTATTTAACTCCAATGGTTTATATATCTGCCTTTAGAATAGTACTACACTGTTTCAATTATTGTAGCTTTATATGGTTTGAAATCAGAAAATATATATCTTCTAGCTTTGTTCTTTTTGAAGATCATTTTGTGTATCTAGAATCCATAGTCCATATTAGGATAGATTTTTTTTTCTGAAAAATAAATATATAAATATATGATAGTTTCACCTAAAAAAATAGAAAAAAATATTCTCTGGTAAGAAAGAAAGTAAAAAGAAATATTGAAATGTTATCTTTAAGTCATCAAAAGCTTGGTATCAGACAAAAGAAATTGTTATGTGAGATTATCATTTTTAATTTTGGATAAATTGCTATAATACTAGATGTCAACCACTAAGCCAAGCATGGGAGGGAGGGATGGGGAGAGAATGGGTTGGGGATCGGGTGGGGGCTGACTGGGCGATGTGTGCATGTATGTCTACAAAAGTTTGTATCCCACTATGTTGTATGAATATAGTGCACCAATAATATATATATATATATATATATATATATATATATATATATATAGTGAGATATAGATAAAAAACAAATAAGAAAAACACAAATACTAAAGTTGATGTCTAAATTTTCCTTAGATGTTACTTGTATTAAAGGTAAAAGTAACATCAGTAAGATGTTGGAACAAAAGTTTCCAGTGCTATCCTCTTCCAGAAACTTCAATTTGAACAGCTATGCATGTATGAATATATGTTCTCAAGGGTTAAGGAGTCCATGTGAAAGATTTCAGTAGTGATTGAAGCACAGAAATAAATGATATATTAATTAAGGCCTTGGTAGAAAAAAGTTAATTTCCTGAGTTTCCTGAGGGGCGACAAATGCCTGAAACAAATGCCTGAAACGCCAAAGGCTCAGGAGATAAGAAGGCCAGAGCTTCACAAAGCCATCCTGAGTTTCCTAATCAACAAACCCACCAAGCAAGTCTGGCATTCCTGAAAGGAGACCCTTCAAAGAACTTGCAAATGTCCTATGCAAATTCTCCTTGGAATCTCAAAGTCACCCTAACCAAAAACGGACTTGCAAGCAGTCAGGCATTGGCAAGTCGGATGGCAAAAGTGGGGACTTCCCACTCGGGACCCCCTCCCCGTTTGGGGAGCTGTTCTCTCTCTCTCGCAGGTCTTGTTGGCCCTGAGAGAAGGCAGAGTGCATCTGAGGGCACGTGGCTCGGGCAACTCTTGAGTAGTGACCTGAAGGCCTCTGCTGGACATCATGGCTGACCAGGCCCCTAGGGGTGACCTGCACCTCTTTTCTGGCAGATCACGTGGACTCTGGGAGAAAGTAGTTTGCAACTGATGGGCACTTGGCTTGGGCGACACTCAGGTAGTGACCCTGAAGGCAGCTACTGGACCCCGGAGTTCCAACCGCCCCTATGGGGTGTTCGGCCACTTTTCTCTATTCCCTTTTGGCAGATTGCGTGGACTCTGGAAGAAAGCAGCCTGCACCTGAAGGCAATTTGGCTTGGGCTACTCTCAAGTATTGTCCTGAAGGCAGCTGCTGGACCCAGAGTCCCAGCCCCTTTGGGGGTGTTCAGCCACCCTTGCCCCATTCCCTGCTGCTTCCAATAAACCTTTTACTCCCCTTCCTGAGGTCTGCGGGTGTCATTCTTCGCTCTCCGTAGACAAAGAACTCGCCGGGGTTTTCTCACAAGAAACCCCCGTTTCAGCAGGACCTTGTTCTCTTCCCATATCTGCTTCTGGCTGTCACGTGCTGAGTTTTGAAAACCCAGACTGACATGAAATGAACCATGAAATCTCCAGCAACTTTGAGCAAATAAATATTTCTTCCTCTAAAAAAAAAAAAAAGTAGAAAAAATAATTTAACATTATTGAATCAGCAGTCCCCCAACCCATGCATATGGAGAAAGAAGCTCTTGGCATGTAGGAAAATGAGTCAAGTGATCATTCAGCTTTGTGGAAAGCTTTGGTATCAGGCTCACATCAGTGAATCTTGGTGTCAGGCCAAACTCAACGCAGCCAGACTCCAAACCCACCCCTGAGAACTCAGGCTGTAGGCTTTCCAGAACACCAATCCAACACTGCAGATTCAGAGTCCATGCCTGCTCTAGCATCAGGCTGACCCCCAAAGACACACACTACAGTCTTCCTTCATACCCCAAAGTTAAATGAGAAACTGTATCCCCAGGTATAAAGCCCTTTCATCCTGATGTCAGTTCTGCCCCAAAGACATAAACTTCAGATCTTCTCAAGTTGAACCAGGGACTAGGCCCACCCACATGTGCTCCATACCCACTCACTGTGACCCCTGTGGATCTAAGCACCATACCTGCCCACTGAAGTGTGATGAAGTATGATGCCAGTTCACAGAGGACTCCAACAGCAATACTTCCCATGATCCTATGATCATGGGGTCTCTGAACAGATTAGTGGGCTTTTCTTGCTAAAGCTACTACATAAAACCCTAAAAGGGATGCCTGCTTCAAATGCAGGCATCAATATAAAACCAAAAGTATGACAAAAATTCAGGGAAACATGACAATAACCAAAGAACAACGGGCTCTATCAAGAGTAAGAAAGATTTACCAACTTCAGAGACAGGTAATTAGAAATTATGTAGTCAAAATAATAAAATGGGAACAAAAATTTTTTAAAGTGAAACAGTTCACAAGACTTATGAGACATCATCAAACAAACCAATGTATGCATTATGGATACCCTAAGAGGAACAAAGGAAGAAAAAAGGGCAAAAATGCATATTTATTTATTTATTTATTTATTTGGTGGTACTGGGTGTGGAACCCAGAGGCTTTCTACCTCTAGGCAATACTCCCAGACCTATTTTATATTTTATTTGGAAACAGGGTCTCACTAAGTTGCTGAGAGTCTTGCTAAGTAGCTGAGGCTGGCTTCGAACCTGTGCGATCCTCCTGTCTCGCCTCCCAAGCACTGGGATTACAAGCAGGCGTCACCATGCCTGGCCAAAAAGCGTATTTAAATGCACAAAAAATAAAAGAAAAAAGAGGAATGACTTTTGCAGGGCACAGAAAAAATATTAAAGTAACATTAAAGATAATAAAAGAGGTAAAAAAGGGAAACAATGCAAAAATTACCCAGATTAAGAGAGGCAAATGAACACTCAGATTCATGAAGCCCAAAGAACCATAAATAGGTTAAATATAAAAGAGCTTCATTGATATACATTGTAATAAAATATCAAATATTAAAGATAGAGAATTTTAAGTGCAACAAGATAAAAATGACTTATCATAGACAAAAAGCCTTACAAGATGACAAACTGATTTCTCAACAGATAATGGGGTGATATATTCAAAGAAATATGAAAGATATGCTCAAAGAAATATACTGGTATAGCTTGGAGGTACAATGTCCCTGGGTTCCATCTTCAGTACCACAAAAAAAGAAAAGAAAAGAAAAGAAATGCTAGTGGGAATGTTTCAAGTTGAAATGAAAGGATACTAAATAACAACATTAAAAGATATTGACATTTTTTTTTTGGCCAGGCGTGGTGGCACATGCTTGCACATGCTTGTAATCCCGTGCTTGGGAGGCAGAGACAGGAGGATTGGGCTGGTTCAGAGCCAGCCTCACTGGCTTAAGAGACCCTGTTTCCAAATAAAAATGTATAAAAATAGGTCTGGGAGTATAGCCCAGAGGTAGAAGGGTTTCCAGAAACCCCAGTACTACCTAAAAAAAAAAAAAGATATTGACATTTTTAACTTATTATGAAGATGAAAATATAATTACTTTTAGAATTTCATACAAATATTATTGAGTGAATTACTTAATCTAGTATAAAATTAGAATAATACATTCAAAAATTATAGGTACAATAAGCTGATACATGATATTAAAATATAAATTTTACATCAATATCATAAAAATGAATAGAGAAATAAAAGTGTATAATTTTGTATGCAGCTAAAGTTGTCATCAAATTAAAATAGATTATACAACAACAAATGTTTTACATAAGATTTATATAACCACAAAGATAAAATGTCTAGTAGATATTCAAAAGATAAATAAAGTAAATCATTACAAACTAATTAAATCACAGTGGAATACAGCAAGAGAAGAAAAAGGAAATAAAGAAGCTAAAAAGACAAAACAAAATGGGAATTCTAAGTCTTTTCTATCAATTATTATTCTAGTAATTAGATTAAATCCTCTAACTAAAAGAGAGGTAGAATAGATCAAAAGGAAGAAAAATGCAACTGCATGGTACTTATAAAAGTACTTTACTTTTGAGGATATACATAGGCTAAAAGTAAGGGGATGGATAAAGATTTTACACACAAATGCTACCCCCCCAAAAAAAATAGTAGTAACTGTTATATTTAAATCAAACTAAGTCAAACAAAAGAGATTTAAGGTCAAAAGCAAAAAGTCATTATATAGTAACAACTTAGTCATATACACCCAAAATCAGATCATTTAAATATATTAAGTAAATATTAGTAGAACAAAAGGGAAAAATAAACTCAATAAAATGATAAGTAGAGGGATTCAATACTCTATATTCAATAGAGAATAGATTATCCAGGCAAACATGTAAACAAAGAAGCACCAGACATGAACAATATAGACCAAATGAAATTATCAGACATATAAAGAACATTCTATTCACAGTAGTACAATGCATACGTTTTTTAGGTAGACAAACAATGCTATCCAGAATTAATTATATGGAAAATAAGAAGTTAAATTGCTTTTGTTTGGGGAGCACATGATCTATTAATAAGAACATGGAGAAAATGGACTCCTTGCACACCGTTAAGGGAAATATAAATTGGTAAAGACATCATAAAAAATATTATCAAAGTTTCTTAAAAACTTAATGATACAGAAACTCCAGCTTTGGGTATACATATATTCAAAATAAATGTTAGTAGATTATCAAAAAAAAATCTGCATATCCATGTTCATTGAAGCATTATTCACCATAGCCAAGATATGTATTTAACCTATATGTCTATCAACAACTAAGGAATGGATCAAGAAAGTGTATGAGTGTATTTGTGTGTAATATCATTCAGCTTAAAAAAGGAAAGTCCTGCCATTTGCATCCACATTATGATCCTCTATGACATAATTCCAAACGAACTAAGCCAGGCTATTGAATAATCCCATTTAAATTCTGAACAAATCAAACTCATAGAAACAGAAAGTAAGATGGTGGTTAACAGAGCTTGTGGGGAGGGGAAATTGAAAAGAAATTAGGCAATAGATAAAAAGTTTCAGTTACATTAAAAAAAATTGGTTCTGAAGATGTAATAAATAGCATGGTGATTATAGTTAATAATGTATACTAGAAAATTGCTATGACAGTAGATCTTAAGTATTATCATCACATATACAAATGGTAACTATGTGGGGTGATGGATATGTTAAGTAACTTCATTTTGGTGATTATTTACTATATATATGTATATATACATATATATACCAAAACATCAAACTATATACCTTATATATATGCAAACTTTTGTCAATTATAACTTAATAAATCTTCGGAAGATAGAAACATCAATTATAATTCTCATTAGTAAAAGGGTAGAATCCAGCCTCACAAAAGTTCAAAGCTTTTCCTAGCAGTGTATTCTAAAAGACATAATAACAAAAACAATGAGGGTTGTAATCTCATAAGTAGATACATACATTGCAATACATTTACTAAGTGGTAACCTAGGTAGACAGTGTGGGGGTAGAAAAGGTGTGTCTTCATGGGTCCTCAGGTGGAAAAGGTGACCTTAGGGACTGTGCTTTTGTCTTTGAATCCCCTTGTTTGATAACTGTCTTGCTTCTAGCCTCTATGTGAAAGAAGAACCCTTGTTTTCCCCCTCTCTTTGCTTTTTGCCACCATGCCCTGAGATTTGCAAGCCCTGGCCTCACCTAGACTGAACCCCAAATCTAAAAAAACTGTGAGCAAATAAATCTTCCTTCCTCTAAGTTGTATGATCAGTTGCTTTGGATTATATCAATAAGAATTTGTTCTCTAATAAGCTCGAGCTAGGGAGTATTTGGAATACCAAAGGGACTCCAGATAATATAGGAGAACCTCAAAGGAGCCAGGGAGAAAGGGGAGGGGAGAAAGAAGTCTGAGGTTCATTAATGGAAATGCAACAAGGGAGCCGTCATGGTGGCTCACGCTTGTAATCCCCGTGCTTGGTAGGCTGAAATAGGAGGATAGCACAGGTTCGAATCCATCCTCAGCTACCTAGTGAGGCTCTCAGCAACTTAGTGAGACCCTGTTTCCAAATAGAAAATATAAAATATGTCTGGGAGTATAGCCTGGAGGTAGAAAGGCCCTAGGTTCTACCCCCTGTACCACCACACACAAAAAAAGAAATGCAACACGTAACTATGTGTATACATGTGAATATAACATTGTTAACCTAAACACTCAGTTTCAGGAGGGAGGGAAATAAAGAGGTGGGGGGGAGCACCAATGACTGTGTGAATATACGCCATTGTCAAAATGATCTATAGTATGATGTTAGACCACATAAGAAGAGGGCCTGGGATGAAAAGAGACTTCAGTGGGCATCCAAACCCTTAGGTACAGGGGTCATACATGGATGGTAGCTTGGTCAGATCAGAATATTGGCCACATTCATGTGGATTGAACAAAAAATATTTGAGAATAATGAGAGCCAGATTTTTCTATTTAAATACACAACTTTTTCTTTTATCATTGTTTTATACAGAGGTATTTTGAAATTATGTAAAAATCCCTTTCCTCCTTCTACTTGGTTCAACAGGTTTTAACATCTATTTGTATTTCTTGTCTGAACTAATTATTATGATTTTTGCAAAATAGTGATTTTCTAGCTTTACCACACCTTCCACATTCTGCTACTTGATAATCAACTGCAAGAAAAAGCTCATGTGCTTATTTGCTATTTTTAGCAATTTCAGATCTATTTGAGAACCTCCTTCACATATTAAAAATTTTTAGTCATATCTTAAGTTATCATATTCTCTGTGATATTCTCCAAGGGAAACTTTATCTTCTAAGTATAAATTCATATAAGAAATCAAGATGTTGAGGCTAGAATGGAAATTATATTATTTAATATAAAATAAAGTAAAACTAGTAGACCAATTAAATGATAAAATGTGAACATTATTTTTATCAAGTACTGTGTTTTTCTTTAATTTTAACTTTTATTTTTCCTTATTCTAATATAAAAATTTAAGATCCACTTTTATTAAAGCTTGAGGTACTAGCTTTGCCTTTATGTCATGTAAAACACCCCTATTAGCTTTAATAGAACATAACACACTATGCATTATATACCAAATCATATGTTTGTTAAAATATTATTGAGAAGTTTTAAAAAGCAATCATAATTTATAGAAAAGTTGTAACAAGCCAGGTGTGGTGGCACACGCTTGTAATCCCAGCATTTAGGAGGCTGAGACAGGAGGATCACAGTTTGTGGCTAGCCTCAGCTAGCTACTTAGTGAAGCCCTTTGCAACACAGTGAGACCCTGTTTCAAAGTAAAAAGTTAAAAATAGGGCTAGAGGTGTAGCTCAGAGGTAGAATTCCCCTGGGTTCCATCCCCAGTACCGCTTAAAAAAAAAAAAAAAAAAAAAAGAAAGAAAGAAAAGTTGAAACAATAATACAAAGAATTCTAATATGTTTTACCCAAAGACCTCACTTAAGATATTTAAATGCTTTATTGCTTTAACCTTCCTACATAGACTCACTTACTAAAGTAAAATATTAATACATATTTTAATAAAATATTTCCTACCATGAATTTTCAATTCCCTTTGGAAATGACCTTTATTTAGGTTGTAAAGTAGGGTCCAGGTTCACTTTTTCCCATAAATATTCAATTGATAAAGTTTTTTCCCCACTTAGTATATTTGCTGTAAACCACTGTCTGTATGCTCTACATACATTTTTGGACTCAATTCTGTTTCATTATTCCTTTTGTAGGCTTAGAAGCTTGATCTCAAGTTTGCCCATGCTATCTACAACCTGACCCTTTGCTAGTCAACATTCAGCTTGATTAATAAATTTATATTTTCAGCAATTTAGCTTAGCATGTCATTTCTTTTTGGTAAGTAAATATGCCTCATGGTTAGCAAATACTATCTATTTGACAATTTGTTCAGTAATATTATGGACTAATAATGATTTTTGTAGGCATGGTTATTTCTAATTGAGTGTACTTTTTATTCAAATATGCTTTCTATCAAATTTGAAAATGACAAATTCTGGAAGATTAATGGTGACATTTTAACATATATTAATATTATATTTTAATGGGAGAATCTAAATAGAAAAGGTAAAATTATATGACTTAGAAAAATACCTTAAGATCTTGGTATAAGCAACATTTTTTAAACAGCAAATAAAAGGCCCTAATCATAAAGAAAAAGATCAATTTTATGAAACATTATTTAATTAGTAACATTTTATCAAAAGATACTAAATTTCAAAAGACAAAAATGTAAAATAGAAAAGATAATTGCAATATATATATATTTAGTAAGTGATTCATATTAAGAATAAAGAATATCCATAAATCAATAAAAATTATGAAATTTAGATAAGGGGGCAAAAGACCTGAAGAGCTACTGAAAAAGAATAGATCAAAATGATTAATAAGCAACTGAAAAGATATTAAAAAATTATTATTAATAAGATAAATTCTAATTAAAATGATATATAATTATATATATGTTGAAATATCTGACATCAAAAGATTAATAAGTGTTGACAATGATTAAATATTAGAAATCTCAAACATTGTCAATGGTTGCATTAATGTTTGATTTATAAAAATCTTTTGAGTTGTACATTTAAGTTTTGTATATTATACTTATATATTTGCTGTTATACTGAGTTATAAAGGTTTATAATAATTATTTATCAGTTCAGGAATTACTGAGTTTTTACAATGTTAATACTTCTTATAAAAAGTATAATAGACATTTCTACTAGTTCCATGTTCGTAGAACTACTAGTTTCAAACATGTTTCATGTATGTTTTAATATTTTTTCTTTTCTACAAAAGTCTTGTATATTATTCATTACATAATTTAACATGGAATATTTGTCTGAATAGAAGACTATTTTCCCATCCCAAGATGTGAAAATCTAACATGCAACTTTAATTCTATTAGACTGTTCTCCTCACTTAACCAAGTTATGTGAACAATATTAAAAATCACATGTAAAATTTTCACTTGAGAAAATGAACAAATTTTAATATGGCCTAAAAGTGATAAAACAGTCACCCCAAAAAATCTTCAGTGAAACTCTGATATGATTGTATAAATTTCAAAATGTACCTAAAGTGATTTGGTGCTCATAAACTTGACAAATGGCCTTATAAATATACAGAAATGACTATGAGGTAGCCAATTAATTTTATGAAGTCTTAAACCTTAAAATATTAAGAAACTCACTTGCAAAAACTGGATAGTGTTAAATAGAAATATTTAAGAGGCAGAGAATGCTGTGTTCACCTTGAATAAATATTGAACATGGATAAAAAGGGAAGAAAATTGATGAACCTGAGGCTGTGAAATCTTAAGATGCCTAAATATAAAATCTTTGTTGTATGACTAGAATTGTGAAGAGATAAAATATACTTTAAATAATTGGTATATACTCACATGCATGTGCACATACCCACACACACCATTACACCACTGAAAAAGAAATTTAAGTTTCCAAAATATATAGTATAATAATTATTAGAAAGCTAGAGACACACATGGAAATTAATGTATTAACTTAATCACACATAAATTATTTTATTCAGGGACATTCTTCCAATTTTATGAAAAATATCAATGGGAAAATTCAATACAAATAGCTTCACACACAAATGTAAAAGAAGCTATATATTCTATGAATCATTAAAACTGATAGTGATTCAGGAACTAGGTAATGTCAGTGGGAGATCCTCAAGGGCAGGGACCACAGGACTCTCATCCGTGTTCAGGTGGTAGCATATGGCACACACAGGATACCTGATTAATGTTTACTGAATGAGTAAAGGTGATACTGGGAAAGCAACTGAAGCAGCTCTATTAGAGATGGAATCTGTTTTGTATATAAGTTCACCACTTTCATTATTGACCCTTCCTCTCTAAGTTTACTTTTAGGAACTAGAAGTCGAGACAAGGTTTCAAGTGCTGGCAAACTGATCACTTGCCTCAGACTAAATTTTTAAACGTTTGTGAAATGCTGAACTTTCCCTTAAATAAAAGTATAAAGAAAAATTAAAACCCTCCTTCCTGACAAATAGGTTGTTAAGAGATTGTATAAAGTTTGACCCGGATTGATTTTATTGAAAATGTCAGACTTATGTTCCAAGAACTTAGCATTGGGAGCATCAGGCCTCCTGCCTTTAGAATTTGTAAGCGGAAGTAAGAACTTGAGTATGACAAATAAAAGAGGAGAAAATATCTGGCAGAAACTAGTTCTCATGAAAATGCCTCAAATACCATTAAGTGATTTATGGAGTAACTGCACTAATCCTATAAACTGATTTCAGATTAGCTTTTTGGAAGGTGAACAGGGCAGATTTATATCCTAGTTGAAAGCTTCAAGCTTAGAATCATGTTAAATACACTCTGTTCTTTTCATTCCTTTTGAGTACAATAGAAGTGTTCATCTGGCTCCATGAGAAATCTAGAAGAGTTGCCATTAGTCTGTGTCTCCTCCACTTGCCCCATCTTCCCACAGAGGCCACCCTGCATGAACCCACTGACAGTTTCAGGACAGTGGCCTGAACGTTGGTAGCATGGTGTACCAGAATAATTAAAGTAAGTGCTTTGTGAGGATAAATTATCTCTTCTTTGACACGTACTATTATTCTAATAGCCACCAATTTGAAATATATAAATCTTTCAAGCTTTTTTAAAGACTATAAAATGATGAGCCCATGAAACTCATGTGTAGGAAACAACAAAGAGGGAAATGAGTGTCGACAATATTGTAATCTGCAGGTCATGTATTTTTACATGTGATTACATGTTTAAAATAACAACTTGTACCTTTTGCTCTTCTATTTTCATTTTTTGAGTCTAAAAGTTCCCTGGAAATGCAAAAGTAAAATATTTCTTGATTATCAAATTTAATGTCTGTGTCAACGAACTACCAAGTATCTTATAAGAACTTCATAGATTTAGGGTGTAGAAGAATTGTGGTTGGATCAAGAACAAAAGAACAGAGAAGTTGGCATAATTTGTTGCCTACATAAGTTGGACAATTAGGTCTAATATATTTTTATTTTTTTAATATTAACCTAAAGTCATATTAATAACATTTCCAGTAAGAAGCTGATGCCACCAGGCACTGAGCCAGAGGCAAGGAAAGAAGTTTCATAAATGGATCATTCCACATCCCATCTTCATTCTGACATCTAATCCTAATGATTGCTCCATAATAATAATTAGAAATATCCTTTTATTACTGCTTAAGAATATATAAGTATCTATAAAGGTTTTGGTTGTTTTCTTGTGCATTTTGAGTAAGAACTTCCAATATAAAATCAGTGTTCTCAGGAATAAAAATGATAGATGACAGAAATATTTTCAATATAAAGTACACTGAAATGAAAATACCTCCTCATGGAACTAAAATATAATTACCTACTCACAGTTCAGGACATGTCTGAATGTGTGGCTCATTTCATTAACATTCTTTGCAATTAATGAACATTTAAGGGGAAAAGATCTTTTCATATATTTGGGGATGAACACATTTGAATGTCATGTAAAAATAATTTTATTTTAAATGACTATTTTCACCATTCTAAAAATGTGTTTCTATGTACATGCTTACCTCATAAGCTGACAAGGCCTTCTCTTAGGTATGGTTGTAGTCAGGATACTGACAACTGATAGAGGAAACTTTTAGTGTTTGTAAAATCTGATAAAGAAAAAAACAATAAAAATCATATTTCTATGCTCCTATGATTTTAGAATGTATTAATTAAAAATAACTTACGAAGCACCTGGAATCCCCATGCTTGGGAGGCGGAGACAGGAGTATCATGCAGTTTCGAAGCCACTCACACTGGCTTAAGAGACACTGTTTCCAAATTAAAATATAAAAAATAGGTCTGGGAGTGTAGCCCAGAGGTAGAAGGAATCCCAGTACCACAAAATAAAATAAAATAAAAATAAAAATAAATAACTTGCAAAGATGAATAAAAGCCAGTCATGGTGGTACATGCATGTAATCCCAGTATTTGGGAGGCTGAGACAAGACCATGGATCAGCAGCTAAGCAAGACCCTGTTTAAAAATAAAAGCCAGGGGTAACGTTCAGTAGAATGCCTCTGGGTTTAATCCTCAACAAACACATATAGACATACATGCGCACACGTGCGTGCACACACACACACACACACAGATAATTTCAACTTATTTTAACTATTTCTCATTTTTAAAACACTATTAATAGAAGCCCAATACATTAATTAATTGAAAGAGTATTTTTAATTTTTCCCTTTCTATACTGAATATTTCATTATTCTGAATTAAAGTATAAATAAAAATAAATTAGTACGTACTTAAGCTATTATTTCAATAACTTCAGAAATCAAACACCAACACTACACATTAGTACCTATGCTTTTAGAATTTGTTTCATGAAAATAATTTTAATAGAGAATTTAATGGTAAGCCAACATGAACTAAAAAGAAAGATGCACCAGGTGGTCAAGGGTAGACTCATGAAAAGGAAACACAGGATTCTGACTTTAGAAGTACATGAGAACTGAGGCAGCCAGAAGACAATTGTGTGGGATTATTTTTAGGACACAGATGGATTAATATGCTAAACAATCTAACACAGATCTAGTTTTTATGTAAATCAAATCAATAATACTTAATACTTTGATAATTACTGTGGATATATACAAGTTAATTTTTTCTGTATTTTTGTTGTTGTTGTTTGGTTTTTTTGCAGTATTGGTGATGGAACCCAGGAGCATTCTACCTCTGAACTACATCCCCAGCCCTATTTTTTATTCTTTATTTTGAAACATGGTCTCACTGAGTTGCAGCCTCACTAAGTATCTGAGGCTGTCCTCAAACCGTGATCCTCCTGTCTCAGCCTTCCATATGCTGGGATTTCAAGTATGTGCCACCACACTGGGGTCTGTGATTATGTTTTATTGCAAGGTAATTTTGATCCTTGTCTTACTGATTTAGATTTTAGACAATAAAATGAAGTGTTAGCTGACATGAATTTAAGAATAATTTATTGTATTTCAATTCTCTATTGTAAACTTATTTGTTACCTACAGGGAACCTGTTCACTTACTATAGTATCTGACTACCTAGAATAGGGGGCATGAAACTAGGGCTAATGAGACAAATCTATTCTATAGCCTCTTTTATATGGCCTGTGAAATTTAAAAAATGGCCATATTCTTAAATGGGAAGAAGGAATCAACAGAAAATGAGAAGAGTAAAGAGGAGGAACAAGGAGAGAAGAAGAAAGGGAGGCAGGCACATACCCATAAAGCCCATGCTATTTTTCTCTTTATGTCCCTTTTTTTTCCATTTCTCTGTAGTCTTGGGGATCAAACCCAAGACTTTGAGCATATTAGGCAAGTGTTCTATACCTGAGCTATATTCCCAGTTCATTATTATACTATTTTAAGCTATATACTCATCAAATACACTTGGAATCTATTCTCAAGACTTTCCCAAACCATTGTTTCTACACTTGTTCTCTCATATTTTTTGAATTCGTGAATTATTAGTTGTATATGTCCCTCCCAAGTATCTCTGACTTACCCAGTCATGTCAGAATAGTGTTGAAGAAGGTGGCAATGGCACAACATGCTTGGATTCAGTCACTCTTCGCCTCTCTGACTTCACTGTACCCTTTTAAAATATCTAATTTCAATTACTTAAGTGTGCAGCTTGAAGCTTATTACTATGAAAACCAACTACAATCCACACTAGCACTTCTAAGCTCTTTTTTTTGGTTATGTTTCAACTCTTAGCCTGTTACTGAAGATCTTCCATTCTCATAACACTCTTTAAAAATATATAAGTGCACTTTCAGCTGCAACTTGGTGACAGCGTTATCTAATGACTATAGAGCTTAATCCCAGGGATATAATCTCTAGAGATTTGTAAGATAATGTTTAGTATTCAGTTCTTTTACTAAGAAGTGGCCATCTGAATCCAAAGGAGCCTAAAATATTCCTCATGCTTCTTCAATTGCTAGCTAATTTTCCCTTTCTTTTGTTAAAGTATATTTTAAAGTAATTATATCTTTCACTCTGGAGTTTCAGGTTAGAATTCAATTCAAGTCACCTTTAACCATATATTAACCAATAGTAGGTATGATGGTTTGGATTTGGAATTGTCCCTAGCCTTTTTAGACACAAGGTAGCAATATTAGAAGTAGGGCTTTGTTGTTAAGGAGGAGTCCCTGGGAGTAGGTGGCTTTGGGGATTATATCAGGTTCCCTTTCCCCTTTGGTCTCTCTGCTTCCACCTGTGTGGGGAGCCATTAAGGTTTTCCCCTAAAAGAATATTTCTGACTCAGCTGACTGTCCTTCACCCAGAGTCAACAAGGTTTGGGGTCATGGAAAGTCCAAAGTAAAAGGTCTGGGAGATCAGATGGTAATGGCACGAGGGTACTGATTAACCTATCTATAATATATGTGCTTTGGATTGGTCTTTATTGTATTCTGGTGGTGGTGGCATGAGGATGTTGATTGACCTGTAACTATATAAATACCTCTGGAAAAACAAACCCAGCTTTGGCTCAATGGAGAATATTGACCCAGGAGCAGGGGTCGGCCAGTAGAGATAGTGGGCTGGCACCCCCCCCACCTTAGAATAAATTAAATATTCTGAGAATCAAATTCTTAGAGTTGAACTCTTCATCCTCACGTCTCTCTTCAGAGCCCGTACTTTTGCTGGCTGGCTCTGGCACACCCATGAGAGTACATCTTTGTTCTCTCTCTCTCTTGCCTCTCTTCTCTCTTCTCCCCCCCCACCCCGCTTCTCACTGCTATGCCTTGACCCTGTGATCACATAAACTGAACTCAGAACATCAAAAAAAAAAAAATTCTGAGCCAAGAAATGTTTTCTTTAAATGATGTGGTCAAATTAGATAATTGTATGGTATTTTTATTTCATTTTTATGAAAACAGCCTATAAGACTCATCTACAGCATGTACTAAGCACTGATATATTTACACATTCCAAGGAAAACGTGTGTGTGTGTGTGTGTGTGTGTGTGTGTGTGTGTGTGTGTGAATTTCAACATGGCACAGTTTTTTTTGTGAGGTCTGGAGATGGAAAAAAAGAAGAAAAGTAAATTGTGTGGTTAATTACTTTGGATCATAGCAGTGAGAGTGTTGATAGAAACACATGAAACCCAAATTATTCTGAAGCCCAAGAAACTAGGAGAGTGGTCACTAAGTAAAATTTTAAATATAGTAACTTGGAGCAGTTTCCCACTCTATGAATATTGCTGATAGTTGGGCTGTGTAAGGTCTGCTAGAAATTTACTTGGGTTATCAAAATACCATGTTTTAAGTCATTGTAGATATCTATTGCACCTATGGCAAGGATGTCTTTTCTAAAACATTTTTGGTTGACCCTCATTCACTCAAAAATTATGTATAATGTTAAGAGTAATCAGGATATTTTTCTTAAAGATTGTTCTAATCCTTCCAGCATGATATTTTACACTTAGACTTTTTTACCCAGTACCTTATATTGAATATTGACAAGTGATATGCCCAAGTTGTTTTGTATCTTCTACATTCAAGGTACTTTGTAGATATTAGGGGTTCCAAAAATGAGTAAGACATTACTGTTTGAATACATTTACAAAATAACAGGAAAGTCTGTTTGTATACACAACTATACAATAAAACGTGTAGCTTGAATGGAAGACATAGTGCTGGCATGGGTCCAAAAATTAAATGTACTAGATGATGAACAGGAAATATATCACATAAATGTGATACATATTTGGTGCCCTGAAGGACTGGTAATATTTAATAATATAATGGAGCTAGGCATGGTAGCACACACCTCTAATCCTAGTACTGGGGATTCTGATACAGGAGGATCACAGCTTCATGACCAGACTAAGTAACTTGGGGAAGCCCTCCCAAAATTAGACCATGTTTCAAAAAAATAAAATATGGCTGGTTATTTAATAATATAATGGAGCCAGGTGTTGTGACACACACCTATAATCCTAGTAATTGGAAGGCTGATACAGGAGGATCACAAGTTCATGGCCAGACTCAGTAACTTGGGGAAGCCCTTTAAAATTCAGGCCATGTTTTTAAAAAAAAATAAAATATGGCTGGAGATGTACCACAGAGACAGAATGCCTTTGAGTTTAATCCCTAGTACCACAAAAAAATAAAAATAAATAATATAATAGAGCAGAACAAATCTTAGATCAAGAGACTGCAAGAAAAAAAAGTTGAAATAACAAAGAGCACAATTCCAACAGTATACTTAACTACAACTAAAGAAATGTTTAGATATAATAGAGGAATCTGAATGTCTGAATGACTTGAGAAATTGCTCAATGGCCAGTAGGAAATAAAGTTGTCTGATAAAGTGTTATCATTTATTCATATTATTTATTGGGTTCTCACTCTTTGTCAGGACAGACACTGTCCATGAACTTAACCCTATACTGTAATAGAGGAAAAGAAACATTGAATAAAATGTAAGATGGTATGATATATCAGTTTGGCAGAAACTGTATTAGAAAAATCAATCTGGGAACAAGTGAAGAATGATGGGGAAAGAGACAGAAGGTAGAGAAGCAATGGGATGCCCTGGAGAGGCATCTGAACTTTGGAACTCAATAACTTTAAATTTGAATTTCAGCACCACCACTTACTAGCTACATAACCTTGAGCCGCTTACTTGACCTTTTTGGTTGATTTTCCACAACTGGAAGATGAGCTAGTATTGCCGACCTCCTAAGGAGTTGTGAACATTAAGTAAAATAATGCATGGAAAGCGCCTGGCATCAAGTAGGCAGTCAATAACAAGTAGGTAGCAATTATTGCAGCATCCCAGGTAAGAATTAAGGAAAGCTGCAGTAGGGTGTTGGCAATCAAAGAGCAAGAGGAAAAGGGAGGGAAGCTACATTGTAAAGACACACTCTGTGTCAGCTGATCTCAAGCTAAGTTGTGCCCACTTTAAGCAGCATATGTTTCTATGTCCCATCCAAAGACATTTCAATTCAGGGATCACTTAGAATGGCAATTCAAGTGATTTCTGGTTATGGTCCAACCTTTGAGGCACATTGCTACAGGTCTTGGGTGCTAGATGGATGCAGTGAAAAAATAAAGAATTCAGGGGTACTCAGGACAGGGAGATTTTTCCAAAAATGATGACTACAATTGAGAAAGAAGCCAGAATGACACATTCTGTTGGCCTGTATTCTACAGGAAGTTCCACTGTGTAACCAGGAATTTGTTGTGTTTATTTTAAAATAGATTTAGGAGTCATCAGTGGCAAGACAAGCAAAAACAACATACTATCATCTACTTAGTGAGGCCCTTTGCAACTCAGTGAGACTCTATTTCAAAATAAAGAATAAAAAATAGGACTGGGTGTGTAGCTGGGAGGTAGAATGCCCCTGGATTCCATCCCCAGTACTGCAAATTAAAAAATGCAAAATTTCAATTAGATACTAGAAATTTGATGACAAGACCTATTGCTTAACATGGTGACTATGGTAAAAAAACATTATGTTTTTGAAAATCTCTAGTAAAGTAGATTTTAAGTGTTCTCACCACAAGATGTTGTAAGGATGTGAGGTAATATATATGTTAACTAGTTCAATTTAGTCTTTTCATAATGTTTGCATACCTGGAAACATCATGATGCACATTGTAAATATACCCAATTTCTGTTGATTAAAAAATTAAACAAATAAATGAATGAGTTAGTGAGTGGCTCACTCATGGTCAAGAATAAGACCAAGAAAAAGAAACCTTAGAGGAGAAAGGGGAATGAAAGGAAGGTTCAGTTTGGTAAACCAGAGGAGGTAATAGTCTCAAAGAGGAGAAAAATCAAGTGTTAAATGGCACAGAGTAAGCCAGGCATGCTGGCACATGCCTGTAATCCCAGTACAGGAGGATTACAAGTCCAAGGCCAGCCTCAAAAACTTAGTGAGATGAGATTTAATAAAATTTAATAAAACCCTCCACAATTTAATAAAACCCTCTTTCAAAATAAAATAGGGCTAAGAGCGTGGTTCAAAGGTAGAACACTCCTAGGTTCAATCCTTAGGTTCCCATCAGACATATCCAAAGAACAATTTCCAAAAAAGAGACTGAGATTAAGTTGCCAAGAGTTAATGACTGAATGAGTGAGCATTGATAAATATACCTACTTTAAGATAGACATTTTCTCTGAGGAAAACAGGACTTCACTTATAGGCATCATTCCACTGAAATACTATATAAATGCTACAAATGCTGACTTTGGTAATAAAAGCACCAAGATTTGGGGGAGAGTGAGACCACTTGGGTGCAACTTTAGGCCACTACCTAGAGTTTCCATTTCCAAAGGAGGGCTCTCCCCAGTAGCCATAGAGACTAACTCAAAAGAAAATTACTTCTGTGCGCCTCGATCCTCTACTTTGTCTGATTTGTGGTGAAGGCTCAGCACAGAGGGAAAACGTCAAATAAAACGTTCACCATCTCCATAAAATACCTTCACATTACAAAAGGATAATCCTGCTTCTTTGAACTAGCAAAAAACTGACCTTCCCATGCTCAAAACTGCCTGTAAGAGTCCCAGGACAGGTTGCTCTGACATTCTTTTAACATCATCTCATCATCACAGCCAAAACTAATCACAAGAATATTACCCGTTGACAGGTGCATTTATTCTGTCAATTAAATCAGATGGTTAAATCGAAATGTGCCCCAAATCTCTCTTGTTTGCATTATCCATATTGGCGTTTCTTGGCCGTGGTTCACTGCTGGCTGGAAGTCGTCCAGCCCCCACAGAGTCACTTTGCAATATTGTGCCAGCAAGTTTCCATGCTCTGCGGCAGCCGCTCCGGCGAGGCCAGAACAGCACTCCAGGACTGACCTGGAATGTTAGATTGCTTCACTAAGATTTATTAAAAAATGGAAGGAGTGAGACTTAGATCAATGTTTTTGGAATGGAAGAGGATATATCACCTCGTGGCTAAGCACAGGTGACACGTGGGCAATGAAGCAAAGATGCTAAAGAGCAGCAGTGAAAAAGCCCGAGGAAGGGTAAAACCAGCCGCACACCTCCAGCTTTCAGCCCCTTCCCTCAGACTCTCTTCCACTAAAGTGACTAAAGCAAAGCACTCTAGAATATTATCCTGTTCCAAAGGTCAGACACAAATATACCCATAAGGATCAATGAAACTTGAGATTCCACTGAACCATGCTCCTGTGTTCAGCACCCAGCAAAATCCTCAAACAGGGAGTGAGTTTACACGACATTTTTGGCCACAATAACTATTCACATTGAGAAATATTAAGGGTAGGTCCAGGATTCTGGCCCCTGGTGTACAGGTGAAGTGCCAGGATATTTTGGATCCCATTCTGAAATCTCTTACTTTTCTGAGCCAGTGACACCACCTAAGCATACCTATAAAGATGCCTGCCTTTTGAAGGATGCATTTGAAAAGCAAATGGTGTGCATGTGGAGTATGATTAGAAAACACAAAAATGAAGTGGAAAAGGAGGGGACAAATCTAGGGCATGAACAAGAATTCACATGTTACATTATAGAATCATTGGAGAATGCCATGTCCTTTTCTCAAAGTATATTTGGTCCTAACAAATTTCATTTTGCTTACCATTTACATGAAAGGGCCTAATGTCCTCTTTGAAACGTTTCCGGTTGTCAAATAAACAGACATAGAGTTCTTTTTTAAAGCTTCCATTATCTTGCCTAAACCTCAGAAAAGTCCTCAATACCTGTAAACTACATTTAGTTTCTTTTTTGTCAATGTATGTGATATATCAAGGAAGCTGAGATGATTTTCCACAATGTTTTAGCTAAAGACAGTTACTGATCTCTTTTTACTATTAAAGCATGGCATCACTTTTATCCACTCAACATTCATTGACTCTAATAGTTCAGTCCCCATGAACCACTTAGAGTTTAGATCTAAGGACAGTTTTGTCAATCAAGTAAATACTATTTGGCCAATTTATAAGACAGGTATTCTACTTACTTGAAAGTGGTTATTTCAACATATTTTGAAAATCTGTATTTGAACACTTTCCAAAATACATATCCTGTACCAAAGGGAATTATTTGATCTCCAGTTTAGCTAATTAGCATTTAGGATATGGATTGCACATAATAAAAATATATATTAAGATTGTCAGGAAAAAATAGCTACCACATGTGCACACCAGCCAGTGTGGAGGATTTATCGTTCTGGAGTTCTAAAATGACATAGCCAGTTCAGCAAGACGGAGTGGCTCCCTGCTGAAGGGGGGATGAGAGAGATTCCAACAGGACCAGATGTAGAACACAGCTTAGTCCACATCATAAATAATTATTTTTCAAGGATGCAGCAATGATCAGATGTACCTATTTCCTAAAGTTTGAGATCTAGTTAGTTATTTTTATGTAAAAATGATGTTAAACTGTCTTAGGATATTTTACCAGCCAGGCAAATATAATAGCCAAGTTATGAATATCCAGGCCCAAAGTCAGATGTGAAAGATGCCAGGAGAAAAAAAAAAGAATTTCCTCTACCTTTTCAGGTCTTTGGCTGGACTACAAATTAAGCTGACATAAAACAGATTAACAGAGAAAAAAGATTTAATTACCTATGTACACGTAGGATTCCCACAAAAATATGAGACTCAAAGAAGGACCAGACAAAGTTTATATAATATCCTGAGCTACAGAAAGAAATAGGGCTGTCTGGCAGATGATAAAGACAAATTATGATAAGGTGAGGAAAGAAAAAGTATGGTGAGTAAAGTTTGCCTGGTTATGCAGATAAAATTTATCTCAAGTTTTAAAAGTTATCTAGGTGCAGCTCTTTTTCTAATAAAAATATTTTTACTGATGTACATTTTTATGTGTAAATTTCCTTTGTATAAGGGAAGGTTTTGAGAGCTACTCTTGTGTCACAGTTTCTCAAAATAATCTGCTCAAAATATACCTAAGAAGTATATATTTTGGGGTGGCACATTCTGGTCTCTGACAGTCTTATTTTGGAATGGTATATCCTGAGCACTAGCAGTACCATATCAAAAGATACAATTTACCATAAGCTTTTTGTGTTTCAAGTATTATTTTGCAAAATTATTTAAGTTTTGCAACAAATCATAAAGTACAATTTATTCTACTCACCTAACAGATGAGGAAATGAGCTTAAAATGTTTTAGTAATCTGACCATAATTACCTAGCCCATAAGTAAAGTAGCCAGGATTCAAGTTCAAGTTCTTCTAAACCATTGTCTGAATGCTGAAACTCTACATTCTTCTTATATCCTTAATCATGATTGGTATATATCAATAGAATAAATATCTTGAATTTATTATCAATTGCTCAAAATTTTACATCTTGTTAAGATGTAGAAAAACATAAACCCCTGGTATGAGAAAATGACTCCTGATAATTCAAAAATTCAGACTTTACTAGAAAAAAAGGGAATGAAGTGGGCAGAGAAAGGAAGAGTAGAAGAGAGAGGGTAACGGGCAAATGAGAGAAGAAATCAATGTTAGAGTAAACAGAGACTCATACTTGGCCCTGTAATGATTTTGATCATTTTGTAAGACGGACCTATTTAATTTTTTTTCTTTTTGCCATTAGAGCTTTGATCATTTTTTAAAGATGTGTCACACTCAAATAAAGGAAAAATACCAGTTGGGCATGATGTCAAATCCATTAAAAATTTAGACATTTATAAGTACTTTTAACAAGGTCATTGACTACTAATTTTGAATACTGTTGGGGTCTAAATGTTTGTATGTCCTCAAAAATTCAATATCTTAAAATCTCAGTCTCAAAGATAATATAATTAAGAGGTATAAATATTGGTAGGGGAATAGGTTATAGAATCAGTGTCCTTATAAAGGATGCTCCTCAGTGAAGTTTGTACTTTCCACTTAATTTTGTTCTTAATCTTTGTCCTTTTCACTCTGAGGACCCAGGGAGAAGGTGCCATCTATGAGCCAGAGAACAAGTGCTCACCAGACACAAAATCTACTGGAGCCTTAATCTTGTACATCTCAGTCTCTGGAACTGTGAGAAATAAGTCTCTGCTGTTTATAAGTGACCCAGTTTATGGTACTGTGTTGTAACAATTTGAAAAGACTAAGACAGGTATTCTATCAGCATTTATACTCTATCCTATCACACTTGAATCCTCTCATATGTACATTACAACAGATATAATTAACAGTATATAATATATACTATTACATACACACACAAATATATTTCAGGAAAAAATAAGAAATCTCCAAGTTATAGCAACTTTGAAAGTCAACCAAAACTATATATTGGAGCATCCTTATTTGGGGTATTCCTTATTCTGGGTTCTAAGTCCTGTAGAATCTGCCATGAACATGCTGTAATAATTCCATGTTAGATGTATCTTTATTTTTTTATTTATTTTTTATTGGTGCACTGTATTCATACATCATATTGGAATACAAAGTTTTGTAGACATACATGCACACATTGCCCAGTCAGCCCCCACCCGATCCCCACCCCATTCTCTTCCCATCCTTTCCTCCCATGCTTGGCTTAGTGGTTGACATCTAGTATTATAGCAATTTATCCAAAATTAAAAATGATAATATCACATAACAGTTTCATTTGTCTGATACCAAGCTTTTGAAGACTTAAAGATAACATTTCAATATTTCTTTTTACTTTCTTTCTTACCAGAGAATATTTTTTTCTATTTTTTTCAGGTGAAACTATCATATATTTATATATTTATTTTTCAGAAAAAACTCTATCCTAATATGGAATATGGACTCTAGATATCCAAAA
Organism: Muscardinus avellanarius; assembly: GCF_963383645.1. Lineage (NCBI taxonomy): Eukaryota > Metazoa > Chordata > Mammalia > Rodentia > Gliridae > Muscardinus > Muscardinus avellanarius. The sequence goes on from NC_137801.1 coordinate 53,150,013, forward strand.
GGATCTTGAAAAAGAACAAAGCTAGAAGATATATATTTTCTGATTTCAAACCATATAAAGCTACAATAATTGAAACAGTGTAGTACTATTCTAAAGGCAGATATATAAACCATTGGAGTTAAATAAAAGCCTAGAGCTAAATTCTTCCCTATATTGTCAAGTTATTTTTGACAAGGTTTCCACAAACATTTGGTGGTAGAAATAATAATATTTTAACTAAATATTGTTGAAACATAATAATTACATGGAAAAGAATAAAGTTGGACCCTTACCTAATCCCATACACAAATATTAACTCAAAATAGATAACAGACCTAAATATAAATCTTAAGACTATAAACTTTTAGGAGAAAATCTGGGTCATAAAACCTCACAACATTGAAATTGGCAGTGATTTCTTGGATATGATTTCAATGGCACAGGCAACAGAAGAGTATACAAACTCCCTAAAAAATTAAAAAAAAATTGTATATCCAAAGACAATGTAAACAGAGTTAACAGTTACTAATACAATGAGATAAAATATTTCCAAATGCTATATCTGAAGGTATATTAATATTCCAACTAGAAATCCTAAAAATTAACAACAATAAAGGCAAACAATACCATTTAGAGATAGGTAAAAGACTAACATAAGTAATGAATCTCCACAGATAACCAATCTTAGTTGACTGTTGGATGGAAACTCTTGTTTCTCTGGTTCTGGTGTGTGTTACCTATTTCTTCTTTGTAGTGAATCTCTTTGAGTATTTTCTCTAGTGCTGGTTTTGAAGACAAAAATTCCATCAGTTTCTGTTTGTCATGGAAGCTTCTTATTTCTCCATCTAATTTGATAGAAAGTTTTGCTGGGTAGGAAATTTTTGGCTGGAAGTTGTTTGCTTTCAGAGTTTGGAATAAGTTACTCCAAGCCCTTCTGGCTCTCATGACTTGGTTTGGGAAGTCTGGAGTGATTCTAATTGGCTTGCCTCTGAATGTCACTTGGCCCTTTGTTTTTGTTGCCTTTAAGATTCTCTGCTTGGCTTCCACATTGGTCATTTTGACAATTATGTGGCGTGGGGATCCTTTTCTCTGATCCTGTCTAAAGGGATTTCTATAAGTTTCCTGGATCTGTGTATCAACCTCTTGCTCTATGTTTGGAAAATTTTCTGCTATTACTTCCTTGAAGAGATTGTTGAACCCTTTGGTTTCACCTTCTTTTCCCTCCTCTATTCCAATTATTCTTAGGTTAGCTCTCTTAAAATGGGCCCATATTTCTTCAATATCAGATTCCTGCTGTCGGATATTTTTTCCTAGATTAGAAACTATGCGTTCATTTTTGGAATGATCATCTTCTAAGAGCGAGATTCTGTTCTCCATGTGGTCTAATCGGTTGTTTGTGCTTTGAATTGAGGCCTTTACTTCATTAATTGCATCCTTTATCTCTTTTTGGCTCTCTCTGAGTTCTTTTTGAAGCACCTCTATTATTTCTACAGTTATTTTCCTGCTTTGATCTTCCTGAAATCTCTGAATTTCTGTTTTATCGGGTTCTGATGTTGTGGGGTTGTGGGCATTCATTGTTCCAGTATTATTCCTCTTTCCCATGATTTCGGAAGTTTGTGCCTTCTCTGGGTTCTTCCCTTTGGTCACTATGACTTCACTTAAGGTGCTCTGGATCTCGAGTCTGTAGTATCTCAGACCCCACTACTCCTTTACTGGGTTGTATCACAGAGTCTCCGACCCAGGGAGTCGATAGAGGCTGCTTTAGACTGTGGGGGTGCCAGGTTGCACGTTCTCCTATGGTGTGATATCTCTGCCACCGCCGCTCCCCCACTGGGTCAAGTCCCAGGGAGTACAGTACTGGGATTTCTCCTCTGTGGCCCGCTATTTGACTCACTGTTCTTGATTACGCAGATGTAGCTGTACTGGATTCGGGTGAATTCTCTGCTGCTGCCGCCAGTGGCAATATGGTGCCATGCTACACCCTCAGCCATGAGGCTGGCGTATTTCTTCTTGGTTTTGATTTCCACTCTGAATCCCTGTGGCGTGTGCTGAGCTCAGCCACTGGGAGCTTTAGATTTTACCTGTGGCGAGAAATCCCGCCTGGCTGTTCCGCAGCAGCTCACCTCGGCTTGCTGTAGCCATCCGGTGAATTGCCGCTGACGCCTGCAGTATGGCGCTGCTGCCACGTCCTCGGGCGTGAGGCCGGTTATCTCCTCTGTGGCTCTGAGCTCTGTTCTCAGTCTGCTTTCTCTCTGGAGCCTGGTGATTTTTTTGTTTCTCTGGTGATGGTGTTTTCTGGCTATGAAAGGCGCTGATTTTGTGGTAATGGAGATTGGTTGTTAGCGGGGCTCTTAAGCCCTGCTTTTCTCGGTCGCCATCTTCCCGGAAGTCCTCCTAGATGTATCTTTAATATAATTATCAGAAGCATTCCGCCTCTGCCCTTCCTGGGTCACTCTTGATAAAAATGTGTTCAAGTTCTCTAGGCTGGCCCATTACTTTGCAGCATCTTCTTAGTTTTAAAAACAAAAAAAATCATTTTTTCTTGCTTCATATTTTTTCCTTCTCCAGTGTGGGAAGCCACTAGCCAATTTTTAAACTAATCATAAAAATTGTCATAGTTTCATCATAATAGTGGTACTATGAGCCTATTTTCATGGTCTCGTTGTCAGCCAACACCATCCAATGCTCCACCAGTCTTACACATCTACATCTTCCCTACAGTGTAGAACTTATTTTGTTCCTACCTCTCCCATTAATGTTCCTTACAAAGACCTTCCATAATGACCTCTTTAGGTTAATGACCTTCCATAACTCATTTTATTTTTTTCTAAACAGTCATGGCCATCTGTTTATATCATATATTTTGCATTCAACTGGTTATAACTCAAGGTCTGGAACTGTTCTTTAATTGTTTGCATGTCTCTCCAAAATATAAATCTCTCCATAGAGATCACAAACTGAGAGAACAGACTTTGTTTTGTATTTCTTTCTTATGCTCTAATTCAGTCTCCTAAGAGAAAAAATATATTTAAGCCCTTAAAAATTTACCAAATATGTTCCTAGCATGTTGTGAACACAGTAGTGACCCAAAAATAGTTGGTAAATTTAAATCTCATTCTATCATTTTGCAAGCTTCAATTTTCAAGATTTGGCTTCCTGAATAAATCCACTCTATCTTCTAGTTATTGACCAGTAGAGTAGAAAATTTAATGGAGACCAACAACATCTCATTGGAGTAGCTAATTCTATTGAATTATCCTATATTTATAGTACCTAAACTCTAAAACTTCTACATCCCTACAGATTAAACAGTCACTGAAGAAACTAAAGAAATGTGAGACTGGACCACTTACCATGGACTTCTCTGTTCTGGTTGGCCCTGGTTTAGCCAGGGCTTGTTTTGAAAGTAATTGACATGAGACCTTAGATGCTGGTTTAAATGAGTACATATAAGAGCCTTAACAGTAATCCTTGCCCTTTTAAAGAGGATATCAGTACCATTTTTAAAAATGCAACAGCAAACCTTAAATTTGCACACTGATCAGGCCCATGCTTTGATCAGTTTAATACAAACCCATCCAATCCAAACAAGACTTTTAATCGCAAAGTCAACAAGACATTGCATCAATATTGATGTACATAAGAGAGAAGAGACTCTGGAAAATGGCCAGATCTCTCAGATTCCACCCCACATGAGTATTTTTCTTTGGGTTGAGCCTTGGCACCATTAATTAGTGACTTTGCTTGGAAGTAAATGGATATTAACCATCTGACTTCCATTTGTCAGGAGGTTTGTGATTTGGAGAGAGGGAGAAATAAATTCATTGTAAATTCTGGGCTACCTGTGCTCCCTAGGTGCTTGGCATATGACTAAGCAAATATACTAGCCCAATGGGTCCACCTTTCCAAATGAATAGGCCTGGATCCAGAAAATACAAATCTTATAAGGTTGCCTGGACTGCCAGCTGCCTCAATTTTAGCACAACGATTTAATGTATTTTAAATAAATGTAACATAAGGAAAAAATGCTTTGTACAAATTGGTCATCTGTTGTTTTTCTGGCTGGCACCATGATTTATGTAATATATCAGTAGAACGACATCGCTCTATCTGTCTCTTGGATAACAAAGTACATATGGAAGTTTCTTTATAGTGCTTTAACCCCATGATTACTAGAAAGGTCCTATTGACTATTTCTTATAAAGTAAATTAAAGATGGTATCAAATATTTGAGCATTTTCTTTGCCTGCTCTATTCTCTTCACCCCAGATGCCATCATGCCACAAACTCACAACTATAGCATGATTTTACACAATGCAAACAAAAATCAGCATGCAAGATTTGGGTGACATCTACACTCACTTAAGCTAGCATTAACTGAATTGTCATAATACCCCCAATTAGTCTTTATTAATTTGGTGCTAATATGAAAGCTACACATGCATATTTACTTTCTATTCCTTTCTTTTCCCTTAATAAAAATATAGAAATAATATATTCCTCAGTTTACTGAAGCTTATGCAAAATAAGCAAGTCATGTGTTTTTGGTAGAACACCAATACCATTGATGACATCAACACAATGCACTGGAGCATGAAATAGAATAACCAGCATTAACCTATTTTGAATCAATCTCTCTCTCTCTATCACACACACACACACACACACACACACACACACACACACACAGAGAGGAAATCTTACAAGAACTTGGAATCTTCTCCCCAGAGCAATGTATATTTGCTCTTACATAAAATTTTGCATGAAATTTCAAGAGGTTCACAAGTCAGAAGAACATAACAATAGATTTTGTATGTCTTTCAAAGCAAAAGCATTGTTTTAGCTCTCTAATTAATCCCACAGGAATAACATGGTGGATTTGTGTTGTAGCTTGCTTGTAACAATTGTTTCTGGGATAGTTAGCTTTTCTGGAGCTAATGAGGAAGGAGGTCATGGGATCAATTCATTTAGGGGTCAGTTGGTTGTCATACAAAGAAAAGGCCTTTGCCATATTACTGGCCCACCATCTTGCAAATTTATGCATTTTTCTCACCAACTGAGAGGATGAATGGCTAAGAACAAACCATCACTTCTTCTAGAAATAAAACTCAGAAGTACCTTTCTTTGCTTTGGAGATATCAGTATTTATATAATTATTAGAGGCAGCAATGTAATATTGAAAGAGGATGGTCAAGGGATCAGAACTAAAGTTTGTTATGAACTGGCTGTGTGACTTTAAGCAAGTTCTTTGGTTTCTCTGAGTCTGATTTCTCATTAAATAAAAGGAGACTAGATAGTAAGAAAAGTTTTAACTCAAAAATTTTCATATGAAGGATCATGATACATGGAGGAATAACAACTGCATATTGTAGTAAAACTGAAAATACATGCAAAATAGAAAAACCTCAACAGCAATGTCAAGGTCCCCAGAGTGAAGCATTCTTATTGTTGTAAATGATTATGGGGAAAATTAATTCATAATACAAATGGTATTTACTTTTATGGTTGATCTACATTAATTTGTGTTGATAAATATATATTTGGTAGCTGGGTGTAGTGGCGCATGATTGTAATCCCAGCATTCGAGAGGCCGAGACAGGAAGATTGTGGTTCGTGGACAGCCTCAGCTACTTAGTGAGGCCCTCTGCAACTTAGTGAGACTTGTTTCAAAATAAAGAATAAAAAATAGGGCAGGGGGTGTAGCTCAGAGGTCGAATGCCACTAGGTTCCATCCCAAGACCTGCAATATATATATTTGGTGTTGAAGTCTATGTCCCTTGCTCTTAAGGGAAGAATACACACATCCCATTAGGTTAACAAAGGAGGATATATAATTTTTTAAAAACCTCCTTAGTTCAACAGAAGGGGCCAGAAGAAAACCCTAATTGAAAGCAGTCTCCTATAAGTCAGGAAAATCAGATGGTTTATCTGCATAGGCTGATGAAGTGAAGTCCAGATTAAGGCACATAGTTACTTACCTTTCACTGCTCACGATAAAAACACTTCCTATCTTTAAAACCTCTCTTGATTTTTAACGTGCAACACACCCATTATACACACATATCTTCACACACATAATGGATAGACACTAAGTCATGTTTTATGGGGTTTTTGTAACATAAAAAATACCTTTATTTTCTTATGTTTTATAGCCTGCTAATTTGGCTACAGAGCTAATGCCCATTTAAGGGAATATGTTGTGGGACAACTGTGCAGCAATATTAAGTGAGGAAGCCATATGTTTCTTGGCCCCACCATACTGTCTGTGCTGCCCCTCCCCCTGCAGATTAGCTTTTTCTGCAGAGAGGCCTGCAGCGGGTAGAATGCTTTCTTTACAGGTGTTTTGTGGAGATCATTGCATGTTCTCATAAAGGTTTCTAAGGGGAGTGAAGCTGCGTAAAATATCCAGAAATAGCATTTTGCTTTCTCCTACGATGCAATCCGCAGAGGTCTGCTTCAGACTCTTAATTTATGGTATTATCTTTATATATCATGATAAGTGACTGCCTAGCCCTCAATAGCTGACACAGTGCCCAGAATATTCAGAGCTGTCTGGTTCTGATAGTTTTACAGTTTGTCTTGAAAAGCATTAGAAACAAAATTTCAATAGGGCTAGTTCATCAAAAAGACCACTCCATGTTAAATTCTAAGAAAGTGTACATTTTCTGGTGAAGAGATTAAGAAGCAATGAATTACTAAATATATTGAAAATACAAATCCATTTTTTGAAAATTGTCTTTGTATTCTCTTGTAATTTTTTTGGCACCACCTACAACACAAATAGGTAGAGACACATAATCAAATCAAGAGGGCCTCAACTAAACTAAAGGTTAAATATGGGCACTGACAAACCACTAAACATGTTTCTTTGAACTCAAGAGAGTTCTCTTTCATGGATGAATTTGCTGCCCAAATTATAGTATAGGTGCACATAGCATCAAAGAGAAAATCACACAAGAGAAGGGGTATAAAAACAATACAAGTAGAGAAGCATGAGGTTTATATTTTTATGCTAATGTGCTGGTAAGAAAAGGGTTCCATTTGGGGAGCAATAAAGAAGGGGGTGGGAGAAAAGGCCGTGAGCAAAGCTCAGTGAAAAACACAGAGGCTTTCTATGCAGATGGGGGATTTAAAAGAAGTAAAATGATAACCACATAGTCAAGAGACTAGAAAAGAGACCTTGATGTTTGATAGTTGTAATAACCTGCAGAGTGCTCTAATGGCTCGGGGATCAGGTGCAGAGCTACAGCAATAACGAGAGCTGAATAATTATCTCGGCCGTATCTGTATCGCCAAAGTCCCAGTGTATGAGCTATATAAGAAGGCTTCTGCTGCCTCTCCAAGATTTCCTGAAATGTTAAATCACTGATTTGGGAGCACTTCCAGCATTAGTACTGCCCAGTTAGAAAGAAATAAAGCCCAGAATTCTCCTGTGGCAGTTCTAATGTCTTTGTTAATTATGAATTATGGGTAAACATGCAGACGCACAGAGGTCACGGCTGTCAGCAACAATAGTTTTCAAGAAGGATTTTTACGAGGGTCTTTTTCACTCCAACATAATGTCCATTTTATATACATAAACAGAGCCAGGCATACAAAAAACGGTGTTTGCTTTTTAGAGGAGTTGTGTTTTTTTTTTTCTCTTTTCTCTCCCGCCCCCTCCCCTTGTGTGGAGGCATGTCGCCACAGCCAAAGCAAAGCGGTTCATAACTAGAGTTCTCCTCTGTGGCTGACGACAGCTGCGCCATTCCAAGCATTAGGAAGAGAGAGTCACCAAGGCTGAGGCTAGGTTAATGATCAGACACTGCAAACCACCTCCTTCTTGTTAATAGAGGGAGCGGCCAGTTGGGTAACCTATCAGCAGTGGTCACCTTTCACATACAATGGAGAAACAAAAGCTGCATCCAGTATGCTTGATTAACCTCACTTAAATGGCAATGCTGATCTCAAATCTATCCCAAGAGTGTCTATAAACAGGATTAGAATTATATTGTGTGTGGATGCAGCCCAACAAAAGCAACTGGCACAAAATCATTTTAATTAGGTGGTAGCGGCTGTAACTCATTCAACTTTGGCATTAATTCTTTTGTCCCATCAACGAACTTCTGAGACTTCTTATAAGACAGTGGAAAAAAGGAGATGTTTGATGGATAGTATTCCCTTCCACTCCTTCTGTGCCTCACATGAAGCTTCACACATAATATATTGGCATGTTGACAGCTTAGACCATACAACCAGATCAAATTTGATCAGAATATTCAGAGAATATATGGCAATATTTGTGCACAGCATTTACCAGGTAAATATGTATCAAGAAAAATGGCTTAGCAGATGTGATTATGCTAGGCTTTAAACTGCCAAATAATGTTACCATTAATGCTCTCATTGTAGGTGACTTTGTGCTACAAATTCAGGAACTCTACTAACCTCTGAATGTAGAAAAGTAGAATTCAGGACCAGGCCCTTTCTATTTCTCTTATGAGTCTTTTCCAGGTTTTTGCTCAGAATAGACATTACAGAGAAACTTACTACTCACCTTTCTTGAGAAAGGTCATAACCTGAATTGGCTTTTATGTGAAAGTCAAGCAGGGCTAATCATACCCTAGAACATATAAGAAAAAAATTCATGGTAAAGAAATTTTCCATTCAGTTTTATATAGAACACAGAAATATGATGAAATCAGAGAAATTTTCTGGAAAATATGCAGGTAATCCCACTATCCAGAAGGCTGTTCTACCCATCTCAAGTATTTACCAACAATTTGGTATATTCATCCATACTACTGAGTTATTGGCAAGCCCTTCCACTTAAGAGAGCTCATCTTATTTACACACAAGTCCCTAGTAAAAATAGCACCCAAGATCTAGCTGATCATTGTCAATTTATTTAGAAGGGGACATAGGAAGAAACACAGATGTTGACCAAAGTCCAAGCTCCTTGTCCAACTTGGTATTCCCCTGGCTTATCTGAGACCCACATTTCATTCTGACCTGATAAAGAGAAGGGGCATCTAGAGGCATGGTACTTTCTTTTTCAAGAACTCATAAGCAATTTAGAAAATCAATATGTATTAAGTATGTGACATGGAATATTCATTGTCTTCCCAACTGTTTTATAATCCTAAGATGCCACTCCTCAGTAATTTAGCCTATGAAGCTTCAAGATAACACCTACTCCTAGGCCTACCCCAAAACATAATCATGCAACTGCTTATGCAGTTAACAGATATTTATCATTATTATTAGTCATCATTACATTAATAAAGCGAATCTTCTAGTTAGAATTGGAAAAAGAAATATGTCACTGCATTTAACTGGAAATTACACACATGCAAACACAATAATGTGTGTGTACATATGTATACGTGTGTGTGAGTTTTCTGATATAGAAATTAATGAAATAGGATATCTCACCAAAAATATCTTACAATTCTGAAATAGCTTAGTTAATAATACAGGTTTTTTGGAAGAGTAAGCAAAATCAAGGATGTGGGAAGAAAGAGAAAAATTGAATTCAATGTGAAATTAAAAGAAAGCTAACACACTCTCTCTTATGTCACAGGAGAACTGTGGGTTGGCTTCCTTGAGAAGCCACATGAATGCTAAAGAAGGGTTGCGGAGAGAAAAATCCCAAACTGTGGATAAAATCAGCTACTTCACTAGCCAGTTTTTGAATAGGAACAAAGAAGTTGTCCATAAACCAACTCTCATTTTGTCATTTCTTCATTCTAAGAAACTACACCATATCTCCTAAAAGCAGAATCATTTTTTTCAGTGAGTTCATATTAAAACTTGTATATTTTTAAAAGTTGGTTATGCACCAGATTTCTAGGGTTTGGAGAACTTCTGATGTCAAGAGGGAAAAGACCAGTTTGATCTGGAACTTGGCAATGGCTCTTATGAGGAAGGTGATTAGATCCACTCAAACATCTCCTTGAATCAAGCTTCTATTTTCTCTCTAGCCTCATTTTCACTTTTGCCTTCAAATGTTGCCTGAATCTATTCCAAGTGTCCTTTGCCATGGCAACACCTGCATATGAAGGCCTTGCTCCTCTCCTTGCTGCCAGCCTCACCAGTGATAAAGAGGTAACTAATCTCTGTGTGAGGAGAGGACAATCTCCAGGAGCAATTCGAGTAGGAGGGCGTCCCTGAAGCACCCTCTTCTCACAGGTGTTTAACCTGTTTAGCCATACACCAGGAAAGGGAAAAGCAAACAGACAGTTTCTTTCTCTGTTGTTTGTGTTTCATCAACTCATCTCCCCATGACAGAGTCATTCTCCAAATTTGTATTAACAGCCCCAAGGCCTCAAAGTTACTTCAGTGGCATGGAATAGGGCCCAACGGTAGAGAAGGAGCTCCCTGCTTGCTCTCTCTCCCCTATACTTTCTAGTCCATGAAATCTCAGACCAACTCCAATAATATCACTCAGATTCCAAGGGACAATGGCCAGAGCCCAGGTGTGGAGCCTCCCTGCCTTCCAGGCCTCTGCCAATCATTCTTCATTTCTGAAAAGATTTTTATACAGGAATGCTTTCAGTCAAATGACCTGTGCTTCTTATTTATACCATTTACAAAAATAGAATATTATCTATTTCTGTACTTTTGTTTCCCCCTTTCCATTCAGGTTCTTAAAGTACTTCATGATCCTTGTCTGGGTATTCCATACTTCTTTTCTCTCCCTTCTCCCAGTAGACAAACAGGCACACAAGCATCAAGAATCTGACCAAATGCATTCCTCAAATGAGGCAACACCAAGGGTAGAAAGACCCCTGAAGAACCCTGCCAGAAGCAAAAGTATGGGTTCTAAAGAGAGGAGTGAGGATTAAAGAACTCATTTCAAAGAATTCAATTCAAGCATGGGAGGATCGCCAGTATACTCCTGGGTCTATATCTCTACTGACTGATCCCGAGTTTATTTCTCTTGTGGTATTTATATAGTTTCTTACACCAAAATACAATAATGACAAATGCAAAGTACATACATCAAGGGCAGGTCAATCAATACCCTTGTGCCATCACAAACAACACGAACCTAATCTTCTCTCAGACCTTAATTACTTTGAACCTTCCATGACCCCAAACCTTGTTGACTCTGGGTGAAGGACAGTAAACTGAGCGAAGGACAGTCAGAAGTATTATTTTAGTAAAGATAAGGGGAAAACCTTAATGACTCCCCACAGAATCCCAGCCTCTCTTTTTTGGTTATTATTTTTACAAAACTTTACCTTGACAAGTGAAGGATTCCATAGGTGGCAAGATTGTATTGTTACCTATTGAGATTTGTTGCAAAGTGTTCAGTATGGTTTCAACTACTACGTCAAATTACTCTTTCTTTTACTTTATAAAATTGACATATTATTATCTAATGTGCCATAGGTGGATCTGACTCCTACCCTGATTAAGCCAAGATAATCACAGAGCTTGAGCTTTGGCAGTACCTGAAAATCTAAACACACAGTATAAAACTTCTGCTCAACTGTTCTTTCTGTTTTCACAAAGTTTGTTCTAAAAATATAGAGGCCAGCAACATTATATGTTTTCACCAAATGTCAAATAAAAAATTTTAAGAGGATGCTTTGTTTTGGAAACTTCTAGGATAAAAAGTAAAGAAATTAGTAGTGGAGAGCTGGCTATTCATCTCATGAATAATCTCAATGGACCAAAGAATGTTCCCAAGAGCAACTAGTCCTCTCCAGCCCCAGCGTGCTCATAACCAGTTTGACCACCAGCTTGTGTGTGTGCGGTACTGGGGATGGAACCCAGGGGCATTCTATCTTCAAGCTACACCCCCAGATCATTTTTTTTTAAAAACAGACTCTCATTAAGTTGCAGAGGGCCTTGAACCTGCAACACTCCTGTCTCAGCTTCCCAAGTATTTGGATTACAGGTCTGTGCCACTGTGTCTGACCCTTCTACAGGTATATGCCACTGTGCCTGACCCTTCTCTCAGCTTCTTGAAGAATAAATTCCCTTGTTAGTTGTTGGGATCATTTTCTGTTCCTCAGAATTTGTACTCAGTTGTGAAGTTTTAAGAATTCATGATTCAGTCCTAACCACTAGTTCTTTAGTTGTGCCTTCTACATTTCTTACAAATCCATCTTCTCTTCTCCAGCCCCATGGGCCCCTTACATAAGTCCTTCTTTGTAATTACATATAAATTATGCTAGAAGTTGAGTTACTTAAGGACAAATATTTTTGCCTGTTTTCTTCATTAGTGTAGCCCAAACATCAAGAAGTGTTCAGCATATAGTAGGCACACACATAAAATAGGTCAAATAAAATAATAAATTAACAGAATTTTATAAATGAGTGAACAGACAAGTTCAGTATCCTTAAAACAACTACCAGTCCTCAGCCTCACATCCTTCTTATCTCATCTCCACATCAGGACCAGAATGCAACATCTAACACATACATATAATCTAATCCATTTCTCAGTAACTCTTTATCTACTATGAATTAAAATTTACACCCAGAAAAGAGGCTTTTCAGGCTCTCTTTCCCATTTTCAGACTTTTTATATTCCTCCCATACCCAGCATGGATGCTCAGCCACATTCATGTTCTTAAACAAATCATTCTCTTTGACACTTGCTCGAATGCTAGTGCTGCTTTCCCTGCTCTGATACCTTGCATATCTCTCTACCTGTCATCCTCAGCCTCTATTTCAGCACTCATGTTAATATTCCCTTTTCTGAGATTCCTTGGCAATTTCATGTTCCTATTCTGTGTTCCTACAGCTATGTGATTGTATGGCTATTTTTCCCAGTAGATTATAACTTTTATTTCACTTTGGTGTAATCCACACCTAGCTTAAAGTATAGCAAAGAGATGTTCAATTAATCAAGAAAGTATTAAATGAGCTCTTGTCACTACCATAGAAAACTCAATGAACTCAGAACTAGGAATTATTTTTGAAATTCTCCATCTTAACCTCTAGCCCCTGCCTGCCACTTCTCAGCTTTGGCCCCTGGGGAAAATTACCAAAGAATCTGTCACTGCTTCCGTTTCCTCATTTCTAGAATGGGGATGACAATAGTACTTCTCACAGAAAGCTATTCTGAGTACCAGATGGATTAATACACATGTATTGCTTTAAAAAGTTCATGGTTCAAAGTAATCTCTCCATAAATGCTTATTACTTGGGACGAGGAATTAGAAGAGTTAAGACCCAGTACCTCATATAATTAGTTAAATATTAAACTATCTGCTTTAGGTCACACTAAAGAAGGGTAAAAGCAAGATTATAATGAAAACTTCTAAACTTCTCATGCACAGTATGACCATAATAATCATATGATGCTACTTCCTAAATTATGGAATAACTATGAGTTTCTAGATTATGAGAAACCATATATGAAATAAAGATATAAACATATTCCATGTTGAAGCCCATTTACATTTTAAATTTTAAATTTTAGGTTGCCATTTTATATATTTATTCCAGGTATGTTAAGTACAAAAATGAAAATTTTATATAACTAGTTTGAAATATACAAGTTCCAGTTCTTTCCCACAATCAGTGGATCATTATATATACCACACTTAGGAGAGGAATAGTATTTTTATATAGAATTATAGTTTGATTTTTGTACATCTAATTCTTCTAGATTGTGATCTAGTTGAAGACAAGAAAATAGATTTGGGTAAGATTTAGAAATTTTTGTATTTAGATACAATTGCCTAAAACTCTGCTGGGTACTTAATAAATACACATTCAAGATGGAACATAAGAAAGGGTAGGAGTGTTAGTCTTTATGAAAATTTGATTTGATTCAAAAAGCTCAGTTGAAATATAAATTCGGGTCTCTATATTTCCCAGAAAATCAACTAGAGTCACTTCATTTACAGTTATATAAAAGATGCCAAAGAGAATACGTGCCAATCTCTATGTCTTCAGAAAATCTACGAATGGAAACTCCTTTCTGAGATATTTGCTTGATAGGATTTTTGATTGGTTTTAAATATAACATATCTAAAGTGGGGGTTTGAAAATTTTGTGAATGTTGCTTTATGCAAGCAAGCAAACCACTGTCCAAAGTGATCAGTTCTTGAATTTAAAATTTAACCTATGAGATGTCAGCCATGTAGAAAAACCATAGATAATTACCTGAAACACATCTAGTAACAACTAATATTTGCCTTGTTGGAAAATACTTGGACCCACCATTTTAGCTACCCTTATACTGATGGATTAAACCTACAGTAAGTATAAGATTTCCTTCATAAATAGACAAGGACTAGAAAGCCTTTAAGCACAAGCCACAATTCCTTTAAGTTTCTATAGCCTAGGTTTCCACCCAGCTGTCTAGTTCTGAAAGTTAAATGTTCAAACCTGGAGCTCTGGTTCAGTAATTGCTTAATTTTTCTTTGTACTGCCTCTTCATTGATGTAAAATGGAGAATTTTGCTTTAAAAAATAAATACTTCTTTTTTCTTATAGTCTTTTTTTAACTGTAATTATTTTTGTGTCAGAAATATAATTGTACTCCATATTGAAAGCTAACCCAGTGGGAAAATAATTTTGCACAATTACAGAGAGTTTTAATAAAAGACTGATAAGTAAAGTTTTGAATTTTTAATGCATTCTGCAGGCGGTTGAGTGCCTTTTGCCATCTCTGTCACTTATCATTAAAGCTGTGTGAAAGGGAGGCCTACCTGTTATATTTGACGTGATTGGCAAAAGTGTACCCTGACAAACACAAGTGAAACAGACAAAAGTCAAAATGAAAGAAAAATTAAAAACAGTCACAGTTTCATAGCTAATTTAATGTTAATGCCTCCCCTTTACCCACAAAAAAAATTTCTTTGTATTTAATATTCTGTTCTTACCTAGTTATTAGCCTACCATTGTGAGTGTTAAATTCCTGTATAGCATACAGCAATAATTCATTTCTATAAAAGCACATCCCATTTCCAGGGCATGCTTTTTGGCTTAATTTGAAAAAATTACCCTTGTTTGACATAGAAAACACTTTTAAACATGCATAACCTACACATTTATGTGCAAGCTAAATCCAAAGAGTGTAATCTATCTAAGCTTTCTATGATGAGAAAGCTTAGATAGATCCATCATGAGAAGCATCCTGCAAGCCACGCCGAATTTGCTTCAAGGCTATAGTGTGAAGCCTTCCTACTGTTATATCGCTCTAATGTTTGTTTGTTTATTTATTTACCCTGATTTTGCCAGATCCTAAACAACCTGCCCAAGTCCTTTGCGATTCCTTTAGCTTTGTGTCAAATCAGCATCACCTGCCTGGGTTCTGTTGCGCTATCCCCAGACTATGAGGACTTAGGACTCTGGATTTAGCTCCCCTGCCCTCTTCAAACTGGCACAGCCAATCTTGTGGCAAACATCAAACTGTCACTTGGTTTCATGTGACTGCTGCCTAATAAGTTTATTTTGGATCAGACTGATTTTCCAGCATATGCTCAAGATAGAATCTTCAAATGATGCAAAGTGAGATTTTCAAATTATGATCCTGAGCAATTTTTTTCCCTCTCATCCACTTACATGTAATCTAAAAATAAATACCCAAGCTCCACCAGGATGTGACAACTTCAGCAAACAAAATTGAAAATAGCTGCCTTACAATTGTCTCTCCCTCTAAACGAAACAGGGGAAAATATACCTTTAGAGAAAAATACGGCTCCTGTTAAGGAACAGACGAGCTACTCACAGCAGGTTTGTGAAAAGAGGCACAAGGACATAAACAGCCCAGGATGGGTATCAAGCAAGAAAAAAAAAAAAAAAAAAACAGCCAGCAATCACTGTGCTGAATCCCGGAAGGGGCGCGGGGAAGTGGTCACAGGTGATTGTCATGTGTGATAATTATTATTACTGTACACCTGCTCCTCCGCACTAATTAACTTTGGATATGCAAATCAATCCTATTGCATCATGCCCCTGCTCTCCTCCCCTACAGATAAGAAGATGTTGAGCTGCTGGATTTAATTAGGATAATGAACGCCAGGCCCACGGTGGCTTGGCAGGGGAGGTGGGGGGGAAGCTGTGACTGACCTTTTCTCCCAAAACGTTGACATTTTCTAAGGCTTCTGAGCACTGGAAGTCACCTCCATGGCTGGGACATTGATAGGAGCGGATTGATGAGGTGTCATTAGAGGAGAGACGCCGTGGCCCCAGCGTTTGCTGGGAGAATACAGCAGGTGTTCTGACAAGGACACACGCCATCACTGTTATTTGCCAAACAATTCTCTAGATTCACGAAAGTCAAGCATGCCAGCATTTCTTTATAAAAGAAAACAAGGCTGTTTTTCATAGCCACCCAGAGGAGAGGTCATCGCTAAATTGCATTTCTGAATTACTTCTCATTTCACATCCATATATTAAAAAGGTTTCTATGATTCCTCTCCCCTCATACCCTCCTTTCCTTTGCACTCTCAAGTCTTCCCCCAACACAGCATACTACCCACGGTCCTAGTGGCAGGAAGACAGAAGGTATAACATGGCCTACCAGTAAGTTACAAAGGGTTAACTTTGCTCCTATTAATCCCTATAATTCCATTCATTCCTGTGACATAGGTAATGCAAGAACTTCTGTGACTAAATGCAAAGAGGGAGCAGAACACCATCTTCTTGTTTGGATATCTGGCCTACTTGTTTATCAAAAATTGTTTTCAATTACATGTATATGTACATATATACATTGATATGTCTTATTTGAATTTCAAATTCAAAGACATTCATACAAAATAATACTGTGGAACATAGACTGCAATGTGATTCTGTTTCTCTCTCTTCCTGATCGTTTATACTCAGCTTTAACTTTTTAGCCATCTGTGTGCTGAGCCTTTCCTATCTTTGCCATGCTGACACTGGAGTTTTATGTAGTAATAAAATAGTACCATATAAATTTCTCTTTTCTCCCTACTCTTTTTTTCATGTACTAAATTATAATAGAATAACTTTAGGACACTAGCCAATTTCAAAAAGATGAAATAAAGCCCCTTGGTGCATCAGAAAAAAAAATCAAGCTGATAAGAACCCAAAAAGGAGGCAGTGCTAGAGTTTCATTTCTAAAGTAAAGCAGAAAGACTCAGAAATTATGTAATTATTTAAGGAAAGAATGGGAGTGATTCCTTTTACCTCTAAGCAAATTTTTGTGGTAGCTTATTTTTCTTTTTTCTCTTTTTTATCCAAGACCTACTTTTTCTTTTTCTCAGAAAGACTTCCTTAATAATATAGTATAATTATCACACAAACTATAATTCATTCAAATTATATCACATGGAAAGACAGGCGTTTTACTTAATGTTTTTTTTTTCTAGTATTTAAAAAAGTCAGGTAGTTAAGCCTAGAACTCTAAGATAGTGTAAAATCTAATCATCTAACATAAAGAAAAAAAATTAGTCCAAGGAGAACTGCTTTCTCCTTTTGTAGCCTAGGTGTTACAAAATGTTGGAATTAAGGGCTTATCTCTTATAACAAGCTAGCTACTCGAACGCTATTATTTGCAGCTGGTTGCAATTGTCCTTTTTCTGATCATGTGCTGTTCCTAATGAGGTTTCAGCATATACTAACTGTTTTAGTTAGCTTTTCTGTCACTGTGACCAAAACTCCTGAAAAACACTACTTGCCAGAGGAAAGGTTTATTTGGGATCACAGTTTCAGAGATTCATTCCATAATTGGTGAGCTCCAAAGCAGAAACCATGGTGGTCCCCCTAGGTGCGTTGAGAAAAAAAGCCACTCTCCATCAGGGGACCAGGAGAAGAGGGCAAGGACAGGGAGGGATAAAACAGTCCTCATGGCCATTCCCCAGCAACCCACTTCCTCCAGCCATGCCCCACCTCTGAACTTCCAGCATGAGGAATCATGCTGTTAATGCATGAGTCTGAGGAATAATATTCTAAACCCCAACTAGAATGCTAACACTCAACATTTGATAATGTACAGCTTTAGAGACTCCGCTAATAGACTATTAACAGGGAGCATGATGTGCCCTAAAAAAAGGGGGATAAAATTCCAAATTTGCTTGTGTGTGCATGTGTATGTTTTCTTTTTCTGGATCAATAATCTGACCATGTACTAATAAGTCACCGTATTACTTCAACTACCTCTCTGGTTAGCTTGTGAGTCCTTGTTCCTTTCTGCCAAGCATTTCATTTCAACTCTCTACCTTTGGTCAGAAAACTCCCATAGCTATACCTAGAACCATTTTGAGTAGTATTGACTTGCCACTCCACCCCCATACTTAATTTTCTTCAAAAGCCAGTGCAGTGGAGTTCATTAAGAATATTCTTAAGTATATTGGCATTTTTATTGTAATACTTATTTGCTCTCAGTCTCAGCACTAAAGAGTTAAACCTAATGAATCTAGAACTTAGATTCAGCATTTTGGGGGAAACAGGGTCTTATTGTGGAGAAGAGCAGAGAAGTTTAAGGGTCCCTAAAGAGCTTCATGCTCCTCCAGACCCTGACTCCCTAGAGCAGCAGTCTCTATTATTTCATGGATATGCATAGTCAGTATTAAAGGAATAGAAGCTCACCACCATCTCATTCTCACTTTAGACAGTCATGATAGAGGTCCACATCCAAAGAGATCTAGTTAGATCAGAACTGACAGAATTGGGACTCAAAAGTCTTACTCCCAAGTGGTGACATTAATTTGGAACATTTGCTTCAATTCCTGACTGCCAAGTTTCTCCTCAGATCTCGCTCACTGGTCATGTATCCTGTGTCCAGTGCTTTCTTGACCTCTCTCAACTTCAGGTCCCTCATTTCACTTACAAAATGAGGATCAAAATAGCACCACACAAAATTTTGGTGAAGAAAAATGACGTGATGTACATGTGGCTGGTAGTTAATGAGTTCTTAAATGTCAGACCATGTTTTACGTATGTGCAATTTCTCAGAGCTGCTTACCTAGTATATATCTCATCAGTGATATCAGTAAAAATACCCAGTGAATTGTGATTATTTTTAAGTTATTGCTTCTAAAAATTTTATCACCTCTCTTTGGACACAGTGCTTTGTTATATTTCAGTTGGAATGGGAGAAATATACATGAGCATCATTTCTTTTTCTTATATAAGAGATCATAATAGCTGGGAAGTTGGATGCAAACAGAAAAATAAAGACTAGATCCCTGTGGTCTTTGCACATGCATTTTGTCTGAATGTAAGAGCATATATTATGAGTTCTTCAGTTTGAGTATGGCACTTCCGAACTATGTGATAGCAATCCATGGATATTCTAAACACTTTCTGCACACTAAGGTCAGAAATGTAACCCCTCAATTATTTGCTTTGTTTTTATTTTCACTATTTAATAAAAAAGAAACATGAATTTCAGACTCATTTTAAGCTATGAACATCTGACTGATTTCAGAGCTTGCATGTCCTAAATCTACCACAGGTTAATAAAATCTTGCATAATTTTGTGGTAAGGACAGCATGGATAACTTAAGGTCTAAATGACCCTGACCTTCATTCTGGCTAGTTCTGAGCCCTATGTGACCTCTTGTGAACTCATTTGCCTTGCTGAGTTTTAATTTGTTTCTCTTTGAAATAAGTTAGACTAGATGAGGACTTCCCAGTCTTTCATTTTTCTACCAGTCATCAAGGATTGTTTTTCTTTTTGCAGTACTGAGGATTGAACTCAGGAGCATTCTACCTTTGAGCTACACCCCCAGGCCTATTTTTATTCTTTATTTTGAAACAAGTCTTACTAAGTTGTGGAGGGCCCCATTAAGTAGCTGAGGCTATTAGCAAACCTGCGATCCTCCTATCTCATCCTCCCAAGTACTGGGATTACAAGCGTGTACCACTCTGCCCGGCTTTTACCGAGAAATTTTTATTAAAAAAAAAAAAAAGATGCTGATCAGTGGGTCCAAGGGAGGACCAGAGACACTGCATTTCCAAAAATCTCGCAGATGATGCCAATGCTGCTGCCCCACGGGCTAAACTTTGAGTAGCAATTATTGGATAGATTCTTGGACAACTCCTAGGTAGTTGGAGGTTTCTATTTGTTGTCCATGAAAAAGTATGTCATAATGACCCCCAAACAGGGATCAAGCACAATCACTAGTGTGAGTGTGACACTACAATTAACAAAGTGCTTTTAGGTCCATTAAGTGAACATAGCATTTCCTTTTCTTTTTTCCAGTACTGGGGAAGGAACCCAGGGGCATTCTATCTCCAAGCTATACCCCGAGCCCTATTTTTTTTATTCTTTATTTTGAAACAGGGTCTCACTGAATTTCAAGGGCCTCACTAAGTAGGAGCTGAGGCTGTCTTTGAACCACCATCCTCCTGTCTCAGCCTCCCAAATGCTGGGATTACAAACGTGCACCACCATGCCTGACAACATAGCATTTCTGAGAGTAACCAAACTCAGAATCACTGCTTCAGAATCATACAATCACGTCATCAATATGTGGCAAAGCCCAGGGTCAAACATAATTCCCATTTCCAGCTAGCTGTGCTGAAACAGCACTATTAGTTCCATGGTCACTTTTGCATTCAACAGACCCCAAATGCATGAAAGCCAAATATTTCACAC
Organism: Muscardinus avellanarius; assembly: GCF_963383645.1. Lineage (NCBI taxonomy): Eukaryota > Metazoa > Chordata > Mammalia > Rodentia > Gliridae > Muscardinus > Muscardinus avellanarius. The sequence continues at coordinate 53,170,512 of NC_137801.1, forward strand.
CTTAATCTATTTTTATACATGGCCATACACTTATGTATTTATTATAGATTACCTAAATATTAATAAAATCTAACGTTTACCTGTCAGAGCTGAGTCAAGACTTGTATTTTCTTTTGCATTTTTAAGTAATTTTTCAGCTGCCTCGTATTCATCAAGTTAGGAACAGTCTCTCAGGCCAGCATGTGCATTTCCAGTCTCAAATGCTACAGTATATGAGTTCTAGATCTTAAAGGCCAAAAAGCATCTATTTGACTAAAGAGCTATAAGGCAGCCATAAAAATTATGGATCACAGAAATAAGCAATTAGTGTTATCTTCAATTGCTTTATTGGCAGTATTCACTCGTTAGAATAGAGGCAGCCGTAAAACAGATTGCAACATACTGTATAACAGCATATGGGATTTTACATTATAATGTTATTCTCTGCCAAAAAGTCATATTTTCATTTGAATGCATGGAACAGATTATCACAGGGTTTCCAGCATTAGAAGTGGATGACCCTCACTCTTTATGTAGTCATTGTTAAGAGGCAATTCCTGAAGTTAGAAAGTAAATTAAAATAAATGTAATTGTGAATAGGGCTGGGTTACATGCTAGCATTTTGGGCCTTTGGAGACTGGGCATGGCGTAGAGATATAGCAGATAATAAAGTCAATCTCTAATGTGGTGGAGAGAGGGAAAGTGGAAGGTTTGCCAATCTTCCAAACCAGCTGGCATCAATTCCGGAGGAAGCTGCTCACCCGCCCATCTCATCACAGCTCAAGTGCCACAAAGGGCAATACTAGCAGAAGGGATAGGAATAAAACAATGGGGATAACTAATATAGCAAAGAGCAGTGTTTAACTTTGGGAGAGGTCTTCTTGACATCCACTCTGCCATTTTTGTAGAATGCATATGTGTGAACATGTTTGTGTATTGCAGATAATGTATATATAGACCTCCAAATATACATACCCTATGGTACAATTCATCAGGCAAGACTCTCAGGAACCAGCCAAGGAACTAAAGTTCAAATTTCTCTCCATCCTTTCACACGTTTTACAAGTGTCGATATGGTACACCTGGAGAGGGAGCTAAATGCTCATTCTCCTGTTTCAACAGTTCAAGTTGGAAAAAGTAAAGTATCTCACAGGTTCTCTTTCCAAGATCAGATTGTGATGTAGCAAATGAAAGCCTTTGAAAAGCAAGATTGCTGAAAAGGAAGCTTATATGGTTTCAAATTAGAAGTCATATTATTGCACTCACAGTTGATCAAATAAATTTTAATTACCAAATGTATTTGTTACTTCACACATATTTGCAATATATTTCAAATGTTTTTCAGATGATGGATAAAACACACTTGTAGGACAAAAAAAAATCTCCTTTTATAGGACTTTGGATACAAGGAGCTAGAGGCATATATAGTAGTTTACCAGAACAAAGGAATATGTTTGGATTAGTTTCTATGTGTTTCTCACTATTTATTCAGAACTAGTAAATTCCAAATAATTTGATAAAGTCTTCAGAGTCTATGCCCAATGAGCTTGTGTTAAAAATGGACTCGAATCCTAAGTAATGTTTCAATTAATTGGTGCATTACTTAAGTAATTTTTCTAGTTTTAGTTTTATAAGAATCATAAAATTATTTTTTAAATTATGAAAATCTTTTGGAAAAGGATTATCATAAATGCTTATAAAGATAATGACAATACAAAAATATAACTGAGTTGTTCCTTTCTCTAGCCTTCAGTATGTCTTCAATTTCCACAATACTTATATTCAAGAATCTTTCCTCTTCTTCATAAAAAGATTTGGTAAAAGGAATAATTAAAATAAAAATGCAAGCATTTTGAAATTTAATCCTGCTTGGGCTGGTTACCAGTCTCAGTGGCTTTTTTGTATTAGTATATTGTTTAAATTCTGCTTCATTGTCATGTATTTATTTCCTAAGTTACATAATGAACACAATGTCTGCAACTTCCTTCTAAATTGTGCTTGAAAAAATTTAAAGCATTTCTTAAGTATTTATAGTAATTTCTCATGAATGATACCTTTTCCTGTTTTTAGGGTAGCAAAAACTCAGTTTTGCAGAAGCCAAACAAGAGCCTCCCCATGCCCCCCATCTTAAACACACAAACTGAAAATGGGAACCAATACAGTGGCTGATTTATCATTTGAGAAAATGCCTGCCAAAAGGTTGATGGTGTCCCACTCATATATGACATACTGTGAAACAGCTGCTTTTGCGTTCCCAACTATTTTTATCCTCAATGGCTAACCAGTTTTCTTAACTTGGCAATCCTAAGGCCCAGTCCTGGCTTTTGAGGCAATCCAATTATGATAGAAATACAGACAGGCAAGTTGTTCCTTGGGTTTATAAGATAACAAAGTCAAGGGACTACATATTTTCAAATGTCAGTGTGTGTGTGTGTGTGTGTGTGTGTGTGTGAGAGAGAGAGAGAGAGAGAGAGAGAGAGAGAGAGAGAGAGAGAGAGAAAGGAGAAAGAGAGAGAGATAGACATGTGTGTTTTACCAGAAGGTCTCAGTGAGTCAGACAACAGTGATACCCAAAGCTAACAGAGAAATGTTTTTTACATATTTATGTTGCCATGTAGTAATGTTACTTAATTCAGCATTGTTCTGAACAAAAAAACAATGAATAATATCTTGCTCTCTAATAGCTAGTTTTTGTTCTATCCTTGCAATAATGTGTTTAAGGAAAAAAAACACAAGCATCTCAAATAGCCTCTGCTTTGCTGCAAAAATAGACTGTGATGACAGTAACTCTTCCAATCAATTATGCAGCATGGTTTTAAGTGAGGAAAATTTTCAACATACGTATCGCTTCAAAATATATACTGCATATATCTGTATGTATAAACTGCGTAAATTTTGAAAGGCTACGAAGCATATATTTTGCCACACCAAAGCTCTCACTGTTAAATTGATTGCAGCAAAACTATAATTTCTTTTGCTGAAACATCCAAGCAATATGAATCTTACTGGATTATTTCGACTCTGTGCTGTGTGTATACATCTATATGTGTGTGGGTATAAACAGGGCTTCTACGAATTCTCTTCAGTAGGCTCACCAGCAACTACTCTTCTCTAAAATATTGCCCTGAAATTCTTCCCTGTAAAAGAAATGATAGTAAGCAAACATACTTCAAATCTCACAGTCTTCACACGTGAACTCTGAACTTGTTCCACCTAGAAAGTCACTTGATATTGTTCACACCTTTTAGATACATTTAGGTTCACTAATCGTCTTGTATAAGAGCATCCTTTTAAAAGAATGATCTGCCACATTAGCCACAGCAATGTAACTTGGACGTATTCGTGTGTGTGTGTGTGTGTGTGTGTGTGTATACATTTCGTATATATTTTTTGGCTGAAATTGGAAATGAGTCTGTGAGATGAAAGAACTGATCTGTCAGAGAGCAACAGATTGCCGCTATAGACTGCCAACAAGCCACAAGCAACAGTAAGTAATGACTAATTGTAGCAGGAACGAAGGAACGATAGGTGGAGATTATTTCAGAGAAAGGGTAACTGAAGAAAAATGATCTTTCCCCAAATGAAATCAAACATTCTTCTGGTTTGATCTTTGTTATTGTTAAATCAAATAGCAAGCACAGCACCTTCATTCTTCTCAGTGGTTCCTACTGATGCTCATCAGCTTGAAAATTTCTGAGATATGCAGATGCCCCATCATAGACTATTTATCCCTTTATTGTCTGTACTATCCCTTTACTGCTGCTGATACTATTGTATGAGGCATTTTGGAGGTTTCTTGATGAATTCTTATCTTAATACAATCTTTGGAGAAGCACAGCCTAAGAGAGAAAAATCTTAACCATATCTTCTAGTTTTTGATAATGAACACACAACACATCATCTTAAAAAGGAGGAATATTTTTATGAAGATTTACATGGTCCAGGAAGCATCATGGAAAAAAACAACCATATCCATCTCATTTATTGATTAAAACATTGCAATTTTTAATTACCTATTCAATCTTATTTCCTTGTGTTTTCAAAAATACTTTTTCCTAATTATCAACATATATAAATTTATTTAGAACTGAAAGTTAACCTTCTAAAAGTTTAATCTATAAAATTATTCAGAGTTTGAAGTTATTAAAGAAATTAAACTCTCTACTAAGGTATAAATACTTTGGAGAGTTTCCTTAAGTTTTGCTTCAATACAGTGAAATTCAACAAGATCTGTGTGGTAAGAACAATGATTCCATGGCTCCCTGTAATTATAAAAATTAACAGCATATTTTATGCATAAAATAATTGTGTAAGATATCATGTATATTATCTAAATTTACATATGTAACTTTAATTTGTATAATATATCCCATGTATTTATTCTAAATTTAAAATAATAATTGCCTTACCTGGATGATGTAGACTATTAACCCAATCTTTGGGTAATACAATTCACTGTTTCTCACTAATATTTCAATAACTAAATTCTTTATTTTCTACAAATATATTTGAACATCAAAATCCATGTCTATTTAATATTTACATCAGACAATTTGTATTTCCCCATTATTCACAGAAAAAATTAATAAATGATAGGAGGTAGGGACTGCCCTTCTTTCTTAGACATTGATAGATGTCCCCCAAACTAATTTCTCAATAAACTCCACTCTTTCTCTGCTGGAAAAGAAAGGAGCAGTTCCAGGATGTCAATTTCAAAAATTAGCCATTAAAGCAGAAACATGAACATAAAAATTATTTACAGAAATAAGTTTCAGAACCAAATTAAATAGGAGGATGAATAATAATGGTGGATAGTGAACACTGAAGCCATGTATAAGAGGAAGGGAAAGAAGCTAAAAGCAAATGAGATGGCATGAAGCAACAGGGACTTGGTGAGAGAGAACAGGAATCATAATAAAAGGAAAAATTTAAAACCTTAACAAAGAGAGGTAAACCCTTATCAGAAACTCATAAAGCACAAATAGAAAATCAGAGTTATTCTCAGCATAATAAATTCTCTCTATTTTGCCAAAGGTTCAGGTTCTTCAATACTAATAAGTAGTCTACCATTAATCCCAGCTCATAGGAACATAGGTTTGGAATGTCTCATCTGTTTCTGAGGACTGTGTACTTATAACTGATATGCACCAACACACTTCTTTTGTTTCCAATAATCAGGATATTTTAAACAACAACAATATATCAACATCTAGATAATTGAAAGTCTGCTAAAGCTATTTATTTTTCTCATAAAACTGTTTGAACTCCCAAAGATGAGCTGCAGACAGCATTGTGGTCTAGGTTTCAACACAGGTGCATCAATCTCCCATTACCACTCTTCTCTTTTACATCCAAACATGACACAAAGGCCTAGCCACTCGACAGTGGTAATCCTCTCTGGCCAGAATTTATAATACAGGTGATGACAGAGATACTGTGATCAGGAAATGCTAGTACAAAAAGCCAAAGTCAGTGCCACAGACAGGGCCAAGCTCCCTGGGTAAGAAAGAATCACTGCCTGATGAAATTCCACCTCAAGTGGATTCGTTCACTCAACTGTCTCTTTATTCAATAAATATTTATTCAAATTTTATTTATTGAATACGTACCTGCCATGTTTCAACTTCTATACAGTCCTACAGCCTTGGTGTCTTAACATCATAATTGCACACATAATGGTGAAAAAAATAACAATAATAATTAGGAAACTTGTATTCCCACCTCTTTACTCCATGTATGACTATGCCAGACCTCTGATGCAGGCCGTGTACATAAGTTTTTGTATATTTAATTCCATGTGGATCTCATTGCTTATACATAGCTACTTTGCTGATAGACTATAACATGTGGGCTTACACAAGTCATTACTCTTTTAAAAATACACCTAGAAGCTGAGTGTTGCGGTACACACTTGTAATCCCAGTACTTGGGAGGCTGAGACAGGAGGATTTCGAAGCTACTTAATGACACTCTCAGCAACTTAGTTAGACCCTGTTTCCAAATAAAGTATAAAATAGGTCTGGGAGTATAGCCTGGAGGTAGAAATCCCCTGGGTTCCATCCCCAGTACACACACACACACACACACACACACACACACACACACACATAAATAAACCTGGATATGTTTCAACTTAATGTGAATATACAACCACTGAATCCTGCCACCAAAACAAAGGCTAATGTTAAACATTAGAATATTAGAGGTAGATGGAGTAAAGACCTGCATAAAGTGAAGTGAGAAATAGAAAATGAGATATGACATCCCCTTCCTCATAACTATGTCCAGGGTTATTTTATCTTGGGCTATTGGATACATAAATTAAAACATTTCAGATCTGAGTGAGTTCATTGCTCCTTTTGTCTTTCCCATATTGAAAACTGAGGTTTCCCACCACCTTATTCTGTAATTTGATATCTAATCTTTTTGAGTCATGGTTTTACAGACATCAATCAAAATAGTTTCATTTTATTTTCTCCAAACAACTCTAATAGCATTACTAAGATGCATGCCCAAATTAAGTAGTCTTCTTTTTTTCTTTTTTTATGGTATCTGGGATGGAACCCAGGGGGCATTGTACCTCTGAGCTACATCTCCAGCCCTACTTTTTAGTCTTTTTTTATTTTTTAAAAAGGGTGTCACTGAGTTGCAAAGGGCTTCCCTAAGTAGCTGCGGCTGTCTGTGAATCGTGACAGTTGTGTCTCCACCACCAGAATGCTGGGATTACAAGCGTGTGCCATGAGGCCTGGCTTGTGTAGTCTTCTGAATGTGAAATGTTCCATGTTCTCTATGTTCTTTATAATTATTTAAAGGTATTTTAATTAGAACTGTATATTCTATTCTATACTGACATAAAATCCTACATATAAGTATTTAGCATATAAGCCTATATTACATTAAAACACTAGTCAGACCTACACCTGCCAAAAATTACTTTCCCTTTAAAATAAAGCAATTTCAAGAGTCTTAGCAACATTATTGTTCTCATGTATTTAAGTAAATAACTAATGAGCACAATTTGTGGCAGATTTTATTAATAAACTCCAAAATAACAGGTACTTAGCAAAAAGCTGACTATATTAATTATGTGGTATAAAATTAAAATTAGTATTTTAGCTTTTTGTTTTCTAGTGATCTTGTTTATAAATCCTAAATAGTTGAATAAATTATTGTAAAAATAATGTCCATCCCTTGGAAGGCACTAAAATAGAACAAAATCTCAAATTTTGTTTTGAGTCAATATTTGAGGTCTCCTTTTAGGCATATGGATTTCAATAGGTTCATAGTGTAATTAAGTATTTCCTAAAAATAATTATCCAACCAAGCCCCATTCATTCCCTTGGTCATCTAAGAATCATGGATGGTGACTTCAAGCCAAAGGAGAAGCAGATGTAGGCCTCCAGTTTTCTCCTGAGAGCAACTCTCCCAACATTCTTGCTTATTCTCTTGGTATCCCAGAAGGGACAGTCGTTCTTAATCCAAATTATGCATGCACACAGATCTTTCCAGTTTACATGGCAGCATGCCTGACTTCTCTATTGCAAGGAGCTGTCCTTAGCCACTGTGACCTCGGTTCCTGCAGGTGACAGTATGGCTTTCTGCTGATTTATTAAAAATCTCCCATTTTATGGCTCCTGTGAACTCTCTGGAGTGCGATCATGTGACCAGTATAATGACAATCTGTCTCCCTGCTAACATTTCTCTACTTTGGTTATTTGTTTGATAAAGTGAAGAGCTTCCCTTTTGTTGCCCTTCATCAGAGCTTAATGTCTTTACTTTGGGATCAATATACTTTATGAATAATTTTATTTCCTTCTATTTTTATGGTCTTTTCTCCTCATTATCATACTGAGTTTATTAGCTGGTGCTGTCAGTATCTTTACCCTGTCATATGTTCCTGAGGTACAGTAAATATCACTTGTGTTGTAATTAATATGCACACCCTCTGCAGTAATTAAAGTACAGACCTCTTCAACCAGCTGAGCTTTCTACACTAATTCCACCTTATCTTCATAATGAACTTATTGTAATCTGAAACTACTACTGAATATTGTTCAGTAAGGCTAGAAGAATGAAATCTAACGAGATGCAATAATATTTGTGAACATGTTAATATAAAAAATGAATTTAATTAGTCTAAATCTAATTAAATTTCCCATACAATTAAAAGCCCCCCTTCCTTCCATTTCTTAAAAACTAACAAGTGCCACATTATTGCCCCTCCAGTTATTCCTACAAGGAAGCAGACTGGACAAATGCTTTTTTCCCATATGATACACACAGTAAGTCCCACAGGAAGCAGAAATTGGATAGTGACATAGTAAGAAAAAGCTGAGTCCCTTTGAGAAACTACCAACTGAAACAGAAAACTTGGAAGAGTCTGAACAAATCAGAAATCTGACCTTTCTAGAAGTGGCTTACTGAAACAATGTGCAAACCAAACCTATATTCTCAAAGTATCTAATACTATTTATACATTATAAGATGCAGTAAAGCACAGTCCCTGTCCCCAAAAAGCATACATTTTTGGGGGGGAGGGAGATTTTTTATTACATATGTTTAAGGTACACAACATGATTTTTTAAAAATATGCTTTTATTGGTATAGTGTAGTCTCACATTATAATGTGGCAAAATGATACTTGATACTCATAAAATAGTGACTATAGTTAAGGAAATTAACATAGTCATAATCTCATATAATTATGGTGTGTGTGTGTGTGTGTGTGTGTGTGTGTGTGTGTGTGTTCAGAACACCTAAAATCTACTCTTCTGGTAAAGTTTCAGTTCGTAATACAGTATTTTGTGTGTGTGTGTGGGGGGGGTGTCTGGGGATGGAACCCAGGGGCATTTGACCTCCAAGCTATACCCCCTGCCCTATTTTTTATTCTTTGTTTTGAAACAGGGTCTCACTGAGTTGCAGAGGGCCTCAATAAGTAGCTGAGGCTGTCCACGAACCCTTATCCTCAGGTCTCAGCCTCCCGAATGCTGGGATTTCAAGCGTGTGCCATCACGCCTGGCTCGTAATACAGTATTATTTTAACAAAAGTCCTCATTCTAGACATTCAATCTCTAGATTTATTTATCCTTTTATTCTACGTAACTGCAACTTTGTACTCTTTGACCTACATTTCTTCATTTTCCACCTCAACCTCACAAGGGTAACTATAGCTCTACTCTCTGTTTTTATGTGTTTGACTTTTCCCTGCTAGATTTTATATATAAGAGAAATTATGCAGTATTTTTCATTCTGTGTCTTAGCATAACAGAGGAGCTTGTGTTTTGATGAAAGAAAAACATATTTAAATTCAGTAAATATTTATTGGGCATCGTCTATAAATAATACAGACAATGGATGTCATAGCATTTCTAAGCAGAATAAAGAAAGAAAAGTCTAGGATCAAGCTCACCCCCAATGGGCAGGGAAAGAACGTATTAAGCAGTCCACGAGCTGGTACAGCACATATTCACTGTTGCTGGAGTAGCAGGTCTATGTAAGTTAGGAATAAAATTGTTCCCTATGATACAGAAGAAAAAAATCAAGATATATAAATGACAAAAAGGAGGAACATACCGAGGAACTGCATGTGCTTTCAAGATTATATGCCATGTTGTCTGGAAACATTTCTAAAGGGGAAGTCAGTGCTCAAAGTGCTGATCTACAATAGGCAAACAGCTGGCAAAAGAGCCTAAAAATTAGGTGAGGGAGACACATTACCACAACGGATCCAGTAAACGGAATAATTTCAAAATGAAAAGAGGTTGCCAGTAGGGTAACCTCTGTTTTGTAATTATTTATTTATTTTTAATTAAACTATTTAATTTAAATAATTTTAAATTATTTAACAATTTAAATTTTCTGTTTTTAATTATTCACCACAATGTCTTGGGTCTTGGAATGAAAGGAAACATTTCCAAGATTGTAGGTTGAACTAAAATAGCAGTTGGCACAGCCAGATGACTAGTACAACATACACACACACACACACACCACCACCACCACCACCACCACCACCACCACCACCACCACCACTATCATCATCTTGAAAACTGATGGTACATCTATTCCCACAGTTCTTTGTTTGTTTGGGGTTTTTTTTTTTTTTGCCTAAACCACCCCTATTTATAGGAAATGATACTTGTAGAACATGTTACCTGATACACTTGAGATTTGGAAGGAAGCAAACATGTGATATCATCCTTGCAGTAACAGAATCCAAGTTCTGCAACCCCTGGTACCTCTCTGTCGCACTCAGAGAAATGACAGGTTGGATCTCTAAGAAATATCTAAAAATATCTCCTTCATTTCTGGGCTTGATAGGAACATAATTGAGAAAGAAGAGAGACACATTTAGAGTGGTGTCCATGCTGTATCCCCATAAAATGATCAATGGTCTTGTTTGGTCTTATATAAGATAACTCTTAGCAACATTGCCTACCCATGTCCTGGCCATAAGTACCAACACTAAAAATAGATTCTTTTACTGTCCTGTCCCCTATTTCATCTTAAACATCTAATTACAGTTTTCACTTTTAATAATGTATTCTATACATAGAAATTCCAAAACTAGAATCATTTCATGCCACTTTCTCATATAATAAAATATAATAAATAGCAGTTACTACCACAAAACAGCACATAAATACTAAGTAGAACTTTGACATAGTTTATGAAGTTTCTTAAAAAACAAACTTAAGTTTCTTCCCAATATTGAGGTTCAACAACTAAAACAAATAATATCTTGGGATATATTGCTAAAGCTATACATTACAAATCCAAAGAAATAAAGAAACATTCTCTAGCAAAGTGCTTATCATATTTGAAGAATATATAGTGTATATAAATATATAAATTATATATAATATATTATTTATAAATATTATAAATATATATTTATATGATGTTATATTTATAAATATGTTATATATATATATACACTTTTCCTCTTAAGTAAGTCTGTGTCCTAAGTGGAAAATATCATAAGTTAAAATATCACTGCCCCATATGATGAGAGAGTATGGACCTATATATATCACAAGGCCAAGAAACTATCAAAATTCAAAATTAAAAGTATGGTTTCTATTAAATTCATTTTACTTTCCCACTATCAAAAATTAGAAAAATCACCGGGCGTGGTGGCACACGCTTGTAATCCCCGCGCTTGGGAGGCAGAGACAGGAGGATCGCGCAGGTTCGAAGCCAGCCACGCGTGCTGGTTTAGGAGACCCTGTTTCCAAATAAAAATGTAAAAATAGGTCTGGGAGTGTAGCCCGGAGGTAGAAGGGCTTCCAGGGACCCCAGTACCAAAAAAAATAATTAGAAAAATCATAAGATGGAACCATGGTAGAGACTGCCTCTATTTCAAAGGAGCTTCACAAAGAAAATCAAATGAAAACAATAGCAATGGTAAATTTCAAATAAAATACAGACTTTTTTTTACAACTAAAGAAATAAAGCTAAATCAAGCCCGACACATCTGTAATCCCAGTATTTGAGTGGCTAAGACAAGAGAATCACAAGTTGAGAACCAGCCTCAGCAGCTTAGTGACATCTTGTTTCAAAATAAAACAATAGAAAAACGGCTGCAGGTGTATCTTGGAGGTAGAATCCTCCTGAGTTCAATCCCCAGTATCAAAAAGAAAAGAAAAGAAAAATAAATCAGATATTTTCATCTACCTGATAGAGCACAGGCTTTTTAAAATAATGTTATTGGTTCAGTGTAATTATATAACAGTAAATTTCAAAGTGACACATTTGCATCACTTGGTGTGTTTCCCTCCAGATCCTGCCCCACTCTGCCTCCTCCCTCTTCATACATGTTAGTGAGGTTAGTAGTGATACCTTTATACAGGAACATAATATTACTTTGAGCTCTTTCCTGCCTCAAGCCTCTTTTTTCCCCTCTTTCTCTCCTACCCCTTCTATCCTCTTCCACATTTCTACTCAGTGTCAATCCGACCATCGAAAGGCAACCTTCACAGAAGGGAATCTTAAAGAAATAAATAGAGATCCTAAAAGATACACTACTGAAATTCCTCTTTAGTGAAGTTTTGCTTGAGCTTGTCCACTGAAAATCATTGAATCCAGAATGTTAGCTTGTTTACAGTGAAAACAGGTATAGTGAGCTTTTGGGTATGTGTGTGTTTGTGTGCATACATAAAAAGGAAAAAATGGGCTCTGGATATTAATGTGAGATTTTCTGTATATACTTTTCCAGTATATAATCTGAAAATACAATCTACTTGTCTTAATTTGCGATTGTGCATCCTTATATTTCTTATGTTTTGTTCCATTTCAGGAGCTAACCCTATTACTAAAGCATAGTCTTCAAAGGTTAGAAAAAGTTTAAAAGTTAGCATCAGTGTTTCCCATGAATCTCTCTGTATTATTTTTGAATGCTTGGCTTCAGAGTAAATATTTTGTGACTTTATTTTGCATATTTGAAATAGTTTGGAAGTAATATTAATAGTATGTGTGCTTTTTCACTAACCCAGCAATTACAATAATATTTGGAATTCTGTGGAAATTCTCTTGAAAAGCAGGAATACTTTTATTGCTCAGGGATGAGGTAAGTGACAAAGTCTAGAAACATATGCAGAAGACAGATGTTAACTCTATGAATAATTTTAATTCCTGTGGCTTGAGGGGTGGCCAATTTCAAATCACCATTTGGTGATATACTCTTCATTGAATAACAACTTTTTCAGTGGACTGTATTCATAAGTGGAATGTCATTTTAAAAGTTTCCCCATGAGACTCATGATGCCTTCTCCAGACTCCTGGTCAATTTGTTTATGTACCATACCATTGGACCTTTAACATTACCCAACTGAAACAGTAAAAGTTAATGATTAAATGATAAATGAGATGAAATAGAAGTATAAAATCCTACGATACGTATATGAAAGAAATTCTTGAAGGAAAACATTTTCTTTGATAAGGCAAAGGAAAAATTTTTTAATTTAAAAAATAGAACAGCTAAGGTATCCTAATACTATGTATACATTTGTGTGTAGCTTGTATAGATTTTACATTATATACAATTTATCTTTTAATTATTTAATACTATTGACTTTTATATACAATACAAATAGCAACATTTACCTTATCTTCTTTTCAGAATTACTCAGCATGTTTGAATGTGGCTTCTTCATCACAAATTATATTAAGGAATAAAATAGTTAAGGCCTAAAAATTTATCCTCTTGTGCACATATGGCATTAAGACAGTATCAAAGGTTGAGAGAGAGTAAATATTTTAATTATAATTTTATTGTATGTGACTTTCTATGTTCAGTTTTATGTATACCCAGGAATGTTGTTGAAGCCCTTTGAAAAGAAATCAGATACATTTTTTAAGTCAGAATACCATAGGTTTTATGTTTAAATTTCATAAATGATAAGGTTTCCCATGTGCCTTTAAGAAAATACTGAAAAACTTCTCTGGGCCTCAGACAGAAAATGTAACTTATTTAATGGCTATGCCTTCCAGAGTAGAACAAACAAAAAGAGTTATTGAAGAAACTAAAACAAAGCAAGAAATACTGCAGGAAAAGAGAAAAATACTTTTCCCCAGGTCTGGATCTAGCAGCTAAGAACACACGATAGAAATGAATGAACTGAAATGGTATTTGCAGCTGAGGAGATAGATTATGAGTTATTTCTTCCTCAGATGCTACAAGGTATTTATAAAAACAAAAGAACCTTTTGAAAATAAAATCAGCCCTCAGTTTCTCAGCAGCAAACAACCTTCAGACTCCAATGAAGATATTATATCTTAAACATCGGTGCAATAATATTTTAATCATGCTTTGAATAAAATTTTGTGTTTTATTTATCAGCTGTGTCTATAGTCAGATGGTATCTTCAGAACATTATTTCCTTTCCTTGTATCAATAATAATAAACATAAATGTGAAAAAATATTTTATTTCCAGCATGCTCTCTCACCCCAAAGCTCTAATTTAATAATAGCATAAATTGTAAGGGTGGCATTTAAATTTAAGAAATAAAATATTAAGCCAGGTATGGTTTCATACTCCTCTAATCTCAGTATTTGAAAGACTAAGACAGGAGCATTGCAGGTTCAAGGCCAGCCTTATCAACTCAGCAAGAGCCTATGCAACTTAGTGAGATTCTGTTTCAAAATGTAAAAATATAAAAAGGCTGAAGAGAGGTATTCACTGTACAGAAAGAAAGAAAGAAAGAAAGAAAGAAAGAAAGAAAGAAAGAAAGAGAAAGTTCTTTCACTAGTCAACTTTTTATTATCCAAAGAATATAATGGAGTCCAGGTCTTTTACTTTTATTATTTAAAAAATAATAATCTTCATGTAGTGTTTTTACATTTCTCTCTGTTAGTTGTAAAATCCAGAAATCATGGACCATTTCTGAAACATATGATCCCATTTTCCACTGAAGAGCTTCATGGTGATATGGGCAAAACACAATTACCTCCTTGCTTTTAGTCATTAAGAATGTTGTACTTAGCAGGGCATGGTGGCACACGCTTGTATTCCCTGCATTTGGGAGGCTGAGACAGGAGGATTACACAGGTTCAAAGCCAGCATCAAGGGACCTCGTTGCGCAATGGTAGCACATCTGACTCCAAAGCCAGCCTCAGCTACTTAGTAAGTTCTCAACAATTTACTGAGACCCTGTTTCCAAATAAAATATAAAATAGGGCTGGGAATATAGTCCAGTGGTAGAAAACCCTCTGGGTTCCACCCCTAGTACCACACACACACAAAAAAAGAATGTTGTACTGTATACTACTGGCTTTTTTATATTTCTTCTTTCTTAGTACATGTATATCCAAAATAAAAGAGAAGTGATCAATTGTCTTGCTCTGTTGTACCAATGCAGTATTATATGAGCCTAAAATACCCATTTTATCTCACAAAGTTCTTGGAATAATGATTCTTTGCATGAAAAGTAAAACAAAACTTATCTAGTTGTAACCCTTATATAACATTTTACTTGTTAAATAGATTAATTCTTTGTCAAAAGAGACATTTCCTTCTAAACTCTCTCAAGGCAACTCCTTGGCTAGTGAAAAGTTAAGTAAATTACACGTTTCATACAAAATTAAGCTTTTGTCTTGGTTTACTTTTGTATATAATGTGATGGTTTGTGTGTGTGTGTGTGTGTGTGTGTGTGTATTTCAATATAAAACAGTAAATCTGATAGATAATTTTTGCCATAATAGTGACCTAATTAGGTTGATTATTTGCAAATGTTTAACACATGATCATATGGACACGGTATAAATGGAAATTTTAGTAAAAGGTACAAATTTAGAAGAAACACAGTAAATTTTTCTACACAGTAAAAAACTGAGTAGAAATTAAGAGGTTCATAAATAATCCACACTGGCTTCTAGTCCTAAATCCACTTAAAATTTGTTTTTAAATTTCATGACACATTCTGTTTTTTTAAAAAGCATAAAGAAAAGCAAGAACTTTACATTATATGGCTAAAAACTCACATTGAATTCAGCCTGGCAAATTTAATTTCCAGAAATTGTCTCCAAAATACTTCCCTCCCACATGTCCTTTTTAAATAAGACTTCTTAATGTTGACTCAACTTCTATGAAGAGATGAAGTTTATATCCTTTCCCAAAAATGTGTGTGTTGGGAGTCATCACTATATCTCCTAATGGGGTATGGCAAAAGTGATACTCTTAACTTCTGTGGCTAGATCATTCAAGTCCACAAAACTTACTTAAATAAACTACTTGTTCTTAAAGGCTTCCACAAAGTCTTGACTATATTGAGGCCACCATGCTATAGGAAGCCTAACCTCTTAAAAAGGGAAAAACACATGGAGAGGCCTTGAGACTAATAAGAAGAGATTCTCATCAGCCTCTGCTGCTCAGTCTCCATTTCTAGGTACAGTGCTAGTCCGGAAAATTATCTGGCTACTTTTCCATGAGTCATCAAGAGTTATTACCACCCAGTCGAGATGCTTCTTAAATTCCAACCCATGATAAACCATAAAAAGTAATAAAGCAATAATTATGTTTAACCACACAGTTCTGGGAAACTACTTTACTTTTAGTTAATTCATCTATTAAACAAATGCTAATTAAATGTTCACTGTGTGCTGGGCAATATCCTAGTATTGAATCCAACAAGAATTTTTGCTCCCTTAAAATAGTTTAATTAATTTCTTTATCTTTTATGATTCCATGGCTCTTTAGACAGTAATATAGCACTTATTTCTTTTGTCCATCTTGTATGGGTTGTATGTATGCTTAATATAAATTTATAAATTAAAGATCTGAATCTTAATTTTATTTTCCTATATAGTGTCTATTGTGTCTATACAGAATGATATGTTAACACCAATCTGGATAACAAAGTTCAATGCAAAAAAATCATGTTTATTCCCCATGATATGAATTAAACAAAGTGTTCAGTGCATAGCTTCTTTAAATAGCTAAAGTTTTCACTTGAAGAAAAGGAAATATTTTTATATTTGATTATGAGATCATTGCTATTAAGCTACTTATTGTTGTAGCAAAAAAAGAAAGGAAAATGAATATTTCAAATATCCCAATCATTAGCAAATAAGACTTTAGTTACTAAAACATTTCCATTTTAAACTAGTTTTATTTTATTTGTCAAATAGTTTGTTGTCACAGCTACTAGTGATTTTGTTCTAATTGTAGCTTAAAAATGAAACGGGTCCTAGATATGATAAAAAAAAAACTGGTATCTGATACAATCTTCCCTCCTACCACTAGTCTATGCTATTGCTCCAAGTTCTGAATGCTCATTCAATATCCACAGTCACGTTAAATAGATCATTTTTATCTAAGAATTTTACCTCAGATGGAAAAAAGTCAAATTTCTTATTCTTTCCTCAAATTAGAAACAGACAATTTAAAATTAATTTTGTTCACAAAAACATTTTTGGTTCATAAATTAAGTTTAAAAAACTTATGTTAATTTGGAAACAATTCAGGAAAATCTTTTTTAAGGGGAGAGAGCCTCCCTTTCTAATTTTGAATATATACTTCTCATCCAATTCTCACAACTATGTATTCTTAACATTTTGAGTTTTTGTTAATTCCTTCTGGTCTTCTGCCCCACACTGATTGCATTTAATAAGCCTCCAAACCTTAGAAATTCTGCCTCAACATTATTTTCCCTACCTAACCCATTTTCTCCCACTTTTATTCATATGGATTGGAATCTTCAGTCTAGAAATTGAATAACAGCATAGACAAATATTTATTGGGGTCTTGCCTGTGTAACACTGTGCTAAAGAACTCACTTGTGCTTTTCATTTAAATCTCACACTAACATGATAAAATAGATTATAAAATTATTCCTATTTTATAGATGAGGAAAATTATGAAATACTTGTCAAGTGGATTCACCCAAGGTCATAATTAATAGTAGTAGAACCAATATGCAAAATAGAGAGTGTGATTTTAGAACCCAGTATTCTATTCTACTTCTCTAACTTGTAGTTGAAAGAGACCTTAAAATCTTGTCTACTGCTGTTTGATGCTCCATTCTCTTTGAACTTTCCTGCAGTATTTACCCGTGTATGTTGAAACATCTCCAGTGACTGTCATATTAGTCTTCTATCTTTTGACTCTAATTTACCCTATGCCCTGCTATTTTGTTTTCAAAACCTGTTTGCTATCATCCCTTCAGCTCAAACAACTAACATTTTTAGTGGAGCACCTACAACCACTTCAAACATCCTAAATGTCCTCCAAACCTAGCTATTCACACTCTCAAATTCACAACTTGTATCCAGATTCCTACATCTGTGGTTGTCTTCAATAATATGTAGTTCCTCTATCCTATAATATGCTTCTCACTGACTTTATCTCATCGAACCCCTATTCTTCCTGTCCTTCAAGAGCCACGCTAAAGGTCTTTTCTTCCTGTAAGCCTTCTTGTTCCATTCGGGTAGTATGATCTCTCCACCTCCTCGAGATTTTCTGGAGATCTTTTTCTGTGTTATGCCTCTTGGAGCAAGTATATCAGAACCAAAAGCTGGCTAGCAGAGTCAGAACAAGATCATCCAAGTACAGAAAATCATTTTAGCAATACAAGTTCTGAAAAACTATCTAGCACTGGATAACATGAAATTAAGGGCCATAAGGATTCACAAGACAGTGCCAAGAGCATTTCAAGGAAAATCTCAGGAAGACTCCAGAATCACAAATCAAATGGTATAGTCAGAGGTCAGAGGACCAGAGAATGGAGTCATATAGTGTATGAACTTTCATCATGGAACCTTCTAGATTTTGGTGATACTTTAAAAGATACTGCATGCTTAAAACTGACACAACTTTTACCACATGTTATTTTCTATGACATGATAGAATAATACATGTGACAAAATTCATAAGTAAATAGCTATGACTGACTATGCTCTTGACTAATCTGTTGATTTTTCTAAGGATAGTCACAATTTTGTGTTATCCCTCTAAGAAATTTGCAACATTTTAACAGCAAAATATGATCAAGAAATATATGATGTATGTGTGCATGTGTGTATGGATAGATGGATGAGAGCATTAAAAACAAAACTTGAGTTTCATTATTTCTGAATATATAAGCAATTCTTCAAAAATGACTGAATTCAAATGGCTGGTTCTTAATAAACCCTTTAGAAGCTTTCATAATGCTATATTGTTATGAATTCTACTAAGTGATTTTCAAGCTGCAGATAATAGGTTTTTAGTTAATTGAACCAAATGTTTGCTTGAAATAAAAGAATAAAAAATAGTTTTTCAAAGTAATTTTTGATGAAGGTGTACCTTGAAGTTTGTTACATAAATTTATTTGGTTTTATATGCAGAAAATAAAATTTAACTATCACATTAAAACTATCACATGCCCAACATTTTAGGAAGCATTTTGTTATTTACAAATATAAAATACCTAGCTAATATTATAAGCTGAAATACCAAAGTTGCAAAGAGGAAGAAATCTGTGTCTATTTTTTCACTATGATTTGTGGAAATTTGTTTCAATTTTCACTTGTAAAGAAAATATCCAGTATAAAGTGAGATTAAAAGTGTGTGTATATATGGGAGTGTGTGTGTGTGTGTGTGTGTCCTTAAAGGAAGAATACATATGATCCTAAATAGTACTGAATAAAACCATAGGCAGCTAGTTAGTTCATGATGAAAACTAAAAAAGATTAAGATCCTAAACAGAAAACTTTAGAAATAATTCACCTTTGGTAAAATTCACTGTCAAGTGGAAAATTCATTTTTAATCATAAAATATATTTTTCTCTTGCTATTTTATCTTTGTTTTAATTTTCTATTTAGCAGTGCCCTGAAATATTAATAATTTGTTTAATAAATTTCTTCTGACTCTTAATAGATTTTTAATGAACAAATCTATCTTAGAGATTGGTGTGAGAAGTGGTATTGCACACTTTCAGAAAGTGTTAAATTATTGACCTGCTGAACAGTTTCATTTGGGGGCTATCCTTTGCTTGCCATTGTCTATGTTCAGCTTTTCTTAGAAACTATGAAATGTAAAATGTATTGATATTATAGGCTCTAATAACAGGTAGTTTAGAAATTTGAAAGGAGAATGTTTCATCCACAAACTCCACTTAAAACAATACACTTTTACTTCAGATTAAGATGACAAGTCACTTAATAATTAGCCTGAGAAGTAAAATAAGCTCGTCCTATTTAAAATCTTAGGTAAGAATGTGAAAAAATATTAGTTCTAAGGAGACTCCATCATTGCTCTATTTTTTACAAAACATGCCCCTGCTATATTTACAGAGTTACTTAAATGTCACATAAATCTCTTCTTCCATGCCAATTTTCAGCACATAGTAAGGTCAGTTCTAGATCTGACAGAGTCATGGCATATTCTATCAGAATGACTGGAATGCTGACTCCTCTTTTGCACTCTCTCCTGAATTATGATATCAACACATAATGCTCAGTTTTGGAAAATGGGTGAATTTGTAAAGAAATGAAATGTATGGCATTTTGATACCCTAATCCATTCATGCCCCTGGGAGAAATTTAGGCAGGGATTATTTCTGTAGATTTTGGAGACGAAGTGGATCATGAAAAGCCTGTGGGCTTTGCAGTTAATCAGATCTGGATTTGATCCCTGACTCTACCATTTACTAATTATTTGACTTTTGCTTATTTGCTTAACTTCTCTGAATCTGCTCCTTTATAATATTGCTGACCTAAGATGAGTGCAAGAAAATCTTAAAGTTCATGTGCTTTTAAATGTTCACTGCCAAACCCAACGCATTCTTATAGCTCAATAAGCTCTGGTAGCTGGAGTGATTGTGATTGGTAAGCCATCTGTTCCAAAGCCAATTCTCACCATGGGAAAACAATGAAAGACTGTGAATCAAACCCATGGGGAGATTCTCAGTTAATGTCATCATCTTACTCCTCAAGAGCTAAACCAATGTTGAGATTAAAACTCACCCTTGGTTTTAAGTCCATCGTGGGCCAGGAACAGAAAGGATAGAAGTCTAGCCCTCAGTGTCCAGTGAGTACCAGTAAGAAATGGACAAACTCGGGGAAAGATTGTCCACAGAACTGAGTTCTTTAGGGGTTTTTGTTGTTGTTGTTGTTGTTTGTTTTATTTTATTTTTGTTTTGTAACATTTCCAACCATGTAACCCATGGAAAATCTTGAATTTCTATAACTCAAGTTTCCTCATCAGCACAATATGAAAATAATGGCATATTATTAGTGCCCAACAGTGTTCGTGGAAATATTAACAACATAACATGAATTAAGATCCTCATATATACTTTGGATTATATATACTACAATTTTTGTGTCCTTACATTTTCGAGTTTCCCAAGTTACATTTTTCTAGGTACTTGTCCTGAGAGATACTTTAAGAAAATAAATAAAAGAGTTATGTTTTATGGTCAAAGACATTTGGGAAACATTAAACTTTATACTTGTTTTTTGGAGAGTCACAATTAATATTGGCTTATTAAAATCCTGGCTAAATTTTGCAGTAAGGTCAGATATAGAATAGACCCTTGAAAATGGTCACAAATTGGTGTTTGGAGTTGATATCATCAAGTCGATGATTATAACCCAGCAGTGGATAAATCTTTTGTAATAGATTTACCTGGGTGATACCTGGTAGAGTAGCCTGGTAGAGTGTGACTGGACGTGGGTTCCTGGGGGTGCAGCCTGCCCCTGCTCTCTCTTGCTTCTGGCCTCCATGATGTAAGAAAGGACACATTCATATTCTTTCTTTCTCTCTCTCTCTCTCTCTCTCTCTCTCTCTCTCTCTCTCTCTCTCTCTCTCTCTCCCCCCCCCCACTTCCTGTTGCTATGCCCTGAGTCCCTGGCCTCAACTGGACTGAACCAAAAGTAGTAAGAAAATAAATCTTCTTTCCTCTTAATTACATAGTCAGTCTTTTGAATAAGAGCTGTAAGAATGTGATGGATACAATTTCTCCCTCTAATATCTCCCCAAAAATTGAACATATAGCTCTGTTCTCTTCATTCTTTTATATTTTTGACACCAGTGTTTAGTGAAATACACTCTGAGAAACACAATTACCTTTATATCCTCAGATTAGCTAAATTTCATTACGAGGTGCAAAGGATGGGAAATTCTAGGTAATGTGGACATCACACGTGTTAATAATTCTGTGGCTACAGAAACCAGCTTTAACCAACCCACAGCTATCTTCATGGGTTGCTTGTCCCCACCGAGAGAGTCTACTTTGCAACTACTAATGCATTTCCACTTTTGTTTTTATCTTAGAAGATTAGAAAATTGCACTGACTCACTAAAAGAAGTAAATACTGGGAAAGGGGAAAGTGCCACGTACAAGACCCAGGGAAACTTGATGGCACCATTAGCATAACTCACATGCTTCGTTGAGCAGGGGTAGTTTATACTGATAATCACATACATTTCTGTATATGATTGGAGATTCCATGAACATTTAATTATGAGAAACTAGACCCAAATCTGAAAATCAAATCAGAACAGAATCTAATTTTTTACAAGAATTAGCAGATGTTGCTACTGTACCTTTTAGAATCTAGCCACACAACAAGCTTTGTCAATTGACCTATTATATATGAGATAATTACACTCACTTGAAATACAGTGATTTATAAGACATGTACCTGCTTTCCAAGGAGTGTGCTTTACACAACATAGGACTTTAAGAAATACTTGCTAAATGTAGGAACAAACTAAAAGAGAAATTGTACTAGGTCCTAGAAAAAGGGTCAGATTTATATTACAAAATGAAGGGAACATTATATAAGTTTTGTTTATTTAGGCCTAGTATTTATTGAGTTAATGGTGTAGCATACTTGCTTCTATCAAATTTTCAGTTGGGTTCTAAATTCTCAGTTGTATAAAAAAGAATTATCAAAAGAGGCTAACAAATGAGTTTGACTGGGTTTTTATTATTTATTTATTTATTTATTTATTTATTGGGGGTCTGGGGATGGAATCCAGGGGCATTCTTCCTCCGAGCTACACTCTCAGCCCTATTTTTTATTCTTTATTTTGAAACAGGATCTCACTGAGTTGCAAAGGGCCTCACTAAGCAGCTGAGGCTATCTGCAAACCGCAATCCTCCAGTCTCAGCCTCCAGAATGCTCGGATTACAAGCATAAACCACCACGCCCAGCTTAGATTGTTGTTGTTGTTGTTATTGTTGTTGTTGTTGTTGTTTGGTGGTACTGAGGTTCCTGGAAACCCTTCTACCTCCGGGCTACACTCCCAGACCTATTTTATACTTTTTATTTGGAAACAGAGTTTCTTAAACCAGCGCAGCTGGCTTCGAACCAGCGTGATCCTCCTGTCTCCGCCTCCCAAGCACAGGGATTACAAGCATGCACCACCACGCCGGGCACTAAATTGGGTTTTAAACAGAAAAAATAATTATAAAACACCCTGCCATTGTGGAATATGTCTACAGATTAATCATGTAACATATAAATAATTCAGATATTTGGGATCATAGATAACTGAAAGGATGTGGCCTATATAAATCCCAGCAGTATAAAGAAACAGAACGTGAAAATATGCAATTACTGACTAGATTACCATCAGAGGGACAAGCAAGGACACTTCCCATGAAGAATAATTTTTCCACTAGCAAGGATTAAAATTTGAAAATTAAGTGAAATAGCAAATCAAAATAGAATAGTGCATAGATATAAATGAATAGAGAAGCCTATGAACTCAGGGGCAAAACCCAATTCATAGCTAAGAATTTAGAGAAGAGTTGGGAATTTCATAATCTCACATTTAATGACACCAATTTTTATTTTTTTATTTATTTGTATGCTTATTGGTGGTACTAAGAATTGAACCTAAGGGCATTCTACCTTGAAGCTACACTCCTGGCCCCATTTTATTTTTCTGTACATGGTTTCACTCACTTGGTTGCTGAGAGTCTTACTACATTGCTCTGCTGGTCTCAAATCTGAGATCCTTCTAGGCTAGCTTATTAAATACTGAGATTACATGCATGTGCCACCATGCCTGGCTAAAAAATTTTAGACAAAGGATATTTATATTTGTACTATATACATATTATATAAATACTATATATGTATAGTATACTATATATACATATACATATATACATAAAATACAATACATTTAGTATTCTGTCTTAAGAGCAGTGGCTGTTATTACAGGAAGAGCTTACTTTAGATAAACAGCTTTTAGAATATGAATAACTTCAGAAATAAAAACATGAAGTCAATCACATAAATTTCTTAGATCATGATGGAAAATGCATTTCCCTTGTGAAGTATTGTGGACTAAATAGCTGTTATTTCCTCACCCAAGAATCATGTCTTGAAATTCTAACCTCCGATGTGATGGGATTAGGAGTTGGAACCTTTGGGACATGATTAAGACATGAGGGTAGCGACTTCATGAATGAGACTAGTAGCCATATAAAAAGAGAATCAATAAAGATTCTCATTCTTTCTCCCATGTGAGGACACAGCAAAAAAGTATCTTTCTTGAGCTAATAAGTGGATCCTCAACAAACACTAACTATGCTGGTCCTTTGATAGAGGGCTTCTTAGCCTCCACAACTATGAGAAATAATGTTGTTGTTGCTGTTGTCGTTGTTGTTGTTGTTGTTGTTGTTGTTTAAGTCACCCAGTGTAGACTGTTATAACAGTCCAAACAGACTCAGACATGGACATTATAAAATCAAGTTGCCGGAACACATTGGATTTAGGTGGTGAGACTTGAAATTTAATCTTGACCCTACCATTTATTTCCAGTTATTGCAGATCATTAAAACTTAGAGTTAAAAAAATCAGCTGGTAGAAAACAAATATTTTCTAGAGATTACATGAAAGATAAATGATTGTCTATAAAAACATTTGTTGCTTAAAAAATATCTGCTAAAATTTTTCCAAGTATTTCATTGTCTAAAGATTATGTTATCAAATTATTTTATTTGATAATACTAGGCCAACATCTAGATATATCCTTTTTCCATTTTCAGGTGTGTGTGTGTGTGTGTGTGTGTGTGTGTGTGTGTGTGTGTGTGCACACACACATACTGCCAGGAATTGAGCCTAGAGGTACTCTCCCACTGAACCACACTCCCAGCCCTTTTTTACTTTTCATATTAATACAGGGTCACACTATGTTGCCCAGACTGGCCTTGAATGTGTGATCCTTCTTTCTCAGCCTTTCAAATAACTGGGATTACAGATGAAGCCAACACACCTAGAATTTTCAGGGAATATTTATATGCCCATTAAAGTAGAAAGAAAGAAAGTTGAAAAAGAGAGGAGTTTGGTCAACTAACTAGATGTCTCCCAGGCTTTAAATTTTGCTATCCAACTAGCTCATCTTATATTGCATCCAAATATTTCTAAAAGAGAGTGTAATGCCTGTTTACTATGCTCGTTTATGTTCTTGTCTGTTTGATAGATGCTTATTCTATATTAGCATAAGTTATTTTCCTATGTTGTACCTATTTTTTAAATTTTGTGATACTTCAGAGAAACAGAGAATAATTAAAATACCAAAATAGATTTCTTTATGCTAAACTGTAGAAGTATAAAGTCCACTTTTTTATGATCTTGCAATTGGTAAGACACAGGTATCCAAAATCTTATTATTCTCTCTTCTGACATATCTTTACTCAAATATTGTTTCCACATCATATTTTAGTTTAAAACAAAAGTACTTTTTAATGGTATCCAATAATATTTATATATCAGAATATAGTAAAGCACTAATGGAATGAGTTGTGTTGAAATTCAGCCACAGTAAGTTAGCCTGCAATAAAAATGCCAACAAAAATAGATAAAGGTCAATTTAACTTCCTCATGCTAAATCAAACTAAAATTATTTAATTACTTTAAATCAATTTAATAATTAAAGAGAAAAAACTTTTTAGAATTGAAAATTACATTTGTATACTATACATCTTAAAAAGTTTGCTTCTAAAAATTATCATCTTGTGCCTATTAGTTATATTAAATATATGTGTACAATTAAATAAATGTGTACTAGTCTTTAATAAATGTGAGGCTCTCAGGTTAGAAATCCTAGAGCCCTTGTTTACTACCTGTGATACTTAACATTTACTTGGCCTAGATTCCTTGTCTAAAAGTGGAAATTATCTCATAAAATTGCTACATGAGTTCTTAGTCCAAGACACAGTACACAATAAAGCTTTGGTGAATATTTGTCCTATCTCAGTCCCCTTTTTTAACCTTCATGATTTTAAAATAATATAAACTACACCAGGACCTAGACTTGGCCTAAAATATCACATCATGTTTAATTATATGTGACCTCTGCCTTGAGGCTTTTATCTATGTGCTTTCATACTTCACTTTAGCTGGTGCCTTTTCTCTTAGGGTAAAACTGCTCCATCCAAATATCGGAAAAGATGCTAAATGACTCAGGTGAAACGTCTCATTTAAGATTATTTTAATTACAGCAGCAACAACAGATGTATATATGTTCATTAATAAGAGAATAATTTGTAGTTGTGTCCCTCTGAAAGTTAAACCAGAAAATTATAGATTATATTGAGATGCAAAAAGAAACATTGCTCTCTAAGTCAAATGCTCTATTATTAAAAACTGTCATCCCTTATGAATTTCATAAATAGCAAACCCAGGAACAGAGTAACCATTTAAAAAAGTCTAGAGGGGATTTCATAACAACATTTAAATGCATTACTACTCAAACAATTTGATTGGATTATAAAATATTTAAAACTGCAGCTGTAGTTGTAGTGTTTACTGTTGATTATTTTTATTTCAAGATCTTCACACAAAAATGGTACAAGTTTACAGAACTATTTGTATTGCACTGATAAATCACTGCACTGTAAAAGCAACTATATAATGAGTATTTACATTAAAAGGACAAAATTTAAAACAGCGAAATAAAGTCATAGTATTCTAAAAGTTCTGTCACTTAGAAACAAAAAGACCAAATGCATGTTCTAATTGAATATGTAGTAAAAACCAAGAAAAATATATTAATATAAGTTCTGGTTATCATAATACTGTACAATAACTCATCACACATGATTTTACATAAATCTAACAATACATTGAAAACATGAAAGCACTTATACCCTAACAATTACAAAATAGTGATTTTTATAAAATGTCTACATATGTTTTATATAGTACTTTATTTAGATCTGGAAAGATACACTGTGAGGCTTTAGTTAATGTTTGCTCTATCATAGAATTCTATCCAAGACCCTTTTTAACCTATATGATTTAAAAATAATTTAAACTACATCAAAATCTAGAATTGGCCTCAAATATCACATTAAACTTGATTATAGGTGATAATAATTCTATTATTTTTATAGTGAAGATCAAGCCTAGGATTACCTCAGGAGAATTAACTTCAACGAGGCAAGTTTTATCATCTTATGATATTATCACATATTTAAATAAATCCAGTGAAAAGGCTAAAAAAATAGACAAAAAAGAAGCGCATGTGTGCTCACTAGGATATTAAAATAACATGGAAATATGCAGCCGTAAAGATATCCAGAGTCAGGCATGGTGACATGTGCCTGAACTCTCAATAATTGGGAAGCTGAGATAGGAGGACTGCAGGTGAGGACAGCCTCAGCAGTGTAACAAGACTCTCAGCAAATTAGCGAGGCCCTGTTTCGAAACAAAAAATTAAATGGACTAGGGATGTAGCTTGAGGTAGAATGCCCCTTAGTTCAATTCCCAGCAACACACACACACACACACACACACACACACACACACACACACACACTCACACACACACACAAACAACAGTGAAACAAAAACAACAGCACAACAACAACAACAAAAAGTTTCCATTATACCCAACACTAATTCCTTTCCAAAGCAGAAAATGGGATAATGAGGTCCAGAAATCCTAATGAACAAAAGCTTATGAAAAATTATAGTTTCTGATGAAGCCTTAACCTAAACAGCCATTTATGATAAGCTTCATTTGTACAAGACGCCAAGCTGTATTGATGGATCTCACCTCACTAGTAAGGCCTCTCATTAGACAAAGAAATAAATACCTTCACCTAAAGGTTTCAGTCTGAACACAAGGCTCCAAGGAACCAGAGTCCTAACCTATTATTTTAGGTTAGCCTATTTGTCCTAACCTAAATTTTAGGTTAGCCTATTCGTTTTGAATATTCACTGTATCAGTTCAGGCTCTTAGGTCAATACTGCTAATTTTGTTAAAGTACTGTACTAAAATGTTGTCATATATGATATTATTTGTCAATTTTATTTTTAATTTTAAAAATGTTTTTGTAGTCAGTAGTCCTATTTGACAAATGATGAAGAAACTAATGACTACCTAGTTAAGTATCTTGCCCAATATGGCACAGCTTATAACAGTGATGAGGCTGAGACCCTGGGTTTCACAGTGTCTGGGTAGAGCATAGCCACATGCTGAGATGAGCCAGTGTCTGGGTCTGAAATAGGAGAGCTGAGGAAGTCACTTGAATTTTCTGACTATTTTTATTCATCTGTAAATAAAGACCATAGTAGTGTGTGTCTCATAAAGCTATTGTGAATATCCAGTGAACCAATGTACAAGAAGTGCTATTTTAGAAGATAAAGAAAATAAGCATATATAATGTGAATTTACAAATGCAAAAGTCCCCAGAGCACTAGTTGGCAAATATTTCAGTGGTCTGAATTAGGGATATAGCTATTATCTGCTAAAACTGGATTAGAGAGTTAGTTATGCCTTAATGTCAAGTAATAATCTTGGTAACTAGATAGATTGGAGAAATAAAATACCAACAGCATTGTAGAAAATTTGTTTAAATATAAGAATGATTTCCTCCTTTGCTTGGAGTCCCTCCTATGTCCCAATTTTCCTCTAGCCTCTGTATATTATGGAGTTTATGGCTGGGTAAAATTCCATTGTGTACATGTCCCATAGTTTTATAATCCATTTATCTGTTGATGGACATCTCAGCTGGTTCCATAATTTGGCAATTGTGAATTGTACATCTATGAACATAGATACACATGCATTATCCTTGTAGATTGGTTCCCATTCTTTTGGATAGATACCCAGGAGTGAGGGAGATGGGAAGGGTAAAGAGGAAAACACCTCAATGGTCATGATGTATGAACAGAAACTTATCAAAGCCAATCACTGGGCTGAGCAAGGGGAGGAAGGAGGGAGAGAGAATAGGGTGAGAACTGGGAAAGAGATCAGTGAGATATATATATATATATATATATATATATATATATATCACCCTGACATTGAACAAAATGTATGAATACAATGCACTGATTAAAAAAAAGAAAGTGTAGAGAAAAGAGAATGGTAAATGGATATTGATACTGGTTGCATTTATATTTTTACTTGACCATCCTCTGATTTCATGCTTCAAGTTCTTCCTTTTCTACTTTTATAACGGATACTCGTGATATAACTTGAAATGGAGACTGTAAATGGAGATAACTGAGGTTAAAGACCAGTTATCACAGGGTAATCTGAGACCTTCAATAATATCCCAAGGCACTAATATATTCATTTGCAAAACAAAGATAACACCTGTTTATGTGCTTCATTATGCACATGAGAGCAATTTGTTCTACTTGTGTATTATATATGTATTTTATTGTGTAAAATTCGGTATACTGGATCTAAATGCATATTTGGGACTTTTGGCTGGTTTTCTGCTTTGGACTAATTCCTTACTAAAGTTCTCAGAATCCTTGGAACAGTTAGTTTTGGGTAATGGTATCTAGATACCTCAAAACTACTTCAGGTTAGCATACTGAATTTCTTATAATTTTCACACTATCTTTTTGGTAAATAAAATAATCGTGTCACTTCATCTTAATGTTTAGGAGAGGTGATGGTTTTGAATCCTCTTTGGTTGCATGTACAACATTTAAATTTTATATACAATCTTATAAAAAGTTTGTATATAATAAATCTCTCTGTAAAGAGTAAGAAATACTCATTAGTCACATGGAAAAAGTAATCTTATTTTACAAGCACATCTTGCAACTGCCCTTTATAATTCAAAATCTAGAAGTTATAAGTATACAAAAATAATTTGGTGATGTTGGTAATTTCAGAGGTGAATTTAGACTTTGAGTTCTATTAAGTAAAGTTGAAAATTAG
The DNA here is from genome assembly GCF_963383645.1 of Muscardinus avellanarius. Taxonomy (NCBI): domain Eukaryota; kingdom Metazoa; phylum Chordata; class Mammalia; order Rodentia; family Gliridae; genus Muscardinus; species Muscardinus avellanarius. The sequence goes on from NC_137801.1 coordinate 53,200,123, forward strand.
CCCACCACATTTCAACAACCCAGCAGTAATTAATTCCAGCATGTGAAGCTTAATTAAAGAAAAACAAAATATATTGCAAATTGTTGAAAAGGAAAGCCACCAACTGATGACACAGGACTATTTAAATATATTAAAGAAATGGTACAGTATGTTAAGCATGTAATTCCGCCAAAATTCTCCCAGCTTTATTTTGTCTTCTTTTCCATATCCTTGGCTCTCAAAAATTTATTCTCAGTTCTTTGGCAAAAGAGACTGGAAGAGACCAGAAGGAGGAGAGGGGGAGTGGACAGCTCATGCTAATGCCACTCTTGATTTCATATTTTTTTTAAAAAATCCTACTTTGTGCATATAAAATATAGTTCATTTCTTATCCTGAGAGTTACCCTGGCATATGGCTCAATTGGAAACATCAAGGTTTTTAGTTCTTTTTAAAGTGGCTTGCCTCTTTTCCAGGCTTTCCTTCAGATAGATGTATTGTCAATGCCTCTCTTAGAGTCTATCACTCTTATATTGGTAAAAATCCTCTTTACTTACTGGCCAAAAGGTCTTGACCATGTTGGTAGATGAATAGTGAAAAGGGCATGTCTGAAACTGGTTACAAAAGCACCAGTCTAAGCAGTTTAGCAGATATGATCTACTTCATATTGTTGGAATGTTTTGAAAAATACATGATCTCTAGACCCAAAGAGAAATTTTTTCTACATTTTACTTTTCTATTAAGTTAAATAATTAAAAGTTATTTATTAATCTTTATAATCATTCTCTGAAACGTGTGTGCTCAATTGAAGTTTCATGGTCCAATCCAATTCTAACTCTTCATGATAAAATACAATAATGAGTAACTTATGTATAAGAATATTCCTATATATTTGAGGACTTTAAAATCAATATGGGGCTGCTATGGTATTGACATGACTAGACTGGACAATTTCTTAAAGTCAAGTGTGGGCTTTAAGAATTAATGCCTTGATCTTTTTTTTTTCTTAATGCCTTGTTCTATTGCCCACTGTCAATGAAGTTTCTGGTTTCAAAAATATAAAAACTCATAGTCAATTTAATCCATCATTATTGGTCTGCATTCATCTGTAATAACCCTGGATAAAGCAAACAAAATTCATAGAATTATTGGATAATGGCATATTCTGCACAAAGACAGAGAAGTAAAAATAGGGAAGTTTTGTATAAAATAGTGAAGTTTTTGTGTATGGAATAAAAGATAAAGGTGAAAGAAAATTGGAAGGAGAAAAGTGGTGTTCTTTAAACTATTTTTTAAAATGGGCATTAAAATACAAGAAATATTGCTCTTTGTTTGCAATGCTAAGAAAAGGTTTCAAGGACACTTTATAAGAGTGACTTTCGACTTCTGGCTAGCAACAATTTCTGAGGCCTGAGGCAATTGTCAGTCACTTTTTCAAATTGGAGAATGCAGAATAGTTTTAAGAGTATACTCTTACTTTCAGTTCCATATGTATATTCTATATCTAAATATCACTTGTAAACAAGTATACTTAGAACTTCATGTGATAAAAACTGCAAGTTATAAAAACACATTCATAATCAGAAACATAAAAATGTCTGCATCCAAAAATTTTGAAGGACTGAGCAAGGTTACATTTCTTAGCACATTCTTCATCTATTTTCCATTTTTCTTATATGGCAGGTAGCTAGGGGCTATGGAGTCAAGTAATGGAGTTGTCTTTCATTTGGATATAGTTTATTAATGGCAAAATATAATCCATTAATCAACTTAAAATAAGTCTGTAAATTTTGGGGGAAAAATCGGTATCTCCTTTAGTAACAGAGATCACATGCCTTTTTAAAAGGAGCTATTATCTCCATGGGTTTCTCAGCTGAAGTTAAGAATCTAAAAGTGATTTTCATCCTTTTCTCATTAATATGCAAAATTATTCAAATTAGATAGTAATTAACCATCTACTCAGTAGAAAACCTTTTCATGATAATTTATGATAAACTCAGTTGCTGCTTTGATTGAGATTGATTTTTGGTGTTGGGAATCCATCCTGAATACAAAAAAGCACCTGAAAAAATATTTTAAAACACCTAACTTATTGCTCAGCTAATTACATGGTAGCCATGTTCACAGACTGTTCCAGAGAGAGGCTTATGAAATCAGGACCAGCAATGAAGAAGCTGTGTGCACTCTACTGTGTTTATAGCAAAGCTCATCCACAATATCTCACGATATTTCCATTTAGCTGATTCATATTGTTTGGGGACTTTATCATTATTTAATTCAATTCAACCAACTGTCACTCTCTAGATGAGCCTGCCTGTGTAATACAGAATTTCAATAAGAAAAGAACTAGGGACATTTTCACATATTCTCGAGATCAATTGATTTCACAGGATACTTGGCTCAATGGACTGAGTTATGATTTGTAAACAGATTTCCACTTTCCTTTCTGCAGATGAAAACCAGAACTCAGTGGTCAACGATGAAAGGGTGATTATTATGTGCTTGTCAGGCCAGGAGAAGTCATTTTCATTCTCAGCAACAAAAGCTAGAGTTGAGTATCAGTAACCATAGGGTATGCAACTGGCTCCAGACACTGAAGCTTGCTATTCAAAACGTTGCTCCCTGGGAGTCACAAAACCATGGGACACAGTTAGCTGCCTTCTGTTAGCACTCTTTAAAAATACACAAAGGACAACACCTACTACTTTCAGTATGTAGTTGGTTGTAGAGATCAACTCTGGATGAGAATTCCTGTGGCAATAGATAAAAAAGGAAATGCTGACTCTGGCTGAGTGTTGATGGCTGTCTCCGTCCTCCGGGATCAGAATAGCACATGTTATATTTTGACCAGCATTTTACCTTAGTTTACATTTGTGTGCAATGAGTTTTTAGAAATCATTTTGTTTGCTTTCCTGTCAGGCATACTGAAAGTTACTATACTCATTTCCCACATAAAGAATATGAGACTTGAGCAGTATGATGTTGATGTTTGTCAATTAGACAGACAGGAACTGAGACTTGGTGTTATTCTAGTTCTTGTTGTTGTCATTGGTTTTGTTTCTACTTTCAATTAATAGATTTTTTAAATGTCTCCCACAGCCAGGTTTGGTGGTATACCCTATAATCCAAGAGACTCAGCAAGGCCTAGGCTGGAGGGTAGCAAGTTTGAGACCAACCTGGGCAACTTAACAAGACTTTGTCTCAAAATAAAAACTAAAAATTGTTTGAATGTAATTTAGTGGTAGCACACACTTGGGTTCAGTCACCAGTACTGCAACAGAAAAAGAAGACTCCCAAAGATGCCCTGCCTTAGAGCCATGAAGGGCAGTTCCTAAAGATGTCAATTGTTAAGCTCCTTCTTAGTAGTACTGTGTCAACCTCTGGAGAATGCATCTAGATATTTACCCTTTTAAATTAGCTACCCAGATAATTCTTATGCACACAAATACACACACACACACACACACACACACACACACACACACACACACACACACACTTTTAAATGCATTACCTATAATGACCTGTAACTCTGCCTCACCAAACAGTTGATCTCCCACCCCTGCAAAAATGTACATTATCTCTTCAGGGGATGGGGAAAATGGGGAATGATACCCTTATATGGATCCTTCTGGGGATTGTCTGACAAGGTGAAATATAGGGTAATTAGTAAAATATCCTGAGAACATTGTTCTGAATCTTCCCAGCAGTGCCTGAGAAGAGTAATTATAGAATAATGTTCATAAGCCTAAACAAAGAAGAGAAAAATGTATGCACAAAAAAAGAACTTTAACATTTTTTGAAAGGTATCTTTTACAAAACTGAATGGTTAACTGACTGAAATTTGAAGACACTGCTAGTTCTCATAGGCACACTGAATTCTCAGTGTAGATAATACATGAGTACATTTTTTCAGGTAGGACTGTAAAACAACAGAATTAGCAATAAACTAAGAGTCACTAGGATTTATATTTTATAAGAACTCCTCCTCTCCATTTCCTGGTCAGCATTCTGGATGATTGTTCCATTTAGCACACATTCTCTAGTTTGTTTCTTTCGCTTCGAGTCTATTTTACATTTTCCTGTACTGAACCGCATTTGCCATCTGCTGATCCAATTACTTCTACAATCCAAATCCTTTTGAGTCTGATTGTTCTGCTACTCATTATTTGCCCAGCCTCCAGTTTTAGTATCCTCGGTAAACTCTGAAATCTTGTTTTCAATACCTCATCTGAATTTCTTATATACAATACAACCCAATTAGCTAAAACTCTTGGTTTTCCTAAGGCTACTTATGTCTGAGGGGATTTATATCAGTTGAGTGGATTTGGAGCCTAAAGAGAGCCTGACAATTCCCTCTTCTAAGGACAGCTGACCCATAGAGAATAGAATCATCATTTTTGTATTGAAAGGAGAAAGATACTGATTTTAAAATGCTACTGTATATAAAAATAATCTCCTCCATCATCATCATCATTGTCATCACATCATTATAATCATCATCATCATCACCTTTTTTCCAGAATTATCCAGGTATAATTGACAAAAATATTATGTCTATTTAGGATGTACATTATGATGTGTTGTTTTGTAGTAGTAAATATTGAACCCAGGGGCATTCTATCTCTGATCTGTACCGCAGCCCCATCTTATTTTTCATTTTGAAACAGGATCTCACTAAGTTGCTGAGGGCCTTACTAAATTGGTGAGGCTGTTCTTGAATCTGTAATCCTCCTCTCTCAGTCTTCCAAGTACTGGGATTATAGACGTGTGCTCCCATGCCCAGCTGAACGTAATGTTTTGTAAGACGATCACTATAAAGGAGGGGATTACTGTATCTGTCACTTCACATAGTTATGTGTGTGTGTGTGTGTGTGTGTGTGTGTGTGTGTTTTGAGAATACTTAAGATTACCCTCTTAGCAAATTTCAAGTATGTAATGCATTGTTAGCTATTCACTGTGTCACATGTTAGTTTGCCAGAACTTTATTTTATTTTATAATTGGAAGTTTATTCTCTTTGACAAACTTCTCCCCTTGCCCTCATCTCTGAAAGCCACCCTTATATTGTGTGTTTTATGCATTAAATACTTTTAGATTCCATATATTAATAACATTATGCAGCATATGCACCCAGAAGTAGAATCATAAAGTTCATATATAGATCTTATAGTACTTCTATTTTTTAACTTTTTTAACTTTTTGAGGAATTTCCACAGTGTTTTCCATACTGGCTATTCCAAGATCCATTCACACAAATAATGGGTTTCCTTATCTTCACATCCTCTCCTTTAATTATTATCATCTGGCTTTTTGATAATAGCAATTCTGACATATATGATGTGTGATCTTATTATGCTTCTGATTTCAACTTCCCTAATGATATTTTAGGCTGACCCCCCCCCCCGCCTTTTATCTTTCCTGGCCATTTGCATGTCTTTTTTTGTGGAAAATATCTACTCAGGACCTTTGTTTAGTTTGTAATCAGGTTATTTGGATTTTTTAGTTTAATTATTTTGCTATTGAGTTATATGAGTCCCTTATATATTTTTACATTGATCCCTTAGCAGATTTTTTATTTGCAAGCATTTTCTCCAAGTATATAGTTTGCCTTTACATTTTGTCGTTTCCTTTTCTGTAAAGAAATGTTTAGTGGGACATAGTTCCATTTATTTATTTTTGCTTTTGTTGACTATGATATTGTGAAAAAAAATGTCATGGAACTTTCTCCCTATGTTTTAATGTAGAATTTTTATAGCTTCAGATCTTAGGTTTAATTAAGACCTTAATCTGCTTACGTTGATTTTTGTGTATTGTGTAAGAAAGGGATCTATTTTTTTCCCATGGGTTTTATACAGTTTTCTCCACTCCATTTGTTGAATAAATTATTGTTTTCTCATTGTTGAATTTGTAGAGAATTAGTCAAATACATGCACATGAGTTTATCTTTGGGTTTTCTACTATGTTCCACACTGGTCTGTGTTACAGTTTTATGACTTATCATCCTATATTGACTAAGCTGCATATTCATAATATAAATCAGTAAGCATGGCGCCTACTACTTTGTTATTCCTGTTTAAGATTATTTAGCTATTCAGAATGTTTTATGGTTACATACAAATTTTAAAATTGTTTTTCAACTCTGAGAAAAATGCCATCAAGATTGAGATGGGCCAAGCATGATGGAACACACCTTTAATCTCAGGCTAAAATTTATACCTGTAATCTCAGGATCACAGGTTAAAGGACAGCATGCAATATTTTGGAAGGCTGAGACAGGAGACCAATGCACAATAACTTAGACTATTTTTTAAGATAAAAACTATTAAAGGTCTGGGGGTGTAGTGACAGTAGAATGCTCCTGGACTCTATACTCAGTATGACACAAAAATATAAAATAAAAGGTTATAGGGATTACATCTATAGATTGCTTTGAGTGGTAGGAATATTTTGACAGTATCAATTTTTCTGATCCATGAACATGCGATATCATTTGATTTTTCTTCCTTAATTTCTGTCACTGATATTTTTTAGTTTTCAGTGTACAGATCATTTATGTCCTTGATTTAACTTATTCTGAAGTATTTTTTGTTGTTTTAGTGTGAATTTTTTTGGAGAGGTCATTGTTAATGTATTTAAAATGTCACTGGTTTTTGTGTATTGGTTTTGTATTCTGCAATTTTACTGAATTTATTAGTTCTGAGTTTATTGATAGAAATATTAGTTTTCTATAGAAAAAAGTCATATGATCTACACACAGAATGCTAAGGTTTGGTTTTAGAATATCTCCCATAGCTCACTTAGATGCAGCAGCCATGTTGGAGGCAGAGCTTGGTTGCTGAGAAAAGGTTGCTGGGGTGTGACCCTGGAGATTATATATGGTTTCTACTCCCTTTGTTAGTTCTCTCTTGCTTCTTGCCTCCAAGATGTAAGAGCAGACAGACCCCTTGTGTGCTCTCTTTCTCTGTTTCCCAGATTTCACTTGGCCTAACATGGACTAAACCCCTAAAAATGCATAATTGTGAGCAAATAAATCTTTCTTCCTCTAAATTGTAGACATCAGGTACTTTGGGTCACAGCAATGACAATGCTGAATGAAACACAAAGACAATGAGTGTTTATGGTGATAATCCCTTAAATGTGCTCTTGAATTCAGTTTGCAAATATATTGTTGAGGATTTTTGCATTAGTGTTCATAAAAAATATTGGTCTATAGTCTTGTTGAGTTCTGTATTTCCAGGAAATTGTTCTAGGTTTTACAATTTGAAATATAAGTGTTCATTATAGTTTCTCAGGGTCCTTTGTGGTTCTGTGGAATCAGTTTTAGTGTTTCTTTTCATATTTTTGCCTCTTTTTTATAATTTGCCTTCTTTTCTTCTTTGTCTAAAGTTTTGTCAAATCTAGTTACCTTTAAAAACAACTCAATCATTGATCTTTTCTATTATTTTTCTAGTGTCTTTATTTCTAGTATATTTATTTCTGCTTTTTGGTTAATTTATTTCTTCTTTGTGCTTGTTTATTTTTTTACTTCTTTGGGGTATAACAGGTAATCTATTTGACATCTTTCTCTTTTTTATTTTTTTATATTATTTTTATTTTTTATATTTATTTATTTATTTATTTATTTTGCGGGTTTGGGGATGGAACCCAGGGGCATTCGACCTCCGAGCTACACCCCCTGCCCTATTTTTTATTCTTTACTTTGAAACCAGGTCTCACTGAGTTGCAGAGGGCCTCACTAAGTACTGAGGCTGTCCGCGAACCGTGATCCTCCAGGTCTCAGCCTCCCGAATGCTGGGATTACAAGCATGTTCCATTACGCCCAGCTCTTTCTCTTTTTTTAATGTAGACATTCATTATTACAAAATTTTCTCATGGAATTATTTTACTGTGTCCTATATATGCTTTTGGTACATTGTATTTTGGTTTCATTTGTCTCAACATATTTTTTCCTTTGCCTTTTTATTTTTTTCTCTTTGACCATTTGGTTGCTCAGTCACATGTTTAGTTTCCACTTATTTGTGAGTTTTCCAATTTTCTTCCTGTTATTAAGTTCTAGATTCATACCATTATATTTGGAAAAGACATTCTATGTCATTTTGATATTCTTAAATTTGTTATGACTTGTTTTGTGGCCTAACACATGATCTGAAAAATGACCTAATGTGTATAAGAATGTGTATTTTGCTGTTTAGGGACATAATGCTTTCTATATGTCTTTTATATGTATGTGGTTTAAAGTTTAGTTTAAACCAGTGTTTTATTATATACTTTCTGTCTGAATAATCTCCTCCTGTTAAAATTGAATTATTGATGTTAATTACTATTATTTTATTGCTGTCTACTTATTTCTTAAAATCTTTGATGAGTCTTGTAGTCAGCATATAGTTGTGGGTATTTTAATCGATTCAGCCACTCTTTGTATTTAATTGGAGAATTTAATATATTTATGTTTATAGTAGTTACTTATAACTACTATAAGAATATATAAGGATTTACTAATACCATTTTGTTTTACAGATTCTTTGTTCTTTTCTTTCTTGCTTGCTATCTTCTTTTGTGATTTAATGATTTTCTCTAGTGGTGAGCTCTGATCACCTTTTACATACCTACTATAGATTTGACAATTTTGTTTGTTCATTTTGTTTTGTTGGTTGCAATGAGACTTACACAAAACATCTTAAAGTAGCAATCATATTTTAAGACGATTACTTAACTTTGATCACATACTATAACTACACTTTATAACACTCACCTTGATATTCTAAGTTTTGATAATAATACATACCTTTTTATTTTGTGTGTCCACTTACAAAATTGTTGCTATAGTCATTAATATTTTATTTTTTAATTTTTACATTAGAGTTTTGTGATTTGTATAACATCATTACAGTATTAGCATATTATGAATTTGACTATATATATATATATATATATAATTTATTTTTTTTGGTGGTGGTACTGGCGTTCCTGAAAGCCCTTCTACCTCCGGGCTACACTCCCAGACCTATTTTATACTTTTTTGTTTTTGGAAACAGGGTCTCTTAAGCCAGTGTGGCTGGCTTCGAACCTGCGCGATTCTCCTGTCTCCACATGCCAAGCGCGGGGATTACAAGTATGCGCCACCACACCCAGCAATATATACTTATATTTACTGGTGAGTTTTATACTTGCATATTTTCATATTACTAAGCTGAACACTTTGTTTCAATTTAAGAACTATTTTAAACCTTTCTTTTTTGTGTATGTGGGGAAACAGTATTGGGGATTAAACACAATGGTCTATACCCCCAACTCTTTATTTTTTATTTTGAACTAGGGTTTCCCCAAGTTACCACATATTGTCCTTGAACCTGTGGATACTCCTGTATAGCCTCCCAATTCCTGGAATTACAGGCATGTGCCACTGTACCTGGCTTATATTTAGCATTTCTTCTGAGTCTTGTGATGATGAAAGCCCACCATTTTTGTTTTTCTGGGAAAGTATTTTTTTCTCCTTTATTTCTGTGAGGCAGCTTAGCAGCTTAGTATTTTTTCATGGCATTCTTTGAATACCTTGACTATGTAATTTAATTCTGCTCACATGCAAAAATAGTCTTATGGAGATTCCCTTGTATATGCTGATATGCTGAACATTTTCTAATTTTATTGGTACATTGCAATCATACATCTTGATGAAGTTCAGAATGGTAGATGCACACATGCACACATCACTCATTGAGCCCTCTCCCCATTCTCACTCTGTTTCTCCTCCCTCTCTCCTTTCTGTGCTCAGCATAGTGATCTACTTTGAAAATTTTGTGTATTTACATTATTGTCTATTGAGGTGTTTCACCCCCTCCCACCTCCCTCAGTTAGGTCACATTCTTCATTCTTCTAAGGTTTTTTCTCCTTTGTCTGGAGTCCACCTCCATGTTCTGTTTTCTCCCTAGCTTCTGCACATTAGAGAGTACATCTGACTTTTCACTTTTTGTGACTGACTAATCTCACTTAGCATAATGTTCTCCAGTTCCATTCACTTTTCTGCAAATGACAAAATTTTGTTCTTCTTAATGGCTGAGTAGAATTCCATTGTATACATATCTCATAGTTTTGTAATCGAAATTACATAGTTTTGTAATTTGTTGATGGACATTTCAGCTGGTTTCATAGTTTGGCATTTGTGAATTGTGCGGCTATAAACATAGATATAAATGCATTTCTTATATTTTTGCTTATTTTCAAATTTTGCTTTTATTTTAGGCAATTTGATTTGAATGTATCTTGGTGAAGTTTTCAGGACATTTTTGGGAATTTTTTTTTGTCTTCATGTACCTATATAACCACATCTTCTCTTGTATTAGAAAAATTTTCAACCATTATTATTTTTTGTGGTGTTTGGTATTAGAGGTTAAACCCAGAGCCATTCTACTTCTGAACCACCCCTAGTTCCTTGATTCTTTTTTATTTGAAACAGGGCCTCACTAAGTTGCTGCTTGAACCTGTGAACCTCCCAAGTAAATGGGCTTACAGGCATGCAACACCAATCCTGGATCAATTTATTTATTTATTTATTTATTTATTTATTTATTTATTTATTGCAGTACTGGGGATGGAATCCAGGAGCATTCTACCTCTGAGCTACACCCCCAGCCCTACTTTTTAGTCTTTTTTTTTTAAACAGGTTCTCACCAAATTGCAAAAAGCCAGTAGTGACGTAATGAGGCTGTCCACCAAAGTGATCCTACAGTCTCCGCCTCCAAATGCTGGGATTACAAGCATGCACCACCACACCCAGCTAATATCTCTCTCTTTTTTTTAATAATCATTCTGCTTCTTATGGTCTCTTTTCTTCTCCTAAAACTTCAATAATCTGAAAATTATCTCTCTTGATTACATCTCATGAATTCACTGCCTTGCATAATTTTCAGTCTTTTTTATTCTTTTATTTCTCTTCTCTCTGCATAATTTCAAATGATCTATCTTCAAGTTGACGGACTCTTCTGCTTTACCAAGTCTGCTGGTGATGTCCTCTATTCAATTTTTCATTCATTCTTTTTTTTTCTCTTTAATTTCTGTTGGTTCTTACTGATTATTTCTATTCCTGTCTTAACTTTGCATTGTTCATGTATCATTTCTCTGATTTTTGCCAAATTACCTATGTGTGTTTTCTTGAAGCTTACTGAGCTTCTTTGAATAATTATTTTTTTATTCTTTGCCAAGTAATTGATACATCACATTTCTTTAAGGTCAGTGTTACGGTGGGAGAACTGTTACGGGGGCCCTGTTTGGCTCCCAAACTGTAACAGTGAGAGATGTAGCCGTGGGTTCTTGTTCTAAGCTATGTGTAGAAAACAATAGCACAAACTCTGTAAACTTAAATGATTTTATTATTACAAAGACAGAAAGATAGGACAGAGTTAATAAAGCCCTATACCAGAGGTAGTATGGGGGGTCGACTTGAAAAGAAGTCACCAGAGGTTTTTGGACACAGAACATTTTATATCAATAATCTTCTGACTCAACTAGATCTGCCCTTTCTGGGGCAAGTCTTTTGATGTGGGGTTCCTTGCTGTATGTCTGCCCTGTCTCTAGTACAGACTCCAAGCCTTTCTTTATACCCTAAAATGTGTTAATTGGTCATTGGAATCTGGGATCTCTTGAAGGCTTATGGCATCCTCCCACAAATTATGAGTCTGAGATTTCTTGAAGGTTTATGGCATCCTACCACATCCTAGGAAAATCTTATTTTTACAATGAAAAAAGGCCCTGGGACTATCTCTGTTGTCTTGCTAATCACCCTTGGTGCCTGGAATTTTGCAGGATCTCTTCCTTTGTCTGAATGCCTGCCCTAGCTCTGAACTTTCTAATACCAGACCTATTTTCAAATACATTTTGAAGTCATTTTCCAAAACCAGCACATTAATATCAAAGCTATTTTTAAATACATTTTGAAGTCATTCCCCGATACCAGCAGTTAGTTGCTGGAATACTTTTGGGTTCATTTGGTGGTATAATTTTTTTTCTTGATTTTGCATACCTTGAAGTATTGCATTTCTGTTTTCACACTGGAAGAATCAATCTCTCCAATTCTTTTCTGACCACCTTTGAAAAATAAATGCCATCATCAATCAGACTAGCTATAAATTCTAAGGTTCTTTCAGACCATTGCTATGTTTGTACCTGCTTCACACTTCTTGATTTCTATTTGGTGATGTTAGGGGCAGCAATTCTTGAAACTGTATCCTTTTACTCAATCTTGAAAAGTCAGGCTGGGTAGTAAGAACTTCCCATTTGTTTCTTTAGGATGGTACCCGAAATGATTACATTTGTGTAACTTTTCCCAATCATGTGAAGTTGAGCTATCTGTGCAAGATACTTCCTCTCCCCATTCTTAGGGACGACTTAGAGATCTGTCATAGGAGAGGAAGAATAAGGCACATGAATTGCTTAGGGTAGTCACAGGGTAAATCCACACCTAAAGTAAAATAAGTGGCTCATGGGCCAGCTTCCTGATAGAATCCATGAGTGGTTAGCAGGAACTCTGCCTGTCTCTCTCTTTGCTTTCAGGCTCTTCCAGCTACTCAGTTATGCTGATCCTATCAGCAATCAGGATGAGGCAAGAAAGAAGTGGGCCTTTGTGCAGCAATCCTCAGGGTTGGGGGAACCAGGTGCTCACTATGCTCTTTCTTTCTCCAGTGGAAGAAATTGCAGGCTGAGGGAAAAGCTCTTGATACTGACCTTTATCTCCTTGGGGTAGAGGTGACACTGATAAAGTAAAATTGTTCCTCTTTCCCTCTTCTATGTGTCAATTCTTAGCTTTTTTTTTTTTTTGCCACAAGTTGTACTGAAATTCCCTGGTGTCCCAGACTCCCACAGAGGTGGGACTTATTGAAATCAATGCTTCTGTAGAAGTGATGATATAAAGCTCCTATGCTGAAGAAATCCCCATCATTTTTTATTAATTTTAACAATTGTTATTTCTTCATCAAATATTTATCAAATTCTCATTCTAAGGCCATCTTGATATGAACTGATAAGTCTACCTCCAAATCTAGATTTAGGCCCTGCCAAGGTCTAGTTTATTCTTCATCTCCATCTGTTTCTACAAAACATATTTTCTCAACTAGATGCCCTATTTATTTTAATCTTTCCAACATAGTTTTTCTTTAATTTTACAAGCTTGTATTACCATATGTACCAAATAACATAAAGTTTAGGAATATCATATGACTCAAAATATAGTCATGTTTAAGTTTTTGTTGTTTTTTTCTACAAAAACATTATTAAGCTATACAATTAGTAAACAGTAAAAATAAGTCTACACAGTGTCTGCAAAAATAAATGATTTTCCTTTCCCTCCTTGCTTTCTAAAATGTTCTTTCTCCTCCTTTTCTCATCCTTGAATGATCACATCATTTACATCTCTTCTTTTTTTGTGGTGCTGAGGATTAAACCCAGGGGCATTTTACCTCCAAGCTATATCCCCACCCCTATTGTATTTTTTTTATTTGGAAACAGTGTCTCACTAATTTGCTAAAGCCTGGCTTCAAACCTGCAAACTTACTGAGGAGGTAGAAAGGAAGTAGGCAGGTAGGGAAGAGGCCTCGGTAAAAAAACTTAATTTCCTGAGGGGCGACGAATACTAATTAACTTCCAAGGCTCCTAAAAGAGACCAGCTCTTCCAAGGTTCAGAGATAAGAATGACCAAAGCTTCACAAAACCATCTGTTTACTAATCAACGAACCCAGGAGACATCACTGGAGCAAGTCTGACACCTCTACTGAAAGTAGACCCCTCAAAGGGCATCATCAATAGGACCCTATCAATAGGAAAATACCCTATGCAAATTTTAAGAACTGCCTCCCAGACTCCAAGTAATAGAAGACATGCAGAGATATATAAACCCCTAGCCAGGAGGGTTACCCACTCTGGGAACCCCTCCCCTTTGGGGAGCTTTTCTCTCTCAGATCTCATTGGCTTTGAGAGAAGGTGGGGTGTAATTGAAGGCACTTGGCCCGGACTACACTCGGGTAGTGATCTGAAGGCTTCCACTGGACATCAAGGCCAGCCAGGGCCTCTAGGGGTGACCTGCACTTCTTTTCTGGCAGATCGCATGGATTTTGGGAGAAAGCAGCTTGCAACCAAAGGCATTTGGCTTGGGCTACCCTCAAGTATTGTCCTGAAGGCAGCTGCTAGACATCATAGTCCTGACAGCTCTTAGGGGTGTTCGGCCACTTTTCCCTATTCCCTGCTGCTTTCAATAAACCTTTTACTCCCTTCCTGCCATCTGCGGGTGTCATTCTTTGCTCACTGCAGACAAGAATCCAGTAAGGAAATGCCGAGTTTCTTCTCAAGAAACCTCGTTTCATCTTAAGGAAACGCTGTGTTTCTTCTCAAGAAACTCCATTTCATTATTATATCAGCCTTTCAAGTACTGGGATTATAGGAGTGTAGCACCTCACCCAGCTTATTACATCTTTTAAAATTGGTTCAAGGATCACTTCATATGTGGAAAACTCCTAGTCACTTCCTGAGGCAAAGTTATAAACTCCTTTATTTTTATTGCTATAGAACTTTTTAATTTCCATTCTAACACATGATGTATTTTATATTTTTATTTTATCTTTTTCCTTGCCCTTTATACCCCTAGAGGGGCAATTAAATATTAGATAAATTGGTGATTTCATGAATGAATATTAGTCATTGCATAAAAGTTTATACAAATTGACTTGTTGGTAACCAGCTCTGCCTTTAGCTATGGAGACTTGGGTCTTGCTGAAACCCTAACTACTTACTGCTAGTTAACTAGTTACTGCTGCTTCTTATTCTATTTACAGATACCAAACCCTACTTTACTAAGTTCCTTCCTTCCCTAATCACAATTCAAACTGAAGTATCTAACCCATCTCTGTAGAATTCATTATTTCTATCTCTTTATCCTTCCAGGCAGACTATAATTCTATGGTAACACCCACATATCCAAGGTAGGTATATCAGGTTTACACTTCAACAAAGCAGAGGTAAAGATAACTTCTTGGTAGGAGAAGCCGACACCAATTCAGAAACAGTAGAAATTAACACCTACTATGAAATCTTTAAATGAGAAAACAAAAAGTCTTACATATTTCTTCAATGCTGTTGGGAGTCAGGATGCTTCTTTTTATTGTTGTTTGTTAATTTGTTTGTTTGCTTGCATGTTTGTATTATTCAGGGCCTGTCCACTACACATGGGATACATAACTGTGATAAGAAAAATATTAAATATCTCCCGTGCTTTCAAAAACCATTATTCTCGACAACTGCTTCCCTTTCTTCCTTCTTTTCTTCCTTCAGAAAAACAAACAGAACAAAACAAGAAAAAAACACATTTCCTCTATGCTAAGGACATGAACCCTTGCTTTTCTTAGCATATCAACAATTTCCCATAAAAATGATGCTTACTGTAGATACATTTCAATAGAATGCATTACTTTGTATATTATAACTATATTTTTCAGATGGTAGTTACATAAATAAGACTCTTTATCCTTGAACTAAACACTGATATTTAGAAAGGCAGAAAGTAAACATATCCAATAGGTTTTGAATTCCACTCAAAGATTCTTATAAAAGTATGTGAAGGTCGAGGTTTCCTCTTCAGGAGCATAGCAAAGGTATGTAAGAGAGTCCTACTTTCTTTACATTTCCAACTCTGAGGAATGACTGATAGCTTCCTAACAATCTCATCTGGCATTAAGAATATGCTACCACCTATTTTTGTTAACATTATATATCTTTACTAACTCATAATATAATATATGTAATGATATATGTTTACTAAACTTTACAAAAGTTATCCTTTTCCTTACATTAGATCCCAGCACACATTATCTTCTTTACAATAACATAATAACATTCAATTAATTAATGTGTACTGATAATGTACATGAGTTTTATTTCAACAAATATGTACTGAGATGATGAACTATGGAGGGAAGCACAAGCAAAATAGTCTTTTAGATATTCAATGCACCTAGAACGTGGGAGAAGAAATATAGGTAAATTGAAGCAATCTTATTCCACTTAGTGAACTAAAATAAGTTCATTTAAAAAGTATGGGTAGGGCCAGGCATAGTGGCACATGCTTGTAATCCCTGCGCGTGGGAGGCGGAGACAGGAGGATTGTGCAGGTTCAAATCCAGCCTTGCTGGATTAAGAGACCCTGTTTCCAAAAAAAATATAAAATAGGTCTGGGAGTGTAGCCCAGAGAAAGAAAGGTTTCCAGGAACCCCAGTATCACACACACCAAAAAAAGTATGGGATAGGGTGACCAAGGAAAGCAACACATACCAGTCCTGCTGACACTCGATCTCCACTGCCTCAAAAACGCATTCTACAAAGCCAGAAATTACTATCAAGAGAGGAATAAAAATGATTTATATAAGGAACAAGTTAAAAGAAGTTTATAAGTGATCAGAGAGCAGAAAAGAAACCTGCCCACTTTATGGACCTGTTAGACACATATAAAATAGTCTACTCACTATAGCAGAGTTCACACTTTTCTCAGCTGCTCAAGGAAACTTCTCCAAAATAGGTCACATCCTGAGATACAAAGTGACCAATAGCAAATTCAAAAAATGTGACATATTTCCCAGCGTCATTTCAGATCATAATGGAATGAAACTAGAAATCAACTATAAGAAAACCTAGAGAAACCACATAAACATATGGAGACTTAACACCACAATTCTGGATGAAGAATGAGCCACAGAAAAAGTAAGGGGTAAAATCAAGAAATTTCTATAAACAAACAAAAATAGAGATACAACATGTAAAACACTTTGAAAGTAATATTAAGAGGAAAATTCATAGCACTGAATGCTCACCTAAGAAAAACAGAAAATAACCAAATAAATAACCTAATGACACATCTCAAAGCCCTTGATAAACACAGGAACAGTCTAACCTCAAAGCCAGTAGAACACAGGAAATTATTAAAATCAGAGCAGAAATCAACAAAGTAGAGAATTTTAAAAAATACAGAAAATCAACAAAACCAAAAGCTGGTTTCTTGAAAATATTAACAAGATAGATAAATCACTAGCCAATCTAACCAAAATAAAAGATAATCAATGGAAATTATAAAGACAAGAGATAAAGAAAGGAGATATCACTACTGACAGTGTAGAAATCCACAGGACTATCAGAAACTACTTTGAAAAACTATACTCCAACAAAATATAAAATCTGGAGAAAATTGGCAACTTTCTAAATAGATATAAACTGCCTAAACTGAGTAAAGAAGATATAGAAAATTTAAATCAACCAATAGTAGTCAAAGAGATTGAAACAGCAATAAAGAGCTTACCATCAAAGAAAAGCCCAGGATAAGATGGTTTCCCAAGTGAATTTTATAAAACCTTTATAGAAGAGCTAGTGTCAATACTCCTCAATCTATTTCATAAAATAGAAAAAAAAAACTTAGATGTAAAACTTCTAAACAAAATACTAGCAACATGCATTGAAAACCGCATCAAGAAAATCATAAACTATGACCAGGTAAGGTCAATCCTAGGGAAGCAAGACTGGTACAACATACAAAAATCAAGTCATGTAATTCATCATATAAACAGAACCAAAGATGAAAATCACATGATCATTTCAATAGATGCTGGAAAAGCATTTGAAAAAGCCAACATTCATTTATGCTAAAAGTACTGCTGAGAATCAGAATAGAAGGAACATACCTCAACATCATAAAGGCAATCTACAATAGGCCCACAGCCAACATCATATTAAATGGGGAAAACTTCAAGAATTCTCCCTAAAAACAGGAACAAGAAAAGGATATCCATTATCACTTCTCTTCAATATAATACTTGAGACTCTAGCCAGAGCAATAAGGCAAGTAAAGGAAACCAAAGCAGTACAAATAGAAAAAGAACTCAAGCTTTCACTATTTGCAGATGACATGTGTGTGATACTATACTTAGAAGACCCAACAAAATCAACCAAAAGGTATATAGAGCTGATGAACAAATTCAGCAAAACTGTCTGGATACAAATTCAATCTTAAAAAATCAGAAACTTTTCTGTACACCAACCATAAATCCACTGAAAAAGAAATTGAGAAAACATTTTAACTCAGAATTTACCATACAAAAAAATAAAATACTAAGGAATAAACTTAACCAAAGAAGTAAAAGACCTCTACAAAGAAAATTATAAAACATTGAAAAAAGAAATTGAAGACCTTAGAAGATGTAAAGATCTTCCATGTTTATGGATAGGTAGAATAAATATAATCAAAATGGCCATACTTCCAAATGTGATCTACAGATTTAATACAATACCCATTAAATTACCTAGATCATTCCTCACAGACATAGAAAAATCAGTCCTTAAATTTATTTGGAACAACAAAAACTCAGAATAGCCAAAGTAATTCTCAGCAACAAAAACTATGCAGGAGGAATCACAATATCTGACTTAAACTACACTAAAAGCCATTGTAATAAAAACAACATGGTACTGGCACAAAAACTGATACATAGGCCAATGGAGCAGAATAGAAGACTCAGAAACAAATCCACACACTTACAGCCAATTAATTTTTGACAAAGGGGCCAGAAACATACATTGGAAAAAAAGATAGCCTCTTCAACAAATGGTGTCGGCAAAAGTAGTCAACCAAATGCAGAAAAATAGAAATAAATCCCACTTTCTCACCCTGCACAAGAGTCAATTCAAGATGGACCAAAGACTTGGAAATTAGACCAGAGACCTTGAGGCTCCTGAAAGTGCATAAGTCCAACACTGCCACACACAGGAATAGATAAAAACTTTCTCAATAAGACCCCAAAGGCACAAGAAACTAAAAAGTGAATCAATATGTGGGATTGCATAAAACTGAAGAACTTCTGTACAGCAAAGGAAACTATAATAACCTAAACTGAGGGCCAACAGAATGGGTGAAGACTTTTGCCAACTATTCCTCTGATAGAGGATTAATACCTATAATATACAGAGAACTCAGGAAACTCAGCACTAAGAAAACAAATAGCCCAATCCAAAAATGGGTAAGAGAATTAAATAGACACTTCACAAAGGAAGACATCCAAATGGCCAATAAATGCATGCAAAAATTCTCAACATCATTGACAATCAGAGAGATGAAAATCAAAACTACCCTGAGATTTCACCTAACTCCAACCAGAATGGCAATCATTCAAAACACAAATAACAAATTCTGGCAAGAATGTAGAAAAGTGAAAACTATAAAACATTGTTGGTGGGATTGCAAATTAGTGCAACCACTTTGGAAAACAGTATGGAGGATCAAAAGAATGGGAATTAACTTACCATTTAATCCAGCAATATTTCTAGGTATCTACCCAAAAGAAAGGAAACCAAACTACCAAAATAATGCATGCGTATCTATGTTTATAGCTGCACAATTCACTATTGCCAAACTAAGGAACCAGCCAAGATGTTCATCAACAGATGAATGGATTACAAAACTGTGGGATATGTACACAATGGAATTTTACTCAGCCATAAAGAAGAACACAATTACATCATTTACAGGGAAATGGATGGACTGGAGGACATTATACTAAGTGAGATTCATCAGTTCCAAAAAATAAGAAATTGGATGCTTTCCCTAATATGCTAAAGCTAGGGAGAAATAAGCCATAGGAGGAACTCTAGACAAAGAAGGAAATTATATAGATGAGCAAATAAGGTGACATGAGAGACTGGAAGGGGGGAAGAGGAAAATTCTCTAATGCACATGATGAACTTTAACAAACATAACAAAGTCAATCACTAAGCCAAGCATGAGAAGGAGGGAGGAGGAGGCAATTGGACAGGAATTGGGTAAGGGCTAATTGGGTGATGTGTGCATATATGTCTCTACCATCTTGTATCCCATTAAGATGTATGACTACAATGCACCAATAAAAAATTATTTTAAAATATGGGTAAGGCTGGGTGTGGTGGTGCACGCTTGTAATCCCCGCGCTTGGGAGGTGGAGACAGGAGGATCGTGCTGGTTTGGAGCCAGCCTCGCTAGCTTAAGAGACCCTGTTTCCACATAAAAAAAAAAAGTTTAAAAAAAATAGGTCTGGGACTTCCGGGAAGATGGCGACCGAGAAAAGCGGGGCTTAAGAGCCCCGCTAACAACAAATCTCCATTACCACAAAATCAGCGCCTTTCATAGCCAGAAAACACCATCACCAGAGAAACAAAAAATCACCAGGCTCCAGAGAAAAAGCGGACTGAGAACAGAGCCACAGAGGAGATACACCGGCCTCGCGCCCGAGGACGCAGCAGACGCGGCAGCAGCGCCATACTACTGGCGGCACCGGCGAATTCACGGGACGGCTACAGCAAGCCGAGGTGAGCCACTGAGGAAAAGCTAGGCGGGATTTCTCCACACAGAGAGCATCTAAAGCTCCCAGTGGCCGAGCTCAGCACACGCTGCAGGGATTCAGAGTAGAAATCAAAATCAAGAAGAAAAACACCAGCCCCACAGCTGAGGGCGTAGCAGCGGCGCCATATTGCCACCGGAGGCAGCAGCAGTGAATTCAGCGAGGCCAGTACAGCTACATCCACGTACTCAAGAACAGGGAGTCAAATTGCGGGCCACAGAGGAGAAATCCCAGTACTGTACTCCCTGGGACTTGACCCAGTGGGGGAGTGGCGGTGGCAGAGATATCACACCATAGGAGAAAGTGCAACCTGGCATCCCCCACAGTCTAAAGCAGCCTCTATCGACTCCCTGGGTCGGAGACTCTGTGATAAAACCCAGTAAAGGAGTAGTGGGGTCTGAGATACTACTAACTCGAGATCCAGAACACCTTAAGGGAAGTCATAGTGACCCAAGGGAAGAACCCAGAGAAGGCACAAACATCCGAAATCATGGGAAAGAGGAATAATACTGAAGCAATGAATGCCCACAACCCCACAACATCAGAACCCGATAAAACAGAAAATCAGAGATTTCTAGAAGATCAAAGCAGGAAAATAACTGTAGAAATAATAGAGGTGCTTCAAAAAGAACTCAGAGAGAGCCAAAAAGAGATAAAGGATGCAATTAATGAAGTAAAGGCCTCAATTCAAAGCACAAACACCGATTAGAACATATGGAGAACAGAATCTCGCTCTTAGAAGATGAGCAATCCAAAAATGAACGCATAGTTTCTAATCTAGAAAAAAATATCCGACAGCAGGAATCTGATATTGAAGAAATATGGGCCCATTTTAAGAGAGCTAACCTAAGAATAATTGGAATAGAGGAGGGAAAAGAAAGTGAAACCAAAGGGATCAACAATCTCTTCAAGGAAGTAATAGCAGAAAATTTTCCAAACATAGAGCAAGAGGTTGATACACAGGTCCAGGAAACTTATAGAACTCCCTTTAGACAGGATCGGAGAAGAGGATCCCCACGCCACATAATTGTCAAAATGACCAATGTGGAAGCCAAGCAGAGAATCTTAAAGGCAACAAAAGCAAAGGGCCAAGTGACATTCAGAGGCAAACCAATTAGAATCACTCCAGACTTCCCAAACCAAGTCATGAGAGCCAGAAGGGCTTGGAGTAACATATTCCCAATTCTGAAAGAAAACAACTTCCAGCCAAAAATTTCCTACCCAGCAAAACTTTCTATCAAATTAGATGGGGAAATAAGAAGCTTCCATGACAAACAGAAACTGAAGGAATTTATGTCTTCAAAACCAGCGCTAGAGAAAATACTCAAAGAGATTCACTACAAAGAAGAAATAGGTAACACACACCAGAACCAGAGAAATAAGATTTTCCATCCAACAGACAACTAAGATTGGTTATCTGTGGAGATTCATTATTTATGTTAGTCTTTTACCTATCTCTAAAGGGTATTGTTTGCCTTTATTGTTGTTAATTTTTAGGATTTCTAGTTGGAATATTAATATACCTTCAGATAGAGCAATTGGAAATATTTTATCCCATTCTATTAGTAACTGTTAACTCTGTTTACATTGTCTTTGGATATACAATATTTTTTATTTTTTAGGGAGTTTGTATACTCCTCTGTTGCCTGTGCCATTGAAATCATAACCAAGAAATCACTGCCAATTTCAATGTTGTGAGGTTTTATGACCCAGATTTTCTCCTAAAAGTTTATAGTCTTAAGATTTATATTTAGGTCTATTATCTATTTTGAGTTAATATTTGTATATGGGATTAGGTAAGGGTCCAATTTTATTCTTTTCCATGTAATTATTATTTTTTAACAATATTTAGTTAAAAGATTATTATTTCCACCACCAAATGTTCGTGGAAACCTTGTCAAAAATAACTTGACAATATAGGGAAGAATTTAGCTCTAGGCTTTTATTTAACTCCAATGGCTTATGTATCTGCCTTTAGAATAGTACTACACTGTTTCAATTATTGTAGCTTTATATGGTTTGAAATCAGAAAATATATATCTTCTAGCTTTGTTCTTTTTCAAGATCATTTTGGGTACCTAGAGTCAATATTCCATATTAGGATAGATTTTTTTCTGAAAAATAAATATATAAATATATGATAGTTTCACCTAAAAAATAGAAAAAAATATTCTCTGGTAAGAAAGAAAGCAAAAAGAAATATTGAAATGTTATCTTTAAGTCATCAAAAGCTTGGTATCAGACAAATGAAACTGTTATGTGAGATTATCATTTTTAATTTTAGATAAATTGCCATAATACTAGATGTCAACTACTAAGCCAAGCATGGGAGGGAGGGATAGGGAGAGAATGGGGTGGTGATTGGGTGGGGGCTGACTGGGAAAAGTGTGCATGTATGTCTACAAAAGTACGTATCCTACTATGATGTATGAATACAGTGCACCAATTAAAAAAAAATTCTCAAAAAAATAAAATAAAAAAATAAAAAAATAAAAAAAAATAGGTCTGGGAGTGTATCCCATGAGAGTGTATCCCGGAGGTAGAAGAACTTCCAGGAACCCCAGTACCACCACCAAAAAAAAAAGTATGGGTAATAAGTTTTAAAAGGACTTAATTCACATTAGCTTTTGTCATTGAATTTACACTTTTCAGAAAACAAGTTATTGTTTAGTGCGTTAACAGGTTGATACTAATTATAATGCAGTTCATCCTTATTTTCTCTGAATATTAATGTTCATGATTTTTGCTATTCTTCCCTTATCTTACTACCAGATAGTATCTGGAAAAGGCCTCTCTAAATGTTCCTTTCAGCCAGTAATGGTATTCCCTAATACTGTAATCCCAGTATCAGAAAGGCTGAGACAGGAGGATCACAGGTTCAAGGCCAGTCTCAGCAACTTATCAAAACCCTCAGCAACTCAAAGAGATCCTAATTCAAAATAAAAAATAAAAAAGAATTAGATGTTTCTCAGAGGTAGAATGCCTCTGGGTTCAATCTCCAGTACCAGGGTATAAAAAAGTTCTCTATATATCTATCCAATCAATGGGGGCAAGATGATATACGTAAACAAACAAAGAAACAAAAAAACCCTAAAAATAAGTTTTGTTATGGTTTGGATTCAGAATATCATCCTATCCTCATGTTTTAGACAAGGTAGCCATGTTGGAAGCCAGGCTTGGTTGCAAAGGAGGGGGTCCTGGGGTGTGGCCTTGGGGATCATATATATGTGCCATCCTTCCCTTTCCTCTTTCTTTAGGCTTCTGGCCACTAATGTGAAAGCAAACAGAGTCCCTCTGCCCATCTCTCTCTCTCTCTCTCTCTCTCTCTCTCTCTCTCTCTCTCTCTCTCTCTCTCTCTCTATCCTTCCCACCACCATGCCTTGAGCTCCACAGATATGACATTGACAGAAATCTCCAGAGCTGTGAGCAAATGAATCTTCCTTCCTTTAAGTTATGGTCCTCAGGTAACTTGGGTCACAACAGTGAGAATGCTGCCTGAAACAAATATCCCTCATTCATTTTTTTAAAGATTAATCTTTCTTCTTCCTTTCAAATTTCCTTATAACTTTGAAAGAAAACCTGCTTTCTACCTCTTGGAGAATATTCCTAGGCTACAATGACTATACTCGCTAGTAACAATTCCTTATTCAGAGATTCAATAATGTGAGATATAATATTGTAGATACTGTAGAGCATGAAAAACACAGGGAGTTCAAACCCAGGAGACATATATAAGTGAAGTCTTTAACTGCTCTTGAAATGGTGCCTAGAAGAGAATGAAAAAAAGAAAAAGGGAGAGGAGAAAACAGTCTATATTCTAACATAAGTATACATACTTAGAGTCAAATTTCTTAGTTTTGTTAAGTCATAATCAATATTTTCAGAAACAACTTTGTACCACTTAATTCTCTATTGTACGCCTTTTATTCTCAAGGGGTCATTTTCCATGAATGATTTCCAGATTTCTACACTTCCATTGCATTTTCCAAAGTAGGTATAATTTTATATGCAAAAATGTATTGATTCCCCTCAAAATCAATTCTTGTTTTGCAAAGGGCTTCACTTCCATTTTCCTTCAATGGTATTATTTCTCTATCATCTCCAGCTGCTTCTTGTACAATGAAACAGACTCATTGCTTTTTATAATTGTTACATTTTTACAAAAAACATATGTATATGTGTTCATGTGTTCCAAGTGAAAAAATAAGGTTGTAGGGCTTTATAAAGAAGTCTTATTTGGTTTGTAATTTTTTCATAAAATGTCATGTAGTACTATGAATATCAAATAATATTTAAATTCCATAATTATATTTGCATACAGAAGATACTTTCATTGAGAAATAAAATTATATGAAAGTAAATTAATGTTTTAGCAAAAATATGTATATAAGTTATAATAATATTGCATTTAACTTTGTTCTTCAACTATTGACATTGAGGGTATATATTTCTGTTCACATTTGCCCAAAATTGGGAAATTCAGTAACACTTAATTTTAAGTGCCCTTCAACATCTCTTGGAAAAGGTCAAAATAATGAATTTGGATTATCAAGTAATTGATTATCCAAATTTTAAAAATTGACTATTGATAACTTTTTATGTAAATATTTACAACTTTTTTATATATAGACTCATTAATCACTGCCAATGCCCAATGCATCCTTTGTACTAGATAATGAGATGTTGAGATACAGTCTTTTCTTCGTACTTAAAATACTAATTAGTCTCAAAATATAAATTCTATGTACATTTGAATACTTTATGCTTTCAAAACAGTTATTCCAAAAAATAAGAATAATAGATGATAGACAGGTAGATAGATAAATAGATAATAGATAGGTAGAGATATTTGTTATGGAGGATTGTTTTATGTTATTATAGAGGCACAGAATTCCCGTATTCTACTGTTTGCAAGGCAGATACCCAAGAAAGCCTGTAGTGCAATTCCAGTCTGAGTTAGAAGCCCTGAAGTCCTGAGTAAATCCCAGTCCAAGGGCAAGAAAAGACTGATGTTCCACATCAAGCAGGCAGATGGGAAAGAAATGAATCTGAGTCTTTATTTCTTTCACTTTTTTTTCTGTTTACATCCTCAGTAGATTTTTATGATGATCATTCACAAGGGAAGAAAATTTGTTTTACCGAATTTACTGATTAAAACGTTAGTCCTAGCCGGGCGTGGTGGCACATGCTTGTAATCCCCGCACTTGGGAGGCTGAGACAAGAGGATCACACAGGTTCAAAGCCAGCCTCAGCTACTTAGCGAGGCTCTCAGCAACTTAGTGAGACCCTGTTTCCAAATAAAATATAAAATAGGTCTGGGAGTATAGCCCAGAGGTAGAAAAGCCCCTGGGTTTCACCCCAGTACTGCACACACAAAAAAGAACACTCTCCACACTGTACATATTCTCATGCCAGAAAGAAAAAATGTCCAAAACTTTCCATAAAGTCTCTCTTTTTGCCATCTCTCCTTTTATTATCTAACTCACATTCATTCATATGGAAGTTGTTTTGAAAGAACATTATTTTCTCTTCTAGTTACTTGAACTAAAGTAACAATTAAGACCCAACTGCTGACCTCACAAAGTTTTACACAAAGCGATAAAATGGAGTAAAACTAACTGGAGTGCTTCAGCTAGAAATTAAATTTATCTTCTAGACCTCATCTGTGTCCTGCTCTTTAAAAATACATACATAAATAAAAGTTCTCAGTAAGAAAGTCATCGATAACATTTTATACAATTTATTGTTGCAGATCTTAGAAAGGAATAAACCCATGCCATCTGGATCTAAATGTCTCCTGAGAACAAGTAGTGATTCTGATTCCCTGCAATAATGCAATAATGACTCCTAGAGTAGGGCTAATACAAAACTTCTTTTTCAGTTAACAGGATAAACAGACTCTTTCCATGATAAGAAATCTGGTCTCTGAAATTTCACAAAAATAGTAGATAACCCTGTTGGCCACAAGATATAGGTTCTCTAAATTAAGAAACCAAGAAATATGTCTTCTAAATTAAGAACAGAAATAACTATTAAAGAGTTGCCACTGATCTTAAATTATGTATGCTCCCATATTTCAAGTGCCTGTTTTGCATATGTAAGTAGTTCCTCGCTTATTGCATTTAAGGCTGCCACCTCAGCTTCTTTAGGTAAACTTTACATTTTTACTAAATGTCATTTCAAAACAACAAGAGGGGTCATTTCTAGAGTGGGCTTATGTGTATGGTCGCATGCATGAGCCTGGGTGTGTGTTTCTTAAAAAAAACTGTTTAAAGGCATAACAAGAGTGACATACAAACTCTGCATGGATACTGCACTTATCATAAGACATAAAAAGTTACATAATTAGAATGCAGTATGTGTTTTAATTTGGCATGCCTTCATTGCTTGAAATAGAAATAATAAAAATACCCTTACCTTAGAAACATAAGTGTATTGTATTAAGAAAGGAAAGAGGAAATTGAACCCGGTCCTTTTTATACATGATAATGGTATTTCTCAAAACACCTTTATGACACATTCATCTGTATTGATTAGATACTGTGAGACTGACATTGTCTGACCTGTCTAAATCCATCAATACCTGGGCTGTTGATGCCCGATTCCCAAGGTACTTTAGCTCTTAGCCCTAAATATGAATATTCTTCATAAGGGTTTTTTACTAAAAAGATCAATAATTATGTGCATATTAAACCTGCATTATTGCTGTTGCTAACACTGCCCTTTAGCTGACCACAGATTACACTCTTCCGCTTAGGCTGCCATAGATGATAAACACTTCATTAGCAACACTTAGACTGTCCACAGGGAAACCTTATCCCCAAACGTGTACATGTGAATTATAGGGAACCTGTTTAGTGTTAGGGTAAGTACATATTCCCTATAGCTTTCATTGTATTTTCATTCTGGGTGCTACAAACCATACCATTAAATATGTTTTGTCGACTTAAAAACTGCTTTGTGGGGATGGCATGTCTTAATTGTTCCCAAGACAATGCATAATGCAGTGCTGTGATGGGCCTTTGGTTGAACTAAATAGGCAGGCATGTTGAAGTCTGGCTTTAACAGATTTTAAAGCACTAATGAAACACACTGTGCTAAACAAAAGGACACTTTATCAGGGGAAAAAATAATATTCCAGAAGAGCCTTCCTGTATTTTAGGTTTACAAATAAAAATAAACCCCCAAATGCATTTGACTGACTTTAAAGCTCCTGTCTTCTATATATAATAAATCTTAGGTTCAAGAACAGAGAAATGTTGGTGTCAAATTTTCCAAAGCAACTAATTTGTGCATAAAAATTATGCAGAGAGAGACAAAAATCAGCTAGTTGCCCTTACAAATCAGGCAGTTGTGCATGTAAAACAGGTAATGGCATATTTTGCACCAGCAATTACCTTCCTTGCACCTGCGAGTGCCTGCTTTGCATGTGTAAGTAGGTCCTCACTTATTGCATTTAAGGCTGCCACCTCAGCTTCTTTAGGTAAACTTTACATTTTTACTAAATGTCATTTCAAAAAAACAAGAGGGGTCATTTCTACAGTGTGCTTATGTGTATGGTCGCATGCATGAGCCTGGGTGTGTGTTTTTTAAAATAACTGGAAAATTGATGCTAACTTCATTTGATTTTTAACTACTGTACCTTGCAGGTATGTGCTCAGTGATATAAAATATTTCATTTTGGTTTTACAACATAAATGTCTAACTGTCCTGCTGCTGAAATGTATCCATCAAATCAAAGGTTCAAATTTAATATTATCCAGGTGCCACGATGAAAGGGAAAATGATACTTCAGTTCACGGTCAACCGATGCAGAATGTCTTCACAGTCAATAGCAGGCTCCTGCGTATGCCTCTTGTAGATCCATTACTTCTGGGTTCATAAAGTGGAATTCAGCACTTCTGACAATGCTGTAAGGTTTTCCCAATCTCTCTCGATATCTCTCTCTCTCTCTCTCTCTCTCTCTCTCTATATATATATATATATATATATATATATATATATATATATATATAATTTTTATACTTGCATGGGAAAAAGAAATATCAAATTCACTTTTCATATGATCACTTTACATAGGCATTAAAAGCAATTAAGACTCACACATCACATCTTTTCCACTAACTGAAGCAAACCCCCAAATCCATTTTTATAATCCCACTGCATATAGTACCTAGTCAGTTTGCAGCTATCAAACTGAATACTTCAGTACTTCTTACTGGCCTATTATTTATCATTAAATATCAAGAGGCTGTATGAGGCATGATCAATCCAGTATGATTAGAACATATCACTAGGCACATGTCTAGGAAGCAAAATCTCAAGCAAAAGTATCCTTTTTTTTTTTTTCCAGGTCTGAGGATGGAACCCAGGGGCATTCGACCTCCGAGCTACACCCCTGCCCTATTTTTTATTCTTTATTTTGAAACCGGGTCTCACTGAGTTGCAGAGGGCCTCACTAAGTAGCTGAGGCTGTCCGCAAACCGTGATCCTCTGGGCTCAGCCTCCCGCATGCTGAAATTACAAGTGTGCACCAACGTGCCTGGCTCAATTAGATTTTATTATTTGACAAATTCATGGCAAATAGCATGCTATATTTGTCTATCTTCATTCTAGGTGACTACATGAAGCACGTTTATGGTTCTGAGTAGATGTAAGATCTAAAAGACAGACTGTTTTCAATTCAGCAAAGAGAAAGTCTTGCTTTTCACTTGTAAGAGGATCCAGAATTATGTCATGATTACCTAGGGATATCACAACTTCTGATCCTTTCATAAGACCAACATTGCCACACATACATGAAACTGATTATTTTAGGAATGGTGTAGAAAAGGGGTGAATACTGTGAATTAGACTCTGACTACTTAAGCATATAATAAACTCGAGATCCCCAGACAGCAAAAGGGAAGAAAGAAAAAGTGGCAAGCTTTGCTTTTTCTATTCAGACTTAGTCCTTAGGCCAAGAGGAAAGGGTAAGATACAGTTTTCCCTACAGGTTAAAGAAATAATAATTTTCTCTATGTATAAGGTCATTCCTCTAACCAAAGGTCAGCAAACTCTTTTTGTAAAGAGCCATATAGTAACATTTTAGACTTTATGGACATATGTTGTCCCTTAGAACAATCTAACTCTGCTATTGGAGCAAAAAAAAAAAAAAAAAAAAAAAAAAGCCATAGACAATACACAGTAAAATGGTATGCCTGTGTGCAGTACAATATTTTTTTGTAATGGGGATTAAATTCAGGGGCATTTTACCTTCTGCTTACGCTCCCAGTCCATTTTATTTTTGTTTTGAAACAGAGTCTGGCTAGAGTGCTGAAAGTCTTGCTAAATCAATAAGGCTAATCTTGAACCTGCGATCCTCCGGTCTCAGCCTCCAAAGTACTAGGATTACAAGCATGCATTGCTATGTCCAGCAGCAATAAAATTTTATTACCAAAATAGGAAGTGGTACTATTTAGCTCATAGGTTATAATTTGCTGACATCTCCAAATGAAAAACAAAAGAAAAATAAGGATTTTACAAAAGTGAACAAAAACCATGTTCATGAAGGTAACAGAATGTGTTGCAATGTCAATGTTAACATCCTCTCTCTTTATAGGGGGCACTAACTCAGGCTTATCCTTATCTTTTATTTTAAATTTATCATCAAATAAATAATTATTAATATGTGTGTTAAAGGTGGGAGGAGGCAGGATCACTTAATAAGTCAATAATTATGGGTAAAAAAGAATAGAAAACAAATAAACCCATGAAAATTCTTAGGAACATTTAAAATAATAAAAAGCATTAATTCATTAATTCATGCATCAGATGAACAAGTAAAATGGCAAAAATGTCAATCCCCTCCTTTTCCTCAATAGGTAAAGAATGAAAATAAAGAGAGGAAGAGATGACAATCCCTACCAAGTACCAGACTGTATGCTAAGAGTTTTTTATGCATTTATCATAGCAAATTTATTTCCATCAAAATTCTTGTGAATTAGACTGTGTTCTTGAAGCCAATTTACACACAAGGAAACTGAGTCTCAGTAATCATTCAGTAAGTTGCTCAAGGTCACACAAGCAAGTGAGAAAGCAAGAATGCTCTGGAAATAACAATCAGTATTTATGTAGGAAGTGTTCCTTAACAGCACAATACTAATCCACCAATTTATCAAGTTGAAAAATAAGGAAATTTCAAATAAAACAATAAAAATATGGGTCTTAAGACCCTCCTGGCTATAAATGTTTACTTAAATGGAATTAATAAATTGTCACCATAACTACCAGTATATGGTCTGGTGTATAATAGGCATTTTTCTTGGAAAATATAAAGTGTGTGTGTGTGTGTGTGTGTGTGTGTGTGTGTGTGTGTGTGTGTGAACTACCCCATCCAACACATATTACTCTATCCTGCCAATGAGTTTTGTTCCCTATATTTTTTCATGCTATTTTCCTACTTGAAATATCTTTCTTCCATCCTAGTTCTCTGCACAGATTCTAATCAATCAAGGGAAAAAATAACTGGCTTTTTTATGCTTCTGCACAAAATTGGTACCATCATTTCTACTTACACTTCATTGCTCAAAGTGAGCCACACGAACAGAGATGTATACTCCTCTGGAAGTAAGGACAGCACACCCCTTGGCAAGAAGCAGGAATGTCCCACCCTTTCATATGGAGAGAGAATGACTTTGTGATTACAAAGACTCATCAGAGCAAATAAATTTTGGCTAGGAAATCTAGAGAAACACGTGGACATTTATTGCCACTGATATAATCACTTTTGTCACCAAATGTCCACTTCATTTGCTTTCTTTCTTCACACAGAATACATGCAATACCTCCCTAAGGAAGAGATTCCATGTGGTCATTGCAACCAAGCCCAGGGGATCCAGGGTTTTGCAGAAGTCCCTCCATCTGGGCTACATGAGTCTTCTTTTTTATCTGTACATCTAAATTCTAAAAGAAAAGGAGTCACCATTTTATCCAATTCTTCTTCTCTTGTGGGGAGCCATTAAGATCTTCCTCTTATCTTTACTAAAAGTATACTTCTGACTGTCCTTCTGTCCAGAGTCAACAAGGTTTGGGGTCATGGAGGTTTCAAAGTAATTAAGACTCTCTCAGAACTGATGATGCTATTGTTCTGTCTGAGCTAAGATTAGGTTTGTGTTGTTTGTGTTGCACCAGGGTATTGTTTGACCTGCCCAAACTTTGAACTTTTTCTCGTCCGAGGTAACCTGAAGCTAAAAACTATAAATACCACAAGAGAATAAACCCCATGATAGGCCAGTAGAGATATCGACCCACGAATGGACTGGCGATCCTTTCATGTTAGGAATAAATATTATTTGAATTTAATTAATAGAGTTATATTATTTCATCCTCACTCCTCTCTTCAGAACCCGTACTTTTGCCGGCTGGCTCCGGCATTCTCCTCACTCCACACCATACCCAGGAACAGAAACAACAACCGGAACAAATCCCCCAAAATGGAAAAATGGTATATTTATTTCCTAGGGCTAACATACCAAAATACCACAGTCTGGGTGGCTTAAACAACAGAAATTTATTTTCTCCCAAAACCAAGATGTTGACTAATCTAATTCCTCAGTGAGGGCCTTCTTCTGGGCTTACAGATGACCACATTCTGATGTTTTCAGTTCTCTCTCTCTTTGTGTCCAAAGTTTTTTCTTATGAAGAAAATGATCAGATTAAAGCCCACCCTAACTAATATAACTTAATTACCTGTTGCCGACTAATCTCAGTTGGGTCGTTATTGTCAGCTCCCGGTCAAATCCTCAGAAAGATGGGGCAAAAGTCAGGTGATGTCCTGCAGAAACTTATCTGCAGCGATTCTTTCCCCTCTATGAATTCCCTAAGTTTTTAGGTACGACGTTTGGGAAAGAATCTGAGGCGGACAAAGGCTTCTTGAGCCAATGACACTTTATTACAAAAACTCCAAGAAATTTATACCCTTCACCAGTAAAGTTAATAATAAGAGAAAAGGGAGGTGGGTGTAATCATTGTGAAATAATAATGAATGACATGTAAACAAAGGTAATAAAACTAGTCCTTCAGCTGGCTGTTGGCCTTCGAGAGATTGACTCCGGATTCTTTTCCAAGGTCTTTGCAGATAAGCAGTCCCAGGGGGCCACTTCCCAAAATAAACAAGCATGGCCAAGGCTTGGGGGTTTCTCGGGGAATCTTCTTTGACTTTCTTGGAACTTTCCATCTTTTGGGCTCAGTTCATATAGCAAGTGTGGGGAGATGTGGTGATTCAGGTGGATGTGATAGAGTTTCTCCAGGTGTTGGCATCTTATCTTCTAAATCTGAAAGCTTAAGCAAACTCACAACACAGTTTTGCAGACAAAATACCACAAACAACACCACAAAGTTCTTGGTTTTAATTGTCAGATGTATTTCCTTAACTGCTGAACACTCTTCTTTAGACAATAAGCCTATTAAAAGTCTATCCATCTTTAATAATCCATTTCCCTGTCACAAACCCTCTGCAACCTGCTTCTAACTTTCTAATTCCTTTCTTTCCCAGTTGGGACTTTCTTATGATAAGCTCTTCTTCATGCAAAAATGCTTTTCTTACTCTTACACGGTATTTCCTTTCCTTCATACATATATATTTAGAACGTCTGTCCTTTATTTTGTCATATTCATTAACCATGCGGTCAGCCTTTCTGTCTTCAGGAATATTTACACTGGGCGTAAAAGTCACCAATCTTTTTCCTTGAGTCTATTGTATTTGGGCAACTAAGTTGTTTATCAACTAAATTGCTTTAAGGTCACACACAAGGTTTTTATCTTCTCTGTCTCTAGGCAGGATCTCAAGGGTAAACAGAGTTACCTTAAACTGAGCTACCTTACCGGAGTTAATAGCTTAACCTAAGTTAGTGATAGTGAGGGTCGGAGACCCTTTGTGATTGCTGCAGCTGGAATGCTTATCACAGCATCTGAATTCTGGCCAGTTTTTATTATTATTGAGCAGAGCCAAGGACGTTTAGGCAAATTATTAGAGAGTTTATTTCCACGGACTCAGTTTCTATTTATAGTCCTAATTTCACATCACTGGAGCAATTTGTGTAGAAAGTTAAAAGGAATAATAGTGAAGGGTATCTAAAAGTGGGGGGTACTTTGGCCAGAGACGACACCTCCTTCTCCGGGCTTTTTGCCGATTTTTACTATGTGGAGTGGGGTCTCAACACATAGATGCTGAGGCAGCAGGATGTCTTGGCAATTACCCCCTTTAAAGGTCCTATCTCCAAATACTATCTCATCTTAAGATACCAATCAGAAAGCTCAAGATACTATAGTTAAGCCATCAACATATGAATTTGGTGGAAGGAAACACAGTTCAATCCATAACAAGTGGGAAACACATGGAACTCATTGGCCAGAAAGCCTTCCTCACCTAGGTTGGGAAGGTTCCTTGATGAGACCCTGAGTCTACTCAAAAAAGAGATCCTTTGCCCAGCCTGAGGCTACCTATTAGAGGTTCATTTTGAATTTTGACAGGGCCAAGAGCCTTTCTTCATAGCCATATCACGTTCCAGCTCACTCTCAATTCTATTGTCAATACATTTTTTTAAAAATGTACTAGGTTTGTTCCATGTGCCTGCCATTTTTGACACCCAAGCTGAATTTCAAAAGGCTGCTCTCAGATCTACTCTGCTTATCCTACATGAAAATCTGATCTGATCTGATCTACTTGGTCATTCTCTCCCCTCAATTTGTCTCTGTGATGTACAGAAACTTTTATGTGGTCCCTCTAAGATTACTATCCTCTGCTATATGTGTCCTGTATCATATCCTTCCCTCCAAATGTTATGGATGTCATTTCTGAGATTAATTTATGGTACATGGGAAAGGTGAAGGAATTTGTAAAGGTATAATCATGGTGCTTACTCAGATGACTTTGAGTTCATCAAATGAGATATAATTCTGGGTAGGGCTGAATTAATCAACTGAGTCCTAGAAAGAAAGGTCTACAGATCAGACATTTGGAGCACCAGACAATATCTTTCTTCAGCTGGCCCTGAAAAATGCAAGTTTCTGTGAGTTCAACAGATGCAGAAAAATGAAGTCTATTATAAGTGCAAAGGCTTAGAAAAAAAAATCTCTAAGGATAGGATGAGATCACAGCCCCAACTGACCACCTTGCTTACAGCTTTGTGAGACACTCAGCTTGTCCAGCTAAGCCACACTCAGACTCCTTATCTATAGAAACTGCAGGAAAAGTAAATAAAAATTTTCAGTGATCTTATTAAAGTATATAACTTAAATTTCATGAACTAATAGATGTAGTTTAAGCCAATGAGCCTGTAGCAATTTGTTACACAGTAATAGAAAACAATATGCTTTCAGTGAAATATCAGTTCTGGCAAGGCATGGTAGGACAT
The DNA here is from genome assembly GCF_963383645.1 of Muscardinus avellanarius. Lineage (NCBI taxonomy): Eukaryota > Metazoa > Chordata > Mammalia > Rodentia > Gliridae > Muscardinus > Muscardinus avellanarius. The sequence continues at coordinate 53,234,887 of NC_137801.1, forward strand.
GCCTGGAATTCCAGTTCTTGGAGGAGTAAGACAAGAGAATCAGAGGTTTAAAGCCATTCTCAGCAACTTACCAAGACATTTAGAAACTTACCAAGACCCTGTTTCAATAAGAGAAAGAAAGAAAAGAAAGAAAGGCAGGCTAAGGATATAGTTTGGAGGTAGAATGCTCTGGGGTTCAATTCCTGCCACCAATCAAATAAAATATCAGCTCTTTTGAGACATTTAAAATGAATAGGAGCATGAAAAGTTATTTGATTTTTGCCCCTGGTCATGTTATCTAGCTGGTAGCTTTCACTGGTTATTTTACTCATGAAGCCTTTCTTAATAACGACTTACTAACGGGGTTCTAGAAGCAATAGGCTTCTCTAACCCAGCAAAGCCTCACAGTTCTGAGCCCTATATTTTCTTTCATTTTTATTAAAAACCAGAATTTCCTAAGCTAATCTCATTTTTTAATATTTTAGCACACATAGTCAGTGATAACCAAGATGTACTAATGATTTTTTTTCTCTAATCTTTTCACCTGGATCTGCCAGCTCGGTGCATAAATGATATCCTTTCAAAATTGCTGCTGGTGACAGTTTTATCAAATGCTTCATAGATTCAGGTTTGCCAAATTTTCCAGCTTCATGCTCGTTCTCTCTCTCTCTCTCTCTCTCTCTCTCTCTCTCTCTCTCTCTCTCTCTCTCTCATTAAGTCAACACAATAAACTCTAGATATTTCTGTTACCAGTTTCTGATTTTATGAGGATAGGCTAGAATACATCCAAACATCTGGATGACTTAATACAAAAGAGCTTTGGGTTTAGCTCACTCACGGTCCAGGGTGGGTTGAGTAAACCTCTTCTACCTTGAAGGTTCACAACCTAAGACTCATGGACATTAGGATCACTATAGTAGAGAGAAAGAGAGATAGGAAAAACACTTTGGACTTAACTATCATGACCTAGAAGTGACACATACCACTCACAGTCCATTTGATAGACCTGGTTGCATGATTTCAATCTAAATGGGAGGCAGGGAAGTAGGTAACAGGTAGAATATTTGGTGATCACAGTTTCTGCTGTAGGAGTGCTTACACACGCATGCTTTATTATATACTTTTCTAGTCAATCAGTCTCATTATTGATTGCATGTAAGAGTTAGGGAAGGGAAGCAGGGGTTTTAGAAACGAAATTCAAGGGAAAGCAGAGCAAAACCAAGGTACAAACATGGGGAAATCCTAAGGGAAGAGAGAAAAACAAGAAAAAGTATAAGATCAGCTTATTTGAATTTTGTGAAAGCCCTTATGAGGGTGAATGTGTTTCCTTTAGGAATTGAACATCTCCATGTCTCCCAAAGAGACACTGTAGTTACCTGATTTCCTTCAATAACTGAAGAATTATTGAAAAATTCCAGACATGCTTCACTTGAGTACAGTGAAGTAAGGTTAATTTGATGTACCAGCATAAAGTTTTATAGATTCACCTAAGCGTACTACTACACTTGTGAAGTATGAGATTGCATGCTGTAGCTATACAATGGCATTTATAAGATAATATAAATGACTGCTACAGAGATTGTTTTATTTAACCATAGCTATGATAAGTATCAAATTGAACTTTTAGCAAATCATAGGGTTTTGCATTTGGATAATACCTAAAGCCTTTTTCAATATAGCTTACTTTAGTAACTCCCCCACCCACCGCCCCAGGTTCAGAATAGAGCTAAGTAATACCAAAAGTCTAGAAGAACAAAGGAAAAATCTATTAAGTATCTGAATATTATTTTAGTCTTTAGATAACTAAATATAAATATTTGAATATTTGTACATCACAGCTATTTTTTCTAACTTTTCTCATTTGGCATTGTAAAGACAATGGCCAACTGCTGTTCTTTCACAGACTCTGAGGCATAATTTATACTTTTATATTTTGAGTTTTAATGACAGCATACTTTGATACAAAGGGTCATTTACTGGAATTCAGAATCACAAGGTTCTGATAACAGTAGTCTTCATTAATTGGTACCACATTTATTTAGTCAACCACACCAATGATTTCTATGTACAGAACTCTTTATAACCATTCTGGGAAAGGAAAAGAAGAACAGTGAATTTGTACAACCATTTTTTTTCTTCTTTGGAGTTGAACAGTAGCTCAAAAAAAATCCATCAGCTATATCCAGTTCAGCAGACATATGCCTTCAGTTCTTAATGATATGGCAGTTCATGCAAAGAAGCTTTTCTTGTATCAGGTCCTTGGGAAGCAACTAGTTTTGCTTTTCCAATGAAATAATTCAACTTGCTAGGTTTTACGTGCTAGTGTTAGTGGAATTTATAAGAAATGACATATTGATCAGAATAGATCACACTTATAGAAAAGAGATTTGGGTATCATCTGCATGATAGTAATAAACACATTGTGTGTGTGTGTGTGTGTGTGTGTGTGTGTGTGTGTGTGTGTGTGTGTGTGTGTGAAAGAGAGAGAGAGAGAGAGAGAGAGAGAGAGAGAGAGAGAGAGAGATATGATGGAGAGAGATATGATGGAGAGAGATATGATGGAGAGAGATGGGTCAGAGAGAAATGGAAGAAAGCACAGTTCAGCCCAAAGGAATAGCTTCAATGGGAAAAGAGGACAGAAAGAATACAAGCAGGAGGCACAAAGGGAGTATTTTGAAATATCTATGAAAAAAGACCTTATGATGTTACTGAAGTTAAGTAAAATAAGAGTAAAAAGACAAAAAGGGAGAATGATGAAGAAAAATGTAGTAGAAAGAGCCAATAAGGCAAGACTGGTAAAGGGAGCCATGAGAAAAATATACTGGTGACCTTATTGAAAAAGTTATGGAAGAGTATAATACTGAAAGTGAAATTACAAAACATTGAGAAGTTAGTTGAGGGGAAATAGAAGTAGTCATCTTAAACAAAGCAGTCAATAAATTGAGCTTTAACAGGGAGGAAATGAGGTTTAATGATAGTTTTAGGGAAACTATAAAGGCAAGAATAATTTTCTGCAGAAATACATAGGCCTTGATAATGCTTAAAATATTTGAGAGGAAAATATATAATGGTAGGAAGAAATTGATAATACCAATACAAAAAAAAAAAGAAATAGTTCCACTATTGGAAAAGAAGCAAATACAAGAGAAATTCTCAACAATTTTGGAAATGTCCTACGGATTAAAGAGAAGAAAAGAGATGGCAACCATGAAAAAGAAAATCAACATCATGATGTACTTATTCTTTCTTCACACTGTCATTCTCAGAGTTCTTTTCAGTTTTATTCAGATTCTACAAACATTTAAGAAATATTCAAGAAATAATAAATACCATGTATCAGGTATCTGTCTAGGTACATATTCTGAACATAGATTTCTTGGAAGAACTATTTCTTATAAGGCCAACATGCACACACATGAGTGTGCACACACATATGAGTATTCACACATATATGATCTCATTTTTATCCTAATCTTGAGAGAGAGTAAATAGTAAACAGTTCTTCAGATGAGAAAACCAAAATTTAATAAAATAAGAATGATGCCAGGTATCACATAGAATTGTGACCAGACACAAGACTTTGATGTGAAAGCCAGGACCACCTCCCCTAAAAGTCTGCAGAGGATTGAATTATGGACATGCTTTTCTCACTGTTTCTCTGACAGCTTAGACCTTGACCTAGAAGTCAGTGGTACTTCCACCAATTTCAATTCCCGAATTTTTCATCAGATGTAGCTAGATGATGAATGTGTTACATTTCCCAAAAACAGAGTTACCTGTGACTATGACCAGTTCACACAAATTATATCCAGGCATCTCAGAGTTTAGAAACATGAGGCACAAAAGGTGAAGGGGTAAAGGAGGAATAGGACATTGTTTTTGTTTTTAATTTCAGAAGAGGATGATCTAGAAACTAAGAGTATTACATATTTATTTCACCACCTCTGTTCCCAGTTTTGACCTGCTTGTAAAGAAGAAAACAGGGTGTACTTAATCTCTTACCTGATTTGTTAAAATCAATACTGCTTACTGTATCTCAGTTGACTTCCTTTGTTGTGGCTCTTCTGTGCTCATTATCCCATGTCTAAATGTGGATTCTAACTATTGATAGGGCATTCTCTATTAGATTCATTAGTTTAGGAATGAATAGGATATATCTGATAATGTGAAAAAGTAAATCATTTTAAATGTAGCAATTTTTGTAAGTCATCAAATATATTAGAACTGCAGTTATATATGAAACACTTTCTACATACTGCAGTTTATCTTTTCCATACAGTCAGTTTTGTATTTTCATTGTGTTTCTGTGATATAGGAAAACTAGATGATGTGATTCTCACTTATTAATAAAAAGTAAGAAACGAGCCCTAGCATGGTGTTGCACACCTATAATCCCAGTGCTTGGGAAGCTGAAACAAGAAGACTGCAGGTTCAAGGCAAGCTTCAGCAATTAGGGAGGTCCTCAGCAACTTAATGAGACTCTGTTTCAAAATAAAAAATAAAATAGGGCCGGGGGTATATCTTGAAGGTAGAATGCCCTTTATTCAATTTCTAGTACCTTCCCTACACACACACGCGCACGTGCACACACACACACACACACACACACACACACACACACACACACACCACACGAGAAATAAGGAGTAATATATTGGTGGCCACACACAGAGAAAGACTTCTACTATCAACTTCAAAGTGAGTAGAGGAGGAGAAATCTTGTGCATATTCATTTTAAAATTGTTTGATGGACTAGATCACTTCCATCATGTGATTTTTTTTTATAAATACAAGGGTTCTTCCAAGAGACTGGATGGAAATATATTGCCACAAGGAAAGTATTAATAGATAATAATACTTAAGGCAAGAAATTGAATTTAGATCCCATCATGATGATACTTCTGTTTCCATTTTATATCTCCTGTGCCTTCCCACCCTCAAATCATTCTCTCACTCTAGCACTTGTTGCTGTATTTAGAACACTGCAGTCTCTAAAATTATTCAGAAATTAGATTATATTTAATCTCTGCTTTTTCTTTTTCCTTACTAATATATGGGCTTCAGGTTCTGGAGTTCTGTTTCTTTGGCCAGGAATGTAGTGATTTTTTCAAATCTTAGAAAGGAAATATTAGGTAATGCATATGTTAACCAAATTATGTAGAAATACTTGCACTAATCAAGAAAGTCATTTCTTCAGTATTGTCCACTGCACAGAGTAAACTTCAGTTAATATTATTTAAATAAAATCATACTTCATAACCATCTTACAGTTTTAAATATCTAAAATACAATTTTTACACCATGAATAATAATGAGGAATGAAAACTGTAATATCACAAGTAATACAAATAATATCACAGTATGAACATACTGCAAATGCGAAGCTTCTTGATTAGATCTAAATTCCCACAAATTCATGAATTTAACCCTATCAACTCCCCAAATCTGTATGAAATAACAGAAAAATAGAAAAAATTTAATCAATAAATATATTAGAAAATAAGGAAAATACCATCAACTGATTTGATGAGCTTTGGAAGATATAATGCAGATAGAACTTAATTGACAACTGACCCAATAGTGCTAAGGAACCAGAGAAACACACAATAAATAAATTTTCTGCAGAATCCTATAGTCTAAAGTTTAAAATAAAATTATTTTAAAAAATTTGTATCTATGGCAGATAAATAATAAGAATTATTGGACCTTATAACTGTCATCATAATATAGAGATATAACACAACAGGGGAGATAAATTTATATTAGTTATACTAATGAAAAAGTTAGTGATCTGTAATATCAATATTAAACTTCTTAAAACTGTAGGACAAGCCAGGCATAGTGGTGCACACTAGCATTGGAGAGGGTGAGACAGAAGGATCGTGGTTCATACACAACCTCAGCTATTTAGTGAGGTCCTTTGCAACTCAGTGAGACCCTGTTTGAAAATAAAAACTAAAAAATAAGGCTGAGGGTATAGCTCAGAAGTAGAATGACCATGGGTTTAATCCCCAGTATCGGAAAAAAAAAACAAGTGAAGGACAAAAGGTAAGCAAAATAAACTTAGTAAAGAAAGGTAAAAAGAATAGTTATCTAAAATAATTTTCAGAAAGAAACACATGAAAGAGGAAAGGAAACAGTTAAGAAAATGACAGAAACACATTTCCATGAGCTTAAAAAAAGTTATTCTGTCAAGTAGAAGAATTAAATAAACACTTCACAAAGGAAGACATTCAAATAGCCAAGAAATGTGTAAAAAATCATAAGCAACCAGAAAGAAGCAAATCAAAACTACCCTGAAATTTCACCTAACTCCAACAAGAATGGCAATCATTCAAAACACAAACAACAAATGCTGGTGAGGATGTGGAGAAGTGGGGATTCTAATACATTGTTGGTGGGATTGCAAATGAGTGTAACCACTTTTGAAAACTGTGGAGGAACCTCAGAAGAATGGGAGTGAATCTACCATATGATCCAGTAATAGCACTTCTGGGTATCTACCCAAAAAAATGGAAACCAAACTACCAAACTAATGCCTGTATATCTATGTTCACAGCCACACAATTCAAAATTGCCAAACTATGGAACCAGCCAAGATGTCCATTAACAGATGACTGGATTATAAAACTATGGGATAATGTACACAATAGGATTTTACTCGGTCATAAAGAAGAACAAAATTAATTCATTTGTAAGGAATTGTATGGAACTGGAGAACATTATTGTGAGAAGAAACCCTATTGAATGCTTTAGATAAAAAATAAAGAGGACCTATTTGCAAAACCTATGAATACTGGTGGTAAGGAAAACATATGTTGTAAATGTTAATAGAAAAAGAAAAGGTGGGAGAGGTTACCTGCAAGGAATAAACCAAATTTCCATGTATCTTCTTAGTTCCAATATAAAAAACCCAATGTCCAAAAGTTCCAAGGAAACTATTTCAAAGCCAAGTCTGTATATCCATAAACTTATTCAAATATGAGGACAAATAAAAGGTTTTAAGGAATAAGAGTCTTCAGATATTTTACTACCAATGAGCTCTCTGAAATTCTCAAAAATGTCCTCTAGCTAAGGGAAAAGTAAGTTATTTTCAAATATACTTGAATTGATATTTTGTAATTATACATCATATTGAGGTTTAGTGATAGAAGCATATAAGCCCAGCGCACCCCCTGCATTTCCCTCCAGCTCTCTCCCCCTTCCCATCCATAATATTGCAATTATGTACATAGAATTGTTTGAACTGTTTCCTTCATCAAATCTCTCTTTTCCCTTCCCCATTTCCCTTCATATCCCCTTCCATTATTCTATTAGTGTCTCTCTTCATTTATCTAAAGTCTCTTTTGTTTTCCAGTTCCTCTCTAGTCTGTCTTTTCTTTCTTTCTTTCTTTCTTTCTTTCTTTCTTTCTTTCTTTCTTTCTTTTTCTTTTTTTTTATGGTACTGGGGGTAGAACCCAGAGGCTTTCTACCTCCAGGCTATACTCCCGACCCTATTTTATATTTTATCTGGAAACAGGTTCTCACTAAGTTGCTGAGAGCCTCACTAAGTAGCTGAGGCTGGCTTCAAACCTGCATGATCCCCCTGTCTCAGCCTCCCAAGCGCAGGGATTACAAGTGTGTGCCATCACTCCTGGCTCTAGTTTCAATTATGAGAGAAAACATATGATCCTTCCCTTTCTGAGACTGGCTAATCTCACTTAGTATAATATTCTCTAGTTTCAAATTTTTGAAAGTAGAAACCTAAGATATAAAATTCTTGATGACACTTCACAAAAGAAGAAATTCAGATGGCCAATGAATATATTAAAATTGTTCAACATCATTGGCAATTAGAGAGATGCAAAACAAAACTACCCTGAGATTTCACCTAACTTCATCTAGAATGAAAATGCTTCAAAACACAAACAACTACAAATGCTGGAAAAGATGTGGAGAAGTGGGAACTCTAATATATTGTTGGTGAGATTGCAAATTTGTGCAACCACTTTGAAAAATAGTGTGGAAGATCCTCAGAAGAATGGGAATGAACCTTCCATATGATCCAACAATACCCCTTCTGGGTATCTACCCAAAAGAATGGAAACCAAACTACCAAACTCATGCATTCATATCTATGTTCATAGCCATACAAATCAAAATTGCCAAACTATGGAACCAGCCAAAATGTCCATCAACAGATGGATGGATTACAAAACCATGGGATATGTACACAGTAAAATTTTACTTAGCCATAAAGAAGAACACAATTACATCATTTACAAGGAAATGGGTGGAACTGGAGAACATTATGCTAAATGAGATTAGTTAGTCACAAAAAATAAGGAATCAGATGCTCTCCCTAATATGCAGAAGCTAGGTAGAAAAATGGGTCACAGGAGGAACTCTAGATTAAGAAGGTGAAACTATAGATGAGCAAATAAGGTGACCTAACTGAGGGAGATGGAAGGAGGAATGAAGGAAATTCCCTAGTGTGTGATGTACATTCATAAATATATCAAAGTCAGTCACTAAGCCAAACATGAGAAGGAGGGAGGGGGAGGGGATGGAGTGAAAATTGGGGAAGGGCTAAATGAGTGATGTGTGCATGTATGCCTCTACCACCTTGTACCCCATTAAGATGTATAACTACAATGCACCAATAAAAAAATTAGAATAAAATTCTTGATGATCAAAAATACTCTAAAAGTCACAGTAAACTGTTAATAATATAGTGGTTAATATAATTTATCAGCTAAAAATTCATAAAGCAGATGAGCTATGATAGCAAAAATCCACTGGAAGAAACTTTAATCTGATTCCACAAAATTGTTTCAAGATGAAAAATGTGAAACTAAAAAATTAAATTATGATATAGGTAGGTCCCAGCTTTCTAAGAAGAAGTCTACTAATGCTAGTATAATTAATATAATATAATAATTTTATGAACCTTTATGGGAAATATAAGTCAATATTTGTTAAAATTATAATTGTGACCAGTTTTATCAGTTAGGAGAAGCTAGACAACATTGTGTAATCAATAAACCTAAAGTTCAATGGCTTGAATATGATGATAGTCACCCAAGAACCTAGGCTGACAACCCCCAAACCACTGAATGAAACATGATATATTTTTAAAAAGTCACTAGTCAGCCAGGCATGGTGATGCATGTCTGTAATCCCAGCACTTTGAAAACTCAGACAAGAGGATCACAGGCTAGAGGATGGCCTCAGCAATTTATAAAAACTCTCAGCAAATTAGCAAGACTCTGTTTCAAAATAAAAAATAAAATAGGGCCTGGGGGTGTAGCTCAGAGGTAGAGCACCCCTAGGTTAAATCCCTAGTACCAGAGAAAAAGTCATTAGTCTAACAAAAGCTGGAAGAAAGGAAACAGCAACAATGAAATAAAAGATATATGACATGCTGTTACAAATAACACCAAACACATCAAGGATCATTTTTAATGAGAACAAGAGATTTGCCCTCAATAAAAGACAAAAATATTCATACAGATTACAAAATAGTTAAATAAAAGTCAGTGTGATTTTCTTCATGTCCAAATGAAGTAACAACACAAGTTGAAAATAAACTGATAAGAAAAAAATAGAAATATGCTAAGATAGAAAGAAGAGGAAGAAAAGAAAGCCAAGGAGAGAAAGACAGAAAATAGGAGTGATAATACTGACAACAAGCTAGTCATTGTGGCTCACACATGAGTCTCAGAGGAGACAGAAATATCTGTTGCAAGATCAAATCAGCCTCTGGAGAAGCTGAGACAGAAGGATCACAAGTTTGAGACCAGACTGGGAAACTTTGCAAGATCCTGTCTCAAAATTAAAAAGGGCTAGGTATTTAGCTCAGTGATAGCCTCTGAGATCAATCTTCGGTAACCCCCTCAAGCACACAAATGCATCAGACAAATTAGAATGCATAGCAGAGCAAATTAAGTGGAACAAAGATGATTCCTATTGGTAGGAAATACAAATTTTACTAAGACTTTAAAACCTTATGACTTTTATCATACTACATAGTAAATAAAACATATGGAGTAAAACAAGAAATAACATAACTAAAACTACATAGAAGGTTATACTCAAGAATACACAAAAACTAATAAGAGAGAGGATTTGGGTGATATAATAAACATGACTAATATGTATAGACACAAATGTATGTGTGTTTATATTATATTAATTCTCTGAGAAATGTGTCATCATAACTGTTTCTCTTTTTATGACTGGCCAAAGAAAAAAGAGAAAAGCATATAATATTAAAGAAATTCTAGTAAGTCCCATGCCCAAAGGAATGGAAGCTAGGAATAATGCAAAGGTAGCATTGTGTTTCTATGACATATATTAACTTTAACTCTGTCAGTCAAAGAGACTGGCATGCGATTGACATGCCAGCTCCATATATATTTTCATATTCTCATTGTAAATTTTTTACTTTAAATATTTGTAGATAATTCTACCTAAGGTTTTTTTTTAATATTTTATGTTACTTTTTTCTAAGAGTCAATTAACAAATCCATTAGCTTTTCCATATAAATATATTTCATTATTTTATTAGTCTATTAGTTTTGCTATATTTAGAAGACATATAATTCATCATCATAATTATGTTCTTTCCTACTTTATTTAAAATCTACATTTCTATCTCAAACTATGTCTAAAATGAACTGACAAGGCAAAAATATGAATGTCTGTGTGAGAAGACAGGTGACTGAAACAGGCCAGCTCTAGTACAGCACAGAGTACAGCCTGGAGAACTGAAACTGTTGTCCTAGGGTTGAAGGGCAACTAATTCTCAGATACAGCCAGTTTAGCCCCAGAATTCAAGCCTATGCGGTCACACTGCCTAAGCTGGGAATCCAACTTTGTGTATAAAATTAATATGATGGAAAAAATCAACACATTTTTTAAACACTGTTCTAGAAAAAAAAAGTGCATGTTCTAGATAAACCCTATAGCTTGGCCACATGAAATCAAGCAGTGCTGGGTGTGTAAGCAGATATTTATCTCTAGCAATAACAGGCATAGTTTATCATAGTTCAGACAATGCTGGATAGAAGAGCCACAGCAATAGCCTTCTAACTAGTTAACCAGACTCTAACCCTAATTTTTCCCATTCTCCACAGCTTATTAGAGTAATGTGACAATTCAAATTTTATCATGGTGCTCCCCTTTATAGCCTTGCAGTGGCTTCAGACTACTACAAGAATAAAGACCAACAGTTGTCATATGCCTTGTTATCTTCCTGGTTAACCCCCTGCTTGAGATCCTGGCCCCATCTCCTATCTCTCCCCCTCTAGTTCAGGGTTCTCAGCCTTACTTGCCTTCTTCCTGTTTACGAGATATGTTCTCCTCTCCATCTAATAAACTTAGAAGTTTCTCCTAATTGCCACTCAATTTTCTCTTTTATCCAATTAATATCCATGCATCCTACAGCTTCTGGCCCAAGCATCATTTCTTCAGAATATTCTCCCTTGAAACTCTCAGACATCGTATCTCTCCTTAAGTGCTCTCACATATCTGCATTCTTTTTTCCTTCCCAATGAATTATCATACTTTAACTCAATAATCTCTCCTATTAGGTAATGAGGATTAAAATATAAGGAATTGGTCTTCATTTTTTCCCCCACCATTACCAGTCCAGTGCCTAGTCAACAATGAGTCTGGACCGAGTACATGATCAAAGAATAAATGAGGTGTAATGAGAATGCTATGGCTTTTATTTAGCTATTATAAATCAAGAATAATTTGGGGCTGTGTTTCTGTAATGAGATAATTAAAAATGAGAAGAGAAAATTTAGTAGACAAAAAAGTAAAAATCCTATTTGGTTATAAGGACATATATCATTTTGGTAATTTTCTTACTTTTAAGATGATTTTACTAGATATTATATAATAAGGGGTATAAACAGGGGCAGTTTCTCTAGAAAGATGAATTTGAATTAATGTAAAAATAAACTTAGAGCTAAGAGTGCCATGTTTTCACTGCTAATAATAAATTTGTCATTCAACATAAAACAATAGATTAATAAAAGATTTCAGCACCCTGAAGAATTAATAGAATTATCTCTTAAGAACAGTTTTCATTTATTTTGCAATAAGTCTCCTTCCAGGATGCCCTAATAGACCATGAAGCAGTAAACATTTATACCTGAAAAAGCACTCTTCCTTCTACCTGATTGTCTAATTCCTTTATCACTTTCCACACTTAAGTCTGATTTATTCACTTTCTCATTTGAACACCAACATCTATGAAGTTTGAGGGATCCATTCTTTTCCTTAAGGTCTTTGTATGAAGAATCACACTTACTGCTACTTATAGGTACTTCTCAGAGGGCAGAATATAAACTCTTTGTACTCTGGTTGGAGGAGGAAGGACACACTTCATGAGTATCAACATCAGTTTTCCCGTAAGATGAATATTCCTGGATGCTTTAGAAATGAAGCTGTCAAAATAGCCAATGGGTTTCACCAATTTGCTGCTCCTTTCTAAAGGCACAGTTTTAAAATATTTGTATTTTGTTATATATTTTGAACATATATTTCAAACAGTAAAGTGTAGTTTGTGAAATCATTCTTTGTATCTTCAGCATGTAGTTCTAAGTCCTCTCCACTTATAACTTAGAAAAATCAGACGATCATGTACTTTATTCTGATAAACAGATTGAAAATTTTCCAGTTGCTTCCCTAGTCTCCCTTTTAACAGATGACTTAATAGAAGGAAGTGATAAAAATACAGAAAGACTATCAGGTTTATTCATGGTATTTAATTCATATCTATAGGTTTCAAGTTAATTTTTGATAATAGACCCTCATAACTGATATAAAACTAAAGCTGTAATATTCAGAAATATTCTTGAAAAAGAGTTTGCTAAATTCCTACTATCTCTCTCAAAGAGTGATTGTGGAGAAAAATTATCTTTAGAATTTAAATGATATTTTGAATACTTTTTTCCCTAAAATTTTCTAAATATTTTTATCAAATATTGTGAAGAAAAAAGTAATATGTAGCTCATAGTTCAGGATCACACTAGTAATACCAATTTTAGAATGCTTTTTCAGTGATGATGAAGGATTTATATCACCCACAGCATGCTTTCTCATAGTATAATCTATAACATATGAAAATCATTTGGATAAGGCATGACCAGTGGTCATGTGATTAATGAGAGGATTCTACAGAAGTTAAACTTGTAGTTGTTATTTCATTTTTGAAAGATTTATTCTCTTTTCACCACTATCAAAACACATACACACACACTACACACACACACACATACACACACACACACACACGTGGAACAGACCATCTGCTTGCCTCTTACCATTTGAAATGGTGAATTTAGCCCTGAATCATATCATGCAGGGCCATTTTTTCCAAGTTTCAAAACTGTGACTGTCAAGACTCTCCAGTACTGGAAATTGCTATCAACTCCTTTCCAACTCCCTAACTGGAGTGGTCTAAACACTACTTGACATTATTAAGGGAGAGGGAACAGCATGGAAACAGCCGACTGCCATTACTGCCAAATTCCCAACCCATTCCACAAACAGATCAACCCAAGAGTGAGCTCTTTCACATCCTGCACCACGCAGTTATACCCTTGGATGGAGAAGCTGAGGCGGTATGATTCTACTTCCAGGGACATCGAGCTCATAAAGAGACAAACACCAAGCAACCTGAGAACCCAAGTTCTCAGCCACAGAAGCACTGACACACACGCAGGCTCCTATCCTCTGACCCTGGTGAACACGCTCAGTGGGCCACATGCTGCCCCACTCAGGCCCACATGAGGCCTTACCTGATCACTGTGCAATTATCATTTCATTAAAAATTAATCAAATCATATTTTACAAAGAGAGGCTGGAGTAAAACCGAACTGACTTATCCACTGTTTATTTTATTTCATTTTTATTGTCTTTGGATTTTTATTTTTTTTTATTGATGCAATACATTTTAATGGGGTAAAAGATGATAGAGGTATACATGAATCACTCATTTAGCCTTTCCTTACTTGACTCTAAATAAGGTCAAGAGACTTTTTGCTTTAGCTTACTGTTTCTAAAATATAATGAAAGTATTCCATCCATCTTATTTTACTTCTTTTCAACGACAGAAATCTAATGTCTACATTAGCTTCTTCTGGGCTAGGACCAAAAATTTATGTGATAAATATCTGATATCTATTTTGACATTAAAATTCTGATCTGAGCTCATTTGATAGCTACCACACAATTATGTGTGTGTGCACATGGAGTCTTATTTTTTGAAATCATATTTTAAATTTTTTCTATTATTAAAAATCACTGGTTTTCATTTTCTCCTCATTTTGCTGCTTCTTTGATGTTAGAGTGCACTAAATTCCATTTGCAGTTAATTCAAGTGGTACATTATGTTATAAGGGCTAATTATTGATCCCTGCATGACTTAGATAGTATTCAGATGAAAAAAGTATTTAAGTGTATTTAATGGACAGACCACATTCATGCAGCTGGCTCATGAATTAATATCATTGGTCACAAAGGAAAATGGTCAAGTGAGTGTAAATATCTCAGTAATACTAATATCTATTATTGTGAAAGCACTCTTGCATAGGGGCATATAAATATAGATCAATTTTGTCATCTTTTTATTCAAATAACACCATATTTTATTAGTTGACAATCTATAAGGTTTAGCTGTACTTTTAGAACCAATCATTCTAATGTTGATATGCATGGACATGTATAGTATATTTCTGGCTAAGCATCTCTTTTTCTTCCATTTTACCTGCAAAGCTAAGTTTCAGAGGTAGTTGCCATTCATCCTTTTTTTTAAGGTAGCAATTCATTATGATTGAAATTTTTCATACCCTTTAAAGAAAAAGTTTCTGATATGCAGAAAGTAGAACAAACTTGGATTTGCTATCTTTGAGTTCGCACAATTAGTCCAGAAACTGGATCTTAAATAGCACAAGGCAATTTTCATAGTTTAAAGAGAGAAGACAGTAAATCTGGTGTATCGTGTTCTTATAATTCTTTCAAAAACATGTGAGAAAATGTGAGAACCACTGTGAATTGAACAATAATCATAAAATTAGGAACAAAAGAATCAGACAGAACAAAGCCTTTTTTCCCTTTCTTCTTCATTCTTTTTTTAGGATTCTAAATCACATACAAAACATTTGTTCTGCTCCAGCTCTTTGTGAACTAATTGGCTCTCCTGGAGGGATAGGTAATTGTACCTGACTACACAAGCTGTCCCGAAGCTCCCTTGGAAAGCTCCAGTAAGCTTCTAGTGTTAGCAGCCATCAAGGATTTCACAGGTCAGGCATCGGATCGATACAGCTAAAAGCAGCAGGGACTGTAATGTGGACGGCAGGTTTCAGAAAGCGCTGCAAGTGCCAGTTTGTTCCTCTTCATGCAGAAGCTCAAGACAGCTTAATTAACCCTTGGAAAATACAATTTATCCAGAGGCTCGGCAGGTCCCTACCAGGCCCTATTGGTGAACTGATGGGAGAGATACTATAGCTGGCAGCGCTGAATTCCCATTTCCCCTTTTAATGCCGTTTCAGTTAGGATGCAAAGAAAACATGATTTTCAGTGGATGTGTTCATCCTGTCCTGAAGAGCATGCGATAGGAGGCGGCTTTAGAGGGGGGTTTGTTAGAACTCACTTGTGACTTCGGCAGGAGCGAGGCCGAGCCTGAGCATTGATCATCTGAGTCCTGGGGTGAGGAATCAGGGTGTGTGTGCCTGGGTGTGTGCGTGCGAATGAGATGTGTATGTGTGAATTAGATGTCAGGGCGGGGGCGGCAAGTGAGGGGAGTTGGGTGTGCAGAGGCATTTTTTACTTTTTCCGCTGTTGTGAATGCGTCCTTGCCCTTGTGTAAAGAAGTTTTCTTATTACACGTCTGTTTTTCATGTCTATAATATCACATAACCAAGAAAAGAGCCAATCTAAAAAATTTTTATATCTTCCAAATATTTCATCTTAAAAGACAAAACACCCGCTAGGAGTAACCATCAGGAAGGAGTTAGTGGTATGTTATCCTCACACCTCAACTTCTGTGTTGCCCACTGTGCCTAGGTCTGGCCTACAACGGTTCTCCCAGGCTGAGGCAAACTGCTGGAGAAACAGAAAAGAGGCTAGCCAGATAGAGAAAATATGTGAAGTTAGTTGGCACATGAATGGTCTGGTGCATTCCCTTAAATTGATTGTATCTACTTGGATTTGCATTCCCATTACCCACATTTTTTAATTTGTACCATCTTAATTAATTCATACAGAATTATTTTCCTAGGTTCATATCTGCGGCCATTAGTGAGCGTTCATGGTGCTCAGATTCCAGAACAGTGAACTCCCCTATGGACACAGAGCGGTCAGATGGATGCGGCTCCTTTCCCCCGGCTCATTTCCATTTACGATCAGAGGCACAGTGGATTGAAGTGGAAGAAATGAAAATTAAGTACAGATTGAATGTGCATAGGATGGCAGGACATTTTAGACCAGAATCCTGCCACAATCTCTTTAAATTTATGTGTAACTAATGTGATACATATAGTGTAAGAACAATCCTGGCAGAGGAGAGTGAGAACAATCTCCACAGCTGCCATTCCTTTTACTATTACTGATGCACCTACTGGCCACGCATTTATTTAACAAATGTGTACTGAATTGACATGAAGTTTATTTTTTACCATGATAAGTAGACAAAAAAACAATAAGCAAAAATGCATATACAATATCTTAGGAAGTGGTTATATAAAAATACTAAATACGGTACAAATATGGAATGTTGCATTTCTCCTCATCATTAGCATAACCAGAGAAGGTTTCTCTGAAAAGTGACATTTGAGAAACACCAAAAAGAAGAGTAGTGTATTCCAGGCAGATATTAGAAGGAAAAGCTGTGCAGATAGAGGTAGCATATGCAAAGGCCCAAAGGTGGGTCCATGATTGACCTGACCAGAGAAGAGCAAGGAGGGATTTGCAGTTAAAATGATCAAAAGCAGGGTGTTACGTCATAGATACACTCAAGGGCCAGATGAGGAAGACTTTATAGGCGGCTCCAAGGTTCATACAACTAATCAATATATAGTGAGATTTGAACACAAGACTAATTATATGATGTTAAATGCCATGCTATACTGATCCCCTCAAACTTGAGTTTTGTTTACACTTGATTTGCAGTCTCTATGCTCTTTCCCTCCAAACCTTCCCCATTAATGTGATTAATCAATAATTGAATGTCATTTCAAATTAACAAATTTATTGATTCATCAGCAAGGATGGCTTTATCTCTACCTGAAAATTGACACCAGTGTTTTCTAGTTGCACATTGAGAGGAATAACAGAGGTTCAATCAAGACTTATGTATGAGGCCAGGCATGGTGGCACACGCTTGTAATCCCACCATTTGGAAAGCTGAGACAGGAGGATCAAGGTTCTCGAACAGCCTCAGCTACTTAGTGAGGCCCTTTGCAACTCAGTGAGACACCGTTTCAAAATGAAAAATTAAAAAATAGGACTGGGGTGTATCTCAGAGGTAAAATGTCCCAGGGTTTCATCAAACCCAGTATCACACACAAAAAAAGAATTATGTATGAGTTGGTCACGGTGGCACACACCTGTAATCCCAGTACTTGGAAAGCTGAGACAGGAGGCTTACAGGTTCACAATCAGCCTCCACAATTTAGTGGAGCCCTCAGCAACTTGGTGATACTCTCTTTCAAAATAAAAATAATAATTATAAAATAGGTCTGGAAGTGTAGCTTAGTGGCAGAATTCCCCTGAGTTTAATCCTTAGGGCCACCAAAAAGAAGGGGGAAAAAAGGAATTATGTATGCCTTCCAAGGTCATTTCCAAAAGACTGGGCACATACTCAGTCTTTGTCCAGTGACACCTGAGAGGTTCTTAGAGATTAACTAGGCAACCTTTTTCACTCAGTATACAAGGAAAGGAAAAACCAGTCATTAATATATTTTCTTCTTTAAATTCAGAAAGGTGATTAGGGATCTGAGATCTGGGGTCTTCTACCTCAGGGTCTGGTACTTCTCGACCATTTTTGATAACTTACTCACACTTATTAATTTTTAAATTTTCTTAGGGAAGAGAAATAAAAAAGAGAGATAAGTGAAATCCCTAAACCTCGTTTTTTTCTCCCTAATTTACTGCCATTCTTTTGCAAAAAAATATTTCGCTGGAGCAACCAGCAAACAAAAAGAAAACTTGCACGTGTGAATTTCACTTTACCTGCAAACCTGTGTGCTGTGTTTCAGCAACATGGCTGGGAAGTAAGTGGGGGCCAGGGAAATGGTGTGGAGCAGAGGACAGAACACAAACTGACCAGCCAGGTGGCCAGTCACCATTTGACTCCGAGCCAGCTGCTGCCCTTGCCGAGCCTTAGCTCCATCATCTGCAGATTCCGAATTTGAATAGATAATCTCAAATCCCCGTCAGCATTGAGGTTTTAGATTCATGCCATCAAAAGATCAATGCTGAGATTTCACAGCTTGTCCCCCAAAGCCACACACCATTTCTTACTGCTGAGATTTCTGTACATTTCATACAGCCTCCATTCAAATTGTGGCATACACTAGTAATTTACACTTTATTAAAGCTCAGCTCATGTGTCTGTAGTCTGTTTTTCAAGATGACTTAAAAGAAATCAGAATTTGTGTGCTATTCATTCACTCTCAAAAGCATCTTTTCAAGATGTATTTAGGCAATAGTACTTTTCCACAGCATAATTGTATCCTAATGTAAAAACTGCAAATATATTTCTTTTTCCACATTTGGCAAATCCTTAAGTGACCTCATATTTTAGCATCATTATATAATACACAAAAGAAGATGCATCTTATGTGAACTTATACACATAAATAGGATTTTTTAAAAATTTTTTGACACACTACCGTATGCTGTGTGCTATTTGTAGACCATGAAAGAACAGAAGACTAATATACTAACTGAAGTTTGAAAATTTCTCAACATTATCTGAATTTCTATGACACCTACTCCATTTCATCATGCATTCAAATGTCAGCCTTGTTAGCAGTGTCCTCAAAGTATTTATATGTTGATTGCATTTGAACAAAATTTTTATATTCCTTGTTTACAACCAATCAATGATAATATCTGTATCACAAAGATGAGAGAATGTCAGATTTATCGACTGATGTGACATATTCACATTACAGTTATTGCAATGTTTTTATGCTCAAACTGGAAATAGCAGAATTAGCAAATACATCTGTTTGTTTAATGACATTTCCAATATATTCTTTAGTGCTCTAAAAAACATTTAAACTATCATGACACCATCTAACATAGCCATCGCTATATTTCTTCAGTTTTTACCTGGCTTCATTTTTCTTCATAAGCTTATTACTATCTGAAATTATGCTATTAAAGTGTAGCTATAATTGTTAACTGTCTTATATTATGGGTTCCAAGGACTTACAAAACTGTTGAGTGAGCACACAATAGAAGCAAACTGCATATTTGTTGAACACATAAATGATCTCTGACCATGCATATATGTTTGCACACATCGATGCACAACATTAAGATGTTATGAGCATACTCCATCATAGGTCTATAGTATATGAATTAATATTATATCAAAAGCTGATAATTATTCAAATGTAATAAGTACACAAATAAGAGATTGGATATGTGCTAAGTCATTTTTGTTCTGTTGTTGTCTTGCAGAGCTCTGGATGGGACCCAGGGCCTTGCACATGCAAAACGGGCAAAGTCGTTTTAAGATGAATGAAGGCCTTCAGAGATGAGAATGAAAGCTTAATTTGGAACAATGAAATCTAAGTGCATGAAAATTGGCCCTGAGATATCATGATACCAAGGCAAGAGATAGAAAGATCCAGAAATACAGAGTAAAATTTTGGGGGGACTTACTGACAGAAGCGTAGTGCTGGGTGGCATCAAGACCAGGTGATTCCCTTTTATTTGAATCAGAAGGAGGGGACAGCAGTGGCTTCATCCAAGATGGGCTAGACCTGGTACAAAGCTAATATTGGAGATTTGGGGCATATTACTTGTGCTGATGATCACACCAGGATCTTGTAAAAGGTCCACTTATCACTCTAATGGTTTTATTTATACTGTGCCAGGAAACTTCATGAAGAAAACCAACCAGGGTTCCTCAGAGGCAATCATGGCAGTTATGACTCACAATGACTGTGGTCATGATAAGGTGAAGCCCTATACCTAGTGATATTTAGCTTCCCAGTCTTGTTTTTTTTTCTTTAACACTTTAATGGTAAAATAGCTAAATGTGTTATTTTTATAACACATTCAAGAAAAGTGTCATATCAAGAAAATAGGAATAGAGGTTATAGTATAGAAAAAGTAGTAACCAGGAATTTCACAGTTGGTAGTGTGCCAGTCAGCAATGTGTAGTATCTAAGTAACCAAGTCATCAGAAAAGTAGGACAGGGTATTTCTTCTTCAGTCACTTATTGTCATCCTCCCTGGTGGATTCTAACCCTATAAAATATTTTTATTATAAGTTAGTTTTGCAAATTTCTTGATGAGAGGGAACCTTCCATATTTAGTAAATACTTTCATAAGGACATATCTAAAAACAGTATCTCTCATAATGAACTGTGTCTCTGATTTACATATGAACTTTATTAGTATAAGTTCATCCATCAGAGACTACTCCAGTTTTCATGCGTAACAACATCGATTTCATGAGACTTCAAAGCTGAGGCCCTAGATTGAAGTGATATAAAATTGAAGACCTGTCAGAATTGTGACCACCCAGACTTCATTTGGTGATATCACTCCATAGTGTATATGAAAGAATTCATTAATTTCTTTAATGGAAAGTAAATTTAAATTTCAAACTATATTTAAATATATACAGTACTTTTTTGTGTATGGTACTAGAAATTGTACCCAGAAACATTTGACCTCTGAACTAAACCCCAAGCCCTTTTGATTTATGTTTTTTTTTTTTTTTGAAACAGGATCTCAGTAGGTTTCTAAGAGTCTTGCTATGTTACTGAGGCTGTCCTTAAACCCATGAGCCTCCCATCTAAGCCTCCCAAGTACTAAGGTTACAGGCATGGGCCACCACACACAGCTTTGCAGTACTTTCAATTCCTACCAAGGCCAAGGATGATTTTCACACAGTGGGTTGTGTTGAAGTTAATAAAACAAGATGAAGAGATTAGTACTTTTAGTAGAAAGCAATGGCAAGCCAGTAGTCTCATTGGACAACTTAGTTTCTCTATATGGTCAGGCACAATTTCCTCAGTATTATGAGACAACAGTGAGAGGGAAATAAACATTGTGGTTTGGGGCTTGAGTATTTGTGTTTTGTTTTTGCAAGCCTGAAAGATTGTCTTCCAGTTTGGTTCACTTAACATATGTTCAGTTCCAAAATTAAAATTTTCTCCCCTAAACACAATGATTGTCTATGGTTCTTTCATGATGAAAACTCCCATAAAATTTTGTAAATTGCTACTTCCATTATCTAATCAGTTAATCATAGAAAGTAAATAATGTACACAAGGTTTTGAAGGAAGTAGGCAAAGCAGTGAAGTTTGAATAATTCTAGAAACTTAACAAAATTGAAAAGTAGACAAAATAAAACAAAATAATAGTTATCAGTGCTCTAAATTACTTTTATTTAATTTTTTTATAAGTGAAACATATTGAGAGTGGTGTACATTTACATTGTGCTTCATGCCCTTCCCCCCTCCCTTTCCCCCCCAATAGAGAGTGTCCAGGTTAATTATATTTGTATATAGCTCCTCTATTGAACAACCTCAGCTTTCTTCCTCTCCTATCCTTCTGTTCAAGCTTTGCCGAGATTTCCCCTCCATCATCTGGAATCCCTCTGGTATTACCACTGCTCCCTAGCTTGAACATTTAGAAAAAACATATGTCCCTTCTCTTTCTGTGCTTGACTAATCTCACTTAACATAATGTTCTCTAGTTCCTTCCATCTTCTTTCAGATGCTATTATTTTATTTTTTTTAGCTGAATAAAATTCCATTGTGTGTATTTCCCATAATTTTGCAATCCATTCATCTGTTGATGGAGATCTAGGTTGGTTCCATATTTTGGCTCTTACAAACTGTGCTGCTATGAACATGGGTATGCATATGTTAACATAGTTCTCTGATTTCAACCCCTTTGGAAAGATACCCAGGAGTGGTATAGCCAGATAAAATGGTGGATCTATTCCCAGTTTCTAAGGAATCTCCATAATGATCTCCATAGTGGCTGAACTACTTTGCACTCCCACGAACAGTGTAAAAGAGTTCCTCTTTCCCCACATCCTCGCCAGCAATTGTTGTTCTTTGATTTCTTTATGTTCCCACTCTGGGGTTAGATGGAATCTCAGAGTAGTTTTGATTTGCATCTCCCTGATGGCTAGTGATGTTGAACATCTATTCATGTACCTATTGGCCATTTGTATCTCTTCTTTTATGAAATGTCTATTCATTTCAGTTGCCCATTTCTTGATTGCATTGTTTGTTTTGCTAGTGTAGAGTCTTTTGAGCTCTTTGTATATTCTGGATATTAGTCCCCTATCAGAGTGGTGGCTGGTAAAGATCTTCTCCCATTCTGTAGACTTCCTCTTTAGGTTCTTGATGGTTTCCTTTGATGAGAAGAAACTTTTTAGTTTGAAGAGATCCCACTTATTAATTCTTGCTTTAATTTCCTGCGCTTTGGAAGTCTTATTGAGAAAGTTACTCCCTGTACCTATATGTTGGAGTGTAGATCCTATGCCTTTCTCTAATGACTTCACAGTCTCTGGTCTAATTTCTAAGTCTTTGATCCATCTCGAGTTGATTCCTGTGCATGGTGAGAAGTAAGGATTCAGATCCAACTTTCTACAAATGGATAGCCAGTTCTCCCAGCACCATTTGTTGAAAAGGCTGTCTTTTCTCCAGCGTGTGAGTTTGGCCTCTTTGTCAAAGATCAGTTGACTATAGATGTGTGGGTTTGTTTCTGTATCTTCTATTCTGCTCCACTGGTCAATCTGCCTATTGTTGTGCCAATACCATGCTGATTTTACTACTATTGCTCTATAGTATAATTTGAAGTCTGGGATTGTGATGCCTCCTGCCTGGTTTCTTGTTGCTGAGAATTGCTTTGGCTATTCTGGGTCTTTTCTTCCTCCATACAAAATCCATAACTGATTTTTCCAGGTCTATGAGAAATATTGTTGGTGTTTTAATGGGGATTGCATTGAATCTATAGATCACTTTTGGCAGAATGGCCATTTTGATTATATTAATTCTGCCTATCCATGAGCAAGGGAAATTTTTCCATCTTCCAAAGTCTTCTTCAATTTCTTTCTTTAATGTTTTGTAATTTTTTCTGTAGAGGTCTTTTACATCTTTGGTTAGGTTTATTCCTAGGTATTTTACTGGTTTAGAGGTTAGAGTAAATGGAATAGTTTTTTTTTTATTTCTTTCATTGTGGATTCATTGTTGGCATAAAGAAAAGCAACTGATTTCTTTAGTTTGATTTTGTATCCTGCAACATTGCTGAATTGGTTAATCAGCTCCAGAAGTCTTTTGGTTGAGTTCATTGGATCTTCTAAATAAAAAATCATATCATCTGCAAAGGACAGTTTTAGCTCCTCTCTTCCTATTTGAATTCCTTTGATTTCCTTCTCTTGTCTTATTGCTGTGGCAAGAGTCTCAAGGACTATATTGAAAAGGAGAGGTGATAATGGGCATCCTTGTCTTGTGCCTGATTTTAAAGGGAATTCTTGCAGTTTTTCTCCATTCAATATGATGTTGGCTTTGGGTTTATTGTATATAGCCTTAATGATGTTGAAATATGTTCCTTCTATTCCAATTTTCTGCAGTATTTTTAACATAAATGGGTGTTGGATTTTGTTGAATGCTTTTTCAGCATCTATTGAAATAATCATGTGGTTTTTGTTCTTAGTTCTATTTATGTGGTGAATAACATGTATTGATTTGTGTATGTTGAACCAGCCTTGCTTTTCTGGGATGAAACCAACTTGGTCATGGTGTACAATTCTCTTGATATGGTTTTGAATGCGTATAGCTAGAATTTTGTTTAGAATTTTTGCATCTATTTTCATTAAGGATATTGGTCTGTAATTTTCCTTTCTTTAAGTATCTTTATTTGGTTTGGGGATTAATGTGATACTGGGCTCATAGAAGGAATTAGGGAGAGTTCCATCTCTTTCAATTTCCCAGAACAAGTTGTGAAGTATTGGTATTAGTTCTTCACTGAAAGTTTTGTAGAATTCAGCTGGGAACCCATCAGGGCCTGGGCTTTTCTTTGTTGGCAGAATTTTGATTACTGTTTCTATTTCTTTGTTTGCTATTGGTTGGTTTAGGCTTGCTATGTCCTCTTGGTTCAGTTTAGGTAGGTTATATGTGCTTAGAAACCTATCGATTTCTTCCATGTTTTCCAGTCTGTTGGAGTATAAATTCTCAAAATAGTTTCTAATAATCCTTTGAATTTCCCTTCTGTCTGTTGTGATGTCTCCTTTTTCATTTCTGATTTTAATAATTTGAACTGATTCTCTCTTTCTTTTGATTAGGTTGGCCAGGGGTTTGTCAATCTTATTAATCTTCTCAAAGAACCAGCTTTTTGTTTTGTTGGTTCTTTGAATTGTTTGTTGTTATTGTTGTTGTTGTTGTTGTTATTGTTCTCTATTTCATTTATTTCTGCTCTGATTTTAATAATTTCTTGCCTTCTGCTGGCTTTGGGATTAGACTGCTGCAGTCTTTCTAGGTCCTTGAGTTGTGTCATTAGGTTGTTTACTTGGTGGCTTTCTGTTCTTCTTATGTGGGCACTCAATGCTATGAATTTTCCTCTCAACACTGCCTTCAAAGTGTCCCATAGATTTTGGTAAGTTGTTGCACTTTTCAATTAATTCCATAAATTTCTTTATTTCTCCCCTAATTTCCGCTCTTACCCACTCATCATTCAAGAGTGTATCATTCAATCTCCATGTATTTAAATAGTTTATTTTGCATTTCCTGTTGTTGATTTCTACTTTCATTCCATTATGGTCTGAAAAGATGCAGGGAATTATATTACATCTTTTTAATTTGCTGGTGCTTTCTTTGTGCCCCAGAATGTGATCTATTTTGGAGAAGGTGCCATGGGCTGATGAGAAGAATGTGTATTCTGTTTTTCCTGGTTGAAATATTCTGTATATGTCTATTAAGTCCATTTGGTTTATAGTTTTCATCAGTTCTGCAGAGTCTTTACTCATCTTTTGCCTTGAAGGTCTATCTAGTGGTGTGAGAGCTGTATTGAAGTCTCCCACTATTATTGTATTTGGGTCTATTTGAGATCTTATGTCCAAGAGGGTGTGTTTTACAAATGTGGCTGCACCCACATTTGGGGCATAAACATTTACTATCATTATATCTTCTTGGTAGATTGTTCCTTTTAATAAAAGGAAGTGCCCTTCTTTGTCTCTTCTGATGTGTTTTAGCTTAAAATCTGTTTTGTTGGATATCAGTGTTGCTACTCCTGCCCGTTTTTGGTCCCCATTGGCATGATATATCTTTTTCCATCCTTTCACTTTCAGTCTGTGAATGTATTTTGCTGTAAGGTGTGTTTCTCGCAAACAACATATATTTGAATTATATTTTTTAATCCACATTGCCAGTATGTGACTTTTGATTGGAGAGTTAAGTCCTTTGATATTCAGTGATATTATTGAAATGTTGTTTATTTCCTGTCATTTTGTGTTCTATCTTCTGTTGGATATAGTATTATTTCTTCATATTTAGATGCCCTGCTGATCAACTTCATCTCTTCTGGTTCTGGAGTCTGCTTCTTTTTTCTTCTTTATGGGTTATTTCTTTAAGTATTTTCTCTAGTGTTGGCTTAGAATTCATGAATTTTTTGAGGTTCTGCTTATTGTGAAATACATTTGTTTCTCCATCAATGTTGAATAATAGTTTTGCTGGATATAGCAGTTTTGGTTGGAAGTTGTTTTCTTCCAGAGTCTGGATCACATCATACCAGTCTCTCCTAGCATTCATGACCTGGGATGTGTAGTCTGGAGTGATTCTTATTGTTTTGCCTCTATATGTTATTTGTCCTTTTGTTCTCACTGCTTTTAAGATTCTTTCCTTGACATCTATGTTGGTCATTTTGATTATTATATGACATGGGGAAGTTCTTCTTTGATCTTGTCTTAGTGGTGTTCTGTATGTCTCCTGAACATGAAGATCCAAATCTCTCTCCATGTTTGTAAAATTCTCTGAAATTATTTCTTTGAAGAGATTACCGATGCACTTGGTCTGTAATTCTATCCCTTCTTCAATGCCTTTTATCCGTAGGTTAGGATGCTTCATATTGTCCCATAGTTGCTGGACGCTTAGGTTTTGTTGCTGTACTGACTTCTGTATGCTGTTGACTGTGTTTTTGGTTTTGAATGAACTGTCTTCTAACAGTGATATTCTACTTTCCATTTCATCTATTCTCCCAGAATTTCTTTCTACTGCTGTCTTCATTTCATTTATTGACTCTTTCATTTCATTCCAGACCTCTTTCTGATTCTTTCTTAGTGTTTCTATTTCCTGTAGACTTGTTTTAAAACCTTTCATCATATTGTAGATCAAGATTCTGAACTCCCCTTCTTGCATCTCATGTAGGTCAGTATTTGTGATTTCTCTTGTCTCTTCATTATTCCTGGTTCTTGTATTTTCAGCATTCTCTGTCCTGTTTTTCTGGTTTCTATCCATCGCTTGTGAGTATTATGTTTAGTTCAATCTTAATATTAGGAGTTTAGAGGTATCGGCAGGTCAGCAGTGCTTTTCCAATATTTAGGGTTGGGTAATGGGGGAGGAGCTGGGGTGATGGGTATAGGAGTCGGATTAGGTAGTGGATATGTTTAGGTTGAGGAAGACTAAATGTGATAAGGTAATATCTTGCTGAGAATGATAGAGAGAGTTAATTAGTAGGACTTTTGTAGTTAGTACAGTAAGTATGGAGATATGAAATACTTTGAGTATTAAACAAGGAGGTATATTAGGGGAAAAAGTTTGGGGGGAAAAGAGTAGATAGGGAAGTTTGTAAGAGGGGTGGGGGAAGGAGCAAACAAACATAAATAAAATATCAACACCAGATACCAAGATTAACTATTATGTAATCAAAGAAAAAAACCAACCAAAAGAGGAAAAAGAAAAAAGAAAAGAAAGAGGAACAAAGAGGAAAAAAAGACAAGAATAAAATAAAAAGAACTAGCGACTGTGTGAAAACAGAAAACAAAGCAAACTATCAAATATATATAAAAACAAAACAAGTAAAAGTAAAAGAAAGATGGGGAAAAAAGCAAAACAGCAACAACAATAACAAAACAAAAGCAATATAAAAACAAAACAAAACATCACAAAAGAAAAAAACAGTCCTACTTATTTACGTATATGGGGTCAGGTTCATATAATATTTTAATGTCTGATTGTTGTGGTAGCTTTCAGAATATAATCCAGTGTCTCTTAATTTTCTCTGTACTCTATTTTCCTCTTCTTAAGTCACTCCCTGAGTGTTTGGACACCTTTATTTCCTTTGAAAGCTTTGGGTTTAGGTGTCAGAATATCTGGAGTCGGGACTCAGGGCCTCAGGCGAGTCCTGCGGAGCATGCCAGACCCCTGGAGAAACCGGGACCCGGGTAGCAAGGCACTGGGCCCCAGACTGGGGTGGGCGAGGAACGCTGGACCCTCAGAAGAGCCGAGGCCCAAGTCGCAGGACCCTGGGCCCCAAGAGGGGTCTCACAGAGCACACAGGACCCCCAGAAGAACTGGGGCCTGGGCCGCAGTGCTACTGAGTGCCTGATCCCACAACCTCCTCAAACCACACATACTGTCTTCTCTTATTTAAAAAAAAAAAAAGGAAAAGAAAAAAGAAAAGTATTGGAGAGAGGTCAAGAAGGCCGTGGCGGATGCCAAGATACTGGAGATGCAGACAAAACTTATCCAAATGAACTGAAACTTTCGGAAAAATTCCCCGCGAAGGAGGACTGCTTCTTCTCTACATTCTTAAGAATCCTGGACATCACCTGTAAGGAGAGAATTAGCAGAGACCTAGGAGGAAGGTGGTGTTGGAAGCGGTTGCCGCTATGGCGGTGGAGACTTGTATTCAGGAGAGACAGAAATCTCATCCTACCAACCTTATTTTTTGGAGAAATTACACCAAACATTGAATGCTGCCATTGCACATGCTTAGGAACACTAGACAACATTCAGAGTGGAAAAAGAGCTTGGGAAAGATTTGAAATGGTTGAGGCAGTGGCAATGGCAGTGGCCAGTACTCAGGGGAGGCAGAGATCTGATGCATTACACCTGGAACTTTTGAAATAATAACCCCAGAGGCAGAATGCTACCACCACGCACCCTCTGGAACATGGGACAACCTGCTGAGCGAAGAGGGTACTCGGAATGGGGCCTGTCGAGGGGTGAGGCTGGCAAAGGGGACAGCAAAGCTGGGATTGGAGCGTGCCATGAGGCAAGGCTGGTGCCGGGGCCAGCGAGGCCGGAATCAGAGCCTGGCATGAGGCAAGGCCAGTGCTGGGGCTTCTGAGGCCGGGATTGGAGCCTGCTGAGGGGTAGGCCGGTACCAGGGCCAGCGGCCAGCATCGGAGCCTACTATGAGGCAAGGCTGCTACTGAGGTCTCCGAGGCTGGGATCGGAGCCTGCTAAAGGGTTAGGCCAATACCGGGGCCAGCAGCTGGCATCAGGGCCTGCCATGAGGCAAGGCCGCTACTGAGGCCTCCGAGGCCAGGATCAGAGCCTGCCAAGGGGTTAGCTCAGTGCCGGGGCGAGTGAGGCCAGGATCAGAGCCTGCCATGAGGCAAGGCTGCTACTAAGCCCTCCAAGGCTGGGATCAGAGCCTGCTGAGGGGTTAGGCCAATGCTGGGGACAGCGAGGCTGGGATCGGAGCCTGCCATGAGGCAAGGACAGTGATGGGGCCTCCGATGCCAGGATTGGAGCCTACTGAAGGATTAGGCCGGTGCCGGGGGCAGCAAGGTCGGAATTGGAACCTACCATGAGGCAAGGCCGGTGCTGGGGCCTCTGAGGCCGGGATCAGAGCCTGCCGAGGAGTAGTCCGGTGCCAGGGCCAGCAGCCGGCATCGCAGCCTGCCTTGTGACAAGGCCGCTACTGAGGCCTCCGAGGCCAGGATTGGAGCCTGCTGAGGGGTTAGGCTGGTGCCGAGGCCAGCGAGGCTGGGATCAGAGTCTGCTGTGAGGCAAGGCTGGTGCTGGGGCCTCCGAGGCCGGGATTGGACCTGCCAAAGGGGTTAGGTCAGTGCCAGGGTCAGCAAGATCAGGATCAGAGACTGCCGTGAGACAAGGCCAGTGCTGGGGCCTCTGAGGCCGGGATCGGAGCCTGCTGAGGAGTAGGCTGGCGCCAGGGCCAGCAGCCGGCATCGCAGCCTGCCTTGAGGCAAGGCCACTACTGAGGTCTCCAAGGCCAGGATTGGAGCCTGCCGAGGGGTTAGGCCGTGCTGGGGCCAGCGAGTCAAGAAGCGGAACCTGCTGTTAGGCAAGGCCGGTGCTGGGGCCTCTGAGGCCTAGATTGGAGCCTGCCAAGGTGTAAGGCCAGTGCTGGGGCCAGTGAGGCCAGGATTGGAGCCTGCCATGAAACATGGATGCTACTAAGGCTTCCAAGGCTGGGATGGGAGCCTGCCGAAGGGTTAGGCCGGTGCCGGGGTCAGCAAGGTCAGGATCAGAGCTTGCCATGAGGCAAGGCCAGTGCTGGGGCCTCCGAGGCCAGGTTCGTAGACTGCTGAGAGGCAAGGCCAGTGCTGGGGCTTCCGAGGCCAGGATAGGAGACTGTCGAGGGGTTAGGCTGGTGCCAGGGTCAGCAAGGCTGGGACAGAGCCTGCCTTGAGGCAAGGCCAGTGCTGGGGCCACCGAGGACGGGATTGGAGCCAGCCAAGGGGTTAGGCCATTGCGGGGGCCAGCGAGGCCAGAATTGGGGCCTACCATGAGGCAAGACTGCTGCTTGAGCCAGTGAGGTCTGGATCAGTCCACCGGGTAGCCAGGCCACTACTGGGGCCGTCAATAGTGGGATCGATACTTGCAATGCGGCATGCACAGAGAAATATCACAGAAAATTAAAACCAGATGCTTCCCCTAATCAGCAATAACTAGGAGGAAAGAGGTAACAGGAAGAGGTCGAGTTATAGAAAGGACCCTATAGCGAAGCAATTAAGGTGACCAATCAGAGGGTATGGGATAGGGGAGGATGGAACCTCTTTAAAACTCAGGGGGTATGTAACCAAATGTATCAAAGTTAATCACCAAACAAGCATGGGATCGAGGGAGGGGGAGAGAATGGGATGGGGAGTGGATGAGGGCTATTTGGATGATGTGTGCTTGTATATGCTCTCATGTCTTGTATTCCAATGTGATGTATGATTACAATGCACCAATAAAAATTTAAAAAATTTTTAAAAAAAAGAATGTCTGGTGTCACTGTTAATAAATTCTGTAAAATTACCAGGTTCTCTGTATTTCCAACCTGCAGTCAGCTCCTTTGCACTCACCACCCTAGACTCATGTCTGTGCTTCCCTACAGCAGGGGTGGAGGATGTCCAAAGTAGACTTGGAAACTCCCCCTGAGGCCCTGTGCAGGTTTTGCATTGCAATGAATCTTCTTGTGTCTCTGGAACTTCTAATTGGGCTAGCCCATGTGGTCCCAAGATGCACTCTGGGCAAAGGTTTGCTGGTTCCTGGGCACACACACTTACTGTCAGAGCACTGCCAGTTCCCGGGATGCAGGCAGGGTGCACTGCCATTACTAGACCCCGGTGTGGGTGGGCGCAGACACCTAGTGTCTGCTCCTGGGCTCGGCCAGGGTGCACAGGGCTGTGCTCTAAACTAGAACTGAGTCTCCAGCTGTGAGGCAGGTGCAGACACCCAGCAGTGGGCCAGGGGTGTGGGGCGGGCACACACGGTCCAGAGGCACAGGCGCAGCGCAGGGCCCAGCACTAGTCTCTGGTTCTGGCAGGGCTCACAAGGCACAGAACAGTAGCACTAGGGTCCAGGGGGTGCAGTGGGCATACACGCTGGTGGCGGACCGACCCGGTGTGTGAACTGTGGGCCAGAGGATATCTCATGGGCACACAGAGCTTTGGCCACCTGGGAAGCAGGCAGGACCCCCGAGGTAAGTGCCCGGGCTCTGGCAGGGCATGGGGTCTAGGCGCACAAGGTGAGCGCCGAGTTTAGGGGTGGGGGTGACACAGGCACAGGCAACTAGCGGGGGTCCTGGGGCACAGACAAGGTACATAGGACAGTTCTGGGTTCTGGGGCGGGGGACAGATGCCCAGGGCCAGTGCTGGACCTGGGGCGCACTCTAAGACCCACAGCTTCTCAGGGCTCACTCAGATACCTGGCTTCCTTGATCCAGGTATCTGAAGGACTCACTGTACCACTGTGGTCCCGTCTTTGGTGAGCACACAGGATTCTGGTGTGGGCGCCGCTCGCTGCTTAAGATGAGGCTCTGTGACTGTTTTTAGTCTCTTGGGTTATTTTGCCACGGTGGTGGCAGTCAGGACTAGGGAATGCAGTTTGGGCCGGCAGCCCACTCTGGCGCCGGCAGGTGACCTGGTTGTGTCTGTAGCTGGTCTGATGCCCAAACTTTCTTTGTCTTCTTTTTTTTTTTTTTTTTTTTGCAGTGAATCTCAAGTTCAGGGTTTCTGAATTCCTTCCACCTAGGTACCTGGATCTGTTTTGGTTCCTGGGATACATTTATTTTGTTGGTTAAGACACTGCCTTCTAAGTAGTTGAACTTTATTTAGTTCAGCTACTGAGAAGTGCTGTGTCCCTCAGTCGCCATTTTGAATCCCCCTCTAAATTATTTTTATGTTTGTTACAAGCTTATGGAGATTTTTCAGAAACAATGTTGCCTTCAAAGGCACTATAAAATAGTTTTTATGATTTTGATTTAGAATGTTTTCTAGACTTTATGTCACAGACAAAGCAGCCATATTGAAGATAGGGCTTTGTTGCTGGGGAAAAGTCCCTAGGGGTGTGGCCTTGGGACTATAAATATGTTCCTCCTCCCTTTGCTTTCTCTCTCTCTGTTTCTGTCCTCCATGATGTGAGAGCCAAGTCCCTCTGCATTCATATTCATCTCTCTCTCTCTCTCTCTCTCTCTCTCTCTCTCTCTCTCTCTCTCTCTCTCTCTCCTTTCCCATCACCATGCCCTAAATTATGCAGACATAACTTGGATTGAAACCTCCAGAATCTCTATATCAGTGAGCAAATAAATTGTCCTTTCCCTATGTTATGGTCATTAGGTATTTTGGGTCATAACAGTGGGAATGCTGACTGAAACAATATTAAATGTGTACTGGCATAATAAAAATGTTCAAAAATATTCACTCAACTAGCTTTTAATTATCCCAATAAATAGAATGGTTAGTACTTAGCCAGATAACATTGGAAGTCTGTGGAGAACAGTTGGCAAGTGATTAGCAGGAGATATCCTGGTAGCAATGTTAGTTACATTTTAGAGAACTTATGTTTGTGTCTGCATTTAGAATTCAGGGACCATATGAAAAAAAATTTACATATTCATCCAAGATAAATAAATTAAGTCCTAAATTCTTTTACTTATATGAATTGTATTATATTGAGGCAGTTAATCATGTAGTTTGTGTTATCCTATTTTTTACATCAGAGGTTTGAGCCAATAACTCACATCTATGATTTTGAATATTCAGCTTAAATTTAATAACCCTTAGGAAGAAAAAATGCTATTTTTCTATCTTAGTCTCAATTTCTAAACCTTTTTAATGAGTCAAGAAAATAAAAATGTAAGAAATAATTAAAATCTGATATGAGACAACTGAATAGCACAAAGAACACTGACCTATATTCTAGTGTGGACTCCACAGCTACTGTTTGGAAGACTAAAAAAATAGCCTTCCTGGACCTCAGAAACTTATCTATAAAAGGAGATCTGGGCCAGATAAATCAGGTAATGATGTTTGACTATGATAAACTTCATATTAAATAAATAAAATTATTTATTCCAGTTAGGAATATGATTGAAAGATCAGTACTTCAGATGTTTGAAATAAATAATCCCTAACCCAATATTTATAATATGTACACAACTGATGGTAATGTATTTAAAATGTAGTTGAACATTTGAAAGTTTCTGGATATAACTAAGACAGATCAACAGCAAAATGTGAAAATAGAAAATACTGCCATTTATAATAAATAAATTTTTGCTTTTTATCAATATATTAAAAGTCCAAAGCAATTTTAAATGTTTACCAATTAAAGGTACACATATTTGGAAATACATTTATACATATGTATATGTATATATAAATATATGTACATACATATACACACATACACATATCTTTTATTAAAAGAAAAGTGTTTATTTTGGATTAAAAAAACGTATTGAGTCAAAGTACCAAAAAATATTTGCTAAATTCACTTTAATATGTCAACACCAAAATAAGTTGGTTTTTGTTGTTGTTGTTGTTGTTGTTGTTGTTCTAGTGATTTAACTCAGAGGATTCTACCTATGAGATATACTCCCAGCTCAATTTTTTGCTGTTGTTTTTAAACAGATTCTTGCTAGGTTCCTGAGAGTCTTACTAAGTTTCTGGGTTTGGCCTTAAACCTGTGATCCTCCTGTCTCAGCCTCCCAAGTACTGATATTACAGGAGTGTACCATGACAACCAGTTTTATCAACATAACTTTTAAATAATTAGTGCATATGTCTTTACAAGGGAGAAATTACTTCATATAGATATTTTGGTTCACATAACAGCTTTTTGAGATGATAATATTCTCTTTCAGATTGTTAATTATGCTTATGCTTCTCTTATGAATTTTATGAACCAAAATTTGAAAGAGTTAAGCTAATGTAAACACATCTTCCACATGCCTTCTTGGTATCCAACAACCAGTTCTATACAGCATAAAGAGACGTAATCTCTTCCATGAAACAAATAGATCAATATAACTCACTGCTAGGAATTCATTCACTGGAATGTAATGATCTTAGAAGTAACATGTAATTGAACACAAATTCCAGAAGAAATCCCTGGTTCCTTAAAAATACCCTTGGGCTAGAAAAGCCTCAGAGAGAGAACATGCTTAGTTAGTTGTGGGCTCTTTATTAATCACAAAAGACAACAGATTACCTGATTTTCCAAAGTAATTTCTTCTTTTTCTTCAATGAGAGGAAAATGAGATAAGAACATGATTTAAAAAAAACTCCCAGTTCATGTAAAAAATTTTAAAATAAAAAGCTGATAGCATAAGTAAGATAAGAAATGAGGTGCCTACCTCTCACCTCCATCCTCCAAAATCCCTGAAGAAATATAAGCATCTTTCCTGCACATTATCTATTTAGGTTCCCCTCCCCTAGTACTGTAGGATTACTTAAATTCTGTAGCAATTAGCTACAGAATTTAAACACCTGTTACAAAGTAAAAATGAGACTAAGGATTTGAACAATAATAGATTAAAGAAGAATTGGAAAAAATCCATCCATTTTCAATGTGTGTGTGTGTGTGTGTGTGTGTGTGTGTCCTTCAAATAAAACTTCAGTAGGCAAATCTCAGTGACACCAGAAGAGAAGAGCCAAATTGAAACTTCAGAAAAGTTGAATTATCAGTGCACATAACAGACATGGAAAGTAGTCCTAGTGTGCTGAAGAAAGAAAGATGAAATAATGTAAATTATTTTAAAAAATTAAGGGATAAAGCATATGAATTAAAAATATGAATTTAAATAACATATGAATTAAAAATAACATATGAATTAAAAATAAGAGGAATAAGAAATAAATCCCCCAAAAACTGATTTAAATAATAGAGGAACCAAGAAAACATTTCTCATCTAAAGTTATGAATCTGCAAATTGAGGGACTCACCAGGACTAAGAGGAAAAAACACTAATGAAAGAATTGTCTAGACATCCAGGTGAACTGCCTGATTTCTTAGTCTGCAACTGGACTCTCAGTTTGGTGGTTGTGGGATACCAGAAGAAATTGAACATCTGTGATGCTTTGAGCATAAAGAGTTATTGTCATGGGAAAAGGGTTGATTTCTCAACTCAAAGTGAGCAGGGTTTTTAACTTACCTGATGGAAGAAAATTTCAGTGTGAGCTAGTCAGAGACATAGGGATTTTTAGGAAAGTAATAAATGCACATTCAAGGGAGAATGTGGGACACCCCAAAAGTGAGAGAGGCACTTTAGAGTGCAGGAAGGGCTCTTTTTTTATATGAGTTTTCATGCAGGGTGGCAGGAGGAGGACTTCAGTCTGGTGGTCACAAGGTGATTTCTGGTGGTCTGGTAATCCTCAGGATCCTCAGGCTGATTGTCATATCCATTACCTCATAAATATATAAGCTGGAAATACTCCTGAATCATAACTTTTTCAAGATATTGTAAATGACTTATTAGTGCACAGAAAAATTATTGTTTGTTGTAATTTTAAGCTTTACACATTTTCCAAGAATTATGGAGAGACAGGCCTGGGAAAAAGAATTGGTTTGGAAAGAAAATATATGAGAAAATTTAGTACCAGGTTCTTACTATTAAAGTTATATTTTGGGCATTCTCTTCCTCTTGAGATGGTCTATGTTCTCCCTTGAATGTGTGTTCCCCACTTTTTCTAAATCAACTTCTGTCTTTGTTTCTGACTGGTGCATGCTTCTTTTATACCAGGGAAGCCAAGGATTCCACCAATCCTGTGTTCCTGAGGATTACCAGTATTGTGCTGAACAGAAGTGCAAGACACAAATGAAAACACTAGTTGAAACACTGAAGAAACATAGGAGATAATGAAAGGTGAAAAGAATAAGGAAGGCTGGCGAGAGGACTCAGGACCTGAACAACTACATGGTGTTCTAAATACTCATTTTTGTAGATTTTTAAGCACTCCAGGCATTAAGAAAAGACACATGGACTTCCAGGAAGACAGCAACTGAAGGAAGCAGTACATATAAGTCCTGCTAACACTCTATTACTGTGAAAACAGTCTCTTGACAATAGAAAGTAAGTATAAATTTTAACAAAGCATTAAAAATTGAAAAACAGTGAAAACAAAGCTATAAGGCAGAAGAGAGAACAGAAAATTATCTCACCTGCCTTTGACTGTGGCCAAGCAGATGTGGAGGTGCCATCTTGCCTCACCATGCTGAAACTGCTGGAACTATAATCTCCAGAGACCCCCAGCAAAAAAGCCAACTACTTTAAACAAAGTAAGGTACTACAGCTCATCAGAATTTTTAGAGGTCAGCCCTACCTTCTCAGACTTTAGCAACAACTTGCAGCACTGGTAACCTAGTTCATCATGTCCTCCAGAGATCCAGAGAGGCATCCAACAACACCATAAGTGAACCAGCTTTTTCTGTAGGAGACTTCCCAGTCTGGCAGCAGAATTTTCCCAGCAAGCAATAAACTCACAGAGTCTAAAACCTTGCAGTTCACCCTGGTGAAGGTGGGAATGGAATCTGTTGTCTGACACAACAGATGCTTAACTTATCAGACAGCTCCTAGGGCCAGTTAGGCAAAAAGACCTATTGTTCCCGGGCACCTGGAGAGGCCACCAAATCATGGTGACAGGAGAGAAATAAGATCAACTCAGCCATACCTGAAGAGAACTCAGACTCCTGCATATACATTGGGTCTGGTCCAAAAGGCATCCGCTGCCTACACAGGCAGGGAGAGATGCCACAAACTCAGCATAGGTAGAAAGCAAGGAAACCTGTGCTTAACACTAGGTCCATTCCTAGTAATACTGGCTGCCTGCATAGACTGAAAGAATCTCAGAAACAGATCCCTTTTGGGAGATCAGAGACCCAGGGTTATAGCAGGATGGGAGCTGGTGGCACTTGGCACCTGCACAGAGAAATACACCAGGGTAGGATCCCAATCGTTGAAGGAGACCAAAAAGCAGGGCTTTAAACCAACATCATTACCATAGGTTATAGAGCAAATAAGAGTGCTTGGAACATGCTCAAAAACCTATTATAGAATGTGAGTCTTAAACAACTGAAAGAATCCATGCAGACATAGGAGAACTGCAGGGGCCAAGTCTGCTCAATATTCAGATATAATAATGTTGTATTATTTTGTTGTTTTGATTTGTTTTTTGTTATTTCTGTGTGTGTGTGTGTGTGTGTGTGTGTACATTATTGTTTACTCTCTTCTCCACCCCTTTTACAAGCTTCTTCCCTTGTTCATATCTATTCTCTCCATCCTCTTTTTCTCTTTTTTCTTTCTTTTTTCTTTCACTTTTCTTTTCTTTGTCTTCTTCATATCACTATACTAACTACTCTACATTTATTACTAGAATCCTACAATATATTCATTATCTCTGATCTCTACTATATAATACCTTACCAAACTCAAATTCTCATTCTATTCAATTCTATCTGCTACTTTACCCTATTCTTGCATCCTCTTCCTCCTCACTCAACCATTACCATTGAACACAATACAAATTGTCCTTGTATATACCAGCTGACACCTACAGAATGAGAGAAACAAAAATACGAACTCAAGAAACCTGAAATCATTGAAAGGAGGAAGAGCAAGGAAGCAATGAGCTTCCACAATCCTACAATAACAGAATCCTACAACGAAAAACTGCAGAGATCACCAGAGGAACAAATCAAAAAATTAACAGTAGAAATGATACATGATTTCCCAAAAAAAATTTAGAGAGAACCCGAAAGAACTAAAAGAACAAATAAAGAATCTGACACCCCAAACAGGAAACAGAAAGTAGCTCTGAAGAAAGTGAAGAATGTAATCATTGAACTGCAGGTATCAATACAAACTATAAACATTAGATTAGACCACATGAAAAATAGAATCTTGCTCTTAGAAGATAAGAACTCCAAAAATGAATTAATAATATATAATTTAGAAAAAAACAATTTGACAGCATGAATTGGACATTGAAGAAATATAGGCCCATCTTAAAACAGCTAACCTAAGAATAAAAGGCTTAGAAGAGGAAAAAGAAGATGAAACAAAGGGATCAATAACCTCTTCAAAGAAAGAATACCAAAATATTTTCCAAACATAAAATAGAGGTCCATACACAGGTAACACAAGAAAACTCATAGAACTCCCTTTAGAAAAGTTCAGAGAAAAGATTCACCAGGCCACATAATAGTCAAACTGACTAACATAGAAGCCAAGAATATCTTAAAGGCAATCTTAAAGGCAACAAAAGAAAAATACCAAGTGATATTCAGAAGCAAACCAATTGGAATCACTCCAGATTTCCCAAACCAAGTCATGAAATCCAGGAGGCCCTGGAGCAACATATTCCAAACTCTGAAAGAAAACAACTTGTAGCCAAAAATTTCAACCCAGCAAAACTAACGCTCAAATTAGATAAGGAAATAAAATCTTCCATAACAAACAGAAGCTAAAAGAATTTAAGTCTTACAAACCATCAGTAAAGAAAATAGTCAAGTAAATTAACTGCAAAGAAGAAATAAGTAATAAACACCAAAACAAATAAACATCAAATAAATAACTAAGCAAAGAAGAACAAGCACTACCTCAAACAG
This sequence comes from Muscardinus avellanarius, assembly GCF_963383645.1. Classification (NCBI taxonomy): domain Eukaryota; kingdom Metazoa; phylum Chordata; class Mammalia; order Rodentia; family Gliridae; genus Muscardinus; species Muscardinus avellanarius. Next base: position 53,273,403 of record NC_137801.1, read on the forward strand.
AAGCAAAATCTCAAAATGTTAGGAATTAAAAATCATCTCTTAATAATCACACTGAACATAAATGGCCCCAACTCCCCAATAAAAAGACATAAGGTGGCAAAATGGATTAAAAACCAAAATTCATCTAGATACTGCCTGCAAGAAATATTACAAGTACAGATAATCACAAACTAAAGGTGAAGGGATAGAGCAAGGTAAGCCATGATAAGGAACTCAAAGACAAGCAAGATTCACAACAATGTTATCAGAAAAATTAGACTTCAAGCCCAAGCTTATAAGAAAAGACAAAGCAGGTCATTTTTTTTACTGGTAGAAGGAACAATCCAGTAAGAGGAAATAATGATAGCCAACATTTTGGCTCCAAACATTTTATAAAACAAACTTTGTGACAATAAGTCACACATAGATCCCCAATAATACTGGGAGACTTCAACACTCCTATCTCACTGCTAGACCAATTGTCTAGATGAAATGTCAGTGAAGATGCTTCACATAAAGAACACCTTAACCAAATGGACCTATTAGACTCATACAGAACATTCCACCCAACTACAGCAGTGTTCACATTTTTCTCAAATGCTCATGAAACCTTCTCTAAAATAGACCATATCCTTGGTCACAAAAAAGCACTAGCAAATACAAAAAATGTGATATACTCCCCTGCATCTTTTCAGACCACAGTTGAATGAAACTAGAAATCAACTATAAGAAGACCCAGAGTAACCACATATACTCATGGAGACTGAGCACCACATTGCTGAAGGAGGAATGGGTCATATAAGGAGTGAAATTGTGAAATTAATAGAAACAAATGAAAATAAAGACACACCATATCAAAACCTCTGGGACACATTGAAGGAAATATTATGAAGAAAATTCATAGAACTGAGTGTTCACATAAGAACAGAAAATTCCAAATAACCTAATGGCATACCTCAAATCCTGTGTAAAACATGAACAGTCTAACTTCCAAAACAGTAGAAGACAGAAAATTTTAAAATCAGAGTAAAAAATCAATGGAGTAGAGAGTAAAAAAAATATAGAAAATCAACAAAACCAAAATCTGGTTTCTCAAAAAAATTAACAAGAGAGATAAACCACTAGCCAACCTAACCAAATTACTAAAATAAAAGATGAAAAAGGAGATATTACCAATAAAGGCATGGAAATATAGAGGATTATTAGAAACTACTTTGAAAAACTATTCTCCAGCAAAATGAAAAATCTAGAAAAAATTGACAAATGTCTAGATACGTACAACCTTCCTAAACTGATTCATGAAGATATATAAAATGTATACCAACCTATATCAATCAAAGAGATTGAGGCAGTTATAAAGAGCCTACCATCAAACAAAAGCCCAGGACCAGATGGTTTTACAAGTGAATTGTATAAAACCTTTATAGAAGAGATAATCCCAATACTTCTCAATCTATTCCATGAAATAGAAATGAGACTCTCCCAAATACATTCTATGAAGCCAACATCACATTAATACCAAAACCAAATAAAGACAGCTCAAGAAAACTATAGGCCTATATCATTGATAAACTTAGATGTAAAACTGCTAAACAAAATAGTAGCAAGATATATTCAAAATCACATCAAGAAAATTATACAGCATAAAGTTATATTTACCTATTTTTTAAATTTTTTATTCTACATCTTTATGAGTCAAGAACTTTTATAGCCAAAAAAGCTATTGTTATTATATTAATGTTGTTTTAAGGCTTTTGATGTATCATAAAATAGACTTTATTTTTACACACACACGCACACACACACACACACACACACACACACACACACATACATATGACTTTTTAAAATTGCTTCAAGCTGGGAAAGGTAGTGCACGCTTGTAATCCCCGCATTTGGAAGGCTGAGACAGGAGGATTGCACAGGTTTGAAGCCAGCCGCAGCTACTTAGTGAGGTTCTCAGCAACTTAGTGTGACCCTGTTTCCAAATAAAATAGAAAATAGGTCTGGGAGTATAGCCCTGGGAGTAAAGACCCTGGGTTCCACCCCCAGTACCACACAAAAAAATTTTGCTTCAAGTTTATCAGGATATAATCAAAACTGAAGATTAATTAACAAGGAAGAAATGGCAGATTTAGTATTGGCTAAAAATCTAGAGCTAATTCCAAAATAGTGTTGTTATATTGCCAAAACTTTTAACAATGAAATGTTTAAAATTTTCAGACAAATTTAGTTTTATACTCTACCAATTTTGGGAAATATTGCATTATGCAATTTTCTTTTTTTTAATTTTTTTATTGGTGCATTATATTCATACATCATATTGGGGTAAAAAACTTGTGTCGACATACATGTACACATCACTGATATAACCTCTACCCAGTTCCCACCACATTCCCTCTTCATCTCTCTTTCCCTTGCTTGGCTTAGTGGTTGACTTCGATATGTTTAAGTACATTGTATGTTTTAGAGAATTTCCTTCTTCCCCCCTCCCATCCCCTCATTTAGGTTGTCTTGTTTGCTCCTCTATAGAACTTTCTTTTTCATCTAGAGTTTCTCCTATGACCCATTTCTTCTTAGCTTTCACATATTAGAGAAAGCACCTGATTTCTTATTTTTTGTGACTGACTAATATCACTTAGCATAATGTCCTCCAGTTCCATCCATTTCCCTGAAAATGATGTAATTGAGGTTTTTTTGATGGCGAGTAAAATTTCATTCTGTACATATCCCACAGTTTTGTAATCCATTCAGCTGTTGATGGACATCTTGGCTGGTTCCATAGTTTAGCTATGGTAAATTGTGCAGCTATGAACATAGATATACATGCATTAGTTTGGCAGTTTGGTTTCCTGTCTTTTGGGGAGATACCCAGAAGTATCTACAGATAAACTACAAATATCTACAAATAGTTTATCTACAGATAAACTACACTTATGATTATAGTAACTTCTCTTAAATGTATGTAATAAGCTTATCAGTGTAACTGTATATTATGGAGTTTGCTTTGCCTGCAAAGGATCCTTCTTTCAGACCACTTATTAATATATTATTTTAAAAAGTGTCTAATGTCACAAACTGAGAAATACCACTTCAAATAATAATTATAAATACACTTAAAATATAACATAAGAGACAGAAATTACAAATAGATGCTTCCTAAAAAGAAAAAAGAGAAATCAAAAAGATAAATATTACAAAGAATAGGAGATGTGTAAAGTATTGGGAACAAACAAAGTAGACAAAGCAACACACACACAATCTTTATTTTCTATTTGATAAAGACAAACATTCTTTTGTTTTTGAATTACAAGCAAATACACACATGTATGAGAATGGTTTTTTACTTCAGACACTTCAAAACTTAGATGCACTTGCCTAACTGTAGCTCACAGAAAAAATAAACTGTGAGCATAGTAATTATTTCATCTACACTATTACTTTAAGATAATAATTAAGAAAAATTGTGAGACAATTTTTTTTGTATTGTGTGTCTGCCCAAACTTTTGGGATAGAGGTAAAGCCACATCAAAAGTAAATTCACAACTTATGGACTGCTTTATTAAAGAAAGAGAATAAAATAATAAATGTTCTTTATAAAATTTTAACTATAAAAATTTAGAAAAAGTGCTTCAAGAAATCCCAAGGAAATCAAGAGAAAAAAATAATCAAATAAAATATAAATGTAATGTGAAACAGAAAAACTGAGAAAACCAAAAAACAAAGCATTGAGCTGATTTCTTTGGTTGGGGTCAGCTGAGGCTCTGCTTAAGCAGCTTAAGAAATCTCTTCTCTTTTGAATCCAGAATTCTCTGCTTTGATTTGGGAGCCCCATTGACCACCTTGTAGTTTCAAACATGTTTCCTGTCCATATGTCAAGGTCTTTTAGTGTCACTATTAAAAGAATTCCATTGACCCCTTGGCATGTACATCTTTCAATTTCTGTCTCTCTCTTACTTATCTTTTCCCACATAATCCTATATCCCATTCCTGTAGTACAGAATCTTAGGTTTATTTAAGTGTGGGATGGAAAATGAAATAATTTCAAATGATAAAGTATACATAAAACATTTATGTATATGTTCATATACACACCAAAATATGTTCATTAAGTAGAACTATTGTGTATTTCCTTAAGTTGGAATTATAAATAAAATTTATGAAATATAAAATTGTAGAGGTGACAAAGAACTGTCCATATAAAACAGAAATAAAAATGAAAACAGATATAAAAGAATGATCCATTTAAAAAGACCTGTTTCAAATGATTTGTGGATTTATGTTTTAATCAATAAGTAAAAAAGAGCCAGGCATGGTGGTGCACACTTATAAATCCAGCATTTGGGAGGCTGATACAGGAGGATCACTGTTCACAGACAGCCTCAGTTACTTAGTGAGGTCCTTTGCAACTCAGTGAGACCCTGTTTCAAAATAAAGAATAAAAAATAGGTTTGGGGGTGTAGCTCAAAGGTAGAATGCCCCTGAGTTTCATCTCCAGGACAGGAAAGAAAGAAAGAAAGAAAGAAAGAAAGAAAGAAAGAAAGAAAGAAAGAAAGAAAACAAGTAAAAAAAAGAACTTTCTTTGAAAATACATTTTTCTCAGCACATAATCTGAAGAAAAATATTAAAAATGCCTGGTGTGATGGTGCACACCTGTAATACCAGTACTTGTAAGACTAAGAAAGGAGGATCACAGGTTCAAAACCAGCCTCAGCATCTTAGTGAGACTCTCAGAAAACTAATGAGACTGTTTCAAAACAAACAAAAGTAACAGACTTCTGGGAAGATGGCAACCAAGAAAAGCAGCATTTATGAGTCCTGCTAAAACTCGATCTCTGTTGCCACAAATTCAGTGCTTTTCATAGCCAGAAAACACCATCAGCAGAGAAATAAAAAATGTAAACACAAGGGACAGAGGAAAAAAAAAGACTAGAAGAACAGAGACCAGAAATCAAGCCCGCAATGTGGCAGCGGAGCCATGCCGGTGCCATCTTCCCTCAAAGCACCAGGCTCCAGAGAAGAAAGGTAAACAAGGAGCTGAAGTGAGCAGCTTCAGATCATTCCAGTGTAATTCAGCAGTTCTTTCAGCGCAATGAAAGTCTAAAACTCCCAGTGGCCGAGCTCATCACGCTTTCCAGGGACTCAGAACGGAGCTCAAAACCAGAAAATAAATATGTCAGCCTCACAGCCAAGAGCGTGTCAGTAGCGCCATATTGCCAGCAGCGCCAGACTCGTGGCTGAGGGTGTGGCAGCGGTGCCATATTGCCAGCAGTGACAGTGATTTCACCATGCCCAGCCACAGCTCCAGATCTGCATGCACAATAACCATGAGTGTAATTGAGGCCCCTAAAGGAGAAATCTCTGTACTGCACTCCCAGGGACTTGCATAGCTTTGATAATCTCCTTGGGTTGGATATTTTGCAGTCCATCCAGTGAAGGAGTAGCAGTGGCAGATAGACCACACCCTAGTTGCAGCTCCCCATGGGAAAACACTAAGCATGGCACCCCAACGGTCTCATGCAGCCTCGATTAACTTCCTGGGTATGAGACTTTGAGATACAACACAGTAAAGGAGTAGTGGCGGCTGAGATTACAACAGACTTGAGATACAGAGTACCCTAAGTGAAGTTGTAGTGACTCAGGGAAGGCACAAAATTCTGAAATAATGGGAAAGAGGAACAACAATAGAGCAATGAATGCCCACAACTCCATATTATCAGAACCAGATACACAGAAATTCAGAGATATCCAGAAGATCAAATCAGGAATATAACTGTAGAAATAATGCAGGACTTTCAAAAAGAATTTAGAGAGGAGCCAGGCATGGTGGCACGTGCTTGTAATCCCAGAATTTGGGAGGCTGAGATGGGAGGATTGGGAGGATCGTGGTTCACAGACAGCCTCAGCTACTTAGGCCCTCCGCAACTCAGTGAGATGCTGTTTCAAAATAAGGAATAAAAGATTGGGCAGGGAGTGTAGCTCGGAGGTCAAATGCCCCTGGGTTCCATCTCCAGACCCGCCCAAAAAAAAAAAAATTTAGAGAGAGTCTAAAAGAAATAAAGGAAGCAATCATTGAGGTAAAGGCCTCAATTCAAAGTATAAACAATCAATTAGACCACATGGAGAATAGAATCTCGCTCCTAGATGATCACTCCAAAAACAAATGCATAATTTCTAACTTAGAAAAAAAAATTCTACAGCAGGAATCTGACACTGAAGAAATATGAGCCCATTTTAAGAGAGCTAACCTAAGAATAATTGGAATAGAGAAGGGAAAAGAATATGAAACCAAAGGGATCAATAATCTCTTCAAATAAATAATAGTAGAAATTTTTCCAAACATAGAGGAAGAGGTCGATACACAGGTCCAGGAAACTTACAGAACTCCCTTTAGACAGGATCAGAGAAGAGGATCCCCACACCACAAAATTGTCAAAATGACCAATGTGGAAGCCAAGCAGAGAATCTTAAAGGCAATAAAAACAAAAGGACAAGTAACATTCAGAGGCAAACCAATTAGAATCACTCCAGACTTCCCAAACCAAGTCATGAAAGCCAGAAGGGCTTGGAGTAACATATTCCAAACTCTGAAAGAAAACAAGTTCCTGCCAAAAATTTCCTACCCAGCAAAACTATCTATCAAATTAGATGGGGAAATAAGAAGCTTCCATGACAAACAGAAACTGAAGGAATTTATGTCTTCAAAACCAGCCCTAGAGAAAATACTCAAAGAGATTAACTACAAAGAAGAAATAAGTAATACACACCAGAACCAGAGAAACAAGATTTTCCATCCAGCAGACAACTAAGCAAAGAAGAATATATTCATGTGTTTATAGGTTAAAATCTTTGGAGATTCATTCTTTATTTCAGTCTTTTACCTATTTCTAAATTGTATTTCTAAATTGCATTGTTTGCTTTTATTGTTGCTAATTTTTAGGATTTCTATTTGGAATATTAATATACCTTCATATATAGCATTTGGAAATATTTTATCCCATTCTATCAGTAACTTTTAACTCTGTTTACATTGTCTTTAAATGTACAATTTTTTTTTATTTTTTAGGAAGTATGTTTATTCTTTTGTTGCCTGTGCCTCTGAAATCATATCCAAGAATCATTGCCAATTTCAGTGTTGTGAAGTGTTATGACCCAAGTTTTCTTCTAAAAGTTTATAGTCTTAAGATTTACATTTAGGTCTTTTATAATATTTGTATTTGGTGTTATATAAGGATCCAATTTTATTCTTTTTCATGTAATTATTATTTTTCAACAATATTTAGTGAAAAGATTATTATTTCTTTCACCAAATGTTCCTGGAAACTTTCCCAAAAATAATTTGACCATATAAGGAAGAAATTATTTCTAGGCTTTTTATTTTACTCCACTGGTTTATATATCTGCCTTTATAGCAGTACTATACTGTTTCAATTATTGTAGCTCTATAAGGTTTGAAGTCAGAAAATGTATATCTTCTAGCTTTGTTCTTTTTCGAGATTGTTTTGGGTATTTAGAGTTCATATTTCATGTTAGGATAGATTTTTTCTGAAAAAAAAATAAATGTATGTTAGTTTTACCTTAAAAAAAAAAGAAAAAAATATCCTCTGGTAAGAAAGAAAGCAAAAAGAAATACTGAAATGTTATCTCTAAGTGATCAAAAGTTTGATATCAGACAAATGAATCTGTTATGTGAGGTTATCATTGTTAATTTTGGGTAAATTGCTATAATATTAGATGTCAACCACTAAGCCAAGCATGGGAAGGAGGGATGGGGAGGGAATGAGGTGGGAATTGGGAAGGGGCTAACTGGGCGATGTGTGCATGTATGTCTACAAAAGTTTTTATCCCATTATGATGTATGAATACAGTGCACCAATAAAAAAATTTAAAAACAAAAGCAAATAAACAAACAATTAAATAAATAACAGGTTTTGGATATAGCTCAGAGGTAGAATGTCCCTAGGTTCAATCCCCAGTACCAGAAAATAAAAATAAAAGCAGTCAAAAATGATGAAAGAAATAAAACTGCAAATCTCATATATAAATAATATGCAAGTACTTTAATATAATAAACATAATTTTAAATTTTATTTATTTTTAACATTACTAAATTTAACTTTAAAGTTTTATATGATGAATGAATCCTTCTTATAAAATATAATAAATCTATTTAACCCATTATTAAATTTTAATGCACATCATCCATGACCAATCTTGTTTTCTTTATCATTCTTTCTTCTTCCTTTCACTACCACTGCAAATTATATTAAAATCAATTCTAGAAAGTTTCATTTTATCTTTAAATATGTCATGTAATTCTTAATAAATAGGCTTTTTTCTTCCTTTTCTTGTTTCTTGTCATTCATTAACGAGATGTAATGCTTTCCAAAGTCTGGATTCTGATGATTGCATCTTTATGATAGCATTGAAATGTTCCTCTATTCCATGTTTTTCTTACAAACCAGTGGAGATATAGAATCTTTGTGTTAGGTTACCCAGGTTGTGATTGACAAGAAGCATTCATAGGACTCTACATATAGTTATATTCAAAGCTATGATGTACTGAAGAGAAAGAAAAGAAATAAAAATCAAAGAGAAAAAGTCCATGGAACAAAGTCCATAGGAATCCAGGTACAAGTTTACAAGAGATTTTCCATGGAATCACATAGCACTCACTTAGCAACACATAACAATACATGTGAAATACTGTATACCAGAGAATATCACTAGAGATTCCAGGTTTTTATTGGGGGCTAGTCATACAGTCATTCTTTGTCTAGTATATACTCCAAATTGACACTCCCATAAATATAGCAGGCTTCCCTATAAGCCACATTATTTGCTCACATAGTCTAAGCACCTCCTCAGGGGTTTGTATGCTCACTATGAGAAGAATCAGACAAAGGCACAACTGAAATGGGAATAGTCTAGGTTTATTTTTATGCTGAAGCATAAGGGAGACAGCACATTGGAAATAGAAATCCCAGGTTGGCTCAAGCAAAGGACAAAGGTATACAGCTTTTATGGCATCTACCAGGTAGTTAGGGGCCCTGTTTCTTGTCATCATCACACTTAGAGGTGAAGTTTTAGTTGTACACATGCTTTCCATCATAGTTCTCCATGAGACACCTGTGTCACTAAGTTGTTGAGGCTAACCTACAACCTATGACCCTCCTGGGTCAGCCTCCCACATGTGTCATTCAAGTATATGTTTTACTATGCTAATAAAGTAAAAGTAACTGGGATTACTTTAGTGACTTTTCTACACATGTGCCTGTGACTTACCACCTGAAGTTTTGCCTTACTATCTGAGAAAATCTCTATTCTTTTTTTCAAGAAAGGAAGACTATTATGTCTCAGAGGGTCTGATTTCAGTGACTTTGTCTTTCTGGCACTGGTTTCTTGGTATAACTACTGACCATATAGTCTCATAAGGCTGAGCTGATTTCTCAACCTCCCATCTCCTAGTGTGTTACCTTAATTCTATACCCTTGAAGACTGGCCTGCTTTTTAACTTTTAATTTTCTGATATATCTGTTAGCCCCGAAGCTAAGAGCTATTTTTTCTGACTCATTCCCCCAGGGAGATTTTGATTCCTTAATCTTAAGGTGATCCTATTATATTCATGGAGGGGGGGTTGATTGTCTCTATATCATTGTCTCAGTATCAGGGAATAGTGGTCAGATTTTAGCCTTCTAGACAGCAAAAAAGGACAAACCTTATAAGGATAAGCTGTCTCAGTTCGGTTAATTTTTTCTACATTTTATTCTTTTTAGTATGTTTTATATTCATGTCTTTTTCAACAATATTTTTAGGATGCTCATAATTTCTGTTTTTTCACATTTATGTTATGTTAACATCTATGTATAATCAATGCCTAAATTATATTAGCCATTGAGCTTATTATTGTCAGTTTAGTCATTGCTTCTAGGCTTTTCAGCAAACAAATCAAGGAAATGTTTTTCTTATTTATTTTGATATTCCTATATAGAATTTTAGGGTTTCCAACCTCCTTACTTTTTTTTTTCTTGTGGCACTGGGGATTGAATCCAAAGGCATTCTACCTCTGAGCTACAGACCTAAGCCATTTTGTTTTTATTTTGAAGCAAGATCTCAGTAAGTTACTTAGGGTCTTGCTAAATTACAGAGGCTGGCCTTAAACCTGTGACCCTCCTACCTCAACCTCCAATGAACTAGGATTAAGGTTCATGCCATCAACCCAGTTCAACCTTCTTAATTTTATAACCATGTGTTTTCTCTCATATTAAAATGTTTAGTTCTTAGCAACACAATGTACTTGTTTTATCTTGCACACCTGGCAATATTTACAGAATAATACTGCTTAAAGTAGATTTCCAGAAACAGTTTAATAATTTTTTTTTATTATTTTGCTCCTTAGGATATAATCTACTAAGAAACTTTGGTTAGCCTACCACATTTTACAATCTCTGGCTGTAATTTTTTTCTGGGTGATTATGCTACCAGTTAAATATGAATTTTAATTCATTTCATTTTAATTTTTTAATTTTTTATTGGTGCATTGCATTCATACATTTAATGGGGTACAAGATGATAAAGGCCTACATGCTGTTTGCATTTTTCATTTTGACATGAATTTTTATGTTTACATCCATAATTATAAACTCAAATCTATAAAACAAGGTAGATGAACATTTTCAGTCTTTCTTATTTCTTCTTTCAATCACAATTCCCTCCAACTTGCTTTTCCTTTTTGGTTAAAAGTGCATATTGGAAATTATTCTGTTTATGTATCTAAAATAGTCTTTATTTCTTTTTATAGCCACATATTTTTATTGGGCAAATATATAATCATTCAATCAATCCCCCAATGATGGGCATTTGATTTCTTTCCAATTTTTGATACTATAAATGGTGTTCTAGTAAATGGCCTTATGTATAAGTCTTTTCATAATTTTCCTGAGTAGCTTTGGGATAGACTCCTAGAAATTAGCTAGGATAAAGGGTAAATGCTTATATAGTTTTGTTAGATACTGCCAAATTTACTTCCAAGGGGATTGTACATTTTGTAATATCATCAGCAATTTACAAGACTGCCTATCTCTTCATAGCCTTGCCAACAGTTGTCAAACTTTTGGATTCTTGCCAATGTGAAAGAGGAAAAATAATAACTTAGTATAATTTTGACTAACATTTCTCATATTATGAATAAATTTAAACATCCTTTCACATCTTTAAGGGCCAAGCAAATATGAGTCCAAAATATGTAAAAAGTATGACCCTTAATAACAAGTAAATATATTACAAATATATAAGAAACAGTACAATGTATAATAAAAGTATGTAGAATTTAAATGTTTACTTAAAATGGGCTGAAAAAGAATTTCAGTTTGCAAATGGTTCTTCTTCATGTAGTAACCTATTATATTCCTGAGTAGATTTATAAAAGAAAGAAGTATTTATGTACCTGGAACTATAGGGTGAGATGGAGGCAGAAAAAGCAGAGATGCCAGGAACAAAGACTGAGGTGGAAGGTGGGAGGTGGAATTGTTTAAGGAACTGGGACTATCATGTACAAAGGCTCTGAGGAAAGAAACAGTGTAGTGTTGGTATATTTAAAGCAATTCTTTTTTTTTTATGATGAAGTAGCTCAAAGAGAGTAATGAGACTTTAATTATAAAAATATATTTTATAATACTTTCAGGAGTTGTCAAATCAAGTGAGATTTACAAAATAGAATTAAGCATAAAAGTCTGACTTAATAGATTAGCATATAGATACATCAATAGCCAACAAACAGAATACTCATACTTTTCAAAGGTCTATGAGACATTTGTTTTAGTGTATAGATGATTTTAGACCAACTGCCTACATACTGAGATATATAGCAAAATCCAATTAAATTCAAGAAAGCATATGGGCCACATTCTTTTATTACAGTTTAAAGAACAAGGAATTAAATATAAATTATAATCTAATCTCTTAAAAAATAATAAAATACTTTCTTCTTAAAAGGTAGCTAAAATAAACTCCAGATTAATGAAAATTTAAGCATATCAAATCAAACATTGTGGGAGAAAGGAAAAGTGACATCAGCAAACCATCATAGCTTAATATTCTTTAATTATTAAATAAGAAGATTTAAAAATTATGGAAATAGACAACTATGAATCAGGCATTAGATGGTTAAAAATTAATAAAACAAAAATTATAATCTACAGTAAAGATAAAACAATAGCTAAAAAGCCACTTGTTGAACAATGTCATCAAAATATACAACATAAAGGTGTTATACACAAAGAGAATTTTTCTTTTCTTTTTTTATTTTTTGGTTATACTGGGGTACCTGGAAACGCTTCTACCTCCAGGCTACACACCCAGACCTATTTTATACTTTTTATTTGGAAACAGGGTCTTTGAACCTGTGCAATCCTCCTGTCTCTGCCTCCCAAGTGCAGGTATTACAAGCATGCGCCACCACACCCGGCAGCTATAAACTCTTAATGGAAGAAATAAACATCTCTCAGGTTTGAGTGATCAGATAGACTAAAACTATCATAAGGGTACTTTAAGGGCTGGGGATGTAGTCCATTTTGATTTGGTTTTTCTTTATGGTGTAAGACAAGTCTCCAATTTTTCTTTTGTACATGTGAACATCTAGTTTTCCAATACCACTTATTGGAGAGAATATTCTCTCATCTGTGTGCATTCTTGATAGTTTTATGCTTAACTATTTTTAAAAAGTCAATTTCAAAATTTCATCTCAGATATCACTTTAAGACAAATTCTATATTCAACAAATTATAAAATCTAGACAGTCAAACTATCATAAGTAGTCTAAAAATACATTAAGTAAATGATTATCAGAAGTGGAACATGAGAAAAAAAGGAGGGGAGAAGGAATGGGGTGGGAATTGGAGAAAGGCTAAATGAAGTGCATGTATGTCATTACCATCTTGTACCCCATTAAGATGTATTATTGCAATGCACAAGTAAAAAAGAAAAATAATAAAGATGATAGAAAATAATCACATTTTTAAAAAGAACAAATTTGACTTTGGAAAATATGAAAAGTAACCAAGTAAGAAAACCCAGTGCAATAATACTGGGATATTTCAACACCCCTCTCACACCATTAGACTGATCATCTAGACAAAAAGAAAGTAAAGATGCCTCAGACCTAAAGAACACCATTAATCAAATGGACCTGTTAGACACATATAGAATATTTCACCCAACTACAGCAGAGTTCACATTTTCTCAGCTGCTCACACAACCTTCTCAAAAATAGATCACATCCTGGAACACAAAGTGACCACTAGCAAACTCAAAAAGTTGACATACTTCCCTGTGTCTTTTCAGATGATAATGGAATTAAATTAGAAATCAACTTTAAGAAGACCCAGACAAACCACATGAACATTTGGAGACTGAACACCACACTTCTAAATAAAGAATGAATAACAGAAGAAGTAAGGGGTGAAATCAAGAAATTTCTAGAAACAAATGAAACTAGGCATAACATATTAAAACCTCTGGGACACTTTAAAGGCAGTATTAAGAGAAAAATTTATAGCACTGAGTACTCACATAAGAAAAACAGAAAATCATCAAATATATAACCTAATAACACACCTCAAATTCCTTGAAAAATAGGAACAATCTAACTCTGAAACCAGTAGAAGACAGGAAATTATTAAAATCAGAGCAGAAATTAATGAAGAAGAGAATAAAAAATACAGAAAATCAACAAAACCAAAAGCTGGTTTCTCAAAAAAAGTAACAAGATAAATAAACCACTACCCAACCTAAATTAAAAAGAGAGAGAATCAACACAGATTATGAAGATAAGTGATTTAAAAAAGGAGATATCACTACTGACAGTGTAGAAATTCAGAGGATTATCAGAAACTACTTTGAAAATCTATACTAAAAAAATGGAAAATCTAGAGGAAATTGACAACTTTCTAGATAAATACAACCTGCCTAAACTGAGTCAAGAAGATATAGAAAATTTAAATCAACCAATAGTAGTCAAAGAGATTGAAACAGTAATAAAGAGCTTACCATCAAAGAAAAGCCCAGGATAAGATGGTTTCCCAAGCGAATTTTATAAAACATTTATAGAAGAGCTAGTGCCAATACTCCTCAATCTATTTCATAAAATAGAAAAAAGGACTCTCCCAAATCCATTCTATGAAGCTAACATCACATTAGTACCAAATAAAGACAGCTCAAGGAAGGAAAACTACAGGCCTATATCTCTGATAAACTTAGATGTGAAACTGCTAAACAAAATACTAGCAACATGCATTGAAAACCACATTAAGAAAATCATAAACCATGACCAGGTAGGGTTCATCCCAGGGATGCAAGGCTGGTTCAACATACAAAAATCAATCCATGTAATTCATCATATAAACAGAACCAAAGACAAAAATCACATGATTATTTCAATAGTCGCTGAAAGAGTATTTGAAAAATTTAACATCTATTTATGCTAAAAGAACTGCAGAGAATCAGAATAGAAGGAACATACCTCAACATCATAAAGGCAATCTACAATAAACCCACAGCCAACATCATATTAAATGGGGGAAAGCTGCAAGAATTCCCCCTAAAAACAGGACAAAAAAAGAATATCCATTATCACTTCTCTTCAATATAGTACTTGAAACTCTAGCCAAAGCAATAAGGCAAGGAAAAGAAATCAAAGGCGTACAAATAGGAAAAGAACTCAAGCTTTCACTATTTGCAGATGACATGTGATACTATAGTTAGAAGACCCAACAAATTCAACCAAAAGACTTACAGAATTGATTATCAAATTCAGCAAAGTGTCTGGAATAAAATCAATCTTAACAAAAAATCAGCTTTTCTGTACACCAACCAAAAATCCACTGAAAAAGAATTCAGAAAACACTTACACTTAGGATTTCCCACAAAAATATAAGATACTTAGGAATAAACTTAACCAAGGAGGTAAAAGACATATACAAAGAAAATTATAAAACATTGAAAAAAGAAATCAAATATCTTAGAAGATGGAAAGATCGTCCATGTTCATTGATAGGCAGAATAAATATCATCAAAATGGCCATACTTCCAAAGTGATCTACAGATTCAACGCAATGCCCATTAAATTACCAAGATCATTCACCACAGACATAGAAAAATCAGTCCTTAAAATCATTTGGAACAACAAAAAAAACCAGAATAGCCAAAGTAGTTCTCAGCAACAAAAGCCATGCAAGGAGGAATCACAGTACCTGACTTTATACTATACTACAAAGCCATTGTAATAAAAACAGCATAGTACTGGCACAAAAACAGATGCATAAACCAATGGAGCAGAATTGAAGACTCAGAAACAAATCCATACACTTACAGCCAATTGAGTTTTGACAAAGGGTCCAAAAGCATACACTGGAAAAAAGATAGCCTGTTCAATAAATGGTGTTGGCAAAAGTAGTTAACTATATACAGGAAAATGGAAATAGATCCCGCTTTTTCACCCTGCACAAGAGTCAATTCAAAATAGACCAGACTTAGAAATTAGACCAGAGACCTTGAGGCTCCTTGAAGAGGGCATAGGTCCAACACTGCAACACATAGGCACATATAAAATCTTTCTCAACAAGATCCCAAAGGCACAAGAAACTAAAAGTCAAATCAATACGTGGAATTGCATAAAACTGAAGAGCTTCTGTACAGCAAAGGAAATGATCAAGAACCTCAACTGAGAGTCAACAGAATGGGAGATTTTTTTCCACCTATTCCTTTGATAGAGGACTAATATCAAGAATATACAGAGGACTCAAGAAACTCAGCACTTAGAAAACAAATAACTCAATCAAAACGTGAGCAAGTGAATAAATAGAAACTTAACAAAAAAAGAAATTCAAGTGGCCAATAAATGCATGAAAAAAAGTTCAACATCATTGGCAATCAGAGAGATGCAAATCAAAACTACCCTGAGATTTCACCTAACTCCCATTAGAATGGCAATCATTAAAAACACAAACAACAACAACAACAAATTCTGGCAAGGATGTGGGGAAGTAGAAACTCTAATACCTTGTCGGTGAGATTGCAATTAATGCAATCACTTTAGAAAACATTAGGGAGGATCCTCGGAAGAATGAAGATGAACTTACCATTTGATTTAGCAATATTTCTAGGTATCTACCCAAAATAAAGGAAACCAAACTACCAAACTAATGCATGTATACCTATGTTCATAGCTGCACAATTAACCATTGCCAAACCATGGAACCAGCCAAGATTTCCATCAACAGATGAATGGATTAGAAAACTGTGGGATATGTACACAATGGAATTTTACTCAGCCATAAAGAAAAACAAAATTACATCATTTACAGGGAAATGGATAGAACTGGAGGATATTGTGCTAAGTGAGATTAGTCAGTCACAAAAATAAAGAAATCTGATGTTTTCCCTAATATGCGAAAGCTAGGGAGAAATGGGTCACAGCAGGAACTCTAGATGAAGAAGGAGATCCTATAGAGGAGCAAATAAGGCAACCTAACTGAGGGGATGGTAGTGGGGAAAGGGAAACTCTCTAAAGCATATGACATACTTAAATAAACATATCAAAGTCAATCACTAAGCCAAGGGAGGGAATGGGGTGGGGATCAGGTATGGGCTAATTGGATGATGCGTGCATGTATGTCTTCACAAGTCTTTTATCCCATTAAGATGTATGACTATAATGCACCAATAAAAATTTTTAATAAAAATAAATAAAATGATCTTGTTAAAGAAAGAAAATCCTGGAGTAATCATGCAGTAAATAATCAAAGGTTGAATTACTTTGCTATGTAAAGAAAAATTTCAGTTGTTAATAAAACACTGAGACTTTACTTAATATATATCAGAGGTAAAGAGAAGAAATTCACAAAATGGAAGCAACTATTTAATACATCTATAAAGAGGTTCAATTCACTATCAAAGTAAAAGTGAAAATTTAAACAGTAAATATGTAGTTATTAAATTATCAAATATTCTCGGCTACTTTAGAGGGTGAGGCAGGTTAATTGCAAGTTCAAGACTAGCTTGGGCAACTTAGAGAAATCATGTCTCAAAATTTAAAGAATGGGATGGGAGACTGGGAGCCAGGTATATTATCACACATCTCTTATACCAGTACTTGGAAGGCTGAAAGAGGAGAAACTAGTCTCAGAAACTAGCGAGATCCTCAGCAACTCAATGAAACTGTTTGAAAATAAAAATAAAATAGGGGTGAGGGTATAGCTCAGAGGTAGAATGCCCCTGGGCTCAATTCCCAGTAGGAAGAAGAAAAAGAAGGAGGAGGAGGAGGAGGAGGAGGAGGAGGAGGAGGAGGAGGAGGAGGACTTTTATCCAGAAAAAGAACTTTTATCCAGAATTTCCAAAATTCCAAAAGAGAACAAACAGTCTAATAAACATGAGTTAAATTTTGAACAAACACTTTATCACCAACAAAAAAATCTGCATATGGCAAACATGCACATAAAGAAGTATTCAAGATCACTAGTAATTAGGAAAAGACAAATTAAAATTATAATGAAATATTAGTATATACCTATCAGAATAACTTAAAGAAAATGATAGCATTGCTGGTGAGGATGCAGCAAAACTAGAATCTTTCATGCATTATTGGTGGGAAAGCAAATTATTACAATCTCTTTGGAAGATATGTGGAAGCTTCCTATAAAATTAAATATATATGTACCACCTGACTCACCAATTTATCTCCTAGACATTTATTTACATGAAATGAAAATTTATGTTCACACAAAACTTATATGTGAGCTGGGCATGGTGGTGCACACGTGTAATCCCAGTTCTTAGGAAACTGAGATAGGAGGATCACAGTTCAAGGACAGCATCAGCTACATAGTAAGGCCCTCCACAACTTAGTGAGACCTTGTTTCAAAATAAAGAATAAAAATTAGGGATGTGGGTATAGCTTGAAGGCAGAATACCCCTGGTTCCTTCCCCAGTACCACTAGATGATAGATAGACAGATAGATAGATAGATAGATAGATAGATAGATAGATAGATAGATAGATATAGATATGCATGTGTATATCAGGTAAAATTGGAAAGATTTCACATCTTTTTTTTTTTTTTTTTTTTTTTGGTGGTACTAGGGGTGGAACTCAGGGGCTTTTCTACCTTCGGGCTATACTCCCAGACCTATTTTATACTTTATTTGGAAACAGGGTCTCACTAAGTTGCTGAGGCTGGCTTCGAACCAGTGCGATCCTCCTGTCTCAGCCTCCCAAGCGCGGGGATTACAAGTGTGCACCACCAGGCCGGGCATAATTGCAAGAGCTAATTCCCATAATAAACCTCCCCTTCTACACACACACACACACACACACACACACACACACACACACACACTCTATTGGTTCTATTTTTTTTCAGAGAATACTGATTAATTAAGACTCCATAGTTATTCAAAGCATGAATTTGGTTTAAATTTTTCTAGCTCTTAACTTTTTCTACCCATGACACTTTCTGAAAAGGCCAGTTTCTTATCACTCTCAAGCTAGCATATATATCCTATTTCTACTTTCCTGAGTATAGAAATCTTTTGTAGCTCAGTTTCAGTACTTTAATCTGTATGGATTCAATTTCTCATCAATTATCCATTTAAGTATTTAAATTCAAGCATTGAAATCCTGAGACCTCCTGAGATATTCAGCTTCAGCAACAACTCACTGTTCTGCTTCATTTCGGAATTTATTTCTGGCACCAAAGCTTTCCATCTCTTCAATTCATATCCAACTGTGTATTTAACTTATTTTATTTTTTCTAGATTTCTCTATGTTTGGATTCAGAAAGTGATTTGGTAGTATTTTCCATAAGTTAAAGCTGCCATCTTGGTTGCAAGTCTAGATTTAAGATTTTCTAACATATGATTCTAACATTGCTTGGTTTTGTTCAAACACAAAAAGTGAGTTAGAGCATTAAGTTAATTTGACATTTTGATAAAAATAATTTTCTTGATTTTAGATGTTTTATATTTAAATGTCTTCTATATAGCTTAAAATTTTGTTAAATACTACATGTTTTACAAAAAATCTTGTTATTCATAGTGACTTTTAATACATCACTAATCAATTCATATAGATTCATGATCACACCAATAAAGTATCACTGATTTAATCAGTAAGCAACTAAGACCTTTTTGTAATTCCAGCACAAAGTAAAAGAAAACCTGAGCAATAAGTTGAATTTTAAAAATATCCATATAATGAATGTATTCTTATTCACTTCAAATGATTCAAATTGTAAGTAAAATTACTCAGTATCAGAAATAGCCTTCAACAATGTTTATCAGTTTGTTTCATTGTTTGAAGAAAAAATATATCTGAAATGGATAAGGAAGCCACCAAAGGATGGAGAAGTTAATAATATTGTATAATAGATCACTAGATTTAGAACATCTAACTGGAAATGCTGAAAATGAGAAGTTTAAAGTTCAAGGAGGTCTGAAATCTAACAAGCTTAATCAAAGGAAAAGATGTGAAATGTTCAGAAAAAGGAGTCTGCAGAGCCACACACACAGAAAGACTCTGCTAGTGCTGGAAAAGAATGGCAACTTTTTCCTATTAAGAAAAAATAAAAATAGGTCACATTATTGACCTTGGCTATCCTCTGGCATAGTCATGTCACAGTCTTAACACAGAGCATAACATAAATGGCCAAAAGCTCTCAACATGTGAAAACAATTTCTGAAAAGGGGGTAGGAAATCAATTCATACTAATTTTAACTCCCTCTTGTTTCTGCAAAGCCTCATCTTGATTTCTTGGTGAACTTTAACACTCTCAGACTCCTTGACACAGTTCAGTTTTCATACAGTTCCCTTTAGACTACAAAAGAGATCACTGGACCATAGATAGTGCAACAGATAAACATGACCTATCTTGTACTGAAATTGATATGTCATACTGAGCTGAAAGAAAAGAATTATACAGGGTAAATATGGTCCAGATGATAGGACCAGACCACAGGCAGAAACACATTAAAGTTTGTCTTTCAAAATAGCACAGCAACGTTTTATACTTATCATCAAAAATATCATCAGAAAACAGATCTAAGTCCAATATTAAAGTCAATCTCACTCTAGTCTCACTGTCCATTATTACAGAGGGGCTCGCACATCATGGGACCAATTACTCAATCAATCAAAGAAAAAGCTCTCATTAAAATAAACTTTTGCCCATTTTTTTGCTGAGCACTATTGTGAAAAGGAAAGAATTATAAAAATATGTTACCTTTCAATAATACTTTGTTATTTACAAAATAGCTTAATAGCTGTTAGCAAAGAAAACTCACAGTATGTAATATGTTCCTTTCATTTTCCCATTATAATAGTCACACACACAGTGAAATAAAACTAGAGAACAGAAACCACATATATTTATACTTATTATAAGTTTATAAAGAATTTAGAAAAGTAATTTTATGGATTTTCATATCTATATGCATTGATTGAAAAATATATGTCCTTGATATTCCCCAAACACACTCTAAAACAGAAGAAAATTGTTTGCCTCAAAAAAGACTTCAATTCACCTACTATCTTCTGCCTGCAGTACAAACATAGAGTTTGCATGTTATGATTTGAATATAAAATGTCCCCTGAAAAAGCTCATGAATTGGCAATGCAAAAATGCTCAGAGACAAAATAACTAAATTATGGTTATAATCTCATCAGTGGATAAGTCCATTGATGGACTAATAATTTGAATATATTTATTGGGTGGTAAGGTTAGGCAGGTCAGGTATGGCTGCAGGGTGTGGCCTTAGGGACTCTGAAACCTCCAGAAGTATAAGCAAATTTATCTATCTTCCTCTAAGTTGTGGTCATCAGGTATTTGGGAGTCACAGCAATGAGAAAGTGAACTGAAACACTTTATTTACCTGTAATCCAAACGTGGCTTTTTTAAGTGTAAGAGGCAAACCTTCTGAATCAGCCATATTTGACCAGTAACCTCTATTTACATGTCCATCTAAGACACTAAAATGTTTAATATTCGGTATGAACTTATGCCTATGGGAAATGGACTTTATTCACACTACAGTATTTCTCAAACTAGAGTCCAAAAGATGTTCACAGACATAAAAATAACATATCCTTTTAAAGTTTAACAAATACTGATTTTAAAAGGAATAATTAATAAGCTTATTTTCTATAGAACTTTTCTCAATGCTAGCTATTGTATTTCAAAGAGGGGAAAGTAGCATATTACATTTCCCAAAATTATTTGACCATTGAACACTTTCCTTCTAATACTTATAAAATTTTCTAGCAGAGATTTAATTTGACCCTCCAAAGCTGGGCATGGTGGCGCACACTTGTAATCCCAGCATTTGAAAGGGAGAGACTAGAGGATCACCATTTGCCGACAGCCTCAGCTACTTAGTGAGACTCTTCACAACCCAGTGAGACCCTGTTTAAAAAAAAATTAAAAGACTAAAGAAATAGGGCTGGGGATGTAGCTCAGACATAGAATGTCCCAGGTTCCATCCCCAAAATAAAAATAAAATAAAAAAATAATTTGACCCTCCAAAATAGAAAACCTGAAATCAAAATTAGAAGAAAAGCCCACATTAAATAATTATCTGCTGGGCAACATAGACTGTGCAAGAAAATAAATATTGACTTTCAAACAATGAACAGATCATTTTACATATTTTAATGGCTAAAGTATACAATTAAGAAAACTAGAGTGCTGCAGCCGGAGCCACGGCGTGAAGCGGCGGGCGCCATTTTGCCTTGCAGCACCAGGCTCCAGAGAGAAAGGTAACTCATAGCGGAGCTCAAAAACCAGAGAGGAGATACGTCGGCCTCACGCCCGAGAACGCGGCAGCAGCGCCTTACTGCTGGCGGCAGCGGCGAGTTCACCGGACGGCACCAGACCAACTCACTCAACAGCCCACCAAGCTCTAGAGAGGAGCGGCGGACAGCGAGCCGAGGTGAGCCGCCACGGAACAGCCGGGCGGATTTGGGCAGATTTCTCGGCGCAGAGAGCAGCTAAAGCTCCCAGGGGCTGGGCTCAGCGCACCCTCCAGGGACTCAGAGTGGAGTTCAAAAACAGAAAAGAAATACGCCAGCCTCACGGCCGAGGGCGTGGCAGTGGCACCATATTGCTACCGGCGGCAGCAGCAGCGAATTCACCAAGTCCATGACAGCTCCATCTACGCACTCAACAGTGAGTCAAATTGGGGCCCCTAGAGGAGAAATCCCAGTACTGTACTCCCAGGGACTTGACCCGGTGGAGGAGTGGTGGTGGGAGAGATATTACACCATACGAGAATGTCCAACCTGGCACCCCCCCCATGGTCTAAAGCAGCCTCGATTGACTCACTGGGTCTGAGACTCTGCAATACAACCCAGTAAAGGAGTAGTGGGGAATGAGATACAACAAACTCGAGATCCAGAGCACCTTAAATGAAGTCGTAGTGACCTAGGGGAGAACCCAGAGAAGGCACAAATTTCCAAAATATTGGGAAAGAGGAATAACAATGGAGCAATGAATGCCCACAACCCCACAACATCAGAACCTGATAAAACAGAAAATCAGAGATTTATAGAAGATCAAATCAGGAGAATAACTGTAGAAATAATAGAGGTGTTTCGAAAAGAATTCAGAGAGAGCCAAAGAGAGATAAAGGATGCAATTAATGAAGTAAAGGCCTCAATTCAAAGTACAAACAACCGATTAGACCACATGGAGAATAGAATCTCGCTCCTAGAAGATGATCATTCGAAAAATGAACGCATAATTTCTAATTTAGAAAAAAAAATATGACAGCAGGAATCTGACATTGAAGAAATATAGGCCCATTTTAAGAGAGCTAACCTAAGAATAATTGGAATAGAGGAGAGAAAAGAAGGTGAAACCAAAGGGATTGACAATCTTTTCAAGGAAATAATAGGAGAAAATTTTCCAAACATAGAGCAAGAGGTTGATACACAGGTCCAGGAAACTTATAGAACTCCCTTTAGACAGGATCGGAGAAGAGGATCCCCACGCCACATAATTGTCAAAATGACCAATGTGGAAGCCAAGCAGAGAATCTTAAAGGCAACAAAAACAAAGGGCCAAGTGACATTCAGAGGCAAACCAATTAGAATCACTCCAGACTTCCCAATCCAAGTCATGAGAGCCAGAAGGGCTTGGAGTAACATATTCCAAACTCTGAAAGAAAACAACTTCCAGACAAAAATTTCCTACCCAGAAAAACTTTCTATCAAATTAGATGGGGAAATAAGAAGCTTCCATGACAAACAGAAACTGAAGGAATTTATGTCTTCAAAACCAGCGCTAGAGAAAATACTCAAAGAGATTAACTACAAAGAAGAAATAGGTAACACACACCAGAACCAGAGAAACAAGATTTTCCATCCAACAGACAACTAAGATTGGTTATCTGTGGAGATTCATTATTTATGTTAGTCTTTTACCTATCTCTAAATTGTATTGTTTGCTTTTATTGTTGCTAATTTTTAGGAATTCTAGTTGGAATATTAATATACCTTCAGATATAGCATTTGGAAATATTTTATCCCATTCTATCAGTAACTTTTAACTCTGTTTACATTGTCTTTGGATATACTATTTTTTTTTTTATTTTTTAGGGAGTTTGTATACTCTTCTGTTGCCTGTGCCATTGAAATCATATCCAAGAAATCACTGCCAATTTCAGTGTGTGAGGTTTTATGACCCAGGTTTTCTTCTAAAAGTTTATAGTATTAAGATTTATATTTAGGTCTTTTATCTATTTTGAGTTAATATTTGTATATGTGTTAGGTAAGGGTCCAGTTTTATTCTTTTTCATGTAATTATTATTTTTCAACAATATTTAGTTAAATGATTATTATTTCCTCCACCAAATGTTTGTGGAAACCTTGTCAAAAATAACTTGACAATATATGGAAGAATTTATGTCTAAGCTTTTATTTAACTCCAATGGTTTATATATCTGCCTTTAGAACAGTACTACACTGTTTCAATTATTGTAGCTTTATATGGTTTGAAATCAGAAAATATACATCTTCTAGCTTTGTTCTTCTTTGAGATTGTTTTGGGTATCTAGTGTCCATATTCCATATCAGGATAGATTTTTTTCTGAAAAATAAATAAATAAATGTATGATAGCTTCACCAAAAAAAAAAGAAAAGAAAAAAATATTCTCTGGAAAGAAAGAAAGCAAAAAGAAATATTGAACTATTATCTTTTAGTCATCAAAAGCTTGGAATCAGACAAATGAAACTGTTTTGTGAGATTATCATTGTTAATTTTGGATAAATTGCTATAAAATTAGATGTCAACCACTAAGTCAAGCATGGGAAGGAGGGATGGGAAGGGAACGGGGTGGGGAACAGGTAGGGGCTAACTGGGCGATGTGTGCATGTATGTCTACAAAAGTATTTTCTTTATACCATTGTGATGTATGAATACATTGCACCAATAAAAATAAAAAAAGAAAAAAGAAAAAAAAAACTAGCGATATAGATACATACCTGTTTTATAGTCTCTGAATTTGAGGATGATAAATTATATGTATAATTTGTATATATAATAATGTGTATAATAATATAATAATGTGTATATATAATAATGTATATATACACATATGCATACATACACATATATGTTATGTAATACACACACACACATATATATATAGGTATTACCTATATATATAATACCTATATATAATACATATATATATGTATTATTATGTAAATACATTTAACATTCTGGAACATAAGTGAAAACACGATTCCCTGAAAAGTTGGAATAAAAGTATAGCACTAAAATTTTTCCCACACAAAATATATTATGTAAAATCTTTGCTTGGTGTACCAAGAAAACTAATAGAGAAGAGTTCTAAAAGGCAGGAACAAGAAGTCCCATGAAGGCAACATTCTGTGGTTAAATTGAACAAGAATATGAAACCAGCTACAAAGTCAGCAAATAAACAACTTGAGAAAAATAATAGAAGGAAAATTAACAGCAGGAAAAATATTGACCTTAAAGAAACCAAATGTACAGTCACAAACAGAAAAACACAAGTGGCTCTTTCAGAATTAGGAAAAAACAGAAAATAATATAATCATCACTTTCGAAATTCACCGCAATCTAGCTCCTGTTTTAACTCTTTTGACTTATTTTACCGTCATCTCAACTCCTTCACTCACCCCATCCACAGAATTACTTTAAGTAATTATTTATAATTCCATGAACATGAAGCTATCTCAATTCAATAATATCAATTATGAGGTGAAAATGGTAGTTCAAGTTTCCATTCTTCAATGACTAGCCTTTTAATTGCAAAAAAATATTTTTTGCCTCAAGTACTTCATCTGTAAAATAGGGATCATTCCATAGGATTATTTTTTCTAAGTCTTGTATGTTTTGTCTCTTCTAAATAGCTACACACTACTCTTTTTTCAAATCTCAGATCAAAGTTACTGTCAATGAACCACTTCCTAGTCAACTCAGTCTAGGTTAAACACCTTAGGATCATCTGATTCTTAAAAGACAAAAATTTAAGTGTTATTATATTATATTCTTGCATCCATAAAAGTGGTACATTAAAACATGTCCAAAAATAACTATTGAAAGTGCAAATATGTGAATAAACAAAGATTAATGATAAATAGCTCTGCAATCCTAAATTTCAGTCAAAAAATGTGTAGTTTATGATGGTAATAATTAATAACTAACTAGGAGCTTTTGAAGAGAAACTATTGTGCGTTCTGTAATAGCATGCTTCCAGTCAAAAGCTAATGGTCTTAGCTTTTTTGTCTTGAGTAGAATTTATACTTTGTCTTGAGTAGAAATTATACCAGCAATTCTTTGTCTTGAGTAGAAATTATACCAGAAATCTACTATGTTTCATTCCAACTCTCAAGTTTTGGGAACTTTGTTTTGTTTTGTTTTTTATGTTCACATCATTTTTCTTTATTTTTAATTTATTTTATACACTTATTGTTAACTGTAGTCTCATGGCATAATGTACTTCAGAGTGATAGTGACGTACATACACACATGATTTTAACATACATAGTTTTCTGGAAAAATATAATTTGAAATGAGCATTCAAAAATGAGTTGAACTTGAATAGTAAGACAAACAGAGGAAGGCCATTCCTGATTAAAAACATGTAACAAGGCATGTTGTTTTATAGTGAAAATGAAGTAAGTTAGGAAAGTTAGATGTAATGAATAAAGTAATGGAAATTCCACAAGAGCATAACAGAATCCAGCATTTCTTCTTATGACCACACTCTGCATTGATAACCTGGAGAGGAATAGAAGAATCTAGTTGCATTCATGTTCTCTGCAGCTGGATCACCTGCATTTTGATTTGCTCTCTCACACTAATACTCTTGAACAAAGTTCTTACATTTTACTGTTTTATAAATATTATCATTTAATTTGAGGCCACAAAACAGTTCCCATGATGGTTAGATATATGTCTTTGAACATTTAATAGGATTAAAAGTCTTTTGTAAACCAGAATTATAGCAACCCACTATCACTTTAAGACAAATACCACCAGGCACAGTGACTCATGCCTGTAATCCCAGTACTAGGAAGGCTAAGACAGGAGGATCACAGGTTCAGTGCCACTCAGCAACTTAGTGTGCCCTTGTTTCAAAATAAAACATAAAATAAGGATTGGAGGTATATCTTGGAGACTTAATGTCCTGGGTTCAGTCCCCAAGACTCTTTCTAACTCACCTTCACACACACACAAAAGACAAATATCAGCACTGCAACACAATCTTATTTAGGGTAACATGGCACTTAATACTATAAAAGTCAGGAAGATTCTAAGTTCTATAAGTACACTCCATTGATTTTCACTGATGGTCTTTTAAAATCTTTACATGTGACTATGCTATGCAAGAGTGGCTCCTGGAGCAATATATCTCTAGAAAAAGTACAACTTGGAAAAACATTGTATTGGAAACTTTAAAAATTCTAAAAAAAAAAAAAATTCTTCTTTCTGAGTCAAATTGCACATGAGCCATTGGTTTTGTTTGTTGCCTTGAACTAGATTCAAATAAGTAACTGGAATATTAATATAATCTGCGATTTGGAAAATGTTTTTCAATAAAAATATTCAAAAGCCTCACTGCTTCTCAGTTCTCAGATGAATTAAGATTTAATTCTGACATGAATTGAACCTCTCTCTGGGGAAGTTTCTCTTTAGGGGGCTGAGATCACAGAGTTCATCTTTCTGGCACCAGCAGCTCTTTGATTGTTGTCAGGAGGCCTGCCACCAGAGCGCAATGCACAGCAATGCAAGGTTATGTCTCCCATGTTTCCTAATGAAAAGCTAGCCTGGGGATGGGGGCAGGTTGAAGGGTGAATTTCAAAGAGGGGAAAGGTCAGTTCTAGGTCAAAGTATGAAGAGCTTATGGAAGAAAGAAAACTTCGAAAATAAAGTATTAACATAAATTACAGAAAACAGCCTTTTAAGTCCTAGAGAAAGACATGAAGCAACACTACCATGATCAATGCTCCCCCTTTTAAAGGATGTATTCATCTTTGTCTTTATTACTTCAGAAAATTACCAGAAATCTCTATAGATGATTCTATTTGGCTTTCTTAAAGAAAACTTTATAGTTCTTGAAATTTTAAAAGATGCCATCTCTTTAAATCAAAAAATGGGATAAGGTCATGGTTAGCTTTTTGGGAAAAAATAAAATCTGTAGCTTTACCAAGAGAATTGTCTTTACTAATTTAGGGGGAAATGGTTACGTTAATATAGCATTATAACAAACTGTTGGTTCGCTGCAATAGGGATGTCAGTCACACTGAAATGTAAAAGAAGAGGACAAAAATACTCAGAAAGATCCAGAAACAAAAAAAGCAACAAGAAAGATCCAAAAAATAAAAAGAATGTAGCAAGTACTTTATTCTTTATGGGAAAGATATCAGTAATAATGGTGATGAATTGTTTTAGTCTCAAGGCCCATTTGCAATCTTAAAACTTATCTAAAACTCCAAAGACCACTTGTTTACATAAATTATATCATATCTTTTTTTCTAATTTTTCTTTTTTTTTTTCCCCTTTGGTGCTAGGGATTGAATCAAGGGGCATTCTATCTCTGAGCTGTATCTCTGACCTTTTTTGTTTTTTATTTTGAAACTGAGACTCACTAAGTTACTGAGGCTGACTTGGAACCTGTGGTCCTCCTATCTTAGCCTCCAAGTCCTGGGATTACAGGCATGTACTACCATGCCCGGCTTAATTATACTTTTTTTTTTTTCATGAAAACAATTTTTATTCCTTCATTAAAGAAATGCTTAAGTGAAACTGGCTCTTCCCACACCCTCTGTGAGTGCTGGTTCCTGAAGATGACAGTGATCTTCAGTATGGGTTGGTGCTACTGCTTTGATTCATGTGAAGGAGCTAGCCCTTTTATCTACAGAGCCTGTGAACCATTGCTGCATATGTCATGGCAAAAGAAAAAAGAAAAAAAACCAAAATGGTATTATATATATTTACATTATTATTATTAAAATAAATCTGACCTTCCAAAGACTCTCTGAAAGGGTCTTGGGCAACACTCTAAGGATCTATTGACCACACTTTGAGAACCTTTAGTCTAAGGTAACTATAGCAACCCATTTTCTTTTTTTTATTGATTGACTTTTTGTTGGTGCATTGTAATCATACATCATGATGAAGTTCAAAGTGATAGAGGCATACATGCACACAGCACTCTGTGAGCCTCATCCAGCTCCGACCCCACTCTCTGACCCTCCTCATGCAGGACATTGTGGTTGTCATTGATTAAACTGTATATGTACATTATGTTCATTGTAGTGTTTCTCTCATGGAATCTTCCTCCAGGGATTTGTTCGGGTTCATGACCCAATTCTGGCCAGTGAAATTTGAGAACAAGTCTGCTGGAGAGCTCATGAGAAAGTTTCCTTATGCCTAAAAAAAGGTACAAGGAACAGTACTTTTCTTCCTTTTGAAATTGCCATTTCTGTTGAATTATATATTTTAATACTTGCTAAGAAACTAAATCTGAAAAATTATGTACTTTTTAATTCATTTAAAACAATAAAACTACAATCATATTCTGAAATAAATAGCATATATTTTTACCAAATATACCCACCTTTTCCCAAACTAAAAGAAAAAGTATGGTCAAAATATGAAGAGCTTACGAAAGAAAGAAACTTTTGAAAATAAATTATTAATATAAGTTAGGGAAAGCAGCCTTTCAAGTTCTAGAGAAGGAGATAAAGCAATAATACCATGATCAGGGCTCCCCCTTTTAAAAGATGTATCCATTTTTGTCTTATTACTTCAGAAAACTATCTATATCTATCTATCTATCTATCTATATCTATATCTATATTTATATAAAATTCTATATGGCTTACTTAAAGAAAACTTTATGGTCCTTGAAATTGTAAAAGATGTCATCAGAGCCAGGTGTGGTGGCACATGCCTGTGATCCCAGTACTTGGAAGGCTGAGACGGGAGGATCACAGGTTCAAGGACAGTCTCAGTGAGTAGTGAGACTCTCATCAACCTAGCAAAACCCTATTTCAAAATAAAAATAAAATAGGGCTGATGTCTATCTCAAGGTAGAATGCCCCTGGGATCAATTTCCAGTGCCACAAAAAATAAAAGATGCCATTAATGAGAAGAATGGCATTATCTTACACTTTTGCTAATCTTTTAATGTCAGGCTTACTAAAGCACCTCAATTCTATCTACTTCTGTATTTCATATATTCTGATATCTCAATTTTAATTCAAAATATCAAGAAAAAATGACCTCACGCATAAGTGCAATAAGAAGGGGAAGAAATATTTTAATGGCCTTTCCAGACAAGTGTGAGTATTATTATGGTCGATGCTGTAAGGTAAGTTGTAGTGTAGAACCTGAGATCATATTAACAAATTTTCTATACTCTGTTACATAAAATCTACTAGTCAATATTATAAATTATTCTGCATATGATCCATAACATTATACATTAGCCATTTAGATACCATGGCTCACTGAAGTATGTAGATCATCTATTGAACAATATTTTTAATTCAAATTGATAACCAGGAATTGTTGCACACTCCTATAATCCCAGAATTTGGGAGACTGGCAGAAGGTTTGAGGCTAGCTTTAACAACTTCTCAGTAACTTAGGGAGACCCCCTTTCAAAATAAAATAAAAGGGTTGGGGTTATGGCTCAGGGAATGTTTCAATCCTTCATATCAATACATAAATAAAAATAAACCACATTTAGTGTTACTACCAAGCTCAGTAGAAAATACTTTGTGACTATTGAGAAAATACTATGCTCAAGTAGTAGGTGCAGGAGTTAGAAACAACATTCGCTTGAAAGTTTAGGTTGTATCATGGGCAATAAATACTACTTGTTTTCTTTGCCATGACAGTTTTATTTCATTCATTATCAAACTATATTGTCAAATACTACTGGATTGGTATATTATTGGAGTTTGTCAGTCATTCTTTCAAATAAAAATGATGGGCCACAAAAAACTGCCTTCTTCAATGGCTAGGTGTGGTGGCGCATGCTTATAATCTCAGCATTCAAGAGGCTGAGACTGGAGGATTGCTATTAGCAGACAGCTTCATCTACGTAGCAGAGACCCTTAGCAACTCAGTGAAACTTTATTTCAAAAATAAAAAGGACTACAAAAATAAGGCTGGGAGTGTAGCTCAGAGGTACAATGACCCTGGGTTCCATCCCCAGTACCAGAAATAAAGTCTTTTTCAGCTCACTTCTACAATAATCACATAAGTACCTTTGCTCAAGCCAATTACCATGTACACAGTAAATATGTGTTATAAATATTGTCTTGTCACACAGAATATTAAAAAAGTAACTTCTCCTCAAATCAAGATTTAATCAAAGTAATAAGTCTTGCTTTTTTTTTTTTCTCACCAAGAAACATTGTATGTTAAACTGGCTTTCTTTTCTAAAGCTGTGAGTCCAGTTTGGCACGATTTCCTGGGTTCATGCTAAGGGTCCAGCATTTTTACACTATTGTTTTGAACTATTGTTTTACAACTATTTCTCATTAATGGGCACTATCAGTGCAAATTCCACACACATACACACAAGCAAAGTGATATCTTGCTTTTCATATTGCACAAAAAGAATTTTTTGACTTCACAAACCCCCTTGAAAGGGTCCTTCATGCACACATGGGTCCATGGCCCATACTTTGAAAATTGATAAGAGAGAAAAATTTTGGCTAAAATCTAAGAAACAATCAGGTACTATGAGACTATGAAGGACCTGGACCAATCTCTGACCAGAACAAGACTCTCCTGACTTTCTTCTGTTATCAATGACCAATTAGAAAGGGAGTCTTTGGAACTATATTAGTTACATCTGAAGAAAGTCAAGTATGGACAGTCAAACTTTTAAACCTATTTTAAGTGGAAAGAGAGAATTAGTTACAACTATTTCCGTACAACTGTATCACAAGGCCTAGAAAGAACCTGAGTCCAAATTAAAATAGGAAGTTTTTGGACTCTAGAAAAAAAGTCTTCCCCCCCAAAAAAGTGATTCTAAGCAAGAGATAAAATTAGAAATAGCCAATGATATGACAAAAATGGTTAATGTATGGCTTATCTCAATAAGGAGAAAACACAAATGGACCCATATTTAAAAGAAAAATAAAGCCATATACAAAAGTCTGATCCAAATTAGAAACAAATTTAGTATGGTATGATTTTCAGCAATCAGTTGAGAGAAAAAGACAGATAATCCATTTTGCTTGAGACCAGGAATCTTCTTTGAGTTATTCAAGAATTTTAACATTGGTTTTGTAGAGAAGAAAATATTTCCTTAATTATATAAACACTGTTTATTTATACTGTGTGTATACATATATAATTAACTAATAAAGTATAAATTTCAATATTATTGCAAAAAAGCATAAATATTACCAATAATAGAGTTGTAGGGCTGAAGAGATGGGAATAGAATGAAAGAAGCCCAAAGAATATCCTCAGTAATGGAGAGTTAAGAGATGCATTTAAATTAATGAAATAAGAAATACAGGGAAATTATTAAGTACATAAGTTAAGTACTATTTAAAATCACAGAGTTAAAGTTAAGAAGAGGTTTAAAAATCAAGGGACTATTACAAATTGAGAAACATAAGAAAGATATTGTGAAAAAACAAAGTTTTCTTTGATAATCATAAGTCAATAGATAATGTTTAAAATATGAAATTAGAATAAGCCCATATGATGGCTAATGCCAGTAATCCCAGTACTTGGGAGGCCAAAATAGGAAGATCGCAGGACCTAGGAAAGACTTAGTAATGCTGAGGGGGAGACCCTTAACAACTTAGTGAGATCTTGTTTCAAATTTGAAAAAATGGCTGAGGGAGAACTCCTCTAGATTCAGTCCCTAGTATACCTTCCCATGCAAAACAAAAAACAAAAATCAAGAATGGAATAGGCTAAAAGTTGGGCAGTGTTTAGGTAAGACACCATTGCTTTTTATGAAAAGCTATTCTATGGTATTTTAATTTTACTATAATGCATGTAAAACTATGAAAAATGATACTAAAATATTAAAAGCATGTTTCCATCCTATCAGTAATAGAGTCATTTAAAAATTATGCTGCCATTTTCTTTAATGTCTATGAGTACCAGTGTTCAGTATAAATAAATTCAATAAAATTCAATGGCAAATATTTTCTTAGTTTCATAGCACATTTTTGTCTGTTTTGCTTTGTTTGGTTTTTAAATTTCCAATGCATCCTCATCTATATTTTCATGGATATATAAAGGAATTGTTCGACTTTGGGGAGATAAATCATAATTTAAATGTCTTACCCATAATGACAAGGAAACAATGGAAAATAACCTACAACCTATAGCTTATCTCTAGGGCACATTTCTTTAAAAGTTATCAATGCTTTTGAATGGTAAAAGTTTCTACCAAAAATAAAGATTCTATTGGGAATTTTAT
Source organism: Muscardinus avellanarius (assembly GCF_963383645.1). Taxonomy (NCBI): domain Eukaryota; kingdom Metazoa; phylum Chordata; class Mammalia; order Rodentia; family Gliridae; genus Muscardinus; species Muscardinus avellanarius. The sequence goes on from NC_137801.1 coordinate 53,306,387, forward strand.
TTTACTTTAATGAATGGGCCCCTGTGAGCCATAACTTATATTTATATAGCACAATTAACTATCTTTTCTGTTCTTCAGATCACCACAGAGAACAGAAGGCCTACAATAATTACTAGATGTATTTCGAGGACATTGCTTCACTTGAATTTATGAGTAGTACAATTAGTCACAGATATTGCTGGCTGTAAGAAATAAGTCCGTGAAAAATAGTCTCCCAAATAACATAGATCCCTGGGCTCAGTGTTATTTGGATGTGAACTAATTCATTCTGAAGGTATCTGCAGTCAGTACAGATGATTATAGAAGCAAAATGGTTTTTGAACGTAGAACATACTTGCAATTTTCATGTCTCAAAACCTAGTATGCCTCTACCATCTTGTACTCCATTAAGAGGTATGACTACAATGCACCAATAAAAAAAACTAGAATTTTATAGAATTGTGTATAGATTTATAAATATGAGGAAAAAATTCATGTCTGTTGGAAGCATTGTGCTTATGTTGTAACATAAGATGGCATAAAGGTATGGGAGGTGGACAAGTCCAGGATGCTTGGGTTCATTTGGAGAAAAGAGTAATAGAGAATGTTTTTCCAGTTACAGCCATTTACCCAAACACCTCTGGTTAAATCAACTTCCTTCCTCTGCATAATTTAGGAATGTCCTTGTACAGTAATTTGTATCTCTAGAGTAAAAAATAAAATAGTATTTCAGTCCATACTGTGTTCTTTTTTTGTATGTTTTAAACATCCAAGTGGTAGTTCCTTCTTTATGTTTTTGCATAAATTTTATAGAATCTCTAAAAAATAAATATATTACATAGAGTTTAAATAATATCACAAAATAGTAAAATTTCTATACTTATGTACATAACATGACTCGTAGAAGTTGGAGAAAAGTGTTACTTACAGAGCAGTATAGGTTTTTTTGAATTGAAAAGATTTTTGTTTATAGATGTATACTTACAACAACCTAATCAGCAGAAAGAAAATAATTTAAATCTTTATGCTTAAACAAAAAGGTAGATTTTCAAGGTTATAAAACTTATATAGATATAGAAAATATTTTTTTCACAGTACTGGGAATTGAACACAAGACCTCACATATGTTAGGCAAGTGCTCTACCACTAAGCTATACTCTTAGACCCTTGTATAATTTTGTGGGGGGGGGGGTCTGGGGATGGAACCCAGAGGCATTCAACTTCTGAGCTACACCCCCTGCCCTATTTTTTATTCTTTACTTTGAAACTGGGTCTCACTGGTTTGCAGAGGGCCTCACTAAGTAGCTGAGGCTGTCCGCGAACCACAATCCTCCTGTCTCAGCCTCCAGAATGCTGGGATTATAAGCATGTGCCACCATGACCGGCTCCTTGTACAATTTTTAAAGTACTGATTAAGACTTAGGTTTAAAACTGTCAGTTGTATCAAAAATCTTCAGGAAGATACCAAAAGTTAGGTTTAGAAGCATAAGCTTATGATTTAAAGCAACAAGTTTATATAAGTTACATATACTAAAGTGTTTTTTCCAGAAGTATTAAGTATTTAAGGCAGAATTGTTAAAGGGTCTTATGACATATTAAACAGATGAGTATTAGTGACTGTTTTAAACCACATTATTTCTACCTAAGAAAGCAAATCTAATGCACTGGCTTTTTACCCATTCGTTCAATTATTTATTCATCATTCATCCTATAAATATTTATTGAGCTCCCTGCTTTACTCTATTGAAGAGAAGGCAGAGACATAAAACATATCCCCATAATGCTGTGTGATAAGGCCACTCACAGGAAAAAAATAAGGTTAATTACCAAAAAAACTCTTAATAATGTTACTTCCAAAGTAACCAAATCAAAAACAAAAAAAAAAAACTTGCCTGCATTAGGTTTCATTACACGATAAAAGAACTGCCAAGTGAAAAAACCCTAAAATTATATTTACATTAAGGAAAATTAGGCAAGATGCCTATCTTCTTAGCTTTATATTCACTTAATAGACACATATTCTTCTTATTTTCCTTCAGTTATAGGCATTCTTGAAAGGCATTATAACAGGATCATTTTAATAAGCGAAAGGGCCATCATATAGAAAATGACTAAATTATTCTCAGCTTAAAACTTCACTATTTACTTATTTATTTATTTATTTTTGCCTCGGGCTTTGGGGGACATTAAGGCCATGTTATAAATCCCGGTCACTGCTTTTTCTAAAGAGCAAAAATGAGAGTGTATTAGCATCTCAGTGGTAGCCTCAATAATGACAAAACAGTTGCTCATTACTGCTCATTAGTTTCCTATTAGATTCATTTGCAATAGTAATACATCTTCTATTCATACTCAATTGCAAAACAACAGATATGATTTGACACCTGCTGTACAACAGAATTCATTAAATAGCAATAATACAAATAGAAATTCAAAAGCTGGACTTCTATTTGCTTCTGTGATGACTCTGCATAGGAAAAGACCTCCAAAATTATCTAGGCTGAAATAAGATAAATATGCACAGCAGATGATCAAGGTTTTCAAATCCTAAATTTTCTGTTTTACTATGTATAAAAATATGCTACTTTCACACTGTAATATCTTAATTAGTAGTATAATTTTCAAAATAATCAAGCACTTCTTTCAAATTATTACAAATTAAAGAAGTAGAATAAGTAAACAGAAACTCATGAAAATTTTAAACCACAAGATAAACTAAGCTTTTTCATATACTTCATATTTTTTCATAAATTCATGTCTTAATCCACAGGGAAGAATCAGGTTTCAAACTGTATCAAATTATTCCTCTGATATTCAATTATGTTTGCTTACTCAAACTCCTTGTGGCTACTGCCACATGTCGCTGCATATAATAAAAGAAGAAACTTCCAACTTATTCTTTTGTTCAGATTCATATCACCTAACTCACCCAAATGCAGCATACAACTTCAAAATTAAATGGGAGTTTCTGCTTCTTTGAGATATTTTAGAAATAAATTTTAAAAATTTTTAACAGAGAAATCTACATTTTTATCATGAGTATGTCCCACAATATGTAGGAAATATTTATACCAGAGCAATATTGTTTATCTGAAATTCAAATTTAATTGGATGTCCTGGGTTTTTTTTTTTTGCAATTCTATTTTAAAACAGTACATAACATTCTCAAGATTAATTGTTTCAACAACCTTTTTTTCTTCCTATTAAATACCATAGTGTCTTATGGACTATGACTTTAATTATAATTCTAATCCAGATTGAAACAAGGCAATAAAGAATTATGTATTTTTATTGCACAAAATTATGTTACATAATAAATTATATATTCTAACTGGTTAGGCATTGTTACTAAGTCCTTCTTGTGAATTGGGTTCGGACTGGTATTTATCTATTTAGAACAGATACATAGCATCCCTAACTCCAGACTGTCATCTTGCATACAAGTCAAGAAGCATTCCTTGTTCACATTACTTCAAAGATAGCTTCAATAACTTTTGCTCTTTACTCAGAATTCTATATTTAATAATCAGTTTTCTTTTCTTCCCATTCACATTCTTTCTTTTTGTCTTTCACATATACAAACACACATATGCACTTGGACACTTCTTAACCCACCACACACCTGTAAAATTGTTCCAATTTCAACCAAACTAGTTCTGTAAGCAATGTAAGAATTAAATCACTATGTGTTATCTGAAGTTGTGATATAATTTTTATGACTTGAGTGATTTTTTTAAATTGATTACGGAGCTGACCGCAATGGCACACTCCTGTAATCCCAGTACTTGGGAGGCTCAGGCAGGAGCATCGCAGGTTCCAGGCCAGCCTCAGCAACTTAGAGACCTTCAGCAATCTAGAGAGACTCTGTTTAAAAATAAAAAGGAGTGAGTATATAAATAAGAGATAGAATGCCACTGGGCTCCAAATTTATTACTGAGTGATCCAATAGAAAAAAACAATTATTCTATTCATTTCAATTTTGAAAATGAACTCCTTTCCAAAACCTTATTATTAGAATGGCAGTTGAGTATTTTCTAATTTATTGAGAGTGGTAATCAAAATAAAGAAATTTAAAATAGAGCTTCACAAACACCTAAAAAATTACATATTTGGACAGCCATGTAACCTTTGTTTTGGATTTTTTTCATAAAAAGAAATGTCCTATTTCATTAACATTCCTCAATATATTCTCAACAGTCACAGTGAATGCAGTAAAGGCCATTTAGGTGAGTTGGTCACTTGAAATTTCAAATGTGAAAAGCAAAGAAGCACATAAGCATTCAAGATCAGGTATTCATGCAGTGAATGAAAGGCTTGCAAGTGTCAATTATCATCTAGACAATATTAAGGATTTTCCAAATTGTTGTGTTCTGGTTGATATGAGTATATTACTAGCCAGGTCAGTCTATAGGGATTTAGATGCAAAAGCTATTTTGTCAAGAAGCTCTAATCATATTATCACCAGAAATAGATAGCTCCTAATAATAGAAGTTTCAATAAAATATAACATTGCCAAATTTGTTTGTATCTAATAACATAACTTCATAATTCATCAATAGCCATAGTGGCCACTTTAACAAAGCCATTTCTGCAAATGGTAGACCAAGAAGAAAAAATAAGAACATAGATGATTTTACAAACACAAATAACAAATTTAGGTACAATATTCTGAATGTAACAGTTACAAAATAAATCTTCAAATTAACGTTAAACATTTTAAATGACCATAAATTATGATAAATTTTAAAGAACTAAAACTAAAGAACTGAGTATTCTCTCTAATTACAATGAAACTAAACTAGAAATAAATTACAGAAAAATATAACCAAAATCTCCCTCCAAAAATTAAGAAAAAGCAATTGCAACTGGGATCAAATAAGATCTAAGTAACACATAGGTCAAAGATGAATTTTGTACAGGAAAATTATAAAACATTTTTAACTGGCAAAAGCACAACACATAACATTTAGAGGCATATAATAGAAAAAGAAGAAAATAAGATGGGAAGGAGGCAACAAAGGAATTCTAAGTAACCAATTCATGTAACAAAGGAAGGAACAAAGGAATTCTAAGTAACCAATTCATGTAGTTAATAAAGAAAAAGGAGCAACAATTGCATCCCCCCAAATATAGAAAAGATGTAATAATAAAGAACAGAAATTATTTAAATAAAAACATAGATATACAGAAAAATGAGAAAATGGCTAACACAATTCAGCAGAGATGTAATATCTGATAAGGGATGAAAAAGGATATTCTATTCATACTGCTCTATCAAAGTACCTGAGACTAGGTAATGTATAAAGAACAGAGACTTATTTTCTCACAGTTCTAAAGGCCACTAAGTTCAAGTTCCGGGTGTTGGCAGGTTTAGTTGTCTGGTGAGAGCTGCTTTCTGCTTTCAAGATGACAGGGTGACACAGTCTTCTCTGGAAGGGAGGCATGCTCTATCTTTATATGACAAAAGGTGGGAAGGCAAATTCTCTCCATCAAGTCAAGCCCTGTTACATGGATACATAATTCCATTCACAAAGGAGAAGCCCTCATGGACTAATGGCCTGTTAAAATCCCCATGCTTAAATACCCTCACATTGGCAACACCTGAATCTCCTACTGTGGTTTCTATGAGGAGACACATTCAAATCATAGCAGAGCATCAAAGAGGTAAGCAGTAGGTAGGATTCAAAGTTTGGAGCAATGGTCTTAAGCAGCTAGCTTTTAATCTTTGAACTTCATATGTCTGTCCTCCTAAATACCAGTGTGTGTATATTTTATAGGAACATTTGCAAGCAAGCTTGAGTTTCCTTCCTACAAAAGACTAATGTATTTTAATCATTGACTCCTGTTTTAACCTACACTGAGGTTTTTAAAAATCTTGTTCTATTTCTTCTTCTGTGTTTAATACTTTATTTACTTATTGTTGAGTAATTTAAGTCTACTCTTCATAAACTTCAAATTCACAAACTTCAAAAGTTTGTATTATCACCTAAAAAATATCTACACGATCTGTCCAGTCACTAGTTCAATGAATTCATCTCATGCTACTCTCTCTTTTGCTCCTTGTGTGCCACCTAGACTGGCCATCCTGATTTGAGGTAAACTCCTGGACCACGCACCAACTTTATGTCTTTTTCATGGCCTGTTCCCTCTGCTTCGAATTCTATTTCCCAAGATATTCTTGAAACTTATTCTTTTAACTCTTTCTAATTTTTGCATATATCACCTTATCACTGAGGCTGGAATAACAATCACAGAAACATTCTTCAAAAAACAATAATAGTTATTTGGAAAGAGCACAGCATTGTAATGGGAATTTTTTTGAGTTGTTTTTTTTATTGGTGCATTGTAGTCATACATCTTAATGGAGTACAAGATGGTAGAGGCATACATGCACACATCATTCAATTAGCCCTTACCCGATTCCCTGTCTATTCCATCCCCCCTCCCTCCTCACGTTTGACTTAGTGATTGACTTCAATATGTTTGGGAATATACATAAGGGAATTTCCCTCCCACCTCCCATTTCCCTTAGTTTAGTACCCTTATTTGCTCATCTATGGTTTCTCCTTCTTCATCTAGAGTTCCTCCTATGGCCCTTTTTCTCCCTAGCTTTCGCATATTAGGAAGAGCATATAATTTCTTTTTTTGTGTGACTAATAATCTCACTCAGCATAATGTTCTCCATTTCCATTTATTTCCCTATAAATGATGTAATTTTGTTCATTTTTATAGCTGAGTAAAATTCCACTGTGTACATATCCCACAGTTATCCATTCATCTGTTGATAGACATCTTGGCTGTTTCCACAGTTTGGCTATGGTGAATTGTGCAGCTATGAACATAGATACACATGCATTAGTTTGGTAGTTTGGTTTCCTTTATTTTGGGTAGATACCCAGAAGTGGTATTGCTGGATCCAATGGTAGATTTGTTCCCATTCTTCTGAGGATTCTCCTACTGTTTTCCAAAGTGGTTGCACTAATTTGCAATCCCACCAACAATGTCTTAGAGTTCCCACTTCTCCACATCCTCGCCAGCATTTGTTGTTGTTTGTGTTTTGAATGATTGCCATTCTAGTTGGAGTTAGGTGAAATCTCAGGGTAGTTTTGATTTGCATCTCTCTGATTGCCAATGATGTTGAGCATTTTTTCATGCATTTTTGGCCATTTGAATTTCTTTTTTAGTGAAGTGTCTATTTACTTCGCTTGCCCATTTTGTTATTGGATGATTTGTTTTTTTAGTGTTGAGTTTCTTGAGTTCTCTGTATATTCTAGATATTAGTCCTCTATCGGAGGTATAAGAAGCAAAAATCTTCTCCCATTCTGTTGGCTCTAGATTGAGGTTCTTGACAGTTTCCTTTGCTGAACAGAGGCTCTTCAGTTGCATGCAACCCCACGCATTCATTTGCCTTTTAATTTGTTGTGCCATTGGGTTCTTGTTGAGAAAGTGTTTATCTGTGCCTATGTGCTGCAGTGTTGGACCTATGCCCTCTTCAAGGAGCTTCAAGGTCTCTGGTTTAATTTCCAAGTCTTTGATCCATCTTGAATTGACTCATGTGCAGGGTGAGAAAGTGGGATTAATTTCCAATTTCATGCATATGGTTAACCAGTTTTGCCAACACCATTTGTTGAACAGGCTATCTTTTTTCCAGTGTATGTTTTTGGACCCTTTGTCAAAAATCAACTGGCTGAAAGTGTGTGAGCTTGCTTCTGGGTCTTCTATTCTGCTCCATCAGTCTATGTATCTTTTTGTGCCAGTACCATGCTGTTTTTATTACAGTGGCTTTGTAGTATACCTTAAAGTCAGGTATTGTGATTCCTTCTGCATGGTTTTTGTTGCTGAGAACTACTTTGGCTATTCTGGGCTTTTTGTTATTCCAAATAAATTTAAGGACTGATTTTTCTATGTCTGTGGTGAATGATCTTGGTAGTTTAGTGGGCGTTGTGTTGAATCTGTAGATCGCTTTTGGAAGTATGACCATTTTAATCATATTTATTTTGCCAATCCATGAACATGGATGATCTTTCCATCTTCTAAGATCTTTTTCAATTTCTTTTTTCAATGTTTTATAATTTTCTTTGCAGAGATCTTTTACCTCCTTGGTTAAGTTTATTCCTAAGTATTTTATTGTGGGAGATCCTGAGTGGAAGTGTTTTCTGAATTTCTTTTTCAGTGGATGTATGATAGGTGTACAGAAAAGCTTCTGATTTTTTAAGATTGATTTTTGACAAAGGGTCCAAAAACATACACTGGAAAAAATATTTTTTATGCAAGGTTGAGATTGTGGCATGCATGACTTTATTATGATAGTTATGATCAGACTGTAAGAATCTTTCCTTCATAATGGCTTGGCTTTACTCATTTATTTTTTTTCTTGCAAAGTTTGGAAGAAGTGATTCCGTTTTTATTCTGCCAACTTTCACAGGGCCTACCTTAACCATTCAGTACAAATTTCAATAACACTTTCTCTTCCCCACCTGCCACTTCCTGTCCACTTTGCCTGCTTTATTTTTTATTTTACTATTCCTCTATCGTCTTACATAATTTATATATTTTAGTTGTTTGTTATCAATTGTCACTGCACTTAGCATGGACTTAAAAAAGTTCTCTATTGTTTAAGCTCATTTGAACTTATTTTATTGTCATTTGAAAAATAAAGACGCTTCACCTGGAGGTCCCTACTTATGATTATTGCAATGTTGCCATTAATTTAAACAATTTATTTCTACATAATTCTAATTTGTTCTTTTAAATATCTATACAGTAAGTTATATCATCATTTTCATTTTTATTATCCTTATACTAGTCCTATGTGTAACGATTTAAAGGTTTGGGGAGATTACGAAGGAGACAGTCAGGTAGTGATGTACAGAATCTGCTTTTAATTGGCGCCTTCAGCCAGTCGTGGAGTAAGGGACCAGTCCCATTGGGCCCGCAGAGTCACCACCTACTGGGTGGAATTCTGCTTTTAAGCCAGTGGGGGGTGGGACTAAGCGTGAGAACGAGGCTTTGCTCACAACATCTGTAGTCTCCAGGCCCCTGGACTTGCGATATCTCCTCCTCTAGGGTTCCGCCCTCTATCCCCACTGCAGATGTCTTGGGGGAGAGGAGGGACCCAACATCACTATGCACAATTCTTTTTTTTCTCCTTTTTATTTTGTGGTAATGGGGATGGAACCCAGGGGCATTCTACCTCCAAGCTACACCCCTAGCCCTATATTTTTAGTCTTTTTATTTTTGAAGCGGGGTCTGAGTCGAAGGGCCTCGCTAAGTAGCTGAGACTGTCCTGCCTCCGGAGGGCTGGGATTGCAATCCTGCACCACCCCCACCCCCCACCCCCGGCCTGTACGATTCTTATACTATAGTCTTATCAGTAAAATTATTTGAGCTCGTAGCTTATGCTGATGTTTAAACTATCTAAGTAGATATAACAGAAGACCAAGATATAACACAAATTTTTGCCAAATATTCAAACTAGAATCAAGATGGATGTGGTAGAGCACACCTATAATTTCTGTATTTGGGAGGCTGAGGCAGGAGTATCACAGGTTCACAGACAGCCTCAGCAACTTTGTGCCGCCCTCTGCAACTTAAAGACCTTGTGAGAGTTAGGGAGAATCGGGTCATAGGAGGAACTCTAGATGAAAAAGAAAATCCTATGGAGGAGCAAACAAGACAACCTAAAGGAGGAGAAAGGAGAGGGGAAGAGGAAAATCTCTAAAACACACAATGTACTTAAACATATCGAAGTCAACCACTAAGCCAAGCAAGGGAGGGAGGGAAGGGGAGGGAATGGGGTGGGAATGGGGTAGGGGTTAAATCAGTGATGTCTGCATGTCTGTACACACAAGTTTTTTACCCCAATATGATGTATGAATATAATACACCAATAAAAATTTTTTTAAAAGACCTTGTATTCAAATAAAATTAATTAATTAGGGATGGGGTGTTTTTCACAGGTAGAATTTAGCTGGGTTCAATTCCCAGTAGTACACACACACACACACACACACACACACACACACACACACACACACACAAAGGGTACAAGCAAGAACTAATACAGATGTGCTATTTCTTTATAAAAGTCCAAATCCTTTAGTCACAGCATTTAAAAGCATCCCTTTCTCATGCATTAGAAGAGTTCTGAATAATGGCTGTGGAAACTTCTTTCTCAAAGAAATCATTTCAGTTTTGTAGTTTCCTATGTTATACTCAGTTACACAAATAGAATATATCCATGTTGCGTATCTTATTCTCCAACAAGGCACTCCCCATAAATCTAAAAACTACAGGTTGATTTACAGTAAACAACATAGACAGGCCATGTATATTTTGCTAAAAAGCATTTCTTAGATAGGCATTCTCCAGTGTCTTCCCCCTAATAAATATAATCAGCATGATTCATAAGGAGGGCTGGCTAAGGTTGTGAATGTCCCTGAGTAAGCAAGAAGTAAGTCACAGTTGGATTGGACCACACCACAATAAATCTCTATTTATTTAAAATCATATATACATACTACATCATAAAACATATACAAAAACAAATTTAAAAGGCATAAGATATAGGTGTCATACATATTTGAAATATCTACTTTATATATTAAGGGCAAAAGCCTTTATGCCCTCTCTAAAATGTTTTTTTGTTTGTTTTGTTTTGTTTTGTTTTGTTTTGTGCGGGTCTGGGATGGAACCCAGAGGCATTTGACCTCCAAGCTACAACCCCTGCCCAATATTTTATTCTTTATTTTGAAACAGGGTCTCACTGAGTTGCAGAGGGCCTCACTAAGTAGCTGAGGCTGTCCGCAAACTGCGATCTTCCTGTCTCAGCCTCCCGAATGCTGGGATTACAAGCGTGCACCACCACGCCCAACTTAAAATGTTATATATAAAAATTACAATCATAAAAATATTTTTGTTGATGGTATTTCATTATATATACCTCACTGATTTTGAAAATTTTGGTTTAGTATTTTCTAATATTATGAAATATATCCAAAAATAATTACATCTAAAGAGAATGCAAGTCCAAGTGGAAGAAGTGCTAAGTTAGCTGTGTATTTATTTATTTATTTATTTATTTATTTATTTATTTATTTATTTCGGTGGTACTGGGGTTCCTGGAAATGCTTCTACCTCCGGGCTACACTCACAGACCTATTTTTTATAGTTTTTTATTTTGAAACAGGGTCTCTTAAAGCCAGAGCGGCTGGCTTTGATTCTGCGCGATCCTCCTGTCTCTACCTCCTAAGCGTGGGGATTACAAGTGTGCGCCATCACGGCGGGCTCAGCTGTGTATTTTAAATTATGATATTCACTTTCAAACTCCCAACACCCAATTAAGCAGTTTTTTTTATTTGCCTGCTAAATTTCAATTTTTCTTGTTGCCAATCAGATTTCTTCCAAGATAATCAGAATGTGGTGTAATCTTACACTTTTAACAAGTGTTTAAAATGTCAGTGCAACTCATCATATAGATTTCTAATAGGGTTAGAATATTGTATTTCCAAGTTTTTGAAGTATGAGAATATATTAATTTTTATCAGTAATGCATGCACATCATTATCAACCATGAAAAAGAATATCATGATGGAAATATTTTCATACATTAATTTTTCAAAGTCTTATTTTCATTAGTTTCTTTTGAAAAGCTGTTACTATTTTACTTGATAAAAAATCACTTTACCATAAAGGGTCAAATTAAGATTTTTTTTTTCTAGAATATGTACCAATTTGCAATCCATGAATAACCATTTAATCAGTTGTTGTTTTTAAGATCCAGAGGTCTTCAATTTATTAATTCTTTTTACATCTATTTTGCCATGGATTTCTAAGGGATTATCTTCATCAGCTCAGTCCCTTTTTTTCTTTTTCTTTCCTTTCCTTTTCTTTCTTTTCTTTTCTTTTTTCTTTTCTTTTCTTTCTTTCTTTCTTTTTTTTTTTTTTTTTTTTTTTTGTGTGTGTGTGTGTGTGTGTGTGTTGGGGATTTAACCCAGGAACATTTGTCTGAACCACACCTGCAGCACCATTTTATTTTTTATTTTGAAACAGTGTCTCACTTAGTTGTTGAGGCTGGCCTCCAATCTGTGATCTTACTGTCTCAGCCTTCCAAGTACTGTGAGTATGCGCCATCATGCCTACCTCTAGTGCTTCAATTGAACCCAAGGACCTTTCCTTTTGGCTTCTTTATTTTTCTGATCATTTTTCTTGAAGCATTTCAAGAAGCTGTCTCAGCCCTCAAGTGCTTCCTGTGATACACACACACATTAATTTTCGTAAGAATTTTACTCTTAACTTGTTTGTTTGAAAAAGTGTTGGCTGCATGCTGAGTAGCATTGTAGACTCTTCCAGTTTTGTCATGGAACCATTTGTATTCCTTTTTGAACAGGACCCTTTTCGTTGATGGCTTCAAAGTCACCCCTAGATAATTCAAGATTGACTTAGAATATCTTCTAAGTCCTCAACTGATGATTTCGTTTTCACCCATGAGGCCCACACCTTGCACTGCCTGCACATTTTACTAAGTGCCACTGATTTGATTTTCTGCTGTGTCAGTGCTGCTCATTACAGCTCTTTTTATTCCATCTAACGTTTCAGACCAGTCCTTTGTCTATGTCATTCACAAAGCCCATATTTTATTGAAATTGTAGCGAACAATTTCAATTTTCAAATTTTTGTTTCTCCTAAAGTTACTATTGTTTAGATGCGCTCTTCCTATTGTTTTCAGGTCCAGATTTATTTACTTTATGTGGGAGAATATTCTCAAATATTCTTCATGTTGATTTTTTAAATTACTCATCTTTTAATGGCAAGCAATGTCCAGGCCTGCATGTGATAATTGGCAGTGCGAGTGTATATCTTAAAGCCTAGGATCCAAAATTACACCTTAAAGCTAGAGCGTGATACATCTGTACAGAACACCCTTAAATTTGTGATGCCTAACAAACACTTATTTGATGGAGGAGTTGGGTCAATAGTGTTTTAGTTAATCACCACAACCTGGTTCCTTTGCAATTAAAAGGTAGTTTGGTAGTATTAAATTGAAGAGTTAGGTTCAAATCCAGGCTCCATCAAGTAACTATTAGAGATGTGACCTTGGGAAAAATCCCTTATTTTGCTACCACCTTAGTCTGCACACCTGTAGAATGGAGATGATGATAATCTTTTACTGAAAAGTTTGCTATAGCTCCATGATACATGTGAGCTTTTATAAATCTATGTCTGAAGCTACATTTTTACTAGAGATGCTAGATGAAAATGAAAGTGTCCACAGAGTATCAACTCTGTATATTTTTTCCTATTTCTATTTTTTTACTGCCTATTTTAAATCTAGGGATTAGTTTTTTTCTTTTGTCCTTTTCACCTGTGGCTATTTTACATTTCATCATTTGAGATTCTCAGTGAATTAGGGCAGTATAGTCTGTTGGTCAACCTTGCTTACCCCACCAGGGGAATAATCAGCACTTTCTGGTTGGAACACAGGCCTCCATTTCTGATGTTGGGATAGAAAGTAGGGGTGTGTACAGGAACTTCCTGCTATTTACTACCTGCTTGACCAGGTAGCAGCTTCAGAAGTCCAGACCTGACCACAAAGTTTCCTTGATCTGATCCTCCACACAGTTAATCATTTCAGAGTTTAGCAACTCTTTGTATCCCTCCCACCCCTTCCCTTAAAAAAAAAACTGTACTGTTTATTGTCCATTACTAAACCCACCCTAGCTACATTAATAACCCTACTGTTTAGTTCAAGTGTGACTCTACAATGTTTTTTTGTGTGTGTGTGTTCAGAGGCATTTTATTTGTCTGAACCTCTATCAGACAAAGTAGCTCCACCAAAGTAGTTGACCTTGGAGGTCCAGTACATTGTTTTTAGAGCCAATCATTTCATACAATGCATATATATATATATATATATATATATATATATATATATATAGCCAAGGGCATCTTTTTTGTTGTTGTTGTTGTTGTTGTTAATGTCAGAGAATACAATTGGAGTCACTGAATTTGCATTAAGAACCTGAACTATCATTCACAAAATAGGTTCCCTGGGGCAAGGGCAAAACTTCAGCAATATTGGCTAGACAGGGATGATGAACTTGATTGGTTATAGACTCTGCTCTATACATATCATCCAGTGAAACTGAGTTTTAGCTAGTAATATTATTGCCATTCTCTTTGGAGGCTATCACTTCTTTTCAGTTCTAAAATTCTGCCTCCATTTGTGATTTTACCAACTGCCAGTCAAAAAGCTTTTTTTGCCAATGTTGCAAGCTGAGAAGAAACTTGAAGTGGAAACTTCTATTAATAAGTATAAATAATGACTCAATGTCATTTTTCTAATAAATCATGTAAAACCATGGAACAATACATATGTGTAGTGTGGTATGCTTTTCTTCTTGATGATTTCCCCCTTTCTACTAATAGCACTTAAATTATCAAAATGGTAAGAGACAATGTTCATATTTACCCTTCCTGATGCTTCATTTTGGGTCCTCATTAGTATAGAGGACAAATCCAAAGGCATTCAATAAAATGAGATTGTAATAGTTGGAACCCAAGGGTTTCAAAAGTGTCATTTGCCATCACACAAATGCTGTTACCTAATAATGTGTGGAGAATATCTGAGTCTGTCATTTTCCAACAGTTCTGTTAGTCTCTGATAACAACTGAGTGGTCTATAATTATATCCTATCCTGACACCAGCTACTAGCAGTTAGGATCCAACCCCACAGGATTAAGATCTCAGCCCCAAAAGACTGACCTAATTTCAAATGCCAGTTGCAAGTAAAGTGTCCCCAGACTACCCATGCTTTTGTTCAACTTGGCTAAAAACCAGAAGTTCCCATAGCTTTCACCTTAGGTTCAGTAATTCACTAAACAAATCACAGAACTCAGAAGGCATTATGCTTATTATTACAAGTTTATAGTAAAGGATCCAACCAACAAACAGCCAAATGGATGAGCTACATAGGATAATCTATGGTGGGAGGTAGATTAAACGTGTTCTTCATGAGCACCAAACTACCACCATGGGCTATACCAAGCAGAAGCTTCCTAAACTTCTGGTTCAAGAGTTTTTAAAGGCATGCTTGACTAAATCATTGGCCATTGATGATTGAACTCAATCTTCAGCCTCCTTTCCCTCTCCAGAATTTGGGGAGGAAAGGAAGAATGAAAATTCCAGCCATCTAATTACAGGTGTGGCCAGCTCTTTTCTAGACTCTATCCCAGACAGCCTGGAGCCAACTCATTAGCATAATAAAAGACAAGTCTTGTCAGAGAATTCTAAAAGTTTTAGGAACTCTGCCAAAAACAGGGATAAAAGCCAAATATATTTTTATTATATCACACTGAGAAAAGTCATATTTGTTGGTCAAAGACATTAGGCATCTTATATAAATAATACTTAATACTTTCATCATCATTAGGCAGCCAGTGTAAATAAAAATATAACATTTAAATAGTCCCATGTTATTTTAACGTGTCAAAAGTTTGATAAGACATGTCAAAATCTGAAAATTCAAAGTATGCAAGGTTTTATAAATCAGAACTAGAAAAAAAGTAGGCCTGTAATAAATAATCTTTTGAAAAAGAGCAAAATTTATATTTTAGATGTATTTTCTTTTCTAATTTTCTTTTATTTATTTATTTATTTTTATTTTATTTTATTTTTATTTATTTATTTATTTATTTTGTGTGTGTGTGTGTGTGTGTGTGTGTGTGTGTGTGTGTGTCTGGGAATGGAAACCAGGGACATTCCACCTTTGATCTATACCCCCTGTCCTATTTTTTATTCTTTATTTTGAAACTGGGTCTCACTGAGTTGCAGAGGGCCTCACTAAGTAGCTGAGGCTGTCTTTCAAACCAGGATCCTGTGGTCTCAGCCTCCAGAATGCTGGGATTACAAGCGTGCACCACCACACCCGGCTTCTAATTTTCTTAAAAAAATATTTTATTTCTACTTTTAGGTGAATAAAATTAAGCCAAAAAAATAAAGCAAAGAAGAAAAAAAGAAATTGTTATAGTGAAGGGTCCGAGAATCACCCAACAACCCAAATATCGAAGGACTCATAAGAGATGTAAAATGCAAACGAGGTTTATTGTGCTGCAGCTCTGTCCCGGCTAGCCAAGGGTCGAGACCAAGACACTAAATGGTCGAGGTTCAACCCCTCCCCACTCCACGCTCTGAATTTTATGACCCTATGAGGGAGTGTTTACACACGAGGGAGTGGTTACACACGGCAGAGCCCACCAAAAGTTCGAGCCCGCCAACCTTAGAATACAACCAATCAGATACATGGACAAACAAGTTCAACCAATAATTTTAAAACATGCATCCACACACGTCAGAGCCTGCTAAGGACTGCTTATCTCCCTTATGGTATGTGTTCGTTCCCTAGGGCTGCCTTTCCCACCCACCTTGGCTGGGCCAGGCTTATCTCTGCACTGAAGAATCTGCCTGGAGAGCAGATTAGCCTGGCCTTGTTTGCTGATCTAGCTCAGAGATATGGGGATGGGGTCCCATTTACAAAGACCTTGGCCGGCAAGCTGGAGATTAGAGGAACCTTGTGGGTTCCCTACCCTCGTCCTTGAATCCTGCAACCTGGGCAGCTGGGCTTATGGATCTTCATTCTATTTCCAATCCTACCTTTCTTCTATATCTTAACTCTCTATTTTAATACCTTATTTCTAATCCTAATATGGAAGAAGACTTCTCTAGTTAACTTCTCATACTGGGGGGAAAGCGCTTCTTCCAGCCTGCTTTCCAGCACCCCTACAGCAGTATCTGTTCTTTAAATATTGAAACATTTTAGTGGTAAACTATAGGAAAATAATATAAAAAAGTTTGAATATCATAACTGTTGCAGGGGATAGGTTGGGGGGGGAAAGGTGCGTGGTGTGTGTGTGGAAAAGTAACCCCCCACCACCACCACCCAGACAGACAAACAGAAAAACCGTGGATTCTTGTCCTAAGCTAAGAATAAGTATTCATCGCTTGGACAGCTGCTGAAGATTTAAAGAAGTTTATTAAAAAGGTAGAAATATAGAGATAGTTACAGCCCTGTGCCAGAGCGGGGCACAGGGGGGCAATTCGAATGAAAATGCCAACAAACTCCAGTTTACTGAGTTTTTATCCTGTCTAAGTCCAGCAGGTCCCTCTGATTTTTGGAGATCATGTTACCCCTTATCTCCAACCCCGGCTCTGCTTCTGTTATCTCTCCAGCCGAATTTATGGCCTAAAAGGGGAGACATCTCTGTCTCCAAACACAGGCCCAGATTTATGGCCTAAGGGGGAGGCACCTCTGTCTCCAGTCACAGGCTTTTACCTTGTCTTCTCCCCCAAAATGTGTTAAATTGTTCTTAGGAATGTTAGCTAACCCTGGCTTTCTTAGTAAAGAAGATATATTTCAAGATTGGACATCTTTCCCAGTATTGACACATTAATACATTTTAAACCCTCTTCCCAATACCAGTACAATAACTAAAATTTGAACATCACCAACAGATAACCTGTAGGCATTCACAGAAAGTATTTGAGTAACTTCAACCCATATTTATTTGTGTCTGTCATTTCCACATCTACTAAGGCCATCAAAAATGTATCATGAAACTGCATTGGCAGGATGCTCAGTTTTAGATAATATATTTACATGGTTTTGTTGCTAATACATCAAATGTGTAATGCTGAAAGAAATAGTCAAAATGCTCTCTCCATGGTAAGCTTGTACTAATAAACTTGTGTGTGTGTGTGTGTGTGGAGGGGGATTAACTGAGGATTGAATCCAGGGGCATTCTGCCTCTGAGCTACACCTCCAGCCCTATTTTATTTTTTATTTTGAAACAAGATCTCACTAAGTTGTAGAGGGCCTTGCTGTAAATTGATGAGGCTAGCCCTCAACCTGTGATCCTCCTTTCTCAGTCTTCCAGGCTTGTGACACTGTGTCCAACTATACTATTGAATTTTAATTATCAATATTGTATTTTATCAATACTAGGAATTTTAATTATCTAAAATTTAAAAATTATAAATTACCTCCTATATTTTAAAACAATAGTAGTTGCTAAAGGCTTTTATAAAAATAGGTAAATATAGTACTTTACTAAATATAAAGTTAAAATATTCATACATACTAATGTTATGCTTTACTGAAAATGTTACATTTACTAAAATTTTGCATAGGTTGTAGGCTAATCCCATTTAAAAAAAAACTTTCAGTAGATAATAGAAATATTTTCTAAATAACAATGGTATCACAGTGTTTTTATGTTCTCATAGCAGATATTTAATAGGGGCTAATCTTAGCAGAGATAATTCCTTGCTAATTGGCTAAATTGATACATGTATTAAAAATTGGTGCATAAATGTGGGAACATATTATATTGCAATTTTCTCTAAGCATTGTTCTGTCCTAACTTCTTAGACAGATTACCATATCTAGACAATGTGCTTTGGACAACAATAATATAAGTTATCAATACTATATAGGCAAGTACAACTCCAATTAATACAATATCCTTTTAGCTACAGTTAAATATCTAACTCCTTTCCTATTAGAAGGTCAGACTAATTGATTACAGTCTTGCAAGCTGTGAGGGAAAAGATATTAAGTAAAATGAATGTGAGGAAATGAGTGATTCATTCGTTTCAGGGCAAGAAAATTGTCATAATTTCTATCCATTAAAACGAGGTGTAGCTTTTACTCTTCCACACTACCTTGACAACTAATAGCCATGGCTCTTCTTGAGGAAGCCAAAAGAATCATCATCATCCTTATTTCACTTGAATTCTATGCCACATTACATTTCAATTCAGTTTTGAATGTTTGCCATATGCAAGGCACTGTTAGGTCCTGGAAATTGAAAGTTGAATATAGTCATGATCCTTGCCTTCACAAATAGTGTAGCCTTGCATGAGAAATGGCAATAGCTTCAATGATACTGTGTGTTGGTTAGGATTTTAATTAGTTTTCTAAAAAAGAGCTCCATTCCAGGTAGTCTGAGGTTGAGAGGTGATTATTGACGATCATATAGATGTAGAGTTGCAGTAGAAATTAAAAGTCAAGAATCAGGGAAGGTATCAGGAAGCATGGGAACCCCAATGGGATCTCTTTATTTAGGATCCTGCTGACACTTTAAATCTCAGTTAGTCAAATCCACTTCAGCCGGGCATGGTGGCGCACGCTTTGCTTGTAATCCCAGCATTTGGGAGGCTGAGACAGAAGGATCATGGTTCACGGCCAATGTCAGCTACTTAGTGAGGCCCTTTGCAACTCAGTGAGACTCTGTTTCCAAAGAGTTGTAACTCAGAGGTAGAATGCCCCTGGGTTCCAGCCCCAGTACTGAAAAAAAAAAAAAAATCCACTTCAGGGTTTTGACTTCTAGAACTATAAGATAATGTGTTTATGCTGTTTTAATCTACTGTAGGTAGTAATTAGTTGCAGTCACAATAGAACACTAAAACTATGTATTTATTTTTATGCTAACAGTGCTATATTCAAATTCTGGGGAACATATAGCTTACTTTTTATCTGCCAACATAAAAAACAAAGAGAAAACTATTACATCCTCTCAGGTAATAAAAAAGATTTACCATGCATTTAGCTTTTGCCCACATTGTTCAGTCTCAGGCTTATTATTTGATTACTTGTTTTATTGTGTTTGTGAAATCTAGCTTTTTCAATTCAGATAATTACTAATTAACAGTTTTTATCATAAGGCCATGTCATGTTTGTTCTAGAGGCAAAGATGCTTGGCTGTGAATCCAACTTTATTATTGCCTGACTGTGACTTGTCAAATAACATAAATTTGGTAATCCTGTTGTCTTTACATATAAAATTTGTTGAGAATACAAATACCTCCATCATCATCATCATCATCATCATCATCATCATCATCATCATTATTATTATTTTATATTAAATTAAATGGCGCATGAAGCTAGGCAGAGTGGTATACTCTTGTAATCCCAGTACTTAGGAGGCTGAGACAAGGAGAATCACAGATTCACCGCCAGCCTCAGCAATTTAGTGAGGACCTCTGCAACTTAGTGAGACACTGTTTCAAAATAAGAAATAAAAAAATAGTTCTGAGGGTGTAGCTTGGAGGTAGAATGCCCTTGGGTTCCACCCCAGTACCACAGGGGTAAAAAAAGATACATGAAAGTTATCTGGCACTTACTAATTACTCAATAAGCATGAAATACTATTATCTTTTCTTTCAGAAATTCTTTTTTTACCTTTGCACCAATTATTTAAATTATGTTATCACATATATATGATAAAGAATATATAGAATACAATTTATTAAAACATTTCTATTCTTTACTTCAATACTTTAGTCATTTTGTTTAAATCTGTTTCTACATTGCCCTCAAATATTAAGTTGTCTGGGTATAGAAGATGGAATCTTTTATTTGAAACTCTCTTCCTCTGTCTTCAAAAATTTCAGAGAGACTAATTCTGAGGCAAATTTGATATTTTTAACATATAGATAGCTTTTTGTAAGTTAAAGCTTCTTTAAAAAAAATTAAATGAAGCCAGACATGGCGACACAGGCTTGTAATCCCAGTATTTAAGAGGCTGACACAGGAGGATTACAGGTTAAAGGCCAACCTCAGCTACTTAAAGAGGCCTTCCACAACTTAGTAAGAGCCTGTTTCAAAATAAAGAATAAAAAATAGGGCTGGGGGTACATCTCAAAAGTACAATATCCCTAGGTTCAATCCCTGCTAGTATGCACATAGACACACTAAATGAAGATGTATGTTTATAGAGGTTAATTTCCTCCAAAGTTTTTCTTGATAATTGGATATCTTTCTATTCCCTTTTCTTTCCTCAGAAGTAATTTTATGAGCTCTTAAATTTCATTGCTTGGCTCCATCACATTATTTTTTTTTGATATGAGGCAAGTTGCTTAAACTTTGCCTCATTCTATTCATCTGTAAAATGGAAAATGTACCAATACCCATCTTACAGTGTTGTTATGAGGATAAATATGCTACCATAGGAAAGGATTAAAATTATAGAGGATTGTATAATTAGTGTTCAATAAACATGAATTTTCATTGAAAATAATTTGTTTCTTTTTATTTATTTTTTTAATTTGAATATATTTTAGTCATCATATTTCAGTAGATGTTTTGTTTTTGTTTTTAAATGTGGTATTGCTATGTTGCCTAGGCTGTCTTAAACTCCTGGATTCAAGTGATCCTCCCACGTGGTAAAAACAGGTTGTTAGAACTTTTATTTTACAGATTCTTCATTTTATGTTTTAATTTTAGAATAGCATTTTCCATATAAATATAAAATTTAAGTGAAAATTCTAAATTGTTTCATTCTCATAGACATCAGGTTTTCTAGATTGTCATGAAAAGTAACAGAGATTTTCAAAAATATGCTATTTCTTGGAACAAATATGTTTTTATTTCTCTCCGAAGAACATTTGCTTTCTTTCTTCACAATATTTTCCCTCTCTAAAAATATGAAATATGTCCATTTACCTGAAGATTTTTCTGTTTGTTCAACTTTAGAGTCAAGGCATTTTATTCAGTTGAGGGAATTGCTGTAAGATTGGTCAACAATTATGTGATTTTTTTTTTCTAACGTTTAAGTCTGGGCAAAAAGGATAAGAAAATGTTTTCATTTTCTATGGCTTTACTTTGCTAGTCCCAAGTGGCTGCAGCAAATAGCCCAAGAGTTTTGGGGGAGGCAGTCACATGAGAGAAAATTGGCTGCCTTGATAAGAGGGATCTTTCTGCAGTTGACTAGCCCAGTGCAGCCAAGCACTTACACCCAGCTTTTCCACCATGACTAATCTCACTAGTGACCTTCTGTGGAATTGTCCCATTGGTATACTACCATATCATCCAAAGTCATCTTATTTGCCCTCCACTGATGACCCCAGGGAACTCAGTGCTCAGCTTCTTTCTGTTTAGAGATACTTTTGGAGAAGAGGCTCAAATCCAGTTCTCTTATTTCTGGGATAATTTTTTTTTAAATCATAAGTGCCTCATCATAGACTAGTTCCTATGGCTCTCATTTTGATAACATCTGCACTAGATTTTGTAGGGATATTCCTCTAATTTGGGGCTTCTTCGTGGCCTTCCTTTCTATTATCCAGCATTCATAATGATTTCTTTGGCATTTTTTTCACTATTGATATCTTTTGATCAATTCCTTGGGGCTTATGGATGTTAAATATATGTACTCACATTTCTGACCTGAGATTGAAAGCTCCTCTGTTTATTTATTTGTTTATTTTGCAGTACTGGGGACTGAACCCTGGGGCATTCTTCCTCCAAGCCCCCAGCCCTATTTTGTTATTCTTTATTGTGAAACAGGAGCTCACTAAATTGCTGGGGGGCCTCACTAAGTAGCTGAGGCTGGCTTTGAACCTGCAATCCCCCATCTCAGCCTCTCAAGTACCGCATCACTGCACCCTGCTCTTTCTTTCTTTCTTCCTTCCTTTCTTTCTTTCTTTCTTTCTTTCTTTCTTTCTTTCTTCTTCTTTCTTTCTTTCTTTCTTTCTTTCTTTCTTTCTTTCTTTCTTTCTTTCCTTTTCTTTCTTTCTTAATGGAAGATATTTACTTTCCCAAGCACTGAGGACAGTATACAATGAACCCAGACTTGAAGTATGTGATTAAATATATAATAAATCTTTCAACAAGATGTCAGTTACTTTATTTCTTATTAATGATGGTAAAGCAACTCTCTTGGATTTGTTTTTAAGTTCTCATTAAACAAATAAACCAGGTCATGAATTTTTTTAAACTGCTACCTGATAATTATATGAAAAATTAACAGTAAATATTCAACTATAACAGAATCAATAAAGATGTAGAAGATAATCTCATTTGTATATTAGAAAATATATTTTAAAAAACAAAGACTTTAAAAGTGAGATTTTAAACTTAAAATTAAGCAAGTTCTACAATGAGAGCAAATGCTTTATTTGGTTCTTTTTTTCTTGTTAAATCTAAAACATTTCTATTTCATGAATCATGTATGCATTTCCTCACTTGTTAGAATTTAAGTTTCATTTGTAGAAAAGAATTATTTCTTTTCTTTTTATGCCTTTCTCTTTCTTTTCTTTCTTCTTATACCTTTCTCTTTCTTTTCTTTCTTCCTTTCTCTTTCTTCTCTCTCTTTTTTCTTTTCTTTTTTTATACATTGGTCTTGAATCCTTACATATTCTAGGCATGAACTATACCCCCAATCCATCAAGTTGGTTTCTAGTCTCTGCATATCACTACTACAGTACATCTTATACAGTATTTAAATTGGCTCTTTCAATACCTTTCTTAGCAGATATATACACCTAATTAATAGCAGGGAAGTATAAGGTCTTCCTCAAATTCATAACTATAATGTGTTAAAATATTCTCATGTATTAAAATTTTTGTGGAATTAAGTGTTAAGTAACATGACAATGTTAACAATAGAGAGAAGTTTTTAACTTTTAACATTGCTATCACAAAGTAGGCAACATTAAGAATATAATTAGCAAATAAGTATCACATAGTACCTGCTTTGAGACTAAGCAATAAGTTTCACTACTTGACTTTCAAGAGACCTATCAGTAATCATCTAAATGTAAACATTAAGTATTTTGTGTGTGTGTTTGTATGGTACTAGGGATTGAACCCCAATACCACACATACTACCTCAAGCTACATCACCAGCTTTATTTTATTTTTATTTTGAAACAGAGTCTTACTAGGTTGATGAAAGTCTCGGTACTTGCTAAGGCTATTCTGGAACCTGAAATTATCCTGTCTCAGCCTCCCAAGTACTGGAATTATAGAGATGCACCTCCACACTGAGCTATGTGCTGTTAATATTAGTTAAAATTTAACCATGACTTTTTCATAGCAAAGAAGATTTAGAAAAGTAAGACCATTATGCAAGAAGCTATGGGGGTGTGCAGTAAGATAGAAAGTTTTGACCTAAATGATAGTAAGTGTATAAGTTAAACCATCAAATTCTTGGCATTCCCATTATTTCAGAATCTCTGGCCTTCCTAGATTGCTGGATCTAGCACAGACCCTTCCCTTAAACAGTGTCATAGAAAGATAGTCAAACTGTTTCTGTGACTTAGTTCACAAAGCTGAATTTTTGAAGAGGACCAGAGGATCTAACTCAGACATTTACAAATTTTCTTATTGTTCAAAGTGTAGGGCAAACAAATATTATTTCAAGAAAATAGAGAACTGACTACATTATATGAAATTGAAGTTATAGAGGAAAAACTAGAACTATAAAACATACTTTCAGCTTTTCAGAACAAAACATGTAAATCATTAGTGATGGAATGAAAGGAAGGATTAAAAATGAAAATAAAAGCAAGATGCAGAAGTCCAGGCCTGTAACTCTAGCTCCTAGCAGGCTGAGGCAGGAGGATAGCAAGTTGGAGGCCAGCCTGGGCAATTTAGTGAGACCTTGTTTCAGGAAAAAAAAAAAAAAAAAAAAGATTAAAATGGCTGAGAATCTATCTTAGTGGTAGAGAGCTTTCTTGGCATGTGTCAAGCCAAGGTTCAATCCCTAGTACTAAAATAAAAATAAGCATGAAACTAGGTATTATAACTAAGACTAAACACATTAAAATATGTGAAAGATTTATATTACAAAATGACAAAAACAATGTACAAATTATTTTATAAAATGTTATATTATTTGTGTAAAATGCAAAAAAGTAAATGTCCTATGTAAATATGTGTATCATTATACAATTGTCTGGGCATTTGTATATATTATATTCTTAAATATAAATAGGGTAGTTCTGTAAAGGCCTATAAGGAACTGTGGTTGATTCTGGACAGCAGGTTGGAAATAAGAGACCTACTTGCCATTTTATAACTTTTTATTATAATTGAACATTTCTAGCATGCACATATTTTTTTAAATAAAGAAAAATCTCTGAGGTAATTTTGAGATAACTATAATTAAATTTCAGTATCTAGTGTAAAATATGTGGTCTTTATTAAAGCCACTGTATAGCAAAGGGTTCCTGTTTTTTATTTTTTATTTTGTCCTAAGAACACCTTTAATAGTCTAGGAGAGCCTTGGATCCAGTTGCCATATATTCTTAATGTTTTAAAATGTATAAGATAAAGTGAGTAGCTAAAATGTATCTTTAGAATTTTTCTTAATTATAATATAGAAGTATGCTTAGAATATTTACATTTTCTAAGATACCACAAACAGGTTAGTCTAAAATATTATGACTATTTAGTTTGAGTTTACACTAACATGTAAAGTGAGAAACATATAAACCATCCAGTAATTATCTTCTTTCCAAAAAGTAGACATCTGTTAATGTTGATTATAGCCTTATTATCATTTTGTAATAAAACTTCCTTTCTTTTCTCCACCTCAACCCCAAATAAGCAGATTAAATTTTCAACATATTCTTTGCTTTTCTTTTATGTACAAAACTGGGCCAGTATTATCCCTCATAACTTTCCACAGTGTTACAGATGGCTACTGAAGTCTATGTCTTCATTTGGTTTTATATAGCATTAAGTATATAATAATGGAATATGTGAAAGAAATTGCTCAAGTTCCAGTGTCCCTGACTTTTAAACAATCATTACTTCTTCTTTTTGTCTCAACTATTAAAACTGTTAATGCTTTGAACCCTCTTTAAGTTGCAAATGTCCACTTGAAACCCTTAATCAGTCAGAATGTTGGTAAATTATACCTTCATGCCATCCATATTGAGTACCCATTACTCCTGGACATAGCACATTAACTGACTCATTAGCTATTTCAAACCATATGGACTTGGGTTTGGGTGGGTCACTCTGATAATATCCTGAGGTGAGTTTCCTAATTATTGCAATTACGTGATCTCAATCATGAGGCCAGCTTCACAAAATAGTGCCAGTGCCTTTAGAATGGGTGTCAATGCACCCAGACAATGACTGAGATGAGCAACATGCTCTTTGGTTGTTATAAGTCCCTTGATACCCAAAAAGTAATTACTTGAAGAGTTTTGAGATATTGCCAGAAATAGTCTGAGAACTGAGCAAGCATGGAAGTCTGTAATGCTTGGTAATCGTAATAAGATTGCCTGGAGTTGCATGTGAGAAAACTCAAACACCTCAGTGTTGATGGTATTTAGACATTGTGTTTCCAATGTAAATTCTGCATGTCATTTTAAGCAACAAGGCAGATATTTAAAAAGAAGAGGAAACGAACAAGTGTGAAAAAAACATGTCCATGAAAAATTCTGTTAAAGTGTCACAAAACAATATGAAAGCTTAGAGAGGTGCATTATACTAGAGGGTGGGGGGGGTATCAGAGATGATTTAAAATTAACAGAATGTTGTGGGAGGGGTTGTGGTCTGGGGGTGGAACCCAGGGGCTTTTCTACCTCCAGGCTATACTCCCAGACCTATTTTATACTTTATTTTAAAACAGGGTCTCACTAAGTTGTTGAGAGCCTCACTCAGTAGCTGAGGCTGATTTCGAACCTGAGAGATTCTCCTGTCTCAGCATCCCAAACGCTGGGATTACAAGCATGCGCCACCACATCTGGCTCAGAATGTGTTTTTATCATGGTAAAATATGCACATCATAAGAGTTACCAATTTAATCATTGTTAATTGAATAGTGTGCGGCATTGTACACCTTCACCTTGTTCTATGACATCACTAGCATCCATTTCCAGAATTTTTTCATCTTTTCAAACTGAAACTCTATCCCTATTAAAGAGTAACTCCTTATTCCTTCTGCTTTCAGGCCTTAGCAAGGACTGTTCTTTCTGTCCCTGTGATTCTGGCTATTCTAGGTACCCCATATTAGTTGGATAATGCAATATTTATCTTTTTGTGACTTGTTTATGTCAGCATAATGTCTTCAAGGTCCATTCATGTTTTCATTTGTGTGAGAATTTTCTTCCATTTTAAGGCTAAGTAATATTCTATCGTGGTATGTGTGTGTGTTGTGTGTGTGTGTGTGTGTGTGTGTGTGTGTGTGTGTGATTGTTGGACACCTGAGTGTGGCTTTTGACTATTAGAATAAATACTGCTATGAACATGGATAAACAAATATGTGCTTAAGTCTTTGTTTTCAATTTTCTTCTTGATTATTATTATTATCATTATATTATTATTATTGCAGTGCTAGGGGGTTGAACATAAGTCCTCATAGGACCTGCTTTCAATGCTGGAAATAACTTTTAAAGCATTAAATAGTCAATGTGCATTTTCAAAGCCTACTTTTGCCTAAAGTTACTAACTGAAAATTAAAATAATACACCTGCCATTGAAATAATCATCAATTTAAAAATGAAACAGAGGAAATCCCCAAACCTTCCTATGTTCTGTCATGCTCTGTCTTCTTATTTAAATAATAGCCAAATATAAGTATTAGAAGTCAAAGATTTTTGTTTCTGGGCCTCTAAGATATATATCAAAGAATTAGCACAATCAGGCTTGCCAAGATGGTACAACTGGGGACAACACATGATTACTGAAAATGAATTAGTATAGACATTTTGGAGGAGTATGGTCATGCTTGGGTCAGTATAAGTAACAAG
Organism: Muscardinus avellanarius; assembly: GCF_963383645.1. Classification (NCBI taxonomy): domain Eukaryota; kingdom Metazoa; phylum Chordata; class Mammalia; order Rodentia; family Gliridae; genus Muscardinus; species Muscardinus avellanarius. The sequence goes on from NC_137801.1 coordinate 53,333,910, forward strand.
GCTATCAAAATATGTGGGCTTATTGAAAAAAAGGAAAGACATTTGCAATGTCAAAATGATTGCCAATGGTGAGTGATTACTAGCTGGTAGGAACCATTTTTCACCCTCATGAAATGTTCAGAGATAGTGAGAGAAGCCCAGCTGCTGAAATAAACAAAAATTTAAGCTGGAATGTGTGTCACCCTTGTGCATCACCATTCATATTTGTGAACAGCTTGAGGATTTGATGGCAAATATCTCCAATTTAGAGATGGAAATGACAATCTTAAAAAATATAAGTCAGAAATTAATAGTTTTGTGGGGCTTTGTGTCATTTGACTAGAAGAATTAAGTGAAAACACTTGTTAGAGTAAGACCTTAATCTACAATGGGAGCCTAAATTCAATAAATTTATAATGTTTAAGAATTAGTCCATTGAGAAGAAATATTATTAAGTTAATTTTTTATGAGAAAAAGAGCTGTGAACTTCCTGATATTTTATTCTGGAATTGTACATTCTTCTGAATTTAGGCCTGTCTAACTTCATTCCCGGCCAGACCATCCAAAGTCCATTTGAAGCCAATTTGTTAGCTCAGGTGTGAGGGCTTAATACCTTATGAACATTTTATTTCATGGTCTTTATAAAGCAAGAAAATCTAACTACTAAATCCTGAACTTTGATGATGTCACACAGTATTAAATTTATGTTATGTGATGAGGATGCTAATTTAATTGGTTAATGTGATAGAAATTTTACAAGAAAGTTTGGTTATATTTGGAACTAAAGATTATATAAAAAGATATAAATGTGAAGGTGATATCCACCAGAAGCCAAATGTAAATGTGGGTGATGAGACTGGCTTTACCTGCATGGAGATTAGCTTGTAGAATAAAGCCAGAAAGGCTGGGTGGTGAGGGTTCTTTTCTGAGCATAGGATGCTTCATATGGACTCTATTGATTCCATGTCCTTAATCCCATGTTACACTGAACATTGTAAGAAGTTTGGTAGAGTGATTAAGAACATAATATCTTGCCTCTTAGATTTTCTGGTTTAAAATTCTGTCTCTGGTGCTTCCAATCTGTGTGATAGGTAAGCTGCTCACAACCCTGAGTTCATTCAAAGTAAAATAGTAACAACAAAAAGCATATCTCATTTTATTTTCTATTTTAGCTATTAAATGAGTTAAAGCCTACTAAGTAGTTAGATCAGGGCCTAGCACAGATAAATAGCTCCACGTGTGGTGTGCCATGACTATTTCTATCACTAAGAGAGTTGTTTTCTTCTTCTGTATGGGATTTAAGAATTCAAGGTTGGCCAGGCGTGGTGGCACACGCTTGTAATCCCCGCACTTGGGAGGGGGAGACAGGAGAATCACGCAGGTTTGAAGCCAGCCTCACTGGCTTAAGAGACCCTGTTTCCAAATAAAAGCATAAAATAGGTCTGGGAGTGTAGCTCGGAGGAAGAAGGGCTTCCAGGAACCTCAGTAACACACACACACACACACACACACACACACACACACAGGAATTCAAGGTCAGTTTTCAAGAAAGCCCAAAGTGAAGAACCAAAGGAAGAAAATCATAAGCTGATTTTGTTATTTTGTTATTTCAAGCACTTCTAAACTTAGCATGTTTATTGTCTATCCTTTCATTTGTTGCTCAGGGATATTTTGTGTATTTTGCTCCTTCAGAAGCCAAGGATTAACTTCTTGTCTGACTTAGATCTGATAGACAGTCAAGAACTGTGGCCTGAACTTACTTTAAAGGGATGGAATGCATCCTCACTCTGGATTAGAAATGCCCTTTTGTTCTCGAATATTTTACCCTGGTGTGTATCAAGGTCAGTTCAATTTACCAGAGAGAGGATGTCACTTGGGTGGCTTTGATAGAAAAGGTAAGCCTCTGCTAGAGACATTCAAAGGCTTTTTGCCTGACCTTTGCAGATCACTGGCTGCAGTATTAGCTTTTCCAAGTAGTGCCTTCTTTGTCTAACTTTTGTTTCTACACTCCTCATCCCTTTTCATCTAATTAATAAGGTATAGGAAGCATTCATCAGTTTGGAATGTTCCCTATGATTTCAGTATAGATGAGCACTCCTCATGCATTAAATAGTGTCCTGTAAAACTGTGTGTAAATGATGTAAAATGTGGCTCTAGTGGCAGATTTTAATACTTCAACTCTTGCATGTCCTACCTCTTTCAGTGTATTTTTGTCTCATTTCTTCCATTCCATCATGGGGATGATACAAAATGAAAACAGCCTGACACAATAGTGAAAAATCTTTGGATTGCTGAGTTTATCAGACTGTTTTTGTACCTAAGAGTGGCGTGTGGTGTGTGTGTGTGTGTGTGTGTGTGTGTGTGTGTGTGTGTGTGTGAGAGAGAGAGAGAGAGAGAGAGAGAGAGAAAGAGAGAGAGAGAGAAAGAGAGTTTATTTTAGTATTCAGTATATGTTTATATAATTCATTTCAACAGTATGAAAATAGCCTATATATTTAGCTGCAGAACATTGTTAAGGCTCGCAATGATTACAGATCCATGGTAACTCTTCCTGTAAGTATACAACCATGGAAAATAAGCAGGTTCCCAAATAATTTGAAGTTCATGGATGAAGCTGGCAGTATTGGTAGTATTGACATGTGCAACATTTTAAAAGAATGTGTATAGCTATTTCATTTTTAGAATGTACTGACCTTGAGCTGGGTATGGTGGTGCAGCACATCTGTAATCCCAGTACTTGGGAGGCTGAAACAGTAAAACTTCAGGTTCAAGACCAGCCTCAGCAATTTAGCAAGGCCTTCAGGAAATTAATGAGAATCTGTCTCAAAGTAAAAATAAATAAAACAGGGCTTCTGGTATAGTTCACAGGTAAACTGTCCCTAGGTTCAATCCCTAGAAACACACACACACACACACACACACACACACACACACACACACAGTGTATTGATCTTAATAAAAGAAATAATAATTTAATATCCTCATCTTTCTTATAGTTGTTGTCAAAAGGGGTATCTTTCTTTGTTGACTGATGAAGGAATATGAATATAAAAATATCAGTGGTTGTTAGCAAACTTATGGCTATCTAGGCTTAAGAAAGTAATAAGTTAAAGAGTAATACTGTTTTGTATAAATTAAAGGTGCCCTACTCTATTAACATTTTTATTCTTAATATTCTAGCATTTTTATTCCATTGTACTGAAATTCAGTGAGAATATGAGGCCCAAAAGAAAGACCAAACGCCTTTCCATCCAACTCCTTTATACTATCTACTCTTATCTCTCAAAACTCTTTTTCTCTTTCTGTATCTCCTTGTATTGTATTCAAGCTATTTCATATCTCTATACCTAAATATACTATACTGGCTACAAGAACCCTACTATATATTCAATATCTTCCATCTCAACCAGATACTACCTTATTATACTTAAATTCTTACTCAAATTGATCATATTTTTCTTCTACTTTACCCTATTCCTTTACCCATCAACACAGCTTCTCCCCCTTCACCTAGCCTTCACCATTAAAAAAAAAAAAAACACTACTTACCAGTGCTTGAGCCTACTGTCATCTCTAAATCCCTGCAGATAAGATTGGATCAGAGAGGTGATCCACAAGAAAGGAAAACCAAACAATAAAGAAGAACTAAGCTAATAGAAAAAAAGCACTCAACAGACTGTACATCAAGGTTTAAAAACTGCATAGGTCACAAACTATTCTGCCCACACCACTAATCTAACTCCTTATAAAGGTCATGGCAGTCAGAATATCTGACCTTAACACCTGAAAACCATCAATACCATGGTAGCAACAAGAAGAAGGGACCCCAAAGCCACTCAGTATTGATGATCCACAGGCAAAACACCACTGGGGTGACAGTAGACACAGTCTACAGTGTTAATATCAAAGAGCTGGGACCATCTCTCCCAACAGTGATCTGGAACAGCACCTCTCAATGATGACTCACAAACAAAGAAAAATAAGATGCCAAGAAAACAGAAACACAAACCCAAGAATTCTGAAAATGTGAGAACAAGGAACAGTGAGGAAATAAGAGAAATCACAAATACTGAACTATAAGAAATGCAAGAAGGAGAATTTCAAATCCTGATTTTAATATGATAAAAGGCCTCATAGTAAGTGTGCAGGAAATGAAAGAAGAAATTGAGACATTAAGAAAGAATCAGAAAGAAGCCTGGGAAGAAATGAAGGAATCAATAAATGAAATGAAGAAGACAGTAATAGAAAAAAATTCTGGGCCGGGAGCGGTGGCACATGGTTGTAATCCCTGTGCTTGGGAGGTGGAAACAGGAGGATTGCACATGTTCGAAACCAGCCGCGATGGCTTAAGAGACCCTGTTTCCAAATAAAAATAATATAAAAATGGGTCTGGGAGTGTATCCCAGAGGTAGAAGTGTTTCCAGGAACCCCAGTACCACCAAAAATTAAAAAAGGAAAAAAAAAAGAAAAAAAAATTCTGGAAGAATCGATGAAATAAACAGAATATTACTGTTAGAAGACATTTCATTCAAAACTAAAGGCACAGTCAACAGTATACAAAAGAGATTACAAACCCAGGACCTAAACATCCAACAACTATGGAACAATATGAAACGTTCTAACTTATGAATAATAGGCATTGAAGAAGGGATAGAGGCACAGACTAAGGGTATTCATAATCTCTTCAGAGAAATAATTTCAAAGAATTTTTCAAACATGGAAAGAGACTTGGACTTCCATTTACAGGAGACATACAGAACACCGTTAAGACAAGATCAAAGAAGGACCTCCCCAAGCCAGGTAATAATCAAAATGACCAACATAGAGGCTAACGAAAGAATCTTAAAAGCAACAAGAACAAAAGAACAGGTGGCATTCAGGGGAAAAACAATAAAAATGACTCCAGACTTTACAAACCAAGTCATGAATGCCAAGAGAGACTGGTATGATATAATCCAAACCCTAGAAGAAAACAACTTTCAATCAAAACTGCTATATCCAGCAAAGTTACTAATTAAAACAGATTGAGAAATAAAAATGTTTTAAGATAAGCAGAATCTTAAAAAATTCATGAATACTAAGCCAGCACTAGAGAAAATACTTAAATAAATCAATCACAAATTAGAAAAAAAAAAGCAAATTTTAGAACCAAAGAAGAGATGAATTCAATCAGCAGGGCAACAAAGAAAAAAGGAATAATACTACATCAAAAAGAATATAGAGCTGGACATGGTGGTGCATGCTTGTAATTCCCGCACTTGGGAGGTGGAGATAGGAGGATCGCGCAGGTTCAAAGCCAGCTGTGCTGGCTTAAGAGACCCTGTTTCCAAATAAAAAGTATAAAAATAGGTCTGGGAGTGTAGTCCGGAGGTAGAAGGGTTTACAGGAACCCCAGTACCACCAAAAATAAAAACAATTAAAAAAAAAGAATATAGAACACAAAATGACAGGGGAAAAAAATCATATCTCAGTAACATTGAATGTCAAGGGAATTAACTCACCAATTAAATGATATACACTGGCAATGTAGATTACAAAACATAATCCAAATATATGCTGCTTGAAAGAAACTCACCTTACAGCCAAAGATATTCATAATATAAAAGTGAAAGGATGTAAAAGATATATCATGCCAATGGAGACCAAAAACAAGCAGGGGTAACAATACTGATACCTAATAAAACAAACTTTAAGCTAAAACACATCAGAAGAGACAAAACAGGACACTTTCTCTTATTAAAGGGAACAATCCAGCAAGACGAAACAATGATAGTAAATGTTTGTACCCCAAATGTGGTTGCACCCACATTTGTAAAACAAACTCTTCAGGACATCAGGTCTCAAATAGACCCAAATAAAATAATATTGGAAGACTGCAATATACCATTCATTCCATAGATCAATTTTTAAGGCAATTGATGAGTAAAGATTTTTCAGAACTAAAGAAAACTATAAACCAAATGGACCTAATAAACATATACAGCACATTTCAACCAGGAACAGCAGAGTACATATTCTTTCAGCTGCCCATGGAACCTTCTCCAAAATATATCACATCCTGTACCACAAAGCAAGTACCAGCAAATTCAAAGGATGTAATATAATTCCCGGCATCTTTTAAGACAACAAAAGAATGAAAGTAAAAATCAACAGATGATTAAAAGACACTATATAAATACACATAGATTGAATGATACACTCTTGAATGAAAAGTGGATTAGATCACAAATAAAGGGAGAATGAAAAAATTTCTGAAATTAAATGAAAATCCAAAAATCTATGGGACACTTTAAAATTGGTGTTAAAAGGAAAGTTTATAGCACTGAATGCCCACATAAGAATAAAGTCATCAAATAAACAACCTAATGACATATCTCAAGGAACCCCAGTACCACCATCTTCTAAGGTTTTCTTTTATTTTTTTTCAATAGTTTATAATTTTTCTTATAGAGGTCTTTTACCTCCTTGGTTAGGTTTATTCCTAAGTATATTATTTTGGAGGGCTATCCTGAGAGGAAGTATTTTCTGGATTTCTTTTTTAGTGGTTTTTTGGTTGGCATAGGGCAAGATTCTGATTTTTTAAGATTGAATTTGTATCCAGAGATGTTGTTGGGTTTTTTTGTTGTTGTTTGTTTTTGTTTTTGTTTTTGTTTTTTGTTTTGGTGGTACTGGAGTCTGGGCTACACTCCCAGACCTATTTTATACTTTTTAATTTGGAAACAGGGTCTCTTAAGCCAGTGCAGCTGGCTTCAAACCTGTGCAATCCTCCTGTCTCTGACTCCCAAGCGTGGGGATTACAAGTGTGTGCCACCATGCCCAGTGTGTTGATTGGGTTTTCTAAGTATAGTATCATGTCATTTGCAAATAGAGATAGTTTTAGTTCTTCTTTTCCTATTTATACTCCTTTGATTTCTTTCTCTTGCCTTATTGCTCTAGCTAGAGTCTTAAGTATTGTATTGAAAAGGAATGGTGATAGATATTCTTGTCTTGTTCCTGTTTTTAGGAAGAACTCTCATAGTTTTTTCCTACTAAATTTGATGTTGGCTGTGGGCCTATTGTATATTGTCTTTATGATGTTGAGATATGTTCCTTCTATTTCCATTCTCTGCAGTGCTTTTAGCATGAATGGATTTGGGTTTTGTCTAATGCTTTTTCAGTGTCTACAAAAATGATCATGTGACTTTTGTCTTTAATTCTCTTTATGTGGCAAATTAAATAGATTTCTTTTTGTATGTTGAACAAACTTTGCATCCCTGGGGTAAACCTGACTTGATCATCGTGTATAATTTTCTCAATGTGGTTTTGAATGTGCATTCCTAGTTTTTTTTTTTTTTTTTTAGCAATTTTGCATCTAAGTTCATCAATAATATAGGCCTGTAGTCTTCTTTTCTTAAGCTGTCTTTATTTGGTTTTGTTTTAATGTGATATTGCCCCACAGAATGTATTTGGGAGGGTACCTGTTCTTTCTATTTCATGGAATAGATTTAGGAATATTGAAATTCGTTCTTCTATAAAGGTTTTATAAAATTCATCTATAAAACCATCTGGTCCTGAACTTATCTTTGATGGTATGTTTATTATTGCTACTTTAGTATCTTTGATTACTATTGGTCTGTTTGAATTTTCTATATCTTTTTGACTCAGTTTAGGAAGGTTGTATGTCTAGAAATTTGTCTATTTTTCTCAGGTTTTCCATTTTGTTGGAATATAGTTTTTCAAAGTAGTTTCTGATAGTTTTCTGGATTTCCATGTTGCCAGTGGTAATTACTATTTTCATCTTTTATTTTAGTAATTTGGTTTGATTCTATCTATGGTTAGGTTGCCTAGTGGTTTATCTATCTTGTTCAGTTTTTTCAAAAAACCAATTTTTGGTTTTGTTGGTTTTCTACTTTTTTATCCTGTATTTTGTTAATTTTTGCTCTGATTTTAATAATTTCCTGTCTTCTGCTGGCTTTGGGGTTAAACTGTTCCTCTTTTTCAAGAGCTTTGAGGAGTGTCATTAAGGTTAATTATTTGGTGATTTTTTTTCTCATATGACCACTCAGTGCTATGAATTTTCCTCTTAATTCTGCCTTCAAGGTGTCCCAAAGATTTTGATATGTTATTTCTCTGTTTTCATTTGCTTCTAGGAATTTATTTTTCCACTTATTTCTTCTATGACCTATTCCTCATTCAGCAGTGTGATATTCAGTCCCCATGTGTTTATGTGATTTCTCTGAGTCTTCTAATAATTCATTTCTAGTTTCATTCCACTGTGGTCTGAAAAGAAGCAGGAGGTATGTCACATCTTTTGAATTTGCTAATGCTTACTTTGTGGCCCAGAATGTGTTCTGTTTTAAAGAAAGTTCCATGAGCTGCTAAAAAAAAAAAGTGAATTCAGATCTAATTTGGTGGAATATTCTGTATGTGCCCAAATAGTTCCATTGGTTTATGGTGTTCTTTAGGTCTGAAGCATTTTTACTGACCTTTTGTCTAGGAGATTGTTCTAGCAGTGTGAGAGGAGTGTTAAAATCTCCCAGTATTATTGTATTGGGATCTATGTGTGACTTAATATCACAAAGTTTGATTTATAAAATTGTCTGCACCTCTATTTGGGGCATAAATGTTGACTCATTATTTCCTCTTGCTGGATTGTTCCTTCTACCAGTAAAAAATTACCTGCTTTGACTCTTCTGATAAGCTTGAACTTGAAGTCTAATTTGTCTGATATCATAGTTGATACTCCTGCTTGCCTTTGAGTTTTATTGGCATGGGTTACCTTACTCCTTCACCTTTAGTTAGTGATTATCTCTACTTGTAATCTGAATTTCTTCCAGGCAACATCTAGATGGATTTTGGTTTTCAATCCATTTTGCCACCTTATGTCTTTTTATTGGGGAGTTAAGAACATTTGTGTTCAGTGTGATTATTGAGAGATGATTTTTTAAGTTTCTAACATTTTGAATTTTAACATCTTTTGAGGTAGTGTTTGTTCTTCTTTGCTTAGTTGTTTTTTGATGGAAATCATTGTTTCTCATTTTTCAGACAAGGTTTTATTAAATTGTTGAGGGTCTCATTAAGTTGTTGATGCTGTTCTCATCAAGTTGCTTTTATTAATCCTCTTGTCTCAGCCTCCCAAGTACTGGGATTTAAAGTTTGCACCACCATACTGGCTTATGGCCAATATTTTCAGAGACCTTATAAAGAGGAATTTGGTGTGGCTAAATGACATAGTTTTAGAAAAATGTGACTATCACTACAGTACTTATCTATTTAGTGGAGAAGAAACAGAACTGCCAAACTTCCAAGTGAAGAACTGCCTAGTAAGAGAGATAGTATGTGTCTATTATTAAATAGTACTTAACCCCATAATCTAGGTCTTTAATCTAGATAGAAAATGCCTGAATTCTGCACCTGAACTCACTAGCTATTTTTAGGACAAAGTACAGGGGAAATAGTTTTTATCTTGGGACTTCTATTGGTCTTGATTGAGTGTTTTATACTGTAGGGATCCCAGAAAGAAGTGACACTTGATGACAAAAAGTAGCATCATTTTCAGGTCTTATCCATAGTTTATATTTACTGCAGCTTCACACCAATAGTTTGGAATATAAAGAAGGGCAGCAATATCTTCCAAGGAGTAATCAAATAAAATAGTTTTTGAATTCTTGAAACTCTTGACAGTTATATTAAAACACTTAGCTATTTGATCTCTCGAGAAAAATACTTAGGCATTCTGGAAGATGAGAGATCTAATTGCAGTTCAATAATCCAATAATTCTTTAAAAAAGCCAACTGAGAATCTATTAGATAAATTTTCTAAATAATCTAAAGATCTCTATAAAGCTGATTAGCTCTTTTCTCTTTCTATTACAAAAGAAATAAAATGGAAAAATAATGGACAAATATCTAGGCACAAAGAGATCAGCATAATTTGCATCTCAAATTTTCTTCTACCTTCCATTATTTATCTCTTTCTTAAATTGGTCTCCTCATATTTACCACTGAAATTGAACTCTTAGAGAGCCCTGATTATTCCCTCTAATGTTACTTAGATTGGGATATGTTGCTTTGTGTCATTCAGGTAGAAACAAGGTTCAACTTTTTTCTTTTTTGAGTGCTGGGGATTAAATCTAGGAGTATTTATTCTACCTCTACCTCCAAGCTACATCCCCAGCCCTATTTTATTTTTATTTTGAAACAGGGTCTTTCTAAGTTGCTGAGGGCCTTGCTAAATTGCTGAGGCTGACCTTTAACCTGATATTTTTTTGTCTCAGTATTCTGTCCCAAGTATTGGGATTACAGGTATGAGCTTCTGGGCTAGGCTATGTTGACTTTTAAAAAAAATTCACTAAAAGAGAAAATTAGTAATTCTATCTTGACCAAAAGATAGTAGCATGCCTGGTGTAACTTCCAAGATCTTGTCCTATTTTCTTTTTCTAGACACGATTTTTTCTGCTGCTTAGATTAAATAATCAGATTGCAACACTGAGGCAGACATAGGCTGCCTCTTCTATTGTATGGATGTTGCATTGTCTGGGCTGTTTGTTTGTTTGCTTGCTTGTTTACTTTTATATTGGAATGGCCACTTTGGTTCTTGAGCTCCTGATCTACATTTACATTTGACTCATTTGACTTTTCTTTTAGTATCTGAATGAAGAAGGCACATTCCTATATAATCCTTAATGATTTTTTCTGAGGTTTTAAAGAAACATCTCATACAGAACTTACTGTTGTTTGTTCTGGACACTGGCTGAGCTCCAAAGCCATTGCAATTCCATATTTTCCTGAATTTTGAATTTCTGTCTGGTCCAGTCTACTGTAAGAATCTTCAAGAACCAGTTGTTAAGATAATTTATACCAATAACACTTCATTTTTTTCATCTAAATTTACAACTTTACTTAGCCTCAGGATCAGTTTTGCAGAGAGTGGTCTCAGGCATAAAGTCTGCTCTAATACAAATTGTTGCCTTTTAGGTTGTCTGAAGCCTCCTTTAGCTCAAATCAATTGATAATAATTCATTTGTTCATGTAATAGGTACACAGATGTTGATGCTTAATTTTGCAGAGCTAATAACTTCAAGTTACTCTTTCACATTTTTGCCATCACCCCCAAGCTTTGGCATGGGAAAAATTATATTTTCATGAATAGTCAAATTTTACTTGAAATGTCTATGACATATAAATATGATTTAGGAAAGTAAGCATACTAGCTGAGATTTACTGCATTGGTCAAAACTTCTTTGGTAGATTGTAGTTTGCAAAGGAGCCAGCAACAATCTCGCCTATCCCATCCAGAAATGGCCCGGTGTCCCCTCTCCTTAGACCTCAGTAGATTTGGGGACTTGCTTGTAGTCAGTACTATGCTGTAATGGTGATGTATGTGATTTTTAAGACTAGGTTAGAAAAGAAAATCCAGTAACTTGCTTGCTTTTTGGAATAGTCATGTTGAAGCCCTGAGCTCCCCTGTAAGAATTACCAGGCCCCTGAGGGTGATATGCTGTGAAGAGTACAAGCCACAGGCATAAGTATAAGTCAAAACACATACATGATCAAACCTTCAGATGATTCTAGCCCCCAGGCTAAGAGTCACCTCCAGCCTGTGAATCTTCCCAGAAGGGCTAATTCATCTTCATGGAGCCCTTTTCAAGCTACTGACCTTCAGAATCTATGATATGAAAACATAGCTGTTGCTTTATGCCATGAAGTTTGGCATGATTTGTCACACAGAAATGGTAGTTAACTGTTTCTCATTTCAATGAAAGATGATCAGTTTCTGTATTCTAGGTGTAGAATGAGAAGAAGCAGATTAAGGAAAGGAATCTTGGAAGGAGTAACCACTGGGCAGAAGAAACAGCAGGAAAATGTCTTGGAAATCTAAAGAAGAGAGTTGATATTGTAAGTGATGGATTTTGGCAGATAAGACCAAGAATCTGAATGCCAACCCCTTCTCCTCCCTCAGAGTGATTGGCTTCAGCAGGGTCAAAAAAACCAAAGTCAATCTTCAAGCACATTTTGAAATGATATTTAATGTGATCATTCAGTCTTCAGATCATTAACATTTGCTTATTATCAGTATCTATAATTTCTCTAATTCAGGTGAAATCCAAATTATAAGTACTTCCCAGTCTCTCAAAATCTAGGTAAAACTGACTCAAAACTCCTTAAGAATTCTCAGAATTTTCAGGGGATTGTATTCTCCTGGCTGTTTCTGGACTGCTGCTTCATCTTGTATGATCTCTGTGTTGGTCTGACCTGCTCAGATGTGGAGCATGAAGCATAGACACTTCAATTTATACTCATACAAACTGAAAAACAAGGCAGGTAAAGGAGATTATGAAATCATGTCAACCCAGATAACTTAAAAAGTAGAGATTTCATTCTTTAGTGATTCTTTGACCATCTCACAGCCAGTGTCCTTTTGCCCCATGCAGCATCCTGCTTCACACCATCTGTCTTGTTCTCTCTTCCATTTTATGTCTTGCTTTCTCTTTTTTCACCCTTAGAAAAAGGACATTCAAATTGTTTCTTAATTCTACAAGTCAATTCTTTCAAGATGTGTAGCAAGTTGAATTTGTTCTATAGAGGTTGTTGTGATTATGAACAGACATTATGAACAGACATAAAGGAGACTATGTTCTTGCTTTAGACTCATAATGACTATTGTTTCTAGGCTTTTAGTAGTTCTTCCTAAGAAAGTTTCTGGATATATTTTCAAACTCACCTCAAGCTGCTATAATAAAATGCCATAGGACTGTGTTGCTTTATAAGCAACAGGAATTTATTTCTCAAATGTATTCAGTTCTGTAGGCTGGGAAGTCCAAAATCAAGGAACTGGAAGAATTAGTGGCTAATGAGAACATTCCTCCTGGATCATAGGCAACTCACTGATCTCATCAGTGAGGCTCTATCTTCATCTCCCAAAATTCTCATTACAAATACTGCAGGACAAGTCCCTGAAAGGCCTTGGAGTGACCCAGCTCTTCCACTTTTCCCCCCTGTACTTCTTAAGAACTGTAGGAAGTGAGGAAGGCCACATCTTAAGATGAGAGGGAGCTGGTGAGAAAAGCCCAGGCTCTCTTTCATTTTCCCCTTCCCTTAAAATAGCATGTCTTTCAATGCTTTAGCCCAGCAGATCATGTGACACTGGGCTGTAAGACCCAGGATGGGCTTCTTTCTGCGCTCCCTCAGCTGCTGTGCAAGTGAAGTATGCACAATCAGGATTCCTTCCACTCCAGTCAGCTTTGCTGAGCCTTGGGAAACATGCTCACAAGGAATCTTAGGCATCTGTTGTCCCTTGCTGACTGTGTGTAAGTAATAAATCTGCTTCATGTAACTTGTTATATGTGTGGGTGTTCTGCCTCACCAGATTCAGATAAGCTGGTAACCAGTGCAGAGTGAACCTGCTCCACAAATACCATCATGTTGGACGTTAGAATTTAACATATGAATTTTGGGGGACACAAACATTCAGTCTATGGCATATGTGTTCTGACATTTCCATATTTGAAAATATCTCCTTCTTTGCTTTCATGCATAAGGATAACTTGACTGCATTTAGAATTTGTAAGTATCATCATTTTGTTCACAATTCTGTGGTTGGCACTCCTTTCCTTCTTTCATTTATCATCATAAAGAAGAATTTTTGAGCTAGGCACTGTGGTATGTGCCTAGAATTGAAGTACTTGGGAGGATGAAACAGGAGGATTACAGGTTTGAGGCCAGGAATCAGTATATTAGTGACATCTTTTTCTAAAATAAGAAAAACACATAAAATAGGGATGGAGTGGTGCTCAAAGGTAGAATGACCCTGAGTTCAGTTCCCAGTAACACACACAAACACACACACACACACACACACACACACACAAACAATAATAATAATTATTATTATTGAAGTCCATCTAACTTTGCAGGGAAGTATGAAATTTATTAATCTTTTCTTCTGAATACAAAATGAATTTTATACATATTTTGTTCTTCATAACTCATTTTGTTTTTTCAGATGCAATAAATTGGGTCATTTTCATCTCTGGTCTAAAGCTTATTAATTCAAGGGTGATGGTATTAATCATTCAGTGTTTTCTCTACTGTATCATGACTACAGCACTCTTCTAAAATCTGAGCATGTTTAACATTGGTACTCCAAGCCTGCCTTCAATATAATTCTATCTGAACTACTCAACAAAAACATCTCAAACTTTCTCTTCTCTGGCCAGTATTCATCTTTACTTTCTGTAGCTAATATAGATTTCCCCCTTCTTTCCCCTTAAAAATATTATATTGCACATTTCATTGGGAATTTGAGAGCAGAAAGATAAGAACTTTCTTTTATTATTACATTGACCAAACAAAGTTTGCAATGATTTCTTCACCAGAGTATGATCCCTTTACTCTCTATCTTGTCTGCTGTTTATTTTTGTTGTGGGTAGGAATTGCAGTCCAGAAAATTATTGTCTATATTAAAAACTCCATAGGACCTATATAGCATAAAATAATCCTGTAATAGATTGTTCAGACAGCTTCAGAGGCAGATTTCATAACTGGAGCAACATTTGCATTTCATAGTTGATTGAATGCCCTGTGCAATGAGTCGGCACTGTCATGAACACTTCACACTGTGGATTCATTCCAATATATTTGCATTTGTATTTTCATTGCCCTTATCAAATCAGTTCAGCATTGCTAACTTCACTTCTAGAGAATGGGATTATTGTGGCCTTCTTCCACAACCTGGGAGAAGTAGGCAGAAAGCTCCATCAGGTATGAAAGAGAACTAGAATTCCTCCATTTTATAAGTGAATTCAAGTGTCATTAGATGAACCCTACCCATGTCTTATAAAAATATGTAACACTAAGGTATAGATAATATTTGGGTACAAAGTGAGATTACTGTGTTAAAAACATTGCCCTCAAAATAGATTTATTCTTCTGCGCTGTATCATTGGAGAATGATCTCAGAAGGAAAAACTGTCATTACTAATGATGGGTGTTATCTATTAGAAGTCTTCTTAAGAGTGGCTTTTAAGTATCTTCTTAAATATCCCTGAGACAGCTAAATAAAATAATATTTCCAGAACTAAGACTATCACATCATTAATTTTATCCAATTGCTTTCTGAGGTGGTCCCAATTATAAGACTTTTTTCTCACATAATATAGTTAGTAAACAGAACATAGGATATAAGCTACATTGCATTTCCTTTTCCACAAGAAAATGTAGTATCTTTGGTATTATTATTACAGTGTATTATTTGTGTATTATATTATCAAATATGTCTGATCTAAAATATTAATGTTATTTTAGACTCTCTACTTCACATAATTCTTTAAATTATGAAATATCTATAACCTATGTGGTACAAAATTTTCTTCTATTACAAACAAATGTGGTGAGGAAAGAGTGGACATATCATTAATTTCATTTTGTAGATATAATACATGTAGAATTTTTTTGTTGTTTTAAGTAAAATATTTCAGAGATTTAAACTAAGGTATTAATCTACTCTCACTGTTTCAATTTCACATCCTGAAATAATCCAGTGTAATTAGCATCAAAATGGCATGTACTTCCCACACCCTTATTTATACAAATAAAAATAACATAAATGCATACAACTAAAAGTAATATAAATTTATGCATAGAGAAAAATGTAAAAAGACAAAAAATTTAAGTGTATTGTAAAATTACTATAATCAAAAGATGGCTTAAGTTTGTAGCTCAGTGGTAAAACACTTGCCTACTACCATGTGAGAAGCTCAGGGTTCAATTCCCATATTATAAAAAAAGTATTGGATTAAAAATTGGATCTTTCACATCTGTAATGTTAGTTTTCTGTCCAAATTTCCAGTGATCTTCTGTTGTTTATAGTAGTAATGTCAAACAAAACTTTCTATAATGATGAAAATACTATACACTCCTTGTCCAATTGAGAACTTGAACCATATCTTTGAAAATGGGGTACTAAACTTTAAAATTCCATTTAATTTTTAATTAAATTCAATGTAAGTGGTCACAGGTGTAGGTTGTGGCTTCTCCATTAGACAGCAAAAATCTATATAATATCAGGTTTTTAAGATGATAATTTTAGCTCAGAGAACCTTAGTTTAACAGATTGAACTAAGAGTCTAAGAATAAAAACTGAAAGGCCCTTTTGGAATTTGTTTAGATTCTGTATGTAGGTATGTGTGGCAGGAGGAACAGAAGGGCACAGAGTGGTTTTTGGGTCCTTTCATAAACATTTGCATATATACAATAGAAAAATCTAAGTCATTTGTAGAAAACAAAGCCCATGAGCATTTTAAAAGGTATGGGCAAGTACCTTTCTGCTTAAAAGTATACTCAGCATTAAGAAAACTGGGGAAGTGAAATCTGGCCGTAAAACAGCAACTTCCTTTTTGCCAATAAAGGAACTGTTTCCAGCCAGGTATGGTGGGTGGCACATGATTGTAATCCTAGTACGTGGGAGGCTGAGACAGGAGGGTCTCTAGTTGGAGGCCAGCCTTGGCAACTTAGCAAGAACCTGTAAAAAATAAAAATAAAAAAGGCTAGAGATGCAGCTCAGGTATAGAGTACCCCTAATTCAATCCCTAATACCACAATAAATGAATAAATAAAATTAACATCAATAAAGAGTTACATACCTTTTTCTCCCTGTTAATCTATCATTTTTGCATTTTAAAACAAATATTCGTTTTCTGTTAAACAAAATATACGATTATTGTTTCCTAAGCAACCAACTTTTGCTTATAACTACAATTTAGTTTAATATTAGCAAAACACAGTGAAATGAAAACTTTGATTGTGAAAATCTAATTGCAATAATAGATAAAACAATTTATACAAGTTTTTTTGTGATTTTTCTGTAGGGGCCATATTCATTAAAGCCCTGGAGACTAATTTCGGCGTAACCTTTCTCTAATATAGGAATGATTCTTAATTTGTTAACCTATCTTTTGTCACTTTACTTTGCAGTATTTAGCCATAGAACCGTCAACCATTGCTGTAGGTGGTGGTGAAATTAAACAGATAAAAATCTGTTTTCTTGATGGGTTCTTATAAAATTAAAAATAACTATGTAAAAGAAAGTGATTAAATCATAATATGTCTGTATTATGGAATACTAGAAAATATTTAAAACTGAACTGTGGTAAAAATAACTGCCTTGATGCAGATTGGGGAATCCAAGATGCTATTTATGATAAAAATAAGATGTGGAACAGCAAGTTAAGGTACTATCCTATTTATGTAAAAATAAAACGTGTTTTTTGAATCCATTATGTAACTTGCATAATCCTGGCTTGTTTGCACCCTCATTTTGAAAGAGCCTCAAATAGGATCATATTCTAAGAAACAACGGTCCCACAGCCAAAGATAATGGAAAGCAATGCACACCCTTTGTGCACTCCCCTGGCACATTGCCAAAGGGGGAACCACGTTCCACTCTTGCAAAGGCTCTTGCTATCTCTTTAAGTCTCCCTCTCTCAGAACAGCTCTCATTCCTCTCTTCTTACTCCCTGGAAGTATCTCCCGAGACCCAACAGGACTGAACTTTGTCATTCCTGTTCCTCTTTTGGCTTTTGTTTATTATTTTCTCTCCCTAGTAGTTTCTCCTTATTTCAGTAGAGATGCCCTGGCTTCCTGAGATCATTTCTGGTCTTCCTCCGACATGCACATTAACAGCTCTGGACTTTGTGACCAATTGGGTATAGGAAGAACATTATTGGAAACAGAAGAAATATGTTTGTCATACAGTTAGCAGAAAGAAGCAGAAAAAATGAAAAATAAATGTGTGTGCAGTATGAATACAACTATAGAAAACATACTATAACTTTTTATGGGAAGAAAAAACATAAAAGGAAAATCACTTAAAGTGTTAACAGACATCATTTTTTTAGTTGTTTCTCTATGGAAAGCCTCCTACCTTTCTTATATCTACTTCTTTGTATTTTTTCAAATATCTATAACATACATGTATTGCCTAATATTAGTATACTTTAAAAACCATTATAATTTTATAGGTCTCAGCGAGAATCTATATTTTTGCCCATTCTAGATTCAGAGACATTTAAGTGAATGTGCTTCAAATAAGTATCTAGCAAAAAAGGCTGGGGAGGTGTCAGAAAGTCCCATTTGCTCTCTAACGTTTTATTGTTTGGGGAATTATTTTTGGTACTGGGAATTGAACCCAGGACACTCTACCTCCGAGCTACACCAGCTCTTTTTACTTGTTTATTTGAAACAGGGTCTCACTAAGTTGCCGAGGGCCTCAATATGTTGCTGGGGCTGGCCTCAAACCTGTGCTCCTACCCCAAGTATTGGTTTTAAGGTATGTACTACCATGCCCATATGCTCAACTTTTTTTATGTTGAAAAGACAAATCTGAATATAGTATGGTATCTTTCATTTGATGTGTCCATTAATTCTCCACCGCATAGTTACATCCCAGAAAAAAAAAAAAAAACTTGAATAAACTAGCTACACAAAAATTTTGTTAGACCCGACATTAAAAGGAGTAAAGCATGATGAGCTGAATTGCGGCCCAAAAGGGCAAGAGATGCCTTTGCTACTGTGCAGTCGAGAGTTTGGAATAAGTACTTTAAGTGTTCCAGAGAAACCAGTCCATTTTGGTGCCTTGAAGGCTACAGAATGTCAGGGATGAACTGTGTGGAAGAAGGCAGGTAGGTACAGCACTAGCCAGGAGTTGGTCAGGGGAGTCTGTCTAAGCAGTGGATATTAACAGAAAGGCCCATGCCAGAAGAGAGAGAAAAAAAAAAAAAAAAGATAGGGTCTAGGAGCACATCTGAGGTAGTCATTGGAATGGCTGTTAGTATTTGGAAGATTCATTTCAGGTCCCTTAAGGGGGTGCCTCAGTTCTATGAAAGAAAACCCTAAAATCATGGTTTATCTGACACATGGGAACCTTTTTTTTTTTTAACCTCTCCTCTGAATACATTATTTACACTATTTCCCCCCCTTTGTTACTGGGGATTGAACCCAGGGGCATTCTACCTTCCAGCTACAACCCCCAGACCTGTTTTATTTCTATTTTGAAAGAGGTTCTTGCTAAGTTGCCGAGGGGGAATCTCACTTATTTGCTGAGGCTGGATTTGAACTGTGGTCCTCTTGTCTCAGCCTCTCAAGTACTGGGCTTATAGGCATTTGCCACCAAGCCTGCTCATCAATGCTATTTTTATGGGACATATGGTTTCTGCTTAAAAATCACCAGCCAGCTCCCTTTCTTCTTTGTCCATATCATTTTTTTTTTTATTATTATTGCAGGCATGTTAGCTGGGGAGAAATAGGATGTAAAATGTAAATATAGTCTTATGACCTTTTATGATACTTGCATTTGGGGAATAGACATGGTAAAACTCATACCACTTTTGGCTAGTAAATATTATGTTTTTTCATATTCAGCTGCTTAAGAGATAATTTGATATGTTTACATCTAAATTGTTTGGCAGTGGAATTCTACAAATTAATGTCTCTGAAAAAGACTTTATGAAACCTGTTGCTATACTGAAAGAAGACATTTTCCATTATTTTTTGTGTCCTTGTTCTTTTATATGGGCAACCAAGGATCATGTGCTTGGGAAGATTATGTTCATACTTTGTAATTGTGTCATATGCAAAAAATGCCAAGGACATAAATATTTGATTTGACTGTATATCCGAGAGGCTTGGGATTGCAATGATCTGAATTCTATTTTTTTTTTTTTTTTCAAATTTTCTATGTCAGGAACTGCTTAGCTTTCCAGGGCTTGTGAATTTATGGGTGCAAATGGCCTCCTGGTTTTTAGAAAACAAAAACTAGCTCTTTGGCAGGCAAAACATTTCCACTGAAGTGATCTCTTTTTCTCACATTAAACAACAAAGATTGGGTTTTTCTAAACATTTTGTCTATGCAACATCTTTAACACTTTAATTGATTTGAAATGATCTTGGCCTTGTAAAGTATGCTCACTGAGTAGTGAGGTTTTTCTTCTTCCTTTCAACCAGTTGCAAGCATTTTACAGCACCTGGTTCTTTGAAAAGCAGAACCCACACACCATACCTACAAGTTGGCACACAGCCAAGAAAATCCTTTTGTGTATGTGTTTGTGGTGAATCATTCATAGCCTGTAAGATCTATCAAAATAGCTTTGTTTGAAAACCTTGTTTTCCCTATCTTTTTTTTTTTCCTCTGATGACTCAGGCTTCAGTGCTTTCATGTCTAAATTCTCTTTTCTTTCTTGTTTCTCATCATGTTCATTCAGAAGATGTTCTTTCACTAGTTCCAAAATTTGTATTTCTATATTCTGTCAGTTTTCATCTTGAAACATACACACAGCAATATGCTCTGAATCATAAAATTCTACATTAAATCCCAACACTCAAAAATATTCTCAATATAGGCTTACCTGCACTTCTGTTCCCATTTTAATTTACTTCAAATTTTTGCCATTTTAAATTCATTAGCATTTAGGAAACTTGAAACTTATTTTAATGTTGGGAAGATTTTTGGCTGCAAAAACATAAAAATCAATGTATGCTAAATGCTTAAATCATAAAAACACTTAACACCTTATGGGTGAGAATTTAAAAGTATGGCAGTACAGGGTTAGGTGAATCAGTAGATCAGTAATGGCCTCAAAAACTCAAGCAGTTTCTTCCCATCTTTGCCTCCATCATTCTTTTAAACAAGGCATAATATATGTAACAAAATTCATCAATTTTGAGTGCACAATTAGAGGAGATCTGGCAAAGGCATAATTATCTAAGGATGGCTTTAATCAAAACTTGAACATTTCCATCAATCCCAAAAGTACCCCTAATTCCTTTCCAAACAACCCTATCTCCTTAACCCAGTCTCTGACGATTTCAGGTAAATGAAATTACACAAAATGTTCTCTTTTATGTCTTATTTTACATAGTATCATGCTTTTACGGTCCTTTCAGATTGCCGCTTGTATCAGCAATTTGTTCCTTTTTATTGCTGAGTGGTATTCCATTACATACGAGCTATATTGTAATTTTTCACCAGTTGATGGAAATTTGTTTCCAGTTTTGGGTGACTAAGTATGAAGCAGCTAAAAAATATTCAAATATACCTTTATGTAGGTAGGTATAGGTTTATATTTCTCTTGGGTAAATAAAAACATAAATGCTGGGTCAGATGTTAATTATATGTATATAATATTGCAAGATGCCCCTTGTCTAAACTTGCTTTCTGAGGTTTGCCTTACTTGTAGTTGGCCATGGTCCAAAAATATAAAATGAAAACTTCCAGAAATAATTCATACATTTTAAATTGCATGTCCTTCTGAGTAGTGTTCAAATCTTGCCCTCGCCTGCTCTATCCTGCCCAGGACATCTCACATTCCTGGATACACTAGCTGCCTGTTAGTCACCTAGCAGCTGCTTGGGTTATCAGGCTCACTATGGAGGCAGCATAGTGCTGTTTTCAAGCACTGAATTAGATCATTCTGCCTACCTCATCCACCTCACTTCATCTCATCATGGAAGCATTGAGACATCTCACATCATCACAAGAAAGGTTACTACAGTACAAGAAGACATTTTGAGAGAGAAAAGCTACACTCTCATAACATGTTAGTACAGCATCTCTTTAAAATTGTTCTACATTATTGTTATTGTTGTTAATCTCTTACTATGCCTGATTTGTAAGTTAAATTTTGTCATAGGTGTATATGTATGGGAAAAAACACAGTATACATGGGTTTCGGTGCTATCCATATCTTCGAACATCCTCTGGAAATCTTGGAACACATCCACTATGGATAAGGGGGGACTACTGTATAAGAAATTGCCAAACTGTTTTTGGCATCCAAAGTGACTGCGCCATCACCAGCCATGTAGGAAAGCTCCAGGCGCTTCATATTCTCGCCAACACTTGGTATCTAAACAGTTTCTTCAAAGAAGAGTAAAGTTTTTTACTTTAGGTTAACTTGTAAATGTATTTTCGTTTCCAGCTTTCTTTGATTTTAATACCTTTTAAGTACAGAAATTCAACGATCACAATGATTTTCTCCCAAAAGTTCATAGTTTTAGCCCTTGTGTTTATTTAGACCTAGGTCTAAAGTACACAATTATTCTACAGGCTAAGTTTTATCTATTTATTTATTTATTTATTTATTTATTTATTTATTTATTTATTGCAGGTCTGGGGATGGAACCCAGGGGCACTCGATCTCCAAACTACAGCCCCTGCCCTATTTTTTATTCTTTATTTTGAAACAGGGTCTCACTGAGTTAGTTGCAGAGGGCCTCACTAAGTAGCTGAGGCTGTCTGCGAACCATGATCCTCCGGTCTCAGCCTCCCAAATGCCCGCCATCATGCCCGGCTACAGGCTAAGTTTTTAAACAATGGTTTTATATCCATGGCATTAAGCACGTTGTTTAGAATGTTTTTCATGCCATTTTTTTTTTTTTTTAATTTTGGGGACAGTTTGATAGAACTAGGAAGTCCTAATTCTTTATGTCATCAAAGCCATTAAAGGGCTCTAATTTTCCTCTCAATATTTATATTCCAAGCAGTTCTTGACTTTTCCTATGAAGGGTTTGGCTGATGTATTGTTTAGTAATTGCTTCCTGAGCATTTGTTTTTGTTACGGTTTGGGAAAGTGTCCCCAGGGATCTTTGTTAGATCCCTGGGAATAATTTCCAAAAACTCCCCAAACAAGCAAACAAACAAAACAGAAAAAAAGAGAAAAAGATAGAAATACACTAGATAGTTCAGCCCCATGCAAACAAGCAAACAAGCAAACAAACAAGCAAACAAACAAACAAACAAAACAGAAAAAAAGAGAAAAAGATAGAAATACACTAGATAGTTCAGCCCCATGCCAGAATGGCATGGGGGGGCTAGTCCCAGGCAATTCACCACCCCAAAGATAAAGCATGTGGACCCAGACTTTGTATACATAATTCTGATGTAGTGAATGTCCCTGTAAGGTACCTCCCCTTACCCTCTAATGTACCTCCTGCAGCAAGGTGTGGCAAGGTGTCTCCTTTCACAAAGGTTGACCCCTCCTCCCATCCCATCCTAGCTAGCTTATCTAATCATGTAGATCTGTCTTTAGACAGAGAAAGGCCTAGTTCCCCTCTCCTATTGACTTGCTAATTACTTTTAGCTAAATCAATCTAAGTTTCAATAGCTGTTTGCTTCCTGACCAAAGCCAAGCCTTTCTCTTTCCAGGTCTGCCATTTTGACACAATTCTTCCTTTCCTTTCCTCTTCTTTTCTTTCCTTTCCTTTCTTTCTTTGTACTGGGAATAAAACCCAGGGGCCTTCTACCTCAGGGCTACACTCCCAGACCTATTTTATATTTTATTTGGAAACAGGGTCTCTTAAACCAGCTGAGGCTGGCTTCAAACCTGTGCCATCCTCCTGTCTCAGCCTCCCAAACCCGGGGATTACAAGCCACCATGCCCGGCATTTGACACAATTGTTTCTGAAATGTATCTATTAATAATCAGCGCTTTCTCAAATCTTCCTAGGCCATTCCGAATACTGGTACAGTTTCTAAAATATTACAAGCTCATTGAGTCTTTAAGTGTTAGAAAACTAATATATTTCTCACAATTGTCATGATATCCTTATAACTAAGAGCTTTATGACTCAATATCCATAGCTGAAGTTTAAGAGTATTCAACTAGTAAACTTCAGGGCAGGTCTGGAGCCAGTTCGCCTTTCCAGGATTTCAAAGGCGGCTGACAGAGTGCCTCCTCAGGGCTGGGGCAGCTTGGCCAGGGGATGGTGAGTGCGAGGCAGGGGCCGCTGGTGGATTTGGATGGTGCTGGTAAAAGGACTAGGCCCTGGACTGGAAAGCCTCACCCCAGCTCCCCAAGGGCTCCAGAGCCGACTGCTCGAGCGAGGGTGGGGACCGTCCAGGCACCCTCCCACCCCCGCCGGGGCGTCGCTGGGCCCCGCGCCTCCCGGCTGAGCGGAGGGAGGCGGAGGGGAGGGGAGAGGGCGGCGGGAGAGGGAGGGGGCAGAGTGCTGGCGGAGGGGGAGGGGGAGGGGCGGAGGCGCTTCCTCTCCCGGGCGGGGCGGGGCTGGCGGCTCTCCGGTCCGGCGCCCTCGGGACCCGGCCCCCACTCGGAGTGCAGCCGGCGCCCAGCACCCGCGTCTTCCCGGCCGGGCGGGAGTGGCGAGGACGGCAGTTTCTCTTTCGGAAGTGAGCAGGGGGCCGGCGGGAAGGGGAAGGAAGGGCAATGGCGGCCCCCGAGCGGGCCTCAGCCGGCCGGCCGTGCCAGGCCCGAGGCCGCCGACTTCCCCGAAACGGCGGTCGCTCAGAATGGCGCAGCACGAGTGGCGCACTCAACAGTTGGCTTTCCCAGGCTTCGAAGTTTTAGATCAGAGAACGTCCCGTGGGCGCCGATGTACAGACATAATGCGCTGGTTCCGGGGAGGCCGGGAGAACTTTCGTGCTCCGCCGCCCGCTCCCGCAGCCGCTCACTTCAATGCGGCGCCGCATCCCGGCGCGCGGGAGAGGCCGCCGTCCCCCGTCCTGCCCCCGCACACCGCCTCCCCCCTCCCCCCCGGCCCCCCCCGCCTCTCCCCTCCCTCCACCCCCCCCGCCTTCCCGCCCCCACCTCCCCCTCCCCGCCCTCCCCCAACTCCCCCCCCCGCCTTCCCTCCCCCTCACCTCTCCCCCACCCCGCCCTCCCCGCCCAGGCTGTGGGTACTTTAAGCTCTCCAGCACAGGGCTCTGGATCCAGTCCTATTACAGGGAACAATACTTTCCTAAGCTAAAGATGGGAAGGTTATATAAAGAAAACTTTATATATGTACTGTATATATTTGTGAGTAATTTTCATCCTAAAGCCCTCTTAAAAACTCTAGAAGTAGAGCAACACAGTCACCTTCACATTTAAGTTAGTTTCAGGCATTTATGATTTTACATTTTTTTTCTCCTCTAAGAAGTGTTCTAGATCCACCCAGAATCTCCCACTCGGAAATATGCTAACCTGCGCACAATGAGAATTAGTTGGTAAAAGTTGTATGGTTATACTGTGGTCGTTGTTGAAGGTACTGGATACAGATGTCATTTTTTTTTTTTTTTTTTTTTGGCTGTAATGGGGATTGAACCCAGGGGTGCTCTGCCACTGAGGTACATCCCCAGCCCTGGATTTGAACTTGGATCTTTCTGCGTCAGCCTGCTGGATAGCTGGAATTAGGGCCTGTGCTATCTCCCCTGGATACAGCTGTAATCTCTAAAGCAAGGCAGGAAACAAAGTATTCCATTGGCCCTGAGGCTACCCCAGCAGCTGGGGAAAAAAAAAAAAAAAAAAAAAAAAAAAAATATATATATATATATATATATATATATATATATATATATAGTATCTGTGGAAATCCTTTGCCTAATATTTTGTAGTGACTGAGGCCTTTACTGTAGCATTCTCAGTGAAAGGAATATTTACACGTTATGCATATGAGATTTATTTTCTCTCTGTCCTTGGACTGGACATTATTAAGCCCATGCTTCTTAAGGTCCATTCCGAAGACAGATGTGTGGTGGCACACATTTGTAATCCTAGCATTTGGGAAGCTGAGACAGGGGATCTCAGTTCAAGGACAGCCTCAGCTACTTAGTGATGTCCTTTGCAACTCAATGAGACTGTTTCAAAATAAAGAATAAAAAATTGGGCTGGGGGTGTAGCTCGGAGGTAGAATGCCCCTGGGTTCCATCACCAGTACTGCAAAAAAAAAAAGTCCATTCCATTTTTGAGATGTTGATTGTTGATATAGATGATGTTTTGTTTTGGGCTTTAATATCAGTACTTCTTAGATTTCAGAATTGTAATGCATATAAATTTCTAATTTGAATGCTGTGGACAGGTCTCCACAGATTGAATTGACTTTAGAATCCTAATTCCTAGGAACCTGGGGGAGTTCCCCATAGAAGACATTTTCAGAAATATCTTTTAACTCTACAGAGTTTGATTTGTTTGATTTTTAACCACTTATTCACTCCTGCAGCCAATAGAAGCGATGCCACCAAGAAGAGATGGGAAATACAAACTTCCAGTTCCACTCCCAGAAGGCAAAGTTCTGGATGACATGGAAGGAAAACAGTGGACACTGGGCAAGATGATTGGCTCTGGAGGATTCGGATTGATATATTTAGGTATAGTATAACTGTAAATTATTAAATATTCTTATGTATAAGAATTGTAGCTGATTATTGTAACATATCTTACTGATATTTAAAAAAAATTTAAACCATGAATTAATGTAGAATTCATACATCTTTATGAAATAAGTTAGATTGTTAATGTCTAGTACATTGCCTAAATGTAAGGGTCAGGATATAACTAATACCCTCCCTGTTTTCTGTGCTTTCTTGAGTGACTTAGAAGTCTTTTCAGAGCCTAATTATACAGTCAGAACTTTTTTACCTGGAAATGTACTTATTTCAGCTAAGGGACAACTATATACATATAAACACCTTCTATTAGCGATCTAATCATTCTTTAACTACAGTCCACTGGAGAATTAAGCTTCAATAATGCAAAGCATCTATTGCATGGAATAAATGATCTCTCTCTCTCTCTCTCTCTCTCTCTCTCTCTCTCTCTCTCTCTCTCTCTTCCCCTCCTCCTCCTCCTCCTCCTCCTCCTCCTCCTCCTCCTCCTCCTCCTCCTCCTCCTCCTCCTCTTCTTCTTCTTCTTCTTCTTCTTCTTCTTCTTCTTCTTCTTCTTCTTCTTCTTCTTCTTCTTTTACAGACTGGGGATTAAACCCAAGGGCATTCTACCTCTGAGCTATACCTCCAGCCCATTTTATTTTATTTTATTTTATTTTATTTTATTTTATTTTATTTTTGTTTTGAAATAGGGTCTCACTAGGTTGTTGAGATCTTGCTACATTACTGAGGCTGGTCATGAACCTGCCGTCCTCTTGACTCAGCCTCTCAAATATGGGATTCCTGGAATGTGCTACCATGCTTGGCTTAACTTCTTTCTTGTGTGTCTAGAGTAACCATTTTTGGTATAATTGAGAAGAAAGACACTCAAATCACTTTCTTTGTTCTGTAGTACAAGGAGGGAACCGTCGTTGGTTATACTTCTAAACTGCAATTAAATATTTAAAAAATTAAACAGATTCTTCAGGACTAGTTTAGTCTATGGTGGAATGAGGAAGATATCCATTACAAAACTGGATTTGATGAATAAATATTTATCTTTAAAGAATACTATAGGACTTGAGGGTGTATCTTTGTGGTAGAGTGAGGCTTAACATGTGAAAGCCTTGGTTTTGATCTCCAACTCCAAAAGGCAAAACAAAACAAAAGCCACACAAGAATAAGTTCTGAATGTATTGACTCATGTTACATCTTTATCTATAGAAGTTTAGGAAGTTGATAAAGTACCTCTTTGGGGAATCTTGGGTTCCTCATCAATTATTTATAAACAAGCAGGCTCCATGGATTTTGAGAGATAGAAATCTTCTGGTAATGTTAATATTGTACGTTTGAATGAATAAAGACATTCAATTAATAAGCAACTGCTTGTTTAATACCCGTGTCTAATCTTACTAGAAAGACAAGATCGGCACACACACACACACACACACACACACACACACACACACTGCATGGGCTAAGTGCAATTTCCTCATTTCAAGGGTTTTAACTTGGGTGAAAAATGCTGTGATTGTGAGTGTGAGATTGAGTGACATAGGCAGTGCTCTTCAACAGAAATATAATGTGAGCCACATATGTAATTTAAAATTTTCTAGGAAACAAAAAATTTTAAAGGAAGCAGGTGAAGTTTATTTTATTAATATGCATTATTAGGTTCAGTATACCCCAAATAATTGAAAATATAAAATAGTAGAAAAATAAAGTAATAAAAATATATAAAAGAGTACCCTGTCCTGACTCAAGGTTAGAAATTCAAAGTGGAATAAATTATTTCTGATGTGGCTGAGCTATGGCTTTGGATCCCCATAGTTGATCACATACACTTTTAATTTTCTAATGTTTAAATGATTTGAGTAATTTCAAAGAGCTGGAGAAAAGCATTGACTAATGATCTTATTTCTTTTTTCTTCTTAAAATGTAAGTGTTATTTGTGTTGACATATTTAAATTCAAGTACATGTTTAAGATAGAATATAATGTCTATTTCTGTACATATGCATATATACACATACTACTGGTTTGGGTCCTGTTATAGAATAGTAATAGCTTTCTTTAAGCATATGATTTATTTTTCTATTCAGATGCAGAATATATGTCAAAATATATAGTTAATTTTTCTCACTGCCAAAATAATACTTGTTTTACAACATATTTCAAGGTTCAGGATGTTATATAGTACCCTATGTTACCTGATTTTAGAACTCGGGCCCTGAGAATATTAGTAAGTACATACCATTGGGGAAAGACTTATTTATTTAATGATACTGGTGGTTGAACCGGGGGCATTCTGCATCCGAGCTACACCTCCAGTCCTATTTTATTTTTATTTTGAAACAGGGTCTGCTAGGTTGAGGAGAGTCTCACTACTTGCTGAGGTTGTCCTCAAACCTGTGATCCTCCTTTCTTAGCCTCCCGAGTATTGGTATTATAGGTATGTGCCACCATGCTCCAAGGGGAAAAATTTTAAATAATTGTTTTCCTATTTTGAGAAAAAGGCTCCATACTTAATAGTATGTAATAAAACTGTGTTCTAAATGTTGTCATTGTTCTACCAAAATGGGTACCCATCATGGAATCTGTTTAGCTTCATTAAGCTTAATTTTTACTGATTGTTTTTCAAGCTATATAAACATATAAACATATCCATAAGTAATTATATCATTTTTTGCACTTTAACATGGTTCTCATCATTTCCTGTTTATAAAGTAGGAAACGGTTATTTTTAAAGTTTCCCTTAATAACTTCATGTCCAGCTACATACTTTTCAGGTATTATTCTTTCCAGACACGCTTCTTTTGCAGACACGTTATCAGCATCTGTTGCCTAAGGCTGAGAAGAAACTAGCTGCTCTGTCTCGCTCACTGTGCATGTACCACTGTCCTCTAGCTTTGAGATCAATAGCCCAGGCCTCTCAGTAATCAGCAACTTACAGTAAAGGGGAAGGGGCAGAGAAGTTTGGTGTTTACTCTTGACTTGGAGAAATAATGTGCCTGTAGCATTAATAGGAATAGTTATAAGAGAGAAAAAAGTCTGAATACAAGAACAAAGTCAAGGATCTTTCTTTGTATATGAAGTAAGTGTGTGTGTGGGGGGTGGAAGCTGGTTTAGGGTATGGGAAAGCTTGCTGTCATTTTAGTATCAAATGAATGAAAAGGTTTACAAAACTCCAGGGAAAGAGAGAGAACTGAAGGTTTGAATTCTGCTTTAATGCCAGGTATAGGATAGAACCAACTAACTCAACAGATTGCTGCATAAATAAGAGCTAGGGTTTTGCTGTTAGGCAAATTTGAGTTGAATCTCAAGTTGACTAAATCACTTACAAACTGAGAGGCTAATCCTCCATTAATCCTTTGGAGTCTTTGTTTCCTTTATGTACAACTGGGAAAATAAATGTGAGAATTAAATGAGATAATGTTTATAAAGAACTTGGAATTTAGGAAGCACCTAATAAATGTAATTTATTTATTTATTTAGAATTTCTTATTCTAAATATCTGGTGCAACAATGGATTAGGTTGGGTTAGTGGCAAAGAAACCTTCATTGAAAGGATTTTATGCTTATCCTGCTATAGATTGTGGTGAATTCAGTTATTACTGTGAAAAAACTGAGAACATAGGGAATATCCCCAGAAAATTTTATGATGGTTAATTTACAATTTATACCTGTTTTTCCCTAAAGTTTATTGAAGTGGTTTAGCAGTTTATAAAAAGTCCTCATTTAATCTGTGTCCTTTCTGGTTCAGATATGAAAGATACTGAGTTCCATAAATTATTTAAAGGTTAAAAAATAAACAAAACAAGCAAACCCAGGATAAACTTCAGCCAGATTCCTTTGAAGGTTTGTTATATAAGTAAAAGTAGATATGATTTACCTGTAAAGTTTTAGTTTTTTGAACTTGGCTATAGTGATGATCAGTTAGCATCTTTGGAGTGTTAAGCACATGTCGGTGTTCAATAGTTATTTGCTTGAGAAATTGAGATCGGCATTAGGGTACTAACCCATATAAGCCAGTTGGCTTTGTTCTTTTTCATAATTATGGATGTCACCCTAATCCATTGTGCAGCATTATAGATGATACTCCTAACACAAGGAAAGTTGAGTCAAGGTAACCTTCTAAAAGAATGTGCATATGATGTATTTACAGTAAATCAATAGCATTCTCTTTTGTAGAGAATATCACAGTATTTTAATGAAAATTAATGTTGGGTAAGTCTTAAGAATAAATTATTTATTCATGGATAAATGTTTAGACCATATTTAAGTAACTCAAGATATTTTTTGGGTCATGTTGGCAGATCAGTCTGATTTTGCTTCTTAGAAACATGGAAAGAATCTCTCTTAGGATGTTTAGAAATTATGAAAGATTAATTTATTTTATCAATGAAGAACATTTTATGAAGGAAGAAATAAAAAATGCATCTTGTTTTTATTTTATTTTTTACTTGACTGTGATGGATTTTTTTGTTTATTTATTTTGTGTTGTTTGCAATACTGGGGAATGAATCCTGGATCATTCTATCAATGAGCTATACCTCCACCCCTTTTATTTATTTATTTATTTATTTTTGAGCAGAGCCTTGCTAAATTGCTGAAGCTGACTTTGAACTTGCAGTCCTACTGCCTCAGCCTTCTAGGTAGTATGTCGGGTTTTAAGGTATGTATAATAATATTCATAAAGGACAACAACATGGCTAGCAACAAGGCTGAGTCTTAGAATGCACCTGGCATCATTGTGCAATGCAGTGTTAAGTGTTATTTTGGTAGTTTTCTTGAGAAAGCTTTCAGATAGGTAGTATTGTAGGCATGGAAAGACAAGACTACCTATGAAAATAAGGATAATTTTTATTGGAAACTGTAGCATATATAATAAATTAGTTCCTAGATGAAGGTATAGATTATAGGTTATATAAACTCAAAAGAGAAAGGGATCATTTGGGATTTTTGTGAATTTAATACTTGTTGGACCTAGCTACAAGAAATAATTTCCTAGAAGATGTGTTTTAATTTTGGATGTCCTGTCCATAGGCTATAAATTTTGAGTTTTAAAAGTGAGAGCATTGCTCATTTGTCTGTCTGTCAAGAAATCTAAGTAGTTAAGAAAGTTTGGGTTATTTTTGCAAAAAAGAGAGTTCTTATAAGTCTTAGCCATTGCTTGTGGTTTTCATTTTTTGAAAATATCTGACTTTACTTTTTAGCATATTTCATATTATGCTTCTTTATTTTCAACATTTTTTTGTCAAACTCTTGCCCCAAGGGAAGGTTTATCAACTCCTTCATTCTTCTGTGCATTTATAGATTAAGTCTCTTGCATTTCACTGGTTACTATCTTGTAACTGTTTACAGTGGTCAAGGTTTTTAATTTGAAACTTATTGCTATGGGGACATTTTTTTTCTTCATGAAATGAGCTCACCTCTATTGCCACACAATAAAGGAATTCTTAGCTTTTGAGAGCTTCTGGCTTCCTTATGAAATATGGATAGACTTCTGCTTCTGAAGTGTTTTAGGTTTGTTTCTTTAGATAAGGAAGAAGAGGAATAAATAGTATGAGGTATGTTCTTCCTTTTAAGACACAGAGATATCTATGTTTATAAAATAAATGAGAAAATTAAACTTCAAAGTTGTCAGAGAGTTTACTAGAAATTAGCTATTTCTAAAATGAAAATTTGCCTTTTGTCCACACTTTGTGTTGCAAAGGTGCCTCTGGATCTTATTTTGCTTTTGTACTTGGTTTTGCAATTAGTCCTCCTTCGGAATCTTCTTCCCTTACATAAGATTCTATTCTATGGTCTCCGTTTTTCCTGAACACTACATATTCTATATGGAAGAATATTTTAGGAGAAAAGATAGAAAAATCAGCAGTTATTTCACAATAGTGATTAAAGACTTTCTTTGTTTCTTTTAAAAAGATAGCCAGGTCAGTCGACTGATCTTTTCTTTAACATCTCCAATCAAGGGAAAAGATTTTTGTAGAAAGCATCCATTGAAGGCCAGAAACATCTACAGATGCAATGTGATCCCAAGCAATGAAGCATGTGGCCCTTCATTGGCATTATATGATAACAGGAGGACCTTCTGGCAGAAGAACTGACTTTTGCTGCGTTCTGCATGCTGCCCCTCCAAACTCATCTTTGATTGGCACCTATGCCCTATTGAAACTGGCATCACACCTTCTGAATGGGCACCATGCCAGGCTAGCAGATGGGTATGGGCAAAAGCATGCCAGAAACCCAGTATGTGCATCAAGTTTAAGTATCAGGGGCCCAAACTCCCATCCAGGGATGTAAAAACTGCAGTCTGTTGAGAGCTTTTTGTGCTTAAGGTTAAAGGACATGCCATTTCTGCTCCAGCTTAGAGGTTGATTAATTTTGAAAGTCAAACAGGAGCTCCTGTGGCTGTGTCAGGCAAATTCTATCTTTGGTGAATGAGAATTACTACTCATGTAGGGAAGAGAAAGTATTGTAATGAAGTTTACAACGAGAGTGACTCTCCTGCAAGTGCCTCCAAGCACTTAAGCAGCATGCATTCAGTGGAGATGAATATTTCTGTTCTCCAGCAGAGCCAGGTGCAATCAAAGCCAGATCTTCAACCTGCTGCAGTAAAGAACCCTAAATTTAGAAAGGGCAGGCAAAGTTTAGAAGAACTCCGTGGTGGCAGTTCTTCTCACCACAAGCTGACAGAGCCTCACACAAGTATATAAAGGGAGAGTGGAGGGGAAAACTCTTAAATAAAACACTTTCAGAATACTGCAGCTTGAGACAGAAAGATCTTTAGCAAACTAGTGGAAAAAGTTCAGTCCTTCTCAGTGCAAAACTCTTCTGAATTTTACTATCAATAAGAAGTTAACTTACCAAAATTCTAGAACCAGCTTATTGCATAAGTAATAAAACTTCCTGTTCTTACATTTATTTCATTGCATGTCTATCATGTATATAAACTTTGCTTCTTGAATAATGGATTTTGCATAAAATTGAGTTCTAAACATCATATTCCTTATGATTGTCTCACACCCACTACAGAACTGTCCCCCCAAAAAAAGGACACCATTCTTTCTGATCACTTTAATCATATTTCCTTCATGCTCTTAAATTTACAGAAATGCGTAGAAGACCAGCTGTGGGCAAGAGCAGCTTTTCCTAATCGACTTATAGCCATTGCTTTTGCTTTTCCACTGTGTAAACTTTATCTATGGAACAGATTCCATGAGACCGTTGTGAATACTTCAACGTATTCAAAACATATAACTGCCACAAATTAAACTACTAAAACTAAAGCTGGTGCACTGTAACTGCCAACTAAAACTGGCACGTCCCTCTGTCAGACTGCAGGAGAGTGTGCCATACAGTCCTCGGAAAACACAATTCATCCAGAAGCACTCTTGTCACTTGCTCTGATATTAAACCAGAGAAAGTGACATTAATTAAAGGAGTGACAGGAGCCAACAAAGGCAATGAAATTTTAAGCTTTGGCTCATGTGCAGACCTTAATCCATCTTGCTCTGCTTAGGTATTGTGGCCATTGCTGAAGAGTAGTTAGTGTGGCCACTTGTACTCTTCCTCTCATCCCTCCATTCTGAAGCACATTTTCAAGCAACTCACATTTCATATTCAGCTTTAATCTAGTTAATTAGTACACCAGGAATCATTGCACGGTTTCCCAAATACTAGTGTGGTGGCATGTGGTGCATTTACTGTGCTTGATAACTGTACGAGATGTACAGGTAGAGGTAGTAGAGAGTCATTCTAACAAAAGGGCAAACAGCAGAATACCTGGACCTGCTAGATTGGAAGCTAGTTGGTCTGTTTTAGGACTAGTGGTGGAAACAAGTCATGGCTGGTAAACTTTATGGAAATTCTATCATGCTAAAGATTTGAGCAGGGGGGCACTCATAACTTTTTCTTTGTTCTCAAAGCACATGCTTTCCTAGTGCTCATCTCCTTATTTTGTATGATTATTGTTTGCATGCTGTCTTTTCAAGTCCCCCCGGCACATGCACGTGTGCATAATCACACTGTGCTATAAACTGCTTATAGGCAGCATCTCAAAGTACTTAAATATGTAATTGCATATTTTTTTCCAAAAAAGATTTATATATTAACTGTAGAACTAACCTTATAGAAAAACTACTCTCTCCATAAATAGGTTGTCTGAGAATAATTTTTGTGATCTGTATTCCATAACATAGTATGGATATAAGGTACTGTAATTTTAGATTTATAGATGTGGTTTTGTATATTTGGGGGATTTTGAAAGAAAGGAAGTATTTAAGTATTTGTTCATTTTTTAAACTATATTTTGAAAATACAAGAAGTCATGTGCTTAATCCATAGGTTGCAGGATTTATTGGGAAAAATCCACTCTGCTAATGCATAATATGGGGAGTAAAACAGTGGATAGTGTGTTAAGACTAACCAATCTTGTATTTAGAATAAAACAGTTCTATTGAGTAGCATTTAATTGAAGTAGACCTAATAACAAGTATAAACTTTTCTGGGGAAAAAAGAGTAGTGATCACTGTTAAGTGGATTGACTGTTAATGTTCACTCTTAAATGGGTAAGAAATCAACTTTTCAAAGAAGGTAAACACAATGCTGAGAGAAAACACAATGCTAAGATAAATAAATTATTGGAATTTCTTTTTTTTTTTTTCATGGTGATAGTGATCAAACCCAGGGCCTTGGCTCGTGCTAGGCAAGTGCTCTACCACTGAGCTACATTCCTAGCCCTTGAATTTCTTTTAATCCAAGTCTGTGAAAGCTTTGATTAAGGGTTTTGTACATAGACGCTTTTGTTGTGGTTTCTGGGCATAGGTATTTTATGTTTGAGGTCCAGAATTTTCTATCTGTGTAATTAGTCATGAGGTTTAATGTACATTTTTCATATCAGGCAGACAATGGCTTCAAAGAGACAGCAGTGCTGCAAAGGAGCAAGAAAAGAAGGCCAAAGTTGACACACACAGAAGCAAAACAGTGTAGGAAAAATCAACACGTTTTGCAGAATCAATCATTGAAAATGTGTCAGCGTTCAGGAGACTGTCTTTAATTTGCAATCCAAGTGGAATAGAGTATTTAAATATGAGAGGCAGTATTATTGAGCCCAGCATGCCTGCTACCACTTGTTTGACTAGCTTAGAATAGAACACTGAGAGGCAAAGGCTCAAAGTTAAATGAACATTTATACATTTTAAAATCAAATGAAAGATTCAGAGTATATTCATGAATTAATTTCTTTTTTCAGAATCCTAAATTTAATCAGCTGGAATTACTTTTAAAGTGTCATTCTATTTAACTTCAGGGAATGATGAATTTGCCTTTTAGGAGGGATGCTGTATTTTATCATGAAGATGAAACAAACTGTCTTTTGTTAATTATTCCCCAGAGACACTGGTCATTTTTCTCTCCTATGCTTAGCATGGAGTAAAGGCTGCTTCCCGCAAATTTATTTCAAGCAAGCGCAATCGGAAGCTTCAACATGTGTGAAAGAGACGCATGGAGAACATAGCTTCTATTTCAGATATTCTGAGTGCCACCTAACGAACCTCTTAGAGGTGATGTTACCAAAGCCTCCCTGAGGAGGCCATGCACACAGCACAGAAAAGTAAAAAAGAATGAAAGCAAGCATCTGGCAAAAAGCAGATATGTCAAGTGTACCTATGATATCTAATAACTACTGGAACTAGTTTTAGAAATCTATTTGGGGAAATAATCATTTTCATCAACAACCACTAAAATATATCCTTTTGTGTGTGCCAAGTTCTGTGTTCAGTCTTTCACATGCACTTCTTAGCTTAGTTCTCCAAACAATAAGGATGCTCTTGAGACCTAGGGAGGTTAAGTAATCTGACTCCGTGGCACAGTTTTAATAATTGTCGCCATCTACATTTGAACCTAGGTTTCTGTGTTCTATGGATTGATGTCTCTTGTCAAAGAACACTTTGAGTGTATTGCTAGCCAGAAAAGATGGTGGCAAATGGTGTGCGCATGACAAGCTTATTTCTAAAATAACAGCAAAATATGTAATTGATAGTATTGGCAGCTAATTTAAGAAATCTGTTACTGATGATGCTGATAATGGTGTCACTTTCATTCAGATTGACAGCTCAAGGCATGGAGCATCAGCGGTATGTTTTTAATACTATTATGATCAAATCTGTGAAGGAACATCTGATATTTATAGTAAATCTCCTGTTAAGCACTAGAAAAATACATTAAAAACCTGCTATCACTTAGAGGAAACAATATTTTGATGAAAAAAAGTGAGATTAGTAAACCAATGGTGCATGATATCTGATGAGAAAGATTTGATGGATCTTTAGGCTGTTCAGAAGTGAATAAATTTTTTTAGTTTTTAGTAAATTTATATATTTAGTCTAAAAATCATTAAGAAGATCAAAGAGGACTTTTTAAATCTCTGATACAAATTTAATAAGCAACATGCACGTCAAGATAGTTACTTTTACAAATTCTGAAATTTTCTTGATTATGTCTTTTCTTTCTTTTGTGTTACTGGGGATGAAATCCAGGGCATTCTACCTCCAAGCTATTCCCAAGCCCTATTTATTCTTTTATTTTGAAATAGGGTCCAAGTCGTAGATGGCTGAGGCTGGCCTTGAACCTTTGGTTCTTGTCTCAGCCTTCTAAGTACTGGGATTATAAGAGTGCTCCACCATACCTGTCTGTGTCTTTTTCAATTGGATAATAATTTAAAGATGCATTGCTTAAAAAACTGGGTCTTTTAAAAGGTAAAACACACAAGATACTTATGTAAAATGGAATCTTGTTATAGAATTTGTTTCTTATATCAAACTATTTATAACAATAGTCCAGGTTTTAAAAAGTTACTCAGTTCTTTCAAGATGTTACACAATAGTAGTTATTTATTACTTACAGATATTTTCATGAAAAAAAAATAGGGCATTTTATGAAGAGGTGAATTTTTATGTATTTTAATAGAGAAGAGATTTTGCCATGTATATATTAGAATAGTAATTTTTATATGAGAATACTTTTTTTCTTTTAAGTAATTCATAACAAAAAGAATGAACAAAATACAAGCTCTTACATTAAATTAAAATACATTTTTGTGCATTTATGATGGTGGTGTTTTTAAGTCCAATTTTTGAAGAATGTGAAGAAAATCTGCTCATTATACTTTATCTTGTTTGTATTAAGAGATCATGCATTACAGTTTTAATTTAGATCTCCAGTGTCAAATGTGTTAGTTGAAAATGGACTATTTAGTTATATAAACCTCTGTCTTAAAATATTAGGAAGATGGTAGAAAGAAAAGTAGTAAAACTAAAAAATCTCTACACTATACAATTTGAGAAGAAAAAAGTTTTATATCTAGTAGATAAATGTTACATGATGAAAAGAGGAAGAAAAAAATTGTGTAGACTTAATTATGAGAACTTCTGTTTTAGTAGAAAGCTTGTAAACAAATGCTTGTTTTGAAATTAATTATATAATTTAATGAAAATTGAGTACAGTCTATAATCTATGTAAACAAGATTTTATTTGGGGAAGAACTTTTAAGTTCTGAGTCACTGGTAAATTACTTAAATCACCATGAAAAAATAATGGTTCTAATATTTGCATATGTAGTATATTTTTGGATAATAAGTATAGAACATGAAATTGTAAAGACATGTAAAAACTGAGACTATGTGAAAGATAAAAGAAAGATTTTTCTTTTGGGAAGCCTAATTTAATCTTGAATATTAGAAAGTGTTTTAAGAAAGTGGGAATGAGGCTTAAGAATGTCTTTGGGTTTAATCCCCAGTACCACCAGATAAGCAAAAGGAATAAATCTTTTTGTTTAACTGTATGAGAATTCAAAATTTTTTCTGGAGATGGAAGCATATACCTATAATCCCAATACTTGGAAGACTGAGAAAGGAGGATCATGGGTTCAAGGCCAGTGTTGTTAACTTAGTAAGATCCTGCTTCATAAACAAGCAAACAAACAACCAAAAATGGCCTGGGGTTGTATCTCAGTAGTAAAATGATCCTAAGTTCAATCTCTTGTATCAAACATAAAAACACACAAAATTATTTCAAAATTTCTACTTAAAAATTTCTTGTGTGGTGATTTAGTAAATATTAAAACAGCATTTTTGTATGTCAATCTTGGGATCTATTGCTAGAAATAAATACCAAGATTATCCTGCTTATTCTCTTTTTGGTATCATCTGCATGCTATCTTCAGTTACCTTGTATTCAAATTGTTCTCATTGAAGTCTGCCTTTCTTTTGAAGCTTGCTGTTTTTCTTTTTGCATTTTCTACCAAAGTGTATGTTGTGAATTGCTTTCTGCAACAGTTTTGCCTTTATTTTGTATCTCAGCATTTTCTATTATGTTTATGTATCTTTTTATTTTAACATTAATATAGAGAAAAATTAACTCTGTGTACATTTCTACAAATTTTAACATACCACCCACACAGAATTACAGAAGAGATTCATTGCCCCCAAAATCTTCCTCATGCTATTCTCTTTCCCTTATTCCTATTTACTCATCTGTGCTTCATCATTATAGTTTTATCTTTTGGGAATGTACAGGATTTTGAAATTATGCAGTATATAATTTTTTGAGATTGAATTTGTTGAATAATTTATTTCTTATTGCCAAGTAGTTTTCTTTTGCATGGATGTATTGTAGTTTGTTCTTCTGCCACTGAGAGACATTTAGATGCTGTGATTTCTTCAGCTTTGTTCTTCAAAATTATTTTTACTATTTTAATTTTTCTGCTTTTCCATATATATATATATATATATATATATATATTGATCAATTTATCTTATATAAAAAATGTTGGGATTTGACACTGAATCTAATCTATAGCTGAATTTGGGGAACATGACATTTCTTCTATGTAGAGCCTTCCAATTCTTTGAGTACAATATGTGCCTTCATTTCTTTAGTTCTTCTTTTGTTTCTTTCATCAGCATTTGTGTAGTTTTAGCATACTACATATTAGGCCAGTACATAGATTGATGGGTATATGTATTTTTTTAACTTTGGTGCTAAAAGTGATATTACTACTATAATTTTATTTTTCAGTCAGTTTTGTACCTTTTTAGAATATAAAAATATAATTGAATTTTTTATTGATTTAATATCTTATGATCTTGGAATACTATTCTTGAATTTTTTTAGCAGATTTTTTGGGAGGGTATTTTATATATATATACTGGTGCATTATAGTCAAACATCACAATGGAATACAAGACTTGTGAGGATATACAAGCACACATCATCCAATTAGCCTTTATCCAATCCCCATCCCATTCACTCTTCCTCCCTCGATCCCATGCTTGATTTGGTGATTAACTTTGATATATTTGTTTACGTACATCATGTGTTTTAAAGAGAGTCCATCTTCCCCCATCCCATCCCCTCTGATTGGTCACCTTAATTGCTGCTCCATAGGGCCCTATCTTCAACTAGATCTCCTCCTATTACACATTTCTTCCTAGTTTTTGCATATTAGGGAAAACATCTGATTTTTTATTTTCTGTGATATTTCTCTGTGTACACTGCATTGCAAGTTCCGATCTCACTCTTGAAGGCCCTGGCACCGGCCTGGCCACCTGGCAGACTCTGATCCTGGCCTCGCTGGCTCCACCTATGGCCTCACCACATGACAGGCTCTGATCCCGGCCTTTGAGGCCCCAGTACCGGCCTTGCCTCATGGCAGGCTCCGATCCTGGCCTCGCTGGCTCCGGCACTGGCCTCACCCCTCGGCAGGCTCCTATCCCAGCCTTGGAGGCCCCAGCACCGGCCTTGCCTCAAGGTAGGCTCCGATCCCAGCCTCGCTGACCCTGGCTCCAGCCTCACCCCTCGGCAGGCTCCAGTTCCGGCCTAGGAGGCCCCAACATCAGCCTTGCCTCACGGCAGGCCCTGATCTCGGCCTCACCAGCCCCGGCACCAGCCTCACCCCTTGGTAGGATCTGATCCTGGCCTCGGAGGCCCCAGCACTGGCCTTGCCTCATGGTGGGCCCCAATTCCAGCCAGGCTGGTCCCGGCACCAGCCTCACCCCTTGGCAGGCTCCGATCCCGGCCTCGGAGGCCCCAGCACTAGCCTTGCCTCATGGCAGGCCCTGATTCCAGCTTCACTGGCCTCGCTACTGGCCTCACCCCTTGGCAGGCTCCGATCCCAGCCTCAGAGGCCCCAGTACCAGCCTTGCCTCATGGCAGGCTCCAATCCCGGTCTCGCTGGTCCTGGCACTGGCCTCACCCCTCAGCAGGCTTCGATCCCGGCCTTGGAGGCTCCAGCACTGGCCTTGCCTCATGGCAGGCCCCAATTCTGCCCAGGCTGGCCCCAGCACCAGCCTCACCCCTCAGTAGGCTCCAGTCCCAGCCTTGGAGGCCCCAGCACTAGCCTTGCCTCACGGCAGGCCCCAATCCCAGCCTCACTGGCCTCAGCACTGGCCTCACCCCTTGGCAGGCTCTGATCCCGGCCTCAGAGGCCCCAGCACCAGCCTTGCCTCATGGCAGTCTCCAATCCTGGTCTTGCTGGCCCCAGCACCAGCCTCAACCCTCGGCAGGCTCTGATCCTGGCTTTGGATGGAGACCTCAGCACTGGCCTTGCCTCACGGCAGGCTCCAATCCCGGCCTCACTGGCCCTGGCACCGGCCTATCCACCTGGCAGGCTCCTATCCTGGCCTCAGAGTCCCCAGCACCGGTCTTGCTGTGCATCGGGCTTGGTCTCTGTCACTATGAGCAGGTCATCTACAGATGTTCCCTTCTTTCTTTCTTCCATCTCCTTTTCCTTTTCCTTTTCCTTCTCCTTCTTCTGGCACTGGGGTTCCTGGAAACCCTTCTACTTCCAGGTTACACTCCTGGAGACCTATCTCATATATATATATATATATATATTTTTTTTTTTTTTTTTTTTTTTTTTTGAAAACAGGTTCTCTTAAGCCAGAGGCTGGCCTCGAACCAGCGCAGTCCTCCTGTCTCTGCCTCCCAAGCACAGGGATTACAAGCATGCACCACCACACCCAGCATTCTTCTATTTTTTTTAAAATATGAAAAAGTAGTACACGTCTTTTGTAAAAGCTGGGACCCCAAATACCTAGTGGCAATAAATTTTGTCTTCCCTCCAAAGGCAGAGGTCCACAGCTTCACTTCTGAAAGCAGGCTCTGCTGTTCCATGTGCACCCTGGTCTCCCACTCAGCACAGAGGAGCACAATGGCCATGAGGGCTGATAACTCCCAGAACACTCAGCTTGTAGGCCCAACCCGGCTATGCGGGGCTACCTCTGCTACCCCCCAAACTTAGCATGTTGTCCAGAATTCTCGAGCATGTGTGGCAGGAGCAGTCAGTCTACTTTTGGGGAGATTTCCTCCAAAACTCAAGGTGGACTGGACTGGATCTGTTTGACCCTCCAAATTCTGGTCACTCCACCACTGCTGCTGCCATTGCCATCTCGGTTCTCCCCTGAACACCTTTCCCACAGAGTTTGTTTTCCAGAATTCCCGAGCATGTGCGGCAATAGCAGTATACCTTTAAGGACATTTCTTTAAAATTATGAGGTGGATTGGATTGAATCTCTGCCTCTACCAAATACTGACAACTGCTGCCGCTGCCACAGCCATCTTGGTTCTCATTTGAGCACCTTGTTCACACAGCATGTTGTCCCAAATTCCCGAGCATGTGCGGCGGTAGCCTTCTACCTTTGGGGTGATTTCTTCAAGTGATCAAGGTGGATTGAATCAGCTCTGTGCCTCTCCTGAATACTGGTCGCTGCCATTGCCGCTGCTTCCACCATATCAATTCTCTCCCAAACGCTTTTCCCACACTACATGTTGTCTAGAATTCCTGAGCATGTGCGGTGGTAGCATTCTACCATTGGGGCAATAGATCAAGGTGGGTTGAATCAGATCTCTGCCTCTCCAAAATAATATCCTCCATCTCTGCTGCCGGCACCAGCGCTGGCACAGCTGCGCCTCTGAGCCGCTGTGCCACTGGTGCTGCTGCCACCACCACTTTCCTCCTGGTTCTCTACTGAGCTCCTTTCTTTCTTTATTATTATTATTATTATTTTTTTTTTTGTGGGTCTGGGGATGGAACCCAGGGGCATTTGACCTCCAAGCTACACCCCCTGCCCTATTTTTTATTCTTTATTTTGAAACCGGATCTCACTGAGTTGCAGAGGGCCTCACTAAGTAGCTGAGGCTGTCCGTGAACCGTGATCCTCCAGATCTCAGCCTCCTGAATGCTAGTATTACAAGCGTGCACCACCATGCCTGGCTGCCTGAGCTCCTTTCTTACATGATATGATGTCCAGAATTCTTAAGCATGTGTGGCAGGGGCAGTCCCCCTTTGCGGGATTTTTTTCCAAAAGTTCCAGGTGAATTAGATAGAATTTGTCTGCATCTCCTGAGTCCTGGCTGTCACCCCTGCCATCATGGCCCCTCTCCAATTTTTTTTTTTTTTAAATATAGAAGACAGTATGTGTGTTTTGAAGAGGTTGTGAGAATGAGCACTCAGCAGCAATGAATTTTATCTCCCCTTGGAGGGTATTTTCTATGTAGACAATGATAATCATGTCATCTGCAAATAAGGATTCCTTCCTTCTTCCCTTCTTTCCTCCCCCCTTTCTTTTTCCTTCCTTCTTTTCTTCTCCCTACCTTCCCTCTCTTTTTCCTTTTCTCCCTTCCTCCTTGATTAATTGCATTGCTTGGGACTCTCGATTCAAATAGGAGTGCTGAGAATGAACATCTTTGACGTTTTCCCATTGTAAGGGAGAAAGTATTCAGCCCCTTACCATTTAGTATGCTATTTTATCTGTAGATTTTTTTGTAGATGTTATTTATTTGTTTTTGTAGTACTGGGGATTGAAGCCAAGTGCATTCTAACTTCCAGGCTACACTCCCAGTCCTGTTTTTTTAATTCTTTATTTTTGGAACAGGGACTCACTAAGTTGCAGAGAGCCTCACTAAGTAGCTGAGGCTAGCAGCAAACCTGCGTTCCTCCCCTCTCAGCCTCCCAAGTACTGGGATTGCAAGTGTGTACCACCATGCCTGTAGAAGTTATCAAGTTGAGGAAGCTCTGATGTATACTGAGAGTTTCATTATGAATGGGTGTTGAATTTTATTAAATGTTTTTTTTGCATCAATTGATATGACCATGTGGTTTTTCTTTTGACTCTCAATATGTGGGTAACACTGATGGATTTTTGAATACTGAAGTATCTTTGTATTTCTAAAATAAACCTTATTTAATTATGTATATTATATACTACATATTTCTGGATTTAATTTGTTTGTATTTTGTTGAGTATTTCTGCATCTGTGTTAAAGGTTAGTGGTCTCTAGTCGTCGTTTACTTTTTCTTCCCTACCATCTTTGTATGGTTTTGATGTCAGGGTAATACTGGTTTCATAAAATAAGTGAAGTATTCTCTTCTGCTTTCTCAAAGTGAATGTGCAGAATTAGTATTATTCCTTTTTTTAATGTTTTGTAAAATTTTATAGTGAAGTCAACTTGACTTAGAGATAACTTTTTCAGAGAGCAGGTTTTGAGTGTTTTATTTATTTGATTGTTCATTGGTTGGTTTTTTAATCATGGTTTTACGTTATTTATTATATTGGATTAATCTGGTAATTTTTCCTATTTTAGATGATTTTTAGTAGATTGTGAATTTAAATCAATTGCTCCATTTCATCTAAGTTGTCAAATTTATGTGCACTTATTCATAATATTCATGTGTTAAACTATTTTGTATGTACTATATGGGAGATTGAATGCAGGCCTTGTTCATGCTAGTTCAGTGCTTTACCATTTCACTGTAATTCCAGCCCCAAATGTTATACTTTTTTTATTTTGAGGCACTAGGGATGGAACCCAGGGGTATTCTACCTCTGAGCTACACCCCCAGCACTATTTTTTTATTCTTTTATTTTGAATAAGGGACTCACTTGTAAAGGGACTCACTAAGTAGCTGAGGCTATCCCCAAACAGCTATCCTCCT
This sequence comes from Muscardinus avellanarius, assembly GCF_963383645.1. Taxonomy (NCBI): domain Eukaryota; kingdom Metazoa; phylum Chordata; class Mammalia; order Rodentia; family Gliridae; genus Muscardinus; species Muscardinus avellanarius. The sequence continues at coordinate 53,377,996 of NC_137801.1, forward strand.
GTTTCAGCCTCTTACATGCTGGGATTACAAGCATGTGCCGCCACGCCCAGGAGTATTTGCCTTTTTTAATTATAAAATTATAATTTTGGTTGGGCGTGGCGGCGCATGCTTGTAATCCTCGCTCTTGGGAGTCGGAGGCAGGAGGCTCGTGCAGGTTCGAAGCCAGCCTTGTTGGCTTAAGAGACCCTGTTTCCAAATAAAAAACATTAAAAAATAGGTCTGGGAGTGTAGCCCGGAGGTAGAAGGGTTTCTAGGAACCTCAGTACCACACACACACACACACACACACACACACACACACACACACACACAATAAATAAATAAATATATATATATAAATTTTGATAGTGCATTGTAATTATACACGATAAGAAGGGTTCAAAGTTATCCCAACATACATGCACATAGAACTTGGGGTTTTTCTTTCTTTGTCCCACTCAGCTCTTCTCTTTCTGTACGTGCTAATGAGATTGGTAATATCTTCATAAATGGTCATAGTGTTATTTGAATTGTTTCCTATCTCAGTCCTCCTTTTTCTCTTTCCCACCTCCCTCCCTCAGTTCCCTTTCACTATTCTACTGGAATCTTTCCTCATTTATCTCAAGTCCCTTATGTTTTCTATTTTCTCTGTAGCTTCTACATATGAGAGAAAACATAGAACCCTTGACTTTCTAAGACTGGTTGGTCTCTCTTAGCATAAGACTCTCCATTTCTATTCATTTTCCTTCAAATGACCTAATTTTGCTCTTCTTTATAGTGAGTAAAGTCCATTGTATGTATATATCACATTTTCTTTACTCATTCATCTGTTGATTAACTCTCAGGTTGGTTCTGTCATTTAGCTATTATGAATTATGCTGCTATCAACATGGATATGGACATATCACTCTAGTGTTCTGACTTTATTCTTTAGGGAAGATGCTGAGGAATGTTATAGCTGTGACATATGGTGCTTCCATTAAGGAACCTTCATATCAATTTTCATAGTGGTTATACTAATTTTTCAATATCACCAACAGTGTGTAAGAGTTTCTATTTTCCCACATCCTCACCAGCATTCATTATTGTTTGTATTCTTGATGATTGCCATTTTTTCCATTCCCTCTCTCTTTCCTCTCTCTCTCTCTCTCCCCCCCTCCTTTTACTCTCCTCCCCCTACCTCTCTTTCTCTCTCTCTCTCTGAAACAGTTCTACTGAGTTGTGGAGGGCCTCACTAAATTGCTAAGGCTGGCCGAAAACCTGTGATCCTCCTGTCTTTGCCTCCCAAGTACAAGGATTACAAATGTGTGCCAGGATGCCTGGCTTGATGGTTGCCATTCTAAATGAAGTTAGATAGAACCTCAATATAGTTTTGATTTAATTTCCCTGATTACTAATTATGCTGAACATTTTTCATATACTTACTGGACATTTATATTTCTTATTTTGAGAAATGTCTATTCAGTTTAGTTATCCATTTTTTTGACTGGGTTATCTTTTTAGTGTTAATTTTTTTGAGTTCTTTATGTATTCCATGTATTAATCCTTTTGCTGTTTCTTACTTAAACATTTTGATAATGGTTGTTTTAAAGTTGTCAGATTATTTCAATATCTGTCATTTTGGCATTGGTGACTATTGATTGTCTTTTCTATGGTAGGTGTTTTTTGGTTCTTCATATGCCTAGGTCTTATTACATATGGATATGTGTAATATAAGAATTTGGGTCTTGTTTATTTCTAAGAGAAAATATCAATATTTTGTTTTAGTAGGCATTCATCCTGGTTAGATTCAGACCTCAAGTTCTGAAAAGTCCTTTGTGATTTAGGGTATGATGTTGGTTCAGTTTTCAGTAGTAACAGTATTATCAGGTCTGTCCCTTGTGTGTTCCACTTATTGTCCAGGTGAGACTTGGGCAGCTGAACTTGGGCAAGTGGCCTGTCCTGTAGCTTACTTTTCAAAGAACTATGTTTACTGTTAGCTTCACCTATACCCTTGGTAAGTTATTTCCTGTTTGTATAGTTTTGCTTTTTCTGGAATGGCATGTATTTGGAATCACTCAGAATCTAAAGTTTCAGACTGGTTTCTTTCACTATGCAATGTATGTTAAAGGCTTTTTCATGTCTTTTTATGATTGATAGCATATTTTTATTGCTAATATTCTATTTATAGATGTATCACGGTTTATCCATTTACCTATTAAATCATATCTGGGTTTGTTTGCAGTTGTTGTCAATTGCAAATCTTATATAAAGATTTATATGCATATTTTCATGTGGAAATATTTTTAACTCATTTGGATAAATACCTAAGAATGTGACTTCTGGATCATATATTAAGACTGTTTAGTTTTGTAAATAACTGCTGAACTGTCTTCCAGAGTGGCTATACCATTTTATAGTCCAACCACCAATGAATTAGATTTCTTGTTTCTCTACACACTAGCTAACATTTGGCATTATCGGTGTTTTATATTTTAGCAATTCTAATATGTATATATTTGCATCTCATTGTTATTTTAGTTTGTGATTCCTTGTTAATATATTATATTGAACATCTTTTCATATTTATTTGATATCTTTCTATCTTCTTTGTAGAAATACATTAAATCTTTTCCCTATTTTTTTTTTTTTTTTTTGTGGTACTGGGAATCGAACCCAGGGGTATTCTACCTCTGAGCTCCAGCTCCAGCCCTAGTTTTTATTCTTTATTTTGAAACAGTCTCACTAAGTTGAAGAGGGCCTCTGGCCGTGAACACGGATCCTCCTGTACTTGGAAGGCTGAGACAGGAGGACCTCAGATTAGAAGCTACCTTCAGCAATTTACCAAGACACTGTTTTAAATAAAATGATAGGGTTGATAGTCATCTCAGAAGTAGAATGACCCTGAATTCAATCCCAGGTACCCAAAATTTTTTTGTATATATATATTTCATATCCTTTTTTTTTTTTTTTTTTTTAGTACTGGGGTTGGAACCCAGGGGCAATGTACCTCTGAACTACACCCTGACCCCTGTGTTTTAGTCTTTTTATTTTTGAAACAGGTCTCACTGAGTTATGAAGGGCCTCCCTAAGTAACTGTGGCTGTTTGAGAACCAATATCTTTAGGTTTCAGCCTCCTGAATGCTGGGATTACAAGCATGTACCACCAAGCCCGGCTTTCCATATGCTTTTTATTAGACATGTGTTTTTCATATGTTTTCTCCAACACTGTGTGATTTGTCTTTTGCTTTTAAGAATATTTTCACAGCAGAAAATTTTAATTTAATGAAGTCCACTTCATCCATTTTTTTTTAATGGATTGTGGTTATGTTATCATATATAAAAACTTATTACCCTAGGTCACCTAGATTTTCACCTGTGTTGCCTTTTAGAAGTTTTATAGTTATATATTTGATACTTATGGCCATTATCTACTTTACTTAATTTTTATATAAGCTTAGTGTCTACATCCATTTTTTATGCATTTGGATGTCCAGTTGTAATATTTTTTCAGGATCTCTGCATCTGTCTTTATGAGAAATATTGATCTGTATTTTAATTTCTTTTAATGTCTTTATCTACTTTTAGAACTAGGGTGATGCTGGTTTCACAGAATAAATTAGGAAGTGCTCCTTTTACATCTGTTTTCTAGGACAAATGGTGGATAATTGATATAATTTCTTCTTTAAATGTTTATAGAATTTCACCAGTTTGCCCTTTTGGGCCTGGAGCTTTCTATTTGGAAGAATATTAATTGAGTTTCTTTAATAGATATGTGGGGTTTCACATTACTTATTTCTTCTTGTGTACATTTTTTTCCTTTGTGGTACTGATTATTGAACCCAGGAGCATTCTACCTTGAAGCTAAATCCCTGGGCCTATTTTATTTTCTTGTTTAGAAATAGAGTCTTGCTAGGTTGCTGAGGGTCTCACTAAATTGCTGAGGCTGGTCTTGAATCTGTAATCCTCTTTTTTCAGCCTCCCAAATACTGAAATTACAAGTGTGTGCACCATGCCTGACTTCCTTGTGTGGATTTTGATAGGTCTTGTCATTCAAGGAATTGATCCATTTTATATAAGTTAATACATTTGTGAGCACTGATTGCTGTATATAATTTTCTTTTTTAAAAATGTCCATATGATTGTTAATGATAGTTCTTTTTAATTTCTGGTATTCATAAAATATGTCTTCTCCATTTTTTTCTTGGTTAGTCTGACTTAGAGATTTATTAAAGTTACTGATTTAACATTTGGTCTTGTTGACTTTTTCCATTTCTTTTGTTTTCAGTTTCATTAATTTATTCTTAAATTTTTGTTACTTTTGTTTACTTCAAGCTCATATTGCTCTTCTTCAATTTCTTAATGTAAAAACTTAGATGAATGATTTTGTAGCTTCCTTCTGTTCTTATATATGTATTCAATGCTACACGTTTCCATGTAAGCATTAATTTTCCTGTATCCCATAATTTTTTTTTTCCATTTGTTTTTTGACATAGGGTCTTGCTGTGTTACACAGGCTGGTCTTGAACTCTTGGGCTCAAGTCCTTCCACCTCAGCCTCCTAAGTAGCTATTTATATGCCACGACAGTAAAATTGAGTATGTGTGTGTGTATGTGTGTGTGTGTATGTGTGTGCACATGTATGCATGCACACTTGTTCATGCTTGCACTAGGGATCAGATCCAGGGCCCCAAGCATGGTAAGCAATGAGTTATATTCCCAATGAGTTATATTCCTATCCCCAACCCATAAATTTATTTATTTATTTATTTATTTATTTATTTATTTTTTGGTGGTACTGGGGTTCCTGGAAGCCCTTCTACCTCCGGGCTCCACTCCCAGACCTATTTTTACATTTTTTTATTTGGAAACAGGGTCTCCTAAGCCAGCGCGCGTGGCTGGCTTCGAACCTGCGCGATCCTCCTGTCTCAGCCTCCCAAGCGCGGGGATTACAAGCGTGCGCCACCACGCCCGGCTCAACCCATAAATTTCGAGAAACTGTATTTTTATTTTAGTTTGAAGTATTTAAAACTTTCCATTTGATTTTTTTAATCCATGTGTTATTTAGAAATTTATTGTTTAATCTGTAATTATTTTGGGATTTTTTTCTACATTTCAGTTATTGATTTTTACTCCATTTACACTGTGGTCTAAGAACATGTTTTATGTAACTTCTGTTCTTCTACATATGTTAAGATGTATTTTTGGCCCAGAAAGTTGTATGTTTTCTCTCTTGATGAACATATGAACTTGATAAGAATGGGTATTCTGCTGTTGTTGGATGTAGTATTCTCTATATGTCAGTTAAATTCATTGATTGATGGTGCTGTCATTTCAACTATGTTTTCACTGATTTTCTGCTTGCTGGATCTGTCAGTTACTGATAGAGGTGTGTTTAAGTCTGCACTATAACAATAGATTTGTCTAGCTCTCCATGCATTTCTCAAGTATTTTAACATTCTATTGGTAGTACATATATAATACGGCTTATGTCATTTTGGAGATTTGACTTCTTTATTATTTAATTCTTCTCTTTACCTTATTATTTTCCAGGTTCTAAAATTGACTTTGTTTAAAGTTAATATAGCTATTTTAGCTCTCTTTTGAGTTTTGTTAGCATGGTATGTCTTTATCCTTTACCGTAGCGTATCTATGTCTTTATATTTAAGGGGGTTTCATGTAGCTAGGTCATAACATCTAGTTGGGTTTATTTTTTTATCTACTGTGTCAGTTTCTGTGTTTTAATTGTTGTATTTAGCCATTTATAATTAAAGTGATTGTTGGCAAAGAATAGTATCTTCTATATCTGTAACTATTTTCTATTCTTTCTTGTGTTCTAAATCTTTTTTGCCATCTCAAAGTTTTTTTTTTTGTTGTTGTTTTTGTTTTTTTGGTGGTACTGGGGTTCCTGGAAGCCCTTCTACCCTAGGGCTACACTCCCAGACCTATTTTATATTTTTATTTGGAAACAGGGTCTCTTAAGCCAGTGCAGCTGGCTTTGAACCTGCAGGATCCTCCTGTCTCCACCTCCCAAGCGCGGGGATTACAAGCGTGTGCCACCACACCTGGCTGCCATCTCAAAGTTTAATTGAGCATTTTATATGATTCTGGTTTTTACCTTTCTTGACACATCCACTATGCTTCTTTAAAAAAAATTTTTAATGGTGATTCTAGAGTTTTCAGTATATATCTTTATACTTTCTAGTACTATACTACACAATTAATGTAGGTTTCTAATTACATTTTTTCACTCCTGTGCCTTATTTATTTCAGTTACTCATAAGCTATAATCACCCAACACATGACTGCAAATTATCATTTTTGAACAAACACTTTACCAATTAAAATATGATTTTTATTTTACCTTTTATCTTCATTATAGCTCATTTCTTTATGGAAATCTGAATATAAGACTTAATATTATTTCCCTTCACTATGAAGAATTTTTTAAAACTATTTTTGCAAGGAGGTCTACTGTGAATGTTATATGGTGTGGGAAATAGAGGCATTCACAATCTGTGATTATATCTGCCTTTTGTTGGGTCTATGTCCCTGGGATACGCCCTCTGCCCTGCTTAGGTGAGATAGGCCAGAAGTGATTAGAGTTGATTATCTCCCTTCTCCCTGGTAAAGCACTTTCCCCTCCTGCTACTGGAAACAGGAAGAGATTGTTCTCTCTTCTTCATTGTGAGAACTTGGTGGGACTCCTGGAGGTAAAACTCTTCCCCCTTAAGCTGTGATTCTTTGCATTTACCTGTTTCTCTAATTGTTGGGTATCAATTCTCTGCTGGATCCAAGAAGTGTTGATTTTTCAGATTGTTCAGTTACTTTATTATTAGTACAATAATGAGGACCTTTAAGAATTTAGAACACAGTGGAAACTATGATTTTATTTTAAGAGTCTCCAAATAATTGCTCTATTCTTTTTGGACAGGGTTTATAGCAACTTTCAGTAAGAGACAAAGGAGTTGAGTGCTCCTAGTTCATCTAATCTACATTTAAAAAAATTACTGATTTCATTTCTTCAGTGGTTTTATATCTATTTAGGTTTTTATTTTCTGAATTATTTTTGGTAAGTTATAAACTTCCAGAAAAATTTTAATCAATGTTTAAAATTTATTGGAAATAATATTTATAAGATTAACTTTTTTCAAAATCTCTACTAGATCTGTTGTTTTCTATTAATCAGTTTTGCTAGGGAATTGTTTATATCACTTCTTATAAAGAATAATCTTATTTTTAAACTTATGTATGTAATTTTTTTACTTTTAAATTTTATTTATAAGCTTACATAAAGAGAGTTCTAGTATGATGCACTCAGCTTCTCCAGTGGTACATTACATAGTAATCAATAATCAGTACTGAGAGATTAACACTGATATCATTAACTCACATTTTTTTTGGTACAAAATCCATGATGACACAAAATGGATAGTTGTTATATCCTTTAGAAAAATTCTTTAATCTTTTCTTGGCTAATCTCGAACCTTTGAGCTCAGGTTTTCTTCACCTATTGTAGTTGGGACAGTAAGTGCACACTACCATATTAAATTCAGTTGTTATTGATAATGATTTGGCACTAAGAAAAATTAGTGTGCATATAAGAATTAACTAGCCCAAAACAGACATTGGGGCTTAAATTTGTTATCATTGAAAAATGATATTCAGAGCCGGGCATGGTGGCGCATGCTTGTAATCCCAGCATCCGGAAGGCTGAGACCGGAGAATCGCAGTTCGCGGACAGCCTCAGCTACTTAGTGAGGCCCTCTGCAACTCAGTGAGACCCGGTTTCAAAATAAAGAATAAAAAATAAGGAGGGTGTGTAGCTCGGAGGTTGGTCGAATGCCCCTGGATTCCATCCCCAGACCCACCAAAAAAAAAAAAAAAAAAAAAAAGAAAGGAAAGAAAAAAGAAAAAGAAAAAAGAAAAAAAAGAAAAAAAAAAGAAAAATGATGTTCACTAAAATACGACTGTAAGGGCTGGGGATGTAGTTTAGTGGTATATGTTTATAAGCCCAGCAATTCTTCAGTCTTTTTTTTTTTTTTGTCTTTTTTGAGTTTAGAATTTTATTTTACTTTTGCTCTAAGATATTTGTTATTTAAATATTTGCATAGCCAGGAGTGTTAGTGCACGCTTGTGCATGTAATTCCAATATTTGGGAGGTGCAGTCAGGAGGATCGTAGTTAGGAGACAGCCTCAGCTACTACTTAGTGAAGTCCTTTGCAACTCAGTGAGACCTTTTTGAAAATAAAGAATAAAAAATAGGGCTGGGGGTATAGCTTAGAGGTAGAGTGCCTTTGGGTTTCATTCCCAGTTACGCAAAAAAAAAAAAAAAATGATAGCCTTGAAATACCTTAGTATAAACATATTTTGGAATATAGATGGCAAATACTAGGTAGAGCCGAGAACATCCTATATCTTATATTTTTTCTAATGTCCTGTGATGTATTTGCTCTCAGGACTATTCCTTGTGGTCAGAGAATATGACCTTAATAAACTTATTTTATATTTGTTGATACTTGCTTTGTGGGTAAGAATAGGGTAGTTGAAGAACAGGGTAGTTGAAGAAGAGTATTTTATGTGGGGTTTCAAAATAATGTATGTTCTTTATTGTTGATGTTTTTATCTTTTGTTTGTTTTTTAGAGATTGAACCCAGAGATGTTCTATCTTTGAGCTACACTCCAGGCCCTGTTTTATTTTTTTGAAATAGAGTCTCACCAAGTTGTGGAGGGCCTCACTAAGTTGTGAGGCTAGCTGCAAACCTGAGATCCTTCTGCCTCAGCCTCCCAAGTATTGAGATTACAAGGATATGCCACCAGGCCTGGCTTTATTAATGTATTTTAAATCTGGCTTGTAAAGGAAAACTGTTAATTGCCTTGTTTCAATATCTTTTTATCTGTGCCTGTATATTCTGAAGTTGCATTACAGTTTTTTTCTATCTTTGTATTATCAATCTTTCCTATAATTTTTCTAGCTTATAATTTATATATTTTGAAACTATATTATTACTTTCAAATTAATAATTATCTTTCTGTTAGATCATTATTCTTATTATGAGTTAAATTGTTATCTATTAATTCTTCCCTGAGGTTTATTTAGTGTTTGAAAATATATATTATCTTCTTTCAGCTAGTTTTGGAATATTAGTTTATTTCCTATTAGTCTTATTCCTCTGCATTACCAGGACATAGATTTATGTTTTATAAATAGCATACAGTTTTGTGTGTGTGTATGTGTGTGTGTGTGTGTTTGTGCGCGCGCGTGCGCGCGCCCGCGCGTATCTCACTGGGGATTGAACCCACAGGCATTTTATCTCTGAGCTACACCTCCCTGCCTTACTTTATTTTATTATTATTATTTTGGGGGGGGTATGGTACTGGCGTTCTTGGAAACCCTTCTACCTCCGGGCTACACTCCCAGAACTATTTTTATACTTTTTTAAAATTTGGAAACAGGGTTTCTTAAGCCAGCGCAGCTGGTTTCGAACCTGCGCAATCCTCCTGTCTCCACCTCCCAAGCACGAGGATTACGAGTGTGCACAACCAGGCCTAGCTTCCTCATTTTATTTTTTTATTTTGAAACAAGGTATCACTAACTTTCAGAGGGCCTCATTAAGATACACGCTTGTAATCCCAGCATTCTGGAGGTGGAGACCAGAGGATCCCGGTTTGCCGACAGCCTCAGCTACTTAGCAAGGTCCTTCGCAACTCAGTGAGACCCTGTTTCAAAAAATAAAAAACTGAAAAATGATCAGAGGTAGAAAAGATGCTGAAGCTGTCTGGGAACGTGCAATCCTCAGGTCCAGCCTCCCAAATTCTGGGATTATAGGTGAGCACCACTACACCTAAATAATAGCATGCATTTCTGTAATAGTCTGACAGTTTCTTTGACTCATGAACTTAGTCTATTTAAATTTATTATAAGTAAAATAGTCTTCTATATGGAATTCATAGAATGAAGTATTGCAGCTGTATCTTTTTTTTTTTAATGGTGGTTTTGGTACTGGGGATTGAACCCAGGGCCTCATGCTTTAATACAAGACCTTTACCAATGAGCTATATCCCTTGCTCTTAAAATCATATCTTAATATTTTTATTAATAATCAAATTTATGCCTCACTGTGTTTTGGGTTGATTAATTTTTTACACTCAAAATTTTTATTAATGCTGAATTATTTTCCAAGATAATTGAACTTAATATCTAAAACTTCCAGCAATATATATGACAGTCGTCGTGAAGATAAATGGACGTTTAGGATTTTGTCTGTGCACAGGTGACAACTATAAGTGTATATGGCTAACATCAAATGTATGATGTCATCAGTAATCAGATACATTCATATGTCGGAAGTATTAAAATATGAAAGGATGTGTGGCTAAATATTGACTGACTAGGTATTTTATTTATCATTTTGTGTTTTCTATAAATTTTTTAAAATTTTCTTCTATAACCATTCTTCTGCCTTCTAAATTGTTTAAATATTCTTTTATTTTCTACTGTCTTTGAAGTTTTGAGCTTCATTTCTGTTATTCTAGTGGTTACCCTTAAAATTTCAGTGTACTCAGCTGGGCGTGGTGGCGCATTGGGAAAGCTGAGAATGGAGGATCAAGGTTTGCGGACAGCCTTAGCTACTTAGTGAGGCCCTCCACAACTTAGTGAGACCCTGTTTCAAGATAACAAATAAAAAAATAAGACAGGAGGTGTAGCTCAGAGGTCAAAATGCCCCTCGGTTCCATTCCCAGCCCCCCCCAAAATTTTCAGTATACTCACTGGAATTAACTATAAAACTAAACAGTATTTCTACTTTTGGGGATAATACAAGGGTATTATGGCACTTTTTTGAGGGGTACTGGGAATGGAGCCCAGGGGCATTGTACCTCTGAGCTATACCCACAGCCCTATTTTTTATTCTGTATTTTGAAACAGGGTCTCACTGAGTTGCAAAGGGCCTCACTAAGTAGCTGAGGCTGTCCGTGATTCTCCTGTCTCAGCCTCCTGAATGCTGGGATTATAAGCCTGCACCAGTACGCCCAGCTATTATGGCACTTTTTAATTTTGCTCACTTCATTCCTATCTTGTAAATTATTTTTATCAATGATTTTAGTGTGCTTTATTCTAGATTGCAGCTTTACATTTGTGTATGAGTAGCTGACAAATGTTTTATTTCTCCACTAGATTGCAAAAGCAGATTCCATGATTGTTTTTTGTCATTATCTAATTTCAACTAGTTAGAATGGGACTTGGTTTACATTAGAAAATATTCTTTTCATTAATTGACTAATTATTCTAATATAAAGATAACACAACTTACTGTAAATGGACCAACCTGTTTTTTTTTTTTATCTTTCAGATAAAATATCCATCTCTGAAAGCTTTCTAATCAATTGACTTTTGGTTTAGGCTTCAATATAACCTGACTTAGAAGTTGATAGAAAGTATTGTATAGCTATCAAATCACAGGGTATTACAAATTTGTGTTAACACATCATCATGTTCATGTGAACTAATGTGAACAAAAGATTAAGATAGTTATACTGATTGAACTCAGCAAAAAGTTTGGCCTTGGACTGGTTGGATATCTCCCTACCACCAGTGGTAACATTATAAGTTGTTTATGTAGTTGAAATTCAATTATTCATGCTTTTCAGCTTTTTGCATTCTTTTAGACTTCAAGATTTATTTACTGCTATGATTTGCTTTTGTACAAAAGGCAGAAAGTTTCTACCATATACTTGAAAAGACATTTGTCTGAAGTAGGTACTATTCTAAATGGACCAAAGTTGGGGCACTTCTATTTTTTCCAACCTTGGATACCTTACTAGTAAAATTGTTTATTATAGAATGGGAAGAAAGGTTTTCCCATCCTTTTACCATACCAGTAATGGGCCCTTTCTCCTATATATTCTTCTTTACTTTTCTTCTTCCTTAGATAATCTCCTCCTTTAGCAGTTCCTTTGAAACTACTGAATGGGTAAAAATGAAGTTACTTTATATGATTGAGGATGAAAAGGGATTTAATTGGTATTCATAAATTTAGTTTTTTGTTACCATAAATAAGTCTGGGCTCACAATTTATATCTAATATCAGCCAGTATAGCATTGTTGACATAAAAAACTCTGGAGAATGAATAAAAAATTGATCATGAGTTATCTAAACTATAATTTACAATTATATACTTATATAAAAATTGTTTTTAATGTAAGATGTGAATTATGAGATAAAAGAGACAAGTTGATAGGTTTAGAAAAGAAATATTGAGAAATAAGATGACACAGCATTTTAATAATATACTGATACTATATCTGCAGAATTTGATTGTGTTCTCAGTTTAAGTACTAACATTCTTTTTACTCAGCACTAGCTTACCTTTTTTCTTTCTCTTTCCTTAAAATAGTTTCCCAACTAACACCTAACATAATGCCTGGCATATTCTAGCTTCTTGCTGAATATTGCTAGTAGACTGAGTGGATGAACAAGTGAGTAAAGCAATGAATGACAAAATTTTGGACTTAAAACTTAATAAGATTTAAAACAATAATATTTTAACCATTTCGATAATGTAGAGAAAATAATTGATTTTGTTCTAAAATTTTTAACACTAGAGTTTTCAAAAGTTGAATTTTACTCTCTGATATCAAAGTGGAAAAAAATAGTCAGGATAATTTGAAATTGAAATGAGCTTACATTAGGATGTAGATATTCTCTAGTATAGGAGTACTTAATTGCTAGGTTTAGAAGATGGGTTTTTAAAGGCTTTATTCTTATTTTCACCTTTTTTCTAGAATTTTGTCTAGAAATTTTTCACACATTCTACTTTGATGAATTTTTATTTCTGAATTATTATATCATAGAATCAGTTTTTATTTCTTAATTGTCATAGTTACCAATTTAGTAAAATTGAATCAATAGATTTTAACGTATACAATCTATTGAGTTTAATGCTGTATACCTAAAAATATTTTCCCCTATATTTTGGATCTTTGTGATTAATATTATTGATTGGTTTCCATGTTTGAGTATTTTAATAATGGCACATGATGAGGAATGTGGGCTGTGGTGTCAAATTTAAATTTCAGTCTTACATGCTATTTTTTAGTAAGTAAGTTCAACTTCTTAAACCTTTTTAGCATCTTGTGTAAAGTAGAGATGATACCTACAACCATAAGAGATTATTAGTAAGATATAAGAAGCTAATATATGTAAGTGCCTAGCGCAGTCTCTGGGATATAGGATCAACTATTATTTCTCTTCTGTGTTTTTTTTTTTTTTTTCTGCAGCTTTCCCGACAAATAAACTAGACAAAGATGCAAGACATGTAATAAAAGTGGTAAGTGTTGATCTTAAATTTGTATCTCATATATATTTGACTTTTTTCTTTCTGCTTTATTTTTTGTCAATATTTTTATTTTGATTTTTATAACCATTTACTTATCAGTGAGCCTCGTGTTATAACATAGTTTTACCTAATTAAAATGTTAGGACTAGACAGTTGTTCTGGATTTCCATCCATCAACCTGGTATCTTATTTAGTGATCTATTCTTCTTTTTGGCCCTCTTAGATGGTAGGGTCCTTAAAAAAAGGCATTGGCTTTATTTCTGTTTATATGTCTTGTGCTTAGTACAATGAATAAAATATAGTAGACATCAGTCAAGGTATTATGCACGAGTGAACCACCAGGGTAGTTTCTAGTATGTCCACCTTGATGTACATGCTATTATACAGTGAGTGTCTGTGGTTTGTTATGTATATAATTCTCAGTGCTCTTAGTGTTTTCATGAAACTACTTTCATTTGTAAGACTATATTGGGATAGTAGTACAGTATGTTGTTGAAAATGAGATTCTTTAAGGTTTTTTATGTTTTTTGAGATTTTCAGTGGAAATCTGGTGCATGTGTTTTGTAAAAATTTATTCAGATACTCTTATGTATTGCATATGTATACTTTTTTTTACAACTGAAATGCCAATTCCATTTTTAGAATTATTTGGATTAATTTTTCCTAGTAAAATTAATTTTTTTCTTTGATAGGAATATCAAGAAAATGGCCCGTTATTTTCAGAACTTAAATTTTATCAGAGAGCTGCAAAAAAAGACTGTAGTAAGTAAAATTAGCAAAGCAAACTACTTCCGTATATGTGCTTGCTAAAGTGAGTGTTAATATTTTGTTTTTTTTCTGGCCTTCTGGAAAATTTTTTCCATAAGAAATTTTATTGTAAAGTGATATAGTTAACTGTTATAACATATAAAAGCAAGACAGATGGTTTACAAATCTTGATATGGCATACATAATGGGTTATATATTTTAAGTCAAAGTTGTTTCTATTACTTAACATAAAATGTTGAGTTGTTGATCTAAGCTACCAAGAGTTCTCTTAGTCTAAAAGATAGTAAAATGAAATGAGTATTGAGTTTTTTTTTAAGACAAATCATTTAGATAGAAAAGATATATAGAAAAGGCAAAATAGGCTATAGATATACACAAAAGTAATGACTCTAAAATAGACTAAGATACATGGAAATGATTAAATATTAAAATATTTAAGAAAATATTAGAGAACTGAGTTTTGGAACATTAATTGGAGCTGAATGTCATAGACCAGTTTTAAGATTTCAGTGTGAAATGAACATGAACAGAGATGAAGTATAAACTATTTTAAAATGGTTATAGTAAGCATTGTTACTATATATGTAGGTAGGCTAAATAAAACATTTAGGAAGTTGATTGGGTATGACTAGTATAGTCAGGGTCTTTTATGTAATGTTTAAGAAAAAGAATGATGGGTCTGGCCTAAATACTTAACTTTCTTTTCCTTAATACAGCCTCTTTAATATTAAGATTATAGTTTTTACTAACTGCTTAAACTATGTCACATTAACAAATTGAATCCATTAAATTTGATTGTGTATCAGTAGAGCTGTCTTAAACATGCAGCACATATTGTAGAAAAGTGGAAACATGATTAAGCTACCTGATTAAGTGGATTTGATTTTTAATAAACTAACTTGAATCAGAACAGTTTCTACATAAAAATTTGAGATTAAGATGATTTTTCTGCTCAGTTTCTATTTTTTGGACTATCATGGCTTTAGAGTTTAAAGTATAAGTAATAAGGGAAAAAGCAATTTCTGTACTAATCCCTTGGTAGTTGACATGTTATATTTGAAATTATCTAGCATGTAAAGAAATAATTTTTTTCATGATTAGGAAATATTTGGGAATACAATACCATTGTACTTTTTTAAAGACTGACTTGTATTACTATTGTTTTAATTTAAAAAATATCTTTTATGTTATACTGATAACAAATAGATTTTGAAGTTATTAGGTATTTTGATTTAAAAAATTTTTATTTTCTAGAAAGATCTGTCTGATACTATTTTGGTAGCTAAATTAGTCTTAGTATCTAAGCAAAGGTTAAAAATACCTTCCTAAGTGATATGAATAATTTTCTTGTTATATTTGTTTTTGCAGTCAAAAAGTGGATAGAACTCAAGCGGCTTGATTATTTAGGAATCCCTATGTTTTATGGATCTGGTTTGACTGAATTCAATGGGAGAAGGTAAAAGGAAATCATAGTTAAATACCAAATTGTGTAATCAACTATTCTTATGTAATCTCTTATATATAATGCTGTGTAATAAATTATCTAAAACATAAAGGTTTATAGCAACAAATTTATAATATCTCAGTTTATGTGGGTCAGGAATCTGATCTGGATACTTTTAGCTTAAAGACTCCCAAGGCTTGATTGGAGAAGTATCTGCTTACAAGGTCACTCACATGGCTCTTGCTCTTAATTCTACTCATATAATTATTTCCAAGCTGTTTGGACAACATTCTCAACGGCTATTACTCAAAACAACCTATCACACAACCTAGAGGGAGGAAGATTTATTTGCTCTCAGTGTTTGGGAGATTCAGGGTTCAGTCCATGTGAGGCCAGAGTCTGTGGATCTCTGGGCATGGCAGTGGGAAGCCGAGGGAGAGGGAGAGAGAAAGGTTCTGCTCTTATACCATTGAGGCCCAAAGTAAGAGAGCAAGCAAGCAAGGAGATTGAAGACAAAAGCACAGTCCTAAAGCTGCACCCCTAATGACCCACCTTTTCTAGACACATCCCACCTTCTTAAGCTATCATCTGATAAATCCATTATAATGAATTTATTTATTTATTTATTTATTTATTTATTTATTTATTTATTGGTGGTACTGGGGTTCCTGGAAACCCTTCTACCTCCGGGTTATACTCCCAGACCTATTTTTATATTTTTATTTGGAAACAGGGTATCTTAAGCCAGCACGGCTGGCTTTGAACCTGCACGATCCTCCTGTCTCTGCCTCCCAAGGGTGGGGATTACAAGCGTGCGCCACCATGCCCGGCCATTATAATGAATTTATAAACGACGAAGTTACAACCCACATGATTTAATTAGATTGGCTCTGAACATTCATACATAAGCTCTTCAGAGGTCTTTCTGTATCTAACCATAACACAGACCTTACTTCCTGACAGTGTGGATCTCTAAATAAACTACCTGTATGTTCTAAAGAAATGGCAGCTGGCCTAGAGCAAGTAATTGGAAGAGAAAGAGAGCATGCACAAAAGAATGCATCTAAGCCAAAAGTTATGGTCTTTTTATAGTCTAATATTAGACATTATAGTCTATCACATCAACTAGATTGTCTTTGTTTGAAACAAGTTACTAGGTCTTCTTGATTCACAGGAGAGATTTCATCTTCATCTCTTTAGAAAAGTTACAAGAAAGATTTTGTAGAAATACTTTTTAAACCACCAAATATGGCTAGACATCACATAAATAATTCATTAATAAGATTTAAGAAAGAAAAAAATTGTCATTATTATGTAACCATTTCATGCCATGGAGTTTCATATATGTTACCTCATTTTGTCTTTTCTAATAGCCATTTCAGATAATTTTTATTTTACAATTGAGAAAACAGGCTCAGATATTAGCACTTTGTTCACATCATCTTTTTTCTTTCTTTTTTTTTTTTTTGGTGGTACTGGGGTTCCTGGAAGCCGTTTGACCTCCGGGCTATACTCCCAGACCTATTTTATATATTTTTTTAAATTTGGAAACAGGGTCTCCTAAGCCAGCGTGGCTGGCTTCGAGCCTGCGCCATCCTCCTGTCTCCGCCTCCCAAGTGCAGGGATTACAAGTGTGCGCCACCACGCCCGGCTATTCACATCATCTTTAAATGCTATAAATAAAGACAAAATGAGAAACAATGATTTTGAAACAAAAGGTTGCCAGTAGGGGACTAAATGACATAGTGAGTCATGGCACATCCATATTGTGAATATGCAACCGGTTAAGTAAATCAGAATTATACCAGCTGACTTGGAGTGATTTATATAAGATGTTATTGAAAAACATCTGGAAAAAGTGCATTTGATAACATCACAGTTTTGTAAAACATCAAACCAAACATTTTAGGTGTTTATATTTGTGTGTTTATATAAAGATAGATGCAGAACAGGGGCTGATGTGAGGTATGTAAGCCAAAGGGAGAAAGGAGTGGAGCGTGCCATATAGAAAAAACAAAACAAAACAGCAAGAAGTCAGTTTTAAAACGATTGTTCTTTATAAATGTATAGAGAAAACAAATCCGATTTTACAAGGTCAACAAACAAATGCAAATAAAATTGTGTGTGCAGACAAATACTTTATTCTGGGCCATACGGCAAGAAGGTAATAGAGTCAAAACTAATTAAATTCAGGACTAATTTAAGAAGACTGTTCTCTTTCCGTTGTTCAGGACAGTTTGGATAGTTCAGTATAGCATTATCTGCTGCTAGATAACTACCTACAAAGTAAATTCTGAATATTATCTTTTTGCAGAAGACTAGCAGAATTATTAATCTGTGTTCATTCTTTAAAAGTTCAGATGGCATCATGCTGGATTGTTAGGTTGGAGGTTTTTTTTCCTTGTTTCAAATTCATTAATAGACAATTTCAAGCATTATTATCTCAGAAATCTTTTTGATGTCTTTTTCATATAGTTACAGATTTATGGTAATGGAGAGACTAGGAGTAGATTTACAGAAGATCTCAGACCAGAATGGTACTTTCAGAAAGACAACTGTCCTGCAGCTAGGTATCCGAATGGTAAGCAGGAATGACTTATTTTACAGATTTTGTTTTGGATTATTTACTTGTTACAGTGTATACATTTTCACCCCAATAGAATTATCAGAAAATGAAGGATTGTTGCCCTAGAAATGTCAGTGATTGAGAATAGAGGCTATTTTGGTGAAATTAATAGCAGCAGGCTCTGTAAATGACAGAATATGCTGTGTTTGGCACTGCAAACTCGGTTGGCCCTCTCACTGCGAGTTTGTAGCCTCTTTTTCCCCTTTCTCAGAGCTTTGTATCAGTGCAAGCCTGCCTTGCTGTAAGAGTAACATCTCTTTTGTCAGTCGTGACATTACAAAATATGGCCAAAGATATTATTTTTCATATTAACATGTGATTATATGGGGGAAAAAAACTAAAGGTTTTTAGTTGGAATTAGGGATAGTAGCAATAATTAGTTGTGGAAATGATTATGTTTGCTAAATGAGAAGCAATGAAATCCTAATAGTACTTGTTTATACCACATATTTGTTTTATTTTGTTTGTAGTTGGTTTGCTCAAGTCTCATTTTATTTTTTCCATTTTAAAAAGAATGAAACTAAGCCGGACGTGGTGGCGCATGCTTGTAATCCCAGGGTTTGGGAGGCTGAGACAGGAGGATTGTGCAGGTTCGAAGCCAGCCTTCAGCTGCTTAGTGAGGCTCTCAGCAACTTAGTGAGACCCTGTTTCCAAATAAAATATATTAAAAAAAAATAGGGCTGGGAGTATAGCCTGGAGATAGAAAGCCTCTGGGTTTTACCCCCAGTACCACCAAATAAATAAATAAATAAATAAATAAATAAATAAAGTTACTCCTGCCATGTTGTGATGTAGCACATGAAATGTACTAATTTTCCTATTTAGTCCATTCACTCAGCCACTAAATGGTTAGTGAGCACTAGGTGTACATAACATGATAGGCCAAGGGTTTTAAAGATGAAGGTCAGGGGCTTTCTATTACTATAGAGGACAGAAGCTTATGGACAAGATCTTTTGTTCTGAGGTCCCCAAGACTTTATTCATAATTGTTGCTTGGGTGAGAAGTGGCTAAGTGGACTTCATGATTATTTCACTATAGATCTCTGATTTTATGCTGTTTTTCCTCTATGTGCAGTGTGATTTGGCGACTGGAATGTCAGACATAAGTATTGTTGAGTCCTGGTTTCTTTCTATTAGAAATTCAATTAAAATACTTAATATTTAAGGATCATTTCATTTAACTTTTTCCAGGATGAACATTCAGAAATTATGATATTTTAGAATAAGTAACCTATAACTGCAAAGTACATTACTTTTTCATCATTAATATGAAAAAAATTTATCTTATTCTCTAATAAATGTTCAAGTTGATCATGAGTTCTGAATAGTAGTATAACCTTATCTGTTTTTTTCCCACAGTTGGATGTACTGGAATATATACATGAAAATGAATATGTTCATGGTGATATAAAAGCAGCAAATCTACTTTTGGGTTACAAAAATCCAGATCGGGTAAATATAGTACTAAGCTTTTGCTTTCAGGAAGGGTACTCCAGTATTATACTGAAATGTAAAAACAAACTCTTAACCCAGAAGAGTTTATAAATGAGGGCCTAACAATGATGAATGTTTTAATTTATCTTACCTAGTTTATCTAATTTAATCCTTGCACCAAACTAATGAGTAATTAGGATGAGGAAACTGGGAGTCAGAAGAGTTCAATCATTTATTAATGAGCACATAGTGAAGAAGTGATTGAGCAAAAATCTAAAATTTCTGAGTAAATATAAGGAACCATCAAATTCCAATAGGAACTAGGTATCTTGGTGCACACCTGTATTTCCAGCTACTTGAGAGGCTGAGGTAGAGGAATCATAAGTTAAAGGCCAGCCTAGGCAACTTTTAAGACCCTGTCTCAAAATCAAAAGGGATAAAGATGGAGCTTAGTGGAAGAGTATTTGCCTAGCATACATGAAATCCTGGGTTGAATCCCCAGTATTACAATAACAACAAAAAAGGAAGCTGTCACATTGGCTCCTTTTCTCCTGCTGTATAACCAGTTAAGTTTTTAAGCAGAAAAAGCATTTCCAATACCATTTATTTTGGTGATGGAAGTGTGCTGTTTGTCAAATATGGTAGGCATTAACCTGTGGCTCTTATTACTTGAAATGTGGCCAGTACAATGCCATCTCTTGTCAAGTGTGGAGCAACAGTTACTGTCATTCATTGCTGGTGGGAATGCAACATGGTGCAGCTACTTGGGAAGCAGTTTTTGCAGTTTCTTAGGGAGCGAACAAACTCTTACCATACCATCCAGTAATTATGCTCCTCCTTATTAACCCAAATAAGTTGAAGATACGTTCACACAAACACCCTTCACACAGATCATTACAGTAGTCTTGTTCATACTGGCCAATACTTAGAATCAGTGAAGATGTTATTCTCTAGAGGATTTGATACATCTAGTAGATGGAATATCATTCAGTGCTAGAAAGAATAGCAAGCCTGGAAAAGACATAGAAAAAAACTTCAGTGAATATTAATACATGAAAAAAAAGCCATCTTAAAAAGGCTATATGAATACTGAATGATTCCAACTATTTGACATTCTGGAAAAGGTAAAATTATGAAGCCAGTAAGAATTCAGTGGTGGCCTGGACTTAGAGGTGAGGAAAGGATGAATTGGCAGAGCACAAAGATTTTTAGGGTAGTGAAGTCTCCTATATTCTTTAATGCTGGCTGTATACCATTATTTATTTATTTATTTTTTGGTCAAGGCTCATAGAGTATACACCAGGAGTGAACCTGTACAAACTGTGTAAACTGTGGACTTTGGATGGTAAAAGTATATCAGTTTGGACTTGTCCATTGTCACATGAGTAAGGCTCTGGGTGAGGGTTGTTGTTCTGAGGCTTTGTTTCTAGGGGCCAGATGTATATGGGAACTCACTGTACTTGCCACTCAATTTTACTTGGATTGCTCATAATTTACCTAAATTGAACCAAGAACTTCTTTTAAAAATTTTATTTTATTTTATTTTATTTTATTTTATTTTATGGGCCTGAGGATGGAACCCAGGAGCCTTTGACCTCTGAGCTACACTCCCTGCCTTTTTGTATTTTTATTTTGAGACAGGATCTCACTAAGTTGCAGAGGGCCTCACTAAGTAGCTGAGGCTGTCCGCAAACCAGGATCCTCCGGTCTCAGCCTCCCGAATGCTGGAATTACAAGCGTGTGCCACCACGCCCAGCTAAAAAAATTGTTTTAAAAATGTGATTTATTTGACTGAGGAACTGAATTTTTAATTTAACTTAATTAAAAATAGGTAACTACACATAACTCATATCCAGAGTACCAGGACAGATTTAAAGAGTTAAAATAATGGTGTCTATAAAAATTTAGAAAAAGTGTAATTGAATATTTAACTGACCTCTGGATGGGTAAATAAAAGTACAAGAGAAAAAAATCTTAACAGCAAATATTGATAGATTGAAAATTTTAAGACATTTCTCTATTTTTTTTTAAAAAGACAGAAAAACATAAATGAGAAACTGGGAAATATATTTATGACAAAAGTTTGAGAATATCAAGCATTAAAAAAATAGTAAAGATACCAGATACTTTCATAGAACACAGAAGAACAAACTGTCTTAGAAACAAATGAAAAAGATCATCTTTGCTAAAAGCTAAAAGATGGAGATCAAAACAATAAGCAGCATTTTTAAAGGTCTTATCAAATTGTAGAAGTCTAATAATCTGGTAATATCGATACTGAAGAGGATGCAGACACTTATAGAATGTTGGTGGGAGATGCAAATTTGGTGGAAATAGAGTAAATCAAGTTTACAGAGGGACAGTTTTGCAATATGTATTAAAAGCCTTTAAAAGTTTGTATACCTTTTTAAAATTAGACTTGCTGAGTAATTTGGAGTCATTAAAATTCACTCTACAAAATGCACAGTTGGGATATTTTTTAAATTCCCCCCAGTTTTCCTATTTTTTTTTTTTTTTTTTCAGTTAGTAGCCGTTTATTGTCCCCAAGCCCTGGAAATGATTTCAGCTCCTGTATTTTTAGAATTTCAGGAATGGTATATAAATGGAATTATAAGGTGTATGCTCTTTTGTGTCTGTCTTGTCATGATGCTTTTGAAATTTATCTTTATATTTCATAAGTAGCTTATTTTTAATGGTTGGGTAGTAGTCTACTGAAAAACTACCATTTTTGTTCACCTATGGGTGAACATTTGGGTTGTTTCTTGTTTTGCTCATTATGTAAAATGACTATAAGCTAAGCATTAATTTACTTTGTGTGTGTGTAAGCTTTTTTGTGTGTAAGCTTCTTTTAATTTCTTTTGGGTAAATAACTGAGAGTATAATTTCTGGGTCATATGAAATCTAACTTACATTTAACTTAGGTGATGCCAGACTGTTTTCTGGTATATTATAGAATTCCCATTGGCAATGAGGTAATTGGATTTGCTACACATT
This sequence comes from Muscardinus avellanarius, assembly GCF_963383645.1. NCBI lineage: Eukaryota > Metazoa > Chordata > Mammalia > Rodentia > Gliridae > Muscardinus > Muscardinus avellanarius. Next base: position 53,400,557 of record NC_137801.1, read on the forward strand.
TTCCTTTCGGTAGTTTTCTAAATTTTAACCATTATATTAGGTGTTAGTCATATGTATTAATTAATTTTTCATCAGTCTTTTCTAATGCTGATATTGAACAGATTTCATGTGAATTTTTGCCACTCAAATTTTCTTTGGTAAATGTGCCCATTTTTAAATTGATTTTTAATTTAATTTAATTTAATTTTTTTTGTGGGTTTGGGGATGGAACCCAGGGGCATTTGACCTCTGACCTACACCCCCTGCCCTATTTTTTATTCTTTATTTTGAAACCGGCTCTCACTAAGTTGCAGAGGGCCTCACTAAGTAGCTGAGGCTGTCCGCAAACCGCGATCCTCTGGTCTCAACCTCCCAAATGCTGGGATTACAAGCATGTACCACCACGCCTGGCTTGATTTTTCTTTTTAATGTCTTGTAAATCTTTGTATTTTGAGAATAGATGTCCTTTTTCAGATATTTGTTTTGCAGATATTGTCTGTACCTATGACTATCTCTTCATTTTCTTCTCAATGTATTTTGAAAACCAGACTTTTAAACTATAATGGTGTCCCGTTTATTATTATTTTTTTCCTTTTTGATTTCTACTTCTTGTGTTCTAAGCCAGGGTAACAAATGTTTTCTTGTAAGTTTTTCTTCAAGGAAGTGTTTTAGAACTCTTACATTTAGATTCCTGATTAATTTCTATTTAAATTTTATGTCTGGTGAAAGTTAATGATTAAGATTTATTATTTTTTCTCTCTCTCTGTGTGTGTGTGTGTTCATTCTCCAGTTCTTATAGTGTCATATGTTGAAGTGAATATCCTTTCTCCAGTGAATTGCCTTGGCACATTTGTCAAAAATGAGTTGACTGTATACACCTGGGTCTATTTCTTGATTCTCTCTATTCCAGGATCATATAGCCAAATATTATACTTCCCTGACCAATATTGCTCTATAGCTTGGAAATTTGGTAGTGTAAATCTTCCAATATCATTATTATTTTTTTCCAAAGTTTCTTTTACTATTCTGGCTGCTTTTGGAATTTCTGATATAATATTTTAGAATCAATCTGTCAATCTGTCAATTTCTACCAAAATACCTGCTAGGATTGGTATTGTGGTAAATTATAGATTTATTTGAGGGAATTAATATAAAAATATGTAGTCTTTTGTCTAGGTGCCCCACTGATTCACCTAGAAAAAGATGATTTTTTTTTTTTTTTTTTTGTGGTACTGGGATTGAAACTCTTCTACCTCCGGGCTATACTCCCAGACCTATTTTATATTTTTTTATTTGGAAACAGGGTCTCTTAAGCCAGCGAGGCTGGCTTCGAACCTGTGCCATCCTCCTGTCTCTACCTCCCAAGCGCGGGGATTACAAGCGTGCACCACCATGCCCGGCGTAAAGATGATCTTTTTAATATTCAGTTTTGTTGTTATTTTTAATAACCTCAAAGTATTTTCTGATTTCCCATATGGGTTTTTCTTTTTTACTCTAGTTACTTGAGATCATGATGATTATTTTCATGTATTTGGAGGTTTTTATATCTTTTTCTGCTATTGATTCTTAATTCTATTTTGATTAGAAAAGAACTTATATGATTTTAGTATTTTAACATTTATTGAGAATTACTTAAAGTCTAAAGATATAGGCTAATGTTGTCTAAAGATGTTGCTAAATGTTTCATGAGCTCTTGGAAAAAATATGTACCCTTAATTATCTTTTTCTATATATTTTATCTAGTTTAATAAAAAATCGACAAAGGAGCTTTGTTAAATTTTAAAATGAATTTGGAGGAGACTTTACATCTATATTCATTCAGCAATAAGAAATGTTCTTATAGTTTATTTTAAATTTGTCTTTTCAGGAGATTTTTAAAAAGCTTTTCTAGTTTTACTCATGTCTTATTATGTTTATTCCTAAATATTACACTTATTTTTGTTGGCATTGTCATTGTGCTTTTACTCTACCATTATCTTTTCTAATTGGTTGTTATTTTTTAATTTTTTATTGGTGCATTGTATTCATACATCATAATGGTGTAAAATGTACATTCATTTACATTCATACATGTGCACAAAGTCCATTTAGTCCCTACCCAGTTCTCACCCCATTCCCTACCCACCCCTCCTTCCCATGCTTGGCTTAGTGTTTGACTTCAATATATTTAAGTACATTGTGTGCTTTAGAGTATTTCCTTCTTCCCCCCTCCCATCCTCTCATTTAGTTGTCTTGTTTGCTCCTCTATAGGATTTCCTTTTTCATTTAGAGTTCTTCCTATGACCCGTTTCTCCTTAGATTTCACACATTATGGAAAGCATCTGATTTCTTATTTTTTGTGACTGACTAACCTTATACATATCCCATATATCCATTCATCTGTTGATGGACATCTTGGCTGTTTCCATAGTTTGGTTATGGTGAATTGTGTAGCTATGAACATAGCTCTATGTTTTTCTCCTGCTCCTGAGCCAGGTATCCAGGGGATAGGCAGATCACTGCTTTCAGTAAGCCTGTTTACTGGGCTATGCAATAGAATATCCTGGAATCTTTCGGTGGTGATCAAAGAAATGGCAGATTTAGTTTGATCCTGTTTTAGATCCTTAATGGCTACACCTAGGGACAGGCATTTTTGCTGTTTGAGGATGAGGCTTATTTTTTAGTTACTTCTTGCAGAGAAGCAATAGTTTTTTTTATTCTGTGAACTCTCGTTATGCTGTCCAATGGAGAGTTTTGAAGAGTCTGGATTTTTTCTGCCTTTCCACATCACTGGATAATTCATTCTCCTTATTAGCTGATACTGTATGAAAAGATTTGAGTACCATCTCTGTGGGTGAAACTTTATTTTCTGATTGAGTTTCTCTTACAGTGGCATGCCAGGTAACAGGAATGTCTGATTTAGATAAAATTTTGGGCAGAGGAGTTTTCTCTCTTTTGGTGTCATTATTAAAAAGGGGGCTTTAAGGTGGAAGACACAATGGGTAAGTTAACATGAGGAAAGGAAATTTCATTCTTTGTTTTGGGATACTGTTTTATGATTTGGCCCCTGTGTACTTGCAAGAGGAGAACTGCTATCAAAACAAAGCACTTGTCTATGGCTTTCAAATGGTTTGCTAGTTGGAACTGTACTGTCTCTTGAGAAGGGAACTGTGATTTCTTCCATTTTTTTCCCCAAGTTCTGTGACCATATTCTTGTCAGAAAGTTCAGTTTTTTTGTGTAAGGTATCCAACTGAATGACTTGATGAATCTGCCAAATTATTTACCTGTCCCTGAGCCTTCTGAGATTTTGCAGAAATGGGGAATTGAGGAATACTTCTATTGCATACAGGTGCTGCTAATGGCATATGAAGGACTTGCTGAGGAGGAGCAGAAAATGTATTTCCATTCTGTCTAACCTCAGACACAGGGATCATTCCCACCATTCCCTGGAGTACAGGTTGGACTGGAGAAGCAATTATGATGGCAGAGCCTTGTGAAAAGTTTGGTGACACAGCTTGGTTGACAGCAGATAACACTGTTTGACCTTGGTGGTGTCTGTAAATGAGGTGGTGGAGGTTGAGCAGACATAGATACAGAATTTCCAGGCAACACCATTACATTAGACTGAGTGACTGTTGTTCCTAAGGCTGCTGGATCAGTCATACAAGTAGCTACGAGAATGTTATTTGAACTGCCAAAAGTTGTGCTTGTGGCTGGCATCAACTGTATGTATCTCCATCCTTGGAAACACATGGTGTATCAGTGGCTGGAAAGGCAAGTCTATCTTCATTTTGAGTATTGTTCACTGTAGAGTCCTCAGGTTTGAGTGTTAAAGGCTCTGTTTTACTGGGGCTAAACCTCTACTTCAGGAGATACAACAATACCTGCAGTTTCTTCTGAAGATGGGCATTTAACTAACTGCGTATTTTTTGAAGGTGAATTAACTGGAGAAGACAAAATTATAGTTGGCAAGTTTTCTCTGCTAATACTAGATACAGCACTGTTAAGTTCAGTCTCTGAGGAAATAAATGGGTCATCACTAATAATAATTTTCAGAGATGATATTTAAGGCATCTGCCTCTGTTGATCTGTCACTAGAAGGTTTATCAGCAGTATTCTGGGATTTAGAATGAGAATCTCCCACTGAAGAGCAGCCAGATTCTACAGCAAGAGAGTGACTATTCTTTACAGAATCACCTTCGGAAGGGGTCAGTGCAACTTCTCCACAATTATCATTTCTACCTAAAGAGAGAAAAAGAGAATCTCTATCTTCTTTCATAGAAGATGAAAGCTCTTGTGAATCCAAAATGACTTTCTCAGACTTGCATGGCTCAGTTTTGTTTTCTATATGATTTAATTCAATAGAAGTTGAATCATTAGATGGCTGTTTAACTGAAGAGATTGGATCTTCAAGACAAATTTCTCCTTGTCCAGATACATTTAAACATGAACTTTCAACAGGCACAGGTAATGTTTTACTTTGAGGTGAAGAATTATCTTGGCAATCTGATTATTAATTTCAATTTTACTCCTGTGAATTTCACTAGAATCTGGTAACTTGGAACCATGAAAATTAGTTTCACATCTTACCATATTGTTTGAATTTTCAGAAAATTGACATTTTTTGAATGGCTTTCCAGATAATGCATTATTTGGGGACAAAAGGTGAGAACTTTTCCCAGAGAGAATTAGATTTTCATTGTTAGTTTTACCACCAAGTGAAACAAATGAAGTCACTGGTATGTCATGCTGACCACATTGTAACTGAGATTTGTTTGGCACATTTGGAGACAATGAATTCTTTTCAACCTCTATATCCATTTCAGTTACAGTGGATAAATGACTGGTGTATAATTCAGCACAATGCTGATTACATTCAGTATCAGAATTTCCTCTTTGCTTAAAGTCATTCAAATTAGGCACGGATTCAAAGGTAATGTCAAGGTTACACTTCTGTTCAGTAGGTACAGCTATTTTAAAGGCCTTTTTCTGGATGCTAGAGCCTATTTGGGAAAAGTTTTCCTGAGCTTCCTATCTAAGCACATCATGGTTGTTGCCATTCTCCAAAGCAGTTAATGCATCTTCATTTTGATAGGATGTACAAAATGGGGGCTGAGCAGGTTGACCACCAGATTCTTCTGTTCCAAAAGAACTTTTAACTGCTAGATTAGTTTCTTCTGCTAAGACTATACTGGGATTGGTTTCCATATGCTGAGGGGAAATGCTTTGTGATATATTTTTACTAGCTTTTGTTTTACCATAATCAAAGAGATCAAAGAGTGCCTGAAATGCTGGGTCTGATTCTGTCTGTTCTAATATATCCAGTATAGCTTCTTCAGACATGTGGATTTCACTTAGAAGTCCCAGGAATTCATCATTTGAAGTCTCTGGCTCAGTAGGGTTGTTATCTGTTTATTTAGGTACTTGAGCAATATTGCTGTCACTGACCAAAAATTTATTAATGTTTTCTGCTAGCTTTTCTTGAAGAGATTTGTTGCTTAATGTTTTTTTCTCGTGTATTTTCAGTAACCAATTGTTTTTCTGCTGCAAATGCGTTTGGATCCTGGAAATTCCGCATGGTTGTATGAGGCCCAGATAAATTGATACTTTTCTTTTGAGATTCACTTTTGTGTCTACCAGGAGACATTAAACTGGCATGAGTTTTCCTTTCCTGAGGACCAGGAATGATATTTAAAGTCTCTCCAGTAGTTACAGTATCTTGTGACTGTGAATTGTTGACCACTACAAAATTTGACCTCATTAGAGTTGGTATTTGGCCACTTGGTCTAACAGTTTATGTAGTTGTCAAAGGAGGAGTGGTAAACTGTCTGGAAAGATAAGGTAAAACCAGCAACTCTGAGTTGGCAGTAGCTGTTTGAGATGCAAGCCTTCTGTCATTTGATTTCTACAATTCCATTTCTTGTTCGGGCTGATCTGAGAAAGTGTATGGTCTAACTTCTTCCACAGAGATGACATTATTGCTGGAATATCATTTGATCTTTCTTTTGCTTTCATAGCTACATATTCATTCAAAATTGCTGTCAAGTTTTTTCCAAATAAGGACCAATACCAGCCGGTCTACGTCTGAGGGTAACAACATGATCCAAGCCGCAAAAGGAACCATGATCAGAGACGAGACTTGGTTATTATTTATATATGGGCAAATGATTGTGCTATGCATTGATTTAATATCCTGTTAATTTACTGAATTATTTACTTTGTAGTAATTTAGTAATGATTCACTAGAGTTTTATTAGAAAAGTGTCAAACCAGTGGCAAATAGATGTAGTTTCCTTTCTTTTTATCATTTTTTTTTAATTGGTGCACTGTATTCATACATCCAATGGGGTAAAAAACTTCTGTAGACATACATGCACACATTGCCCAGTTAGCCCCTTCCCAATTCCCACCCCTTTCCCTCCCCATCCCTCCTTCCCATGCTTGGCTTAGTGGTTGATATCTAATATCATAGCAATTTATCCAAAATTAACAATGATAATCTCACATAACAGATTCATTTGTCTGATATCAAGCTTTTAATCACTTAGAGATAACATTTTAGTATTTCTTTTTGCTTTCTTTCTTACCAGAGGATATTTTTTCTTTTTTTTTTTTTTAAGGTGAAGCAATCATACATTTATTTATTTATTTTTCAGAAAAAATCTATCCTAACCTGAAATATTAACTCTAAATACCCAAAACGATCTCGAAAAAGAACAAAGCTAGAAGATGCACATTTTCTGATTTCAAACCTTATAAAGCTACAATAATTGAAACAGTGTGGTTCTGCTATAAAGGCAGATATATAAACCAATGGAGTAAAATAAAAAGCCTAGAAATAAATTCTTCCATATATGGTCAAGTTATTTTTGACAAGGTTTCCAAGAACATTTGGTGAAGGAAATAATAATCTTTTCACTAAATATTGTTGAAAAATAATAATTACATGAAAAATAATAAAATTGGACCCTTACCTAACACCATATACAAATATTAACTCAAACTAGATAAAAGACCTAAATGTAAATCTTAAGACTATAAACTTTTAGAAGAAAAAATGGGTCATAAAACTTCACAACATTGAAATTGGCAGTGATTTCTTGGATATGATTTCAAAGGCACAGGCAACAAAAGAATAAACAAACTCCTAAAAAATAAAAAATATATTGTACATTCAAAGACAATGTAAACAGAGTTAAAACTTACTGATAGAATGGGATAAAATATTTCCAAATGCTATATCTGAAGGTATATTAATATTCTAAATAGAAATCCTAATAATTAGCAACAATAAAAGCAAACAATACAATTTAGAAATAGGTAAAAGACTAACATAAATAATGAATCTCCAAAGATGACCAGTCTTAGTTGTTTGCTGGATGGAAAATTTTGTTTCTCTGGTTCTGGTGTGTATTACCTATTTCTTCTTTGTAGTTAATCTCTTTGAGTATTTTCTCTAGCACTGGTTTTGAAGACATAAATTCCTTCAGTTTCTGTTTGTCATGGAAGCTTCTTATTTCCCCATCTAATTTGATAGAAAGTTTTGCTGGGTAGGAAATTTTTGGCTGGAAGTTGTTTTCTTTCAGAGTTTGGAATATGTTACTCCAAGCCCTTCTGGCTCTCATGACTTGGTTTGGGAAGTCTGGAGTGATTCTAATTGGTTTGCCTCTGAATGTCACTTGGCCCTTTGTTTTTGTTGCCTTTAAGATTCTCTGCTTGGCTTCCACATTGGTCATTTTGACAATTATGTGGCATAGGGATCCTCTTCTCTGATCCTGTCTAAAGGGAGTTCTATAAGTTTGCTGGACCTGTGTATCGACCTCTTGCTCTGTGTTTGGAAAATGTTCTGCTATTACTTCCTTGAAGAGATTATTGATCCCTTTGGTTTCACTTTCTTTTCCCTCCTCTATTCCAATTATTCTTAGGTTAGCTCTCTTAAAATGGGCCCATATTTCTTCAATGTCAGATTCCTGCTGTAGGATTTTTTTTTTCTAAGTTAGAAATTATGTGTTCGTTTTTGGAGTGAATATCTTCTAGGAGCGAGATTCTATTCTCCATGTGGTCTAATCGGTTGTTTATACTTTGAATTGAGGCCTTTACCACAATGATCGCATCCTTTATTTCTTTTAGACTTTCTCTAAATTCTTTTCGAAGGTCCTGTATTATTTCTACAGTTATATTCTTCTGGAGATCTCTGAATTTCTGTGTTATCTGGTTCTGATGATACGGGGTTGTGGGCATTCATTGATCTATTGTTTCTCTTTCCCATGATTTCAGAATTTTGTGCCTTCCCTGGGTCACTACGACTTCACTTAGGGTGCTTTGTATATTGACTCTGTGGTAATCTCAGCCGCCACTGTTTCCAAGGAGATTATCAAAGCTGTGCAAGTCCCTGGGAGTGCAGTACAGGGATTTCTTCTTTAGGGGCCACAATTTTACTCATGGTTATTGTGCGCGCAGATCAGGAGCTGTCGCGGGGTGTGGTGAACTCGCTGTTGCTGCTGGCAATATTGTGCCGCTGTCACGCCCTCGGCTGTGAGGCTGGCATATTTCTTTTCTGGTTTTGAGCTCCGTTCTGAGTCCCTGGAGGGCATGATGAGCTTGGGCATTGGGAGTTTTAGGCGTTCTTTGTGCTGAAAGAACTGCTGAATTACACCCGAATGAACTGCAGCTGCTCACTTCAGCTCCTTGTTTACCTTTCCTCTCTGGAGCCTGGTGCTGTGAGGGAAGATGGTACCGGCGTGGCTCCACGGCCGCATTGCGTGCTTGATTTCTTTCCTGGTCTCTGGTTGTTCTTCTAGTCTTTTTTTCTCTGTCCATTGTGTTTACATTTTTTTTTCTCCGTTGCTAGTGTTTTCTGGCTATGAAAAGCGCTGATTTTGTGGCAATAGAGATCGAGTTTTAGCAGGACTCGTAAATGCTGCTTTCCTTGGTCACCATCTTCCCCTCCTTTCTTTTTGAATTCTTACATTTCTAATTGATTTGTTTATGAAGTTGCATTGTTTAGTATCTTCAGTATATTATGGAATAGAAGTGAAGTTAGTGATCATTCTTGTTTCTTTCTGATTTTAGTGCAAATTCCTGAAATATTATCTATTGAATGTGATGCTGGCTTTAGGATTAAGGTTTGTCTACATATGTTTGAATTTGTGTGTGAGCATATATTATATGTGTGTGTGTGTGTGTGTGTGTGTGTGCGTATAAATTTAGGTTAAGGAAATAATCTTCATATGTCATGTTCTTGGGTAGTTCATTTTTGTGGAATGGACACTGAAATTTCTCAAAGGCTTCTTTAGTATGTATGGAAATAATCTGTTTCAGTTCTTTTCATTTGGTGTAATTCTGAGCTTCTATTATTGAACCTATTTTATTGTACAGGAATAAATTTTAATTTGATATAGTATTAGTTAATATGGTATCCAAGTGTGTTTACTAATACTTTATGTTGCACTTTTATGTTGGTATTTATATGTGATACTCGTTGGTAATGTTCTATTTTTTACTATTTCAGCTTTTGGTATCAAATATCCTTGCTTCATAAAAATAATTTGGAGGTTTTATATAATTATTTTTGTTTTAGAACTATTTCTCTTAGATTGGGATCTTCTGGACCTTGAATCTGAAACCATCTTATTCTTCTTTTACTGTGAGATAAAATTTTCTTTTTTACTCTATTTTTATCCATAGGATTAGGTTCTCTCTCTCTCTCTCTCTCGCTCTCTCTCTCTCTCTCTCTCTCCCTCCCTCCCTCCCTCTCCCTCTCCCTCTCCCTCTCCCTCTCCCTCTTTCCCTCTCTCCCTCTCTCCCTCTCTCCTTCCTCTTCCTCTCCCCCCACTGTGTGTGTGTGTGTGTGTGTGTGTGTGTGTGTGTGTGTGACTAAGGATTGAACCAAGAGACATTTGCCTCTGATCTATACCCTCAGACCTATTTTAGTTTTCATTTTGAAACTGGGTCCACTGAAGTAATTGCACTGGCAACCTGCCATCCTCCTGTTTTCTATCACATTTATTCCTTATTCTGCCTTATTATATTTTTTCTTGTGCTTATTTGATTTTGCATTCCCCTACTACCCTTTCTTAAAGACCTGATTGGCTGGATATAATTCATTTACCTTCTTTTTTTGTGTGTTTGTGATACTAGGGATTGAACCCAGGAACATTTTACCTCTAGCAGCACCACCATTTCTATTTTATGTTTTTATTTTGAAATAGGGTCTCATTAAGTTGCTGAGGGCCTCGCTGAGTTGCTTATTCTGGCTGTTAACTTTGCAATTCTTCTGTGTCAGCCTCTCAAGTACTTGGATTACAGGAATGGGCCACCACACTGACTTACCTTCACTTATTTATTTTATTGGTACATTACAGTTTCACATCATAATGCGGATCATATTGACAATGGCATATACATTCACAAAATACTTGGTACCCTCCTTTTCCCTTTCCCCCACCCCACAATGAGTCTCCATGTTAGGCATACTACATTCACACTTATACACATATTCAAATGTAGCTCCTCCATTAATAAACCTCAGCCTTCTTCCTTTCCTACACTTCCTTTCTAGCTTTGCTGAGGTTTCCCCTCCATTATCTGGAGTCCTTCTGCTATCCATAATACTCCCTAGTTTGGGCATATTAGAGAAAACATCTGTCCCTTCTCTTTCTGTGCCTGGCTGATCTCACTTAACATAATGTTCTCCAAGTCTTTCTATCTTGAGGATGACATGATTTTGTTCTTTATTATTGCTGAGTAGAATTCCATTGTGTGTATTTCCCATAATTTTGCAATCTAGGTTGCTTCCGTATTTTGGCTATTGTGAATTGTGCTGCTATGAACATGGGTATGCTTATATTACTGTAGTTATCTGATTTCAACCCCTTTGGAAAGATACCCAGGAGTGGTATAGCTGGATCATATAGTATATCCATTCCCAGTTTTCTAAGGAATCTCCACAGTGGCTGAACTAGTTTGTACTCCCACCAACAGTGTAAAAGAGTTCCTATTTCCCTACATCTTCACCAGTATTTGTTGTTATTTGACTTCTTTATGCTTGCCTCTCTGATTGGGGTTAGATGGAATCTCAGCATAGTTTTGATTTGCATCTCCCTGAGAGCTAATGATGTTGAACATTTTTTTATATATATATTGGCCATTTATATCTCTTCTTTGCTCAAAACCAATAAAACACCTAGGAATAAACCTAACCAAATATGTAAAAGATCTCTACAATGAAAACTATAAAACATTAAAGAAATTGAAACAGACCTTGGAATGTGGACTGATCTCCCTTGCTCATAGATAGGCAGAATAAATATCATTAAAATGGCCATTCTGCCAAAAGTGATCTGAAATTTTTATGAAACTATCAACGACATTCTTCATAGACCTAGAAAAATCAGTCATTTATTTTATATGGAGAAAGAAAACACCTAAAGTAGCCTAGCAATTCTCAGCAATAAGAACCATGGAGGAGGCATCACAATCCCTGACTTCAAATTATACTACAGAGCAATAGTAGTTAAAACAGCATGGTATTGACACAACAACAGTCATACAGACCAATGGAACAGAATAGAAGATACAAAAACAAACCCACACACCTATAGTCAATAGATCTTTAACAAAGGGGCTAAACTCATACGCTGGAGAAAAAAATAGCCTTTCCAACAAATGCTGCTGGGAGAACCAGCTATCCATTTGTAGAGATGGAACTAAATCCTTACCTCTCACTGTACACAGGAATCAACTTGAGATGGAGCAAAGACTTGGAAATTAGACTAGAGACTGTGAAGCTATTAGAGGAGGGCATAGGCTCAACTCCAGTATATAGGCACAGGTAGTAACTTTCTCAACAAGACCTCTAAAGCATAGGAAATTAAAACAAGAATTAGCAAGTGAGATGGCATCAAACTAAAAAGTTTCTACTCATTAAAGAAACCATCAAGAACCAAAAGAAAAAGCCTACAGAATGGGAGATCTTTACCAGCCACCACTCTGATAGAGGGCTAATATCCAGAATATACAAAGAGCTCAAAACACTCTACACTACCTTCATTTTTTTTTTTTTTTTTTTTTTTTTTTGGTGGTACTGGGGTTCCTGGAAACCCTTCTACCTCCGGGCTACACTCCCAGACCTGTTTTATACTTTTTTATTTGGAAACAGGGTCTCTTAAGCCAGTACTCCTGGCTTCGATCCTGTGCGATCCTCCTGTCTCTGCCTCCCAAGCTCGGGGATTACAAGCGTGTGCCACCACACCCGGCTACCTTCATTTTTAAATGTTTATTTTAATAAGTGTTTAGGTTATAATTTTTCCTCTGGTTACTGCTTTATATCACATGGATTTTGAAATGTTTTTACCTTTGGTTTTCCTTGAATACTTGTATTTTTTCTTCACCAAAAACTAGTTGAGTAAAAGTTTCTTAAATTTAATGTGGGAGGCATTATATTTTTGTTAATATGTAAGCTTTTTACAATGAGATTTGGGTATTGTTTGTACTTATTTTACACATTGAAGTATACCAGTGCTTTGTTACTTTTAGTAGATGATCAAGTTTTTGCATGTGTGTGGTACTGGGGATTAACCGAGGGGTACTTTACCATTGAGCTACACCCCCCAGCCCTTTTAATTTTTCATTTTGAAATAGGGTCTTGTTAAGTTGCCCAGTATGCTCTCAACTTGTGATCCTGTCTTAGCCTCTCAAGTTGCTGGGATTATAGGTATGTGCCACTGGGCCTAGCAGATGACCAGTCCTTGTTAGTCTCCCATGTTTGCTTGAGAAAAAGATAGTTTCTCCTTTCAGAGTATACAGTTAATATAGACCCTAAAATCTGCCTTATTGGTTATATTGTTTATGACATCTATGTCTTTATTTCAATTTTGCCCCGTTGATTATTTTATACAGGAATGATGTTTTAAAGTCTTAATATATTTCTGTCTCTTTGATTTTCCCATAGTTTCTTTTTTAAATGTCATTGTGCTGTTTGATGGCTGTATTTTCTGTGCTCTTATTTTCTGTGTTTCTTTGATCTTACAGGTCTTTAAGGGTTTTTTTTAGAGGGGATTATTTAGGAAAGTTTGTGATTTTGTTTTGATTAACTTGAAAGTTTTTAAAGATGCTCTGAGCCTACTATTTTTTTATTTAATCTCTTAGTATTGTAATACTTTCTATTAATAGAGTTATTTTTGGCATTCATTTACATTCATATACTATACATATTTACATTCATATTCACTATCAATAAACCTATTTCAGTTTTCTTTTTTCCTTACTATTGTCATGTTTTAGTTGCACGAATTTACATTTTTAAAACTTGCACAATTTTAGCCAGGCGTGGTGGCGCATGCTTGTAATCCCCGCGTTTGGGAGGACGAGGCAGGAGGATCTTGCTAGTTCGAAGCCAGCCTCACTGGCTTAAGAGACCCTCTTTCCAAATAAAATATAAAATAGCTCTGGGAGTGTAGCCCAGAGGTAGAAGGGTTTCCAAGAACCCCAGTACCACCAAAAAAACCCCCCAAAACTTGTACAATTTTTATATGGTTCTTTATCTTCAGTCTTATTTTTAGATATGATTAAATATACTAAATGCTACCTCTTTTGATCTTATGGCCAAAGTTACTGAGTCATTTTTTGATTGCATGAAGCTCAACTCCTGGTACATTATTTAAGAAGTGCCAATGGGCCTAGCATTCTCTTGTATGTTTAAAACTTTTTAAAAATGTTTTTATTAGTGCATTGTAATGGCACAAGATAAATTCTTATTGACCTATTCATATATACACTTATCATTATATTGTCTGTTTCCTTCTCCAAACTTATCTTTTCCCGTTGTCTTCCCTCCCTTGATCTCCTTGCATTACTGTAGTGGTCTTCTAATTTTCATGAGTTCTTTTTCTTTCTTTTTTTTTTTTTCTCTCTAGCTTCCACAGATGAGAGAAAACACATGATTCTGATCTAGCTTATCTCACTTAGCATGATCTCCATTTTCATTCATTTTCCTGCAAATGACATGATTTTATTATTTTTTATAGTTGAGTAAAACTTCATTATGTTTATATACCACATTTTCTGAAACCATTCATCTGTCCATAAATACTTAGTTTGTTTCATAATGTGGCTATGGTGAATTGTGCTGCTACAAAACATGTTTAAAACTTTATAAAAATAGCATTGATACTTGAAAGATAAGCCTCAATGGACTTCTAATACTTTTGTTAACATTTTATTTTCTTGAAAATGTTGCTCTATCTTTGCCTTGATCTACATGTTAAATATGGAGTTTTCTGGGGTTTTTTGTTTTTAAAAATTTTTAAGATATTTTCCTGTATTTTATTTATTTTTAATATTTTTATTGGTGCATTGTAGTCATACATCTTAATGGAGTACAAAATCTTATATTCTTCAGGTCATCTGTATTTTGATTTTAGCAGAGCATTAAGGAATTTTTTATTTTTTATTTTATTTTAATTTTTTTTTTTTTTTTTTTTTTTTTTTTTTTGGTGGTACTGGGGTTCCTGGAAGCCCTTCTACCTCCGGGCTACACTCCCAGACCTATTTTTACATTTTCATTTGGAAACATGGTCTCCTAAGCCAGCGCGCGTGGCTGGCTTCGAACCTGCGCGATCCTCCTGTCTCTGCCTCCCAAGCACAGGGCTTACAAGCGTGCGCCACCACGCCCGGCTTATTTTAATTAATTTTGTTTTTTGGGGGGACTGGGGATGGAACCCAGGGGCATTCTACCTCTGAGCCATACCTCTAGCCCTATTTTTTAGCCTTTAAATTTTTTTTTTTTTTAAACAGGGTCTCATTGAGTTGTGAAGGGTCTTGCTAAATAGCTGAGGCTGTCTGTGAACCATGATCTCTGCCTCTTGAATGCTAGGATGACAAGTATGTGCCACCACGCCTGGCTAAGGAATTCTTTATTATAGGCAAAAGACTAAAGAAAATGCTTCAGTGGGAATATTGTATTCAGTGGGTGAAATTTTATTTGTCCTCTTTCCTGGTTTGGTAAAATATTATTTAAACTAAATATTAAATTGGAATTTAAAATTAACTTATTTTAGAAATATTTGTTCACAGGGTGTATTCATTCAAGTTACCCCTCCATGCTAGTCTGGTATAGAGCTGTACCTATCCTCTGTATTTCTATCTTTCTAATAAATTTCTTTAAAAAAAAGAAATATTTGTTCACAGAAAAGATACATATTTAGAAAAGACTATAAATTTCAAGAACAATTTTAAACATTGTATGATTAGGTATTTGTTATATTATTTATTTATTTTTGCAGTACTGGGGATGGAATCCAGGGGCAGTCTACCTTTGAGCTAGACCCCCAACCCGATTTTTTATTCTTTATTTTGAAACAGGGTCTAAGTAAATGCTGGAATTACAAGCTTACACCACCACACCCAGCTTATTATATTCTTTAATAAAATATGTTTCCACAAACCTTCCCTTATAAATAGATAAGTATCATTCCTTTAGACTACCTAAGCTAAGTTTTAAGATTCTTTTACTGAGTTTAGAATATAATATGGTGTGGTCTAATTAATAACTGGGATGTTAGGCTTATGAATGTTAGTACAGTAT
Organism: Muscardinus avellanarius; assembly: GCF_963383645.1. Lineage (NCBI taxonomy): Eukaryota > Metazoa > Chordata > Mammalia > Rodentia > Gliridae > Muscardinus > Muscardinus avellanarius. The sequence continues at coordinate 53,416,102 of NC_137801.1, forward strand.
TTGGAAAACAAATGTGTCTTCTTTCTTTCATTGCCAGAAGTGAGGCTAAGAAGTGATTTTGGAGAATATCTATTTGGCTATATCTCTAGTGTCACAGTGAAGAAAGCTGATGTGGTTTAATACCATAACTTTATTTCAATGATGCAGATTTTCCACTTACATCTGGAAGGTCACCCTTTCTTGATTAGAAGCATGTTCTTTTTTGCTGGTGAATACGTACTCCTACTTGAAGCCTTTCTTCTTTTTCTTCTTTTTTCTTGTGGTACTGGGGATTGAATCCAGGAGCATTCTACCTCCAAGGTATACCCTCAGCCCTATTTTTTTTTATTTTATTTTACTTATTTATATGCAGAACTGGGAGCTGAACCAGGGTCATTTTACCTCAAAGCTACACCCCCAGCCCTATTTGTTATTCTTAATTTTGAAACAGGATCTCACTAGGTTGCAGAGGGCCTCACTAAATAGCCGAGGCTGGCAGTGAACCTGTGGTCCTCCTGAGTCTCAGCCTCCCAAATACTGGTATTATAAGTGTGTACTACCACGCCTATATACATATATATGTATGTATGTATATGTGTATATATATCCTATATGTGTATATATATAACATGCATATATATGTATATATATATAAAACAAAAACCTATATATGTGTATATATCTCCTATATACATGATCTCGCTAGGTTGATGAGGGTGAGGGTCTCACTATTTGCTGAGGCTGTCCTCAAACCTGCGATGCTTGTCTCAGCTTCTCAAGTACAGTGATTACAGACATGCAGCACCACACCTGGCTATTCTTGATTTTGGTTTCTACAAATCTTCTCCTTTTCTGATTTCCTCTAATGTGTAATGTGTTATTTATTTATTTATTTATTTATTTATTTATTTATTTATTGGTGGTACTGGGGTTCTTGGAAGACCTTCTACCTCTGGGCTACACTCCCAGACCTGTTTTATACTTTTTATTTGGAAACAGGGTCTTTTAAGCCAGCGTGGCTGGCTTTGAACCTGTGCAATCCTTCAGTCTCAACCTCCCAAGCATGGGGATTACAAGCATGCGCCACCAAGCCCAGCTGTAATGTGTACTTTAAATGTGTGCTCAGAACTCATTTTTCTTGCATTATCTGATATTATATACTAGGGTGAACTCTTGGAGGCCTATAGGTAGGTATACTTCCTTTCTTCTTTTGTATTCTTCAGATTACCTTATTCATGTTTCATTTGTGTACTCCTCAGAAATACTTTATTGACTGTCCAAACAGGAGGCCAGTTTTGATGCTACAGCCGTCGTCTCACTCAATGTGGGGTGTGCCTTGACTGTAAAGCTTTTCCTCATTGTGCTCCCTGTGTTTCTGTTCCAGAGCTGCCTGCTAAGTCAAAGAGGATGACCTCACAGGTAGAGAACACTTGTCACCTAGCCTTCTTGACTGCTGGGAGTTGTACTTGACTGAGTCAGGGAACCAGTTCCTAGTCCCAGCTCTGCCACTGAGCAGAGTTGCAGCCTTCAGCAAATCATTTAACCTGCATGGACTTTGACTTTCTAGTTATAATGTAGAAGACCTTCCACTAAGTGATTTCAAAAGTTTCTTCTAGCTCTAAAAGTATTAAAATATATATTTTAGAGAATTATAAAATTCTATAAAATAAGATCTCTGGGCATTTAATGCTCATTGCAGAAGGTTGTGTTTAATATAAGTTTTACAAAGTGTCTTGCCTATTGTTGCAAAGCTAAGGAAGTTAAAAAGCTTAAATTTAGATAAAAAATTTAGTGATTTGGGAGAAGGAATTATAGCACATGACCTGTATCTCATAACAAAATAACTCACTTTCAGAGTTCCTAGGATATCCATAGGGTAGGGTCAGAAGCCTCATTAAAGTTGCTTGTTGACTGTTTGTTGGAGGGAATTCTAACACAATCTGTTTATCAGTCACAGTTGCCTGTAAGATGGAGTGTGAAGTGGGTTTGTAAGAATTTTACATCGTATGTGCACATTACATGGTTACCATTAAGCAGTACCATTTTCTTTGTTGAACATACATAAAATTTAGTCCCAATAATACCTCTTTATTTCATTATCTCAAGATAAGTGTTATATTTCTTAGCTTAATGATGCCATAATATTGCTAGGTATTACAGCTGGTGAGGCTGCTTTAAAAATTTTTTTATCACATGTTAGTGTTTATAGTTACTCATACATAGCATGTAGTCCCATGCATATTATTATTTTTCCTAGTGAGATTCTTTTGTACATTCTCAGTTAAGAAAAAACTGGAAATTGTTTCTGTGACTTTAATTACATGAAATTAAAAATTAATATTTTACAAAATTTATATTCATTGGCTTAAGAATATGCACTATCACTAAAGTTTTCTTTGTCTCAGTATAACTATTTTTCATGTGACTATGTTGTTTTGAATTTTGCTAACTTACTAGATGTACAGTTTTTAAATAATCAGTTCTATTAGCTATTTTGGAATTCTTTCAGTATGATTTGTCAAATGAAGGTAAACTCATCTCCAAATTTTATTTTATCTACTTTTCTGTGATATGTTAATATTATCTTTTTTCTGAACTCCAATTTGTTAAGTTTTTTTGTGGCAATTATTTATTATTATTATTATTTTTTGTAATCATACATCACTTTGTTTTTTTATTTATTTATTTTTATTGGTGCAATGTATTCATACATCATAATGGTATAAAGAAAATATTTTTGTAGACATACATGCACACATCGCCCAGTTAGCCCCTACCCGTTCCCCACCCAGTTCCCTCCCCATCCCTCCTTTCCATGCTTGGCTTAGTGGTTGACATCTAGTTTTATAGCAATTTATCCAATATTAACGATGATAATCTCACAAAACAGTTTCATTAGTCTGATACCAAGCTTTTGATGACTAAAAGATAACAGTTCAATATTTCTTTTTGCTTTCTTTCTTACCAGAGAATATATTTTTCTTTTCTTTTTTTTTTTTAGGTGAAGCTATCATACATTTATTTATTTATTTTTCAGAAAAAATCTATCCTGATATGGAATATGGACTCTAGATACCCAAAACAATCTCAAAGAAGAACAAAGCTAGAAGATGTATATTTTCTGATTTCAAACCATATAAAGCTACAATAATTGAAACAGTGTAGTACTGTTCCAGAGGCAGATATATAAACCATTGGAGTTAAATAAAAGCCTAGAGATAAATTCTTCCATATATTGTCAAGTTATTTTTTTTATTTTTTTATTTTTTAACAATTTTTTATTGAACATAAATAGTATACATTTACACTATATACAAGTTATTTTTTTTACAAGGTTTCCACTAACATTTGGAGGAGGAAATAATAATCTTTTAACTAAATATTGTTGAAAAATAATAATTACATGAAAAATAATAAAATTGGACCCTTACCTAACATATTTACAAATATTAACTCAAAATAGATAAAAGACCTAAGTATAAATCTTAAGACTATAAACTTTTAGAAGAAAATCTGGGTCATAAAACCTCACAACATTGAAATTGGCAGTGATTTCTTGGATATGATTTCAATAGCACAGGCAACAAAAGGGTAAATAAACTCCCTAAAAAATAAAAAAAATATTGTATATCCGAAGACAATGTAAACAGAGTTAAAAGTTACTGATAGAATGGGATAAAATATTTCCAAATGCTATATCTGAAGGTATATTAATATTCCAACTAGAATTCCTAAAAATTAGCAACAATAAAAGCAAACAATACAATTTAGAGATAGGTAAAAGACTAACATAAATAATGAATCTCCACAGATAACCAATCTTAGTTGTCTGTTGGATGGAAAATCTTGTTTCTCTGGTTCTGGTGTGTGTTACCTATTTCTTCTTTGTAGTTAATCTCTTTGAGTATTTTCTCTAGCACTGGTTTTGAAGACATAAATTCCTTCAGTTTCTGTTTGTCATGGAAGCTTCTTATTTCCCCATCTAATTTGATAGAAAGTTTTGCTGGGTAGGAAATTTTTGGCTGGAAGTTGTTTTCTTTCAGAGTTTGGAATATGTTACTCCAAGCCCTTCTGGCTCTCATGACTTGGATTGGGAAGTCTGGAGTGATTCTAATTGGTTTGCCTCTGAATGTCACTTGGCCCTTTGTTTTTGTTGCCCTTAAGACTCTCTTTTGGCTTCCACATTGGTCATTTTGACAATTATGTGATGTGAGGATCCTCTTCTCTGATCCTCTCTAACTGGGGTTCTATAAGTTTCCTGGACCTGTGTATCAACCTCTTGCTCTTTGTTTGGAAAATGTTCTGCTATTACTTCCTTGAAGAGATTATTGATCCCTTTGGTTTCACCTTTTCCCTCCTCTATTCCAATTATTCTTAGGTTAGCTCTCTTAAAATGGGCCCATATTTCTTCAATGTCAGATTCCTGCTGTAGGGTTTTTTTTTCTAAGTTAGAAATTATGTGTTCGTTTTTGGAGTGATCATCTTCTAGGAGCGAGATTCTATTCTCCATGTGGTCTAATCAGTTGTTTGTACTTTGAATTGAGGCCTTTACTTCATTAATTGCATCCTTTATCTCTCTTTGGCTCTCTCTGAATTCTTTTCGAAACACCTCTATTATTTCTACAGTTATTTTCATGATTTGATCTTCTATAAATCTCCAAATTTCTGTTTTATCAGTTTCTGATGTTGTGGGGTTGTGGGCGTTCATTGCTCCATTGTTATTCCTCTTTCCCAATATTTTGGAAATTTGTGCCTTCTCTGGGTTCTTCCCTGCGTCACTACGACTTCACTTAAGGTGCTGTGGACCTCGAGTCTGTGGTATCTCAGTTCCTACTACTCCTGTACTGGGTTGTATCGCAGAGTCTCAGACCCTGGGATTCAATCGAGGCTGCTTTAGACCGTGGGGGGTGCCAGGTTGGGCGTTCTCCTATGTTGTAATATCTCTGCCACCACCACTCCCCCACTGGGTCAAGTCCCTGGGAGTACAGTACTTGGATTTCTCCTCTAGGGGCCCCAATTTGACTCACTGTTGAGTGCGCAGATGGAGCTGTCGTGGACTCGGTGAATTCGCTGCTGCTGCCGCCGGTAGCAATATGACGCCACTGCTGCGCCCTCGGCCGTGAGGCTGGCGTATTTCTTTTCTGTTTTTGAACTCCACTCTGGGTCCCTGCAGGGTGTGCTGAGCCCAGCCCCTGGGAGCTTTAGCTGCTCTCTGCGCCGAGAAATCTGCCGAATCTCGCCTGGCTGTTCCGTGGCGGCTCACCTCGGCTCGCTGTCCGCCGCTCCTCTCTGGAGCTTGGTAGGCTGTTGAGTGTGTTGGTCTGGTGCCGTCCGGTGAACTCGCCGCTGCCCCATACATCTCTTTGGAATACAAGACTTGAGAGGATATGTAAGCACATATCATCCAATAAATCCTCATCCAATCCCCATCCCATTCCCTCTCCCTTCCTTGATCCCATGCTTAATTGGTGATTATCTTTGATATAATTGTTTATGCACCTCATAAGTTTTAAAGAGATTACATTCTCCCCCATCCCCTCCCCTCTGATTGTTCACCTTAATTGCTTCTCAATAGGGCCCTTTCTACTACTCGACCTCCTCCTGTTAGCTCTTTCCTCCTAGTTCTTACTAATTAGGGAAAGCATCTGGATTTTATTTTCTGTGCTATTTGTCTGTGCATGCCGCACTGCAAGTTCTGATCCCACTCTTGATGGCCCCAGTAGTGGCCTGGCCACCCGGAGGACTCTGATCACGACCTCGCTGGCTCAAGCACCGGCCTTGCCTCATGGGAGGTCCCGATCCTAGCCTCTCTGGCCCCCATACCGAACTAACCCCTTGGCTGGCTCCTCTCCCGGCCTCAGAGGCCTCAACACCAGCCTAGCCTCACGACAGGCTCCGAATCCAGCCTTGCTGACCCTGGCACTGGCCTAACCCCTCGGCAGGCTCCTATCCTGGTCTCACAAGTCCCAGCTCCATCCTTGCCTCCGAAGTTTCCGATCCCAGCCTTGCTGGCCCCAGCACTGGCCTTACCCCTCAGCAGAGTCCAATCCCAGCCTCAAAAGTCCCAGCACCGGTCTTGCCTCATGGCAGGCTCCGATCCCGACCTTGCTGGTTCTGGCACCAGCCTAACCCCTCGGCTGGCACCGATCCCTGCCTCAGAGGCCCCAGCATCGGCCATACCTTAAGTCAGGCTCTGATCCCAGCCTCGCTGGCCCCGGCACTGGCCTAACCTCTCGGCAGGCTCCTATCCAGGCCTCGGAGGCCCCATTACCGGCCTTGCCTCATGGCAGGCTCTGATCCCGGCCTCGTTGGCCCCGGCACTGGCCTAACCCCTTGGCAGGTTCTGATCCCAGCCTTGGAGGCCTCAGCACCGGCCTTGCCTCGTGGCAGGCTCTGATCCTGGCCTCGATGGCCCCGGCACTGGCCTAACCCCTCGGCAGGCTCCGATCCCGGCCTCGGAGGCCCCAACACCAGCATTGCCTCACGGTTGGCTCCGATCCCAATCTCACTGGCCCCGGTACCGGCCTTACCCCTCGGCAGGCTCCGATCTGAGCACCCTCTTCACCCAGCAGGTTGTCCCACGTTCCCAAGTGTGCGTGGTGGTAGTATTCTGCCTCTGAGGTAATTTCTTCAAAAGTTCCAGGTGTATTACATCAGATCTCTGCGTCCCCTGAGTACTTGCCACTGCCAATGTGACTTCCTCCACCATTTCAAATCTTTCCCCAGCTCTTTTTCCATACTACATAATGTCCAGTGTTCCTAAGCATGCGCAACAGTAGCATTCAAAATTTGGGGTCATTTCTTCAGAGGATCAGGGTGGGTTGGATCAGATGTCTGACTCTCCCAAATCCAAGTCTCCACTGGCATCTCGGCCACTGCTGCTGCCACCGCCTTCCTCCTAGGTCTCCGCTAGACTCTCTCCTTACAGGTTATGTCCAGGATTCTTAACTGTGTAGAGAAGCAGCAGTCCTCCTTCATGGGGAAGTTTTCCAAAAGTTCCAGTTCAGATAGATATGTTTTGTCTGCATCTTCAATACTCTAACTGACTCCAGGGCCATCTTAACCCCTCTCGAATATTTTTCTTTTTCGTTTCCCTTTCTTTTTTTTTTAAATAAGAGACGAGAGTATGTGTGGTTTGGGGAGGATGTGGGATCAGGCACTTGGTAGCGATAAAAAATTTTTTTCTTTCCGGGTGGGAGGGGGGTCTCCTAAGGGTGCCCCACCCACACCCACCCACCCACCTGGGGTCTGGGCCTTGGGGCTCAAAATCTCCGTGGCCTTCCGGGTGGGGGGGTTCTCCTAAGGGAGCCCCGCCCACCGGCACCAGCCCACTTGCCCAGGGTCCGGTTGGGGTCAGGGCCATGCAGCCAGGACCTCCAGGACCTCCGGTGCATTCTGGGTGTGTGTATGGGTCACCTAAGGGTGCCCTGCCCTGCGAGCCCACCCTTCCGGGGTCTGCCCGGACCTCCAGGGCCTTCTGGGTGGGGGGTCACCTAGGGGAGCCCCGCCCGCTCCCACCCACCCTCCTGGGGTCGGAGCCATGGGTCCCGGACCTCTGGGGCATTCCCGGTGTGTGTGGGGGGGTCGCCTAAGAGTGCCCTGCCTGCGCCCGCTCACCCTCCCGCTTGTTAAGTTTTTAATTTTTTTAAAGTAACCAAATGCATGATTACCTTAATAGTGTTTTTATTAGCAAAATTTATTCTACATAAATTTTGGCAGTCTGTTTTAAATCAGTTTAGAGATATATTTTAAGAATTTATATTTCAAAATACTATGAAAATGATAGATTTCCCAATATTGACTATTAGAGTCTTATTATTATTGGAGGGTAGTCATTTATGGAAAATACTGAAGAGAACAGCATAACAAACATAATTCAGAACTATGATGTCCTAATAAAATTAATATTTTTGAAGGCTATTTTGATACGACTGAGAATCTTTTAAAAGTATGTAATTCTTACTCTAGGCAAAATGTGCTTCTTTTAAAATTTCCTATTGAAAATTTTTACACATACTGAAAATTTTTCATGCATACTGAAAATACATAATCTTATATTTTTAAAACAATTTAAAATTGTGTTATTTTTTTGGCTCAAGTATTTTAAAGTAAATTATAAGTGTCATGACATTTTATATTTATTTTGTATCTATTATGCATGGACTTCCAAAAACTAAAGATAACTCACCATATTATCATCATGTCATTACCACTCTTAAGAAAATTTATACAATTTCTAATTTTGTTGTTTTGTTTACTTTTTGGTAGTGAAGATTTTACCCAGAGGCATTCCTCCAAGCTATACTCTTAGCTTTTTTAATTTTTTGTTTTGAAATGGTCTTACAAGGCTTCTGAGAGATTGCCGATGCTGTCCTCAAACCTGGAATCTTTTTATTTTAGCCTCCCAAGTACTGAGATTATGGGCAATGCAGCACCATGCCTGGCTTAAAAATCATTTCATAACATCAGGTATCATTTTATTATTCCACTTTCTTTTTTATATACTTTTATTGGTGCATTATAATTATACATCATGGTGAGATTCAAAGTGATACATTCACAAGTGCATCGTCACTTGGTGTATTTTTCCCTGTATCCCATCCTGCTCCTCTCTTCTCCCTCCCTGTAACATCTTAATGGTTAACATGATTGGTTGCAATACCTTCATATATTGACATAACATTATTTGAATTATTCTCTTCCTCAAGCTTCATTTTTCCCTCCCACACCTTCCTCCCACTTACTTTTTTCTTTCTTGTAACATTCACAAGAAGATGGAAATACAGATAATTTTTATTATTTTTAACTAATAAGATTCCAGTTCTTCAGGTCTCTTTTTTTTTTCTCATAACTTAATTCAGTAGACCTCTCAGTACCATAGTTTCCCCTTCTGTAAATCAAGTAGCCTGTGGTCTCTTTTATCTCTCATAGCCTCTGACTCATGATATAAGATTGGTAGTTAGCTACAGGTCTGAATTAGGAAACTATTGGTGTAGAATCAGGTGAAAATGGTTTTTTTCAGTTATATGTGCTAATCATTTAGGGGATCAAGTTATTAGTCTTATAAATAGGAAAACTAATACTATAAATTGATATTATTAACTGATATAGTACTAGCAGATGGCACAGAACATGGGATATAGTAATAATTCAATAAATGAGTTTATAAGTGAACAATGAGAAATTGAATAGATTAATGCATAAATGAATTTATTAATTAGCCAATCAGTATTTGGGAGTAACAGGTAGAGCCAGCCAAGTTTAGCTGTTCATAGTATAGTCAGGGACATTAACTTAGGCATTATACAACCCTTAAATTCCTAGTGGGAGAGATGTGGCCACTGTATCAAGAGACTTTCACTGTTTAATATAGCCATAATGAGAAAACTCTGAAGGCATATTTGCAAAGAGAAACAGAATGGGGATTCATATGGATTGAATTATGTCCCCTCAAAACCTTTTGAAGGTCCCATCTTCAGCACCCGTGAGTAAGACCTTATTCAGTAATAGAACCTTTGATGATCAAATTAAAGCCAAGTCATTATGGAGGATCCTATTCCAATATGATTTGATGTCTTTATAAAGAGAGGAATTTGAACACATAACCAGACATACAGAGAGGAAATATGAAATGGAGAGTCAGGGAGCAGACCATCTACAAGTCAAGGAATATATCATGCCACCAGGACCAAGGAAAGAAGTATGGGACAGGTTATACTTACAGCCTTTAGAAGCCCTCTTTAGAAAATAGCATAGTTTAGCCAGGTGTGGTGGCACACACTTGTAATCCCCGTGCTTGGGAGGCTGAGACAGGAGGATTACACAGGTTCGAGGCCAGCCTCAGCTACTTAGGGATACTCCCAGCAATTTAGTGAGACACTGTTTCCAAATAAAATATAAAAAGATGTCTGGGAGTATAGTTCAGAGGTAGAAAAGACCCTGGGTTCCACCTCCAGTACCACACACACAAAAAGAAAATTGCATAATTTATGATTGTTATTCTGATAAAAAAAATCTTATCTTGCTCCATAAGAATTCTTTAGATTTATGAAATATGACATATATTCTAGATGTTATTTTCATATGTACATATACATACATATACATGTATATAAACATACATATATAATTATTTTATTCATATTGTATTATATTTGTATGTATATATTAGATATTATTTTATAGCTATTGCTATTTTGCTGGATATTGACCTAAGTCTTGTTTAACTTAATTGATCCTTTCAATACCACTTGGGGGGTTAGCTTTTATTTTAGATGACAAAACAGAAGTACAAAGAGGTAAAGTAACTTTGCTGAAGATATCAGTAATTACAGGATGTAAGACCAGGATTCAAATCCAGGAAATCTGATTCTAGAGCTCTCATTTCTATTTTTTTTTTAACTTGGAAACAGGGTTTCACTAGGTTGCTAATAGTCTCACCATGTTGTTGAGAGTATACTCGAACTTGCAATCCTTCTGTCTCAGCCTCCCAAGTTTGAAATTACAGGCATATTCCACCATACCTAGCTCCTTAACCATCTTTCGTTGAATCTCCCAAATTAGAAACTGCTGCCATTTGAGCCATTCGGGCTGCTCCTGACTCTCAACATCTCAGGATTCTTGGCTTCTTGAGGAACAAGAAAAATTAACCTTTTTTTCTCCCATCAATTGTTACTCTATCACTCAAGTCTACATAAACTGACCAAATTTAGATTTAGTTGGTTAGGCCAACGAGTCACCAAGTTTTCTTGTTATAAATGTGATTAATCATTTTCTTTCCAAAGCTTCTCTTCTCTTTTTTTCTCTATTCATTGAATCTTCACTTATCCATCCAATCACACTGTCTTCAGAATTCTCTCTCTCAGCTCACTCATCCTGTAATATTTGGCCCTGCTTGTCTCCCTTCACCAGTGCCCTAGCACAGCCTCCACTGCCTTTTGTCTAGACTACAATCATATTCTGCCAAATGGACTCTGTATCCTTCTGTCAATGCTGATTATATTATTCCTTGATAGTCTGAGTGACAGAGTAATATGCTTGATACATATCATCAGCATATTACTCTGTCACTCAGGTCTACATAAACTGACCAAATTTAGATTTAGTTGGTTAGGCCACTCATCACCAGTCACCAAGTTTTCTTGGTATAAATGTGATTAATCATTTTCTTTCCAAAGTTTCTCTTCCTGGTCAGTTTATGTAGACCTGAGTGACAAAGTAATATGCTTGATACTCTGAGTGACAGAGTAATGCTGCTGATACTATTCCCTCAGTGACATATATTTGCTTGTAAAAGTTGTGTCCTAACTCCTTACCACAGTGTCAAAAGCTCTCTACAAATGAATGCAAACTTTTTTTCTTTTTTCTTATATTGTGTTTTCAATAAAAGTTTGCTACCAGTACACATGGGCCCACACCTTGGTTTTCCTTCTTATGGTTTTCTGCTTCCCTATTTCTGTCTGGGGAAATCTTGGATATTTTTCAAGGTACAACTTAAATGTTGCTTCTTTTTCTGCATCTTACTAATGGAAATAACCTCTGCCTCAGAAATTTCATACGCTATTATGCTTTTCTCAGAGTGCTTCTTACTTCTAGACCTATAGATGTGTGCATGTCATCTCCTTTTCCTTTCTATGGCCATAAGAAAAAAACAACAATAAAAAAAAAAATACCTCAGCATTGTAATTGGACTGATTTAAGTTCAAACCCCAACTTTTCCAGCTACTAGAAGTTTGTTTTGAACAGTGCACCAAACCTTGCTTGCTCATACTATTTACTGATCTTCCAAAGGCCTTAAAGTAAGTTTTGTTTAAAGTAATAAAGGTTAAAAAAATTTGTCTATGTAAAATATTTAATGCTATCATTTAGTGAGAATTCAGTGAATCTACATTTATTCTTCTTGCTTTTAAAAAATATATAATACCCAGTAGTTTGTATGCTTAGTGCTAAAATATGTGTGGAAAAAATTTAATTTATCCAATTATTATTATTAAGCTAAGTCAATAAAAGTTTATTTAAAACTATTGAGCAGAAGGCCTTAGAGTAGGTGCTGTCATGGATACAAAAGTACATATTGCCCTGGCCCCTCCTCCCCTAGGATCTTATAGCCTTTAAATGTGGAGGCAAAGCATAAATAAAAGCTAAATTATTTTGTACATTAATAAAATAGTAAGTCCATGTGGACACCAGTGAAAAAAACAGTAAATTGCCTTGTGTAAAAGGATCTACATGCCGGGCATGGTGGCACACACTTGTAATCCCAACATTCAGGAGGCTGAGACTGGTTGCTGTTCACAAACAGCTTCAGCTACTTACTGAGGCCCTTGGCAACTTAGTGAGACCCTGTTTCAAAAAAAGGAATAAAAAATAGGGCAGGGGGGTATAGCTGGGGGGTCGAATGCCCTTGGGTTTTATCCCCAGACCCACCAAAAAAAAAAAAAAAAAAAGGATCTACATGTCAGAATAGGGGTCAGGTGTGAGTAATGACTCTGGGTATTATGAGTATGAATACAGAAGGTAAAAAGTGAAAAAAAAACTATTTCTGATAGCTCTAATGAGGTGCTGGTAGAAGATAACAGCCCTTTTCATACACTACTTCATGGAGAATTATCACAGAGTGCTCTTTAATAGTTGGTTTCACCCATTTATCCAGAAAAGTAAAACCTTCATTGAGCCTACAAGCATCAGGAAGCAAAGGAGACTTAAATTAGTATAGAACACAGAACAGGAGACTGTGGTGTATATGGGTACAGCTTTTGGTTAAGTAAAAGAGGGAGTCGAATTTTGAGATCGGTTTGCTTAGTATAGAAAAACTTGTATTTTTGTATGCTTATACTCAAAAGGATAATGTGTTTCGCATCTTCATTTCATTCATTAATCAAGGCTGTGATTTACTGGGCAGCTGTGTCAAATCAAGTTTTTAGGGAGGCAGATGTTGAGAAAGAATTAGGTGTACATAGGCTTTACTGGGGGAAGGTAATATAATGCCCATAAAAGATAAAACTAGAGTAAGCAAGATTAGACAGGGAAATCTTTCAGAGTGGGATTTTCTGACATATTAAAGAACAAGAAGCTGGATTGGGTAGGAGAAAGGCACTATGATGCAGACCCAGCAGTCTCAGCCAACCCATTGTAGAGTCCCAGAGCAAAGATGGCCCATTAGAAGAGACACCATTTAGGTAGAAATGGCCACACACAGTCTTCTCTGATTAGTCATTGGTGAGGGCAACCTAAAAAGTGGCTCTGACTCGCATGATGTGAGAGTCCCAGTGACCCTGCTGCTGGAAGCTGGCATCCTACTGCATTCCTCATGGGTGAAAGGACAGTTATTTCTTGAGGATTGCATCTTGGTGTCTGCCACACTATCTTTTCAGCCATAAAATATTCAAATTAAAAGTCCATGAAAGCACGAGATCAATTTGGGTGTCCATTGGTGGGAAGGAGGATAAGACTTCACTGAAACAAAACTCTTAAAGGAGCTGGCCTTAGCAAGTGTTGGTGACTTGCATCATTTGCATGTCCCATAATTTCCATCTGTTAAACGTGGATGTGATATGCATCTTTTCTGTCAGCTTCAAAAAGTTGAAAAAGGACTCATTTGGTGGTAAGTATGATGTGGAAATGGGAGAGACAGTAAACTTAAATAGGAAAATACTGGTTTCAGAGTGCAGGGAAGCAGGCCAGGCTGTCCCTTGTATTCTCTGAGGAAGGGGAAGCTTACTGTGTTCAGAAAAAATGCATAAAAAGAAAATTAATTAGGGATATAGCCATTAAATATTCCTATGGCAAGACTTAGTACAATGCAAATAATCACTCTCTTCCCAATCCTGGTGTAAATCTTGAGTTTCCTAAGGCAAGCCTACCTAAAAGCAAGGATATTATACATATTTGTAGCATAGTGAAAAAGCATAAACTATTAATTTTTTATTTCATAGGGAAAAAAACCTAAACATACAGAACCTAAACCCAATTTGACTCTAGGTTAGAGGTTGGCAACTTTTTTCTGTAAAAAGGGAAATAGTATTTTAGGCTTCTGAGAGTCCTGAGGGGCCACATGTAGACGTCTGTGGCTCCTTCCCTCACTCCTTTCCCTCCTTCTTTTTTCTCTTGTCATTTCTTCATGTATTCCCTTCTTCCTTCCTGTCTTTTATCTTTTACAATCTATAAATATTTAAAAACTTCTTAGTTTTAAAGTGTGCAATAAGACCTAGACTATGATCTTTACTGTAGATTAGATTGAGTTGTGCTTCAACGTATTTTTTACTTCAACATAATTTTAGAAATTGACAGAATCCCTAATTCTGTAGTTGATAGAGAAAGAGTGAGAGAAAAAAAAAATGAATGGGAATGGAATTTGGAAGCCATACTGGCCTGGCCTGGATTTTTTAAAAATATACTTTTATTTTGTAATCTCACATCATAATGAAATTCAGAGTGATAGGGATATATATGCACAAAGCATTTGGCGAGGTTTCTCCTGCATCTAACCTTTACTAGCTCTGATACTTGGGCAAGTTTTTTAACTAATGGCAAGCTAAGCTACCTTGTATGTAAAATGAGACTAGTGCTACGTAGCTAGGAGTTGTAGTCTGTATTTATTATAATAATTTGTGAAAGTTACTTTGTTCAGTGATTATAACAATTAAACATCAACAAATACTACTTCCTTTTCTCTCCCTTTTCCTGTTGACACATGTTCCCTGTCTTTACCCCCTTCTTCCATTCTTTGAATTTTTATAACAAAATTATAGACTATCTAGTAATGTATGTTAGTAGAACTTTGAACTAATCAAATCAAATTAATTTGTTAGCCTTTTTTTTGTTGGTGGTGGTACTGGGGTTCCTGGAAGCCCTTCTACTTCTGGGCTACACTCCCAGACCTATTTTATACATATTTTTACTTTTGGAAACAGGGTCTCTTGAGCCATCATGCCCGGTGCTTCAATTTTTTAGCATTTTGATGGCCTGGGACAGAAGGTGACTTTGCTTCCTTGTACATCAAGTCTTTACTCACTTAATATGGCAATCCCACTAGGTATCTTCAGTAGAGTCTCAATGTCTGTATTTAAAAAAATACTGATACATGTTAGTGATATTCAAAATTTTCATGGGAATTTTAAGAATTTTTTTGTTTGATTATCATAAAACTATAAGAATATATTTTGAACCATATGCTAAACTAGTAGATAAAATCTAAACTAGTAGATTAATAAGGTATATATGTAAGGGAGGGCATGGGGATGTAAAATTGTTCACTTTGTTAAAAATCTTAACTTTGTATTTCGTTTGGTAGCCTTTCATGATTATTGGCATACTACTTCTAACTCTACTAAGACTACCAAGTCTTCTGGTTGGTTGAATAATACCTAGTGTTGTTGCTTTAGAGATTTCTTTCTTAGATTGCATGCTTATTCAGGCTACAACCATGCATATTTTAAATCACTTTTAAGTCTGAGATACACATTGCCTAAATTATGGTTTATGTATACCACCTTCTTTACAATATTATTAGCTTCTTCTCTTTAAACCCTGCACTGCTCTTCAAATTTTGATAACCTAGAACAACCCGAACCTATGTGCTCATAGCTAAGCAGTGGCTAAAACAGTCATAAGGTTCCCCTCAATTCAACCATACTTTTGACAAGTTTCTTTCTGACCATTATCTCTTGACTTTTCTTAGAATATTTACATAAGAAAACTTGAAATTTTAGATTCTTTTCTGCCCCTTTTCAAAATATATATTTCCCAGTCTCTTTAAAGCTTTAGAACCTTGGCATGTATATATTAAGGATCCCCTTGGCATTTCATAGTCTCTGTGGGAATTAGTAGTCAAGAGGGAGTTAGCAACACATTTTTGACTGGTGACCCCTAGCACCCTCTAGTATGTTTCCACTAGCTCACCCAGCACTTCAAACTCTTCCTGCCTTTTGTGTCGTTCAGGTTGTGTTCATACTTTTACCTTATTGCAGTCGTCTTGAATAAAGCCTCCCTGAACAGTATAACTTGTCTACTGCAATTTCTCCTTGACAGTGACTGAGAGTAAGGATTCTAAAATCAGAACTGCTATAGAATCCTTGCTTTATTTTATTACATAAATCATATACTCACTAAACTTTAGTTTCCATGTGACTGAAAGGGAAGTAGTGATGATGTCTACCTGCAGGATTTCAGGGAGGATGGCTTAGGTCAGTGGAATATAATGCATCCAGCATACCACCAGGTATATAGGGTCCATTCATAAAACTTAGGTCTTATTTTTTGTCCTAATGACTACATGAAAAACTCCTTGATAGCTCCTTTTTAAAAATGGTAAACTACTCTGTTTGTATTAGAATATGATTTTGTTTACTGAATTATCAATATGTAACCTCTGGCTTTTTCCTTAGCAAAATGAAGTTACTTAATTCTAGAAATTAAGGCAAAAATGAATCAGAAACAGTGAAAGGAAGCAACTGATTGTACATCTGACCCTGAAGTGTCTACTTATTAATGGTAGAGATATCAATTAATTCTGAGGCCATGTTGAGTAAGGGTATCTGGGGGAGAGAAAGCCAAACTGAAATCAATGTTTTCAGACTATGTTCTCCAACAAAGAAAGAACATTCTGTGCTTTTAATATTTTGAATTTTAAAATGCCTCTTACTTGGGCTATCCTAAAACCAAAATCTTTAACTTATAGCCAAATACTGAATTGTCATTTAACAGATATTTTTAAATACAGGTTTTATTAAAATACTTTGCTGTCTTGAAGCTACATTTTTAAAGATTTACCAAATCTTTAACACAACATGTATTAGAAGCTAAAATTCCTTTATTTGGGGAGCTTGGGGGTCAGGGTAGTATATATTTGGGAATGATGGTACTATTTTCTGACTCCCTGACACACAAAAAATAGTTTTCCATTCAATATAGCTGAGTCTGTAAAACTACTTTTTTCCCCTTCCTTCTCTCTCCAAAAGTAATATAAGGAAAATTCACTTGAAGAGCTGTCTTTTAACAATCTATATTTCTGTTTGGAGACCCTTCTTGTAATTCAAACCGACTTACTAAGAAAACAGTGATGATATGGATCAGTATGAAAGACCAGAAGTCTCACACTGATGTTCCATTCTAAATACAGGCCACATGAGGGTGGGTTTTTTGTTTTGTTTTGTTTTGTTTTTTGCTTTTTAAGGTTCTGTTTATTTTTTTATTTGTTTTTGAGTCATTACCTCTTCAATCTATTTGCTGTTTTGTAATTTATTCATCTGTTGATGGACATTTTGGCTGGTTCCATAATTTTGGCAGTTGTAAATTGTGAAGCGATGAAAATAGATATGCATACATTAGTTTGGTAGTTTGGTTTTTATTCTTTTGTGTAGATATCCAGAAGTGATGTTGCTGGATCATATGGTATGTTCATTCCCATTCTTTTGAGAATTCTCCATAAGACTTAATTTAAAAGGTTATATTTTCATAGTACAAAAACATTACTCATCTGTCTGTTCATGTTTTCCAGGTTTATCTTGCAGATTATGGACTTTCTTATAGATACTGTCCCAATGGGAATCACAAACAGTATCAGGAAAATCCTAGAAAAGGCCATAATGGAACAATAGAGTTTACCAGCTTGGATGCCCACAAAGGAGTAGGTAGGTGTTTTTCCCCTTATATTTATTTCAGAAAAAGGATTAGAGTCGAGTATCAAAGCTATGTGAAATGACACTTGAATAGTCAGTATGAAGAATGAGAGCATTGGTGGCTTTTTTATGGGAAGTAGTAGATTCCTGTTATACCAGTGTGTTTCTTCTAGCCACAGAAGGTCAGTATAGACTCACTGATGAGAAAGGAGCAGAGGGGGGGAGAGAGAGAGAAGAAGAGAGAGAGAGAGAGAGAGAGAGAGAGAGAGAGAGAGAGAGAGAGAGAGAGAGAGAGAGAAAGAAAGAAAGAGTGAGCGAGCTGGTTATTCTTTCTGGTGTCCTGGTAATCCCAGTACTTGGGAGGCTGAGACAGGAAGATTACAGATTCTCAGCCAGCCTTAGCAATTTAGTGAGGTCCTCTGCAACTTAGTGAGACCCTGTTTTAAAATTAAGAATAAAAAACAAGGCTGGGGTGTGGTTCAGAGGTAGGATGCCCCTAGTTCTGCAATAAAATAAAATAAAAATAAAACTTTATTGTTCATTTGGCCCAGAAAATCACTAGTTCTTCTATGTTAAGCTTTGAGGTAAGTTTTGAGTTTTTATTCTGTAGTGTGTATCACAGATTTGTAAAAGTACACAGATGAGCAATTATTCCTGTTTTTCATTGTATCCTTCCTTATCAGAGCCTTAGGAGATACCGTCTCTCCACAATAAGGATACTTCTTTTGAAACTCTAAAGTGTTAACTTGTGGAAATCTTTCCTAGTCGCCTTTCATATATCTTACTTATTTAAACTCACTTTGATGGTATTGGAAACACATTTGCAGGTAAATTACATACATAGTCCTTTTATTGGATATCGATTGTACTGCCTTGCATTCCAAGGCAGACTTAATTCAACAATTCCCTAATTAGTTAAAGTCATAACCTATGTCTTGTATTCATTTACCATTAATTAAACCTTAGCTGTTTATTACTCTGCAGTCCAAATCCAATAGCCAACCCAGAAAGCCATGGAAAAGGAAGTAGGAGGTCAATATTGAAAATATATGGTGCTGAGTCCCACTGATGCTTGCTTTGTTCACAATCAATATGGTCAATGCAACTGTACTTTCTTAGTTGCTCTGTCAGCAAGACAAAAAGTCAATTCTAATGTTATGTTAGCGAAAAAAATGGCGATTATTGAAAAACTTTGGCTTTCAAAATTATATTCTTTATAAACATTGTTTATAAAAGTATTTTTATATATTTTAAACCAAATAATTTTAAAGAGCTTTGAAAAGGCCACATTTTCACTAAAAGACAACTAGACATTTATACTTATTAATGGTTGTTGAACTGTTATCCTAAACTGAGTCTTTCTAATGAGTTTTAGTTGGCACAAACAACTGTATATTATTGCCTTTTCTATTAAAAGGACCATTGACCATGTAATGTAGAGGGTCTTGATCATTTTCTAGAGCAATTAAAGCCTAGACTCATTTAAGGTATACAGTGAAATGTGAATAATCATGTCTGTTGAATACTTTCTTCCCTTCAGGAAGAATCTTAGGTTACATTTTCTGAAACAAATTACTTTTATAATCCCAGAACAGAGTAAGAGAAATCACTAAATTTGTCAAGTGTCATTTTGTTGGAAAAATAATGATCACTCAGAAAGTTAGTAGTATAATATTTTTAGCAATTATATTGCTAATAAATCAGTGAGCATTTAAAGATGCAAAGGGACATGCATTGATCAAATTAGGAAATATAAGAATCAGAAATGTTCATTGATAGTATATTTAGATTCAAGTTCTTTTACTCCCAATGAATTTAATTCTTTACCTTTGCCAGATTTATTTAGTGATATCTACTAGAATATTCAGAAATGGGAAAGTACTTTTTTCCATAGTGATATAACTGAAAATTCATCACATGGATTCTTAAGCATGGGTCTAGTTTTGTTAATGATGATACTAATTTATGGTTTGGCCACTTATATCAATTTATGACACTAATACTAATACTGATTCAGTCTGGCTTTGAGTATGAAAATACCTAAGAATCCTCACTGTATTTATAGGAGAAGTATAGTTGTTATGTGTTGTTCTGGCCAGAGTTTGAACAGGGGTAATTCTAAAAGTTATGGTGTTCTCATTGTACTATCATAATGAAAAATTTGACCAAATTTTTAACCTATAGTCTATTTAAACATTTTTCTCCCTTATATCTTATATAAGGAGTTGATGACTTGGAGAAATATTATCATTCTTGATCTTTGGGGAGTATATCAAACTCAGAATGATCACAGAAAGATATTACATGCCTGAGAAGAAGATTCAGGAAAGAGCCTACTAATTAATTTGGTATTTGCTGGAAAGTTTATCTTGGAATAAATACTTATTTTTGTTATAGGTTGCCCAGGTTTCCTATAAAATTGTAAATTACTGTAATGTATTTAAAATATGATCTACTTTTAACTTCTAGGAAAGTCTTTATATACTTACATGTAGATAAAGACATACTTATAGAGACATGCACATGTATGTATACATATACATGTATATATAGATATATGCACATATATTTGCTCAAATTTTTAGTTTTAGTTTGATATAGAAAATGGAAGATTTGCTCTCCTCAAATGTTTGAATATAGTTCATTCCTGTTTTTTATTTAATTCTAAAAAATATTTCAGTTTAGGACTTTACAAAAGATGAAATAATTATTTAACTATACCTAGAAACCAGAATAAACAAGACCATAAATCCTATAGGTAAATGCAGAGGTAAGATTCATAAAATGTATGTGTTTACTTTTAGTAGAGTCATTATGTAGTTTGTGACATAGTGAAAAATGAAAAATCTTCTCCACACCAATCTAGCTATAAGATCAAATAAATACTGAGGTAAGACAATACAAAAGAAAGCACACAGAGAAAAACAAGTTATCACTACAAAAGAACACCTTTTGTAGTTCAGGGAACTACGTGCCAAAGCATTTGCTATGTGTCAAGTATATCTAGATCTGGTCAGACCAAAGAAAATAGTGAAATTTTTAATGTAAAACTGTCTTATGAGTTAGCTAACAATAGTGACTGTTAACCTTGTCAAACTATTTGGTTTCTGCTTCTCTTTTGTATTAGTATTCAGAAACTGAAGCTGAAGGTCATTTGCATGCATGTGTGTATGTGCATGTATGTGTATGTATGTGTTTATGTATGTACCCTGCATGCGTGGGTACATGCGTATGTGCATTGACTAGATTTTTAAAATGAAGGTGCTTGTGTGTTTCAGCTCTCACCTAAGTGGTTTCTAATTCAAATTAATATAAAAGCAGGTTAGTTGAAAGGGAAAGAAATAACCATTTTAGCTATTAGCTTGTGTTATTTCAACCCAAATATATGCATAGAGATACATAGAAATGATACACAAAAGGATGACTGGATAAAACTACTTCTGGAACTGTGATACATTTGTATATCTGTATATTTTTTAAACATTGTGATTTTTCTTCCAGTGTCAATTCTCTTGGGTATCATAAAGATGTTCTTTAAGTGACTGAATTGCTTTATTTAGTGTAAAATTAGAGTAATGTATATTGGACTTATTTCATTATTTTTTCTTCATAAAAACTATTATTTATAAACTCTACATATTTTGTTGTTGCCTAATAATTAAAGAGAATTATAGCAGTGTCAAATATACTTTTTCAAAATTTGTTACATTCTTGGTAATGTTAAAAAGCAATATTTGGATCAATGTGTGGTATGGATTTTTGTATATTTTTCTGCTCACTGAGGCATGCAGTCAATACCTAATTTCTCTAGAGATACACTGCATTTAACATATTGAGCTTTTTTAAATACTTCAGACCTGGGCATTGAGTATATAATACCTGTTTTAATTTGACATCATTGATGACCATAAAATATGATATCTAAATTGCCATTTTAGATGTCCATTTTTTATATAATATATTCAATGTCAAAGGAAGAAACATATTACATACTTTTTAAAATTTTTGCCATTTGGTACAGTGAATGACATCCAGGTCTGGTGTTATTTCTTCCTTGGTTTCCTTATACTTTATCACTCCAACTTACAAAATAAATGAGAAATCAACTGAGAAGATATTTTTATGTTACTAAACTTGTGGGAATGTCATACTTGACACAATACTTATCTTCTCAAACAATAATTCAAAAAGGGAAAATGATTTTTCTAATTTAAGTTATTAAAATGAACCATCAAATATTGCTGTGCCCTGTATTTCATTAGTAGTGAGAAAATTATACTGTTAGTTTCTTCTTTTAGGTAAATTTGACTATTATAAAGAGTCCTGATTAATATGTAAAAAATAATAATAAAGACTACTACTTCTATGTGGCCCATATGTTTATATTTAGACATGACTTTTAAAATCTCAACATATATCTTGACTCTTTAGTTGAACTTTTTGGTTAAGAATATACAGTGGCCAAATATGAGATATCTTTTTCTGCTGAATAAGTTCTACTAATGTCACACAGTAGTATTTCACAAAAAAAATCAAGGCTTAGAATGTAAACAGTATTGGAAAAACAGGAGAGATGGGGACTTACTATTATATTTAAAATATGGCACATTGCATTTTATTTTCTAATATCTTTTTGAAATTGCAGTCATTGTTGCATACATTCCTTCTGACAAAACATTAATTATATAGATTACCATTTGGAAAAGTAAGAAGAAACTTTAAATTTGTCCTTCAGATAGTCACTCTTCCCTCTGTCAAGTGAGAATCTTACTCAAATGTTTTTTGCTTTCTTACTGTCATTTCTGACTAAAGACTCCTATTTTGGGCATTTAAACCTTGTCAACTTTTGTTTTTGTGTATTTTTATGTTTATTCCCCACCCATCTCCATATTCCATAATGTTACTAGATATAAGAAATAACACTTTATCAGAAAGCATTCTAGGCCAATAATCAGATCCATTTTGAGGTTAACACTTTCTTCTCTTTCATTTCCTTTGATGAATTAGGCCATGTAGTTTTACTCCAGTTAGTTTCCAAGTGGTCCTCTTTTGTTCTTGTACTGGCTTGAAAGGACCATTTAACACTTTATAAATAAATATTTTAACTAAAGAGGCTTTGTTTTTAAAATGAAGTAGCTCAAAAGAAATAATTTCACAAAAGGATACTTGCATGAAAAATTTTGTCAGGGACGCAGCTTAGATCTTGGGATCTGCGGCTCGTTTATTCACTGCCAAGGCAAGTATCTTTGTGACAGCCTGTCATTCAGTGTTTTAAAATGTCAGCTTCATATACTTTCTTAACTTGAAAAGTAGCCTAAAGTCAGGCATAGTGGTACACGCCTATAATCCCATAACTTAGACAGGAGGATTATAGGTTTAAGGATAGCCTCAGCAACTTAGTGAGACCCTGTTTCAAAATTAAAAATAAATAGAGCTGAGGTTGTAGTTCACAGGTAGAATGTGCCCTCGGTTCAGTCCCCAATACTGAGGGGTGGGGGAGTAGTATAAATAATATTGTCTGAAGTATGTTAAAACTAATGATAGAGGCAAATAAGTATTAGATTGATCATAGGCTTTGAATTCTGAAAGACTTAGGCTTTAGTGTTGAGCTCTGTGATATTGGACAAATTTATTTAACCTCTCTGAGTTTATTTTCTTATTTGTCAGTGGCTAATAAAATCTTATATTATTTGCATAATTAAATTAAATAATAAAAGCTGGTAGAGTAGCTAGCGTAACGGCCCCTCTTCATAAATCATATCAATTGTTTTTATTTTAATTGTGCATTGTAATGTCAGCAATTTGGGGAATCATATATAAGTACTCATGTATGTTTCTTTTTACTTTTTTTTTTCTTTCTTTCTTTTTTTTTTTTTTTTTGTGGTGCTGGAGATTGGACCAGGACCTTGCACATGTTTGGCAAACTCTCTACCACTGAGCTATGACCCCAACATTGTGCCTGTTTTTTCTCTTTCCTCCTCCTCCTTATCCTCCTCCTCCACCTCCTCCTTCTTCTTCATTTCTCTCTCCCCCCCTCCTTTATAGTACTTGGTGTTAAACCTAGGGATATTCTACCTCTGAGCTATATCTCTAGTTCTAGTCCTCTTTTTTTTTTTTTAAAATGAAACAGGGTCTTGCTAAGTTACCAGCACTGGCCTCAAACTTGTAGTGTTCCTGTTTTTTTTTTTTTTTTTTTTTTGCTTTTTATTGTTTGTTTTGTTTTCTTGGTGGTACTGGGGTTTCTGGAAACCCTTCTACCTCCAGGCTACACTACCAGACACCTATTTTTTATATTTTTATTTGGAAACAGGGTCTCAAGTTATCAAGGCTGGCTTCGAACCTGTGTGATCCTCCTGTCTCCACCTCCCAAGCTTGGGAATTACAAGCATGTGCCACCACGCCTGGCTAGTGTTCCTGTTTAAGCCTCTTACATACTGGAATTATTACAGATGTGCACCACTGTGTCTATGTGTCTGGTTTTTGTTGTTGTTGTTACTACTTTTTGCAATGCTTTATCATTTTGAAATGTTGAAAAATTGAGAATACCACAGACTTTCAGTGAAAAGAATAATTTATCTGTTCCATTTTAGTAAGCTGAATAAAAATTAAATGCTAAGCCAAATGTGGTGGTGTACACTGATAATCCAGCATTTGGAAGGCTGAAACAGAAGGATCACAGGTTCACAGCCAGCCTCAGTTACTTAGTGAGGCCCTCCACAACTTAGTGAAACCCTGTTTCAAAATAAAGAATAAAAAAATGAGGGTGAGGGTGTAGCTCTGAGGTAGAATGCCCCAGGGTTCAATCCTCAGTACCACCAAAAAAAAAAAAAAAAAAAAAAAAAAAATTAAATGCTAAAAAATATTTAGAATCTAACTTGAGAAAGTTTAGAAGAAAAATTTTATTGATAACTGTCACTACATCATTTGTTTATGTAAATAAATTCTATTTACATAAAATAGTAAAATTTTAAGATTTTTGGAAATCTATATAAAAACTATGATAATTGCCTAATAAATTATGCAAATATATGTCTTAGAGAGAAAACAATATATTTTCTATCCAAATGAATGAAATATATTAAAAAGAAATGTATTGATTAGCATCATTGAATTTTAGAGCTAAAAGGTAATAATGGGAGGGCTGGAATTGGAGTTTCATAGATTTCTTGGTCTAGAGCTCTTCCCATTTACTGCTTCACTTAGCATATTTTTAAATGAGTTTGAAAAGTATATAACAAAAGAAGTACTTTTCAAATTAAAAGATTTTTTTTTAAAAAAATTATTGTTTTTGCAGTGCTTGCTAGGCACTGAACCCAAGCTCTTGTGCATACTGGGGAAGCACTCTACCTCTGAGCTATATACTCAACCCTTAAAAGATTTTTTCATAGTTAGATATTAACAGTCTTCTTCAGCTGTGAGCAATTCTGCATGCAAATAATACAAACACATAGATTCTATTATTGTCTTCTAGAATATTGTTTTTTAATTAATTTAGCAAGTATTACAAATTATCCCTCTTGTATAGTAGATGGAAAGTAGACATAACACTAGTAGAGTCAAAGACTTTTTACTTCCCTTAAAAAAAGTCAGACTTTCCTATTTTTTTCTCCCAGAGAGAATCTTAGGAAGATATGTAACACAGTAACATTTTTAGTGCTATTATATCTTTAATGGTAGAAAAATATGATTATTGGATGTTCTTTTTAACATTACATGCATTATCAAAAGATTTAGTGAAAACAGTGGTAAAATGTTTAGCTGTAGTTGTTAATGTATATGTGTAGTAAAATAAATAAAGACTAAAAATGCTATAATGTTTTTAATTAGGTAAGATCAAACTCTAATAGTGAAGTAAAGTTAACTCTCAAAGGGCTATTTTAAATGAAGACCAGTTTATGAAAGATTGGCTTTAGAAATCTAAATGACTTGTCATTACTTACAGCTTCATATCAATTAATCCCTCAGTTGGGGGGTGGGAGAAGTGGCTGAGAAGGTTCATTCCATTTTAATTCTGATTGTTTTTCCTCAAAGGGCCTCTTGTGTGTAGCCTATATCATCCAAACAGGTGCCAGAATATCATTTTTTTGAAAATTGGAGGATGCAAATTTTTTTTAAGTGGCGGTAATCAGGAATTGCCATAATGGAAGAGGGACTTGTGAACACATCTGTACAAATGGAACCATTCCATTATTAATGGGAGATTTATTACTGAAGAAATCACTACAGAGCAGCATGGTAGAGATTGTTTTTATTTTAATACAAGAGCCAAGTCTTACATTAGACCATTGTTGAAGCCTGTGCAGAAAGCAAATGGCACCCATGGGACTGTAGCATTCTACTGGTTTGAAGGGCCTTTAATAATCCAGTGCTCTAATAGCAGTTAAGATAGAGTATGTGTAAGAGCTAATCTTGTCTTCTGCTTTTATAATAACGAAAAGTAGTTGTGATGTGCTAGCAGCATTGTTCTTAGTAGATGACTTTTTAAAATTAAAAGTGAAGTTTACTGAGTGAAAGACAATAGAACTGAATATGTGTTTACAGCAGGCTTAACAGCCATATATTGTTTAAGAAATGATATATTCTTACACAGATGAACATTCAAATAGAGATAGAAATGAAAATATCAGCCAATTCTTTGTATAAGTTTGGAATGGTTATAAAGATGAGTTTATTTTATGGGTATTTCTAATGTTTTAATCATTATTCAAGTTACTTATTAACAAGTATCCATTGTATGCGATACTTTTTTAGGTTTCATTGTCTATCATTTGATATAAGGCACTTTAATTACATATAATTATGATGCAATTAGTATGCAGCATTTAATGTTTTGCTATACATGATGTTTAAATGGGTCTGAAAATGTCCTTTTAATGTATTTTTTTTTACTAAAAGCCATTTTATATTAAATTTAGAAAGCCCAGCCTCTTTTTGGCTTCAATTCTTGATTCTTATCACTTTTCTCTCCACCTTCCATACCACTGTCTCAACTTCATATTTTTTTAACCAGGATATAGGATTCAAATTTTAGCTTGGCACTACTCATATATAAAGATAGTATTTGTAACATTTTAGAAATGTGTATCCAAAGCATTAAACTTATTTTATTATACTTTAGGTTATTGAAAAACCTTGAGATGGACCTGTTTTTAAAACTGTACACTAGATGGCAGTTTCGTTATAGCCTTCCAACTGCAGATGCTACCTCTAGTGTGAGTTGAACAGGAAAGGCCATCAATGTTTAGTCTGTACTCAGAGGGTCTCTGCATGGCCAGTGCAGACCCCATGGACTTCCTGGAACATATGTTAACAATTTAGCAGCAGACATTTATTTCTTTGTTTTACTTCTTGGCGCTTTGAGAAAGTGTTGGTGCCGGGTTATGGGTTGTCTGGATCATGTCAGAGGCCATGGGGATCAAGTTCAAGTGACAAGCTAGACTAAGGAAAGATGAAGTTGGAGGAGGTGAAGAAACTGCCCCTTACTTTCAGCAGCAACAAGTCATTGCCTGTCTGTGGACTGGGGCCAAATGCCGGGGCATTTCAGTTTTACTCCAGCTGAACAAACAAAACACTTTGCCTATTTGGCTTCTTCATATTTCATCAATAGTCGTTCACTCAAAGATTCTTCTATTTTTCAAGAACTTGTTCTTACCCCTCCCCTTAATGTTTACCCTCTAGCCCTGTCCAGAAGAAGTGACGTTGAAATCCTCGGTTACTGCCTGCTGAGATGGTTGTGTGGGAAACTTCCCTGGGAATGGAACCTGGCGGACCCTCTGGCTGTCCAGACTGCTAAAACAAAGTACAGATTTTCAACTATTTCCATCATTGATTGTACTAAATCTTAAAGGCTACATTAAAGGGAACCAATCCCCAGAGAATATGACCATGCATCCCATATGATAACCAAAGCAAATTTCTTTAATTTGAAAACTATTTTTAAAAAAAACAAAAAAACCTCACAGACATAAAATCCATTAGGATAACGCATATCAAAACACATGTACTTGAATTACAATGCAAAATACAAAGTGAAATAACCATTCCTTCAAAGGGTGCTTTCCAGAGCTTAGATTTTAGGTGGTGGTATTTGCAAAGAGGAATATTTTCAAATAAGTTTTGTACAAGTGTATAGAACTAGTCTGAGCTCAGTGTGATTGTTATTAACTGTATAGAACAACAGATGAAGTGGGACAGATTTGGCTTATATTTTTCAGGTGAGGACAATATACCTCTTAGTCCTATCTCAGAGTATGTTTTATTTCTTAAGGAAGAAACAAACAAAATTTTATATGAGCTATTTATATGAAATAATCTTGCAGCCACATGAACATTATTAATATTCTACAATCAATTTTTACCTCCTAGATGCTGTTAGGTCACCTTAGAAAAGAGCGTGTTACTGTTTTACAATTCTCTTACTGGTCAAGCCTAAGAAAGTCAATTGGATGTGGCACAGAATAGTTTTGGGTTATGTACCAGCTGTTCAACAGCAGTTATCGGTAACATCACAATTGGAAAAGAAGCTAAGTTTTAAGTGGGGCAAGTCACAATAGAAGTATACAAAAAGAGGTAGCTTATCCATAGAAATCAGCCTTTATATTCAGTATAGAATTAGTTCTTTAGAGAGAAAGACTATACTTCAAAAGTCACAATAACAGATGATATTAGCAAATAATGACATATATGAATTATTTTTCCATTTAGAATCTTGAGCATCCTAGTCCTTTAAACTCACTTTTATTAACGTTAATTTATTTCAAACATTTCAAACTTATGCCAGGTGTGGTGGTGCACACTTGTAATCCCAGTATTTGGGAGGCTGAGACCAGAGGATCGCAGTTCACGGACAGCCTCAGCTACTTAGACCCTGTTTCAAAATAAAGAATAAAAAAAATAGGGCCGGACGTGGTGGCACACGCTTGTAATCCCTGTGCTTGGGAGGCTGAGACAGAAGGATTGCATGGGTTCGAAGCCAGCCTCGGCTACTTAGTGAGGCTTTCGGCAACTTAGCGAGACCCTTTTTTCAAATAAAATATAAAACTAAAGGTCTGGGAGTATAGCCCAGAGATAGAATGCCTCTGGGTTCCACCCTTAGTACCACCCAAAAAAAAAAAAAAAAAAATAGGGCAAAGGGTGTAGCTCGGAGGTTGATTGCCCTTGGGTTTAATTCCCAGACCTGCAAATAAATAAATAAATAAATAAATAAATAAATAAATAAAATGAAAATAAATAAGATTAAAAAATTTCAAACTTCTCAGTCGATATTATATAATCATTATTTATTCAGGTTGCTGAGAAAATGTAATACTAAGGGTTTCATAAGGGCATGTGTGCATATTCAACCATAACACTATACTTCTTTTAAGCTCCTATTTTTTCTGTCATAGGGTGATATTTCATCAGTGTATTTATTGTTTGTGTTCTGCTTTTGCCTAAATTTGTGAATCACTCACTTCTATAGGTAATTTTAGTTGAATGTTGATATATTTGTGTCAAAAGCAACTTAAAAGAGTTTTACTTATTTAATCTACAACACTGAGAAGTGCTCACAATGTTTGTGTGTGAGTGTGTGTGTAGTTCTTTTAATATTTCTTGTAGACTGGCTTAATCATAGGATAACATAAAACACTGTGCAATGTAAAAAAAGATACACAAATAATCAAATAACATATTCCTCTCCAGTGGTAAATACCTGAGGAAAAATATCCTAAATATACAAAAACATTTTATTTTTTTTCATTTTTTATTTTTATTTTACTTACTTACTTATTTATTTATTTATTTATTTATTTATTGGTGGTACTGGGGGTGGAACCCAGAGGTTTTCTACCTCCGGGCTATAGTCCCAGACCTTTTTAAAAATATTTTATTTGGAAACAGGGTCTCACTAAGTTGCTGAAAGCCTCACTAAGTAGCTGCAGCTGGCTTTGAACCCGTGCGATCCTCCTGTCTCAGCCTCCCAAGCGCGGGGATTACAAGCGTGCGCCACCACGCCTGGCTTTACAAAAACATTTTAATGATTTTTTATTATTTTGCATTTCTGCATGTACAAATTTGAAGTTAAATTGGTCATGCTCTCTCAATTGTTTAGTTTTTAGATGACTATATATGATTGGTCACTGGGAATGGATGAATCTCCTCCCACTATTCTTTATATTCCAGTTATTATAGGTGCATGAAAATGCCATTTAAATTCACAATTTTAGTGACACAGTACAAACACAGAACTAAAGTTATGTTTTCTAATTAAAGCAGCAAACTACGAGACTGAGCACAAAGTCATTGTGTGCAATTCTGCTTTGTTTCAGTCTGTTGGATGAGCTCCCTGGTTCAGTGCTGAAGTGGGCACCTTCTGGAACCAGTTGCCGTAAGTCAAATGATGCTTCTGCTTTCTCTTGTGACCTACACGTCACCACATTTGTCACTCTCTCTTGGTAGCTTTTACTTACCAGTGGGAGGAAGTTCTTCAGGATTACAGATTAGTTGCTTGAGAAGAAAAAGTTCAGGTCATCTTTGGCAAAACACAAGAACTCTATAAAAAACAACAAACTAGATAGAATTCTAGAATCTGCTGATTGCCTTTTTAAAAATATGTATTTTGAGCCGGGCGTGGTGGTGCATGCTTGTAATCTCCGCACTTGGGAGGCTGAGACAGGAGGATCGCACAGGTTCGAAGCCAGCCTCAGCTACTTAGTGAGGCTCTCAGCAACTTAGTGAGACCCTGTTTCCAAATAAAATATATTTTAAAAAAAGTCTGGGAGTGTAGCCCAGAGATAGAAAGCCTCTGGGTTCCACCCCCAGTACCACCAAAAAAAAAAAAAAAAAAAAAAAAATGTATTTTGAGAATTATACCTAGTTTAGTTAGTCAGCTGCATCTGGTATTTCTAGAGTTAAGGCTTTCTGGTTTTTCATTTCCTCTGTATATTGTTGAAAGAAGATATTATGGACTCAGGGGAAAACTTTTCAATCAATAATTAAAAAAAACAAATTATTAGAATGGCGTGGTGGCGCACGCTTGTAATCCCCGCGCTTGGGAGTTGGAGACAGGAGGATTGCGTAGGTTCGAAGCCAGCCATGCTGGCTTAAAAGACCCTGTTTTCAAATAAAAAAAGTATAAAAATAGCTCTGGGCGTGTAGCCTCAAAGTAGAAGGGTTTCCAGGAGCCCCAGTACCGCCAAAAAAAATAAAAAAATAAAAAATCCAAATTATTAAACTCTTGAATGCTCTGTAGACCTGGATTACACTGCAATTGAACAGCCAGCAAAAAAATATATATATTTTTGATTAATAAGGGCATCTGCTCTTGCAACTTGGAGGTATAGTTTGTAAATTGTTTTTCAAGTTCTTATAGAACTTTTTGGAATTTTTTAATTGACAGTATTATCAGTATTAAATATATGTCAACTCAGTATTCAAGTCCTTGTCATTCATATGCATGCATGACACATTATTCAGCACTACTTTAGCAGATGAGCTAGTTGGTTTTGTAGAGAAGTGGCAGCCAAAGCAAATCTTATACTTTGAGCAATCTTAAGGTTAGCTTTTAAATAACTTCTGAAAGTAGATATGTATACCACCCTCTAGATGGGGTCACAGAGCATCAGTATCCATTTGGAAGATGAATAATTATTTTAAATTTATATTCACAGCCTTTCTTTGACTAGAAACCAAAGTTTTAATTTGCAAAAGAAATGAAAGAACAGGGCATGGTGGTTCACACTTGTAATCCCAGCGCTTGGGAGGCTGAGACTGGAGGATCGCACAGGTTCAAAGCCAGCCTCAGCTACTTAGTGAGGCTCTCAGCAACTTAGTGATACCCTGTTTCCAAATAAAGTATAAAAATAGGTCTGTGAGTATAGCCTGGAGTTAGAAAACCCCTGGGTTCCACCCCAGTACCACCAAAAAAAAAAAAAAAAAAAAAAAAAAGAAAGAAAGAGAAACAACCCACCTCCCTTTTGTTAAGTCCCATAGTCTGATCCAACTGCATGAAATAACTTGATGAAAATGGCAATATTAATTTTGGATGACATTATTAAGTTGGTATTTTTACCAAATCATATAGTCGATGTTTTACTCAGTGGAACAGAAAAGAAAGAAAGATGAGGAGATGTCATTTCTTTTTCAAATGATACATCTCCCTTAACTTTCTTGTCCTTCCTGTACAAAAGGTACTGTTCACATTAGAATTAGAAAAGAAAGCTCAAGATGTTTTGGTTTGTACACCATAAATACTTGTGGGCCAATATATGTTCTGTAATGTATCTATCACTAGAGATAAGATTTGAGTCGTATGAGAAATATTGATTGGAGGTACACTTAATTTCTCTTTATTAGTATAAACCATTTCTTTTAATACTATGATTTATTAAAAAGTACAGATTTCTATTTCTAAAGCACAAAATATTGAAATGTCAATATTAAATGAAGTGCACTTAAGTTAGAAGGTTGTATTTAAAAGAAGCACAACCATGAAAATTAAAGGAACTGACTTGCAAAAGGTATATTACTAAGACATTTTATGAAATAAAGTGGCCACGAAGGTTGCAGCATGCATGTCCAATTCAGCATAATAATAATTTCAAAAGTTACCTCTTGAAATGATAGTAATGATACTTAATATTTCACTACTTAAAAGCAAATGATTCAAGAATATCATAATTTTATGCTACTCAAAGCATTTTGTTTTATAGCTCTGGAAATATGCTAGTAAATTAAAAAGTGTACTTAACATAATAAATCCAGATCTTGAAAGGCTACCATTTAAGCGAGTACTACATCACAATAGCCTACGTTTCAGGTTTATAGTAATAAATTTATAACAGAAGTGGTTCTTTTCATTTCCTTCCTCTCCTACCTCACCGATACCTCATTTTTCCAAAGCACAGTCCTATGAAGGCTTTGCTGCATGCTTTCAGTTGGGAGAGTGCCAGAAGTTTCCATTGTCTTATAATAGTGATTTGTTCCCAACAAACTCAAGTCACTTCTCCATTTGGGATATTCTGGCTATTGGAATCATAATGGATACTAAAGTTGGCTGAGCAATTTTTCAGAAGACCAAAGAACAACAATATTTATATCAAAATGTTAGTGAATGTAATTTAATCCTTTATTCTTTTTTTTTTTCTTTTTGTTCATCTCTTAAGGAAAGGGATACCCCCAGTTGGGAGCAGGGAACTCCAGGAAACATCGGTTATAAATGTGGTGAAACAGCAACACTTCTAGTTAAGAGAAATCTGGTTGACCGAATGTTAGATAATACAAATTAGACAGGAAAAACTATTGCATAATTGGTACATTGTCCAGGAAAAAACAGAAAGGCCAGAACCAATAGTTCTCATTTTAACCACATTAATTTTACATTTTTAAAAAGTTTTGGACTCTATGATATAAAATGGTCACTCTGACTTCAACAGGGAGAAAGAGATAATGATCATTTCTCTTGGAGTTATTCCCTATTGGGAGGGAAACTGATTCTTCAGTTCCCCACTAAATGGAAATCGGTCTACAGGGGAAGGGGAGGAGTCTTAAGGAACCACTCTTGCCATACCTTGAAGCTTCCCAGGTTCTTCCACTATGGGATAGAAAATAGCCAAGTGAAAAGTAAGAGATATTCAAATGTGGGTCAGTAATAAGTTTTTGGAAGGGAAGGGAAAGATATCTCAACAACTCTGAACAAATGAAATCCACCAGTTTTTAAATGATATACAATATTGCTACTACTTTTACTCAATTTTAGATTGAATCTGCAAAATACAGCTTCAAACAATTGCAGCTATGTTTGCCATTTTTGGTTATTAATTCTCCTTGTATTTAAGAGCTGATGTATATAACTCTTGAAGAAGTATAACTGTGTAACTCAGCACACTTAAAATGTGTGAGGCCCTGAGTTCCGTCCCCAGTATAGCCACAAAATAAAAAGTAAAAGAAAATTTAAGTAAAAGTTGGTGGTCCATAACCTTTTGACAAGGAAGGGATGTTACTATGTAGTTCTAGTGAAGCATAATTTTACATTAGAAAAGAAAATAAAGTGTAACAACTCCTCATCATGCTGAAGTAAAATCAAGACAGTAGTGAATATACTGGGTTATCTAGGTATGGAGGACTTGAGGGAGGTTTCATGCATTCTGAAGTCAATCAAACTAAAAATATGGAATTCATGTTATTTCTAAATGTATTTCAACCCAAAAAGTCTTAGTTAAAACTTTTAATTATTTTATTTTCTTTCAAGTCAGATTTTTTTTTAATAATTAACATTTGTTTTTAACTGGATTTTGTAAAAACAGTCTGAAGCATGTCTCATCTATTAGCATTTTTGTGTAATTCTTAGTAGCTGCACCTCATAAATCAAAATCACTAAGTATAATTATCAAAATTTGCTTCCTCTCAATCAGATCAGTTGATTGTAAACATTATAAACAAAGATATGTTAAAAAAAACTACCTATTTGTCTCATCTTGTCAATTCTGTAGGTTAGTATATTCAGTCATCTTTTACTATTATTTAAAAAGTGCTTTTTAATGAACTATCATTTTTACTTTGAGACTGTGTGCATATGTTTGTATGCATGTAACAGAGAAAAGATAAAAAATTTTTTAAGGTTATTGGAATTTTGCTAATTCTTGACAATTATGAATGACATGTAAAAAAATTTAATACCTTCAACAGGTGAAATTGCCCAATATTTGGAATGTGTTCATTGTTTAGCTTACAACGAAAAACCAAACTATCAAAAGCTCAAGAAAATTCTGAACCCAGATGGAATACCTCTAGGGTCACTAGACTTTTCCACCAAAGGACAGAGTATAAATATGTATACTCCAGCCAATCAAAAAGTAAGTAACATAATGCTCAGACCCTTCTATCAAATGAAGCTGTTTCAGGTTTCAAAATGATTCTCCCAATTCAGCTTCTTGCTCATTATATTTAATTCCTGTTTCCCCCAGTTCAGCACCAAGGAAGTTTGTTAAAAGTTCTTTTGTCATGCTGTATCTTCACACAGTGTCTGAGGCCTACTGTGTATTGCTAAAGAAATAAAGCAGTCACAGATGTCCTGTAGCTACAAGAAAGGGAAAATTAAAGACTTGTCTGACTTGATTTGAGAGAGCCTTTATTTGCTTCTTTTATGTGTGTTGTCTTCAGCTATTACCCTGTTTTTGCATATTAGTTTGGCCTTAATTTGAAGCTTAAATAATATTCTTAAGTGTTATTTGTATACACTGACATTTCAATCTATAGGAACAATTCTTTGGGAAAGAAAAAACAAAACTATCACATCTCCTCAATTCTGCCATCTTCCAACAGAGACCCTCACACATACTTTTTAAAAAGGATTACAACTTAATACAAATAATTAGCACTTCAAACAGTTTTAAGAAAAGGGTGGTGTAAACCTGAGATTGCTGTTAGCAACATTTTTGGACAGGTAACTAAATGCCTATTTCTCCTTGATTCTAGACATACACATACACATACTCTTTCTCTCTCTCTCTCTCTCTCTCTCTCTCTCTCTCTCTCTCTCTCTCTCTCTCTCTCTCTCTCTCTCTCTCTCTCTCTCTCTCTCTCACACACACACACACACACACACACACACACACACACACACACAAGGAAATATGGAGGGTATTTTTTTCTGATACATGTACAGTAAGTTAAGGTCAGGATGCCATTTATTTTTAATATTCCTTATGAACTTTGGATCATCACAAGTGTTCATCAGCCAAGAATGCAGGATGCAAACTAATGTGACTGATAGGCTGCTAGATGAATGGTGAGTCAAGTATCAGTGCACAGATGGTTCTGATTTGCTGAATTTTGTAGCTGCTGCAACTGAAGACATAAAATATCCTTCTAGTCATAAATTAGCTCTTTGGAAGCAAAACCTTGGCACCAGAGCTTTACAACCTTCAATTAGTAGGAAAAGAAGTATTTGAATGACTGTGGTATTGACATCTGTAGGCCTGCATAGTAATCATTCCTAATAGAAGAGAATATCTGTTTGAGGAGGTTTTGCATGGCTAATTAACTACCAGTGAGAATATGTAATTTTTTCATGATCTCCTGATTGTCACCTTTCTCTCATGATACAATTACATTTTATTGTAGCAAGTGCCTCACAAACCAATTGTCAGCACTATTTACGTATTGCAGAAGGCAGAACAAAAGTTCATGTTTAATAAAAAGCCACTGGATTTTGATCTTGGTAATTACTGAGACTTATTTTAACAGTCTTATTGACTTTTGTATTTTTTATCACTTTTCCAACAAAACAAAGAGCCATTTCCTTGACATAGTATTTCCCTTGCAGAAATGGTCACTTAATCTGCACTAATTTAAGTAAGTTTTTTTCCCTCTTTTTGGTAGTTTTTTAGTTTCATAAACTTAATTGAAAGATAAAGAAACCATTCTAAAAACCATAACTGTATCCTCTGATATAAAATTCTAATTATTATCCACCAGAATTTTTAGTTTCATCAAATTCAAAGTGTTTGTTGTGAAACCATTTCTATATGCAGAGCATAAAACATTTTTGCCAGTGAACTTCCATCAAAAATATTTTGTGTCTTTTAATTTGAACATGTCAATTATGAATAAAAAGAAAACACTTAAGTATAATATGAATTCTTAAGACCTTTTATTAACAGTATGATTAGGCCAGGTATATAGATAGGAAAATATATTTCACAGCAATCAGTATTTAATTATAAGTGTATAAATATATTTAATAATGATAGTATAAAATGTAGTTTCCTGAATATATTCAAAAGCAAAGTAAGAGGATATAAACAATGCTGTACTTAATTCCCCTGAATGATACAAATATAGATTTCCACAGTAAATTGCTTTTATAACAAAAGACATTTAGAATCCAGAATAAATATCATCCACTTGGCTTTAAATTTCTTGCTTTTTGTCACAATTCCTTTTATTATTATAAAACATTTTCTGTTATTCTCTATGTGGACCACTATAATTACTTAATAAACTAATGAATGAATTCTAGACTTGAACTTTCTTTTTAGACAGTGATACTTAATAAGAAGTTATTGTACTAGAAAAAGTATATGGATATAAAGAAAATGTTTCTGTGATTCATTATTTAAAGGAAAAAAAGCTGTGTCTAATTTTTAAATGTTATTTCATGCTAAGGGGAATTTAGTATTATTTATAAAAATATTTTTGTTAGGTATTAGAAATTAGCACACTACTATAAGTATCTAAGAAAACTTAATGGCATCATTTTGCAAAAGTAAAATGAGGTATTTTTCTAATAAGAGATTTTTCCTAGGTATCATAAACTATTCCCAGTAATCTGAACCTTCCTTTTGAAGCCTTAAAATACTGTTACTGGAGTTAAAATGGGAAATTAATTTTTGTCAAGCTGCTAGGGAAATGGGCATTTTTTTTCTAGAAAGCAAACCTTTTGTAATATTTACTTCAATGAAAATTATAGTACTTATAGCTGAAGTCACTTGCGCATAATTCTGCTGGTTCCTGTGGTGGCAGTGTCAATCAAGTTAGAAAAGTCCATCAACAGTGATGCTGCAGTCTGTTACCCACTGAGGAATGTGTGTGTTGGAATTGAACCCAGGGTCTTATGTCTACAAAGCATGTGCTCTACCACTATTCTACAGGACCCCAGCTCCCCAGTTGAATTTAATAGCCAGAAAACCATATTTAAACCAGATGCGGTAGCACACACCTGCAATCCCCATACTTGGGAGGCTAAGACAGGAGTATTGCACGTTCAAGGTCAGCCTCAGTGACAGAGACCCTGTTTCTAAAATAGAAAATGAAATGGAGCTGGGAAATATATGGCTCAGCAGTAGAATACCCTTGGGTTCAATCCCCAGTACCACCATACAAAACAAAACAAACATATTTTAGTAAGAATGCTTATTGAAGTGAGTTAAAGCTCTGGAATTCCCAAATAAGATTGCTAAAGCCAAGTTGGAAAATAGCATTTTTTGGGGGGGCGGGCAGTTCTGAGGATGGAATCCAGGGACATTCTACCTCTGAGCTGCACTCCCAGCCCTATTTTTTATTCTTTACTTGAACCAGGGTCTCAGTAAGTTGCGGAGGACCTCACTAAGTAGCTGAGGCTGTTGGTGAACCGTGATCTTCCAGTCTCAGCCTCCAGAATGCTGGATTACAAGTGCGCCACCACGCCCAGATAAAAATAGCAATATTGAAGACCCCAACTCAGCCCTAGGATAAACTCCTTCTGCAAGATCTGGCAGATCCTCTTATGTTTTATCAATGTCCCTCCTTATTATGGTGCCTAAATCCATACTGTAATAGTGTAGACACTTGGGCATAATCCACCCATCCTTTCTAAATGCTTTAGCTAGGCAAAGGAGTAGAATTTGGTTGGAGCACAAATGTTTAAGGTATCCTGCGTTTCAGGGACTAAAGGTTTGTTTGTTTGTTTATTTATTTATTTATTTATTTTTGATGGTACTGGGGTTCCTGGAAACCCTTCTACCTCTGGACTACACGCCCAGACCTATTTTTATACTTTTTATTTGGAAACAGGTTCTCTTAAGCCAGCGTGGCTGGCTTCGAACCTGCGCGATCCTTCTATCGCTGCCTCCCAAGTGCGGGGATTACAAGTGTGCACCACCACGCCTGGCAAAAGGTTATTTATTCAACCTAAATCTGTTGCCATTTCCCATGGCAAATCCAAGTATAGTTGCTAGTAGTCATCTTTGTGTAGAAATTAACAGTTTACATTTTTTTTCCCAGAGATTTCATTCTCAAAATAATTCTATGGTCTTGTCTTCCTATTTATTTTCTGCCTATGAGAAAATGGAATACAAATTCTTGATTAAAAACACATTTTTGTTTTATTGATCTTCAGGGGTCCAGAAGTATTTTTGATTTTATAGGACAATGTGAGGTTCCAATGGGAAATTAAATGAAAACTTATTTATGTGAATAGTTACTTCTCTTGAAAATGGCAAATATTTGGGTAGCATTCTCCTATTATGTGGAATGCTTAGAGTTATTTATTTTTATAGATAAAATAGCAAACATGTGGAAAGGACATAATATCAATTGACAAATGAGTAGATAAAGAAAATATATTGCATGTATACTATCCATTCACTAAAAAAGAAGGAAATCCTACCATTTGGAACAACTAGTATGTACCTAAAGCCCTTATGCTAAGTAAAATAATCTACACAGGAAACGACATACTACTTGGTGTCACATACAAATAGGATCTTAAAAAGTCAAACTTGAGCCAGGCGTGGTGGCGCACACTTGTAATCTCTGCGCTTGGGAGGCGGAGACAGGAGGATCGTGCAGGTTCAAAGCTATTCATGCTGGCTTAGGAGACCCTGTTTCAAAAAAAAAAAAAAAAAAATATATATATATATATATATATATATATATATATATATATATGAAATAGGTCTGGGAGTGTAGCCTGGAGGTAGATGGGTTTCCAGGAACCCCAGTACCACCAAAATAAATAAATAAATAAATAAATAAATAAATAAATAAATAAATGTCAGACTTGAAGAACAGAAAGTAGAATGGGAGTTCCCAGAGCTGGGAATTGGGGAAAATGGGAGAAGCAGGTCAAATGGTACAGACTTTGTTTTAAATGAATTAGTTATGGGAATGGAATATGCAGCATGGTGACTATAATTAATAAACTTTTGGCATACTTGAAATCTGAGAGGATAGTTGTGCTCTCACCTCACAAAAATATGGGGATGGGCATGCCAACTTGATTGTAGTACTCATTTCAATATATGTATGTATATCAGAACATAATAGTGTATGTCTAAAATAAAATTTTTATTTGCCAATTGTATCTCAGTAAAGAGAGAAGAAAAACCTCATCTAATTCTTTATAATGCAGAGCTCATGTTCACAGTAACTGCTAAGCCAGTGTTTTAAAGGGGAGCAAACAGTGTGCACCCACCTTGGAAAACTCTTTGTTTCACATTAGTGATGTGATAGTGGCTTTATTACCAAAATGAGTGGCATTGGAGGGAGAGTCATCCAGAAGATGGTGA
The DNA here is from genome assembly GCF_963383645.1 of Muscardinus avellanarius. Lineage (NCBI taxonomy): Eukaryota > Metazoa > Chordata > Mammalia > Rodentia > Gliridae > Muscardinus > Muscardinus avellanarius. The sequence goes on from NC_137801.1 coordinate 53,455,727, forward strand.
CCCACCAATTTTCTCAGTAGTTTGAAATGGTTGAATGGTAAAAATAAAGAATCCCTGAGCAGTTAGGAACCATTTCCAATGTGCAGGTTTCTGAAAAGCGGTGGTTTTGCCATTCTTTGATAAACTGAGATCCGGGAGGAGGGGGAATAAAGAATGGTGTTGTGACAACCTAGACCTAGCCACAAAACACCAGCATATTTTAAAGGAAGGAATGAACACACTTGGCAATAGAAGCTAAAAATTGAGAGACTACAAATTAAGGCTCTGTTTGCCCAGCCAATGTAATTGATCCTGTTTTGGCACTGGCTACTCCATTATTTCCCCTTGTGCTGTTCCTGTCTTCTGCTCCTATTTAACCCATGAAAGAAGGCAGTGGCACTTTCAGCTGCTGTAAACATGAAACTGCTGAACAAATACTTCACACAAGGACATTCACAGAGCTTTCAATCTTCCAGCGGTATTGTAGCATCTGCCCTTCTATTTCTGTATCTCTTCAAGGTTTATTGAGAGTCAGTTATCCCCTAGATAGCATCATGGTGTGAAAGAGAAACCTTAGAGACAGTAAGCTTGTTGCCGAAGTTAACCTCTGGTACTGGTGCTCAGTGTTAGATGACATGAACTGACTCATCTTGCTCCAGGGTTAAACTACCTGCACAAAAAGTAAGCAACATCATAAGCTTTTATACTCTAACATTCATTAGACTCCCTTCAATGACAGAAAACTAAGATTTTAATTAATAAGAATTTAAGCTAGAAAAATATACTGGATCTACTCCCAGCAAAGGTTAATAATAAATTCACATGCATTTTTTAAATGAGACAGCTTTCTGTAAAAATGGCATTTTCAGTAAGCAAGTTATCTGTAGAGATTTCTAAAGATTGCTTCACAGTGACACTCATTTTAATTGGCCTTGTCCTATTGATGAAAAAGGCTCTAGATCTTGCCAACTACTGTATTATCATGTCCATTGCTACAGTCTTCTTTATTATTATTTTTTCTTTGGCAAGATGAGAATTTAAAGAATCTTGACATGAACACATTTTGGATTGTGTGTGTGTGTGTGTGTGTGTGTGTGTGTGAGAGAGAGAGAGAGAGAGAGAGAGAGAGAGAGAGAGAGAGACAGAGAGAGACAGAGAGAGAGAGACAGACAGACAGACAGACAGACAGGCTAATGAAACGCCAGAAGTTTTCATTACATATCATGACTCTGTACCAACAGGCTGATTCACGAAAGGCTGCAACAAAGCAAGTCAGTCAGATGCAAAATAAGTTAATAGAAAAAGTCCACCATGAGAGAAGTGCTCAGACCTTCGCAACATGGAGAAAAGTGCATGAAGAGGACACACTGATTGGATCTGTGAACAATGAAGCAGCTCAGATGAGAGGGCTGGTAGGGCTTTGTTTTGCTTAATGTTACATTAGAATATGCTCTTTGGGAATAACGACATTTTTTCCTGAGGGTCCAGGTTGTATGGTTTGTTAAATGAGAATGGGCAGAAAAATATCTTTTCCAGCTGATGAAATCAAAGCAGCTGACACCAGTTATTATAAGAACAGAATAACAGTGAGCACATTTGCCTACAGATCTGATTTCTTTCTTTATCCTAAGAATGTAATGAAGTGCACTTAAATTTTTTATGCCATCTATGATCCATTATGGGCTCTTAACATACATATTCTATACTTTTACCTTGGTTCCTTAATTCTAATCCTTACAATCAAGTGTAAGTAAAGCTTTTCCCTGTCAATAGGTTGTATTTTAAGGTGATGTATTTTTCATATCGTTCAATCATTTAGGGGATCATGATTCAACTTTTACCGATGATTCATTTAAGCAATGGCAAAAATCTTTCCTAATTTTGATAAGATAAGCATACAATATCTGGACAGAAAAAACATTGAATTGTATCAAAATGACCAACATGTTATATAATTTATATACCATTATTTTTTCCCAAATGATTTGAGGCAGCTTACAGTATAAAACAGGGTAATTTAATATTGCTTTCTATAACCTCCACCCAAGAAAAATTAATAGAGAGCTTGGATGTTATTCACTAAACCAAGCACTGAATTTGTCTCTGGACTTGTTGGCAACCAAAGCAAAAATGGGAAGCATAGTGGTTATGTGTTCCTTACCCAACCAGCAAGCATACAAGCTTAACTAGAGAGATTTTTTTTTTTTTGGTGCTAAAAGGAGTTTTTTACATTTTTCTGATATAAAATAGTAGCATTGTTACATTTTGAATTTATATAAAGGAATAGACTTCAAATGGACATATTTTATAGTTCTTATTTGCAAAATTAAAGGCAAGTATTGTTTAGTGACAAAATTTAGAAACTCGAAATCCTTAGTAGAGAGTCTTTTCTTATTCACCAGAATCGGAGGACTATAAAAATACAGATAGGCAGTTTCAAGCAAAGAAATGAATTCATTTTGGCTGGACTGGCAACTGGCAGTGGGATTTGTGGTGTCTATTTTGTTATTCCAGAAAGCCCTTTGTTGCTTTTCCTGCTCAGAGGCAGTCATTATCCTGACATTCTGGTTCTCATCTCCAGGTTAGTTTTGACTCGTCTAGAACTTCATGCACATGCATTCACACAGTATGCATTATTTTATGTATGGCTGCTTTCAGCATGCTTTTGAAATTTGTCCATATTCACGTATGTATCAATAAATTGTACTATTTTACTGTTAAGTAGTAGTCCACTGAATAACTGCATCATGATTTATGTATTCATTTTCCTATTAATGGACACTGGGCTATTTCTGGCTTTTGACCACCATGGGTTTAATTGCCGTAAACACTCTGTTCTAAACTAGGCATGGTGGTACGCACCTGTTATCCTCATACTTGGGAGGCTAAGACAGGAGGATCACAGGTTCAAGTCCATCCTCAGCAATTTAGAAACCTTGGGGAGGCCCTAAGTGAGGGAGGACGTTGGAGGAGGGAAACTTGATAAAGGAAATACTTAAAATGTACATAAATGAGTACATTACACCAAATAAATAAATAGGTAACACTAGAAAGGATTGGGGGTGTAGCTTGGAGACAGAGTGCCCAACAACCAGCCAACCAAACAAAAGCCAAAATTTCAGATACTCTATGGACTTGCTTCATTCCTCCTGTGAAAAGAAATTGCTGGGTCATAGGGCAAATAAATAACGTTATGTTTATAAAGCTGACAACTATTTTTTGAACAAGATTATACCATTTTATACTCCCACAAAGAACATTACAATGGTTCTGGCCAGTCTACATTTAGTGTTGTTAGTTTTTTTAAATTTAGCCATTTTTGTGTGTGTATCTCATGTGATTGTAATTTTTTTTTACCTGACTACTAATAATTTTGAGCATGTTTTATTTTGCTTCCTGACCATTTCTGTATCTTCTGTTAAGTGTCATTCCAGGTGTTTTGACTCATTTTTAATTAGATGTTTGTCATTTATTATTGAGCTATACAAATCCTTTATTCTACATATAATACTCCTATGAGATACCGGTATTTTTGATTTCCTCTTTCAGTTGTGCGGTTTGCCTATGTATTTTCTTAATAGTGTTTTCATGAAACTTTTTATATTGTTGTTTTTGCTTGAATGTTCAACCTACTAGTTTTGTCATTAATAGCTTCCCCCACACACATACACATAAAGAAACCTAAGAAACCTTGGGCAAGGTTATTGTTACTAGGTCATTTTGCTACATATTCTTTGAGAAGCTGAATTTTAGCTTTCACAGTGGTTTATGACCCACATTAATGCCTGTGTATGGTGTGTGATAGGGGTTGAAGTTCATTCTTTTCCACATACTTAGCCAGTGGTCTTACTGTACCATCATTTGTTGAAAAAACTTTCCTTTTCCTATTGAATTTCTTTACAACCTACCTCTCTTTCTCTCTCATATACTTATAACCCAAGTAGATGATAAACAATTTAACACAAGAATTACAGGAAATACAAGAAGAGATAGCACAAAAATAATGTTTTTAGTATAATTCAGTCCACCTTTGCTCCTAAGAGTTCAAGTAGATAAAAAACAAGTGGTGATCAAGGAAGGATCAAAAGTCATATTACATTTGATGTATACAAATAAATAAAAAGAAAACATTTATATTAAAATGCCTGTTATAAATGTAACATTTATATTTATGATCACAAAAACTGATCATAAATTTAAGCACCATATAAACCACAATAAATAATGACATTTTTACCATTACAATATAACATAGAAGAGTTTTACTGCCCCCCCTCAAATTTCTTGTGCTCCATTTATTCATAATTTCCCCTTTTTCAAAGGTCAGCCATGTGTAGAAGTCTAGGCCTATTTCTGGGCTTTCTGTTCTCTTCCATTCTTTTTGTCTATCTTTTATACTAATGCCACACTGCATTGACTACTGTAACTTTATAGCAAGTTCTGAAATTAGGAGTCCGAGTCCTTCAATCATTTTCTTTTCTTTCAAGAATTCTTTGTCCATGTTAGGTCCTGGTTTCCCCACAGTATTTAAGATCCAGCTTGTCAGTTCCCACAAAGGAAACACAATGAGATTTTGTTTGGAAATACATTAAATCTAAAAATGAGTTTAGGGAGAATTGGCATCCCAACATCATTGAGTCTTCTGGTGCTTGAACTTGGTACTTCCCCTGATTTATATAAGGTCTTTAATTTCTCTCAACAAATTTTATAGTTTTCAATACAGATAGCTTATACCCCTATTAAAATTATCCCTATATATTTCACTTTGTATCCTATTCCAACCTATTACTATTTTTAAATTTCATATTTTATTTGTTAGATATAAAGAAATAGAACTTGCTTTTTTGATTGATCAATATGATATGAACATACCTGCACACAGCACTTGGTGTGTGCCCCCCCATATCCCACCCTGTACCCCTCTCCCTATTCCTATTAGTGAGATTGGTAGCGATACCTTCACAAATGGGAAAAGCAGTATTTTTCCTCTTTACCTTCCCTCTCCCCTAAACTCTTTCCAGTTGCCTCTTGTCCACTGATCTCTCTCATTTATCTGAAGTTTCTTTGTTTCCAATTTTCTCTCTAGCTTCCACATACCAGCACATACGCCTTTACTTTGATTTTGTTAGTAATTGTCTTATAACGCCTGCTAGTATCTCTAGTCCTGCACTGAATAGAAGTTTTAAGGGTGGGTATCCTTACCCCGTTCTTAATATTAGGAGGAAAACATTCATTGTTAGCTCTGACTTTTTGCTAAATGTCATTTATCAGACTAAGGAAATGTCATTGCATTTGTAGTTTGCTGAAAAATAAGTTTAAATCACAAATTGGTTTTAAATCCTTTTTTGAGATCTATATAAATAGGAGTTTTCTCTTTTATTAGTGTGATGAATTACATTGATTTTTGAATGCTAAATCAACCTTTTCTGGGATAAATCCACTTACAATGTGTTATTGTACTGAGTTCTGTTTGCTGAATTTCAGTTTCATTAAGGACTTTTATACCTACAATGATGAGAGACAATGGTGTATAATTCTCTTTTCTCCTCCTGTCCTTGTATGGCTTGTTTTCAGGGTCATTATGAGTTTTCTGAATTGGAAGTATTCTGTTTTCAGGAAGTGTTTTTGTAAGATTTATTTCTTAAAATGATGGGTAGAACTTAGCATGAAACCATCTGAGCTGAGAGTTGTAAGAAAGATTTTAATTATTAATATACTTTAGCATATACAGTGGTCACTAGATTTTTGTTCTCTTATGTCACTTTGGTCATTTGTAACATACAGGTAATTTGTCAAACTTATCTAAAGTGCTGTTTATATTAGCAGTAAGTTATAACATCCCTTCATTATCCTTCCAACATTGCCAATACCTACAATGTTGTCCTCTTTTTCATTCCTGACCAATGTTAACTTTGGTTTTTTTTCTTTTTTCCATGATCAACCTAAGGGCTTAATATTTTCATTGATCTTTTCAAAGGACAATTTTTGTATCATTGCTTTTTGTCTACAATTGTTTATATATTTCACTAATTGTCATTTCCTTATTTTTGCTTTCATTTCTTTCAAGCTTCATAAGATGAAAGCTGAAATAATTTAAGCCTTTTTTCTTTTTGAAAATATAGTTAATATTTAAAAACTGTGTATTAGCTATACTCCAGATTTTGAGATGGTGTGTTTTCTTTATTGTTCAGTTGAATGTACTTTCTAATTTCCATTTAACTAATATTTGACACATGGATGCTTTAGGTGCAAGTTAATTCTTAATTTGTTTTTTAAATATTCTGGGTATCTTTTAGCTATTGATTGTGTGGAGTAAATGTGGAATAAAGAGAACCTTTGCACACTGTTAATAGGAATGTAAATTAATAGCCATTTTGGAGAACAGTGTGGTGACTCCTCAAAAACAAAACAAAAACTTTATGATCCATCAATCCCACTGCTGGATATATGCTCCAAAAGAAATTAAATCGGTATGTCCAAGAGACATCTGCAGTCCCATGCTTACTGCAGCACTACTTGCAATAGTCAAGAAATGGAAAATAACAAAAATGTCCAGAAACTGTTAAATGAATAAAATGTGGTACATATACACAGTGGAATACTATTCAGCCTTAATATCAAAAGAAATACTGTCATTCACAACGTGGATAGAACTGGAGATTACTGTTTTAAATGAAAGAAGCCAGGCACAGAAAAACAAGTTTTGAATGATGTCATTCATTTGTAGAATCTAAAAATGTTTATCTCATAGAAGTTGAGAGTGAAATAATGATTACCATAGCTGGGGAAAATATTATGAGGGAGCCATGGAGAATGGATGAACAATGGGTACTAAATTACAGTTAAGAGAAAGAAGTTTAACTATGCTATTGTGTATGGTAACTATGAATAATGCTAATGTACTGTATTATTTTTAAAGCTGAAAGTATTTTTGAATGTTTTCATCATAAAGAAATGAGAAATGGTTGAAGATATATGATATGTATGTATGTATGTGTGTGTATATACACAAACATTATACAATGTTTACATATATGGAAATGTAAAGTACCCCATAAATTTAATATTTTTTATTATAGATCAGTTAGAATTTTTTGTGTGTGTGTGGGTCTGGGGATGGAACCCAGAGGCATTTGACCCCCAAGCTACAGCCCCTGCCCAATTTTTTATTCTTTATTTTGAAACAGGGTCTCACTGAGCTGCGAAGGGCCTCACTAAGTAGCTAAGGCTGTCTGCGAACCACTATCCTCCAGTCTCAGCCTCCCAAATGCTGGGATTACAAGCATGCACCACCACGCCCGGCTTAGATAAGTTAGAATTTAAAAACCAAAATGCAGAAAATCAAATTATGCAGTATGTAATGTGATGAAACTAGACTGGCTTTATTCCATTCACTATAATGCTCTTGTGATCCATGCATGTATCAGTAGCTCATTACTTTTTATTACTAAATAGTATTCCAAATATGGAGGTATCTTTGAAAAGAAACTGGGTTATTTATAGGTTTTGACCTTTCATTATTTAATAGGTTAGCTATAGTTTTTTTCTAGACTTTTTTTATTGTTTAGAAAGCTCCCCTTCATTTCAAGTACAGTTATCATTTTTATTATGATTATTGAGTATTGTTCAAATACTTTTTCTACATCAGTTAATATGATCATGTCCCTAGCCAGTGTTCTATCTCTGCAACTTTCAGAGTATTCTAATAGCTGCTTTTTGTCCAGTCTTTCATTGAGGTTAACAGGAGGAATAGGGTAAAAGGCAGTTACTCTGTCTTATCAGAATTGTATTCATTGAGGGTGTCATTGGGTATGAAATTTCTTTCTTTCATAACTTTAAGTGTTTTTTGGGGGGGGATTGGGGATAGAACCCAGGAGTATTCGACCTTCAAGCTACACCCCCTGCCCTGTTTTATTCTTTATTTGGAAACAAGGTCTCACTGAGTTGCAGAGGGTCTCACTAAGTAGCTGAGGCTGTCTGCGAACCATGATCTGGTCTCAGCCTCCCGAATGCTGGGATTACAAGTGTGCACCACCACGCCCGGCTGAAGGCTGTTTTCTTGTCTTCTTGGAGCATGTCTTGTTCTGATGTTTTTTTTTTTTTTTTTTTTTTTTATCACTGACCCTATGTGTAGTGTATTTGCTATAGTTTAGATCTTGAATGTCCCTCAGAGACTGTCAAAGGCTTGGTCCCCAGGCTATGGCACTATTGGGAGATTGTGGAACCTTTCAGAGGCAGGGCCTAGAGAGAGAAAGAAAAATCACTGGAGGTATGCCCCTCACCTTTCTTCCTCTAAGTTGTGCTCTCAGGCATTTTGCCACAATAATGGAAAGATTAACAGAGGAAATTGGTACCGAGCAGTGGTATCATTGTTTTAACTATACTGAAGATGAGGTGCAGAAGCCTTTAGAACTGGTTTGCAAGAAAATTTGGAGAAGTGGGCTAGAGAAAGCCTAGAATGCTGGTAGGCATAGCCTAATGGTTGACACTGGCAAGCGCTCAGAAGAGCAGAATGCTGATAGAAATGTGGAAAGCAAAGGTTATGCTGATAAGGATAGATAGGAATGAGGACTTTATTGGGAATATGACTAAAGGCCATCCTGTGCCATAGGATTTAAATGCATTATGTCCATGCCATGAGATTTTGTAGGAGACCGAGGTTAAAAGTGATGGACTGACTAGTTTATCTGGTTCAGCAGTCAGGCTGAAGTATGGGTATTACCGACTACTTTTAACTATATTTACTGTGAAAATCAGAAGTAAAGAACAGATTAGAAAAATTTGGAAAAGTTGCAGTTTGGTCAAAAAAGCACACTGAAAGAAGAGTGAAGACAAAGCTGCAATGAAGACCCCAAGAAACCAGAGATGCCAGCCACATGAAACATTTGTTAAGAGAAGCTGTATGTAGCAGGCAGAGCAGGTTCAAACATGGCCTTGTGGGCTGCATCCACAAGGTGATGGGGCAGAGATACCCAAGTCCTCAGTAGCTATTAGCTAGACACACAACTACAGGATTTAATATTTGCTCTTTATGTTTCATTCCAGATTTGGCCCAGTCCTTACTATTTTCCTATTCTAGCCTTTTGGAATAGGAATGTTTACCCTCTGCCATGTTTTCTTAGAAGTATGTAACTTTCTTTTTAATTTGTATAGCGGCTCACAGATGAGTTTGCTTTGGTTCCGTAAGACTGGACTTTTGAGTAATACTGAAGCTGTTAGAAACTTGGACTCTTATTTTATATTGTGAGCTGGGCATGAGTCTTTAAGGGCCAGGGGTAGAATGCTATACCTTGGATCTTGATGGCCCCTGAAGACAGCCCATGTGTTGAAGGCTTGATCGCTATCCTGTGGCACTAGAGGGTGGTAGAACCTTTAAGAGGTAGGGCCTAAGAGGAGAAAGTTTGATCACTGGGAACATCCTTGAAACAAACATTGGGACTTCAGCCCCTTTGTCTCTAGTCTCATTTCCTTCGCCATACACTCCTGCTCTGATGTGTTGCCTTGCCTCAGGCCTGAAGGTAACAAGGCCAAATAACCATGAACTGAAACCCATAAAACCATGAGCCAAAATAAAACCGTGAGCCAAAATAAACCATTCATCCTTTTGGTTCAGTGAGTGACAGAAAATGAACAATATCTGTTTCTGGCTGCTTTAAAGATGTGCTTTTAATCTTTGGCTTTTGAGGAATACTCACTTTTGTGTTCATTGGGCTTCTTTTATCTCTGGGTTGGTATTTGTCATGAAATTAAAGTGTTCAGCTACGATTTCAATTTGCTTCACCCTGTCCCTCCTGTTCCTTCTTAGATCCAAATGTGTGTATGAGTACTTTTTTTTTTTTTTATTGGTGCATTGTAGTCATACATCTTAATGGAGTACAAGATGTTAGAGGGATATATGCACACCCTTTTCCAAAGACAATTGAGATGCTCTTTATTTTTCAAATCAGCCTTTTTATTCTTGCTGTTAGGTATCTTCTTTTGTCTCACTATAGTTAACTGTCAGATCAGCTATTAAATCTACCTAGTGAACTTTTCATTTTTATATTTTTCATATTTCAGCTAAGATTTCAGTTTACTATATGTAGCTTTTTTCCTTTAAGTCCTTGAACATATTTATGTAGATATCTTATAGTCCTAATTTGAGAATTCTATTCGGGACATCTCTGAGTTCTTTTCTTAGTTATGGTTCATTTTCATGCCTTCCATATGTAGTAAAAAGTATTGCTGTATGCGGAACATTGTGGATTCTGCAGCCTTTGGACTTCAGGTTTTACGGTATTCCTTTGAAGACTCGCGTTTTGTCCTAGCAGTTAATTTACTGGTGGTTCAGCTGGCCATGTCATGACTTCTCTCTAGGCTTCTTTGTTCTGGTCCAAAGTGTGTATACGCTTAAATCGTGGACTTTCTGAAGTCTGGGTTTTTTCCTCACATATTGTCTCATTAGTTCTAGATACCTAAGCTGCTTCATATACTGTATAATTTTATTGTTTTATATTTACTTTGGGGGTTCTTACAGCAGGAAGGGAAGTCTGATACCCATTATTCAAAGGCAAAGTGGAAGTGGCATTGAGATTTTCCATAGCTCCATGGTTGTTTCTAATGTGCATTCAAGGTTAAAGCTGCTCTAATGTAGGGTTTCCCAACAGCAGCACCATGGCATTTGGGGCTGGGTCCATACCTGTTGTGTGTAGCTGCCCTGTCTGTTGTAGTATGTTTATCACTTGTGCTGTTTACCACTAAATGCCAGTGGTTCCTCCCCCTTCCAGTTGTGACACACCAAAATATTTCCAGAACTTTTTAAAACAGGGAAGAATCACTCCAAGTTGAGAGCCAGTACTCAAGCAGAATAGATCTGTACATTGACAAGCCTTCGTTACTCAAAGTATGGTATGGAAACCAGCTGTGCCAGTATCAGCGACAGCTTCTCAGAAGTACAGAATGTCAGGTACCCCTAAACTTCGAGTAAGGTCTGCATTTTAACAGGATCTCAAATGTTCTGTATGTTTTCTCCTGATAGGCCAGGAACCAGCAAACCCCCTCCCCAACCCCAGGCTTCACATATGCTGGAAAGGACTGACTTAAACCACCCAGCCCAGCAAACTTTTTTTAAGCAACCAGGCAGAAAATATTTTTGGATAGTACATAGTTTTGTAAGAACTATTCAGCTCTGCTATTTTAGTGCAAAGCAGTCATAGACAATAAAGAAATGGATATGTCTGTGTTCCCTTAAACTTTATTCACAAAGCATACAAGTGGCTGTGAGGTAACTTTTACCAAATCCTATTACAGCCTTTATCCATCAGAGTTCTCAGAAGACTGAAGACAAGAAGTGGTTAAATTCTTATGAGAACCTTCCTGCCTGATTCCATTTGTCATTGCTAAAGGAAAAATGAGGTGTACAGGTTACATAGTAAATGATTCTGGAAATTTTAGTGCAGCTAGCTCACATTTCCAGGTGTAAGTTATATATAAATGTTGCTCAAGTGAACTTACCAGTGGTTCTCAGGCACTAGACATATATAACTTGATGGCAGTTCTTTTTTTTTTTTGGTTTTAAGATGATTTATGAGTGTACGGGAATAATTACTCACTATTTTGCCTCTAGTTAATAAAGCCAACAGAACTTGTGTATTTGCGTTAACTTTTGTAGCTTTCAGACAGTTAACTGATTCTCAAGTAATTTGTTTTTAATAGGGAAGCTAACAAGCCTTCCAAACATCTCTCATGCTTTTTGTATCTTATGTAGTAATCCTTTCTGGCTTTCTAAAATTCTGCATCTTGAAAGTGACTTTTTTGGAGGGAAGTATGTTGAAGGGTGGCAGTTCAGAGACTGAGAGCTTGCTATTCTGAAGAATGATGATTTTATACCAGATGCTTCTGGATGATAAGAAAATGTTTTTATTTGGTTTTATAAAGTTCTCTTCTAAATTATTTGATGAATAGTACAGGAGAGGGAATGCCAGAAGTCACCAGTGTGAAATAAAAACAGAACTCCTGACATTATTAAGCCAGTTCAGTGGTGAAAATGAAACTGATTCCTGGGGCTCTGGCCAACAAGAATGATGGTGAAAACATTGTAGCACTTCCTGAAACTGCATTTATGTAACCAGTTAATTTTTTACATTAATATTTATTTAGCCTATAGTATTTAGCCTATACTATTGCTTTTTAGGAGTCATGACACAATAGCCACCTGCGAGAATTTTCCCTGGTGTTGTTGCTTTACCTAGTATAAAACAGGAATCATGCTGAGTTGCCAATACATGCAAAAGGTGGAGCCCATATTAATGACTAAAAGCTCTCTCGTATTCTCATAAGACTAAACTCATTTTTTAATTTTCCCAAGAGAATTGTTTGGATATTCTATCATATTTTTCATTATTAAGAAATGACGTATTTATGTGGTTTTAAAGACCAATCTAAATGAACCAGATGTATTAAGTTTTATTTAGCATCCTTAAAAAGTACACAAAATGAATACTTGGATAATGCAAATCTAACAAACTTTCTATTTTTTTCCATAGGAAAGAACAAAGAGGAGACAAAAATACTGTGACTCTTCAGAACTTTTGAATAAAGTAAACAGTTTCCCACAAAACTCGAGCAATATGCAGTTACCAAATTTATTTTATGAACACTATCAAGAGTTTACCAGTCCAAATAGAGTTGATAAGTCAAGATCTTTACCTCGGTATGCATATAATTTCACAAATAATACAGTAGATGCAGACATAACAAGTTCAACAGGACTTTGGCTGACAATTTCCCAGTTTACTCTTAGTGAAGAGACAAAGGCAGATGTGTACTATTATGGCTCCATCATACTTTTCCTTTTGATATTAGTATGTCTTGCTTTATATCTTCTCTGAAGATACCAAATAAAGTCTTTTTGATAATTTTAAGCTTCCGGCTCTTCATAGAAATATTACATTCTTATTTCAGGGTTTCCTCCCAGACATTTTCAAGGTAATTGGCTTAAAAAAAAAAGAATATGCTTTTAGCAAAGTTTAAACACTTAAAAATAAATCTTTATATTAGAAATGATGCATTAATACAGTTTGAATACTTCTCTGAAGTTTCAGATCACCTAGCAAATCTAGAAAAGGAGTTATTTTTTCCTCAGAGGCAATTTTAAAATTGATAAGGAAAATTTTACCTTCCTACTGTTTAAGTGCAGAGAATAACATGTTTCAGAAAGTTTTAGATAAGCTAATATACTACACAGAGGCACTTTATAATATTACTAGAAGCTAGGCACAGCTTATGAAATGTGACTGAGTTGCTTACCTTACTACAGTATGGGCATTCACCAAATACGATGTTAAAACTCTGTCTACTGGTGAGCAGACCTCTCAGCCACTGAGGATTTTAAAAAGAAGCAGTGTCAGCATCATCACAAAAGAAAGCAACTCTACAGATCATTGCCTTTCTTTTTCAGTGCACTGTATTTTATTCCAGAAGATAACCCTTCCTAATTGCTTTATAAGAGATACATTTCTGGCCCTGGGTTTGCTCCCCAGTACCACACACACACACACACATGCACACAAACTACATTTCCTGTGCCAACACAGTTGAATAATGGGTAGAGATCAATGTGGAATCTGAGGTCTAAACCACTCATTTATAAGCAAACTAGCTCCTTTGAAAATTTGACAACTATAAATTCTATTCTCAAAATATAGTGCATATAAGTCCTGGGATTCATATACCTCCCCTAAATCCAGTAATCAATACATGTATTAAGAATTCTTGCCATAAAAGATACCATAAAGCCAGGCCTGGTGGTGTACACTTGTAATCCCAGCATTTGGGAAGCTGAGACAGGAGGATCTGGGTTTGCAGAGAGCCTCGGCTACTTAGGCCCTTTACAACTCAGTGAGGTCATGTTTCAAAATAAAGAATAAAAAATGGGGCTGGGTGTATAGCTCAGAGAAAAAATGTCCCTAGGCTCCATCCCCAATACTGCAAAAAAAAAAAAATAATAATAATAATAATTAGCTTTTAAAATTTAGGTCTTGCCGGGTGTGGTGGCGCACACTTATAATCCCTGTGCTTGGGAGGCGGAGACAGGAGGATCGCGCAGGTTCGAAGCCAGCCGTGCTGGCTTGAGACCCTGTTTCCAAATAAAAATATAAAATAGGTCTGGGAGTGTAACCTGGAGGTAGAAGGGTTTCCAGGAACCCCAATACCACCAAAAAAAAAAAATTTATGTCTTTATTCTGGTCTCAACAACAGTGGGTTAATTCTCAACCCACTGCTAATAAGTATTAGGCAGTTTTAAAAAATCAAATATCCATTATTACAAAGAAAGCAATGTTCCTGTAGAGTTTTGTAATCAGAGTTGGTAACTTACAATTTTTATACATCATAAACTGATATCTATTCTTAAGTTCTTCATTGGTGAAATGCAAATAGCACCAATACTATCTTTAATTGCAAAAGTTAAAAGCCATACTGAACCTACCCATATGATCCAGCAATATCACTTCTGGGTATCCACCAAAAAGAAACCAAACTACTAAATTAATGCATGCTTATCTATGTTCATAGCTTCACAACTCACAATTACCAAACTATGGAACCAGCCAAGATGTCCATCAAAAGATGAATTACAAAAGTGTGATATGTACTCAACAGAACTTTACTCAGCCATAAAAAAGAACAAAATTATATCATCTTTGGGGAAATGGATGGAACTGGAAAGCATTATGTTAAATGAGATTAGTCAGTTACAAAAAGTAAAATATCAGCTGCTCTCCCTAATATGCGGAAGCTAGGGAGAAAATGGGTCACAGGAGGAAGGAAGGAGGAGAAACCATAGATGAGCAAATAAGGAGGCCTAACTGAGAAGGATGAGGAGTGGGAAGAGGGAAATTCCCTAATGTACATGATGTTCATTCACAAACATCAAAGTCAATCACTAAGCCAAACATGAGAAGGAGGGAGTGGAGAGGGATTGAGGAAGAGCTAAATGAGTGATGTGTGCATGTATGCCTCTACCAGCTTGTACTCCATTAAGATGTGTGACTACAATGCAAATAAAAAAAATGATCCACACAAGGAAGCCAGGTATGTTGGCACACACTTATACTATAAAGAGAAATATATATTAGAAAATATATAAAAATATATAATATATAAAAAGTCACACTGAGGAAGACTATGAAAGTACCATATAACTGCAAGGTGATTCTGTATAGAGATGCACAGCTTATTATATCAGCTATTGCCTAACATGAATACTCTACAAATCAAATGACTGAAGATAGGAAGGCAATCAGGCTCCACAGACAGTAAGTAAAACACACTGCCTGAGAGTGCTGTGACATGTTCAGATCACAAAAGATCTGAATATCAAAAGCAGGATTACTACATTTATTCTATTAAATATAGCTTGAAAAGACTTAATGTATTACCAACATGCTAACTCCCACTTTCTTGCTACTTTTATCCCCTCCCAGATAGACTTTACGCTGTGGTAATATGAGATATTTATGGGAAGATTCAGTGTATTTTAAATTAATTTGTTATGCATCAATAAGATAGTCCATGAATATATTCTAGATAAATTTTCTTCTCCCTTCTTGGATACTTTGGGACATTTCTTCATTTATTATTAACTATGATAAGGAAATGAAGCACAAAGTTTATTACATGCACATGTAATAAACTGGGTAAAGGAGTTAACGGCAGAAGAGGAGATCACCAGTGAGAGACCAGATTTTAAGTCCTGTGTATTACAGATATGCATAATTTCCACACTGTGTAGCTGAAATACTGGTGGTGTCATTTTAATTTTAGCTTTACCTCATGTAAGCACACTTGATGGAAAGGCTGTCCACACTGGGGATTATCACACACTTGATCAGGAAGGGCACCATCAAGTTGATAGGCATAACAAATCCCACAATCCATGGTAAAATCCTGCAAAAAAGAAGTATGTTTAAGTGTGGGGTTTTTTTTTGTTTTTTTGGTGGTACTGAGGATGGAACCCTTCTACCTCTGGGTACACTCCCAGACCTATTGTATAATTTTATTTGGAAACAGAGTCTCTTAAGCCAGCGAGGCTGGCTTCGAATCTGCACGACCCTCCTGTCTCCGCCTCCCAAGCGTGGGGATTAAAAGCGTGCGCCACCATGCCCAGCCTTAAGTATATTTTTTTTAAAAAATACATATGGCAAAATTAAGAAGAATCAATAATATGATATAGAAAATGCTAAATAAGTAACTATTGCTATGTTATGGAAAATACCACTGCATCACTTAACAGCTTGCAAAGCTACTGATGAGGGCATTTCCCTTTTCACTCAAATATGCATAGATGTACTAGATTTTAAGATTTGAGGCTTTAGCAGTTTTTCCAGATACATAAATAAAATGTCAATATAGTATGTAAGATAGGGGCATTTGCTAGTGATTACTAAATTTCAAAATCATAGATCTAAAGGGTAAAGAAAAACATTGCTACCACTTAATATTCTATAACCTTAGCTTTTTCAGAAATCTTTATCTTTACAACAGTGGTTTCTATTCATATTTTAAAATCAGTACTGACATCCTTCACAAATGCTTATATGAAGTTTTTAGAGCTTATTTCAGTTAGCCATCTTATGATAGTAAAGAGAATCCAAACATCTCATTAGCTACATTGGACGTTTCCCTTTATTTTTAATAATAAATATATTTTCCATTAATCACTTTACTACTGAAGATCATGAAAAATTACACTTAAAAAACCTAACAAAGTTTAGCAAGTTCTTTAGCACTGTTAACTTGTAGTTCAGAAATCTGTTGAAACATTCTTCCCATCCTCTCCCTTCTCAGCTCATTCTTATGAGAGAAGCATTTAAGTTCCCTTATGCAATGCTATGTGGTATATCAAGCACTGATAAAACTTACAGATTTTTCCAGGACAGTCCGAGCTGGAAAATCAATTTCTAAAACATCTTTTAAATTTTGTAACAGACTATTTTCTGGATCCCTGAAAGTATATAAAAACATGTGCTATAATGTTTGTAAAAACACAGAAAATTAACAATTATATTGCCAAGGTACCTACCACAAATGTATATTCTCACTCAGCTTAATTCCCAGAGGTTTTATCACTACAGATATTAAAAGAACAAAAAAATTGAATAGTTCAAGATTATGCTGGTCCCATTTTGTAAGACCATATTTTATACAGAATTTGTTTTGTAACTATTTGATTTGAAAATGTAAATCATATGATAATATGTAAATCATATGTTAAAAAACAAGTATATAGTTCAGAGTGAAAGTTTTCATTTAAAATAATAGCATATTAATATTTCCTACTGATACTTAACATTGCTAGGAGGATTTTATGATTCTGTTAAAAATATTTAATTCTGAGATCTCATACCATGGTCAGCTCCAAGAAAGCAGCACTCAGGAAGCATAGTAGGATGCCTGGGGTCGACCTCTATATTTATGGAAGAATTATGACCTAGGTTCAAAGAATATCATTTTTAGAAGTGGAACAGTTCACCAATAAACCAACAAAACATAAATAACTATTGCTATGGCTGCCAAATTAATTGTATACCCAAGAAAACAATAACCAATGTTTTAGAGTTTGTCTTATAAAAATATGTACTGCTTAACAAAAATTGTTTGGAATTATGATTATCATTAAAGATTCAAGGATCTCAAGATTTATAAAAACAACCAGTTCATAAAGTAACATAAATTTAAGTTGTAATTCTGGTCAATTCCATTAGTTAAAGTGTAAATAAAAATTTTCTATGATCTGTGTGACTTTTCATGGCTTTCTTGAAAAGGTCTACATTTAATAGAACTATTATCAATTATAAAAACTAATAATACAATAAGAAAAATGTGCTTAAGTTTAAATTTTACAAAATTTACAAAACATTTTCTGAATTTGTTTGACCCATGTGAAAATTTCTCTTGTAAATTAAAAAATCAATTCACATTAAATTGAAAATTGTTTTTTAATAAGAAACACAAATGAGCTATTACAGAATCTTAGACCTATTTCTACTTGGCACTATATTGTTTTATATTTTTTATAATGTTTTTATTGGTGTATTACAGTCTCGCATCATAATGTAAGTCATATTGACAATGACATACCTGCACACAGCACTTGGTGGGATACTCTACTTCCCCATTTCCCCCCTTCCCAATACAGAATTTTATAATTTTTAATTGTCCTGAAGTATAGTACAAATTTCAAAATTTCTATTGTTATTTTGTGGAGGTACATAGTATTTAAGATCAACTTGAACTTCATTTTTATAGTAGAAATGTCTTGTGTACATACGTTTGAATAATCCTTTTACTAACATTGGCAGTTAATACTAATAAATTTACAAATCTGGCAAACAGTTGTTATCAAGGTTAAAAAATATGATAACTGAAATTAATGGGAAAAATAAAAACTCACTGTCATCTAATAACCTTATAATTTGCTAGCACTCTTTACTATGAACATAAATTTAATAGCCTGTATCAATGTCTTTACTAATAGCTCCAGAAAGTACTTTCAATTGAACAACGGCTATATGAACTAATATTTCAATTAATTTGTCCAAAACTTGGCCCTCAGATGGGAAATCCGTACCTGAAGGGAGGAAAATACAGATCAACTTAAAGACTTAACAACT
The DNA here is from genome assembly GCF_963383645.1 of Muscardinus avellanarius. Lineage (NCBI taxonomy): Eukaryota > Metazoa > Chordata > Mammalia > Rodentia > Gliridae > Muscardinus > Muscardinus avellanarius. The sequence goes on from NC_137801.1 coordinate 53,474,359, forward strand.
TAAAATACAGATCAACTTAAAGAGTTACAACTTAGTCATTTATGCTGAACTATAAGAAATATAATAAAAAGTATATTTTTAAAATAATTATTTAAGTGGGGCTACGAAGATAAATTACATTTCTTCGTAGAAAATATTTTCATTCTTTTAAAAAAATTTTTATTGGCGCATTAGAGTTATACATCTTAATGGAGTACAAGATGGTAGAGGCATACCTGCACACATCTCACTCAATTAGCCCTTACCCAAACTTAATATTTACTTGTTCATAAATATACCAGAATTTGGATAATTATTCTAAATTAAATACTAAGACTTTTTCAAACTGAGAAAATAAAACTGTTACAGAATTGCTACACAATTCCCACCCCAAAAGAAGAGGAACTATGAAGAGCAGGCCAGTTACTGTCCCTGTCTTAAGGGTAGAGAAGGGAACAAGCTGGAAACTGGATCTGATTCCAAAGCAGTTGCCCAATCCCTCCACTCCATCGCTGTGTGTGACCATGACAGTCATGTAAGAGGCTGCTGCGACTATTTTCCCTATTTTATACTCTTGAAAACCAAGACAGGAGCATCTAGCCTAAGGCCAGAGCTCAAAATCTAGTTTTTCAGCCAGTAGACCATACTCTTCCAACAGATCTGTTTATGCAAACACCAGGTTAAGGCACCTCCAGACCTGTGAGAGCAACCTGACAGCTCTCACATCTAAGGGCTAAATGAGCAATGTGTGCATGTAGGCCTCTACTATCTTGTACTCCATTAAGATGTATGACTACAATGCACCAATAAAAATTTAAAAATAAAAAATAAAAGAATTGCTGCACAATTATACCTTCTTCTCATAATAATATATCACTTCCTACCTCATCCTTAGTCCAAAATAATTACGCCAGGATACAAAGTATAAAAATTGTTCACTAATTTGGGCATTATTCACATCAGAATTTCAAATATCCTTCAGAATATAGGCCTTTCAAAAATATACTTAGAAATATATTTAGAAAAAAAAGAGAGAAAAGGCGTAAAAATAGAACCTGAAAACCAGCTATGGTATTTAATACAAGCACAAATATACTTTAAGTATCTAAAATCATCTGGGAAAAGGTTCTAACCCTTATATTCCCAGTACTTGGGAGGCTGAGACAGGAGGATTGCAATTTAAAAGCCAGCCTCAGCAACTTAGGATTTTCGCAATTTATTGAGACCTTGTTTCAAAATAAAAAGGTCTAGGGTTGTGGCAGTACTACACACATACACATCTAAAATCTTGAGAATGACTAAACTCTGAAACTGACTTGATATTTTGCCTTATCATTTCCATTATGTTTGTCTTAATGGAAAAACAAACATTTTTATGGTCAGGAGAATAAAATAACATTGTAAGGACATTTATGGCTGTACCATTACTTACTTGTTAATTTCATATATTTATCATAAAGTAAATACTTAAAATCCACTAAATCTTTTCTGTGCTTTCTGTTTATTCTTCAGTAGTATGGTACAACTCAGGTTCTTTTATCCTCTATATTTTTTGTCAGAAAGTATTTCCAGATCTTTCATACCAATCTTAAGTTTCACAATTAAAGACCTCATTATTTGTAACAACTTTTATCGCTGTTCTAAATAATGTTCATTTTGAATAATTGGCTCCATTCCACTATTTCGGTCCTAATTAAAAATATTCTGCCTGAATGTTGCTTCATTGAATTTACCTTTGCTAATGTAACACCTTGGTACTTGCCCTTTTTTTTTAAATTTTTTTACTGGTGCATTATATTTAAACATCATATTGGGGTAAAAACCTTGTGTGGACATACATGTTCACATCACTGATTTAACCCCTACCCAATTCCCACCTCATTCCCTCCCCATCCCTCCCTCCCTTGCTTGGCTTAGTGGTTGTCTTCGATATGTGGATACTTGCCCTTTTTATCTGAAATAGTTACATAAAATATATAGTAATAGAAGAATTCATAGTATCCCCATAGTATCCCTGAGGCTGTCTATGAACTGCGATCATCCATTCTCAGCCTCTCTTAATGCTGGGATTACAGGTGTGCACCAACATGCCCATATCCAAAAAGTTTTAATAGCTGACTTCATACAAAAGACTTCATCTATGATTTTAAATGTCATCTTTTTTTTTTTTCAATACTGGGGATTGAACCTAGGAACATTCTAAATCTGCGCTACACCCAGCCCTATTTTTTTATCCTTTATTTTGGAACAGGGTCTCACTAAGTTGCGGAGGGCCTAAGTAACTGAGGCTGGCCACAAACCTGCGATCTTCCTGTCTCAAATGTCACCTTTATATTCATTTACATCAACAGTATAAACACCTGAAAAGAATCGTCTTTTCCCCACCTACTGCAATTCTGCGTGCAGTCGCACTCCGTGTAGGTTTTTCTGGCTCAAGTACCCAGGTCTTCTCATCAATTTCATCCATAGCATCCCAGAATGCCTTCAATGATTCCAGTGCTGCCAAAAACTGACCATAAATGTTTACCAAGGAGCTCTGTGAGAAGATGAAAGCTGGTAAGTTATAAAGCACTCCACATATAGGAGGTAATCTATTGAGTCTCAAAAGACACTCAACTTAGAAATTTTAACTTGTTACATCTCAGAAAGTATGGTCAGCTCTGCCTGCTTCCCATCTCTTCATCTCCATAGGATAATAGGATTCTTTCATTAGACTGTACTTTTATATTTTTTTTATTTTGTGGACCATACTGAAAATGGCATACATTCAGACTATGCTTGGTGCCCTCTCCCACCCCCACTTCCCCTCCAACAATGAGTGTCCAGGTTAACCATGCTATATTCATACTTTTCCCCATATCCATATGTAGCTCCTCCATTAATCAAACTCAGCCTTCTTCCTCTCCTACCCTTCCATTTAAGCTTTATTGAGGTTTCCCCTCCATTACCTGGAGTCTCTCTGGTATTCTTAATAGTCCCTAGTTTGGACATATTACAGAAAACATATGTCCCTTCTCTTTCTGTGCTTGGCTGATCTCACTTAACATAATGTTCTCCTGGTCCTTCCATTTTTTTTGCGAATGACAAGATTTTGTTCTTCTTTATAGCTGAGTAGAATTTGATTGTGTGTATTTCCCATAATTTTGCAATCTGTTGATGGAGGCCAAGGTTGGTTCCATAGTTTGGCTATTATGAACTGTGATGCTATAAACATAGATATGCATGTTTCTGTAGTTCTCTGATTTCAGCCCCATTGGAAAGATACCCAGGAGTGATATTGCCGGATCATAGAGTGGATCCATTCCCAGTTTTCTAAGAAATCTCCACACTGATCTCCATAGTGGCTGAACTAGTTCACACTCCCACCAACAGTGTAAAAGAGCTCCTCTTTCCCCACATCCTCACCAGCATTTGTTGTTATTTGCCTTCTTTATGCGTGCCACTCTGATTGGGGTTAAATGGAATCTCAGTGTAGCTTTGATTTGCATCTCCCTGATGGTTAATGATGTTGAGCATCTTTTCGTGTATCTATTGGCCATTTTTATCTCTTCTTTTGTGAAGTGTCTATTCAATTCAGTTGCCCATTTCTTGACTGGGTTGTTTGTTTTTCTAGTGTAGAATCAGTTGAGCTCTTTGTACATTCTGGATATTAGCCCTCTATAAGAATGGTGGCTGATAAAGATTTTCTACCATTCTCTAGTCTTCCTCTTTAGGTTCTTGATGGTTTCCTTTGATGAGTAGAAATTTTTTAGCTTTATGCCATCTCACCTGTTAATTCTTGTTTTAATTTTCTGCGCTTTGGAGGCCTTGTTGAAAAAGTTATTGCCTGTGCCTATATATTGGAGGTTGAGACTATGTCCTCCTCTGATAACTTCAGTCTCTAGTCTAATTTCTATGTCTTTGATCCATCCTGAGTTGATTCCTTTGCACCGTGAGAGGTAAGGATTTAGTCCCATCTTTCTACAAATGGATAGCCAGTTCTTCTCAGCACCATTTGTTGAAAAGGCTTTTTTCTCCATCATATGAGATTGGCCCCTTTGTCAAAGATTAATTGACATTAATCAATGTCAATTAATTATATGGGTTTGTTTCTGTATCTTCTATTCTGTTCCACTGGTCAGTCTGCCTATTGTGCCAATACCATACTGCTTTTACTACTATTGTTCTATAGTATAATTTGAAGTCAGGGATTGTGATGTCTACTGCATAATTCTTATTGTTGAGGATTCCTTTGGCTATTCTGGGTCTTTTCTTTCTCCATATAAAATTCATGATTGATTTTCCTATCAAAATACCAATGTCATTGGTATTTTGAATCTGTAGATCACTTTTGGCAAAATGGCCATTTTGATAATATTTATTCTGCCTTATCAATGAGCAAGAAAGATCTTTCAATCTTCCAAGGTATTCTTCAATTTCTCTCTTTAATGTTTTATAGTTTTCATTGTAGAGGTCTCTTATGTCTTTGGTTAGGTTTATACCTAGGTTTTTTTTGGTTTGGGGGTTATAATGAGTGGAACTGTTTTATTTCTCTCATTTTGCATTCATTGTTGGCATATAGAAAAGCAACTGATTTCTTTAGATTAATTTTGTATCCTGCAACTTTGCTGAATTGGTTAATCAGCTCAGTAGTCTTTTGGTTGAATTCTTTGGGTCTTCTAGATAAAGGATCATACCATCTGCAAATAAGGATAATTTTAATTCCTCTCTTCCTTTTTGAATTATTTGATTTCCTTCTCTTTTCTTATTTCTGTGGCAAGAGTCTCGAGAACTATATTAAAAAGGAGTGGTGATAGTGGGCATCCCTGTCTTGTTCCTGATTTTAAAGAAAATTCTTGCAATTTTTTTTCCATTCAATATGATGTTGACTCTGGGTTTGTTGTATATTGCCTTAGTGATGTTGAAATACGTTCATTCTATTCCAATTTTCTGAAGTGGTTTTAACATTAATGGGTGTTGAATTTTGTCAAATGCTTTTTCAACACTTATTGATAATGATCATGTGGATTTTGCTCTCAGTTCTATTTATGTGGTGAATAACAAGTATTGAATTGTCTATGTTAAACCAGCCTTGCTTTTCTAGGATGAAATCAACTTGGTCGCGGTGTACTATTCTCTTGATATGGTTTTGAATGTATATAGGTAGTATTTTCTTTAGAATTTTTGCATCTATGTTCATCAAGGATACTGGTCTGTAATTTTCCTCTCTTGAGGTACCTTTATTTGGTTTGGGGATTAATGTGATACTCACCTCATAGAAGGATTTGGGAGAATTCCATCTCTTTCAATTTCCTGGAATACGTTGTGAAGTATTGGGATTATTTCTTCAATGAAGGTTTTGTAGAATTCAGCTGGAAACTTGTCAGGGCCTGACTTTTCTTTGATGACAGAATTTTTATTGCTGTTTCTATTTCATTTCTTGCTATTGGTTGGTTTAGGCTTGCTATGTCTTCTTGGTTCAATTTAGGTAGGTTATATGTGCTTAAAAATCAATCACCGGGCATGGTGGCACACACTTATAATCCCCGTGCTTGGGAAGCTGAGACAGGAGGATCACACAGGTTTGAAGCCAGCCTCAGCTACTTGGTGAGGCTCTCAGCAACTTAGTGAGACCCTGTTTCTAAATAAAAGATAAAAAATAGGTCTGGGAGTATAGCTTGAAGGTAGAAAGTCTCTGGGTTCCACCCCCAGCACACCAAAAAAAAAAAAAACAACTATCGATTTCTTCCATGTTTGCCAGTGTATTGGAGTATAAATTTTCAAAATAGTTTCTGGTAATCCTTTGAATTTCCCCACTGTCTATGGTGATGTCTTCTTTCTCATTTCTGATTTTAATAAAGTTAAATGTAGTGCTATTTGTAATTTAATTGAACTAATAACATTTTTAGGAAATAACTTTGCATACCTTATTAGACAAAAATATAAAAAGCTTAAAATATTTTTAAGAATTTTAACATATTACAATTTTTTCTATGTTTAACTTTTAGCCAGTCTGAATTTAGTTTTTTAGACATTAACCCATTATGATTTACCTTAAATACATTTTCCACTAAATCCATAAAACCCTTACAGCTTTAAATACATTTTATCTTACTTTCAATCAAGTGCTTCTCATCAAATAATGTGATGTTTAAAAGATACAGCTATTTAGCCGGGCGTGGTGGCACACGCTTGTAATCCCCACACTTGGGAGGCAGAGACAGGAGGATCGTGCGGATTCGAAGCCAGCCGCACTGGCTTAAGAGACCCTGTTTCCAAATAAAAAACTATAAAAATAGGTCTGGGAGTGTAGCCCGGAAGTAGAAGGGTTTCCAGGAACCCTAGTACCACCACCAAAAAACAAAACAAAACAAAACAGCTATTTACCAAATATTTTGATATAAAAATAGAACAATCTGTTTCAAATAAAATGAAGTTAAGAAAAATACTACAATATAAATCCAAAATAAGTGCACAAGACAACAATGCAAAAAAAAGAAAAAGACAAAGGAAGCAGCCACTTAAACAGTTACTTGTGCTCATGTATTTAAGGAAAACGGTTTCATTGCTTTTATCAGGACTTAGAGTTGGATGAATTGATGGCCAATTTACTGAGCTGAATTCAGTTTTTCTAACCTATTTACAGGAAAAAAAAAAAGAGTAGGAACTGGGCCTTAATATCTTCAAATAATCTTTAGGACATTGAAAGTAGAATGTCTTCTTTTCTGACGTACCACACTTATCTAGAAATTTAGATGACAGAATCCAGAGATCAGAAAACTCCCAAGGAGCTAGTTTTAAAATCATTATAATAGTTATCTTCTTTGTTCTCATTCTCTCCATTTACAGCTATAAATGTGTTTGTAAAATCTACTATTACTTCAGTGCATACTCAAAACAGTTTAATATCTCTCCAAAAATTAGTTTTTTCACAGTATTATGATTTATTTGAAAGTATTTCCAGGCACACTGTCCATTTTCCTTATGTGCAAATATAAGTAAAATCCTAACTTTGCCTTTTGAACAGAAAATAAGTCATTTTCCTGTGAGAAAAAAAGTAGTAAAAATAAAAGAAAATTAGAAACAGCAAAAAACAAAACCACTAAAACCCTTCAAATTAGAAGTCACTTGGTAATTACAGAAAAAGTGAATTTCATTATTTATTTGTGTGGTATTGAAGATGGAACACAGGTCATTCCACCACTGAGCTACACCTCAGCCCTATTTTACTATTTTATTTTGAAACAGGGTCTCACTATGTTGCAGAGGGCCTAAGCTGCTGAGGCTGGCTGTGAACCTATGAGCATGCGTACACACACACACACACACACACACACACACACACACACAGAATAAATGCAAAGGAATTAGATGACTGAAATTAAAGACAAAATTCAATAAATATTCTTCAGGGAGACCAACTCTTGAAAGAATTTTTCAAAATTATAAATAGCCCATTAGTAAGTTTATCAGTTTTACATATCACCAAAGCTGTTATTTGACTTCTTTATATTTGCCATTCTGATTGAGGTTAGATGGAACCTCAGGGTACTTTTAATTTGCATCTATCTGATGGTTAATGCTTTTGAACATTTTTTATGTATCTATTGGCCATTTGTATCTCTTCTTTTCTCAAGTGCCATTTTAATTCAGTTGCCCATTTCTTGATTAAGTTATTTGCAATTCCATTCAAATTATCTCAAAACCAATAAAATACCTAGGAATAAACCTAACCAAAGACATAAAAGACATCTATAATGAAACTATAAAACATTAAAGAAAGAAACTGAAGACCTTGCAAGATGGAAAGATCTCCCTTGCTCATGGATATGCAGAATAAATATAATCAAAATGGCCATTGTGCCAAAAGTGATCTACAGATTAGATGCAATTCCTATCAAAATACCAACAACATTCTTCATAGTCCTAGAAAAATCAGTCATGAATTTTATATGGAGAAAGAAAAGACCCAAAATAGCCAAAGCAATCCTCAACAATAAGATTATGCAGTAGGCATCACAATCCCTGACTTCAAATTATACTATAGAGCACTAGTAGTAAAAGCAGCATGGTATTGGCACAACAAGAGGCATACAGACAAATGGAACAGAATAGAAGATACAGAAACAAACCTACACACTTATAGTCAATTGATCTTTGATAAAGGGGCCAAACTCTTATGCTGGAGAAAAGACAGTCTTCAACAAATGGTGCTTGTAGAAAGATGGAACTAAATCCTTACCTCTCACTGTACACAGGAATCGATGCCAGTTAGACCAGAGACTGTAAAGTTATTAGAGGAGGGCATAGGCTCAACACTCCAACATATAGGCACAGGCAGTATTTCTCAACAAGACCTCCAATGTGCAGGAAATTAAAGTAAGAATGAACAATTGGGATAGCATCAAACTAAAAATTTTCTGCTCATCAAAGGAAACGATCAAGAAACTACAGAGAAAGCCTACAGAATGGAAAAAGGTCTTTACCAGCTACCACTCTAATAGAGGGCTAATATCCAGAATATGCAAAGAGCTCAGAAGACTCTACACTAGCATATTCTCCAACTACTAAGTAAAATTTAGCCTTTTCTTTAACTATGAAAATAGATTTTTAAAAAAGAAAACCACAGGCCAGGCGTGGTGGCGCACGCTTGTAATCCCTGCGCTTGGGAGGCAGAGACAGGAGGATCGCGCAGGTTCGAAGCCAGCCGTGCTGGCTTAGGAGACCCTGTTTCCAAAAATAAAATAGGTCTGGGAGTGTAGTCCGGAGATAGACGGGCTTCCAGGAACCCCAGTACCACCAAAAAAAAAAAAAAAAAAAAAAAGAAAACCACAAAAATATTATGAGTAGCTGTAACTTTTTTTTATAATAAAAATCATATGAGAATCACTTAAGAAACTTACAACATTAATATATATTCTGCCCAGGCATTCCATTTCAACTGATCTTGGTTCAATGTAGCCTTTAAGTTTCCCAATGGTTTTACCTTGCAGACAAGGTTGAGAACCAATAAAGAAAGCTAGTGTTCCTTTACAGTCAGAGATGGGAGGGGAAACGCGAGAGAAGAGAAAGTCTCCCTGGGACACATCCTCAATGACTGACTTCTTCCAGCAGACCCATCTGCCTAGAGTTTCCATCCTCTCCCAAAAGTCTGCTCCACTAACTAGTAGGTTAACCCACAGATGAGGCCAGAGACTTCATATACAATCACTTCTCAAAAGCCTCACCCTAGAGTGCTATCCTGGGGACCAAGCCTTCGATACTGGAGCTTTTGGCAGAGATTCCAAATCCAAACCAGAACATTAACTTAAGAGAAAAAGCTTGTTTGGGCTCAACATTTTGGAGTTTCCAGTCCAAGATTAGGCAAACCCATTCCTTGAGCCTCTTGATGAGAGTGCTAGATAACTATGGCAGGGTGCATGTGGTGGAACAAATTTCTAACCTTGTAGCCAGGAAGTAAGAGAGGCCAGGTTTCTGATAATTCTCATCAAGGGCAGCTCCAGTGATCTAAGGACAAGCCCCATCTCCTAAGGATTCCACCTCCACCCCCCCCCCCAGTAGTACCACCCTAGGGAACAAGCCTTTGAAACATGGACCTTTGTGGATACTTCTCTAAAAAACAGCACTTATATAATAAGAAAACAAATTAATCCTCACAAGATTTGAGAATGCACACTCGTGCGCAGGTACACACACACACACACACACACACACACACACACACACACACACTTGTCAACTGCTTAGCATGTTTAACAGTTTGTAGCCATTAATGCAAACAATATATCGATTCTCAGTACTTGGGAAGCTGAGAATGGAAGATCACAGGTTTAAGGCATGCCTCAGAAACTTAGGCCCTGTTTTAAAATTTAAAATTAATTTAAAGGGCTGACAGCATAGCTCAGAGGTAGAATGCCTATAGATCTAAACCCTAGTACAGAAAGGAAGAAAGGGAGGGAGGGAGGGAGGAAAGGAAAAATTTTGACCTAGAAATATACAGCTTAATACAAGATATAGCTAACAAGAAAATATCTGTATTATATTAGGCAAAGAACTGATACCCTTAATATACAGTTATTGATAAAATCAGTAAAATAAAAATAAACTGACATATATATAGAAAAATGTGGAATAAAGAGATAATTCCCTAAAGACAAAATACACAGGATCTGAAAAAAAATACTCACTTTATAAGTTTAGACATTAGTTCTCTAATTGCAAAGCTTCAGGGAAAGCAAAGGAAATGAGAAAAGTCTGATTAGAAGATGGGGTTAAAAAAGAAGTACAGTGATTGGGAATATACATTCTTGAAAGTAACTTTTCCTTCCATAACAGCTCAATATCTTGGTTTGGCTGCTTTCCTACAGCATTACCATTATCGCCTACTGCTTTCTTAAAGAACTTGATGAGCATTTTGCAGGTCCTATGGGACCTTAATCCATGTCCTTTATCCATTTCAGAATAATCAATAGCAGTTTTGTTTTGAATCTGCTCTAATGACCTTATTCCATTTCTTCACTGGTTAAAAAAAAAACAAACCCCTTTATGACAATTTTTATTTTCTTCTTTCCATGTTTTCTTTCCTACAATAATCCATATTATATAACCATAAAAATCCTATTTAGAAACAGAAAGGTCACTTTTCTATTTCTTTATGATGTATGAAATATAGTGAAAGTTATATTAATATAAGTTAATTCAATAAAATTAAATTTCAAAATGCGTCAGGACTATGTGGAGTTCTGGGATACAAAGATAAAAGCACCCAATTCATAAGGAAGACAGAGCTCTAATCTTGAGGGTAACGAGGTGTTTGATCTTAACTGAGACATACTTAGCTTCTCCAAGTTTTAACAATGCATTTATTAATGCAGCTGTGCAGTAGATAACTTCTAAGGTGACTTCCAGCTCTAATGGTCAAGAATTTAAACTATAGTGATTTGAAAATCCATGAAGTAGGTAATGCTTTCCATATAAGGTATCTATATTTCCTTTTCAGATGCCAATTACTATAATGCACTCTCATTTATTCCCAATTCTCGTATTTTATCAGATTATAAATATATCTATTAAATATAATGTATTTTGTGATTTATTACATAATAATCACTTCCTCATAATCCAAATTTTCATCATATTAAAAATCAAAGCTTTTATATGAGAATAAAAATATTTGCACTACATATTTCATAGGGAAGGAAAAATTGAATTATACAACTACTCTTAGATTCTAAAGAATAGAGCAAACATTGCAATCTCCCCAAAATACTGAGTTGTTAAAATGAGTTTAGAATACAAATTCCTAGCAAGAATAGCTAAGCAATTATATGGCTTAAGTATACTAAAGACCCCAAATTTATATTCAGAATATTGAAGTTAATGAATTCACTAATCAAAGGAGAATGTTAGGGGTTTTGTATATATATTCAGGAACATGTCTAAAGAAAATGTAATAGAAAAAAAAGATACAGGACAAGAAAAAAATTACTAGGAAAAACCAAACAAACCCATAAACAAAGAAGGCTAAATGTTCCTGAAACAAACTTTATTATAGGATGCTAAACAGCCTATCTTTAAGATATTTAACACAATCATCACACAAAAAAAAAGTTAGAAAGAAAAAAAGGAAAACAAAAAGAAATATATAAAACAAATAAAAAAGAAACAGTAGCTGAGGATTCTACTTCAGCTGCCCCAAAAGTCTTGATGTTAAGATCCAAGTTCTGGGCCAACCACACCAACCACAATAGATATGGGGTAGAACTGAGCAGGATAAAGGAGGTATAAACTAACAAGAGAATAAGGAAAACTATCTCTATGCCACGACATGCAGAGGGAGCACAAGAGCTGTTTAACTGAGAGCTATTTCCTGATAAGAAGTCTAATTTTCCTATAGTAAAAACCAAAGTTCAGAAGAATTTTTTTTAAGTAAAAAAGAAAAAAAAAAAGACATTTCCAAATGATTTTTTTAAAAACAGGCACAAAAATATTAAGAAATCAATCCAAAATTTAGGTTCACTTAAGGCACTTAGTGAAATTCTGTGCACCTACATCAGTTATCTAGACTGCTCTTCATGTGCATCTCATGCAGAGATCTTTGAGACCCCTGTGTTGATTCACTAATATTTTTGGGACACACAACTGCAATGATTTCTGAATTAACCATCCTTTCAGTATGATACTTTTTGTATCTGCAACTTGAACACTGATCTATAAGAAAAGTGAGTCTGGTCAATGGTTAGCCAAACACAATCTTACAAAATTTCGATTTCTTCAGTAGTTTTACAATGCTGAAGAATAGTCAGTCCAATGTGAAAAAAAAATGTGCCAACTTTTATGCTGGAAGGAGTGCATGAATCAAGTATTTAATAAAGGTAAAGACAGGTGGCTATTTTGCTCATGATTGATAAATAAACCATCAGAAAACTGGGCATTATTCTGAAAGCTTAAAAGACGTCACATTTTTAAATTACTGCTTATGAAGCATAAGCCAATAAATAGAAAGGTAAACCAATGAAGATATTATTAGCTTCATGACTAGATAATAAACTTTTTTCTTTTTTTTTTTTTTTTTTTTTGCTGTACTGGGGATGAATCAAGGGGCATTCTACCTCTGAGAGACACCCCCAGCCCTAATTTTTTTTGTGTGTGTGTATGGGGGGGTGGGTCTGGGGATGGAACCCAGGGGCATTCGACCTACACCCCCTGCCCTATTTTTTATTCTTTTATTTTGAAACAGGGTCTCACTAAGTTGCAGAGGGCCTCACTAAGTAGCTGAGGCTGTCTGTGAACTGTGATCCTCCAGTCTTAGCCTCCTAATGCTGGGATTACAAGCGTGCGCCACCACACCGGGCTATTCTTTATTTTTGAAACAGGGTCTCACTGAGTTGTGAAGGGCCTTGCTAAGTAGCTGAGGCTGTCTGTAAACCAAGATCCTCTGGTCTCTGCCTCCTGGATGCTGGAATTATAAGCATGCGCCACCACACCCGGCTGATGATATACCTTCAATAAAAGAAGTTCGTAGCTTGGCTCTTTCAATGTTATACTACAATGATGAATTATTTATATGCTTAGTTGCCAACTATTCAAAACATATTAGTACTGTTTCTGCAATGTTGACAAACCTTTTATTCTACCATCAAACTAGGTACAGGTGTAGCTAAGGAGTTAGTGTCTATAGCCCATTATTAGTTGATATAAAAGTCATAGAAAATTTTCAAATTGTGGTTAAGTCAAAAGAAACTGACAGTAAATGTGAAGATTACAATTTTCTAGGGTCAAGGATATCACCTACAAGAAGGCTGATACAACCTTTGATTTATAAATTGATTTAAAAGAAGATCTGCCAAGTTAAGCTACTTGGGAGGTCATATACAGTTTCACAAGTTTTGTTCAATCTTGAAAAGAAAGTCAAAGAATCAAAGAGCAAACATCAGGATTTGTTTGAAGGTAGGTAAATTTCTGGGCCACAGTATGACTGATGGATGTGGGCTCTTGCCCTGTACCATCTTTTTCTGCAGTGTGTGACAATAGCAATTTGAGCTTGGTATCTCAGAAAACAAAGCCTGAGCAAAGGGCTTGTGTGACAATAGTTTGATAAAAACAAACGTTGGAAATAGGAATGAAGACTAAAAATAATGAAAAACAGGAAATAAAGCCAAAATAAGAGTGCACTTTCAGGCTAGACACTGTGTTCCATGACGTATTTGCAAGAAGCTGAAAGAAAGCTCCTTAAAGTCTCTACCTTAGAAATGGAACCCAGGAGCATTTACTTACTGGTTTCCATTCTCCACTGTGCAAGTTGACTAAGAGATTAATTTTCTCAAATTTCCAGACTGTACGCATTTTCATATGAATTTTAAAATATTGTTAAAATTTTGTTAAAATTTTGATTAAGAGCTGGGAGTGGTGGTGCATGCTTGTAATCCCACCATTTGGGAGGCTGAGACCGGAGGATCTTTAAAAGAGCTACTTACTGAGGCTCTCCGGAACTTAGTGAGACCCTGTTTCAAAATAAAGAATAAAAAACAGGGCAGGGGGTGTAGCTTGGAGGTCAAATGCCCCTGGGTTCCGTCCCCAGACCCGCAAGGGAAAATTTTTGATTAAAATTACACTGAGTCTACAGATTGGAGAGAACTGACTTAATAATACTGGATCGTCCAACCCATGAATATGGTATTCTCTCCATTAATTCAGAAATTTAGAAAAAAAATATGCAGGCACTTCAACAAAGAAGTTATGTGAATGACAGAGAATCACATGAAAAGATGGTCAAAACTACTATTCATCAAATAAATATAAACTAAAATGATATTTGTGATAGCAACAAATAATTACTACAGTGACTAAACTGAAAATTATTAACTATGACCAGATCAAATGTAAGCAGGAAGCAGATGAAAAAGAAATCCTAAACACTACTGTTAGGTATGTGAAATAGCACAACCATGTTGAAAACTGTCTGGCAATTTCTTATAGTTAAAAAGATATACCTCATATATATGAACCAGCCACTACTCTCCCAAGTACCTGCCTAATAGAAATGAAAATACTTGTTTATATAATGATAATGACTTAAAGTTTATAGCACCATTAATAGCCAAATCTTGAAAAAAAAATCCATATGTCCATAAGCAGATGAATGGAAATGTGTCACACTCATATGTACTTAGCAATAAAAAAAAGTATAAACTGTTACATGGTACAACATAAGTGAGTCTCTAAGTATAATATTTAGGAAAGAAACCTGACATCAAAAAATACATAAGATGCTGGGCGTGGTGGCGCACACTTGTAATCCCCGTGTTCAGGAGGCGAAGACAGGAGGATCGAGCTGGTTCGAAGCCAGCCTTGCTGGCTTAAGAGACCCTGTTTCCAAATAAAAATATAAAAAATAGGTGTCTGGGAGTGTAGCCCGGAGGTAGAAGGGTTCCAAGAACCCCAATACCACCGAAAAAAAAAATACATAAGATGCTAAAAGATTCTAGAAAATGCAAATGAATCTAGAGATAGAGAGCAGCAAGACTTAGGAAGGAACAGGAGGGAAGGATACTCGCGTGTGAAATGCTTATTATCTGGATTACAGATATGATATCATGGGTAATTATTTGTTAAAACCCACCAATTGGAAAGAAACTAAAAAGAGAAATAGATTTCCAACTGGTGACCTTTTTTAATAAGTACTTACCAATGAAACCATCTGTACAATCCAAGGAAAGAAACTTCATGAAAATGAGGAGAGAGGTAAGTATATTACTGGAAGAGGATTGTAGGAGGAAGGGAGGGTTATAAATGAGGCTTGAGGAAGGAAACAGACCAAAAAGTATTATGTTTGTATAGGAACATAGCATTATCAATTGCACTAGCACGTGCTGTGGAGGAGGGCACACATCAAGGTGCTATATGCATATATGAATGTATGACTCTGAATCTGACTAGGATATATAACTATGATGTACCAATAAAAATTTAAAAACTGACCAAATATACATTTAAAATGTTTAGCATATTATATGTCAATTATCTATCTCAACAAAGTTGCTTTTTAAAAATATTTTTATTTCTGAACATTAATGATCTACATAACAGTAGTTTATTTGCAACAGCTTTTTCAATAATTAGGAACTTAAAAACAAATAAAAATAACAAGATTCTGCCAGGCATGGTGGTGCTCACTTAGGAGGCTGAGACAGGAGGATCAGAGTTTCCTGCCCAGCTTCAGCTACTTAGTGAGGCCCTCTGCAACTTACTGAGAAGCTGTTTCAAAATAAAGAATAAAATACAGGGCTGAGGGTATAGCTCACATTCAGAATGCCCATGGGTTCAATCCCAAATACTGTATTAAAAATAATATTCCTTACAGCAAGGATGAAGAAGGCACTGGAGTAATAGTTCATACACTTATCAGAGAATAAAGTTTTATCAGTTTTCTATATCTATATCTATATACATATATATGTCTCTATAACTGTACATATATTGGAGAAGGAGGAAAGATATATATGGGAACTAAGATGTTAGCTATTCCCCCTAACTGTTATTAAATTATGTTAAACTAGAAAAAGCACTTAAGCAGAAAAGTGTGAACACTGCCAATCTCAAAATGTAACGCTTATTATCTTTAAAAGCATTTTGTTACTTTTATAATACCTGAAGTGAAGCAATAATGTCAGTCACTTAACCAGATCTTACAGTATAATATCTTCATCTTAAGTACTATTATTTCCAGTATTTTAATAATGTTCACATAGTCCCGGAATGTGATCTTTTGTGCTCTGATGACACTTAAATTAATAGCATAATTTTCTGGTACTTGCAACAGTTGCTTCCCATTCTGATTTTTTTCTACTCTGTATAATACTTGCAGATAAATCCTGTAACAACCATTTTTATTTTATCTTTGTAGAATTTAAAAGCTTCAATAGAATAAAGAAATATTAAGAGATAACATTTTTAAGATATTTAATTTTAATATTAATTACAATATTTCTAATCAGGTATCTTTAAAGATTATATATATATACATATATATATATATATATATTCATTTGTATGCTTCTTTGAAGACATTCAAATCTTTCTATAGTTAGTTGAATGTTTTTTTTTTCTCAAAGCAGCCCATAAAGAACTTTTACCTTTGACAGTTTACTTTATTTGCTCCTGTCTTTAACTCATGTGAAGAGAATTATCTGCCCAAAGGGCCAGAAGAAACAATCAACTTATGTGAAGCCATCACATAATGACTAAAGTACTTCTATTAAAAATAAAAAAGTAAATTTGTCAAGGACATGTTAAAAATAGACAAGTTTAATCTTGTCCTTACCTATATATTATAAACCATTTTTAATCAAGCAATTAGTAAAAAAAAAAGTAATGATCTAGATTTTTGTTCCATTATATTAAAAACAAAGAGTGTCACTTTACCCCACAAAATTAGCTATATCGAATTTTTCATCACTCATACTAAAGACAATAAAATAAGGAAATACATGGTCAAAAATTCTTTACTTGAGATAAGGTTAGAACTAACAGAAAGAACGCTAGTGTGTTGCTGGCTGGCTGCACTATTACTTTCATAGTCAGAACCAGAGAACTAACTGCAAATACCGACATTTTAAAAATGAGTACCTTCCCATTGCTTCTACTATCAAACAATTGTAACATTCTGGTTTCATTCCCCACATCTATTTTCTAAGTTGATTTGGCTACCAATATTCAAATCCTATTTCAATATAAAAGCATGGGGAGGATTTCTAAGCTCAAAGAATTAATACTTGTCAGAATAAAATATGATTCTAACAGATATTTTAATTAATACTTTTCATAAGTAAATGATTATTTCTATCTTCAATTACTAGACCTTTACACTGCAAATGGTCATTTGCTTTTCCAAAAGGATAGCCTAAAACATACAAATATTCTAATACACAATCACACCAATTAAGAAAATTAGCTATAGATTTTTAAAAACACAAACTACAAATAGGCAGTTTACCAGCTTACCAAAGGCATTTCATCTTTACCCTGAAAAAAGCAATGCATGAGGTAGAAAATAGTAATAAATTATATGTGGCTTGAAGTAAATCTGCTTTACTGATATAACTAAAAAATCTGTTTCTTTCAAAGATATCTTAAAATATAAAATTATAACACTAAGAAACCATTTGAAAACTGATATTTTTATTTTACTTGGGATATCTGCTATATACAAATATTTTACTGACTCCATACTTCATTAAATCTTAGTTTAAATATTAGGGATGTTAATAAAATTATAAGACCAAGTAGTATTTTTCATAATGTCTCTTATCTTTAATTATAGTACTATATATACATATATATATAATAAACTTATCTGACACATCAATATGACCTGATAAGACCCAAAGTCATTTTTTACAGCATGTGAATGCTTTATTTATGGAAATGTTTTAACATTTAAACACATCACATTATCATTTATTCCATGGTGACCTATTTATATGACTAAAAGTTTTCCTTTTTCACATGATGTGTACTCAAATATCCAAGGATGTGTAAGAGTTCCACAGATTTTCACACTGTATGAGTGGAGTTTCCATCAAATCCCCAGGAAATGATGAGGTTGGAATTTAATTAAAAGGCTTTTTATTACCTTTAAAAAATCAATTGTAATAGTAATGTCTGAGAAGCCAATTTTAGTCACAATCAAGCCCAGTAACAGACCCCAGACCAGCAGTTGCCCTAGGTCTGCATTTCTCTTCTCTAGTCAGAGAAAATTGTAATGGCAGATCTGAAGAAAGACTGAGTTTCCAATAATACGTAAATATTTACTAAGTGCTAAGACACAATGCTGGGCACTTTCAAAGAGACATCATATCACTTATTTTGTCTTGACAGTTACTAAACTGAAATTCAGAAAACCTATGTTAACCTATGCAGTAAGCCCCACAGTTACCAGGGCAATGAACTGGAATGCAGGCTTTTTGTTTTATTAATATTCTAATTATTTCGTAGATTACAGGCTTTTTTTTTAAACTCCTGCATTGTAGTCATACATCTTAAAGGGGTATATAATGATAGAGGCATACATGCTCACATTACTCATTTAGTCCTTTCCTAATTTCCACCCTTCCTCTTTATCATGTTTGAGTTAGTGACTGACTTTGATATGTTTGTGAATGTACATCGGTACATGAGGGAATTTCCCCCTTCCTCCCTCCTATCACCTTCAGTTAGGTTGCCTTATTTGCTCATCGATGGTTTTTCCTTCTTCATCTAGAGTTCCTCCAATACCCCATATTCTCCCTAGCTTCCACATATTAGGGAAAACTTGATTTTTTATTTTTTTGTGACTGACTAATATCACTTGGCATAATGTTCTCCAGTTTCATCCATTTCCCTACAGAAGACATAATTTTGTTATTCTTTATGGCTGAGTAAAATTCCATTGTGTACATATCCCATAGTTTTGTGACCCATTCATTTGTTGATAGACATCTTGCCAGGTTCCATAGTTTGGCAATTGTGAATTGTGCAGCTATGAACATATTCATTAGTTTGGTATTTTGACTTCCATTATTTTGGGTAGATACCCAGAAGTAGTATTGCTGGATCATATGGTAGGTTCATTTTCATTCTTCTGAGGATCCTTCATACTGTTTTCCAAAGTGGTTGCACCAATTTGCAATCCCACCAACATAAAGGATTCCCAATTCACACACTTGCCAGCATTTGCTGTTGTTTAGAATGATTGCCATTCTAAAGCCAAGCATTATGGTGCATGCCTGTAATCCCAGCATTCAGAAGGCTGAGACCTGAGGATCATGGTTCAAAGGCAGCCTCAGCTACTTAGTGAGGCCCTTTAGGAAGACCCTGTTTAAAACGTAAAAAGACTAAAAAAAAAAAAAAAAAAAACCTGGGGCTGGGGGTGTAGCTCAAAGATACAATGCCCCTGGATTCCATCCCCAGTATCACTCACACACACACACACACACACACACACACACACACACACAATGATTGCCATTCTAATTGAACTGAAATCTCAGGATAGTCTTGATTTTCATCTCTCTGATTGCAAATAATGTTAAACTTTTTAATACAACTATTGGTCATTTATTTTTTGTGAAGTATCTATTGACTGCTAATAATAATGAACATCACTTCATACATTTATTGGGAATTTGAATTTCTTATTTTGTGAAGTGTCTATTTCTTTGCCCACTTTTTTCTTTTTCTTGGTGGTAGTACTGGGGGTGGAACCCAGGGACTTTTCTACCTCCGGGCTATACTCCCAAACCTATTTTATACTTTATTTAAAAACAGGGTCTCACTAAGTTGCTGAGAGCCTAAGTAGCTGAGGCTGGCTTCGAACCTATGAGATCCATCTGCCTCAGCCTCCCAAGCACTGGGATTACAAGTGTGCACCACCACAGCCGGCTCACTCTTGCCCATTTTTTATTGGGTTATTTTTCTTAGCAGTTTCTTGAGTTCTCTGTATAATCAAGATAGTAGTCCTCTATCAGTATAGTAGTTGACAAAAATTTTCTTCTATTCTGTTTCCTATGTTGAGGTTCTTGTTACTTTCCTTTGCTGTACAGAAAATCTTCAGTTGAATGCCATCTCACATTTGATCTACCTTTTAATTTCTTTGTGCCTTTCAGGTCTTGTTGAGATTTTTTTTTTTTACGTATGACTATATATTTAAGGGTCGGACCTATGCCCTCTTCAAAGAACTACAAGATTTTTGGTCTGATTTCCAAGTCTTTAATCCTTCTTGAATTGACTCTTGTGCTAGGGTGAGAAAGTGGAGTTAATTTTTCTAAACAGAGTTAACCAGTTTTTCTGACACCATTTGTTTAAGAGATTTATCTTTTTTCCAGTGTATGTTTTTGGCCTCTGTCAAAAATCAATTGGCTAAAGTGTGCATATTTGTTTCCCAGTCTTCTATTGAGCTCCATTGGTCTATGTGTCTGTTTCATGCCAGAACCATGCTGTTTTTATTACTATGGCTTTGCAGTATACTTTAAAGCCAGGTACTGAATTTCTCCTGCATGGTTTCTGTTGCTGAGAACTACTTTGGCTATTCTGGGTTTTGTTTTGTTGTTTTCCAAATGAATTTAAGAACTCCCTTTTCTATGACTGTGAAGAATGACCTTGGAATTTTAAAGGGTATTGCACTGAATCTGTAAATCACTTTTGGAAGAATGGCCATTTCGATATTTATTCTTCCTACTTAAGAACATGAAAGATCTTTCCATCTCCTAAAGTCTTTGATTTTTTTTTCCAATTTTTTAACAATTTTATCTGTAAAGGTCTTTTACTTCCTTGGTTAGATTCCCAAGTATTTTCTGTGGGGTATCATGAATGGAGATGTTTTCTGGATTTCATTTTTAGTGGATTTATAGTTGGCACTCAAAAAAGCTTCTGACTTTTTCAGATTTTTTATCTAGGCGTTTTACTGATTTTATTGATTGGTTCTATAAGCCTTCTGGTTGAGTTTGTTGGGTCTTCTAATTATAGTATCATGTTATCTGTAAATAGAGATAGGTCTAGTAATTCTTTTCCAGTTTGTATTCCTTTGATTTCTTTCTATTGCCTTATTGTTCTGGTTAGAGTCTCAAGTACTATATTAAAAGGAAGTGGTGATGATGGACATCCTTGTCTTGTTCCTGTTTTAGAGAGGGAACTCTTGCAGTTTTTCACCATTTAAGAGCCTATTGTATACTGTCTTTTTAATTTAAAATATGTTCCTTCTAATTTATTTGGTGATTTTCTGTCCTTATGTGGGCATTCAGTGTTATGAATTTCCCTCTTAATACTGCCTTCAGGGTATCCAGGTTGTTTCGCTATGTTGTGTCCCCATTCTCGTTTGTTTCTAGAATTTCTTAATTTCACCCCTTACTTCTATGACCTTCTCCTCATTCAGCAGTGTGGTGTTCAGTCTCCATGTGTTTACGTGGTTACTCTGGGTCTTCTTATAGTTGATTTCTAATTGCATTCTATTGTAGTCTAAAGACAGAGAGGGGAGTATGTCCCATTTTTTGAATTTGCTAGTAGTCACTTTGTGGCCCAGGATGTGGTCTATTTCGAAGAAGAGTCCTTGAATAGCTGACAAAAATTGTGAACACTGCTACAGTTGGGTGGAATATTCTGTGCCTAATAAGTTCATTTGGTTTATGGTGTTAAAGCTTCAGATCTGAGGCATTTTTATTGACCTTTTGTTTAGACAAGTGGTCTAATTTCTGTTCGAGTACCATTGGCATGGATAACCTTGCTCCAGCTCCTCACCTTTAGTTTGTGGGCATCTTTACTTGCAAGATGTGTTTCTTGTAGGCAGCACATGGGTAGATTTTGGTTTTTAACCTACTTTACTACCTTATATCTTTTTATTGGGAATTAATGCCATTTATATTAACCATGATTACTGAGAGATGATTTTTAATTCCTAATATTTTAACTTCTTTTTGAGGTAGTGTTTGTCCTTCTTGCTTGTTTATTTAATGAAAATTTTTATTTCTCTGGTTCAGATGTTTATTACTTATTTCATTTCACCTTTGAAATTAATCTGAGTATTTTCTCTAGTGCTAGTTTAGAAGACAAATTATTTTAACTTCTTTTTGTTGATCATTATTTCCTCTTGCTGTAGCCATTTACTTGGTATCAAGTTGTTGGCTTTTTGCTGGGACTCTTAGGAGACTATAGTGCCTAGCATAGCAGTTAGGCAAGATGGCACCATCAAGGACCCCCAAGGGCAGCAAGGAATTGGGCTCGGCACTTTTCTGTCACCTATCTGTCTTCTGGCTTTCTTTTCATCACCTTTCAGTTTGGCACTGCTTCATTCAATCTTTTGTTTTTTATTTCTCTTGATCTCTATTGCCATGAAAGCAGCATAGAGACAAGTGTCAGGAGGACTGAGTTGTACTGCTTCCCTCAGTGCCATCTTCCCTCAAAATACAGTCATTTTTCATAAATAATACCAACTTATTTTTTGAACATCTTATGATACTTATGATATCTTTGATACTACATATAATAAAAATGTCTTCAAAATATTAAGAGTATTTATAATTCAATATGTAAGAAGACCAATTATTTGTTATTAGGTATGTGTATATAGATGTATGTGTATATAGATACAAATAAATATAACATAAATGCATATGGAAACTTCTTTGTTTATATTAACTCTATTTAAGAGCTCACTACTACACAAACTGCACTGATTCCCTACATCACTTTATGCCTCTGTGTAGCATTTACAATTCAAAAAAACTTTCATTCAGCCAAGCACCATGCCATATTCTTGTTATCCCAGGACTTGGGATGTTGAGACAGAAGGATCACAGGTTCGTGGTCTATCTCAGCTACAGTGAGGTTCTCAGGATCATAGTGAAACCCTGCTTCAAAATAAATAAAAAATTTGGCCAGGGAGTAGCTTAGAGGTAGAATGCCTGAGTTCCATCCCCAGTAACATAAAAAAATCAAAACAAAAAAAACTTTCACATGCAATCTATGACAAATATTATATCCCACTTTAAAAAATAAGTTAAAATGATTCATTCAAAGTTACACAGTTAAGAATCAAGACAGGATTTAACCCAGAATTTTAAACTCTGTGTTCTCTTTTAAGTATGCTATAGTTGTTCAGCTAAGTAAAGCCTACCATGAAGATCTTGAATAAAGTCTGTTTTATTAACAACAGGTAAATCCTTTAAAATGTACTGTTGCTGGGTGTGGTGCATGTGTCTGTAATCCCAATATTAGGAAGCTGTCCCAGAACAGGAAGACCACAGATTACAATCTATACTTAGCAAGTAGTGAGACTCATAAACCTAGTGAGACCTCGTTTCAAAATAAAAATAAAAACAGGGCTGCTTGGAGGTAGAATTTCCCTCGGTTCAATCCCCAGCAACACACCCATACACACATACATACTTTAAGGTAGTATTAAAAGTACCTGATAAACAGTCTTTTCCATAAAACTAAGTCTCTGGGTCTTATATTCATGGAAAAGTTTGGAGTTTGACCATTTAACAGAATTTTCTCATGTGTTCACAATGCACAGATGTCAAATCTACAAAGTTTTACCCAACTTTGATGTTAGGAGCCAACTGAAATTATAGTGATATCTTTTTCCTTAGTCTAGCAAGTGACTGAGATTCAAAGTCCATCTGCTGACTGAAAACATTTATAAACTACAGGCATATGGGAGTTGAATGAGATACACAATTTAGAAATGAAGTAAATGAAAACATTAAGATAAATATTAACTCTAGGAATAACAAAAAACAGAGTGGCAATGAAAACTTAATTATAGGCAACTTCATACTGCTTATCTCTGTTTAATGTACACATATACTCATAATAATATAACATTAAATATGTATATCAAAATTGCAATGTAATTATTGGTAAGAAACAGAAAGTTAAAA
Source organism: Muscardinus avellanarius (assembly GCF_963383645.1). Taxonomy (NCBI): domain Eukaryota; kingdom Metazoa; phylum Chordata; class Mammalia; order Rodentia; family Gliridae; genus Muscardinus; species Muscardinus avellanarius. The sequence continues at coordinate 53,498,232 of NC_137801.1, forward strand.
AGCATGTGTATTGAGTGGGGACAGGCAGAGAAAAGAGCAAATTCGTTATCCACTGTGGGAAAATGATAAACAATCCTCAAAACAAAAGGTAGAAAATATGTGAGAACATTTAGCGCATGTAAAAACATCAATTACAATACTAATATAATTTGGATCCCAAATATCTCCAAAGGAATAGGAATTTAGAGCAATTACCTAGAATCATTTATGACACTCCAGATTAGATCTCCAACACACACACACACACACACACACACACACACACACACACACACACACACACTTTTAAAAATGCCAAATGGCCCCCAACAACCCATGTGTTAAAGGCAGGATCCCCAGAGAGGCAGTATTGGGAGGCAGTAGAAGGATTTCTTAGGTCATTGGGCATGTCTCCAATGGAGAATGTCAATGAGAAAGTGGGACCCCCTACCCCCTTCCTCCTCTCTTGCATTCAGTCAGGAGACGAATGATTATGCTACACCATGTACTCCCTTCAAGAATGCCCCACCCATTAGGGACCTAAAATCAATGAGTTCACCCACTCAGGGAATCATGAACTAATGTCTCCAAAACTGTGAGCCAAAATAAATCTATTTTTATAAGTTGAACATCTCAGGTATTTGTTATAGTGATGGTAAAACAACACAAATACCAAAAGGATAAGCTAACAGTTATATGTGATTCAAAAGAAAAAAAAAGTGACTGGAAAAAGAGAAATAAGTGGGAAGGAAGCTAGATATGAAAGAAAAGGTTAGAAGTGGAGCTCAGTGGTAGAACACTTGGCCTAACATATCCAAGGCTTTGGAACTGATCCTAGTATCAAAAGAGAGGACAGAGAGAATTTGTAAAGATAACTTTTTAAGTTATATTCTTGTAAAACTTTGATAAAAGCTATTTTAATTAATAGCTTGCCCATATCAATGCTATAAGATACAAAATATAATAAAAAAGATACAGTTACAACAGCAATGTACATTTTTTTTTTTTTTTTTTGATACGGGGTTCTTGGAAACCTTTCTACCTCCGAGCTACACTCCAAGACACCTATTTTTTATATTTTTATTTGGAAACAGGGTCTCTTACGCCAGCGAGGCTGGCTTCGAACCTGATTGTTCCTCCTGTCTCCACCTCCCAAGCATGAGGATTACAAGCATGCGCCACCATGCTTGTAATGCGCCACCACGCCTGGCAGCAATGAACATTTTAACCTGTAGGAAAACAAGTTAAATAAGGAGGGAAGTTCCTACATTATGAACATGTAACTTATTGAGTTGACAGATAAATAAAACACAAATTATAATAAAGACCCAAATGATGCTAAGAATTATCTGAAATAATAAATGAATAGTAGTTTTTAAAATGAAATTTGCTAAATGACAAAGTACAGGTTAAAAACTATTACCCAGTGAGATTCAAATTTTAAATAAAAGTATTAAAGTTGGTTTCTTAATATTTCTTATTTGTATTTTCCCTCTCTCCGCTTTTATCAGTTTTTTCAAATTAATGCATGGTATTTTAAAAATAAGTTATTAAATCAGGCATGGAGGCACATGCTTGTGATCCCAGTAGTTGGGAGGCTGAGACAGGAGGGCAACAGGTTTTCAACCAACTACTTAGTGAGACACTCAGCTACTTTGTGAGACCCTGTTCCAAAATAAAAGAATAAAATAGGGCTAGGGGTATAGATTAAAGGTAGTATGACCCTGGGTTCAATCCCCAGCACCATAAAAAAATAAGTTATTGAAAAGTAAAACAGTTAGTTGATAGGTAACCAAGTCAAATAGTCCCATAATTCCTTCCCTCATTCTGTTTCTATCATATAACATAATAATGATAATAATAATGATGACAATAATGAACTTTCTGTTTTGAGCCTTTTAGCCAAACCACTGCAGCAACATTAAGACTGCCAAGAAAGCAAATGTATTACATAATTAACTAAGTTAGAAATGAAAAACAAATCCAGTACTGTTATCTGACAAAGCATAGAAAATAAAAAAAAGAATTACAATCTTGTTGGTCAAAAGAACTTACATGAATGCTTACAGTAGATAATTGAGAGGTTTTGCTCCCTCCACAAACAGACACACTATATTTGTTTGAAACCACATTTATTTTTCTTAACATATCTGGAAAAAAATTTTCATCTATATGAACTGAGGCAAAGGGAAGTCATGTGACTTGTTTGAAATTATATAATTAAGTCAATGGCTGAACTGTAAACATAACATAGGATATCCAACTGCTAGTCTGCTGCTCTAACTAATGGACTATGCTCCCTGCTATGTAATAGGACTGTTTCCTTTAATTACGAATTCTTCATTCTCCATCAGATTATCAGCCAGAGGCTTTATCATTAGTTTTGCTCTTCTTCATTCTTGGCACCTTTCCAAGAACATCAGATTTCCATGATAAATATTAAGACCAGACAGGCACAGTGCTGAACACCTGTAATCCCAGTACATGAGAGGCTAAGACAGAAGGATCAGAGGTTCAAGGCCAGCCTCAGTAACTTAGAGAGACCTTCAGCATCTTAGTGAAATCCTTTTTCAAAATAATAAAAACAATTTTTAAAAGATTGAGGGGGTTCAGATAAAAAGTAGAATGCTTCTGGGTTCAATATATATATATATACATACACATACACACACATATATAAAACACATACACACATATATATGTATGGATATATGTGTACACATACAAACACTATAAAGAACATTACGCATTGTATCATACGAAATGTGAAAATTCTAACTGCATGTGGCAAGGAAACTTCAACAAATATCCACTTAATGATATACTTATAGGTAGAAATGAAATTTTAACAGCCATTTTTGCTTGATCAGTGACCTGGAAAAAATGAATTTCATTTTTTATAACCATAATACCAGTGCTTTTAAAATTTGAAATCAGTGCACTGTATTAGTATTGTAACAGTATTGATATATATGACCTGTAGGTAAAAATATGAAAGGTAGCAGATTGTTAACAATATATTTTATAGGACATGTGATGTTAGGAATTAGAATGAGAGAAAAATCAAGAGATTTTTTACTTACATTCTGTACTAAAATCTACAAATCAGAATTTCCTGGGTAAACAAAATAAATATCTCTAAAGAGGTATTTAGACACTTGTCTTTGAAAAGCACTTGTGTTTCCTTGGCACATAACATAGCAGCAATGGTAGCAGCAGCCTTGCCCTTGGTGCTGATTTCTTACTACTCTAAATGTCTCCTCTGAGCCAGAATACACTGGCTGTTGCTGATCATGCTGTGAGACACCTGCACTGGCTACTAGGCTTGTCATGACGCACAAAACCCTACCATCTTCAGCTTGACATTGTGCAAGTTATAATTATTCATCCAAATGAATATGTCAGAGCAGCAGCAGCAGACCTCTCATCAGAGCAAAAGAAAAATACATCAAAACATTATCAACTCAGCAGGAAGACAGGGACCATAAGGAAAATTACCCATTTTTAATATGGATGCCACAAAAGCCATTTCTATTATATTACAAAAAAAAAGGAAAATAAAGATCTTTCAAGTTTAAAGTCCAGAAACACTGAATCCAAGGGGATAATGTACAAGAGCAGACAAAAAATTTAATAAATTATCTAAAACCTATTCAGCCTCTTAAATATAACTTTATCATTAGAAGAGTAATATTCATGTTGCTTAAAGACCACAACTGACTAAAAACTATTAAAACTAAAAACTGCTTTAATACCAGAACTGTTTCTACCTAGTCAATAAAAAAGGATCAAACATATTGCTCCTTTCAAAATATAAAATTAACATTCCAATATTCTAATCATATCTAAAAGTCTCAAAGAATTAATACTGTTGGTACCATTACTAAGTCCTTATGATACACAGCCAGACTCTTATAGGTAAATAGTGTTTCTTGAAAACTTTTAAAATGTTAACATCTTGTGTAAAAGAAAAGCTGAAATTATCCCAACAGCCACAAATAAAGAAGACATCTCCAAACTGTACATAAGCACATATAATATAGGCAAGTATAATTTTAGATTATGGTTTCATTTAAATAACTGAAAAAATTATAACTTGTTACAAACTATAGGAATATATCTTTTCAAAAAAAGATAAGGAAGATTTTCTTGAAACAAAAAAAGCAAAAACCACAAGGAAGAGACTGATAAATGTGATTTCACATGACAAAATGTATCATATACAAAGTTAAAAGATGTCTTCACAGGGAGAACATATTTGTATCTCATATAACCAAGAAAGCACTAGTATCCAAAATAAATGAAGAACACTTACAATAAAAGAAAATACATTTCTACTAGTCAAAGATTATGAACATAATCATAATGATTATCACTTCTGGATAAAAATGAGGGTCAGATAAGATCAGGTTAAATCTTGGAGAAGGTATGAAAAAGTATAATTAGATATTGCTAAACAGGAATTTTTTAAACTTACATAACCAATTTGGGAAAGCAATTTGGCAATACTTAGTAGCCTCAAAGAGGAACATTCCTTGCAATCCTGCTTTTTTATTCCTAGGAATAATCAATATAAGAAGTTTCGCAATATAGAAGAAAAAAAGCAAAGGTATTCACCATAGGCCACCAGAAAGAAGCTGTGACTACCTTATCAATGGGCAATGGAGGGATTAACTGGCTGATGGGCATAATGGAATAATATGCAGGACTTTAAATAAATGTATTAGACATAAATACGTTAGAAATAAATCACTAAAACTACTGTGTAAAAAAGTAAAGCTGCAAATATGATGTATGTATTTGTAGCAAAAAATATCCATCAATATCACAAATATCAATTTCTGGGGGACATATTTCTCTTTAAAAAGGGAGAAAATTAAACAGGAAAGAAAAAAAAAAGGAAATGGGTCTGTGCTACTCCCAGTCATTTTAAGAGACAGAGAGAGACGTAGAGCTATCTCTGTTAAATTTGAATTGTGGAAAAAATATTATCTTAATTTTATCTGTATTTTGCTAAGAATTTTCACTGTATTATGTAACTAAATTTTTATAATATTTCAGCTATTACTAATTAATTCTATTGGCACTATAACAAAAAAGAAAACATACTACAATTAAATCTAAACATAAATCTGAATTAACAGTATAGTTACCTTACACTTATATGTGAAGGTACTGGGCTGATGTTAAGTAGGGATACAAAATCTAAAAGAAATTATCCTCAAAGTTATTCCAATCCAGTAGTCACAAAGTCATTTTGATATGATATAAACTTTTTCATAAAGTCCGGGGAAAAATTATATAGTTCATCTACATTAGGGAAAAGAAACTGAGAAACTCATCAGTACTATACAATTCAACTTTGGAATTGTGATAAATGTTAAAGTATATAGAAAACATCTGGACAGAGTAAAACCACCTAGATACAATACATGCAATAGCATGATCTCACTTTTTTAAAACAGAAAGATAAAGCTTCCAATGCCAAGTAGAAAATGTATATTTTAAGAACTTATATAAATTATAAATTATAAAATTCTAATTTTTGAAAAAATATCAATGCATTATTTACAAAATTCTAACATACATCAAGTAAGTAAAGAAAATCACAGGTTTTTTTATTCCTTCATCCTCTCATTATTGTACATGCTTCTTAATTTCCATTGGGGGAAATAGGACTTCTTTGTTTTTAAAGAAAAGAACAATGATTTTTTAAATAGACTTTTATTGGTACATTGTAATGATACATCATGTTAAGGTTTAGTGTGATTTTTAATAAGCATGTATGATTAAAATTATACTTTTACTTTTATAAGACTAAATCTTGTAATGCTTTTTCTAAATTAAACTTTAAAAAATGTAGACTAATTTCATATATAATGATTTTTATTTATGTATAGCTTAAAATATAAACATGCATTTTTACTTAAATCATCAAAATTTCCTAACAAAATCATGAGTAGCATCCACCTAGTGATATTATAAAAAAATCACTGTTTTCTGTCTAAAAATAGAAATTTTTTTTTGTTATCAACTACTACAGTTTACTCAGTGAAATAAGGATCATGCTTATCATTAGACTAATCTATGAATTCAAGTAATCACATTCTGCCATATCTTTTAAAAAATCACATGCAGCCGGGCATAGTGGCACACGCTTGTAATCCCCGCGCTTGGGAGGCCGAGACAGGAGGATCGCAAAGGTTCGAAGCCAGCCTCAGCTACTAAGTGAGGCTCTCGGCAACTTAGTGAGAACCTGTTTTCAAATAAAATATAAAATAGGTCTGGGAATATAGCCCAGGGGTAGAAGTCTCTGGGTTTCACCCCCCATACCACCTAAAAAAAAAAAAAACAAAAAACCTCACATGCATGAAAATCTTGGATCATACTATCGTATCACCCAGTAACTACAGTTACACTTTAAATACACTTCTAAACAATACTTTCTTAGCCAGGCATGGTGGCACACACTTGTAATACCAGCATTTGGGAGGCTGAGACTGGAGGATCACAGTTTGAGGACAGCCTCAGCTGTTTAGTGAGGCTCTTTGCAACTCAGTGAGACCCTATTTCAAAATAAAAAAATAAAAAGAGCACTGGGAGTGTAGCTCAAAGGTAGAATGCCCCTGGGTTCCATAAAAAAATAAAAATAATAAAAATAAAAACACTTTGTTAGATATCATCAATGTACTGAGAAACTAAATTAACAGAAATAGGAGACTCTTCTAAAATCTTTTACTCCAAGTATGAATATACTGAAGAATATTAAAGTGAAAATATACATAGTCTAAATTTAAGAACAAACTAAGTTCAAACATTTTAACACCATAAAAACTGAGTATCATTATTCTCTGATTGAGATTTTGATATAATGTCATCAGTGTTAAGAATTTTAGTGGTATGAAAAATTCTAACCGCTTTTCCACTTACTGCTTTATGCTTTCTAAACAGTTGTTTTATGATTTAAATATTTAAAAAATGTATATCAATAGAGTTAAAATGAAACTTAAAAATCTAGAGGCTGGACAGTGTGCATGTGCACAAGTGTGAGTGGGTGCATACAGATATGGGTAGAAAGAGTGAGAACAAGTGAAGAAGAGAAAATGGCCACATTATTAGAAACATGAATGAAGTTGTATAGAAGGATCTTTATGAATGAATGCTTAAGAGATGAAAAAAAGAGATCACTTTATATCTATAATGGCTACTTGACTAAAAGGGATATACACTGTAAAGAAATTTAAGAGCTTACCTGAGATGTCCAGAAAACAGAAAATGGAATAGGAAAATCCACAAAGCAATCTGGTGATTCTGCAGGATACTATGAAAAAGCATACAACTTGGTCATTTCTGCTTCAAAGTGACAATTTCACAGGAGGTATCTTAGAAAAACCTATATATATATATAAGGAAAATTATTGTAACTGCAAACATACTATATGGGCGTATTTTGACTCTACTATTACAGTGATGCTGAGATCTGATTAAGATAACCTTATGCTCATGAGGTATAAAGTTTGGTAATTTGGCATGCCAAAACAGTTTTTTACTCTAAGTCATGATCAGGTTGGCTTCTAATGTTATGATTTGAGGGATGAATCAAATTGGACCTCAGTTCATCTTTAAAATGAGAGATCAAACTAGTTGATATTTATTTCAATCTCAAATACCTTCAGTCACCATTCAAATTGTCAATATCTGCTTAAAACATCAAGATATGCACAGGAATGATTATATATAACTATCAATTTAAAAATAAATTTCTATAAAAAGCAATTATTTTAGCAAGATAAATAAAAATATGAAATGCCTTCTGATTTAATAAGGAAAATAAAATTAAGTTTTAAGCAGGAAAATATTTTCAAGGGTGGTGAATATTAGAAAATTAATTATTCAATTAGTTATATAAAAAGCAATAGTTAAGTCATAAGAACAAATCAGGTTTTAAAGTTGCATCCTTAAAATCAATTTTCTTATTAGAGAATTTTATTTCATAATAATACTAAGATCCAATCAATCTGGCATGTAAAGTCACATATAATTAAAAACATTCATTTCCAATAAAAAGCTAAACTTAATTGAAAGAAATTTTGTTTAAAAAAACTTTCACTTAACAAACTAAAGCAAGTTCTCAGCCTTCACTTTTTTCAATCTCTTTCATGATTTCACTGGAAAATGCAAAATGATAAAAAACAATATCACTATAGTACTTAAACATCAGCAAAGTCAAAGCTGATACTCTGAAAAGAATTAACATTTTGCTACCATGATTAGTTAGCTAAAAAGAAACAATATTAGTCGGCATGAGAGCAAGCACTCTGTAATCCCAGTACTTGGGAGGCTGAGACAAGAAGGAGATAGAATGCCCCTGGGATCCATTCCCAGTACTATTTAAAAAAAAAAAAAAAAAAGAAACAATATGAATGTATATTGACTAATGTTATCTGGCTATGTAAAACTGATAACACAAAGACAAATGCATGAAAAACCATATAAAATACTACAATGCTTAAATTCTAAAATAGTAAAGAAGTCAAACAATTCAAAATATCAGATGGTATCCTTTTGAGGATAACTGAGTCAATCCCTGGAAAAAATTTGTACATCATATCATAAAGTCATTTACTCATAGGAAATGCAGGCAAAGACCTCAGCTCTCTTGGGTTCCACTACTGCTGATTACCTTGTGTGATCTTGGTCAAATCATTTAATATTTCCAGCTGTTACACGTGTAAAAGTGATAAAACTCAACTGAATGTGTTACAAAATCTTTTCCTCTAAAATGTCAGGATTCTTTAAAAATAATTATGGCACATTTGATCCCTCCTTAAGTCAAAAATGGAAAGTTTAGTTCATACTGAGTTACTGCTATTTATCTTATCATTGTTATCCAGAGATGATAACAATGAACAATATTAACTAACCTAAGTGAATTATCAATCTAGAGTAAAAAGTTAATAAAATGCTTTTGGTTTTTGGAGTAGATATACCAAGTAAAATACTGGTTGCCTTAGAAGTCATTAAGTACATATACAAGTCATTACGCTGAAAGAAAATAACAACCTACATTCAAATAGGACCCAGGAAAATAAATGGTACAAAGGGGTTGACATGGAAAGAGATCCACAAGAGTTAAATAAAAAAGGAGATTATAGTACATATGACATCTTACATACACAAAGGAATCCACTGTATAGTCTGTGAGATAACATCTTTCAAATATATTTTTATATTTGTAATTATGCAAATATACAAATATGTGTATAATAAATTGGACTAATCCAAATATGGGTGGCTTTACTACATATCTATTATAAGTTAAATGAATACAGGTAATATGTGTTATATTTATAGGCAAGAAAAATTTTGTTCATATAATATACTTTACATAATTATAAAACCTGTCAGGTGCAGTTGTACATGCCTGTAATATCAGTACTTAGGAGACTAAGGAGTATCGCAGGTTTGAGGCCAGTCTCATTAACATAGTGAGACCCTGTTTCAACATAAAAAATAAAAGGGGCTGCAGTGTAGCTAAGAGATAAAATGCCCCTGGGTTCAATCACTAGAACAAAAATAAAAAAAAGGGAAAAAATATATTTTAGAACTCCTATTGACAATAATACTTCATACAAAGGAATTTTAATTGAAAAATTAACAAACATGGGGAGAAGGGAGGGTTAGAGAGGGTACATATCAAAATATGACATATACATGCATGAAAATATCACACTGAAACCCATTCATTTGTATATTCAATATGTGTTAATAAAAAAAATTCCCTCAAATCTCCCTTGAAACAACCCAATCAACTACAAACAAGTAATTACATAAAATAAAGTACATGTGATTGTCACAATATTTTTAAGATTCTATTACAGAATTTTATTATTTTAAGATTCTATTATTAGATTTTATTTTAAGAAAAATTTTAACCAAATACGTTCAGATGAGACCATTTAAACAGTAAGACTTCCACCCCCCCCCCCACTAAATACATCCAAATTGGAACAAAAAGTGTTCAGCCTCTGATATACATCTATGATTTTTCTGATCTTGGCCAAAGCTGAGGAAGCTTTGTGTTACTTCTCTTATATAGAAAAGGTAATTTCATTCCATACTACAGGATGCATTGTAGGTGCTGCAAAAACTACACCTATAAAATCCATAAAATCCAGCTGTTTCATTATTATATTTCTTTTTTATTTAAATACTTATTATTAAAAAGAGTTCTCTATTCCAAATTATGTCTTTTTCCTCTGTAAGTTTCTGTCATTCACAGAATTGGAAGATACTATGTTCAACAATATAAAAAAAAAACAAATGCATTTAAAAATATGGCAAAACAAAGAAATAAAGGTTTGTGCATTTACAAAAATAACTCTGCTGTAAGATTTAAAAAATTCAGCTTTAAACTTAAGTTTCAATGAAGAAGGCATTATGTATTTTTTACAAATACTTTTCAGCTATTCATGTTTTAACCGATAACCCAGGCCCACCCAAAAATTCCTTAAAAAATGTAAATATCAATAACAACTTTGGCCTCTATAAAGCTGAATTTAATGAACAAATAAAGAATCTAATAAATCACATACACCCAAGATTAATTCCTAGCTCTTTTTTCATAAACAAAATTTTCCCTAATTCCTTCCCAGCTCAAAGTTTTCTTTTTCTCTTACTAGAAATAGTTTATGATACTGACAACTAAACATGTTGCAGAACTGACACTGAAAAATATTTTTTTCAGAGAAATACTAAAAGAATCATCTATATTGAAAAGGTACAGAAAACAAGACAATGTGTCATATTAGTGGCTACATCCTCACTTTCAATACTATGACATTCATAAATGAATATCCAACTTATATTAATAAAATCTTTCCTCAAACTCAGCCCCTTAATATATATAATACATGTGATTAAATAATGAGAAAAATAAAAGTTTTATGTGTAAAGGCAGCATGTACTTGAAAGTGTTCTCTCATAAGTAAGTGTAAGAGCTTGTAGAAATGAGGCCAAAATATATTTAAAATCTTTCATAAAGGTCTTCATAGCAACAATAACAACACACAAAATATAAATATTTGAAGGAAAGTACAGAAACCCTGCCACTGGAAGCTTGTGCTGTTAGAAGGGCTAAGACAGATTTCTCCAGATCTTAATAAAAGCATACTACTAAAATAAGATTATTTTCATTAAAATGAAAATAATCACCTATTATCTTTTACAAATAAGAGTTCTATCCCACTCTTTTTTCTACACTTCTATGGGTCTTACAATTATACCTAAATATTCTGTCTGTGAGAGAGGAAGAGAATAAGTCATTTCTCAAACTGTCTGATGCAGAGCCACTATAAGATATCAACTTTTCTTTGTCACCCAGTACAGCTTTATATATTAATTTTCTCTTGTGGAAAGCGTAAATGCCAGACACATTTTTAAAAAGGACAAACACGATTGATCTTTTCATCACTACAATCTTCTGAAATAGAATTGATTGATGACTACTAGGAACAATAAAAAAAAAGTTGGCTATCCTGGTTTTCTTCAAATTCTAATGTTTCCTCTGTGATTACAAGTAAATGACTAAGATGCTTAATTTACTCATTCTAATTTGTTAAAATTCATAATCTTGAACTAAAATATAAAGCAGAAACAAAAATAAAGATTTTTGTGTCAATAACATTAATGAGTACTTACAAATCCTATAGTAAAAGGGACTACAAGTGCTCTAGAAATAGAGGCATAACCTCTAAAAATTATTTTAAAAATACTTCAGCCAAAACAAACAAATAAAAATGCACATATTCATATGCCTTTGTTAGTGGGTGGATGGAGGAGCCAAAGATAGAACTACAAAAGTAATTCATAAGAAAAGATATTCTCAGGAGTAATTTACTTGGAATAGTGGAAGCATTTACTCTTCTTTGTAGGATGTTACAAAAACAATTTTATTATACTTTGAGGTTGCTGAATCTGAATTGTAGTACTTTATAAAGTTTACATTTTTGTCAAATTTTGACATGAATCTAGGCTTTTGGAAACCTAGTAAAAAAATTGTTTCAGGGCTTTCAAAATCAATTTTTATACATATAATTTTAGGCTAACTAGTACTCATTGAAACCATTTGAAGAGTTCATTTCTCAAAGTATTTCCTGGCCATAGTAAAAGTTTAACAAGGCACATACCTTCGCCTTCACCTTGACAGTGATTAGATGCTCTCTACCAGAAGCATCTTCTGCTTTTAACTTGATGGTACTGAAGGAAGTATCCACATATACAAGTCTGTTGAGTAGAAAAGAAAAAATTGATCACACGAAGTGGGCTGTCATGGAGTAGGGGGTGAAGATGGTAGAATTTGAAGTGCAAATATTTGCTATATTACTATTAATCCATTACAAAAAGTAATCAGAGGAGTTTTCTGCATGCCAACTCTTTCTGCTGCCATAGATTTACTGCCGTTAATACACCAGCCTGGTGCTTAATGCAGCCATAGATCTCTGGGTTATTTACAGTGTGTGTCAAGGCTCATGCTGTGGTCAGTGAGCACTATGTTTGGGTTTTCCATCACTGGAACCTTTGGCACACACAGCATGTTTCTGTCAGCCTCTACTTATGTACACATTAAACTTCCTGTCAAACTCTTTGATCCATTTCTGTAGTTTCATCTGGCATGAGACATTTATTCTTCCTTTATTTTTCTTCTCAATGAACTTCTCCTTTATTAATAATACAGTTACTATACAAAAATCTGGCTAATTTTAGTTTATACACTCAATTTGATTCTCTGAGCAAAATGCTGTACAAGCATAAATACAATCTGGACTCCTTCTAAGAGGAAATTTTCATTTTGCATGATATATAGCTTCTGACATTTAATCTAGGCATATATTCATGACTGACTAATATTTTAAACATACAGCATGACACAATAGTTCTGGCTTTAAGTTGCTCTAAATGCATAAATTTTCTACAATACAAACCAATATCCTTCGAAATATATCATTCTCTAAAAATATGGACCCTTGAGTAGCATAAGCTACTGCCAAAATGGTTCAAATTTAGCAATGTATTTACTAGATAGCTGGACATGTGGATAATTTTGATACTTTTACAATAATTAGTTTTTATAAATTTATAAAGATAAAAACTAAAGAGTACTGAGCAACTGACCACCCAGACTGATAGACCTATTACAATTGAGAACTAACATTAGACTCCTAACCTAGGTGACATTTTTTTTAACATCACAATATACCATTTAGTTACTGACCAGGTATAATGGTAAAATGGAGCAATTTCAATAAATGTTAAACAAGAAAGTTGTGAAACACCTCAATGAAAAATAAACCTAAATCAGAAGTAGATACAATGTTCTATAATGAAAGAAAAAGTAATATCTCTATCAATTGATGAAAGTGTTTATATAATCTGTAAAAAAGGCCAGAGTCTTAAAAAATAAAGTAAAATTATTCTAGAAAAACTTTATTTGTGTAAAAATATCAATAATTAGAGAGTTAATCTTTTTCAACTAGGTTTATAAACCTCTACAAAATTTAAAAGTGAGCTTTATCACATGTTTCATCATATGACTAAAATTCAGACAGATGGGCACCTGACTGAAAAGCTCTACATTTCAGATTCAAGAATTTGTGGTAAGCACATGCCTTTATTTTATTTTATTTTATTTTTTGGTGGTACTGGGGTTCCTGGAAGCCCTTCTACCTCCGGGCTACACGCCCAGACCTATTTTTACATTTTTATTTGGAAACAGGGTCTCCTAAGCCAGCGCGCGCGGCTGGCTTTGAACCTGCGCGATCCTCCTGTCTCTGCCTCCCAAGTGCGGGGATGACAAGCATGCACCATCACGCCCGGCTTAAGCACATGCATTTATATCCTCCCTCTTTTCACTAAAAATAGTACTTACAAATAAAGGAATTTTTATGAAGTATAAAATTCCAGTTTAAAAAAAGCCAGAAGAGCATTAATTAAAGTACATTTTAAGCAACTTTTATGAAAATGTAGTTTTAAAAAGCACTGGCTGACAAACAGATTAGAGAGAAAGAGGGCTAAAGAGATAGCTGGAGAAAAGCAAAATTTGCAGAATCGAGTAAGACTGATACATATTGGCTGAAATTATGGGAAATTTTTAATGAAAAAAAAATTTTAACAACAATAAATAAAGTTATATTTGAAAAAATTATAAATGTTCTACTATTAACTTTTCCATTAAAACACATATGTAATCATAAAAGTAAACTGTTTACTAATTACAATTTTCAGAATCCAGGAAGACAAAATCTAAAAGGCTTTCTTATTGTTATAGAAACTAATATGAAGATTCTTGACCACTGTAACTTAAAAGGAAAAGTTAACAAAAATTGGTTAGTAGAAAGAAGAAAGATATCAGGAGGAATTAGTAACAAAATTGGTAATTGTTTAAGAATCAAAACTTTTATCTTTGGCCATGAGAAAAACTAAAAGATAATAAAGTAAAAATATAACAAGAGAAAGTAGTAAATAAGCTAAATCTTTTTTCATTATAGTAATCAGCAAATAATTCCTAAAACTGATAAATCAAGAAATACAAGTTGGGCATGGTGATGCATGCCTGAATTCCAAGGACTTGGAAGGCTGATATAGGAGGATCACAGTTTCGAGGACAGCCTTAGCAAGTAGTGAGATTCTCATCAACCTAGCAAGATCCTATTTCAGTATAAAATAAAATAGGGCTAGGAGTATAACTTGGAGAAAGAAGGAAGAAGGAAGGAAGGAAGGGAAGGAGGGAGGGAGGGAGGGAGGAAGTATGGAATGAATTACTGAAGGGCCAGTAGTGGTGGCATACACTTGAAATTCTAGTACTTGGCAGGCTGAGACAAAAAGGTTCACAGCCACCCTGGGCAATTTAGCAAGACCCTCTGCAACTTACTGACACCCTGTTTCAAAATAAATTTTTTAAAAAAAAACAGGGCTGAAGGTGTAGCTCAAAGGTAGAATCCCAGTATCCCAAAAAAATGAAGAAAGAAAGAAAGACAGACAGACAGACCGACCAAGGGTAGACATATTATTTAGAAGAATAGAAGTTGTAAACATCAGCATTTGAAAGCATTTGTCTCAAAGAATAAAACTGGAGATAAGAAATGGCATATTAAAATACTACTTGCTCCTCATTTTAAGGCAGACATAGTTTACAACCATAAGACAGAGTGTGTGTGCAGCAAGGGCATACACTGTGCACGAAGGATAGAGGCTGGGAGGGAAAAAAATAACTAAGCTACCAACTAGTGCTTCATGTACCTCGCAATGTTGCTCATCAGCAAAAGGTTCAAAATCATTATTAAACAGCCATAAAACAGACACAAATAAGAACTCTAGTATTTTGTTTACAATCATACAAATATAACATCAGCATCATTTATGTGCTTAACACATAAAAGTAATACTTTAGAACACATAAAAGTAATACTTTAGACACTAAGAGTGTCTAGTGGTTAGTTTCTCCATCTTCTTTTTGAAAAAAAAATCTGTTCTCCCCAATTCCCTCTAAACCAAAATGTAACAGGTTTCAGACCACCTAGCTAGTGATTCACTAGGGTTCCCTTCCAGTGAGATGTGGGCATGTAACCAAACTTTAACCAGAGGTCAATAAGCAGAAATGATATGCACATATTTCAAATCATTTTATATAAAAATATGCCTTACTTCTCCCTTCTTCTCAGTCTCCTCCCACAGACTAGAACTAGACCAATAGGAACCACCAAAGAATGAAGAGAGAATCAACAGTGCTTTCTATGATGCAGGAGTATCCTGTCACAAAAAGCGCATGTGCTGGGGCCCAGCCATCAGTGGTAGAACACTTGCCTCCCATATGTGAGGCCCTGGGCTCTATCCCCAGCACTGAAAAAAAAAGAATTTAAATAAGACTACAGCCACCAGTTACATGCTGTTATGGAGGACTTAAAGTATGGCTAGTATGGACAGTGATTTTTTTTAGAATCATTTATTGACATTTAAATGTAAATGTCTACTGCCTGTGTGGCTACAGACCACGGTGCCGAACAACGTAGCCACAGCAGACAGCTATCTCGTCCCTAAGGCTCCGTCCTGCAGAGCCCCAGGCAAGAAGACACAAACGCCGAGTCTGCTGATGATGCTTCCTCTTTAATGCTTCCCTCCTCAATGCGCACAGCAGGCAAATATATATCAGTCTCATAACCCCTCCCTCATCACTCCACCAACCCCAAGCTTCCCACAGCTAGGGCATGCGCATTTCTAACCCTCTCATAGGCGGGCTGGTGGTAGCACGAGGCGCTGCGTCACTGATCATCCGTAGGGCGCCTGATAGGGCTCACTGCGCAGGCTCAGGGCACCGCCAGCCTCGTGAGCCTCGTGACTTGGCTGCAAGCCTAGGCGCCATCTTGAGTCCACGCTGGCAACAAGCCTGGGTGTCATCTCAGTCCAGCCAAGTGGGCCCCGACAGACAGCTGAGATACAACTTAAAGGAAGTCCATGCTCTTTTTGTTTTGTTTTCAAGTAGTGTTAAAAAGCCCTCGCAACGTCGGGCGTGGTGGTGCACGCTTGTAATCCCTGTGCTTGGGAGGAAGATCGCGCAGGTTCGAAGCCAGCCTCACTGCCTTAAGAGACCCTGTTTCCAAATAAAAATATAAAATAGGTCTGGGAGTGTAGCCCGGAAGTAGAAGGGTTCCCAGGAAAAAAAGAAGGTACAAAAAAAAAAAAGCCCCAACAATTCCCGCCTCTGAGCCCTGTCTTAAACAATCCACTTGCATGAGGCCCCCACGGGCCAAGTCAGGTACAAATCAATGCAAGTAGCTGCCATAGTTTCCCCAGTTTTTCCTAGGTCCTTTGCCCTGAGCGACAGGAACAATTTTCACGCCACAAGAATGCACCCTGGCCATCGCATTTTTCCATGCTCTAAGTTGCGCAGACAGGCTCATGCACATGGTAACCTCTGGGCTTGGGGTTTCTCCAAGCGCCTCCCTGAAGCAAAAACTGTCACCACCACGTTGGGGGGAGGGCGGCAGCCCCAGCTCGGTTGATGGAGGCAGAGAGCTCTTTAATTTGCCCATGCTTTTTGTCTGTTGGACATGAGGAACTTTATTGGATAAATTCCATAGGAGGGTCCAGGAGTGGAGTAAAAAGGAGAGAGAACCAAGAAGAGAGAGGATAAGGGGCTTCCCAAGGGGAGAGAGCAAGCGCCTGCCACATGGTGGGCTTTTGTGTGTGTGTGTGTGTGTGTGTGTGTGTGTGTGTGTGTGTGTGTATGTGTGTTACTGGGGATGGAACCCAGGGGCATTCAACCTCCAAGCGACACCCCCAGACCTATTTTTTATTCTTTATTTTGAAACAGGGTCTCACTTAGTTGCAGAGAGCCTAATTAAGTAACTGAGGCTGGTTGCAAACCCTGATCCTCCTGTCTCAGCCTCCCAAATGCTGGGATTAGGATCGTGAGCCACCACACCGGACTCCATGTGGGCTTTTAAACACCCCAGAAATCCACCCCTTTTCACATTTTGGGGGGGTTTATGCTACAGCTTAGAGAGGCTGCATATAATTGCATCATGTAAAAATCTAAAGCCACATGTAATAGGCTGGAAGTCTCTGACCTCAGCTGGGCGGGACCTGTTTTTCCTTTCAGGAAGGCTTTTCTTTCTCTTTCTCTTTCTCTCTCTCTCTCGCTCTCGCTCTCGCTCTCTCTGCCCTGTCTTATTTTCTATCTAAATATCTAACATTCCCTCCCTCAAGAGCTAGGGACCCTGAAATCATTTAGGGGACAGAAGCACAGGTCTGTCTTCTGTCATTTCTTCTAGCAAGATAGGAGCATGTTGGGGCAGCATAAGCTCTTTCCCTGAAAGCAGGTTGGTCCAGGAGTCTCCAATAGTGGTCAGCATCGATTTTAGAGAGAGGTGGCAGTTCAGCCTGAGTTTTGTTTGAGGTGTGATAGCATGGATCTGGGAAGAAACAAACTTTGTTAGTGGTTTGGGAGAGAAGGGCCAGAGAATAAGACTAATTGTGGCCAAGAATTGTGAGAGCCAAGACCATGTTTTGATATCCATTCTTGGGTAGTTTGATCGCTCAGGTTGAATGCGCTTTCTGTTAAGTGTCAAATACGTTTTTGCACATGACCTGATATACTGACATAAAAGCAGTATTTTTTTTGAAGTATAGAGTATATTTTTCTCTGGCAAGTGCAATCAAGTCTAATGTTCAGAGCCAACAGGCATGAGCCTAGGAGGACTTAGCAGCTTAGGGTAGCCTTTGAGCTACTTGTGTTGTAGGAAAAAATAGAGGAGTGTTTAGTTAAAGGAGGTGTACTAACTCATTTGTAGGTTCCTTTTCCAAATAAACTTACAATGACCTTCTAGAACAAAAGTACTAATCTACTCTTAACCATTTATCTACCTTTGATCGGTTAAATAAGAGACAAGAAAGCTGGGCATGGTGGCCCATGCTTGTTATCCCAGTACTTAGGAGGCTGAGAGAGGAGAATCAAAGGTACCAGGCAAGCCCCAGAAACTTTCTAATGCCTCCAAAACTTAGTGAGACCCTGTTTCAAAATAAACAAAAAAATAGGGCTGGGGGTATACCTTAAATGTAGAGTTCCCTGAAGTCAATCTCCAGTGCTAGACAGACAGACAGACAGACAGACACAGAGAGAGAGAGAGAGAGAGAGAGAGAGAGAGAGAGAGAGAGAGAGAGAGAGAGAGAGAGAGAAAGAGAAATAATGCCATGTAGGGTGGGACAAGCCTGTAATCCCAGTACTTGGGAGGCAGAGACAGGTGGATCACAGGTTCAAAGTCAGCTTCAGCAACTTAACAAAACTCTCAGCAACTTAGCAAAAAATCCTGTTTCAAAACAAAAAGTAAAAAAGGATAAAAGTGTAGAGTGGAGGCACAATGTCCCTGGGTTCAATCTCCAATACCACAGAGAGAGAGAAAAGGGAAGGGTTTCTATTTTGTTTAAATTACTGAGAATTTGGAGTTCTCTTTGTTACTCACTACTGAGCCCATATCCTAATAACGGACATTTGATTCTACTCATGATAGAAAGGGACATTTTGGTTTTTGATATTAAGGTTAAAAGAAAAAAACTAGTGATAAGGTCTTCCAAGCATATCCAGTCAGTTTTTCTTAAGAAAGGCCATTTTAAATGTTCTGTCTCATTGTTAAATGGTGCGTGAACTTAAACAAAATGAGATAAATAACTTTATTTAAATGATACATTTACAAAATTTTCTTTAATAAAAGATTAAAATTTTAAAAAGTTAATATATGTAAAATGTTTTTAAAAATTCCCACAAAAATCACCTTTAAAATTTATGTTGAGAAGAAATTTAGCCCTTATTTAGCTGGGCATATTTGAGAATTGACTAACATAAACAGAAATATAAAATATTTTACTTTTGTCAGTACACTTTGTATTTATCATTTGCAACATTTCTTTATATGTCTGCTTACAGTAAATAAAAGGCAGTAAATGTGAGTAATATTATCCAAACATTTAAAAATAATGCTAATTCTTACTTAGTCTTCAGGGTGATTTTGTTGTCCCTAAGGGCAATATCTCTGTTAATATCTGAATGGTATTGAAGAAGAAATGTGCTTTCTATCTCAAAATGCTACACTTAACTCTAACCACCAGCTTAAGTTTCTAAGTTTTCTTTCCTTAACCACCTAAATGCATTTAAGATCAAAAGGCAGACAGCATCAAAGGACAGTCCGAAGACCTCCATATTTTAACAAACCTTGATACGGTTCCATTTTTAACTACTACCCTGAAGTATTAATTACTTCATTTCTTGACTATTAAAAACAACCTTCTTAGCTGGGCGTGGTGACGCACTCTAATCCTCGGGCTTAGGAGGCGGAGACAGGAGGATGGTGCAGGTTCAAAGCCAGCCTCGCTAGCTTAAGAGACCCTGTTTCCAAATAAAAAATATAAAAATAGGCTGAGAGTGTAGCCCAGAGGTAGAAGGGTTTCCAGGAACCCTGGTCCACCAAAAAAGCAAACAAACAAACAAACAAACAAACAAACAAACACCAAACAACAACTTTCTTACTGCATGTCTTTATGTCTTTACTTCCTGTTTCTTCTGTACTACAATCCATTCTTCCTTAAGTCTAGATTCAACCTTAAGTACCTTTTAAATCAAATCAACCCCTTGCTCAAAAATATACAGCGTTCCCATCAACTGCATATAAAGAATCATTAGTCTACTAGTTAGAGTCTTCAGTCTCACCCTAATATATTAATCTGCTTATATGAGAGCAACTCTATTCCATAATCTAAAAATGAACTGCATATTTTCTTTTTCTTTTTTTTTTTTCTGGGTGAACTCATTCATTCCCAGGAATTTATTTTTTTAACAATTTTTTATTGAACATAAATAGTATACATTTACACTATATTTGGTGCCCTCTCCCCACCCCCCACCCCCGCCCCCATTTTCTCTTCCCCCCTCCCACCAATGGTTGTCCAGGTTAACCATGTCTTATTCATAATTTTACACATGTTCAGGTGTAGACCCTCATTAATCAAGATCGGCCTTCCTCCTCTCCTATCTTACCATTCAAACTTAGCTAGTATTTTCCCTCTAATATCTGGAGTCCCACTGGTATCCTTTGTGTTTTCTAGTTTGGGCATATTAGAGGAAACATGTGTATCTTCTCCTTCTGTGCTTGGCTGATCTCACTTAACATGATGCTCTCCAGGGCTTTCCATCTTCTTGCAAATGATATAATTTTGCTCTTCTTTATGGCTGAATAGAATTCCATTGTGTGTATTTCCCACAGTTTTGCTATCCATTCATCTGTTGATGGAGATCTGGGTTGGTTCCATATTTTGGCTATTACAAATTGTGCTGCTATGAACATAGGTATGCATATGTTGCTGTATTTCTCTGAATTCAACCCCTTTGGAAAGATACCCAGGAGTGGTATAGCTGGCTCATATGGTGGATCTATTCCCACCTTTTTTAGCAATCTCCACACAGATCTCCATAGTGGCTGAACTAGTTTGCACTCCCACCAACAGTGTAAAAGAGTTCCTCTTTCCCCAC
This sequence comes from Muscardinus avellanarius, assembly GCF_963383645.1. Taxonomy (NCBI): domain Eukaryota; kingdom Metazoa; phylum Chordata; class Mammalia; order Rodentia; family Gliridae; genus Muscardinus; species Muscardinus avellanarius. The sequence continues at coordinate 53,519,287 of NC_137801.1, forward strand.
ATCCTCGCCAGCATTTGTTGTTGTTTGATTTCTTTATGCTTGCCACTCTGACTGGGGTTAGATGGAATCTCAGTGTAGTTTTGATTTGCATCTCCCTGATGGCCAGTGATGAAGAACATCTTTTCATGTATCTATTAGCCCTTTGTATCTCTTCTTTTGTGAAGTGCCTATTTAGTTCATTTGCCCATTTCTTGATTGGGTTGTTTGTTTTGCTAGTGTAGAGTCTTTTGAGCTCTTTGTATACTCTGGATATTAGCCCCCTATCAGAATGGTGGCATATTTTCTTTACTAGAACCTTACCTCCACTATTTCCTCCCTTCTTAAGGCTCCCCCAAGTCCTTCCAAGATTATCCCCAAATCCGTGTCCTCCAAGGGCTTTCCCAGATTATTTGGAGACCCAAAGCAGTTCACATTTCTCTAAACTCACACTACACTCTCTTTTTTATTTAAGTTTTAGTTTTCTAATCAAAAAAAGTTTTTATTTTCTGAAAGCTTTATATTTCTGTGTATGCCAGTGTTGTACATATCCACGGACATGGACATAGGTTTGCTATTTACTGTTTAGGTGAAGGTTTTAAATAACAGCTGAACACAAATACTGTTTAAATACCATAAACATATTACCAATTCAGAAAAGCATTTTTTTTCACTACTCTATTATTTGTAGTCCTTCAGTGCTTTGGATATATGTGTGTAGAAAAAATATCACCCTATTTAAAGGTAGTATAGGGGCTAAAAATACCAATCAATACCTATATTCATATGCATTATAAAATAATCATTATTAGTTATAATTAAACCCTAATTAAATACAGTAAAACTCAGATATAACCTCATATTCATGGGTAACTAGAATATTAGTAATCATATACCTCCTTTATATAAGAAACTATGTAAGTTTCATAATGTTTCTTTTTTTTTTTTTTTTTTTGGTGGTACTAGGGGTGGAACCCAGAGGCTTTCTACCTTTGGGATATACTCCCAGACCTATTTTTTATATTTTATTTGGAAACAGTCTCACTAAGTTGCTGAGAGCCTAAGTAGCTGAGGCTGGCTTCAAACCTGTGCAATTCTCCTGTCTCAGCCTCCCAAGCGCAGGGATTGCAAGCATGTGCCACCAAGCTGGGCAACATGTTTCTTTTTAATAGTCATTATTTTGCATTATTAGTTTCAACTGAAAAGTGAAGGAAATGTGACTCAGAGAGGGTAAGTTACTTGCCCAAGGCTACACAGGTGTTAAGTCAGAATTAAAGTTCTGGTCTGATTATTAAAATTAATTTAGTATTAATATATATCTCCATTCCTCAATATAGTTCTTTAAAATCCATTATGAATTAAATAAATATCATTAATCAGCTTCCAAGACATTGAGTTTAATCAAAAAGTATAATTTAATATATGTTGACAATCTTTCAGTAGTATATCAAATTTAGCACAAGTCAGCTTTTTCCTAAGATAAAATGGAAAGGCTAAGTGGTTGAACTATACTCACGTTAAATGATAAATAATATGTTGCCTCAAAAGGACAAAACACCAGCTCACATCTTTTAGAACCCTTTAATCTCTGAATTATCTAGGGACACATGATTATTAAAATAAGTATATCTTATAAATAAAGTAACTACGATTTTCTCCCAAACTGGGACTTTTGAGACTAAAAAGGATCAAAATTAAAAGCATAGATGAAAACTGTCCTAGTAAAGTAGAATGAATGATCAGCTTTTTATAAAACACAAGTAGGTTTGTGTGTATGTATGTTTGGCATTAGGGATAGAACCCAGGGGCATTCTACCTCTGAGCTACACCCCAGCCCTGTTTTTTATTCTTTTCTGTTTTTGTGGTACTGAGGATGGAACCCCAGGGGCATTCTACCTCCGAGCTACACCCCCAGTCCTATTTTTATTTTTATTCTTTATTTTGAAATAGGGTCTCACTAAGTTGCAGAGGATCTCACAAAGTAGCTGAGGCTGTCCGCGAACCATGATCCTCCAGTCTCAGCCTCCCAAATGCTGGGATTACAAGCTTGTGCCACCACGCCTGGCACACAAGCAAGTATTTTTGGTGCTTTCAATTCTAGGATGCTTTTAGTACCAAAAAGGAAATCCCATTAAATCCAAAGAACTCTGTTTAAGTCTGACTGGTTAATGAGCTATTCTGTAAAAACAGCATAAGCAGAAGTTAACAGAAACCAATCACATCATCTCTTGGTATCATGTACCTTTGTGAGCCAGTGTAATGCCCAAAATAACCTAGAACTGTCATACCACTTTCCTTGGACCCTCTGAAGAATTTGCTGTTTTGAAAATGTTTTCATAGAAGTAGAAAACAAGTACAGAAATTATAACAATAGCAATCAAACTTAAGGTCAAACTAATCCTCTTACCATTTTTGTTTTGAAAAGAATGAGAATGAAAGGAGGAAAAAAAAGTTTCATCATATTTTAAATACTCTTCTTTTCCACTTTAAAATGCCTAATCCTATAGGGTTGGTTAGAAATACCATCTATATAATTTTAAAACACATTTAGGTATACATCACCTAAAAGAAGATTTTCTTCTATTGTTAGATTTCATAAGATTGTTATTCAGAATATAAGGAAGATACAGACACTGAGATATGGCTTAGAAACCATTAATATTCTACAAATTCCTTTTAATCGAATTTTCATGCCAAACATTTTGTGTAACAATTCAAAGAATATTTTGAATTAAGCTAGCCAGCTACTCCAGCAGGGCCTCACAAGGTAGCCAATCTAGTACAGGGCAGCAGTTTGTGTATCGGCTTTAATCCTGCAGGTCCTGAAACCCAATTTTACCACTGTGTCAGTGGATCAGATTTAAGAACTAAGTCACAAAAATAAAACTGGGACATATTTTCTTAGTTTACCAGACAGAGTTGGATAAATGCTGACAAAACTTTTACTCTTTGGCTTCTGATCATCCCTGCTTAATCCTTCTCTTCTGTTTGTACATTCTTCATTTGTAAAAAATATGAAATGAATAAGACACAAATCAATATTCCCAGTCATTCACTCATCCCAGCCATTAACTAGGATATTTCTCAATCTGGACAATAGATTTTGAGACTATCTCTAAGGATGGGGTAATTTTGCAAATGGCCAGTTTTATTTCTGGTGAGATACTTTTCAGTAGCTTCGCCCTCAGTGTGACTACCTCCAGGTATAAGAGGGCACTTCTTTAAAGGCCAATTATCAGAGCCATTCTAAGCACAGCTCTAGGAAGCCCCATTCACAGAGAATGCCCCAGTGGTATCATATAGGCAGCCTCATCCATACCCACTCACTTTATATACAGAACTGAAAATAAAAATACATATCTTAAATTTATTCAGAAAATTAAATAAGAATACAGAAAGTGGCTAGCATAGTTGGTGGCACACAAACAGAAACTTCCTAAAAAGCCATCTTACATATAACAATTTAAATGTAAACAGGAGATAGGCAATTATTTTGTAATATATGGTGGCAGAGACATTCTTAGCTTTACTTTTACCTTTCATCTGTATCCAACTTAGAAAATTATTCTTTTTTCTCCCACATTAGCACAATAGGTATAATGCAAAGCAAAAGTCACCACTTGCTATTTATCTATTAAAATACTTCATAAAATATTTTATATACTTTTACTATTTCTTTTATAACTGTTGCTAATGAGTCTCAAGAAATCCTATTAATTATACTCTATCGTAATTATCACACTATAATTAAGTACTACTGTGATCATCTACTTAAATTCTGACTCTTCCACTAGAGTCCCACAAGGAATCTTAAGTCTTGCCCATGTATATATTCACTGACCTGATCATAGACATTCAATAAGTAATAGCTGGGTAATAAAATGCATGATTTGCTGGGCGTTGTAGTGCATACTTTGGTAATCCCAGCATTTGGGAGGCTGAGACTGGAGGATAGCGGTTCACGGACAGCTTCAGCTACTTAGTGATGCCCTCCGCAACTTAGTGAGACCCTGTTTCAAAATAAAGAATAAAAAAATAGGATAGGGGGTGTAGCTCAGAGGTCGAATGCCCCTGGGTTCCATCACCAGACCCGCAAAAAAAAATCATGATTTAAGCCAAGTGTGGTGGCGCATGCTTGTAATGCCAGCATTTGGGAGAGACAGGAGGATCAGCGTTCTTAAGACAGCCTCAGCTACTTAGTGAGGCCCTTTGCAACTCAGTGAAACCCTGAATAGGGCTGGGGTGTAGCTTGGAAGTAGAATGCCCTGGGTTCCATCCCCAGTACCGGAAAAAAAAAAAGAAAGATTTTCATCTTGCACCCTAAGTGCTTCAAATAATTTCATTAGTGAACTTCTCCCCACCATGTCAGAACCACTTGGAAAACTGCCTAAACTCAATATTTTGATATAAGAGAAATAAAATTAGAAGATTTCTTCACCCCTTGCCAAGCCCTTCCAACATTCCCAACTATGCTCTAATCACGAAGATTTAAAATTTAGCATCAGAAAAGAAATTAAAATGGTTCTTCTTTATTCCATCTATCTGCATTTGAAAAATAACTAGTTTCGTGGCATCAACTGGTCAAAACAAATCTTCCTAACCTCAGCTGGAATTGTACAACAACTCAACTTTTTGCTTGTCCTCCCTATCTCTCGTTCTGCTTACTTATATTACAAAGGTTTCCTCTTTCCCAAATCCTATTAAGGAATGGTGCTTGTTATCATGAATATGCATCAAGCAGTTCTCAACATCTTCATAATGGTACATTTAAAATTATATGCAACATCCACTTCTGGCTAAAGTGGAACAGATTAATATTTCTATGAACAACTAAAGTAGCTTGATAAAAAGAAGAAAAAGGAAAAGAAAAAGACAAAAGGCTGAAGACATCAAAGAGTTACTAAAGCAACCGAGACTTGAAGAAACAAAGGTCCTAAAGAAGGATGACAGAGCAAATAAGTGAGCCAATACTCTAAAGCCATTTCCCTCAGTATATTTACTAATTCTAACCACAGAGCAAGAAGTGAAGGATCTGGGCAAATGGACCAGACAGAGCTGCTATGAAGTTAGGAAGTATCCAAAAAACAAATAAGCAAACAAAAAACTAGCAGTATTTTTTTTTTTTTTTTGTGTGTGTGTGTGTGTGTGGTACTGGGGGTGGAACCCAGAGGCTTTCTACTTCCAGGCTATACTTCCAGACTTTTTTTTATATTTTATTTGGAAACAGGGTCTCACTAAGTTGCTGAGAGCCTCACTAAGTAGCTGAGGCTGGCTTCGAACCCGTGCGATCCTCCTGTCTCAGCCTCCCAACTGTGGGGATTACAAGCGCGTGCCACCACACCCAGCAAAACTAGCAGTACTCTGATAATCTCTTGAGATAGAAATAAAAACAATGAATTTAAAAGGACAAAAATGTGGTAAAAGTAGGTCCAAAGACCTTGGCCTAACATTCTGCCAATTTTTCCTCAAAACTTCTGATAAGTCCTTAAACTACAGGGAGGATAAGATGGTTTAAAGATAAATAGAAAGAGTCACCACAAAGAAGCATATTCAGAAAGCTCATTATATGCAGAAGTAAATTAGAATTTAGAGCCTACATGTGTGACAAAGTCCAAATGAATACACTGACATCTCCTTGAGAAGCCTTGAAGGGACACTCTTACCAGCAAGGCAAACAAGATGGTAGAGGGAATTCTGGCAAAATGGTCTCTAGGAGGTAAACTGGTCATGTGGACAACATTTAAAGTTTAGTATCCACCAAAGAAGAAATTCCAATGAATATGCCTGGCTTTTGATTGAAGGGGGAGACAGAGGAAAGACTGATCCCTTTGAAAAAGACAAGCCACATCTGACCTCACTTGGGCCCTATGGCAATCTGCTCCCACATTCTATCTTACTGGCAAAGAAAAAGGTACACCCTCTATGTAAGTGAGGAGTCTGGAGCTTTAAACTTTTTTTATGTGAACTTTTCAACAGCCTGTAAAAGATTATTAGGGATAACACTGCAGCCTGAATAACCAAAGACAAACACTGAAGAATAGCCAAGAGGAAGGAGTGATTAAAGTATTATTAAGTAAAATGCCTCCAAATCAAGCCATTGCCCATTTTCTCTCTTTCCACCAATTTATTTGGTAAGAATAAGTAGTCACTTTATTGAACACAAGATTTTAAGCAAAAGCAAAAAAAGAAACATACTTGTGTTTAAAGCAATCAGAAAAATTCAAAAGGATTGAATATAATATTCCCTACTTTATTAAAAAAATATCAACTAACACCGGGCATGGTGGCTCACACTTGTAATCCCCACAATTGGGAGGCAGACATAGGAGGATCGCACAGGTTTGAAGCCCCTCGCTGGCTTAAGAGACCCTGTTTCCAAATAAAAATATAAATAAGGTCTGGGAGTGTAGCCCGGAGGTAGAAGGGTTCCATCCCCAATACCACAAAAAAATAAAAATAAACTAACAAAAGAAAGAAACATTAAAAAAGCAAAAAACAAGCTTCTAACAAAAAGTGCACAGCACAAGGCACCAGAGAGGAGGGGGACTCAGAACGGAGCTCAGAACCAGAGAGGAGATACGCGGGCCTCGCGGCCGAGGATGTAGCAGCAGCGCCATACTGCCAACAGCAGCAGCAAGCTCACTGGATGGCACCAGACCAACGCACTCAACAGCCCACCAGGCTCCAGAGAGGAGTGGCGGACAGCGAGCTGAGGTGAGCGGCTGCGGATCAACCGGGTGGAATTCGGCAGATTTCTCCGCACAGGGAGTGTCTAAAGCTCCCAGGGGCTGGGCTCAGCACACCCTGCAGGGATTCAGAGGGGAGCTCAAAAACAGAGAAGAAATACGCCAGCCTCACGGCCAAGGGCATGGCAGTGGTGCCATATTGCCACCTGCAGCAGCAGCAAGCGAATTCACCAAGTCCACTACAGCTCCATCAGCACACTCAACAACAGTGAGTCAAATTGGGGCCCCTAGGGGAGAAATCCCAGTACTGCGCTCCCAGGGACTTGACCCAGTGGGGAAGTGGTGGTGGCAGAGATATCACACCATCGTCACAACTCCCAGCAGGAGAACACCTAACCTGGCACCCCCCCATGGTCTAAAGTAGCCTTAGCCAGGCGTGGTGGCACACGCTTGTAATCCCTGCGCTTGGGAGGCAGAGACAGGAGAATCGCGCAGGTTCGAAGCCAGCCGCGCGCGCTGGTTTAGGAGACCCTGTTTCCAAATACAAAATGTAAAAATAGGTCTGGGAGTGTAGCCCGGAAGGTAGAAGGGCTTCCAGGAACCCCAGTACCGCCAAAAAATAAATAAATAAATAAAGTAGCCTTGATTGACTCCCTGGATCTGAGACTTTGCGATACAACCCAGTAAAGGAGTAGTGGTGACTGAGATACCACAGACTCAAGATCCAGAGCACCTTAAGTGAAGTCGTAGTGACCCAGGGAAGAACCCAGAGAGGGCACAAACTTCCGAAATCATGGGAAAGAGGTATAACAATGAAGCAATGAATGCCCATAACCCCACAACATCAGAACCTGATAAAACAGAAATTCAGAGATTTCTAGAAGATCAAATCAGGAAAATAACTGTAGAAATAATAGAGGTGTTTCGAAAAGAATTCAAAGAGAGCCAAACAGAGATAAAGGATGTAATCAATGAAATAATGACCTCAATTCAAAGTACATACAACCGATTAGACCACATGGAGAATAGAATCTTGCTCCTAGAAGATGATCACTCCAAAAACGAACGCAGTTTCTAATTTAGAAAAAAAAATCTGACAGCAGGAATCTGACATTGAAGAAAATGGGCCCATTTTAAGAGAGCTAACCTAAGAATAATTGGAATAGAGGAGGGAAAAGAAGGTGAAACCAAAGGGATCAACAATCTCTTCAAGGAAGTAATAGCAGAAAATTTTCCAAACATAGAGCAAGAGGTCGATACACAGGTCCAGGAAACTTATAGAACTCCCTTTAGACAGGATTGGAGAAGAGGATCCCCACGCCATAAAATTGTCAAAATGACCAATGTGGAAGCCATTCTTTATGGAATGAGTGGTTTGTTTTCAAACCACTCATTCCATAAAGAATTTAAGGCAGTTTACAAAAACAACATAGAACTCAAAACATAGGAGAACAAAAGCCAGTATTATACAGAAATGTAAATGTATATAAAAAATTCTATGTCCAGCATGATTCTAAAGTGGGCCTAAAACTTGACACTAAGCTTCCTAGGGCTATGTCAAAGAGAGCTTAAACAATTAGATGATTCATATTACTCATTAAACAAAAGGCCAGGTATTAAGAAGAAGCATGACTTTTGTAACATCTAAAGTGGAAAAAATTTTTCTTCATGGCTTCTTTTTTATAAAGATAAAATGGGAGACTTGCAAACATAAAATCCCTAGTGTCATTTCATGGAGCTGTTTCCTCTATCACCCCTGAATGCCAGTGTTGTCATCAAGAGCGTCCTCATGACAGTGGCACTGAGTTCTAAGATCTGATTTGGAAAACATGTAAAATAACTAATTTTGAAGCAATTCATCTATAGTCAAACATTATTACTTGCAGCCACAATTGTAGTAAAGTTTTCTTTTTTCTTTCTTTTTTTTTTTTTGGTGGTAGTGGGGTTCCTGGAAACCCTTCTACCTCCAGGCTACACTCCCAGACCTATATTTTTTTATATACTTTTTTTATAATTTGGAAACAGGGTCTCTTAAGCCAGCACAGCTGGCTTCGAACCTGCGCAATCCTCCTGTCTCCGCCTCCCAAGCACGGGGATTACAAGCGTGCACCACCACGCCCGGCTCTGTAGTAAGGTTTTAACAGTTGAAAGTGAAGTTGTAATTTTCAGCAAGAACCCAAAGTATTAATTTCAGGGCTGCTAAGTACAGATCCACACACTATTCACTATTTCACTATTAAACAAGAAGACAGTAAGGTTAAGAAGTACTTGTAAAAATTTTAAGTATAACCAAAGTACATTCCTGGAAGAATGGCCAACTCCTCTCTGCACAGAAGTGTATCAAAAGACGTAAGGCCTATTCATGCAAATTCAGTTTTAAAAAAATCTGTGTATAAGAGGAAATCTTCTAAGTAAAAGGATTATAATGAATATAAAGAAATGTTGGACATATGAAGGATAGAAAAAGAATCTTCCTCTTTTCTCTAATAGTTATACTACATTTTGTCACTTTTAATAGAGGAATAAATTGAGGCTTCAAAATATATTTACATCCAGTTTTTCTTTAGCTATCAGGTTATGGTATAAATAAATACATTAAAGGGTATTGACTTTGTACCTAAGATATGTTCCTTGCTTTCTTATAAAATGATATTCAATTTTTCTGGTTCTTTTAAACTTTACTATCAAAGGACTAAATCACACAATAGCTAAAAAATAACAGAGGATAAAAATGTGTTTTAAACACATCCAGAAAAACTTGAAAAATTCCACATTCTTTCCACATGATAACAAAGTCTTTGGTTTATCTTGGTAATAGGGAAATCAAAGATGAACTAATAAAAGATATTGACAGTAGTTAAGTACCAAACACAAGTAAATTGGACTATCTTTACTGATGTTTTAGGTCAAAGTACAAAATAAATAAGTAAATAAATAAATAAATACAATATTGCAAAGTATACACACTGAAAAGGGAGCTAAATTCAGCAACAGATAAGCAAATCAGACAGATCTTTTTACAGGTAATATAAGGAGGAGGTTTTTTTGTTGTTGTTTTGGTTTTTTTTTGGTGGTACTGGGGTTCCTGGAAGCCCTTCTACCTCCGGGCTACACTTCCAGACCTATTTTATGCTTTTTTATTTTTGGAAACAGGGTCTTTTAAACCAGCACAGCTGGCTTTGAACCTGCGCGATCCAAGGAGGAGGTTTTAGCGACCAACATATACAAACCTGCATACCCATCTATTGAACTTCTAAGTTTCTTTATTCATTGCTTTTCAAAGAAAGACAATTCTTCTATAACTCAAATTAAAAAACACTTAAAATTTTATGTATACATATATGTGTATGTATATATATGTATATACACACACACACAAACACACACATTACACATATAAATTTAGTTAATTCTAGAAAGGCGAGCCAAATTGTATATTAATCCAAAATAACTAGGTATCTACCTATATGCAAATATATACATATACATAGCAAACGACTGCAATTTTTCCTATCCCTTTCACATTTTTTAGGATTACTTTTTTTGTGTGTGTGGGTCTGGGATGGAACCCAGGGGCATTCAACCTCCGAGCTACACCTCCTGCCCTATTTTTTTTTTTTTTTTTTTGGTGGTACTGGGGTTCCTGGAAGCCCTTCTACCTCTGGGCTACACTCCCAGACCTATTTTTTATATTTTTATTTGGAAACAGGGTCTCTTAAGCCAGGACGGCTGACTTCGAACCTGCGCGATCCTCCTGTCTCCGCCTCCCAAGCGCAGGGATTACAGGCGTGCGCCACCACGCCTGGCTCCTGCCCTATTTTTTATTCTTTATTTTGAATACTGGGTCTCACTGAGTTGCAAAGGGCCTCACTAAGTAGCTGAGGCTGTCCGCGAACCGTGATCCTCTGGTCTCAGCCTCCCAAACGCTGGGATTACAAGCGTGCGTCACTACACCCGGCTTTAGGATTACTTTATAAACACAGATAACTTAGTAGTATTTAGTAAGCATTTACTTAAGTAGCATTTACTTAGTAGCATTTACTAAGATAACATCTTCCTGTATACCTTAAAAGTGTCACTTTTTTTCCAAATTATACTTAGTTTTATAGGTCCTTTTTTTTTAGGATATTCCTCCTTTCAATTCATAGCAACAATAAGAATGAGATACTCTAATTATAATGAAATATTTTGACTATAGAGGTATACAAAAAATTGCTAAAACTGAAAATATATCAAATTAAAATGTGGAAAACAAGGCCATATCTAAAGCATACAGAGACATACATACTTTTCCCATCCAAGAGTTCCTATGTCTTCAACAAGGCTTGAATAGAATTGGGGAGGAGGAGGTAGTGCAGATATCTCTTTTCTATTCTTTAAAGCAGCTTCCTGTTTAAAAGAAAAAATAATCAGTTGTGAAATGCTAGAGAGTGAATTGTTAGTACTTGATTACAAAACACAATTTCATATCTTCTTAGGGCCCCATTAAAATATTCATTATTTTTGTAGAAAATCTAAGGAACTCATTCTCTTTCTCATGAAAAAGCTAAAGGAATACAATAAATACAATAAAGGTCAGACAAAATGTCAATTTTTATACCATGAAAAGAACCTAAGATTTTAATATTCCCCTGTGCTATTATGACTATCAGAGACAAAATAAAAAATAAAATACTCATACTTAAGGCTTCACTATCTTTCTATTTCCATGGATATGATGTTTAGTATATATTTGTTTGTTCTTAAGGAAAAATATTCCTTTTCTTAAGGCTGAAATCTACATACAAAATTTTAAAGCCCTTGTTATCATAATAAATACCTGCTAATTTATTTTATTGATTTTTATTCAAAATTACTCTTTTACTAGCTAAGTCCTATATTTTGCCACACATCTAGCTAGATATCAGTTTTATTCCTAGCTAGGCCCACCTATGAAGTCTTTAAAATGGTTTATGATTCCCCCAATCAAAACTAAATTTACATTTTTTACAAGTATTACATTAGAAATACTGGGACTAAAAACTGCTTTGAAGTTATTAAAGTATTTTACTTGAAAAGTTTAAAAAATCTAAAAATTACTTAGATGTACAAATGGTGTGAATTATCAAAATACATTACAAGTTGAACACCTTTATCTAAAAATCCAAAATCCAAAATGCTTCAAAAATAACATACTTTCTGAGTGCCAACATGACACCACAAGTAAAAATTTCTACACTATGAAACTTTATTTCAAGCACAAAATCATTAAAAACATTGCATAAAATTACCTTCAGGCTATGTGCATAAGATATATTTGCAACATAAATTAATTTCATTTTAGACTTGGGTTCCCTCCCCCAAATCTGATTATGTATATACAAATATTTGAAAACTCAAAATCTGAAATACTGTATCTCATCCTAAAATTTTCAGATTAAGGAATGCTCAGAAAAATCAAATAAAAGAATATTTACAATAAATAACAAAAACAGCTGGGCGTGATGGCACACGCTTATCATCCCATTACTTGGGAGGTTAAGACAGGAGGATCCAGGATCCTGGCCAGTTGTCAGCTACTCGGTGAGACCCTCTACAACTTAGTGAGACTCTGTTTCAAAATAAAGAATAAAAAATAGGGCTGGGGGTATAGCTCGGAGGTTGAATGCTCCTGGATTCAATCCCTAGTACCAAAAATAAATAAATAAGTAAATAAAAAAACCAGATGAAGTTAAAAATTGCATAATGATGAATATAACCGTAATAAAAGCTTGGAGTCTCTATTGCTTTAAGTATATGTTTATTCTATAATTAGTCCTTATATTTTTAGTTTAATAAGAATATGATACTATTAAGATTAGGCAATCCTAGAAAGAACTGATTTTATATTCAAAATCAGGACTACTAACTAAAACTTCAACTTAGTTCTGAATCTACTTAAAAAAACCACAAAAGCAAATATATAAAGCCAAGAAACCAATATAGATTTAAATAGAGGGAAAGCTCCTAGGAGACAAGACAGTCCCATTTTTATAAAATATCTAATGTTATTTAAAATAGCTTGATGGTCCAAAAAAACCAATTCACTCACTGAATAAAATTAGTTGCTATAGTTCTTGTTCTTACACCGCAACAATTATACAGTATTTCTTTTGAATTTTCTGTTTTTATTAGAAATATTAATGATTGCTATCCATAAACACGGTAAAATAAACTTGAATAAAAATGCATTTCAATCCTAGGTTTATAGCATTTATAAACTGACTCTACTACAGGTCAGGCCAGTTATTCCTACTCTGGAATCTTAACAGGAAACAGGATAAAAGCAGAAGAGCAACTAGTCTTCACAAAGGAGACAAAGGGACACAGTAGAAAGGTTTCACAATTAGATGTTTAATCCTGACTTTAACACTGCCCTGCTTTAAGGCCTGAGGTTCTCAGTGGCTTGGCTCTAAAATAAAAATAAAATAACCTGCCTCATAGTTCTTTTAAAATACAGGTAATTATAATTTATCAAATATTTAGTGAACTCCCACTACATGCCTAGTTACTACTAGAAATTTCATAGAGATTTACAAAATTTCCAAAGTAAGTTCAATAGCTAGTGATTTCATCTGGGCACCATTGTCAAGACCTTCATTGCTGGTTGTATTATAGGAGTCCTATTAATAACAACACAGTCTAAGAAATAAATTAATAATGCTTACATTTTTAAGTGTATTGCCTTAAATGAATTAAAATCACTAAATTTTACTATAAGTTCTGAAAAAGATAAAATACAGAATCTCCTTTATTCAAAAATCCAACACAAATGTACTAAATGAAATACTGTAAATCAGAGACCATCTTTTTTTTTTTTAAATTATTTTTGCAGAACTGGGGATAAAACCCAGGGGCATTGCACCTCCGAGCTACACCCCCTATGTTTTAGTCTTTTTAGTTTTTGAAACAGGATCTCACTGAGTTGCAAAGGGCATACTGCTGAGTAGCTGAGGCTATCTGAGTGGAAATGGTCATAATCCTCTCTGCCTCCGGAAAGCTGGGAGGATTACAAGCATGAGCAACCACTCCTTGCCCTTTCTCTCTCTCTCTTTTTTTTTTTTTTTTTTTGAAACCAGGTCTCACTGAGTTGCTAAGGGTCTCACTAAGTAGCTGAGGCTGGGCCAAAAGAGCAATCCTCTGATCTCTGCCTCCCCAATGCTGGGATTACAAGCATATGCCACCATGCCGAGCTCAGAGACCCATCTTAATATCTCATTATATGTTTTTTCTTTTTTCTTTTTTTTGGAGTGTGTGTTAGGGGGTGTTGGGGGCTGTAGCTTGTGTGTGGTGTTAGGAGCTGAGGCTGGCCACAAACCCAGATCTTCCTTTCTCAGCCTCCCAAGTACTGGGATTACAAGCATGTACCACCATGTCTGGCTTCATTTTAGTTTTAAACTAATAAATATTCCTTCAAAGTTAAATGGCCAGCCAGGCATGGTGGTGTACACTTGTAATCCCCGTGCTTGGGAGGCGGAGACAAGAGGATCCCACAGGTTCGAAGCCAGCTGCGCTGGCTTAAGAGACCCTGTTTTCAAACAAAAATATAAAAAATAGGTCTGGGAGTGTAGCCCGGAGGTAGAAGGGTTTCCAGGAACCCCAGTACCACCAAAAAACAAACAAACAAACAAACAAACAAAAGAAACACTTAAATGGCCAATAGAGCCATGAATTAGAATCTAATAAAGTTCATTTTAGTGATAAGAGCCTGATGGAAATTGTATATGTAGTTTTACTCTTTTTCCCTTAACCCTTATATTTGTAATATAGTATATTAAAATTACAACAAAAAGATGAAAAATTTTTGAGTTTTCCAATGTCAAGGTGACATGAAACAAGCATGTTTTACTTCCTTACCTTACCTTTTTTAAGGTTATTATATTAGGGCCTTTGATGTTTACAATCAATTTTAGGTTTATTAATTCATAAATCAAAATTTAATTTTCAGAAATTTATTTTAAATTCTTTAATCTGATCCCAAACATTTTATCAAAGATCTACCTCAGAGAGTTGTAAGGAAGATTAGAAAAAATGACTCAGAAGAAATCTAGCAGCTAAGTTTTCAATATGTGGAAGATGCTACTAAGAATAAAAAAGTCTTAAAAAGAATCATAGAAATATATGAAACTGCTTTCAGCTGCTAGTAGCAATACTGGTATTATAATTTTGACATAAATAAATATATAGAGAGAAAAGCAAACAAAATAGAGCAGGTTAAAAAACAATAAAAATAACCTAACAGTAGCCAGGCGTGGTGGTGCATGCTTGTAATCCCAGTATTAAAGAGGCTGAGACAGGAGGATGGTGGTTCGCAGACAGCCTCAGCTACTTAGTGAGGTCCTTTGCAACTCAGTGAGACCCTGTTTCAAAATAAAGAATTAAAAAATAGGACTGGGGGTGTTGCTCAGAGATAGAATGTTCCTGGGTTCCATCCCCAGTGCCTCAAAGAAAAACACCTAATAATGTTTTATTCTAGAAACTAAACATTCTAGAACCTAATGTAAGAGACACAAGCAAAATAAAAAAAGTAAGAAACCTAATAATGCCAAATTTGAATTGGAAATATCAAGTCGAGTGGGGTAGCACAAACTTGTAATCCCAGCATTCAGGAAGCGGAGATGAGAGGATCACGGTTCGCAGACAACCTCAGCTACTTAGTGAGGCCCTGTGCAACTCAGTGAGACCCTGTTTCAAAAAATAAAAAGAATTAAAAACAAAAATAGGGCCAGAGGTGTAGCTCAGCAGTAGAATGCCCCTAAACTGCAAATATAAAAGAAAAAGAGACTAAAAAATAGGACTGGGTGTGTAGCTCAGAGGTAGAATGCCCCTAGGTTCCATCCCCAGTACCCCCCACCACACACACACACAAAAGATTTGGAAATAGCAGATGAATGCATGATGAATTATACTCTTTCTAAAATGTATTTTTTTTCCCCTAGCTTTGTCCACTGACAAGGGATAGAGGTAGTAATAGTCATGAGCCCTCTAGTTTCCTGTTGTGGCATCCAAATACATTTTACACACACACACACCAAAAAAAAAAAAAAAAAAAAAAAAAAAAAACCAGCTTGGAATACATGGTTAAATGTAGTCCTAAAATAGGATAAAAAAAATAAATGTAGTAAATGATGGCAGAAAGAAAGTTCGGTTATATTAAAAAGAACTCAGAATGCAAACATGAAAGGGTTTACACTGACCAAAAATGGGACAATTTAAACATAAAAAAGACTGCAATGGATTAAAGTTAATCAAATATCTGTTTAAAATCCATGAGTTCATAATGCTACTAAAAAGAAAAAATTTGGCTGGGCATGGTGGTATACACTTGTAATCTCAATACTCAGGAGGCTGAGACAGGAGGATCGCAGGTTAGAGACCAGCCTCAACTACTTAGGCCCACCACAACTTAGCAAGACCCTGTTTCAAAATTTAAAAAAAAATGAGCTAAGGGTATAGCTTGAAGGTAGAATGTCCTGTGTTCAATCCCAGCACCGCATATAAAAAAGAAAAAAAGAAAAATCTTTAGTTCCCTGTGACTAGACACTAACTCAGTATTCTAAAAACTGATTAAAAAAAAAAAAGCACTGATCCTAGTTCTAGTACAAGCTATATCTCAAATTAGCCAAGTAACTAACTGTTGAGGGTTCTGTTATAAAAGATGTTCAAATCATAAATGGAGATAATGAAATTTGTAAACTCTAATGAAGTAATGATTTAGGTAATGATTGGCACTGGATGCTACAATCAGTGTTAACAGGCTGATGGGAAACTTTCTATTGGATGGTTCTAAAACTTTTGGTCAGTCTTTACTAAAAAAGGAATCATTAGATGTCACTGTAACTCCTAAAACACTCTAAGTAGAAAGCACTAGGTATTCTTTTTTTTTTTTTTTTTTTTTTTTTTTGCAGTACTAGGGATGGGACCCAGGGGCATTCTACCTCGGGGGTACACCCCCTGCCCTATTTTTATTCTTATTTTGAAACAGGGTCTCACTGAGTTGCAAAGAGCCTCACTAAGTATCTGAGGCTGTCCTCGAACTGTGATCCTGTTTCAGCCTCCCAAATGCTGAAATTAAAAGCGTGTGCCACCACACCCAGCTTAAGTATTCTTATTGAAATAAATTAACCCAAATTTACTGTGACCTCTAGATCTAACTACCATATTACAAAGAAGGTATAAATTAAGTGTCTCTTATTTGAAATGTTTGGAAAAAATTGTTCAGAATCTCAAATTTTTTTCTGAACTTTAAAATATCTACAATGACATAATATATCATGGTGACAGGCCTAAAACCTAAACACAGAATTTATTTATATTTTGTATACAACTTGTACACAGTCTGTAACTTTAAACAATTTTTAATAATTCTGTACACCAAGCAAAATTTCATTTGTGACATCATGTTAGCACTCAAAAAGTCTGGAAATCCGGAGCCTTTGGTTTCTGGATAACGGACACTCAATCTATAGAAGAGTATGTTAAGAGATTTCATGAATATCTGACAAACTAAATCCATAAAATGAGAAAATTTACCTGACACACCATTTGTTTTATGACAACATGTGACATGGAACTATATGACATGTAAGAAAAAGGACAGGGTAAAGATGTTGCTACAAATTAGATATCATATAAATCTCATATAAGACTTGAGACCTATCAACTTAATGTGTGGACCTTTTGTGTATGCTAACACAACAAAGTGACTACAAGAAATTAACATTAATTTCATTGAGGTTATAATTGTATTTCTGAAAACAGAAATGGATCCTCAAACTTACAGCCAGTTAATTTCTGACAAAGGTGCCAAAAAATATGCTGGAGAAGAGACACACTTTTCAACAAATAGTACTGGGAAAACTGGATATCCATATGTATAAGAATAAAATTAGTTCTTTCTCTCACCCTGAGTAAAAGTCAACTCAAAATGAATCAAAGACCTAGCCGGATGTGGTGGCGAACGCTTGTAATCCCTGCACTTCGGAGGTGGAGACAGGAGGATCACGCAGGTTCGAAGCCAGGCCGTGCTGGCTTAAGAGACCCTGTTTCCAAATAAAAAAAAAGTATAAAAAAATAGGTCTGGGAATGCAACCCGGAAGTAGAAGGGTTTCCAAGAACCCCAGTACCCCCATCCACACACAAAGAATCAAAGACCTAGAAAATGACCTAGAAACTTTGCAATAACTAGAAGAAAACATAGGACCAAATCTCTAACGTATAGGCACTGGTAGGGATTATGACAAAATTCTTTAAGCTCAGCAAATAAAACTGAGAATACATGGAGTGGCATTAATTAAAAAGCTCCTGTGCAGTAAAGGACATAATCAAGTATCTAAAGAAAGCCTAGGAGATAGGATAAAATCTTTGCTGGCTACTCCTCAAATAGAGGAATAACATATAGAATATATAAAGAGCCCACAAAGATTAACACCAAAAAACAAATAACCCAGTTTTAAAAATAGGCTATTGAAGCCTAGTGTGGTAGCACATGCTTGCAATCCCAGCATTCGGGACCCTGAGACTGAATAAAAAAATCATGGTTCACAGCCAGTCTCAGCTACTTAGTGAGGCTCTTCACAACCCAGTGAGACCATTTCAAAAATAAAAATGACTAAAAATAGGCTCGGGGTATAGCTTGAAAGTAGAATGCTCCTGGTTCCATCTCCAGTATTGCAACTAACTAACTAACTAACTAAATAAATAAATAAATAAATAAATAAAATAAATAGGCTATTGTACTGAATGAACACTTTATAAAAAATACAAATAGCCAAAAAATATTAAAAAATGCTTAACATTATTAGCAATTAGGGAAATGCAAATCAAAACTACACTGAGATTCCATCCAACTTCAATTAGAATGGCAAGAATACAAACAATAATAAACTTTGGCAAGGATATAGGGAGATAGGAACTCTTATACACAGTTGTTAGGATTGCAAATTAGCACAAGCACTATAGAGATATATATGGAGGTTCCTCAAAAGACTAACAATAGATCCACTGGAATACCAAGTGTTTACACCACTTCTCCATATTTTTACAGAAGATTTAAAGTTTGCATACTGGTAATTAACATAGTGATATATACATACTCATATTTATAATATACCATTTGTGATAGCTAAATTATAGAACCAATTAGGTATCCATCAACAGATGAAAAGATAATGATAATAGAGTATATATACACTATAAAGAATTTTACTCAGCTATAAAAATCAAAATTCCATTATTTTCTGGAAAATGGATGAAACTAGAGAATATTATGGTAACTGAGATCAACCAATCTCAGAAAGTCAAGAGTCATATGTTTTCTCTCATCTATGGAAGTTAGAATGAAAACAGAAAAAACAAAAGGAACTTTAGTTGAATGAGAATACCAGCAGAATAAGAAAAGAGACTGAGGAAAGGGGTAAGAACTAAGAAAGACAACAGTTAAAATAAAGTTATGTCCATACACTAGTACCAATATCAACTGCACTAACATTCCTGAGGAGGAATGAAGTTGGGAGCAGGGAGAGATATGGAGAGAAATGTACCAAGTCATGTATGCATGTATGAATGTATCATGTTGACCCTCATGATCATGTATAATTACAATGCACCAATAAAATTAAAAAAGAGAAGAGCACTTATCTATCAGAGATATGTGCTGATATATTTACAAAATAATGAATGCAATATCCAGAATTTCCTTTAAAATACTAAAATCTCTACTAAAAAAGTTGGAAAGGAAGTATAAATGGTAAAATATTGAGGTTAGGTTATGGGCTCATAGTAGTCTCTATCATCTCTCTTTTTCTTGTTTATGCTGAAAATCAGGTAATTAAATATTTTAAGGCAATGTATATGAAATAAAAAATCAAGTATTTTAGGCGAAATTGGTTAGCTGAATTAGCAACTACTCTTTATGTACATATATGGAAGACTAATAAGTTTTTGAAGCATCTTTAGCTGTACACAAAATTTTTCATACATCATATTATATCTTTAAGTATACCCCCTAATCTCTCTTTGGATATTAAATTCTCTGGGAGGCCAGGAATGCATTTTTCTTCTTCACCTTCTCCCCAACATTATAGCATTGAGGGTAGTAAGTTTATGATAATGAAACTGGTTCTTACACACAATTCTGTTTCTCATATAATTCAAGAAAGACCATTCACATTTATGTACACCATAAAACAAAACATTTAATGACTCAGGGTTGACAAGTTTTAAATTTTAATAATGTTAGTTTTAAAAATTAGAGAAACAATCAAGACTTACAGAATACAGTAATAGTTAGAAAAAAAATTCTTACCAAAACAATCTTCAATTCCATCATAAAGCTCATTAGATCAGCAGAGTGCTGCATTCTCTAGATCAACACATTTCCAATTAATTTAATTTCTACAATAAATATTCGCTCACTAAAAATAAAATACATCTACATCTTTAAAGTATTAGGTAGTGAAGTAATGTCAGCATCCCTACGATTCCTACCAATTTCATTAAAAAAAAAATAAAACCTTAAAATCTATTTTGGTGAGTCACTGAATTGTGTAAAAATGTCACTTAAAACTTTGCACGGTCCTTTGTTCCTTCAGTACTGTTCACTACCAAGATTAGCAAATCACATCATTATTTTATAAAAGAAGATGAAAGAGAGGGTGAAAAGAAGAGATATAAATGGAAAGAACATGAAATATTAAAAAATCAAATTTATATAATTTTAAAAATCTACTTAGCATAATGAATTAACATTTACTTATCAAAAATACAGTAAATTTTCATATTGTCCTTGACCTTAAAGACCACTAATAGGCCAAGTGTGTTGGTGCGAGCCTATAATCCCAGTACTTGAGAGGCTGAGAAAGGAGGATCATGGATTCAAGGCCAGCTCAGCATTTCAGTGAGACCCTCAAAAACTTAGCAAGACCCTGATTCAAACTAAAAAAAAACCATAGCAGGGCTCTTGTTCAGAAGTAGAATACCCCTGGAAGTGATCTCCAGTGTAGGAAAAAAAAAAAGAAATGGACCGCTGATATTTTTTATTTTTGGCCTTTCACAACTAACCTATACTAATTCATAGAAAACTATTAAATAAAATATTATAATGAAATAGTGAAAAATCCCTCTAAAATAAAATAAATATTTAAGAGTTACAGTTCCATTTCCTAGAAATATTTCATTCTTAATATAAGTACAGAAAAGAAAGAAAATAACTGAATTGTAACTTTACATAATTTCTCTAATTAAAATAAAAATACTGTGTTTTTGCTTGTTGATACTTTCACCAACACCACCCAATTCCTAAAGTTGAATGCAAATTTGTCCATTCTTTAGGTTGGAAAAATAAGAATCTAAGATATTTCAATGATACATGAAGACTTATTCATATAGTAACACAGTTTTGAGTGTACATGTTTGAAGAACATATCTTGGACTATACCTTCTTCTTCTTGGCATTTCATTTCTTTAGCTTACACATGTTCTTACATTGTTATTTATAGATAGGTAGCAAATTTTATCTAGGGTCTGCAGATACAACCCAGAGGTTAAATCCAGCACAATAACTATTTTTGTTGGTCCCATTTTAATGAAATGCAGCCATACCTATTCCTTTACCATCTGCCTATGGTTGCTTGGGTGTTAGAAGAGTACATAGTTGTGATAGAGGTTTATGGCCAACAAAGCCAACAAAGTTATCAAGCTCCTTTTACAGTTTTAGTCTGCAAACCCGTTGGCCCGTATTTAGTGAAAATAATACAAGAGAAAAATAGTAACAGTCAAATTAACTTTGGAATAAAACAAAAACTAAAACTAAAACTGGGTTCTACCTTACTAGTTGGAGGGTAGAAGTTAAGTAATTGAGAGTTTTTCTAGAAATCTTGGTCAATTCATTGTCATAAAAACAGGACATAGGGTGATAAGAAAATAGAAATTTAAACATTCCACTAACTAATATACTGTTTCATTCTGGTAGCTTGACAGTCTACCTTCTACAAAGTAGTTTATCTCTTATATTTCTTTGGACTCCATAATGCTATTATGTGAGTGATTCTCATTGCTAGTTATCACACATAAATTTGTTTTTAAGACAGAAAATAAAGCTAGACTTGGTGGTATAAGCCTGTAATCCTTCTGCTTGGAAGACTGAGCTAGGAGGATCACAGGTTCAAGAATACCCTTAATAACTTAACAAGACACTATTTCAAAGTAAAAAATAGAAAATAAAGCTGGGAGCATAGCTTGGAGGTAAAAATGCCCCTGAGTTTATTCCACGGTTAAAAAAATAGAAAATATATAGAAAATCAAGAAAAAACAAATGAAAACATACATTTCATTATTTTCATTTGCTTCAATAACATTCTTTCATTGGGGTTTTTTTGTCATTTTTAAGTTTCTCTAATTTTTTCAGAATACTCCAAACATTAAAAATAACTAAGTTAATCATGCATGCAATACTTTAGCTATATTTAACTATTCTCATGCAAGTATCCTAAGTGATCCTAAGTGATTTCTATAGAATGTATTCTTGTTGTTAATCTAGAACCAAAATACCATTTTGCCATAGATATCCTATAGCTCTAAATAGATCTGATTTTTTTTTAATCACCACTAGTCAGTCTCAACAGATATATCACCCAGGAAGTGATGGACAAAGATAAGGCTGAATCCATTTCAAGGACCTAAAGTCTGAAAGATGTAAATCAGTTTCCACACAAATGCTGTCCAAAGACCTGCTAAAAATTCCATTTTTAGGTAAAATATAAATCCTTAAAATATTTGATAATTGGAATTAAAAGTTACAAAACTCAAAATATTAAACCCATTTGTTACAGCAGTCTGCAAAGCAGGTCTTTAAAGAGTAAATTTAGTAATTTTTTATCCTCACCAGAGACATAAACCTTTTAAAAGACTTACCTGTTGGACTATCTGATGATATTCACTAAGTATAGTTCTCAGCTGCCAACTGCATAGTAATCTAAATTTTTAAAAAGATGAAATGGTTTATTAATTGTTAAAATTAAAAGAAAATTTGTATGCTAGTACAAACATGCACATACAATCAAAAGAATGACATAAACATAATTCTAAGTTAATAAAATTAACTGTTGAAAGTCTAGTCTTCAAACTGCATTAATTTTACTTTGAAATATAAATAACCACAACCACTAACTTACACACAAACAGAACATCTTTTTTTTAACTTTAACGTATTCAAAGTCATTTTCTACTGAACTAGATTCTTCTTCATATTTAACTTGTATTAACTTTAAACTTGTATTTGGTTTTTTGTTTTTTGTTTTTTATGGTACTGGGGTTCCTGGAAGCCCTTCTACCTCCGGGCTACACTCCCAGACCTATTTTTTTACATTGTTATTTGGAAACAGGGTCTCCTAAGCCAGCGCGCGGCTGGCTTCGAACCTGCGCGATCCTCCTGTCTCTGCCTCCCAAGCGCGAGGATTACAAGCGTGCGCCACCACGCCCGGCTAAACTTGTATTTGAAAAGCATATGAAGTAACATATTCTTCTTTAAATTCAAGATTAATGTAACTAACAAGGCACCATGGTAAATGCATGTAACCCAAACACTTGAGAGGCTGAGACAGGAGGAATGCAGGTTTGAAGCCAGCCTCAGCTAACTAAAAAGACACTTAGCAATTTAGCAAGATACTGTTTCAAAATAAGAAATAAAAAAGGCTGGGCATGTAGCTTGGAGGTACAATGCCCAAGGGTTTGATTCCCAGTACTACACACACACAAATAAAAAACGCAAATTAACATAACTAAGAGAATTCACACCTTGAGCTCTGTAAGTAGTGGTAAGTTAAAATTCAACTGCCTAGCATCTCATCTCAACTGTGCTCTCAGTATTGGTAGGTAAGTAATTTTTCTAAAGAATTACAGAAAATTGCTTAAAGTAGGGAAGTCTCTTGAGTTTTCTCAGCTATCACCTTTTGAAACCATCACAAATCCCTTCATTTTGGGACTGTTAAATCTAATACTCATCCAACTGTGCCTGGTAACCAAGATCTTGCCCAGGTGTGCATTTCATCCTTTGCTAACAACTTGATCATGAATTATCCTTTTACTTTGGTATTCTTATTTTCTGCAAGTTTTTCCTTCCTAATGAAATAATTTGCTTTAGTGTATATCATCTTTTAAAACATCAGAACTCTACTTTGAGTGTATACTCTTGCTTAGCCTCTCCTTTTCTTCAAAGTAGCTTCTACTTTTCTACTTTCTACCTACTCGTCCAGCCCCAAACACAACACAACCTGGTTTCTGCCACTGTACAAAATCTATTCGATCCTGCCTCTTTCTACAATCATCAGCACTATGGCTTCTTTCTTTCAGCTGCAATAAAGCTTTAGAGATAGTACTGTGTAAAATTCCCTTACTTTTCTAGTCAGTCCTAGTCTTCTAAGTTGACCTTCTCTACCTACCAGTCCTTCAAATGTTCCTTAGCCCTCAAGGTCCTGTGACTGCAGTTGTCCTTTCACCCCACTAATTAGAAACTAGAAAATCTATTCATACTCATGCCTTCAAATCTTAAGCCAGCTGTGACTTCCACATCCATCTTCACTCCAAGCTACATACTTAAGTTCACATACTATTACCTACTAAAGAATTCCTTTTGATATTTTACACTCACTATGCCTTAAAACAATTACCTTCTACTTTTCCATCTGTGAATTTAGTC
The DNA here is from genome assembly GCF_963383645.1 of Muscardinus avellanarius. NCBI lineage: Eukaryota > Metazoa > Chordata > Mammalia > Rodentia > Gliridae > Muscardinus > Muscardinus avellanarius. The sequence goes on from NC_137801.1 coordinate 53,543,662, forward strand.
ATCTGAGCCAGGAACTTGGAAAGCATCCTCTATTCCTCTTTCTCTCTTACCTCCAATTCCAATCAGTCACAAAATTCAATCAATTCTACTCATAAATATCTCTTTTACCTCCACTCTAGAGATATTTAGGGGAACTGATATCTGGAGCAATGCCTAAATACCTAGTTTGATGTCCTGACTAGTCTAGTCTTCACTTGTACCTAATTTATACAAAGATTCTTCCCATATTATACTACATATAAATAATGTCAATAAAAAGATGATTGGGTAAAAGTCTTCAAATGCTTTAGTATTCTGCCCTTATACACCTATCCAGTACTTGCTAGAGAAGTATATGTAATTACTATGTACTACTTTAAACGAGACAGAATGTGTTATACTCTTTTTTTTTAAATATACTGGGGATTGAGTCCAGGAGCATTCTACCTCCAAGCTACAACCTCAGCCCCATTTTTTATTCTTTATTTTGAAACAGGCTCTCGCTAAGTTGAAGATGTATTATCTCTGAAAAACACTTATTAGATAAATTGTTTACAAATGTTATGTTGGTTTGGAAAATTCTGAAATTTGGGGGTATATTTACAACATTTTATTGATAAACATTTTAGAGGAAACTCTAGTCACCAGAATTCTTTATATCTGATTGCCTAACACACCAAGATATATGCATATAACTAAACACATTACCTTGCATTCTTCATCTGTAAATCTTCAGGCAATAATATTTTAAGGTGGAAGTCTCTTCCCTATGAAAATATTAAAAATATTTGCTCAAATTTTCATCATTAAGTTAATGCTAAGAGAAGTTAAACATAAAATCACATCTAAAAGGGAAAATTTCCTTTGTTTTCAATAAGGTATCAACTTTATCCCAACTTGTCATAATTGGAAAATACTTTCCATTTGGGGGAAATTCTTAGAAAATGTATGTCAAAATCTTTAAAATTATTAGAAATCAAAATATTAAGACCTTGTCTTTAAAATGAAAATACTTCATAAAGATAAGAAATACTACATGGAAATTGTAAACAGACATATTAAAGAAATTTAAATGTTCTCAGGAGATAAACTTACAAAAAAAGAAATTCCTTCAAGTTGCTTTGGATATAAAAAAATTACATGCAAAAAAATCACAATATACTATAGGTTTCATGCTTACAACTTATTTTCTAAATTTTAGTAAAACAGAAATATACTGTTATACAATCTAAATATTTAGACATAAACTAGGTATTTTCATTAACTAGAGTATGTTTAATTCTTCCATAGTAGTGAACCTTTAATAAATAAAATCAATATATTATTTTAACAAAAACATTCACTAACTATACATTTGAATATACAGAATTTTATTCAAGAGTCTAAGGAATTTTATTTAAGAGTCTAAAGAAAGAAAAAGGTATTCTCTGAGAAATATATCTAGTTTTACTTTCTTTGGAAAGTGGATGGGTAAGCAGTTTAAACTTTGTAACTTAAATAGGATAATACATGTGAAATTTGAGCAAAAATAAGCAGAAAAAGACAAACAGAAATGTAATCTTTTACTCCAACAGTATAAAATGAAAAGAGTAATAAAATTCTCAAAAAAACAATTACCATGTGGAATTTTAGCACAGTCTCCCTCAAAGCAGATTCAAAAACAGAAGAACACAATTAAATGTACCCCATAACCTTTACTTTCATGGTAATATTACAGTTCTGACTTTCATTACATTTAAATGTCCTTTTAAAAAAATGAAACAAAATGTACTACTGACCTTTTCAAAGGTCAAGTAACAATAATTCACTATTTCATTAAAACACTAAAAGGTATTATGTAGTAACTTTAACCTAACTTTATAGACATCCCTTACATGGGTGTAAGAACAATCTGGAATTCACAACTTATATGACAAATACTAAAAAATAAAATTCCAAAATCCCTTATTTGTGAAACCCTGCTATTTAAAGGGCAAATGCCATATCATATATCACAATACTTTTCTAGCTTCAGAAAATATCCAAAATTAGGCTTTTTGTAGTTAAAAGCATATAAAAATATTAATTGTTCTCAAAAAGCATATTTTCCATGCTTATAGGAAACACAAATACTGAAAGTTGCCTAAACCTGAATTTGCCTATGCATCCTACCAAAAAACTATAAAAATCAATATTATGAACGAATAAAACCACAAAAAAAACAATGTCTTCAAGCAGAAGACAAACAACATGATAAACTTCAATTATTTGTAGGAAGAAAACTAAAAATCACTTTTCAGTAGAGTCTACTCTGGGGCTTCTACAGCAATGACCGTTTAGAGTGTTATTGGGTTCAGAAAAAGAAAAATCACAGATGAGAAAAGAGAGGATTGAACTATATGCAAAGCTATTAATAAAGAATTTTAGTAGGCCATACATGGTGGTGTACACTTGTAATACCAGTACTTAAGACAAGAGGATCACAGGTTCAAGGCCAGCCTACAGTAACTTAAGGAGATCCTATATCAAAGTTTAAAAATACATATATAAAGGGCTGTGAGTATAGCTTAGGGGTAGAAGACCCCTGAGCTCAATCTCCAGTAGTACAACCAATCATTCACTCAACCAATCAATGTCATCTTCATAGAACAGAGAATTACCTATAAAGAGGAGACTTAATACAGATCCAGAGTCAAGGAGACAGTCTTGGAAAGAAAATATTTTAAGAGTAAAAGATGGTTAAAAGGAAGGTAGATACACCTTTTGAAACTGGGTGTTAGAGAAAAAAGAAGGGTAGGAAACTTAGGCTCTTTAGTGAGAAAACAAAACATGCCATTCTCTTTTCCCCAAAATCATTCATTAAATAAAATGCACTATCCCTCACCAATTGAAGACTGTATTCTTTTTTGTGGTGCTGCAGATTAAACCAAGTGGCATTCTATATCTGAGTTATACCCTTGCCATATTTTGTTTTATTTCATTTTTATTTGGAGACAGGGTCTCACTAAATTCATGACAGCCTTTCAGTAAGTTGCTAAGGCTTTGAATCTGTAATCCAACTGTCTCCATTTTCCAAATAATGAGGTTACAGGTTTGTGCCACTTTGTCCGGCTTGAAGACCATATTCTTGAACTGAAATTTTATAAGTTATTGTCAAAAGCCACAGTGTTCACAAAAACAAAGAGTGTCTTTATCAATCTAAAGCTACAATGACACAAAAACAGAAAATGAGAATCATGACAGACCCCATCAGAATGGAACCCAGACATTATAAACAAATTAAAATACTGAGTAAAATATCATTAAGTAAGCATTTGTACACAGATTCAGACTTTTTTTGTGTGTGTGTGTGTGTGGTACTGCGGGTAGAACCCATGGGCTTTTCTACCTCTGAGCTATACTCCCAGACCTATTTTATAGTTTATTTGGAAACAGGTTCTCACTAAGTTGCTGAGAGCCTCACTAAGTAGCTGAGGCTAGCTTTGAACCTGTGCTATCCTCCTGTCTCAGCCTCCCAAGCCCTGGGATTACAAGCATGTGCCACCATGCCCGGCTAAATTCAGACATTTATAAACTAAAACCAGAAAGTATAAGATTTTAAGAAAGCAACAGCAATAAATAAATGAGCTAAGAAGAGAAATGAAGAGACAAAATTATATAAAAATATGATAATAAATTAAAAAGTACTCAAAGGAAGAACAGGTAGTTAAATTAGAATTTCATAAGAAGCAAAGAAAAAAGAAAAAAATACCAAATGAGGAAAAAACTTAAAGACCATCAGAGAAAAATGGCTTAAGTGGAAAGTAGGCAGTGTCCAATTGTATGTAACTGGAGGAATTGAAAAAGAGGAAAAAAATAGTAAAAAAGAATATTTAAAAATACAATCCAAGCCAGAAGTGGTGGCGTATGCCTGTAATACCAGTTCTTGGGAGGCTAAGACAAGAGGATCAAGGTTCAAGTCCTGCCTTAGTTACTTAGTGAGACCCTGTTTCAAAGTAAATAATAAAAAATAGGGCCAAGATGTAGCTTAGAGGTAGAATACCCCTGGGTTCAATCCCCATTACTGCAAAAAATAAATAAATAAAATTACAATCCAAGTACACTTTCTCAAAATCCACATAACTAAAAGGACAACTGGACACATGAGAAAAGTGACTCATAACAATTTGCTCTGAGATATATCTTAATAGACAAACTTTAAAAATAATGAAAAAGTCCAGAGGTTCTAGAAAAAGGAGCATATAACTTATACGGACAACAGAGTAAGACTGACTGAGTCTGAACTAGGATGAAAAAAAAAAAAAAGAAACAAAGCAAGAATGAAATTGAATTTTTTTTTTTTTTTTTTTTTTTTGGCAGTACTGGGGATGGAACTCAGGGGCATCCTACCTCTGAGCTATACCCCCAGCCCTATTTTTTATTCTATATTTTGAAACAGTGTCTCACTAAGTTGCAAAGGATCTCACTAAGTAGCTGAGGCTGTAGCAAATCCGGATCCTCCTGTCTCAGCCTCCCAAATGCTGGGATTACAAATTGTGTGCCACCATGCCTGGCTTGGAATTGAAATTTTAAGAAACTGAAGGGTTTCTACTTCTAGGCATGATGAGTAACACAGGCAGGATTTACTTTTCTACTTTAAGTAAAAAACTAAAGATATACAATGATGATTTTCAGATATCAAACAATAGGCAGCACAGGAAATTGATCCTTAAAAGAAGAAAACAAATGAAAAAATACTTATAATTGCTCAGCCTTACTGCATGGAAACAGGCCACAAAGAAAGAATGAAAACAAATAGAGCCTGACATCCTCCTTTATTTAAGCTGGGGGTTAGGGGAGCAAAGCCTGTAAAATTCACAGTCAAGAAAAAACAAGGAGAAAGATGCATAGAGAGCAGACAATTACACAGAGAGAACTCTAGAGAATTTCAGAGGTTTCCTTATATCTAGTCTTCAGTGAGTACTGTTTGCCACATGGGCATGAGAAACCACTCAAAGCTGCAAACCATAAGAACAGAGAATGTAAATACTATAGGAATGGAATATGTAAATTGAGTACTCAAAGGGTTTTGCCTGAGTGACACAACCAAATTAAATTCTACCTGGTTTTGCCTAACAAAATTTAAAAGCAAACCTTAAAAAGATCCAATTCTTTCCAAGTAATTTAACTGCAACTCACAACAAATCTCAAGAATATTCAGAAAATAAAAATAGCATGCGCCAGGTAGAATTCATGTTTGGCACCCAATTACAGTATCTAGAGAGAAAAATAATAAGACCCATAATGAGGGGAGAAAATTTTGAGAAAAAGAGATGCAAAAATAACAGATGATAGAACTAATTAAAAATTAAAATCTTTACAACTATATTTCAAATGTTCAAGGAGTTAAAGGAAAGAATAATCACACTAAACAGAAGCAGGCAAAATATAAAAATTTCAAATCAAAGAAGAAAAAACATAACATTTGAAATAAAAAGTATACAGGATGGTAGAAACAGCATATGCAACCTTGAAAAAGAGGATATTAGTGTACTTAGAGACAGTATAATTGAACATATCCAAAATAATACAGGAAAAGACTGGGGTGAAAAAAAATGAATGGACCTTTAGTAATATGTGAGAACTTAAAATGGCCTACTATGCATACATGTTTTTGAAGTCCCCAACACATATAAGAATAAAAAAAAAGATATAATGACTGATGTTCTTCCCTATATTCAATGAAAACACACACTCACAGATCCACGAAGTTCTACAAACCCTATAATGAAAAACATGAATGCCCCATCAAGGTACAACAAAATTTAATTGGCTGAAATCAGTGATAAAAACAAAAAGCATAAAAGCAGCCAAAAGAAAAACAATATACAACAATATATACATAAACATACATATATATGTATACACACAGTAAGAAACTCCCTGGAAACTGATAAGATGCTAGTATCATGTCCCTGGACTTCCCAGCCCCCAGAATTGTTAACTAAACAAACTTGTGTTATTTATAAATTACATAGTTATACCAATAGAAAACAGACTAGGATAAACATACAACAATAAGCTGACAAATAAGATGAACCCAAGTTATAAAAAATAAGCAATGCAAAATGCAAAATATTGAAAAAAGTTAAAGAAAATACACTGGACAAAAAGAAAACAAACAGCAGAACAATAGATTTAAACCCAACAATATCAATAATCACAATAAATATAAATGGTCTAAGAAACTCCAAATAAAAGTCAGTGGTTTTCAGGTTGCATAAAAAAGCAAAGTTCAGAAGAAATCCACTTGAGATTTAAAGACAGAAATAAGATTAAAAAGTGGAAAAATAAACTATAAAAAAACCAAAAGAAAGCTAAAATCACTATATTAATATCAGAATATAATACAAATTTCAGAAAAAAGATTACTAGGGATAAAGGGGTCATTTCATATAATCATAAAGATATCACTTTATAAAACTATTAAAACCTTAAGTTTATGTTCCTAATAGCAAAACATTAAAATATATGAAGAAAAACTGATAAAAATGAAAGCAGAAATTCAAAAGCTTGTTCTATCAGTTCTGTCAGTTAATGAGAGGATTTGGAGACTTTAATACATCCTCTCCTTAAATGACAGAACAAACAGACACACACAAAAACAGGATATAGAAAATATGAATAGCATTATAAATCATCTTGACCTGACATTTATAGAACACTCCACCCAACAGCAACAGAAACACTATATGCCAGCCAGGGACAGTGGCAAACACTTGTAATCCCAGTACTTGGGAGGCTAAGACAGGAAGATTTTATGTTCAAGACCAGCAGTAGGGAGATCCTGTTTCAAAATAAAAAATAAGTCTGGGGGTGTAGCTCAGAGGTAGAATACCATTAGGTTCAGTCCCCAGTAACACACACAGTATGTCAGTATAGAATACTGTAAAAGCAGATATGAGAGATAAATACAAATCCTTAAACACATAAATAAAAATGTGTCCTTACTGGGACAACATGAGCATCAAAATACAGAAATAATAATAAAATAATAATAAGAATAAATCAACTGATAAACTTTTGCACCCATGGGTCTAGTCTAGTAAAGATTACTAACTCAAGCAAAAGTCAAGGGATGCTAAAATATCCCCCCAGAAGGGCTTCCAGGAACCCCAGTACCACACAAAAAATAAAAAAATTTAAAAAAATTAAAAAAATTAAGTATCAAGGTCATAGCCATGTATAGTGGCACACATCTGTAATACCAATACTTGGGAGGCCGAAACAGAAGGGTTGTAGGTTCGAAGCCAGTCTTAGCAAACTTGTGAGACCCTGTTGCCAAATAAGAAATAAAATTGGTCTGAGGGTGTTGGTTGGAGGTAGCATGCCCCTGGGTTCAATCCCCAGCACTAGAAAAAAAAAAAAAAAAAAAAATCAAGTTCATGAAAACAATGACTGAGAACTATTCCAGGTTAAAGAGATATAGAGGATGGAGGAAGTAAAAAGTGTGTAACTGTGCCATAAATAAAATTGAATATGTCCTTTTTAGTAATTGTACTGAGGTCATGTATGGGTGTATCCTTGTTCTTATGAAATGTATGCTGAAGGTTTTAGAGATAATGGGGTAGCATGTCTATACATTAATCTCAAAAGGTTCAGAAAATGTATATATGCACCCACCTACATTCCAAGTATATATTTTATGCTCTCAGAATAAGTCACAAAGGGAAAATGAAAACGAGTGAATTTGAATAAGGAGTATACTAAAAGCTTTTGTTTATTCATGCTAATTTTCAGTAAACTTGAAATATATAAAAGTATTTTTAGACAAATGAATAATGTGTAGAATAGAGGTGTGTGGCACACACGGGTAATTCCAGCTACTAAGGAGGCTGAGACAGAAAGATTCCAAGTTCTGGGCCAGCCTAGGCAACTTAGTCAGGACTTCTGCCAAAAATAAAAATTCAAAAGCCGGGCATGGTGGCGCACACTTGTAATCCCTGCGGTTGGGAGGCGGAGACAGGAGGATCGCGCAGGATCGAAGCCCCTCGCTGGCGTAAGAGAACCTGTTTCCAAATAAAAATATAAAATTGGTCTGGGAGTATAGCCCGGACGAAGAAGGGTGCCATCCCCAGTACCACCAAAAAAAAAAAAAAAAAAAATCAAAAAGGGCTAAAAACATAGGTCATCTGGTAGAGCTTTGCCTTTGCATGCTGGAGTTCAATATCTAGTACCTAGTACCACTACATAAATAATCTGCTTAGGAAAGTTACAATTCTTAATTGTCGCTAAGTTAAATGTCATGAAAAATTCGTATTCATCTAACAGCTAGCTGCCTATGTTCTCTAAAGGGCTTTAGCAGATACAAACACATAAGACTTTCCTTAAAAAGTGCCTATTAGGTATAACAGGGTTGGGGTTGGGGGTAATTAATACTTTTTCAGCTTTTCTAAAGGATGTAATTGTACCAGTAATAAAATTTGAATGTGGACTCTCACACAAGGTATTAAGATTAAACGTCCTGATTTTAGTAAACTGTACTGTGATGTATGAATCCCCACGCTATTACGATTTCCTACAAAACATCGCAACTGGAGGTATTTAGGTTATCGGATTTGGCAGAGACAAACTGAGGATTTCCTCCAAAATATTATTTTCTGTGTGGGCGGGGTGGGGTATTGGGGACTGGACCTAGGGTCATTCCACCTCCGAGGCAGACGCCTCCGGTCCTTTTTTATTTTTTTTAAGGTCTCTAGGTTGCTGAGAGTCTGGGTAAATTGCTGAGGCTGGCCTCTAACCTCCTGCCCCAGCCTCCCACATCCTGGGATGGCTGGCATGCGGCAGGGCGCCCGGCACAAACTACTCTTGGACGCAGAGCGCGGGCTCAGGCTCCCGCTGCCCGGGCCGGCGCCTTCCAGTCCTCCTGGCCCCGCGGCCTCGAGCCGTCCCTCTCAGGCCCGGGGGAAAAGAGCTACAGCCCGGCGCGTACCTGAGCCGAAATGAATCCCTCATACACAGTTTTCGCCCGATTCTGGGGCAAAAGCAGGGGGAACCCGCGCAACAGGTCGCTGCCCGCAGACGCCATAGCAGAACCGCGCATGCGCAGCCCAAGACGCCGCGGCGGGAAAAGCCTCACACCCGGGAGGAAACGCGACTGGCGGGCGGGGCGGGGAGGGGAGGGGCGGGGCCGGAGGGAGCGGGCGGGGCCGGAGGGGCGGGGCCGGAGGGAGCGGGCGGGGCCGGAGGGAGCGGGCGGGGCGGGCTCTACTCACAGGAGCCTCTGGGGCTTGATTGTCCCAACACCTCTGGTGATGAGTTTCCTTTTATAGAAAGATGGCAACCGTTTTGTGCAAAGGTGATTAAGATATGCCCTTTCCATCTTTTGGGGTTTTTTTTGGTTTTTTTGGCAGTACTGGGGATGGAACTCTGGGGCATTCTACCTCCAAGCTACGCCTCCAGCCCTTTTTAAAAAATTCTTTATTTTGAAACAGAGTCTCACTGAGTTGCAAAGGGCCAAACTGAGTAGCTGAGGCTGTCCTTGAACGGAGATCTTCCTGTCTCAGCCTCTCAAATGCTGGGATTACAAGCGAACGCCACCACGCCCGGCAGCCCCTTTCCATCATAATTGACCCAGAAATGAACTTGGACTTTTGAAGATGCTTAAAGTTTGAAAAATTTCCCATTCTGGATATTTAGGGGAAGCAAGAATGCGGCCACAGTGCTTGGATAAAAGTTACACTAAACAGTGATTCTCGAGATTGGATCCTGAAAACTAGTAGCAACAGTAGCACCCAGGCAGTTTATAGAAATGCAGATATTCACTCTGGGTCTTCAGGACATATTACCTCAAAACCTAGCACCTGGGCATTTGAGAAAACACAACCTAGAAGGGTCATACTAACCTCTCTCATTTTTGTCCCCTAAAGCGAGTCATAAGACCCTCATTCCAGAGAACCGTTTCTGTACCTAAAGGAAAGGAAGATCCTTATCTCTAGGGACACAGAGGAGAATTTCTCAGGTCACTATCATGCACTACTATCATTTACCCCCTTTGTCTAACCATAGGGCCTCATGACTGCCTACTCTTCATTAGAAGTATAAACATATTCAAAAGAACACAGATTTCTCTGTTTGGGTCTTCATTTGTAAGATACCCATACCATGTAAACATATTAAAAGTTTAAATACTTTCCCCTTGTTAACCTATCTTTTTTTTTTTTCTTTAATAGAGACCTTAGTCATGAACCTAATAATAGGAAAAATACTCATGGCCTAATTCGAACCTAGGCATTTAACTCTGGGAATAGGCCCCAGCAGTGTGTGTTTTAACAAGCCCTCCAGGTTTTCCTTATATATGTAAGCTAAAGTTTGAGAACCTCTGTGTGAGCATAACACCTATTCAATTAGGCAACTCAGTCTTTAAGAATGACTATGCTACACATTTTATAATGTGAATAAGTTGAAGGCTGTACAATAATGGGATCAACACAAAGGTCAAGAGTTCATATAGCCCCTTACCTCAAGCTGTTTATAATTCACTTATGAATTGAGACCTTTTTAATTTTCAGTACCTTCCTCCTAACCACCATGTTTTCTCTGTAGAACTTCAACTCTTCCCTCAATGTTCTTATCAAATGCTCTCTTTTTGGAAACTTGTCTTTTAAAATTTTTTCTCCAATCAGCATATTTCCTGGTGCATTATAGATACTCATTAATTATTTGCTAAATGTTAATCATTGCCATTTGCTAAATGGCTTGGTCTATTCAGGCTATATAACAAAAATGCCATAGTTGGGTCCTTATAAACAACAAGAATTATTTTATCACAGTATAACTTCTAGAATCAAGAATTAAGTCCAAGATTTGGTGTCTGGTGAGGGGGGGGTCACTTACTAGACAACAGTTTTTTCCCCATAATATTATATAGCACTCACTACTATCAATGATAGTAGTGACTGCTATATTATATTCCATGGAGCTAATAGCTAAAGACAGTTGGCCCCTTGCCTCTCATTCCATGTAATTAACTTGTTAGACTTAGAAATTTTTAGAAAATGCATTACTAGATGTCATCTTGGTTCTTTTTTTTTTTTTTTTTTTTTTTTTTTTGATGGTACTGGAGATGAAACCCTTCTACTTCTGGGCTATGCTCCCAGACCTATTTTTTATATTTTATTTGGAAACAGGGTCTCTTAAGCCAGGGAGGCTGGCTTCTAGCCTGCGTGATCCTCCTGTCTCTGCCTCCCAAAAGCAGGATTACAAGCGTGCTCCAACATGCCCAGCATCTCGGTTCTTAAAGAAAACATCAAAATCACTATTTAAGGTAGCTAGATTTTTTTTTTTTTTTTGCCTTACCAGGAATAGAACCCAGGGGCATTTTACCTTTGATCTCCACCCCAGCCCTATTTCTTAATTCTTTATTTTGAAACAGGGTCTCACTGAGTTGTGAAGGGCCTCACTAAGTAGCTGAGAATGTCTGCAAACCACAATCCTCCAGTCTCCACCTCCCAAATGCTTGAATTACAAGCATTGATGCCACCATGCCTGGCAAGGTAGTTGGATTTTTTTTCCCCAGTACTGGGGATGGAACCCAGGGGCATTCTACCTCTGTGCTACACTCCCAGCCCTGTTTTTGATTCTTTATTTTGAAACAGAGTCTCACTGAGTTACAAAGGGCCTCACTAAGTAGCTGAAGCTGTCCTCAAACCATGATCCTCCTGTCTCAGCCTCCTGAATGCTGGGATTACAAGCGTGCGCCACCGCACCCTGCAGTTGGATTTTTAAATAGCCATTAGCTATTATGGTAATAATATTATGGTAATCTAAGAATGTAACCACAAGGCAAGAAACCATATAAAGACTTATTAATTCAATGACTCAACAATCATCCAGAGGTGAAGATTAAGTGGTGGATATTCACTACCATCAATTCATATGTGGTATGCTGTGACCATTGTTTATAAGAATCTCAGTAAAAAAGCCACAGGCAATTCTCAATATATTTAAATATTAGAGAACCAAAACAACTCTTAGCACCATCAGCATGATTTCAATTTTGGTATCTCTCTGACAAATTGGATAAGGATCCTCAACAATTTGTAAGCTCTTCAGGGCATCCTAGGCATGATTTCTTTTATGCACTATGTTGCAAAAAATAATAATACTGTTTAAATGCTAGTTTTTGTGGGATAACTGTATATCACCGAAAAAATCCTAAAACATTTTGATAAATGAAAACCACAAGCCCCAGCATAACTGTTATAACTGTTATAACTGTTATAACAGCAGTGTTGGTTTAAGAGACCCTGTTTCCAAATAAAAATATAAAATAGGTCTGGGAGTGCATCCCGGAGGTAGAAGGGTTTCCAGGAACCCAGTACCACACACATACAAAAAAAGTCCATACTACCAAAAACAAGTTACAGATTCAATGCAATTCCTATCAAAATGACAATGCCACTCTTCACAAAGCTGGAAAAAAAATTTCTAAATTTACAGAGAAGAACAAAATAGCCAGAATAGCTAAAACAACAAATGTGCTGGAAACATGACAATTTCTGATTTTAGATTGTATTAAAAAAAGCCAGGCGTGGTGGCACACGATTGTAATTACAGCATTTGGGAGGCCGAGACAGGAGGATAGCAGTTGGTGAACAGCCACAGCTACTTAGTGAGGCCCTCTGCAACTCAGTGAGACCTTGTTTCAAAATAAATAATAAAAAATAGGGATGGAGGTGGAGTTTGGAGGTAGAATGCCTCTGGGTTCCATCCCCAGTACCGCAAAAAATATTTTAAAAAATTATACTATAGAGCTATAGTAATAAAAAAAGAATGGTACTAGAATAAAAACAGATACATAGACCGATGAAATAAAAGATACAGAGACAAATTCTCACTGTTATAGCCAGTTGATTTTGACAAGGTGTCAGAGAGACATGGCAGTCTTTTTTAACAAGTGGTGTTGAGAAAACTGTATATTCATCTGTAGATGAATGAAATTAGAACCATATCTCTCACCTTGCACAAGAGTCAATTCAAGATGTAGCAAAGACTTAAAAATTAGACCTGGCACTTGTTATTATAAGAAGCAAAGCACCAACTCTCCAACAAAGAGGCACTGGCAGAATTTTCCTTAATAAGACACTTAAAGCTTAGGAAATAAAAATGAAAAATCAGTAAATGGGATAGCATCAAATTAAAAAGTAAAGGAAACAATCAAGACTCTGACCATTGAGTTTACACAATGGGAGAAAATTTTTGTCAGCTACTCCTCTGAAAACTATTATCTAGAATATATAAAGAACTCAAGAATCTTAACACCAAAAGAATTAATAGCCCAGTTTAAAAATGAGCAATTAGCCGGGCATAGGGGTGTACGCTTGTAATCCCAGCCTTCAGGAAGCTAAGACCAGAGGATCACGGTTCGTGGACAGCTTCAGCTACTTAGTGATGCCCTCCACAACTTAGTGAGACCCTGTTTCAAAATAAAGAATAAAATAATAGGGCAGGGGATGTAGCATGGAGGTTGAATGCCCCTGGGTTCCATCCACAGATCCTCAAAAAAATAAATAAATAAAATAAAAAATAAAGAGAGGAGAAAATGGCGATGGAGAGATGTAGCATATATTACTAACTGAAGCAAATTAAGTTGAACTACTGAGAAGGCAAAGTCTTAATAAACAAAATTAAGTTTAGCTTATGACCAAAAACAGACTTGGGGACTATGGTGGAAGAAATCCAGTAACTCTGATCTGCAAGATTCACCGCAACACACACACACACACACACACACACACACACGCACGCACGCACACACACAGACACACAAGTGAGCTGCAGATGTGCTGGCCGCTGGCGCCATATCAAGCTGCCGAACCCAAAAGGATTTTTGGGAGCTGCAGTTCTGGCAGTCCGAGAATTGTTCAAGAGTCTGAAAATGGCCATAGAGCTCTAACATCTTAAGTTGCGAGCTCACCCGAGCACCTGAGCGGCACCATTTGCTTACCAGAGGAGGCACCTGCAGAGGTGCTGTGAGACCTTCAGGGACCCAGAAAAGACCTGCTATACTCCTGGAGAAACAGCGTGAAATGAAAGAGCTGCCAGCCCTTCAGAGCCCCAGACTGGGCTACCAGGTAACAGCATGAGCTCAGATGAGCCACGGGAGCCAGTGGGCACACAGTGAGTGCCACCAGACACGGCTAACACTGGGGGCGCCAGGGTGCACCCAGGGGGGCACCTTCAACTCCATTGACACAGCAAGGGCACTTAAGGCGTTGGTACCTGCACAGGGCCACAAGGGGTCGCTCCAAGCAAATACGAGACATTGGCATATACATCGTATATTAGTAAAGTAGTAGGAGTTTCTTTTTTTCTATATTGTTCAAAATGACCAATACAATTTAGAATACATCCTTCAGATTTACTAGCTCTTTGTTGTACAATGACCTTCTTTGTCTCTTCTGAATGTTTTTGCATTAAAGTCTACTTTTTCTATAAGTGTATAGGTATCTCTGCTCTTTTGTTTTGCAGTTGCATAGAAACTTTTTTTATCCTATCACTTTCACTCTATGTTTCTTCATGTCTAAAGTGAATTTACTTATTGCATTTTGCATATACACCTTATTTTTATCTCTTCTACCATCAACTATCATTTCAATTTGTTTAATTCCATATCAAATAAATCAAATATTGCTAGGTTAAAAAAAAAAAAAGACCAATATAGAGGTCAAAATGACCAATATAGAGGCCAAGGAAGGAATCTTAAAAGCAGCGAGAACAAAAGGATGGGTGACATATAGAGGCAAAACAGTAAGAATCACTCCAGACTATACAACCCAGGTCATGAATCCTAAGAGAGATTGGTACAACATGATTCAGACCATGGAAGAAAATAACTTCCAACCAAAACTACTATATCCAGCAAAACTACTATTCAAAATTGTTGGAGAAACAAAAATGTTTCAAGATAAACAGAATCTCAAAAAATTCATGAATTCAAAGCCAACAGTAGAGAAAATACTTAAAGAAATAAACCATAAAAAGAAAATAGAAGCAGACTTCAGAACCAGAGAAGAGAGGAAGTTGATAAGTGGGTCCTTTAAGTAAAGAACAAGCTACCAAACAGAAGACAGAACACAAAATGACAGAAAAAAAAAATCATATTTCAATAATAACTCTTAACATCAAAGGACAACTCACCCATCAAAAGACCTAGACATTGGGAATAGAATGTTGCAGTTTTTCTAGGTCCTTGAGTTGTGTCATTAGGTTCTTGGTGATTCTCTGTCCTTCTTATGTGGTCACTCAATGCAATAAACTTTCCTCTTAGTACTGCCTTCATAGTGTCCCATAGATTTTGGTAGGTTGTGTCTCTGTTTTCATTTGTTTCCATAAATTTATTTTTTCCCTAATTTCTTTTTTTTTTTGGGGGGGGTGGTACTGGGGTTCCTGGAAGCCCTTCTACCTCCGTGCTACACTCCCAGACCTATTTTTTACATTTTTATTGGGAAACAGGGTCTCCTAAGCCAGCGCACACGGCTGGCTTCGAACCTGCGTGATCCTCCTGTCTCTGCCTCCCAAGCGCGGGGATTACAAGCGTGCGCCACCACGCCCGGCTTTTTCCTTAATTTCTGCTCTTACCCATTCATCATTCAATAGTTCATCATTCAATCTCCATGTATTTGAATAATTTCTTTTGAGTTTCCTGTTGTTGATTTCTTCATTTATTCCATTATTGTCTGAAAAGATGCAAGGAATTATATTACATCTTTTGAATTTGCTGGTGCTTTCTTTGTGTCCCAGGATGTGATCTATTTTGGAGAAGGTTCCATGGACTGCTGAGAAGAATGTGTATTCTGTAGTTCCTGGCTGAAATATTCTGTAAATGTCTATTAGGTCCATTTAGCTTATGATTTTCTTTAGTTCTAAAGAGTCTTTACTCATCTTTTGCCTTGAAGATCGATCCAGTGGTGTGAGAGGTGTATTAAAGTCTCCAAGAATTATTGTATTTGGGTCTATTTGGAATCTGATGTCCATAAGGGTTTGTTTTACAAATGTGGTTGCACCCGTGTTTGGGGCATAAATATTTAGTATCATTATATCTTCTTTGTGTACTGTTCCTTTTAATAAGAGGAAGTGCCCTGATTTGTCTCTTCTGATGTGTTTTAGTTTAAAGTCTGTTTCATTGGATATCTGGGTTGCTACCCCCTGCTCTTTTTTGGTCTCCAATAGCATGGCATATCTTGTTCCATCCTTCACTTTCAGTCTGTGAATGTCTTTGGTTATAAGGTGCATTTCTTGCAGACAGCATATATTTGGATTATGTTTTTGAATTCACATTGCCGGTCTATGTCTTTTGATTGGTGAGTTGTCCTTTGACATTAAACGATATTATTGAAATATGATTTTTGTTTTCTGCCATTTTGTGTTTTGTCTACTATTGGGTGGTTTAGTCTTTCTTCTTTACTTAATTGGCTTACTTATTAACTTCCTCTCTTCTCTGGTTCTGAAGTCTGCTTCTTTTTTCTTCCGTATGGTTTATTTCTTTAAGAATTTTATCTAATGTTGGCTTTGAATTCATGAATTTTTTAAGATTCTGTTTATCCTGGAACACTTTTGTTTCTCCATTGCAACAGTCTATTCCCAAAGCCAGCAGAAGGCAAGAAATCATTAAAATTAGAGCAGAAATAAATGAAATAGAGAACAAAAATAATTCAAAGAATCAATAAAACAAAAGTTGGTTCTTTGAAAAGATTAATAGAATTGATAACCCCCTGGCCAACCTAACCAAAAGAAAAAGAGAATCAACTCAAATTATCAAAATTAGAAATGAAAAAGGAGATACCACCAGATAGTGAAGAAATTCAAAAGAGTATCAGAAACTACTTTAAAAATTTATACTCCAATAGACTTGAAAACATGGAAGAAATTGATAGATTTCTAAGCACAGTTAACCTACCTAAACTCAACTAAGAGGACATAGCAAGCCTAAACCAACGAATAGCAACAAAAGAAATAGAAACGGTGATAAAAATTCTCCCACCAAAGAAAAGCCCAGGCCCTGATGGATTTCCAGCTGAATTCTACAAAACCTTCAGTGAACAACTAATACCAATACTTCATAACTTGTTCTGGGAAATTAAAAGAGATGGAACTCTCCCAAATTCCTTCTATGAGGCCAGTATCACATTAATCCTCAAACCAAATAAAGATACCTCAAGAAAGGAAAACTACAGACCAATATCCTTAATGAACATAGAGGCAAAAATTCTAAACAAAATACTAACCATACACATCCAAAACTATATCAAGAGAATAATACATCATGATCAAGTTGGTTTCATCCCAGAAAAACAAGGCTGGTTCAAAATATGCAAATCAATACATGTTATTCACCACATAAATAGAACCAAGAACAAAAACCACATCATCATAACAATAGATGCTGAAAAAGCATTCAACAAAATCCAACACCCATTTATGTTAAAAACACTGCAAAAAGTTGAAATAGAAGGAACGTACTTCAACATCATTAAGGCAATATACAGTAAACCCAAAGCCAACATTATATTGAATGGGGAAAAACTGCAAAAATTTCCTCTAAAATGAGGAACAAGACAAGACTGCCCACTATCACCACTCCTTTTCAATATAGTCCTTGAGACTCTTGCCGCACCAATAAGACAAGAGAAGGAAATCAAAGGAATCCACATAGGAAAAGAGGAATTAAAATTATTCTTTTTTTAATTTTAATTTTAATTTTTTATTGGTGCAATGTATTCATACATCATAATGGAACAAAGAAAATACTTTTGTAGACATACATGCACACATTGCCCAGTTAGCCCCGACCCGATCCCCACCCCGTTCCCTCCCCATCCCTCCTTCCCATGCTTGGCTTAGTGGTTGACATCTAGTTTTATAGCAATTTATCCAATATTAACGATGATAATCTCACAAAACAGTTTCATTTGTCTGATACCAAGCTTTTGATGAGTAAGATAACAGTTCAATATTTCTTTTTGCTTTCTTTCTTACCAGAGAATATTTTTTTCTTTTCTTCTTTTTTTTTTAGGTGAAGCTATCATACATTTATTTATTTATTTTTCAGAAAAAAATCTATCCTGATATTGAATATGGACTCTAGATACCCAAAACATTCTTGAAGAAGAACAAAGCTAGAAGGTGTATATTTTCTGATTTCAAACCATAAAAAGCTACAATAATTGAAACAGTGTAGTACTGTTCTAAAGGCAGATATATAAACTATTGGAGTTAAATAAAAGCTTGGAGATAAATTCTTCCATATATTGTCAAGTTATTTTTGACAAGGTTTCCATGAACATTTGGTGGTTGAAATAATAATATTTTAACTATTTTGTTGAAAAATAATAATTACATGGAAAAGAATAAAACTGGACCCTTACCTAATCCCATATACAAATATTAACTCAAAATAGATAAAAGACTTAATATAAATCTTAATACTATAAACTTTTAGAAGAAAATCTGGGTCATAAAACCTCACAACATTGAAATTGGCAGTGATTTCTTGGATATGATTTCAATGGCACATGCAACAGAAGAGTATACAAACTCCCTAAAAAAAAAAAAAAAATATATATATATATATATATATATATATATATATATATATATATATATATATATTATATCCAAAGACAATGTAAACAGAGTTCAAAGTTACTGATAGAATGGGATAAAATATTTCCAAATGCTATATCTGAAGGTATATTAATATTCCAGCTAGAAATCCTAAAAATAGCAACAATAAAAGCAAACAATACAATTTAGAGATAGGTAAAAGACTAACATAAATAATGAATCTCCACAGATAACCAATCTTAGTTGTCTGTTGGATGGAAAATCTTGTTTCTCTGGTTCTGGTATGTGTTACCTATTTCTTCTTTGTAGTTAATCTCTTTGAATATTTTCTCTAGTGCTGGTTTTGAAGACATAAATTCCTTCAGTTTCTGTTTGTCATGGAAGCTTCTTATTTCCCCATCTAATTTGATAGAAAGTTTTGCTGGGTAGGAAATTTTTGGCTGGAAGTTGTTTTCTTTCAGAGTTTGGAATATGTTACTCCAAGCCCTTCTGGCTCTCATGACTTGGTTTGGGAAGTCTGGAGTGATTCTAATTGGTTTGCCTCTGAATGTCACTTGGCCCTTTGCTTTTGTTGCCTTTAAGACTCTCTGCTTGGCTTCCACATTGGTCATTTTGACAATTATGTGGTGTGGGGATCTTCTTCTCTGATCCTCTCTAACGGGGGTTCTATAAGTTTCCTGGACCTGTGTATCAACCTCTTGCTCTATGTTTGGAAAATTTTCTGCTATTATTTCCTTGAAAAGATTGTTAATCCCTTTGGTTTCACCTTCTTTTCTCTCCTCTATTCCAATTATTCGTAGGTTAGCTCTCTTAAAATGGGCCCATATTTCTTCCTGCTGTCGGATTTTTTTTTTCTAAATTAGAAACTATGTGTTCATTTTTTGAATGATCATCTTCTAGGAGCAAGAGTCTATTCTCCATGTGGTCTAATCGGTTGTTTGTGCTTTGAATTGAGGCCTTTATTTCATTAATTGCATCCTTTATCTCTCTTTGGCTCTCTCTGAATTCTTTTCGAAACACCTCTATTATTTCTACAGTTATTTTCCTGATTTGATCTTCTATAAATCTCTGCATTTCTGTTTTATCAGGTTCTGATGTTGTGGGGTTGTGGGCGTTCATTGCTCCATTGTTATTCCTCTTTCCCATGATTTCAGAAGTTTGTGCCTTCTCTGGGTTCTTCCCTAGGTCACTACAACTTCACTTAAGGTGCTGTGGATCTCGAGTCTGTGGTATCTCAGTCCCCACTACTCCTTTACTGGGTTGTATCTCAGAGTCTCAGACCCTGGGAGTCAATCGAGGCTGCTTTAGACCATGGGGGGTGCCAAGTTGGGCGTTCTCCTATGGTGTAATATCTCTGCCACCACCACTCCCCCACTTGGTCAAGTCCCTGGGAGTACAGTACTGGGATTTCTCCTCTAGGGGCCGCAATTTGACTCACTGTTGAGTGCACAGATGGAGCTGTCGTGAACTCAGTGAATTCGCTGCTGCTGCTGCCGGTAGCAATATGGCGCCGCTGCCACGCCCTCGGCCGTGAGGCTGGCGTATTTCATCTCTTTTTTTGAACTTTACTCTGAGTCCCTGCAGTGTGCGCTGAGCCCAGCCCCTAGGAGCTTTAGCTGTTCCCTGCACCGAGAAATCTGCTGAGTCCCGCCCGGCTGTTCCGCAGCAGCTCACCTCGGCCCACTGTCTGCCGCTCCTCTCTGGAGTTTGGTGGGCTGTTGCATGCGTTTGTCTGGTGCCGTCAGGTGAACTTGCCGCTGCCGCCAGCAGTAAGGCGCTGCTGCTGCGTTCTCAGGCGTGAGGCCGGCGTATCTCCTCTCTGGTTTCTGGGCTCGGTTATGAGTTCCCTTCCTCTCTGGAGCCTGGTGCTGCAAGGCAAAATGGTGCCCGCCGCTTCACTCCATGGCTCCGGCTACAGCACTGCGGTCTGGCTTCTGGTGTCTCATTTTTCCAGCCCTCTTTTTCTCTGTCCCTTAAAATTACTTTTTTTTTTCTCTGCTGATGGTGTTCTCTGGCTATGAAAGGCGCCGATTCTGTGGTAATAGATATTGGTTGTTAGCGGGGCTCATAAGCCCCGTTTTGCTCTGTCGCCATCTTCCCGGAAGTCCCTAAAATTATTCTTATTTGCAGATGACATGATCCTTTATCTGGAAGACCCAAAGAACTCAACCTAGACTTCTGGAGCTGATTGACAAATTCAGCAAAGTCGCAGGTTACAAAATCAACCTAAAGAAATCAGTGGCTTTTCTTTACACCAACAATGAATGCACAATGAAAGAAACAAAGAAAACAATTCCATTCATTATAACCTCAAAAGCAATAAAATACCTAGAAATAAACCTATCCCAAGATGTAAAAGACCTCTACAACAAAAACTATAAAACATTAAAGAAAGAAATTGAAGAAGACCTTGGAAGATGGAAAGATCTCCCGTGGTAATGGATAGGCAGAATAAATATAATCAAAATGACCATTCTGCCAAAAGCGATCTATAGATTCAATGCAATTTCCACTAAAATACTAGCGACATTCTTCATAGACCTAGAAAAACCAATCATGAACTTTATATGGAGAAAGAAAAGACCCAGAATAGCTAAAGCAATTCTCAGCAGGAGGCATCACAATCCCAGACTTCAAATTATACTATAGAGCAAGAGTAGTAAAAACAGCATGGTACTGGCACAATAACAGATATACTGACCAGTGGATTAGAATAGAAGATACAGAAGCAAATCCACACATCTTTAGTCAATTAATCTTTGACAAAGGGGCCAAACTCATACACTGGAGAAAAGATAGCCTTTTCAACAAATGTTGCTGGGAAAACTCGCTATCCATTTGTAGAAAGATGGAACTAAATCTTTACCTCTCACCATGCACAGGAGTCAACTTGAGATGGATCAAATACTTAGAAATTAGACCAGAGACTATGAAGTTATTAGAGCAGGGCATAGGCTCAACACTACAACATACAGGCATAGGCAGTAACTTTCTCAACAAAACCTCCAAAGCTCAGGAAATTAAAGCAAGAATCAACAAGTGGGATAGCATCAAATTAAAAAGTTTCTTCTCATCAAAGGAAACCATCAATAACCTAAAGAGGAAGCCTACAGAATGGGAGAAGATCTTTACCAGCCACCACTCTGATAGGGGGCTAATATCCAGAATATAAAAAGAGCTCAAAAGACTCTACACTAGCAAAACAAACAACCCAATCAAGAAATGGGCAATTGAATTGAATAGACACTTTACAAAAGAAGAGATACAAATGGCCAATAGATACATGAAAAGACGTGCTACATCATTAGCCATTAGGGAGATGCAAATCAAAACTACACTGAAATGCCATCTAACCTCAGTCAGATTGGGAAGCATAAAGAAATCAAATAACAAATGCTGGCGAAGATATGGGGAAAGAGGAACTCATTTACTCTGTTGGTGGGAGTGCAAACTAGTTCAGCCACTATGGAGATCTGTGTGGAGATTCCGTAGAAAACTGGGAATATATCCACCATATGATCCAGCTCTATGACTCCTGGGTATTTTCCCAAAGGGGTTGAATTCAGAGAACCACAGCAACATATGCATACCTATGTTCATAGCAGCACAATTCGTAATAGCCAAAATATGGAACCAACCCAGGTCCCCATCAACAAATGAATGGATTGAAAAATTATGGGAAATACACACAATGGAATTCTATTCAGCTATAAAGAAGAACAAAATCATGTCATTTGCAAGAAGATGGAAAGTCCTGGGGAGCATTATGTTAAGTGAGATTAGCCAAGCACAGAAAGAGATGGGGGACATATCTTTCCTCTAATATGCCCAAATTAGGGAGCATCAGGGATACCAGAGGGACTCCATATAATGGAAGGCTGAACTTGATTAATGAGGGGCTATATTTGAATATGTATAAGGGTATGAATATATCATGGTTACCCTGGACAATCATTGTTGGGAGGGGGGAAGGAAAAATGGGGGTTGGGGGAGAGAACACCAAATACAGTTCAAATGTTTACCATTTATTGTCAATAAAAATATGTAAAATAAAAAACAAAAAATAAAAATGAGCAATTAAAGAAACCAGGCATGATGGTCTTGGCTTTTAAGCCCAATATTTGGGGGCTGAGACAGGAGATTTCATGTTTGAGGTTTGTCTCAGCAATTTAGTGAGAACCTCAGCAACTCAGTAAAAACCTGTTTAAAAAAAATAAAGAAAATGGACTGAGGTGTAACTCAAAGATAGAATTCCTGTGGCTTCAATCTCCAGTACCAAAAAAAAAAAAAAAAGGACAATGGAACTGAATACATACTACTCAAAAGTAGAAATATAAATGGCCAACAAGTATATGAAAATGTTCTACATTATGAAAAATTAAGGAAATGCAACTCAAAATTACACTGAGGTTCCATCTAACTCCAATTAGAATGGTAAGCACCAAGAATACAAACAATAATAATACTAGTGAAGATGTAGGGAGATAGGAACTCATATACTTTGGTAGCATTGTAAGTTAGTATGATGACTATGAAATCAGTATAGAGGTTCCTCAAAACAGTAGAAATGGAACAACCTTATGACTTAACTTTACCACTCCTCAGTTTCTTTCCAAAAGAATTATAACTATACCACTCCTCAGTTTCTTTCCAATAGAATTATAGTACACTATAGTGATATATTCATACTCATGTTTATAACAGAATTGTCCACAATAGCCAAATAATGGAACCAACCTAGGTATCATCAACAGATAAATGGATAAAGTATGGTATATATACACAATAGAATTTTAGATGAGTGTATAAAGAAAATGTGATACACACTATGAAATTTTACACACACACACACACACACACACACACACTTGGAATTTTGCTCAGCCATAATGTACAAAATTATGTTATTTTCAGGAAAATGGGGTTGCCTGGAGAATATTATGCTAAGTGAGACCAGCCAGTCTCAGAAAGTCAAAGGTCGTACTTTCTCTCATATATGGAACCTAAAGAGAAAGAAAAAAAGAAACAAAAGAGACTTGAGTCAAATGAAAAGAGAGACTAGTGGAATAGTGACAGGGTATTGGGGTGAAAATATGGAGGAGAAAAACAAGGCTTCATGAAGGGAACAATTCAAATAATTTTATATCCCAAAATGAAGGTATCACTATCTCACTAATATGTATAGAGGATGTGGAGGAAAATATACCAAGTGATGCATACATGTATGAATGTATCACTTTGAATTTTACTATTTGTATAGGTTCAGTGCACTATTAAAATATATTTAAAAAGAGAACAATTTTCCAATCTAAAATATCAGTCTTAACTTGGGTCAGATATTAAGAAGTTGAATTTTTTTTTTAACTTTTCTCACAGTTGAAAGATGGCTGTTGGGAGTCTACCACCACGAAATAGAAGTTCAATGATAGCTTTCCTGCGACCCATTGAAAAAAAATTATATCATATTGTCTATCCTCATATACAAGAGGCCTGGAAATGCAGGGTTTTATCCAGATGAATTAATTCTCAAATTCTATTAGCAAGAATCAAGGAAAAAACAGTTATGAAATGTGCTATTTTCCATTTCTACAATGAAATACACACGAAAGTTTAGAACTTTATTGGCATATCATTAGTAATGAAATGTGTACACTAGATATCTAATATTCAGACTAAAGCACCAATATTAGTACTTATTAATTCCAAAACAATTTCAGTATGTTTTCCTATTTTTTCAAGGTTATTTTTACCTTAACAGAAATACTAAAATTAATTTATATTGTGCTACTGAAATGAATTTTTATCTATAAAACACTAAGGATTAGAAATAAGATGAGTAAACATTATAAAAAGCAATGAAAATGGTTTACATTTTAGAAATTTATGTGATCTTTACAGTAATGAAATATGCTATGAATAAAGTAAGGAGCAATGAGATTATATTTTCATCCTTAAATGTTCTTCAGCTATGAAAAATAAATAAGATTTTATTGTGGCCTATGCCATCTGGTTAAGGAATTCTTTGTTTTTAGGGATATAATTTACTAAAATAAAAATTTGGTTTCTATTTAATGTTGCTTGCTTCAATTTGATTAGAACAAGTAGCATAGGGAGGATCTGTAATATGAAAATAGATGACTATTTATTAAACTTTTATAAAGTTTAATAAACAGCCAAAAGAACAACAGTTTAACATTTGCTCTAAGATTTAAAAGTGATTTTATCCATATATAATCACTTAAAAATAACAAAAATATTTGAAGTGTCTATAAAAAACAGCAAACTGTTTTATGTTCTTTAAAATCTCAAGTATAAAAATCAGTATTAGAAGAAACAAATTATGCATTGTTCATAGTTATGTAATTGCCAAAATGCTATAGAAAGCAATGTATTATTTAACTATTAAAATTAGTTTTTCTTGACTAAGTACAACTTATGGGAGTATATTCCCTCTCTGAAAATCAAAAATAACCTATGGAAATTGGAGATGACCAAAGGTTCAATAAGCTGGAAATTGTTAAATGATAGTAACATGATTAAATGTCTAAAAGCTACTTAAATTTTAAGTGTTCAATATTGGTCCATAAAAACAAATATGAAATACTGATGTGTGAAAGGAGCAAGCAATATTAAGATGAAGAGAAAGACAAATAATTAACTGATATTTAAAAAGTAAAGGTTCTTTCTTTTTTTATTTAGAACAAGTTAATAATACTATAAATATTTTATAGAAAGCATTAGCAAAGATTTTTAGAAAGTAAGTGTTGTCAGGCTTGAAGTCTATCAAATTGAAGGAGTCTCGGTACCATCTAGTACACCTGAGAGGAAAAGAAACGAAGCAGACGCTGAGCAGATAGAAAGGGACAGGACAGGCAATCCCACTCTTAGGTGAAAGCCCCACTGGACACTTGTCCACACCTTTTATTGTCATCATAAATGGGGAAGTCATGGTTTGGATACTGCTGCATATGTGCAGAATCCTGAAGGCAATATTTAACTAGTAAATGTGCAGGGAGACCTTGAAGTAATGGCTGAGTAAACTGCAGAGTCTTTGAGGTAATAGTTAATGGGTAAACTGCAGAACACCTGCAGAAAGTCCTTGAGATAACAATTAGCAATGAAACCAGAAACCAGCAGGATATGCAGAAGATCATTACAACAGTGTTTGACAAGCGAGATATTTAGGAGTTGGCACCAGCAAGAAACATAGGAATGTTTACTTTGGAGGAACAGGTTGTTTACAGCGAGTTCAGCATCCTGGTTATAGCTTTTCAGGACCCTTAAACCTTTACAATGTAAATGTTAACCTACCTTTGGCAGCCACATTCTCCAAAGAGGTGCACTTGTGAAAAGAGACTGAAGGAAATTCATTTGAGGTGCTCCACTTTTTTTTTTTTTTTTTTGGTGGAACTGGGGTTCCTGGAAGCCCTTCTACCTCCGGGCTACACTCCCACGGGCTACACTCCCAGACCTAGTTTTTAACTTTATGTGGAAACAGGGTCTCTTAAACCAGCGAGGCTGGCTCCGAACCAGCGCGATCCTCCTGTCTCTGCCTCCCAAGCGCCAGTAAGTATTGATCAACTTGATATAAAGACAATATATTTATTTTTAAAATTACAATATTAAAATTTTCATTAAAATTAACATTTAATCTACAAAAAATAAAGATTACTCTTTTAGTGTACACATATATATAATTGTAATTTTGATAGATATTGCCAGATTACCCTCTTGAGAAGTTGTACCAGTTCTCTCTCTTACAACAATTTATAAATGCCTGCTTTTCTACAGCCTTGCCAATTCAAGTGTTATTAAACTTTTTGAGTTACCAATCTGTAGGTAAAAGCAGAAGGCATTCTCATTTAAAATTTTATTTCTCTTATTATAAACATGAATCTATTTTCATTTTATAAGATCCATTTATATCTCCTTTTCTGTAACTATCCATGCTTTCTTTCTCCCATGGCTTGACTTTGCATAGATCACTTAATGATATTTAAGATCCTTTGCAACTCCAAAAAAACATTTGTGCAAAATGAATGGGCCAAAAATGGTAATTATAGTTAAATATGGATTATATAATGATAAACTTGAAAAATAAATTACTTTGAGATTCCTATTAACATTCATAGTTACTCTGCTTGACAAGAATGTGTTTGTGCAATTTAAGTGGAATGCCAACATTGGGTGTTACTACTATTTTTCAACAATAGAGAAGAGATCTTAAACTCATACATTTTCAGTTGGATAATAAATGCTTTCAGAAATGAGGCTCTGAAGTTATGAACCAATTACTGCCACAGGAGATGAAGTTCATGTGCAATTTGAGTGAGCAACAACAAAGAATTGAGGCAAACATCTTTATATAAGGTTTTATTATTTTGTTTGATTAAATGAGTGTTCCTAACAACTTTAAGTTGCATATATTCAAATTATGAACATAAAACCTTACAAATCCAGATGTAGATAATCTTTTCTGTAGGTACATACCACTCTGAAATGATTATATATTGTCACTTCAAAATTCAAAGTAATCTTATATATGTGCATGTATATAGTTGCTTCAAAATGACAAGAACATTTTAAGTAACTTGGAAATTAGCAGGACTTTGAAAATACTCTTCCAAATTTTTTAAGCATATAAAATTGTTTTTCTTATAAAAATGATTCTACTCTTCAAATAGTTCATCTGAGTAGAATTCATTTTAATCTCATTTTCCTTTAAAGCCTAAAAGGGGGCACAAAAGAAAAGATATTGTGAAAAGAAAAAGACACAAAGGAAAAGACATCACATTACAAAGCTGACTGATCAAAATTTTTTAGCAGGAACTCCATGTGAAAACCTGACAAAGATAAAAGATGAAATCTATATGTTTTAAGTCTCTTAGAATAGCAATATTTATAATAGTGAATAAATATAAAGTCTAGTAAAAATGATATATATAGTATAGAAACAGTAACATGTTTCATATAAATTAGAATAATGAAAGAGTGACTTTCTACACTTAAAACTTGTTCAATTTTCTGAAAATGACGAATTGTACCTTATTTTAATGTGCATAATTTGGTAAAAGGTACAACATGAATTGTACTCTTCTGCTGTCTTGAGACTCTGACCAACAATGTGGATTCAGAAGAATGTGAAAATTGAATAGTCTCTTCCACAGAACTGTCTTGGTTTTTGCTTTGCTTAGTTAATTTTCAACTAATCAATTTTATCCAAAATAATTTTATATACTGCAGAGAATTTATTAAGCTAAAACCCATAGTACTTACACCATTCTAAATGGAGTAACACTTATATCAGATGTGCCGTCGGATAATAATAGACAAAAATGAGTCTTGGAGAATGAAGTGGTGAAAAGCCAGGAACCACAAAGAATAGTGGACTTCTTACCAGGACTCCTTCCAGTGTTTACTCATCCAGATTTCATAACTTTGATTGCTCTGCATATTCTACTATTCACTGCTGAGCCATTGTGTTTTGTGTATGAGGGGTGTGTGTGTGTGTGTGTGTGTGTGTGTGTGTGTGTGTTTACATGTGGAGTGGTAGTGGCAGCAACCAGAGGAATCTAAGTCTGTTCTAACAAAGAGGATATGCCTCACTGGCAGATCCTTACATCTGAGATTGAATGTCAGGATAAACATTGGTTTGTCCACTTTAGGAAGGAGAAGAGTATGTTTTAGGTGTGGGAATAAAGATATTTGGTGAAAAAATAAGACGGAGTAGTAACTTTTATGTACTCATCAGACTCACTTTGTCTTTTTACTGCGCCCATAGCCACACTACACTTCAGCCTTTCTTGAATATGCAGTCAATTGACTTGAGCTGCAGTGTATGCTATGTGGGTGGCCCCAAAACCTTGTACGCTTGATTCAACCTTTTCTTTTCCTGCTCACTGGCTTAAACCAAAGGATTAGAGACTCCCAGAATGATAAAAGCACAAGAAAAAAAGGAGCTAGGTCTTCCAATTGAATTTATCTGAAGGAGAAAAAAACTTATTTAAATGAGAGCACTAAGTTTGTGGAAGAGATTAGTGCGCATTACTCTCATTTAGCTTACATTACTGTAAAACAATGGGCATCAAGTTGCTACAGTAGTTAAATTCCACTTGAACTTTTAAGAATGAAAGTTTTTTTTTTTTTTTTTTTTTTTTAAAGAGCTGGGCTTGGTGGTGTACGCTTGTAATCCTCGCGCTTGGGAGGTGGAGACAGGAGGAACTCGCAGGTTCGAAGCCAGCCTCACTGGCTTAAGAGACCCTGTTTCCAAATAAAAAATTATATAAAATAGGTGTGGAAGTATAGCCCAGAGGCAGAAGGGTTTCCATGGACCCCAGTACCACCAAAAAAAAAAAAAAAAAAAAAAAAAAAAAAAAAAAAAAAAAAAGAAAAGAAAGAAAAAGAAAAAAGAAAAGAAAGAAAACCTTTAAAAAATTAAATTAAAAGAAAAAGATTGAAGTTTGGGGAGGGGTTGTATTTTTTTTTTTTTTTTTCCGTACTGGGGATGAAACCTAGGGGCATTGTACTTCTGAGCTACCCCCCCCCCGCCCCCGCCAGCCCTAGTTCTTATTCTTTTTTATTTTTGAAACAAGGTCCCTCACTGAATTGCGAAGGGCCTCACTAAGTAGTTGAGGATGTCCCAGAACTCCGATTCTCCTGTCTCAGCCTCCCGAATACTGGGATTATAAGCCCAGCTGGGGGGATGTATTTTTAAACTGACTTTTTAAAATCTTTCAGCCGGGTGTCATAGTGCATGCTTGAAATTCCAGTACTAGGAAGGCTGAGACAGGAGGATTGGGTACTTGGCCAGCCGCAGCTACTTAGTGAGGCTCTACAACTTTGTGAGACCTTGTTTTAAAATAAAGAATAAATAATCGGGCTGGGTGTACAGCTCAGAGGTAGAATGCCTTTTTGGGTTCAATTCCCAGCACTTCAAAAAAATAAAAATAAAAATAAATCTTTCAACAGCAGTCACAATGGATGACTTCAATAGTCGAAATGTTAGCAGGCATTAATTGTTTAGGAGATGGAAAAAAGACATGTCAAAAGTAAATTTGTTTCTCTCATTACAATCAATTTTTCAAAAGCCTCATATACATTTGGTTCATTGTTCAAAAATACTTTAAAACCTGTATTATGTTGCCATTCTACCGATTTTAAATGAGTTGCTTTTTGCAGATATATACATAAATTTAACATTAAACAATCTGATGGCAATAAAACAGAAACACGTATTTGATGCAATCAATATTTACTCCATACAAGACAATTCTAATGAAAAGAAATCTTTTTTAACAACTAAAGTGATCTGATTGTATTTAGATATTTTGACTTATGTTTTTATTAATCCTCAATGCTAAAGTCTTTTATGATAAAAGAATTGTCAATTATGGACATAGCTGAAATTAGTTTAGTCAGTGAACCATAAAAAGAATGTGTGTCTTTCTTCCATACTGTAGCTTCTGTCATACTCCAGTTATGATTATTATTCTCTTATATGAATATGCCATATTTTATTTATTTACCCATTCACCAGTTTGTGGACATTTGTATTTCAACTTTTTGGCTATTAAGAATAATGCTTCTATGAACATTGATGTATGAAATTTTATGTGGGTATATGTTTTCATTTCTCTTTAATATATACCAAGAGTGGAACCACTGAAACATATAGTAGTTTTCGAGACAGTTAACTTGTAAAGAATGCCATCCTGTTTTCCAAAATGTTGCACAGTTTAGATTTAGGGTTCTAATTAAAAAAAAATTTAATTAGTGTGTTGTAGTCATACATCTTAATGGGGTACAAGATGGTAGAGACATACATGCATACACCCAATTAGCCCTTACCCAATTCCCACCCCATTCCCTCCCGATCCCTCCTTCTCATATTTGGTTTAGTGATTGACACTGATATGTTTGTTAAAGAACATCATGTGCATGAAAGAATTTCCCTGTACTCCCCCACCATTCCCTCAGTTAGGTTGCCTTATTTTATTTGCTCATCTATAGTATCTCTTTCTTCATCTAAATTTCATTCTATGACCTATTTTCTCCCTAGCTTTCGCATATTATTAAGGAGAGCAACTGATTTCTTATTTTTTTTTTGTGACTGATTAATCTTGCTTAGCATAATGTCCTCCAGTTCCATCAATTTCCCTGTAAATGACATAATTGTGTTTATCTTTATGGCTGAGTAAAATTCCATTATGTGCATATCCCATAGTTTTTTTTTTTTTTTTTTTTTTTTTTGCATTTCCGGTGTTGGAACCCAGGGGCATTCTATCTCTGAGCTATGCCCCAGCCCTATTTTTTATTCTTTATTTTGAAACAGGGTTTCACTGAATTGCAAAAGACCTCATTGGTAGTTGAGATTGTCTGAGAACCAAGATCCTCCTGTCTCAGCCTCCAAATTACTGGGATTACAGCCATGTGCCACCACACTCTGCTATCCCATAGTTTTGTAATTATTCATCTGTTGATGGACATCTTGGCTGGTTCCATAGTTTGGCTATGGTGAATTGTGCAGCTATGAACATAGATACACATGCATTCGTTTGGTAGTTTGGTTTCCACTCTTTTGGGCAGATACCCAGAAGTGGAATTGCTGGATCATATGGTAAGTTCATTACCATTCTTCTGAGAATCATCTATACTGTTTTCCAAAGTGGTTGCACTAGTTTGCAATCCCACCAACAATGTATTAGAGTTACCACTTATCTACATCCTTGCCAGCATTTGTTGTTATTTGTGTTTTGAGTGATTGCCATTCTAGTTGGAGTTAAGTGAAATCTCAAGGTTGTTTTGATTTCCATCTCTCTGATTGCTAATGATGTTGAACATTTTTCATGCATTTATTGGCCATTTGAATTTCTTTTATCATGAAGTGTCTGTTCAGTTCACTTCTCCATTTTTTGATTGGGTTACTTGTTTTCTTACTGCTTAGTTTCTTGAGTTCTCTGTATTTTCTAAATATTAGTCCTCTATCGAGGGAGTAGTTGTCAAAAATCTTCTCCCATTCTGCTGGCTCTGGGTTGAGATGGTTCCTCTTCCTCCTCCTCCTCCTCCTCCTCCTCTTCCTCCTCCTCCTCCTCCTCCCCTCCTCTCCTCCTCCTCCTCCTCCTCCTCCTCCTCCTCCTCCTCCTCCTCCTCCTCCTCCTCCTCCTCCTTCTTCTTCTTCTTCTTCTTCTTCTTCTTCTTCTTCTTCTTCTTCTTCTGGTACTAGGGTTCCTGGAAATCCTTCTGCCTCTGGGCTACACTACCAGACCTATTTTATACTTTTTTCTTTATTTGGAAACAGTGTCTCTTAAGCCAGCATGGCTGGCTTCAAACCTGCTCAATCCTCCTGTCTCCACCTCCCAAGGGTGAGGATTACAAGCGTGCGCCACCCCGCCGGGCATGAGTTGAGGTTCTTGATAGTTTTTTTTTTTTTTTTTTTCTGTACAGAAGCTCCTCAGTTTAATGCAATCCCATGTATTGATTCATCTTTTAGTTTCTTGTGCCATTGGGGTCTTGTTTAGAAAATTTTTACCTGTGCCTATGTATTGCAGTGTTGGACCTATGCCTTCTTCAAGGAGCCTCAAGGTATCTGGTCTAATTTCCAAGTCTTTGATCCATCTTGAATCAGTTCTTGTGCAAGGTGATAAAGTGGGCTTTGTTTTAAGTTTTCTGCATATGGTTAGCCAGTTTTGCCAACACCATTTGTTGAACAGGCTATCTCTTTTTCCAGTGTACGGCTTTGGCCCCTTTGTCAAAAATGAATTGGCTCTAAGTACAGATTTGTTTCTGAGTCTTCCATTCTGCTCCTTTGATCTATGTATGTTTTTGTGCCAGGATCATGCTGTTTTTTTTTTTTATTACTATGCCTTTGCAGTATACTTTAAAATCAGGTATTGTGATTCCTCCTGCATGGTTTTTGTTGCTGAGAACTACTTTGACTATTATGAGTTTTTTTGTTGTTCAAAATTAATTTAAAAACTGAGCTTTTGCCGGGCGTGGTGGCGCACGCTTGTAATCCCCGCGCTTGGGAGGCAGAGACAGGAGGATCGCGCAGGTTCGAAGCCAGCCGCTCGCGCTGGCTTAGGAGACCCTGTTTCCAAATAAAAATGTAAAAATAGGTCTGGGAGTGTAGCCCGGAGGTAGAAGGGCTTCCAGAAACCCCAGTACCACAAAAAAAAAAAAAAAAAAAAAAATCTGAGCTTTTCTATGTGAAGAATGTGTAGATCACTTTTGAAAGTATGGCCATTTTGATTATATTTATTCTGCCTATCCATGAATGTGGAAGATATTTCTATCTTCTGAGGTCTTCTTTGATTTCTTTTTTCAATGTTTTTAAATTTTATTCGTAGAGGTCATTTATCTCTTTGCTTAAGTTTATTTCCAAGTATTTTTTGTGGGATATCATGAATGGAAGTGTTTTCTGGATTTCCTTCTCAGTGGATTTATGGTTGGTATAGAGAAAAGCTTCCGATTTTTAAAGATTGATTTTGTATCTAGACATTTTGTTGAATTTGTTGATGAGTTTTATAAGCCTTTTTGTTGAATTTGTTGGATCTTCTAAGTATAATATCATGTCATCTGCAAATTGTGAAAGTTTTAGTTCTTCTTTTCTTATTTGTACTCCTTTGATTTCTTTTTCTTGCCTTGTTTCTCTGGCTAGAGTCCCAAGTACTATATTGAAAAGAAATGGTGATAATGGATATCCTTGACTTGTTCTCGTTTTTAGGGAAAATTCTAGAAGTTTTTCCCCATTTAATATGATGTTGGCTGTGGGCCTAGTATAGATTGCCTGTATGACATTGAGGTATGTTCCTTTTATTCTGATTCTCTGCAGTGCTTTTAGCATAAATGGATTTTGGGTTTTGTCAAATGTTTTTTAAGTGTCTATTGAAATGTTCATATGATTTTTATCTTTGGTTCTGTTTATGTGATGAATTACATGGCTTGATTTTCGTATGTTGAACCTTGCATCCCTAGGATGAACCCTACCTAGTCATGGTGTATGATTTTCTTGATGTGGTTTTGAATGCATGGTGCTAATATTTTGTTTAGCAGTTTTGAATCCAAGTTTATCAAAGATATAGACCTGTAGTTTTCCTTCCTTGAGCTATCTTTATTTGGTTTTGGTATTAATGTGATGTTGGCCTCATAGAATGTATTTGAGAGAGTAACATTTTTTCTATTTTATGATTTAGCTTGAATATTGGAATTAGCTCTTCTATAATTATAAATTTCACTTGGGAATCCATCTGACCCTGGGCTTTTCTTTAATGGTAGGCTCTTTATTGCTGTTATAATCTCTTTTATTGCTATTGGTTGGTTTAAATTTTCTATATCTTCTTGATTCAGTTTAGGAAGGCTGTATGTATCTAGAAAGTTGTCAATTTTTTTCCAGATTTTCCATTTTGTTGAAGTATAGTTTTTCAAAGTAGTTTCTGATAATCCTCTGGATTTCTACACTATCAGTGGTAATATCTCCTGATTCATCTCTTATCTTTGTAATTTGGGTTGATTCTCCTCCTCCTTCTCCTCCTCGTCGTCTTCCTCCTTCTTCTTCTTTATTTTTCTTTATTTTTTTGGTTAACTTGGCTAATGGTTTATCTATCCTGTTAATTATTTTTCCAGAAACCATCTCTTGGTTTTGTTGATTTTCTGTATTGTTTATTATTCTCTACTTCCTTGATTTCTGCTCCGATTTTAGTATTTTCTGACTTCTACTGGCTTTGGGGTTAGACTGTCCCTGTTTATCAAGGTCTTTGAGCTGTGTCATTAGGTTATCTATTTGGTGATTTTCTGTTTTTCTTATGTGGGCACTCAGTGCTATGAATTTTCCTCTCAATATTGCCTTCAAAGTGTCCCAGATGTTTTGATATGTTGTATCTCTATTTTTGTTTGTTTCTAGAAATTTCCTGATTTCACCACTTACTTCTTCTATGACACATTTTTCATTCAGTAGTGTGGTGTTAAGTCTACACATGTTTATGTGGTTTATAGGTCATCTTACAGTTGATTTCTAGTTTCATTTCATTATGGTCTGAAAAGACACAGGGAAGTATGTCACATTTTTTGAATTTGCTAGTGCTTACTTTGTGGCCCAGAATGTAATCTATTTTGGAGAAGATTCCATGAGCAGCTGAGAAAAATGTGAACTCTGCTAATTGGGTGGAATATTCTATGTGTCTAATAGGCCCATTTGGTTGATGGCGTTCTTTAGGTCTGAGACATCTTTATAACATTTTGTCTAGAAAATCGATATAATGGCATGAGAGGGGTGTTGAAGTTTTCCAGTATTATTGTATTGAGATTTATGTGCGACTTAATGTCACTAAGAGTTTGTTTTATGAAAGAAGCTGAACCTATGTTTGGGACATAAATGTTAACTATTGGTATTTCCTCTTCCTGGATTGTTCCTGTTACCAGTAAATAATGATTTGATTTGTCTCTTCTAATAAGCTTGGGCTTGAAGTCTAACTTATCTGATATCATAGTTGGTACTCCTGCTTGTCTTCAAGTTCTGTCGGCATGGATTAACTTGCTCCAGCCTTTTACCTTAAGTTTCTTACTATCTTTACTTGTAAGGTATGTTTCTTGCAGGAAGCAGATAGATGGATTATTATTTTTAATCCATTTTGCCACCTATGTCTTTTTATTGGGGAGTTGAAGCCATTTATACTCAGTGTGATTGTTGAGAAATGATTGTTAATTCCTAACATATTGAGATGTAACTTCTGCTTAAGATAGTATTTGTTCTTCTTTGCTTAGTTGTTTGCTGGATGGAAATTTTTGTTACTCTGGTTCAGGCATGTATAACTTATTTCTTTTTTTGCAGTTAATATCTTTGAGTATTTTCTCTAGTGCTGGTTTGAAAGACATAAATTCCTTCAGCTTCTGTTTGTCATGGAAGATTTTTATTTCCCGTCTAATTTGAAAGATAGTTTTGCTGGGTAGAAAATTTCTGGATGCAAGTTGTTTTCTTTCAGAGTTTGGATATGCTAGTTCAGGTCCTTTTGGCTTCCATGACTTAGTTTGGAAAGTCTGGAGTGATTCTAATTGGTTTACTTCTGAATGATACTTGGTCTTTTGTTTTTGTTGCCTTTAAGATTCTCTCTGTGTCTTCTACATTTATCAGTTTGACTATTATGTGGTATGGTGAATCTTTTCTTTGATCTTGTCTAAAGGGTGTTTTATAATTTTTCTGTCCATCCTGTGTATTGATCTCTTGTTCTATGTTTGGAAATTTTTCTTATATTACTTCTTTGAAAAGATTGTTGATTCCTTTGTTTCACCTTCTACTCCCTCTTCTATGCCAATTATTCTTAGGTTAGCTCTTTTAAAATGAGCCCATATTTCTTCAATGTCTAATTCATGCTTTCAATTTGTATTTTCTAAGTTATATACTATTTGTTCATTTTTTAAGTGATCATCTTCTAGGAGCAAGATTCTATTCTCCATGTGGTCTAATCTCATGTTTATAGTTTGAATTGATGTCTTCACTTTAAAGATTTTATCCTTTATTTCTTTTATATTCTCTCTAAAGTCTTTTCAGAAGTCCTGTATTATTTCTTCAGTTACATTCCTGATTTGACCTTTTGGAGATCTCTGCAATTCTGCATTGTCAGGTTCTGTTATTGTTGTGTTGTTGGAGTTCATTGATTCTTTGTTATTCCTTGTTCTCATGATTTCAGAAGTTTTTATCTGTTTCTTTTGATAGATTTCTCTCAGTCTCTAGGTGTCACCTGGTATATCTTAGGGCAAGTTGTATTTTATTCAACAGTGATGGTTGAGTGAGGAGGGAAGTGAAGTCATAAATGTAAGAATAGTGTAAGGCTGCAGATAGGATCAAATAGAATGAGAGCATGAGCTTAGTAAGGTAGTCTATAGTAGAGATTAGAGATAGTGGATACGTATTAGTATTCTAGTATCCAATGTAGAGTTTCTGGTATAGTGATATGAAGTAGATTTAATACAAGACAAGAAAGGGAAAAGAGGAGAAAAAAAAAGAAAAAAGAAAGAAAAGGGATAAAGACAAGAGAGTAGGTATGTATAAGGGAAGAAGCTTGGGAGAGGGGTTGGGAAGAGAATAAACAAACAGGCATATACACTCATACCCACAGACACACAGACACACAGACAGACAGACACACAGACACACACACACACACACACACACACACACACACACAGAGAGAGAGAGAACAAAAAACCAACAACACCAAAACAAATGAATGTAACTCTACAAATATATGAATATTCAGCAGACTGGGCCTGTGCAGTCTCTGTGCAGACACCAAGTGCCACCAGTACCTTTCCTGCTGCAAGCCTGGTTCTCTGAGTCTTTCTCAGTCTATGCAGATGGCTGTTATCAATGGGCTGGATCTTGTGTTAAGCACAGGTCACCCTCCACACTTTCCACAGATGTAGAATCTCTGTCTCATAGGTGGCATATGCCTTTGAAACCAAACTCAATTTAACTCAATGTAAGAATCTCTATTCCCCAAAGCTAGAGCAGGGCTTGGTCAAACTTCTCTCCATTCACCATGATTGAGTGGTCTGTGGTGATCCCAGAGATCCTACTAGTTGGATCCAGTGTTAAGCATAGGTCTTCCCCCACGCTTTCCACTGATGCAGAGCTTGAGTCTGCCTGAGCTTCTGCTATGTTCAACAGCTGACTCCACCCCCACCTTCTCTGCAAAGTCTCAGACCCAGGGAGTTTATCGTGGCTGCATGAGTCCCTAGGGGCACCATGCTCTGCATTCTTCTTTGGGGATGGTGGCTTCACTTATGGTGTTGTTGACTGCTGGTCTGGATCTCTGGAGGGTGTGATGAGTTCTGCTACCACTGCTGGAAGTTGTAGCCAGTGTTTGCCAGAAGGAACTGATGACTTACAATTCCAATGATCTGCAGCTGCTTACTTCAGGTCCTTGGTGATTTCCATTTCATCCTTAGAGTTGAGTGCAATGAGGCAAAATGGTGCTGCCATGGTGCCCACGGCTAAAAGGCAAGCAGGTTTCTTTTCTGATTTTGTTGAGTGCCTCTCTGGATCTCTGGAGGGTGTGGCGAGCTTGGCCATCACTGACACCACTGCTGGAAGTTGCAGCCAGTGTTTGTGCAGGAGAAACTAATGTCTTACAATTCCAATGATCTGTAGCTGCTTACTTCAGGTATTTGGTTTTTTCCTGTTCATCTCTGGAGTTGGGTGCAGTAAGGCAAGATGGAGCTGCCACTGCTGCTGCAAGGCGGGCAAGTTTCTTTTCTGCTCTCTGATCACTTTGTACTTACTGTATTATTTTTTTTAGTTATAGTATTTACTGGATTTTGTAGGATGCTGTTTTTAAGGCAGTGGAGATCAGGTGTCAGCAGGACTAGTATATGCTGTTTCACTCTGTCACCATCTTCCTCCAATTTTTCTACAATCTCCATAAGACTTATTATATCCCTATTTGTTTATAGCCATCATAGTTAGTGTAATGTGGCATCTCATTGTGGTTTATTTGCATTTCCCTGGTGCCTAATGATATTGAACATCTTTATGTTTATTAGTCATTAATACATCTTTTCAGTCTGTAGCTCCAGCATGGGGCCATCACACTATAAGCAAGCTGGGGTGAGGGTGATTAGGGGCCACAGTATATTGGGCCATGCAGTTCTTAGGGGAGAACCTATACATATAAGGAGTGGCTGAGTAGAAGACGGGAGCCTATGACTTATAAGCTGCACTTAATAGGATTTAGCCTCTATAACTTGGAGCTAGAAGGGATAGAAAATGCTTGTGGCCTGCCTTCCCCAAGTGGGATAGTATCTCTCTTAACTATGAACTGAGGGGAGAAGGATACCCATCTTAGTG
Source organism: Muscardinus avellanarius (assembly GCF_963383645.1). Taxonomy (NCBI): domain Eukaryota; kingdom Metazoa; phylum Chordata; class Mammalia; order Rodentia; family Gliridae; genus Muscardinus; species Muscardinus avellanarius. The sequence goes on from NC_137801.1 coordinate 53,582,066, forward strand.
ATACCCATGAAAATAGAGTTTCCCATAGCTGGTCATGGTTCTAATGTCCAACACATTATTGAGTTAGAGTTTTTAAATTAACTATTTATTATTTTAAGAAAAAACTAGATTCAAAATATTATTGTTCATGAGGCTGGGAACATAGCTCAGTGGTAAAGGACTTGCCTAATTGTGCATGAAGCCCTAGGTTCAAACCCTGGACATGTGCACGCACGCACACACACACACACACACACACACACACACACACACACACAAGATCAAGAAGAAACTGCCTTGAAGCCATTTCAGAAGACATTACATGTTGTGATTTTTAAAAATAATTTAAACCAGTTGTGATGTTTCCTTGGGGAACAGTCTCCAATTTCCTCTTTTCTAGATGTTAAACTCTCACTTGATTATATTTTTAATGAAAATACTTAAAACTAGGTTCTTAGGACTCAAACTGAGTGTGTTTAAGTCCAGACTCTCAAAGTCACCAGTGCATACCTTTGAGCAAATTGTTCAAATCTTCTATTCCCCTTTCTCTATAAAATATAGAAAAACAAAATATATACTTTTAGGATTGTTGTGAAGATTAATGAGATATATGTAGTATGGCTCAATACATGTCTCTCAACGGATATTAGCAATTATATATAATAATAATTTTAATAGTAGTAATAGTATTAGTAATAGTTGTTGCTGTTAGAATGCCCCACCAGGAATTAAACATGTAGTGTTTTTTCCTCATCTGTACTAGTAAGAGAGAGCAAAACTTACTCTAAGGTACTGAAATTAGATACTCCCTTTCGGAAGTGTATAGCTTCTCTTGAGTTCCATCACATTAGCCAAACCAAAATGAGTTCAGAACATCTCCTTTACTGGAAAGGGCACATGTAAATTAGATATTTTTCTCAAAGTCAGAATTGATCACTTCCCACTCCTAGCAGTGTAGATATCCAAGAGTGGTAGTTGGAATCACAGGAAGCAGACACCTGAACCAGCTTTCATGTCATAATTCTATAGTGACTAAGGTTATTAGTAAGGTACATAGAGAGAGAGGTTTGGGGGCTCATTAGTTTGGAAGAGCCAAATCTTAAAAACTGTGACCCGGGGAGCCCAATGAAAGAAATACAGGTAGATCTCAGGGGTTTGTTTTGTTTTGTTTTGTTTTGTTTTGTTTTGTTTGTGGTACTGGGGTTCCTGGAAACCCTTCTACCTCCGGGCTACACTCCCAGACCTATTTTATATTTTTTATTTGGAAACAGGGTCTCTTAAACCAGCACAGCTGGCTTTAAACCTGCACGATCCTCCTGTCTCTGTCTCCCAAGCGTGGGGATTACAAGCGTGCGCCACCATGCTCAGCTTAGATCTCAGTTTTGACAGAGTGACAGAGGGGCATTTCTCTCTCAAAGATCTACAGCAACTTTGGAAAAGAGCTGCATTACAACAGACCTTTATCCCCTACAGCACTGGTTTCAACTAAGGCAGTTTGATGCCTCAGAGGACCTTTGATAGTCCTTAGAAACATTTTTTTTGGTCACAACTCATGTGTGTGTGTGTGGATACAACTGGTGTTTACTGAGTAGAAGCCAGGGACATTACTTAACATCAGTGTTATGGTTAGATACAAAACGCCCCCTGAAAAGGCTCATATATGGATATTGACAATTGATCATGAGGGTTATAATATCATCAATGAATAGATTCATTGTAATGGATTTATGGGGCAATAAGCTAGGCAGATGGAGTGTGGCTAAAGAAAGCAGGTCACTGGGGTGTGGCCTTGGAGACTGTGCTTGTATTCTTTAATTCCTTGAAGTGCTCTCTTGCTTCTGGCTTCCATGATGTGAGAGCAGAGCCCTTTTTCTCCCTCTCTCTACCTCTGGCCACTATGCACTGAGCTCCAAAGATGTAACTAGCCCCACATGGACTGAACTCCTGAAATCTTTAGAACAAATAAATGTTGCTTCCTCTAAGTTGTTTAGTCAGGTATTTTGGGTCACAGCAATTAGAATGCTGACTAAAACAATATCCTACAACATAAAGATGACCCTTTTCTAAACAAATCATCCAGAGAAAAATGCGAACGTGCTTAGATTGAGAGACCCTTCCCTTTAAGAATGGGCATGAGGACTCTTAAGCATCCAGGCATGGCTATTACCTTTTTTTGGCACAATCACCAGACCCTAAGCTTTCCTACTTGGTATGCATGCCAGCTGGGATTGGTTGTATTGTGTTGTGCTAAAAAGCAATTCAAAAGTCTCAGTGACTTAATACTAAAAATGTTTATTTCTTGTTCATCCTATATTCCAGCACAAGTTAAAGTGTTCGGCACGTAGGGACCGTAGCTAATGAATGCTGCATTTCAACATGTGCTTCTACAAGTGCATTTTCAACATGTGTTGAACCACTTAGCAAAGAAAAGGGAGAGACAAAGCAAGCACTGGGACTTATTGCTTTGTTAGAGAAGTCATTTTTGCTTGCATGTCATTGGCCAAAACAAGTACAGGGAACACTCCTTTCTTCAAGAGAGCAAAAGTGTATATCCCCACTATCTGATTACAAGGAGAACCAAGATACTTAGTTAATAGCTCTTGCAACTAACAAGGAGTGAATATCCTCTGCTTATTTCTTTCAAGTTGTATTAGCCTCCAGAACACTTAGGAAATAGGGATGAGAATAAAGAAGGAAATACGTTTTTCTGTTTGGTTGGTTGGTTTGTAGTACAGGATTTAAGACCTACTCTGGGTTATTAATTGAAATGACAATAAGTGATCAGTTTTATATTCATTTTGTAACTTTGTAAAATACACACACATACACACGTGCATGCACACACACACACACACACACACACACACACACACACACACTCCCTCTCTAACATAGGGTCAAGATAATGGGCATCAATTCCACCTGATTTGAGTTCAGGAAAGATTTGACAAGAAAAGTATCTTTAACTTAATCCTAAAATATGGGTTAGTTCAAGTTCTTTTAAAAAGAAGCAAGTTGAAAGTTACAGAAACACTAAACATGCTTAGAGGTTTGCAGAAACTTTCATGAGGTGCCTAGAGGTAAGGTATGGCAAACTGTGAGACAGCAGGTAGGAAAGACTCACATTTTTATAGAAAGAGTCTTATATAGTGACAGTAGACACTGGGCTTTATACTAATATCAAAACAGAGCTATTGAAGGGTTTTATTTATTTATTTTGGTGCTAAGGACTAAACTCAGGACTTCTGCTTGATGATCACACACTCTATCACTGAGCTAGACTCCCTCAAGGGTTTTAATCTGGGGACTGATCTAATTGAACTTCTGGAAAAATTCCCAGGCATCTCTGTAGATGGTGAATTAGAATGGTCAAGACTGGATAGAGGCAGTGAAATAAAGTAAGAGACAATTCCCATATTCCAAAAAATACAATATAAAAGCTATGAGGAATAATAAAAAGGATGCAGAGTCTACCTTCTTTGCCCTTTTGGTGTTCATCCAGTTATAAACTGGGATGGCTTAATGCTCACTACTGTACCCTCGACTTCCCTTAGTGAGTACATTTTACCTATGGGTATTAAATCCTGATGATTTCCAATTTTATCTTTTTAGCTTTAACCTTTAGACTTGCACACATAACTACTATTTGTATATCCACTTCAGATGTCTATTTATCATCTCAAATTGTGTAAATCAAAAGTAGGTCTCTAGAAAATTAACATTTTAAAATACCTGGAGAAATAATTCATTTAGGCAATGTAGATGTTGGAAACAGTTGAAAGACTGTGGTGAAATCGATATTCACAAGATACTATCAATTTTATAACAGTAAAATTGGAATTAGGATATGACACCTCTATAACTAAAAGGGAGACAGCATACATGTGTGTCAATTGATGTGTTGAAGTATAAAGCACAGCATCAAAAATGCTTGACCTTCTGCGCATGGTGGCACACACTTGTAATCCCAGTAATTGAGAGGCTGAGACAGTAGGATTGCAGCTTCAAGTTCAGTATTAGTTATTTAGTGAGGCCCTCTGCAACTTAGACCTTATTTCAAAATAAAAAAAAAAATAATAAATAGGGCTGGGGATATAGCTTGAAGGTAGAATGCCCTGGGTTCAATCTCTAGTACCTAAAAGAAAAGAAAAAACCCAACAATTTTGACCTGAATCTAGTTTATAGGAAAAATGAGGATAAAGAAACAAGATAAAGGACAGTAAGATGAAACAATCAACAAAATCCACAATGTTAATATACAATTAGATAGCTAACTCAATTTCTCTATCTGATCAGTGACATGAGCAGCAAAAAGGCAGGAGGAAAAATTATGGTTCTAGTTTTAAATAGTTTTAAAGATGAGAAAAGCAAAACACAAAAGCAATATGAAATATTGTTTGAATCCTGGTGTGAATAAATGAATGGTGCAAGAATATTCAGTGGCCTTGAGAAAGGGAAATTTCTGGATTGATAAAGTACTTATAATGGTACTAACATCAAAGATTAGGAACAATGGAAGGAAAATTAATACATTTAGCATATAACATGTTAAAATACACATTACTGTGAAACACATTTGTAGAGATGACCATAAGTCAGTGGTTCTCAATTAGGGAGCAATTTTGACCCCACAGGGAACATTTAGCCATTTCTGGATTAATTTTTTGTCGTCACAACAAGGAAAGGGAATATTAATGGCACCCCAGTGAATAGATGCCAGGAATGCTGCTAAATACCCTACATGGGACAAGAATGCCAACAAAACAAAGAATAGTATCACCTCAATGGCAATAGTATCAAGGCTAAGAAACCCTCAATAGGCAGTTACCTGTAAACACAAAGAAGGTACAGACCGTGATTGGTTATTTTACTCTGAATAGCACACGATTCCTGGCCCACGATAAGTCTGACAATATGTAATAATCCCTTTTAAATTGTGTAAGTCTTCAGATTCTTGGAAAATTCGGAGGGGAGGGCAAAAAGCAAAACATTGTTTTGGGGGCCAAAGCTTAAGACAGATCTTAGAAGGATTCATAAGTGTATAATTTGCATAGCACCTAAGTGGTAATAGAAAGCCTAGGAGTGAATAGAAAATTTCTGTCGCAGTTCTTCAATCTCACTATGAGTCAAAATCACTTGGGCAGATCTGAAAACATGCAGATGCTTAATTTAACTCCAGAAATCCTGATTTAAAGGTCTGAATCTAGAGGGTATGATAGATATATTTTTAACTTCCTATACTATTTTGATGTGCAGCAATGTTATAAATCTAAGATTTCTTTTTTCTAAACACAAATGGGCAGTATTGGCTATTATTCACTCATTCATAAGATATAGTACATCCAGTGCAATAGTTCAGACAGTTGGCTGTAGTTTTAAATAGTTCCCTAGGTTTGCTAAAGCAAACAGTAACCCACTGTTGGCTTCATTTGGTGAAATGAAAGGCCAGACAGTCCTTGGCAGAATGTAGAGGAAAGAATTTGAAGACTTTGGGAGATAAGAAAGTAGATTAAATGGATCATGTGTTTCACCTCTATATCCTGCCAGGGTCCTGAAGACTTCTTCTTGCCAAAAAAATAGAATAGGAAAATACCAAATATTAAAAATTATCTACTGCCTTTTTTCTTTTTCTTTCTTTCTTTTTTTTCCTGAGCTGGGGATTCTTGTGGAATGAGCTGCAATAAAAATGGCTTTCCTAATCTCAGTGGGGATGTGAGAAGCCGGCTGAGGCCTGGCCCAGGTGATGACTGTTAACAGTCTGAAGCAAAGTGAGTATTGTTTTAATAGCCAGATGCTACACTCAGGGATCAGGGAATGGCTTCAGTAGCAGAAATCTCTGACTGTGTTTAATTAATCATGGGGTCCCCAGAAATGAAATAGATAGACAACCAATTAAGGTATGTCTTGATTTATTTAACCAAAGCTATTCTGGGTCTCGTGAACAGAGGCCTTGCTGGAGCCAATGTGCTAGAGAATTTTGAGTTCATAGACCCAACATCACCCAGTGAAGCTGAGGCTAGTGCCTATGAGGAAAAATCTTGCTGTAACACTCTACAGGCATACTGTGAACCTTCTGCCTTGTCCTTCCTAATGGAGCTGGCAGTCATTAACCTGCACACTTGAACATTGAAGAAAGGGAAACATGTAAACTTGGAAAATATTTGATATTGGCTCAAAGTTATCACTGATTCCTAGGAACCTGGAATTCACCTGTAGCCAGCTAGACAATGTTAAGGATGATTACAGAGCTCAAATGATAGAGTTCTAGCCCAAGTTTATTTCATGGTTGACCCAGTAGTCCCCCTCCCCCATGCTTATTCTCAGATCTGGAGTAAACTGTTGGAATGGGTATTTGAGATAAATTGCAGAATCCTACATAGTTTCTCTGACTTATAAAGTAACGACTAGTGTTTTGAGAAGCCAAGTGGCAATCATTTGGCACTCTTTTTTTCCAAACAGAGAATGAACAGGAGCACTACAAGCCTGAAAATTGCTTCCCAAAATGTGTATATTTGGTGATTGTTTTTAGTAGACTGGCTTGACTTTTGCCATCTGAGAGATCTGAGAGAATTTCAGTAGCTTTTTGGAAACAAACAAATTAGAACTGTTGGTTGTGTCTGCTACTGAAGTTTTTTTTTTTTTATTAGAATCAAGTAATATATCATTTAGCACTTCTGGTACAGCTTTTAATCTAAACATAACATTTTATTTTAGATTTTGGTTTATAGGCATCATCAGAAGTTTGCTGTCTTTGATAGAGAAACCCATGATTCTTTACTGTCATGTGTGAGGAATGTCAGCTCTCTGGCTCTAGTCTAGTCTGGTTTATTGGGAACTTGACCATGTTACAATTATATTTTGATCCAGCACCCACAAAAGCATGCTGATAGGACATGTTGATTAGAAAGTGGAAATGGTCCTGGGATCTTTCATAAATCATATGTGTGACTATAAAACTGTGTAAAAATAAAGAGATTTTTATGGCAGGAAAAGGCTTGAGTGTTGGATGGTCTGTGGTACTTCAGGCTACTCCTTTCTAAATGGGTATATGTTGCAGTAAGCACTCTCACTGCTGTGACCCCAACTATTTGGTGAGCACAACATAGAGGAAGGAAGATTTAATTGCTCATAGTTCTAGAGGTTTCAGATGTTTCAGTCCACATTCAGCTAGGTGAAGTCTGAGGAGTTTAGGGCATTATGGTGGGTATCAGAGAGAAGGTCATCATAAAGGCTGAAAGAAGAGAAAGAGAGTGAGACATCGAGGCAGAGAGAGAGAGAATATGAATGAGAATGAATGGAGGGACTCTGCTCTCATTTCACAGAGGCTAGAAGCAGAGAGAGAGCAAAAGTGAAGGATATACATATATATATGTATATATATATATATATATGTCTATCATATATATATATCCAACATGGCTATGGCTGCCTTGTTTATGAAGTGAGGTCTAGGAGACATTCTTAATCTAACCCATAACAGTATATATAAATTTTAGGTGCAACATATTTGTATGTCTTGCTCTGACCATCAACAAGATCATCCAACTTCTGTCCTTTTTATAAGAGGGGCCCATAGAAATGAAAACTGAGTGCCTGGTCTAGGGTTTCAGTGCAAGTCACTGCCAATAGTTTCTTATGATCTCAAAGCACCAGTGATGCTTGAACTTTCTATGGCAGATTGAGATATCAAATGGTGATCAATTCCAGGTAAAAGTATACATAAAGAAGAACCCTCTAGTTTGGACAAAGGCCATGCCCTCTTCAGTACTTAACATATTGTGGGAAAGTTTCTGACTTGATACTAGCTCTGAAGGAGACTGTTTACTGTGAGGTTTCATCTGGGTCCTGCTGCCAATAATAAACAGTGCTATCAAGTAAGTGCAGCCTTTCCTGTGCAGATTCTACAATCCTTCTTTCTCTAAACATCCATATTTGCTTCAGTACAGTTCATATAACTATAAGTAAGTGAGTAAGGACATAAACCTTAAGCCTTACTTAAGGTGGACTCTATACAACATACCTCTATCATATGAAAGAACACTGTTGACTGAAGAAATTGAAGCATAGAAATCCCTTTAGTAGGCAGAACGTGTACTTGACATGTTCAATATTTGCTGAAGAAGAAGATCTTGCTGGAAGTCAGGACCTATACTGATTTCTGGGCAGGGGCTAATTGTATGGATTATCTAGAAAGGACAAGGTCAAAGGATTAGTAAAAACCAAACATAGAAGGGATATATGTACAGGTGGATCACTGAAAATAGTCTAAGAAACATAAAATGGTTCTTCCCAAACAAGTATTCACCAGAAGATTCCAATGGAAAAGATGCTCCTTAATAATCAAGTGAACAGAACGTGACATAAGTGTAGGATGATTTTTGGGCTTAGTGTTTGATAAATGACCTCATGGACTGATTGGAGTTGGGTAGGAGATCTGAGGAAGGCAGTTAGGAGAAAGAAAATGGAAAATGAGAGAGGACATTGCAAAAGACAGGTGTAGATTTTTGCCAAACGTCTCTCATTGCTCATCTGGGTAGCTGAAGCAAGAGATTTATAGCCACAAGGTGAAGAGACGTGCTTTTCAACATCTTAAATGTAAGAATAGAAAAGCAGAATTGATCCAGACTTTGGAGTTACAGACAGCTGTAACTAGTAGTACAGCTTGAAAGGAGTTGAATAGAGAATAGGAGTATGGTTGTTCCTCCTAAGAAAATAAATCCTGTTTCCAGCACTGGTAACTTCTAAAAAAATGCAGAGTCAAAATTGACATTAAAATTATTAACATTATGATGAGACATGAGGAAGTAGTGTGAATCATCAGAAAGACAATTTGAGCTTGGTCACCTTACCAGCAACCACTGCTCAGGCTCCTTCTTCTGATGTTTGAAGCTGGCCATTCCAGGGGTTAGTGGATCAGAACAGTCCAGAGCAGTAAGTCTTCTGGCCACTAGAGCAGTTGTAATGATATAAGGTCTGTGATGAAATGATAAGCAAGCAATAGTTGATGAATTAAAAAGTATAAGAGGGAGGTGGCTAAACTATTAGGAATGCATGGATCAGCATGGCACACCACTGCATCCAATCTCTGCCCTGGTCTTTTGTATTTTTTTGACCTGTCTTATATTAAATCTTGACTTCTTTCCATGTCCTTGCCCTATTCTTTTCAGTGGAAATCCCAGCCCCCACAAGCCAATTTTTGCACTCCAACTTTTTAAAACCCTGAGCAAAGCTCATCTACAAAATGTATTTTTAATTAACCTAATTATACCTTAATTTAAATCCACTCTTAATCTATACTTTACTCTTATATTGTTGGGAAGACAATGCTTTATAGTAACTTGCATGTATTGATGTTTCTTTGAAACTGTTTTTACTTATTTTGTGTGAGTTCTGTTTCCTTACCTACTCAAACTGGGTAATAAGTACTACTACTACTAGTACTTATTATTAGTTCTTATTACTGGGTAATAAGGATGGTTAGTAAATACTCTAGGGTAGTGCATTTACCCATAAGCCTATTGATACAAAAGAAATGCTAAAAATTTTGATTATATTTGAGTCATATGGGTAGGCCTGAATTGTTGAATCCAAGATTTTACTAATAAATCTAAATTTTATATTGTTACTGAAGATGAAAATTAAAAGTTTGATTTGGAGGGTGGGGCTTAGGGCTGAACCCAAACTGTTTTACCTCTGAGCTACACCTCCAGGCCTTTTTTATTTTTTTTTTTCAAGCAGGGTCTCACTAAATTGCTAAGTCTCATCTGTAATCCTCCTGTTTCAGCCTACCAAGTACTGGTATTGTAGGTGCGTGCCACCACAACAGGTATTAAAATCTAAATTATAATTTTGCGATTCTATTTTTTAAAAATATGAACTGAATCATGCCGAACAGGCAGTTTGGTCCAGAGGCCAAAAACTGAACTTTAAAATCCAGAAACATTAGGTCCAATAAAAAAAAATCTACTTTGGAATGTGTTGCTTTAATCTTAGATTCAATAAAGAAGCATGAGCAATATACAAGATTATACCAGAGAAAAAAAAAGTGATAGTACTTACGTCCACCAGTATTCTTGCAACCATAGTCTACATATCTGACCACATAACTTAGAGGAAATATCTTATTAGCTCAGTCTATGTGAGGTTGGGGACCACAGATCTCAGGGCATGGTAGTAGGAGGCAGAGGAAGAGCACATGGGCTGTGCTCTTTACATCACAGAAGCCAGAAATGAGAGAGGGAGGGAAGGAAGAAGGGGAAGAGAGAGAGACAGAGAGAGAGAGACAGAGAAAGACAGAGAGAGAGAGACAGAGAGAGAGAGAGAGAGAACAGAGAGACAAAAAGAGGAGGAACCCTTTATATAATCTCTGGGGCCTCATCCCCAGGGACTCCATTGAGGAGGATATAGGACAATCTAGATGATTCTTCTGATCTTTTTGTGATATTTATTTATTTATTTGTGGTACTGGGGATGAAACCTAGTGGTATTCACCTCCGAGATAAACCCCCAGCTCTGTTTTTTATTCTTTGTTTTGAAATAGGGTCTCAATGAGTTGCAAAGGGCCTCACTAAGTAGTAACTAAGGCTGTCCATGAACCATGGTCCTTCTGTCTTAGCCTCCCAAATGCTGGCATTACAAGTATATGCCACCACACCCTGCTTGTGCTTTTTAAACCTATAAATGAGTGAAAAAAATCACCAAGCTCTAAATTATGGCACCCCATGGAATCCAAGATCTTCTTTATGGATGTAATGTGCATATATGTACATGTATATATATATACACACACACATATATATATGTATATATATGTATATAAAACATATATGATATGTGTGGATATAAATACATATGTACATATATATAGTGTTTATGGTACATGAATTGACTTTCATGACATGCTTTGGTGCTTATTATGAAATATTTATCACAGAAATTTTTCTACATAATTTATTTTCATTAAAAAATCTTATTGGTGCATTGTACTCATACATCTTAATAGAATACAAGATAGAATGGCAATCATTCAAAACACAAACAACAACAAATGCTGGTAAGGATGTGGAAAAGTGGTACCTCTAATACATTGTTGGCAGGATTGTAAATTAGTGCAACCACTTTGGAAAACAGTGAATTCTCAGAAAAAATGGGAATGAAACTACCATATGATTCAGCCATACCACGTCTGGGTGTCTACCCAAAAGAATGGAAACCAAACTAGAAATAGAAAGTTTTAAAATAAGTTCAACAAAATATTACAAATGTAGACCACTGGCCAAAGTTTAGAAACCTTTCCATTATTTGTCTCCTATTAAAATTGACTTTTATCTCAAGTTCTAGTTATTTATTTTTAATTTTTTTGCAGTATTGGAGATAAAACCCAGGGGCATTCTACATCTGAGCTATACCCACAGCCCTATTTTTTGTTTTTTATTTTGAAATAGTGTCTCACTAAGTTTCAGAGGACCTTACTAAGTATCTGAGGCTGTCCGCGATCTGCAGTCCTCTGGTCTCAGCCTCCGGAATGCTGGGATTACAAGCATGCGCCACCACGCCCAGAAAATTCTAGTTTTTGTTTTGTTTTGTTTTGTTTTGTTTTGTTTGTGGTACTGGAGATGGAACCCTTCTACCTCCAGGATACACTCCCAGACCTATTTTTATATATATTTTTATTTGGAAACAGGGTCTCTTAAGCCAGTGAGGTTGGCTTCGAACCTGCGCGATCCTCCTGTCTCCACCTCCCAAGCACAGGGATTACAAGGGTGCGCCACCACGCCCAGCAAATTTTAGTTATTTTTAAGATACTGTAGAACTTAATTGTTAAGTATTGAAATTCAAGATAAATTGCTTCATCTTGCTACTTTATATTGTTAGTGTAGACTCTGGTTTTTATTTAACCTTTAAGAAAACATCCTGAAGAAAATTTCTAAGTTCACATACTAGCAATATAAGACTCTATTCTACACATAGATCAACTTTTGTTGCTACATATAATTAGGCATAAAGTTTGGTGAGGTTCTTTGTAAATGTGATTACAGTAACTTCTAAATTAAAAAATTTAAGGACCCAGACTATAGCAGATCATAAATAATGTGTTATGGTTATTCTAAGGTCAGTAATAAGTCTGGTTTCCCATAAATTATTCCCATTCTATTATAACCATATCTTATAAGATTTACTATATTATAAATGTGTTTCTTAAAGCTAGGAATATAGCCGGGCGTGGTGGCGCACGCTTGTAATCCCAGCATTTGGGAGGCTGAGATGGGAGGATCACGGTTTGCAGACAGCCTCAGCTACTTAGTGAGGCCCTCTGCAACTCAGTGAGACCCTGTTTCAAAGTAAAGAATAAAAAATAGGGCAGGGGGTGTAGCTCGGAGGTTGAATGCCCCTGGGTTCCATCCCCAGACCGGGAAAAAAAAAAAGTTAGGAATATGTATTATATTGGCTTCCATCCCCTAAAACAACAAAAAGTGTTCTGTGCAATAATAGAAATTAAGGAAATAACTGTGCAATGAATTTCCGAGCCATTATCATAGGTTTCTAAATTATCTGAGAGCAATGGTAAGAGCCTCTCTGCACTGCACAAAACATGATTGCTACTTTTACCTGGAAGCGCTCCATCTCTATCAGCCAAAGAATTACTGTTAACAATTTCCCAGGTTCCATGTGGAAATTCTGCTACTCCTAGAAATGAAAGAGAAGTTACATTGAGCCTATTTAATTTATGTTTAGTGCATTTTCACCAGATCTATCGCTGAAGGAAAAACATAGCGTTTAAAACTCATAACCTTAAGTCAACTCATCTAGGATTATCACTGGCAGTATAATAACATAGGAAGTTAGCAAAATTCAATAGTATCTCTAAGTAGTATCCTAGCTGATCCGTGCTTTCACCTTTGCTCCTTCATTACTAACACTGAAGCACTAGATTTTTTTTATTATTATTTTCTTTTTTTCTGTTTGTGCTGAGGATCAAACCCAGGGCCTCGTCCATGCTAAGCAAGCACTCTACCACTGAGCTTCACCTGCATCTCCCTAAGATGTTTTAAAAGAGAATTAAGTCATTATACTGCTCAATTCTATCCAATGATTCCCTATTCCAATCAAGTAAAAGCCCAATCTTCAAAATAGTTTAGAAGCCCTATAAGTAAGATCTCCCTTCCTACCCTTTTCCTCTCTGGTTGCATCCCTTACTATTCTGCTCATGTTGGCCACAGTGAGCTCCTTGCTGTTACTTGAACATGCCAGGCATGCTTAGATCTCAGCTCTGTGTGGGTATTCCCCCTGCGTGGAGTGATTATCTCCCAGACACTGCTCCTTTTACCCTTCCTCAGGTTTTTCCTAAATATCTTTTTTTCCCCCAAAATATCTACCAGTCATTCTGTTTAAAATTGTTAAATTTTAAACATCCCTTACCAGCTTCTGGGTTTTTTCCTTAGACTTATCCTAACAACTATAAATTTGATTTGTTTTGCTTATTTTCTGCCTTTCATCCAATAGTATATATAAACTCCATGTAACATATATTTTTTGTATTTTATTTTTTGCTATATGTATAGCACTTCACCTAGTCTCTTAAGCAAAATATTCAAATATTTGTTGAGTGAATTACCACATACACAAATTTTGCCCATGTTTTTTATCAGTTTTCAGTAACGTTAGAGTCATAGAATTGCTAATGAAAATCAGCCACATAATATGGCATATCATATTTTTCCATGAATTTAAATATCGTGAGACTTTGAATAAATTAGATGCACATATTCAACAGATGGATCACATAGGCCTCCACTCTTAGTGGAACTTACAGCCCCAGAGTGACAGGAAATTATTGGATCCCTCTTTATGCTACCCCAAACTGTACTTGAACTATAAATTGTTCTGGCTATAATGTGAATTCCTTCTAGATACAGACAAATGCAACATTTAAAAACCTAAGTTAGTTTGGCTGGTCACATGGGTCTAATGTGTGCTAACTTAACTGAGAACTTCACTCAGTGAGAAGAGTGCTCTAAGAAAGTGCTACTTGTTCAGGACATCATGACTTAGGGAATTTAGACATGCCCTTTTAGACTTCTCTTGAATCAAGAATGTTGGAGTGAAAGGTATTCATCAGTCAGATATAATTTGTCATGAGGTAGTCTTATTAGCCTACTATGCTAACTCAGTAAAGTAGCTGTACCATGTGGTATAGTTAACTAGCACTTAGTACTCTGCCACTGCATAATGAACTTGCAGATATGTCCTGGACACTTGTACTTTTATTTACACTAGATGCCAGAATCCAGCAAAGCTATACTACAATAGCCAAATCAAACATGATAAACTGTAGAGCAATTGAATTCAACAACCTTTCACTTAGGCATAGCATCAGGTTTGATTCTTCTGCACTCCTAGCCTCTCCTACACTCTACTTATTCATTCCCTCAATATTTTATTTCTTTATTAACAAATATTGAGAAACCTACTTGAATAAGGCATGTTGTGGTCCTTGGAAGGATAAAACTTAAATCACACTGATGAAGCAGATATAGCATATTACAATTGTGATAGCTATCATGAAGAAGAAACAGAAATGGATATGAAAGCATATAACCCAGACTTGAACTGGTCTGAGATATAAAGTATAAAATCTCATAGGAACTGACTAATCTGAGATCTGAAGGATAAATAGGAGTTTCCCAGGTGAAAAAAGAAGAGGATATGGGGCATCAGCCTGAGGTTAGAAAAAAACCCCAGTATTTTTAAGAAACCAGATTATAAAAAAGTATAGAGAGGAATAAAATTAATACAGGAGGTAAGAGAAAGGTCTTACAAAGCCTTGAATTCAATGAGCCATGTAAGGAATTTTGACTAAGGGTATTAGGAAGGGTTTGTGGAACTTTAAGCAAAGGAAAACAGGATTATATCTTGTTTTTCAGGAGGGACATTGCTCAGTACAGTATGTAACATTTTGTAGTATATAAAATCTCCCCAGCTGTGCTGCTGATACAGAAGAGCCAGGGTGAAGATAGGCATAAGTTAAGGGGCTAGTTAGGTAACTATTTCTGCCAAAGATTAACTAGGCAATTAGATGTCTCTAGTGATATTTTGAAATGAGCTTTCAGAGGGCCATGTTTTAGGTTTTGCTTTTCATCCATTAGAGCAGATAAAGACCAATTGAGAAGCTCTTAAAGTAAGCTGGTTAAACTGTGATGCTACTTGGACTGGAATGATGGAAATGAAGATGGGAAGAGTAAAAGGATTCAAAAAACAAGAAATAGAATCAGTAAATTTGCTAAATTTAATTGGCTTATGAGATCAGAAGAACATAGCTGAAAAGAGTGATAGAATGTTATGCTAAGTCCAGACCTGTCCTCCAGGCTCAGAAACACATCCTCCTACACAAGGTTTGTATGGCACTACCCAAGTAACATGCTTTTGACCTGGTTACTTATTGTGATGCACCAGTGTAGACTTCATGGCCTTTAGATGCCTTTTAATTTCCTGCATCCCCAAACGCTTATTTCA
Organism: Muscardinus avellanarius; assembly: GCF_963383645.1. Lineage (NCBI taxonomy): Eukaryota > Metazoa > Chordata > Mammalia > Rodentia > Gliridae > Muscardinus > Muscardinus avellanarius. Next base: position 53,597,558 of record NC_137801.1, read on the forward strand.
GGACAGTTTAAAGGATAACATATTTGTAAAGACAGATATAATGCAAAATTTCCAGGGGTAAGTGGCCTCTTTAGCTGTAACTTTGCTCTAATATATTAAAAATATTCCTAGTAGTAAAGGCAATAAAAATACATATAGTAAGAAAATCTAATCTACTTAATTTTTGAAAATTTAATTTTGCGGGATATGAAAAGTAATTATTTTTATGTGCAAGGGAGTTTAGAAGCACTGTATTTGGATCAGCATTTATTTTTAAAATAAAACACAAACTCTACATTTAACGTAACTTTTGCCTCTGTAAAATATTTCAAAGAAAAAAGTTGAAATAATCATAAAAAGAGAAAGAACTAGAAAATATATTATATAAAAAGCCCATAAAGAAAATTAAAAGGATTTTTTTTTACAGAGTAAAACAATTTCACTTTATTGTAAAGACCTAAATGAATAAAAGAAGACTTTGAATGTGAAGATGATTAAAAAGACAAAATCATTAGCTAAAGATATTTACAAGTTTAGACACTTTCATTTTGATTGTAATTTTAATTAGCTGGACACTGGGGGGGAAAGAAAATGAAAGCCTACATCATCTACTTACTCTTTAAATTGCATTCCACCTTAATTTTCTGCTCTTCAGTTCTTAATTTTCTCTATTTTTGTTCTAAGTAATCCAGTTATCAGGCTAAAGTGATTTTCCCTCAGCCAGGTTTAGCATTCAGTATTTGAGTCTGTGAACTAAAAGTTCACTCTATTGCTTTAGTTTTTATTCTTTCAATAGCAAAAACTCTCTACAGGTAACTTTTTTCAGTCTTTTGTCTATACAGCAGGGTGCTTTGTATACCCATGACAGTTAGATGACTAATAACAAAGGCTCCTATTTTTAAAATAATTATGCTCTATTTACACAGTTTTCCACAAAATTTACTCATAAAATTTAGAAAGCAGCAAAGCTTTTAAAAGCTGTAATTTTATTGTTCATTAAAACCATTTTTCTATGTATAAGCAAGTTGCTCCTTTCTGTGTCTGATAAAATAGAAGCTGAAAATTCAGTATTAATCTAGTCTAGGATTTGTGCGATGTGAATAAAATTTTTAGAAATTACATTGATATAAACAAAACACATCTGTTCAGAATAACCTGACTTAGTGAGGGTTTAGCTTCAAGATATTATCTGGCTTCTAGTGGGCTATTTATTTTGTATTTGTTAAAGAAAACAAAATTAGCATAGCTAACCACGTATTGTGTATCTCAATTTGCCCATCTTCCAAAAGAAATTCTGTCAAATAATGTGAAACACAATGTTGAAGCGTCTTAAGGCCTGAGGATGAAAGGCATTATTTAAGTGTTGACGATTATTATCATTATTCTGCCATAGATAAAGAGTAACAATTGGCTTTTAAAACTATTGTGGACCATTTCATTTTGCTCCCCCATACCTCAGAAACAATCAGAGAATGGAGTTCTCAACACAAGAGGTTACACTCAAGGTAGAACAACATATATCACGTGATGGGGAATATAGAAGGAACTAGGGTAGTAGTTAAACTACCCCAGTACAGCACTGGCTGCAAGCCATAGCCATCCAGGATGGGATGGATTCAGGCACAGCAAGAAAACCCAGTTGTATATTGTATGTTGCCTTACATAAAAAATTTAATTATTATCTCTTTTTTATTGGTTTAATCTCCATTACACTTAACAATGGGTTTCATTGTGGAATATTCACACATATATAAAAACACAATTTGATCAATTTCACTTTCTAATACCTCCTTTGCCCTCTCCTCCCCCCTTCTCCTGATCCCTTCCTTAGCTACTGGTCACCCTTCTACCTTCATGGCATCCCTTTTTCACCTGCCCTCTCCTCCAAGCTCCCACAGATGATAGAAAACATATGCTACTTGTTTTTCTTCGGAATGTAGCTTATTTGGCTCAAAATTATGATTGCCAGTTCTATCCATTTTACTACAAATGACATAATTTTGTTTTTTATGGCTGAATAAAACTCCATTGTATGTGCATATATATCACACTTTTATTTATTTTTTATTTATTTTTCTTTCTTCTTTTTTTAAAAAATTTTTATTGGTGCATTATATTCATATATCATATTGGGGTAAAAAACTTGTGTGTACATTTTTTAAATTTATTTATCTGTTAACAGATACCTAGACTGATTTTATAACTTGGCTATTGTGAACTGTGCTTTGATAAACATGGATGTGCATGTATAAATAAAGTATGCTAACTTTAATTTTTTTCAGATAAATACCAAGGACTGGTATAGTGGAATTAAATGGTAGTTCTATTTTTAACTTTATGAGGAACATTCATACTGATTTCCACAGAGGCTGTACTGATTTGCATCCCCACAGTGAGTTCCTTTTTCCTCCTGCATCCTCACCAGCATTTATTGTTATTTCTATTCTTCACCATTACCATTCTAACTGGAGTGAGATAAAGTCTCTGTGGAGTTTTAATTTGCATTTTCCTGATGGTTAAAGATGTTGAGTATTGCCGGGCGTGGTGGCGCACGCTTGTAATCCCCGCGCTTGGGAGGCAGAGACAGGAGGATCGCGCAGGTTCGAAGCCAGCCGCACGCACTGGCTTAGGAGACCCTGTTTCCAAATAAAAAAGTATAAAAAATAGGTCTGGGAGTGTAGCCCGGAGGTAGAAGGGCTTCCAGGAACCCCAGTACCACCAAAAAAAAAAAAAGATGTTGAGTATTTTTTTCATGTAGTTTTTGGCCATTTCTTCTTACTCTTTTGAGAAGCATCTGCTCAGTTATTTGGCCATTTACTGATTAGCTTATTTGGTTTTTTTTAAATTTTGAGCTTTTGGAGTTAGTTATTCTGGGTGCTAATATTTTCTGTTATAAGGATGTCTGGCAAAGAGTTTATCCCATTGTCTTTTCACTGTTGTAATTGCTTGTTTAGTTGGGTAGCCCCTTCTTGACTCTCTTGTCAACTGAGGACTGTGTTTATTGCTTAATTTTGTTTTTTATTTTTATTTTTGTACTTTTGGGGAGTGAACTCAGGGATGTTCTACCTCTGAACTACAACCCCAGTCCTATTTTTTTTTTTTTTGAAACCAGGTCTCACTAAGTTACTGAGGGCTTTACTAAGTTGCTGAGGCTGGCCTTGAACCTATACACCTCCCATCTCAACCTCCCAAGTATTGGGACTACAAATATGCACCACTATTTCTGCCTTTCTTCTTATTCTTAAATCTTCAAAATTTAGTTCAGTTTCTAGAATATGGCAAGTAATAATAATAATATTGAATAAAATAATAAATTTATAAGGAACTTATTGAATAAATAATAAACTTAAAGGAGATTAAATAAAATTTATCGAATAAAATAAACTTTTAAAAAGCTGATTGGGTAAATGATTTTTTTTAAAGGAGGAAAAAAGTAAAGAAATTTCTTAGCATAATGAAACAGAGAAATATTAATATCAGTAACTATTGATTGTTAAATTCTTATTATGTGTAAGAAACTGTTCTAAATACTTTAAATGTAATTCAAGTAATTGTATAAGTGCAATACTATTACCATTGCCATTTTCATAATAAATAGTGGAATACTATTTACTGTGACTATTTTGCAGAAAGTCTAACAAGTTCCCTAAAGTCATATATCTAATAAGATAAAACCAGAACTAAAATCAAGGCAATTGGAACTCTGAACACATACTCTAAGCTATTATTCCATGAGTTACAGGAATAAAGATTATGTGCTGGTAGGAATGGTGTGATGCTAGAAGTTGGATTCTTCAAGGGAGTATGCAATATATAACAATAAGCATTTTATCTGAAGGATGTGTTTGCTTTCTTTCTATACAATTTAAGAGAGAGAGAGAGAGAGAGAGAGAGAGAGAGAGAGAGAGAGAGAGAGAGAGAGAGAGAGAAGACAGGAGAGGAGAGGAGAGGAGAGGAGAGGAGAGGAGAGGAGAGGAGAGGAGAGGAGAGAAGAAAAGAGAAATGCCCAAGTTCTTCATCAACAGATTTGTGACCTATTTTATAACTATTTGATTTTGTTCCAGTAAATGAAAAATTCTCAAACCAATACAAGTTTTTTTTTAAAGTCACCATTCTTTGAGTATTAAGAAACATTGAGAATTATACTTTATTAGAAAAATGTCCTTGTCAAATAACTTGAAAGACATTTTTTTCTGTAAAGGTTTAATTATAAATTTGTATATTTAAAATTTTTAGACCTTTAATTTTACGCTACTGATTTAAATACTACCACCATAGTATTTATATATATTCTAAAACTATACAATGGTGTGGCATAAAATAGCTAATTCTTTTTTACTGATGTTCACGAAGCCTTGGAAGAATTTAATTTCATCAAATCTTTAAACAAAAATAACCAAAATAGTATAAGGTAAAAAGAGAGAAGTGACTTCTTAGAGAAAACAATTCAGGTGCAAGAAAATGCATATTAAAGCCATATGAAACATCATTACTTTGCAAAGAAATAAAAGAATATCAAGTTTAGAAAATTAACTATCAAATTACATTTTTTTAAAGAGGGGCAGTTAAAATGTTGATGAACAAATATAAGATGATGACTCAGGGGCACTAAAAGTACAAAATGTGTGGGTTCTACTAGATAATACAATAAGTACTGAGAGTTTCACTTTATAACCCATTGTGATTAAACAGCATACTGCTGAAAATGCAGATGTGATACTACCACAGTAAAACCAGCCTTTTTAAAGATGTTTCTAATTAAATCATGAAAAATCAAAAAGAAAATGCAAGAGAAGCCATTTTGAAGATTTTATTAATGGCGCATTCATGGAGAAGGCTTTATTAGATTTGAACTAGCAAATGCTAGTGCAAGTATATAAAATGACAGATAAGCATTTTTCCCCCAAACAAGTTTCTTTTTCTGTCTTTTTTTATATAAGCACCCTTTGATTCAGTTAAATTCTAATAATTAGGTACTTTGATATTTGAGTTAGTAGTGCTTTAATTTATCTAAACCTCTATATGACTTAGAGGTGTTGATTATTGCCATTTCTCACTAGGTATCCTACATCAAACCTAAGGGGAAATTAATCCATTTCCAGTTAGACCTCCTTCTAGAATGATGCCATGAAAGTCCTCACTTTTTTTTTTTTTTTTCAGTACTGGGGAAAAACACTGGGGCATTTGACCTCTGAGCTTAGCCCTTGCTTTTTTTTAAAATTCTTTATTTTGAAACAGTGTCTCACTAAATCACAGAGGGCCTCACTAAGTAGCTCATGCTGGCAGCAAATCTGCAATCCTCCTGTCTCAGACTCCCAAGTACTCCAAGTACTGGGTAAGCATGGGCTACCACACCTGGCTTGAAAGTGCACTTTTTTGTTGTTGTTGGTGGTGGTACTGGGGATGGAACCCAGGACCAATGTACCTCTGAGCTACACCCCTAGCCCTACTTTTTTTAGTCTTTTTAATTTTGAATCAGGGTGTCACTAGTTGCAAACGACCTCACTAAGTAGCTGGTCTGCTTCAGGGGAGGACAAGAGGAAGATCAAAGAGACTTTTTGGTTTTCTCAAATGCCCAGGGGAGTCAACCATGGTGGTAATACTTGTAATCTGGTACTTGGGAGTCTGAGACAGGAAGATTTTAGGTTCATGGCCAGCTTCAGCAACTTAGTGAGGCCTTCAGCAACTTAGTGAGACCCTGTTTCAAATTTAAAAAATAAAATAGGAATGAGGATGTAGCTCAGAGGTAGGATGCTCTTGGGTTCAATATCCAGGAACACAACACACACAGTGCTAAGGTGTCATGTTTTGATATAGTGTGTCCCAAACACTGTTAAAAATTATGGCCTACTTTCTTCTGCCTAAAACCTGACATTTCATGTGATTTAGATTTCAGTATTGCTGTTTACTCCAAGGTTGTGCTCTTTGTTCTTATCCCCATGTTTTATTTTCTCTTGTTTTTCTCATCTTATAAATATGTTCTATCCTCCCCCCCCAAAAAAAAAAACACAAAATCTATGTCTTCAGTCCTGACCTATTCCCTCCCCGTTATATTTGTAGATCCAACCACTTGCCAGACATATCCCTTTAGATGTCCTACAAGAACCATATATGTACCATATCCTAAAATGAACTCACTGCTTCCCATCCCCCCGTACTTCCCATTAATTCCCACCATAAATATATCAATTGACGATGCATCCAAAACACAATCTGAAGACCTCTCTGCTCCACCTAAATACTTTTTAGCTCTTCACTACCTAAAGTCAAAGCTTCCTGGTTTAGTGTATTTTAAGACCTTCCTTGTCCAGGACCTTCTTTAACTCTTTCCCCATTCTTATCTCCAGTCATTTAATTTTCACAGCTTAAGCATTAGAAACTCTTTAAACTGCTTGTAGTTTTTCAGGCTCCCTATACTATTTTGTGACTTGCATAACTGTTAATCCTTCTTCTGTGGCCTGAAATGCTATTCCAACTTTTCTAATTCTCTATAGTTCTTATTTATCTTTCCAAACTCATTTCAAGCCAGCGTGGTGGCACGTGCTTGTAATCCCAGCATTTGGTAGGCTGAGACAGGAGGATCATGGCTCATGGACAGCCTCAGCTACTTAGTGAGGCCCTTCAAAACTTAGTGAGACCCTGTTTCAAAATAAAAAATAAAAAATAGGGCTGTGGGAATAGCTTGGAGGTAGAATGCCCCTTGGTTCAGTCTCCAGTACCACACACACAAACACACACAAACCCAAAAAACATTGTGATAATATATTTTAGCACCTAGATGCTTCTGTATTTTTTTTTAATTTTCTTATCTTCTACTTAGATGATAACAAAATAAAATAACTGGGTATGAAGCAGGTTCAAGGTTTACTGATTACCAACTTGACCGAGTCTGGTGAGACATAATACCCACACACACAACAAGATATATGAAGTTGGTTTATTACTTACAGACAGACATCAAGGGACGACAGAAGCCTAAAATTCATTATAACTGGTCTCTTAAGGCTCAGGAAATCTGCCTCAGGAAGATGGAGTCCCATTGCATGTGTCCCACTTACACCACAGCTGAGGGACCCCGGGAAGCAGCCCACCCTGGGTTTTATACCCTGGGGACACGTGACACACTGGGATGAGGCACTGAAGGACATCCTGTTTCTAGAAGAATACGGAAACAGAGCTCACACTATTCTGGCTAGTCCCTCTTTATGCCAATATTCTATAATTTATGCATATTCTATAATCATTCTTGATAATGATAAGCAAGAAAAGGGGGAGAATTGGGATGGTCCAAGGCTATCCAGAGAACTGCAATAGGCCAAAAGGATTTTTTCATATACATATAATATGTATGTTTATGAAATATATATGTATACACATACACTACATGTTTCACATACATGTATGTGTATGAACTATTTCCAAAGAGTTGAAAAATATATAATACTACAGCTTTATTACATCATCCCCAGCATTATTTTAATTAACAGAGTAACATTGACTTTAGCTTTTATTAATTTAATAGTGAAACAAAGCCGGGCATTTTATGTTAATTTTTATTCCCATGATGCTATTCATTTCCTCTTATATTTGTTTACTAGTGGTGGTTTTTTGTTTAACTTTTATATTTTAATTTTTATGAGCGCTTATTTTCTGATTGATCCTCTTATTAAATAGCATTTTGTTTATATTTTATGATTACGGTATTTCTGAAATATTCATGAAGGATTATTAGAAATTGTTTACTTTATCTTAGTTTATTTTTTTAACCTGAATTCTATCCTTACTTCGGTCTGTACTTCTTGATCATTCTCTTCAATATTACATGCTTCACTCAATGCTAAGTGATTCATTTTTAACTATCCCTCTTTAAGAATGTGACTATAAAAATAAACAGCTGTGTGCTTTGTGTACAGAAGCAGAGTTTATCCCTGTCGTGCCTTGATTTGGGGCGAGTAAGGTGGGATCAACCATCAAGGCTGTTAGGGTCCAAACCAGACTAAGCAAGCTTCAGGATGGGACAGCTTTCTCACACTTTTGAATTCTCCTGAGAGGAGAGGTTAATTTTCTTTGAAAACATAAACACTGATTTAGTTTTCTTTTTTACGTTAGGCAATAAAGGCTTGGATTTATGGATTCTGCATGTTTGTGATTGTGATAATGAATGAAGGTGGGCGTGAGATGGGGCAGAGAGACAGCAGTGACTAGGTTTGGTGTGCACCCTATGAATCCCTTTCTTTCTAGCCCCATGTCTACTCACTGGTGTTTCAGGGTGCAGCTCCTGTCTGAGGCTCAGTGGAACAAATCGGTCTACGGATTCTGCATACTCAGGCCTGAGGCCTTGATCCTTTTTTGCTTTGTCACCAGCAACCACTTCTCCACCCACCTTTAATTTTTTAAACATTTGAAAATTTCTCAATTTCTGTATTGTTTTAATTTTCCTCTCTGGACACTGCTGTTTAAATAAATTGCTTCTTTTTTTTTTTTTTTTTACAAATTGAGCTACTCTTATTTTTAATTCATTTATTCAAAGGCCTTCTAAAATTAAGAAATTAATACATTAAAACTTTTGCATGTTATAAATATTTCCTTATTACATTTTACTTTGAGTTATTCTGAATTAAAAAGTTTTAAATTTTTTATAGTTTTCCCTCAATTTTACATACATTCTTATTCAATTACATCTATATTTGGAAATTTTTACTTATTTCATATATTTACTATTTGTAGTTACTATTTGTTCATTTGTATTATTCAGTGTTTTATTTTCAATGATAAATACTTCATCTGCAAATATATTCTTGTATATGGCAAATTTTTAATTTTTTTCTTTTCGGTGAAACTTGTTAAAATCCTATTTTATTTGAAACTAACTGCCATCTTTACTTCCATTTGTTTGATTTTTAAATCTATGTTCCTTTTACTTTGTTTGGTTTGGCTATATTATTTTGTTTGTTTGACTGTATCTTTTATAATCAGAAAATTATTGAATTACTTGCAAATGCAAGTGAGTGTATGAGTCTTTATAATGATTTCTTAGAACTTCCTTCACCAATCAAGAAACTTAAGTTTTACTTAAGAAACTTTATTATTAAGCTATAGCTCTATTCTTAATTTTTTCTGGTTAGCTCTGCCAATCATTATTCTTGAGTCTATTTTTAGGTCTTGAATTTTTTTTCTGTTATATATTTGTTTATTGTTTACAATCTGTGTGCTTTTTTCTTTACTTAAATTTTAATTTGTGGTTTTTTAAAATTTAGTCACATACTTACTGAGGTATCTGGGAACATTCCTCAAACTTGGCTTCTGATTCATTGATTTGATTCTTTGTAGTCTTTTTCTGTTTTTAAAAAAGTTAATTTAATTTTGATCCTTGTATATTTCCTTTTATTCTACTTTCTGCTCATTTTGTCTGCTAATCTCAAAAGTATAGACTGGGGTGAGATGGGGTGCCTTGTTACTGCCTTGGTAAAGCCTGGTAAAGGCAGAAGTTAGGGCTCTTCACTTGTCTTTTGTTGGTGGGAGTAGGAGCTACTTATGTTTTTATATAGAATTTGTTGAAGTAAAGCAGTTAAATAAAAAAAAATCTGTCTTGCTATGATTTCCCTTTGCAATTTCTTTGGCTTCTAAAACATATATCTTTGGGGACTTTATGCTCCACATCTGTTGACATTTAAGAAAAATTTTCTTCAGCACCCATTCTGGATATTAAGACATAAAAAGAAAAGCCCTAGGAATTCATCACCATGTTGGTTTTTGGGGCCCAAGGTCCCTAGCCTGTCTTCTTTTTGCTACATCTTTTATTTTTCTTATGTTTATTTTATATAATATCCAGGATTTTAGCTCTACTTAGAGGGACAGGGGAAAATAGTTCTATTTTGTATTTTAAAAAGCAAAGTATTTAGCTGAAAGCTTAAAGGTAAATTGGGAATAATGCCAAACACTAGAGAACATATTTTTCTCGTTCTTGAATCAAATTATTATAATTCACATTTTTGTATATATGTATGCATGTATGTATATTTATATTTGTATGTATGTATGTATGTATTGTGCTAGGGCTAACCCAGGGAATCGTGCATGCCAGAAAAGCACTCTACCACTGAGCTATGCCTCCAGCACAGAACTTATATTTTCAAAAAATAGCCCTAGTTTCCTAGTCATCTCCACAAAATGTGGTCAACCCATGCAGTCTTAGAATATTTGGTATTTTAATCATATAGTTAATTTCAGAATCATTTTTACTGCTTTCTCTACATTACAGGATTTGACTCATTTGTCTTTCAAAGGACTAGTAAACCTTAATTTGCTTTAGCAGCTTTGAAGGGATTTTTATTGTTTCTTACTACTGCCTTTCAACTCATGTAATTTGGAAACTAAAAGCAAACTGTAAAACTCAGTCAATCTCGTAGTAATTTTTAATATAAAATTTTATGTAATTAGCCCCCAAACTGTGTTCAATTACTAACAATTAATCTTATGCACTTTGAGGGACAACACTAATTTCACACTTAGCAACATTTAAACGGAAGTTGATGTGAATACCATAGGGAAAAAGTCCCTCCCCTAAGGAGTTATGCTTTATTACCACGGACTAGAGAATAACAGTGCTTTCTTATTGCAATCAGTGGTAGGAGCCCATACTTTCTTCAACTCTAGACCAGTAGAATTGTAGAACAAATACACAAGTAGAATCACATATACTTTAATTGCAGTTTTTAATGCGATGGCCAACATTTTAAAAAAGATTTGAAATCTCCATGTTCTTTTGACAATTTCTTGAGTTAGCAGTTTTGTCAATGCTATATGGTTAATTGCTCCATTGAAGCTGACTATGAGAAGCCAAGCAATGGAACTATAATAGCAAAAAGAATGAGAACCACAGCCGAAGGTGGAGACTTGTGGGAAACTACTTATTACAGAAGACATGTTCTTACAACGCAAGAAATCCCCAGACCAAAATGCATGTTGCCCATATTTGACATGTTATAATACCACATGCTTCCCTTTTTAATTATTGAATTTATTTCTTTAATTGTGTCAATTTCCAATTTACTAATTATACTCTTTTTACTGATTTTTATGTACATAAACACTTTTTCCTTGTGCTCAGTGAATGAAGATGAAATCACATGAAAATAATTTTAAAATATTTTAATTTATCCTAATAATTGAAGGTCAGATACTATGAATGAACCAAGGCTCATATTCTCCTAGTGTCAAAAAAATAATGAATATTGGTTGAATTGTACGGCTGGTATTTAGCAAAGGTGCACATGTTTCTGTTTACTTTAGTATTTCATGATATTGACCTTTTAGGTGCTTCTTGTTAGTAATTGGTTAATGAGGAGTTGTAGCCAATTTTAATGTTTGTAATTCATACTTAGATATGCAAATTGATGAGCACATTATAAATTTTTAAAATTATAGAGACAATTTATAGTGCAAAGTGCCATTGCTCCAAGGGCTAAGCAGTGGCCTGGGAACACAGAGCTCTGCATTTTAATTTTGATTAATTCTCAGTGTGACCATGTGAATAACACCTTAATCTCCCCATATCTTGGATTATTCATCTATGATATGAGTGTAACAATTTCCTTTGGTAGTTGGAAACACATGAATAACTATGAAACAAAGGTCATGAATGTCATGAATAGTTAGGAAACAGCAAGTGGCTAAAACTAATATATATATATATATATATATATATATATATATATATATATATGGTATATATATATCACATAATACCAATAAAAGGCTAATGCTTTTAAAGGTTTAATAAACATTAATTGTTGTATCATTCACACAAAGATAAATGTTCCACTATCATGAGTACTGTGGAAATCTTTTTATACCAACCTAGAAACTTAAGTAAAATGCATGTGACATAAGAAATAAGTTGTACTAGCTGCTTAACATTTATATAGACAGTCATTACCAAATGAACTTTATCTTATTCTCTTCTTTTTCTGTTGCTAAATTCATCTTTAAAATGCACAACAATGGATTTTTAAATGCTTTAGTTGGCACAGAATTTAAAGGAAGTCATTCTTCCCCCATTCCCTAGCAATGATTAGATTTCCACAAGGCTCTTAAAATCTACACCAGGAAAACAAAACTCATACAAAGTAATTCAGCTTAAAAGAAAGGCACTGTAAACACACACACACACACACACACACACACACACACACACACACACACAAAACTCAGATTCATGGTAACCCATAGCAAAGGGTAGATCTGAATTTTTAAACTGACCTAGTTGTCCTACTCGGTAAACAACTTACTATATCCTGAAAACCACAGAACACACACATAGATGCAACCGGTGAGTTGGTGATGGAAGTTCTTTACTTTTCCATATATTAAAACATCTGTCTTTTTAGCTTAATAAATAGTTCTGCAACACTGCATTTCAGCAGGGAGGCCACTCTCTATTTGTGTAGCAATACAATTTTGAGTCCTAGTGTCTTCCTAAATTTTCTTTACCTGTGAAGCCAATATTTAGAAAGCTCTAGCAAACTAACACCTGCTAAACATAAATCACATGCAGAAATCTGCAACTGGACAAGCTCAAGAAGACAAAATAGATCAAATTCATGAAGAATTTCTTACAATGAATTAACTTAATCCTGTAGCCTGACAGGTAGTCAGTAGACAGACTTATGAAGAACTGTAATATGGGAGTTAGTCTGAATGCCAAATGGCTTTTTGAAATGGGGGGGGGGAGGGAGGGAAGGAGAGAGAGAGAGAGAGAGAGAGAGAGAGAGAGAGAGAGAGAGAGAGAGAGAGAGAGAGAGATTGTAGTTGATGTGAAGGGGATTCTGACAAGGAAAATAAAGTAATGAAATAACACACAAGGATGAACTAATATTTTATAATGCATTCTTTCTTTTGTTTCTCTCAGCCAGCTTGACAGAAAATAGTAATGTTTGACTAGTCGCAAGCCTAATACCAGATGCCAGTTTGAACAGGTGCAAAAACAAAAAAGAGAACACTTCCATTTGGAACATCAGCAGTCCTCTTTCAGTAGCCCTTGATATGCTTTGTGAACTCACCTACAAAGTTTCTTACTGTTATTTCTTTGACTCGGAGAGTTCTATTTGATGAATACATAGCATGTTCCCTCAGTCAGTGGAAATAATTAAGTACAAAAAATGTCCAATTAGTTTTTTCTGGGACCTAGTCTAATTTCCATAGCTCACCATCCTGAGATGACACAAGTACTGGAATTTTTAGATCACCCTGGATAGAAATGTAGGAGTTACCTACATGATTATACAATAATAAAGGATACCATAGCATTCTTTGGCTGGTGAAAGATAGTAGAAACTGGCATTGCCAATTATCAATGTTAAATATATGATCAATCAAACAGGGCCTCAAACAAACAGGCAGCTTGTTCCATACAGTCAGTTGGTAAATTGGATGCAAGCCGACAAAGGAACACAATATCCTTCCTCTGTAGGTGGTCTCTGTTTCATTAGGTTTCCAATTGATGTTGCTGCACAGTAATCCAAAAATGTGTGATGGGAACATCACTCTCATTTTTCATTAACACTCTTTCACAAATGTATTGGAGGCAGGTACAAAACAAAGATTTGGCCAGGCTTACTTTTATCCTTTTGGAGACTATTGCCTATCTAACATCGCTGCTGGGTACTGAGTTTCTACCCATTTAGAGTCACTATAGTGACTCATCACTGTTTGATATGATCAGCTTCCTTCAGGATGTGGTGGAATAGTGGGATAGCTGCTAATCTTCAAAAGACAAGTGATTTAGAAAGATCAGTTCATATGTAGTAATGAATAGTAACATGACCGCTGAACTTAGATAGAATATCTAATATGTATCATCTCTGTTTTTTGTTTTATTATCTAGCTATAATATCTATGTTCTTATTGTCTGGAAAGCCTTCCCTGATACCTATTTAATAATAGAGATGATGCCACCCTACCTTGATTGTATTCAGAAGCCTCACTCCCAAGGTAAAGGGGTGACCAATCTCTTATGTGACTCTGGAGAAATGTCTGCTCCCTGCCTTCCTGGCAACTGTTCTATAACATCGGACTCTTGGGTTGCAGTACTTTCTAGAGTAAAGAAGGAAACCAAGTACATAGAGTTTAATCCACTGGGTACCATATCTAAGACAACTCTGGCTGCAAGGGTCTTGTATTCTTGTCTTCTGCTCTAATCAAAACACATCATTATTCTCTGTGCTTCTGGAAGATTTTTGCTCTAGTAAGTGAAGAATCACCATGCCTCAGTCACTGGCTTTAACATGCACTTTTAATGTCAATCATGGATGTTGTGTGTGTTTTTTTGCTAAGAATATTTAACTAGTTTAAAGACTAATACAATTGTTCCAGAATTTGAATATTATAGAATATGATGAATAATTCCAAGCTGTTTAAATTATTCAGAATAATTCATTTTCTTCATGTATTAACATAATATATATTTATAAATACATTGTGTATATGTATATATTATAGTGCGTATACTGTGTGTGTATGTTTGAGACTCTGTGTGTGTGTGTGTGTGTGTGTGTGTGTGTGTGTGTTTGAGACAGAATTTGTTCAAGTTTTCTGGTGTTGTATCTTTACCACAAATATTAGGACTAAATTCATACTATCCATTAAGATTCATCTTTGTTTTATTTTGAGAGCTTCCAGTCCTCATAGTAAAAAATAGTGGTACATAGGTAACAATGACAGAAAAAGGAAAAACACATGGCAGATTTTGATCATGCTATATCATTGTAACTAAAAGCCATGTAATTAACCATATCTTATTCCTTATAGTAAGGGTAAGAGAGAGAGAGTAATATGCTAATAAAATATTCAAAATAAATGGTGAATGTACTAAGTGTATGATAGTACTTTCAGACATATGCTGATTACTTTTTATAAAAACTTTTTAAAGTCTCTTACAAAGTTAGCAGCAAAATAAAGAACAAATAAGTTGAGAAATTTAAAAATACATGTAATAGCCACTCAGTTTCTTTGTAAAAACACTTCCTTGATTCATATCAATATAAATATTGTTTATATATTTAATAAAACTATTTAATTAGGACTATTTTGTCATTATGCCACTTTATTTAATGTCATATCCATTTTTTAATTCACTTTAATGGAATTACCTAACATTGCTATTTCAGAGTAATGTTCGAATAATATTACTTTGTTCATACTCTCCTTGAGTAAAAGGATCTAGTGGGTTTCACCAGGGTATGCGCAGTATCCATGAAACACTCTGCTCTCATTAGTAAGTTTCTCTAGCAGTGCTGTATCTTTCACGAAATCTTTATATTCCTAGGCTTAGAGCTGCTTAGGAGGTAGTCAGATCTAATCTAATTCTTGAAAATCTAATTTTGATTTTCATATTGCCTATTGTGTAAAGATTAATGGGAATTCCATTAAATAATTAATTTGTAATTTAAATATTCAAATAGTGAAAGGTGGGGCATAGCTATGATGTTATAAGAAAACCACAAAATTTTCCAAAAGTAAACTATATCCCTTGTGGCAATAACAATGGAAAAAAGTGTAAATTAAAAAAAATGGAAAGTTAGAACATTAGTGATGTTGCAAATAATAGAAAACACAATCCGAATGCATAATGAGAGCAGAGATTGATTTCTCAAGCAAGAAAAAAAATCAGTGATAGTGAAAACCTCAGGGCTGCTTGATTCAGGGACTTCTCCCCAACACCTCCTCCCTTGTGACGAGATTATGACCTCTACCTTCAGTGGGACTCCATGCTTCATTTTCACTCCATGGGGGGAAAAATGCCCAACTTGATGGGACCCTCCCAGAACTGCGAATGTGGTCAATTTTCCCTAGAAATAGGTATGTTGGGAAGAAAACATACCCACTTCCCACTCACAAACATAAATTCTAGCTTCTAAAAACATGGGGAGTCTGCGTAACCAATACGGATGCATTATATAATTAGAATTTCTGTATTTGATTTGACAAGTACCCATGAAGTATATTAGCATGGTGCCCATATCATTTTATTTAGAGACATTATCAGAAAATTTAAAATGTTAAGTCTTAGCATATTAAAGGAATTCTATTATACTACTAATAATGAGATATATGTAAATCAAGCCTTATAAAACATGAAGTTTTAAAGAAATGTAAATTAATATTTTATTAAAATAATATTAAGGAAAGGTATATGAATTATTTCATATTTTTGGTGGCATCACTTTAAATTTTCACATTTAATAACTTGTCTACTGTTTTTTTCTTTTCTTCTTTTTAGGCCACAAAGAAAAAAGGAAACTCTCTGAAGGACTAATAATCAGAGCTGCCTGGCTGATGAGGGACATATTGGTTGCAAGAAGACCCTGAAGCAAGGATTCTGAATCAAAGGCTCAGGGGCGATCTCAGTTTGCATTTTAGATCCTTCTGCCTATAGCAGTAGCTTATATGTTATGTTCATTTGATGCATAAGCACTGTGAAGAAATATTCTGATGGCATTAGTATTGTATATTTTATAATGTAATTATAGTTAAAAAGTTGGTGTATTGAATTCAAGTTATGACTTTTCCGTAAATGCAAAAATTGAGATTTTAATTTATCTACATAATTGAGTTTAGAATTTATTGTGTATTTATTCTGTGCTAGCAGTTAGCAAGGTGTTATAAAATAAAACATATAGAAAACGAAGTCCTTTTTTCATAGGTTACTTATTTCCAATTTTAATTAAGAATATGATATGATGCCTTGAACAGCTTTTGAATTTATAATGGGAATATCATTACTTGGACTAGATGATTTTCCCAAAATATATTGAAACTGAGAAAAATTATCATGAAAAATTAAATGACTATAAATCCTCGCATCTCAAAAATAAGTGCATCGATTTGCTTAAACCTGTGGAAAATAAGTTCTTTGGACTTTGCATTTTGAAGAAGTTGCAATTGTCTTTGCATATGGTGGCTACTCTCTTTTACAAAATGTACTTCAGTGTTCAAAGTCAGTAGCTGGAAGAAAGCAAATTTCTCCTTCAGCCAAACAAAAGTTCAATGAGAGGGAAAAAGTAGAAGGAATTTGTGAGCATCCTTTTTTCTTTGTGCTTAGGGAATGCTGTGCATTTCTGCAGCAAAGGAAAGAATTAAGGGAAAATATTCTCTCCAAAAATCTTTCTTTGAATTTCATCTATAGACTTAGCATCATTTTACTGATTAATACTTTTCAGTCAAGTATTAGCTTATTTTGTGGTTCCATGTTTTGTTTTAGAGCAGAGCTACTAAATAACACTTTAAAAGGAAAAAAAATACTGATTAAAGCCACACATGTACTTCTGAACTAGCTTTTTTTGTTTGTATGGTCAAATATTTTGGGGGTAATTTTTTTCAGTTTCCGTCTTTTCTTTATTAATGTCTTTACAAAATCAGTAGAATTTGTGAAAAATTATTTACTATCAACGTAACTAGACAAAGTTTTAATCTAAAACCTCAGCATTTTAATTTCTGTCTTTCTTTTGATGAAATATTGATATTCTTGTTTAATTAGTGGTAAGATGGTAGATTCTAAGGTCTCAAATTATTTGCCAAAGTCACTGGGTTATTTCCTTAAAGCTGATCAGATAGGCTTTCTTCCTGCCATCCTATTATAGGAGGTTTTTGTAAACTAGTGGTATAAACGATTATTTTTAGTTAAGAGAAGCCCCAGGAAAGATTAAAAAAATGGATATAAAGACATTCCAGTTCTTGATCTTATCTTTTTCTCATCTCAACCTTTAGAGAGTCTTGCTGGAAGAACACAAGGAAAGGCAGGAAGGCTTCTTACAGATCTTTGAGACCTCCTTCCACTCAAATCCCAGGGGAGCTAGAACGCTATACCTCTGTGGTTCAAAAAGTCTTTGGACCAGAAAAGGGGCCTTTATCTGCCAACATTTCAAACATATTCAATCAAATATTGATCTAGAAAATCAGCTACTTTTTCCTCTAGCAAAGAGATTAAATTAGTACTACCTACTGAAGGCCTACACATGGTCCTCGGGAAGATAATGATGGTACCCTAGGCTGTTCCTAGGATCAAAAGTTTATATGGACACCAAACTGATTTAACGTTTTCTGTAATGCATGGAGACAAAAGGGTGAAAGATCTGCTTGCCAATAGTAATGTGCTGGAGATTATCTCATGTGGCGAGTCCTTGCATCAAGAAGCCAGGTTATGGTTTTCAAATCCATCTCATCTCTGAAAATAAAAGAGATAGAACGTGGCCTGCTTCACCTCACTGTAAGGTTTTCATCACCAGAAATATCTGATGCCTCTTATTCAAGTTGACAGTCGCACATGTTCCTCTGACTCATAAACAGTCCTCGCTACTGTGACCT
Source organism: Muscardinus avellanarius (assembly GCF_963383645.1). Taxonomy (NCBI): domain Eukaryota; kingdom Metazoa; phylum Chordata; class Mammalia; order Rodentia; family Gliridae; genus Muscardinus; species Muscardinus avellanarius. The sequence continues at coordinate 53,615,900 of NC_137801.1, forward strand.
GTTTCCAAGAAGTACCTACTATTATGTTATTAAAGAATGGGAAGTTTGCCTGTCTATTTTTCCTTTAATATGAGGCTATCAAAAATGATAAAAAGCTTTCCAAATTCTAAAATCATTTCTAATTTTAACCTTGGTTTATAAAATAATGTATTCAAGTTGTAAGATAGTAAAGGTAATCTTTAGCCTCCACATACTACAAAATAGGGACAGTTCCATTTTAATCAGAAATTTTAGGTTGTAGAGAAGTTTATTTGTTCTAATAATACTTGTATTTTACTTCTAAGTCATCTTCATACTGAAAATTATCTTATTGGGTTGTCTTTGAATTTATCTTTACTTAATCAAGGGAACAAGAATATATATATATATATATATATATATATATATATATATATATATATAATCTTAAAACTCTAAAGACTCAAATTGTTTTTATGAGTTAATAAAACTAGAAAATAAAGTACCATTCTTTCTGCCTTGACTTCTATGCACGGTAACAGTAGCCATAACTAAACCTACTAATTAGAATCCAGTGTTGTAGAGAAAAGACATGTGAACAACCACAGTACACCAAAAGTAATTTTTCAGGTTGTGGGATCATAAGCTGTTTGACACAAACATTAGACACTCAGGTAAGATGAGGTATATTTGAAAATCTGGCACTATCTTTGGATTTTTATGGCATGGGCCTTATATTAGGAAGATGTTTTTCATACATTGTCACCATGACATCAGTTAAGTTTGGGCAGAATTGACAGACAATAAGAGCAAGCCAATTCTTCAAATTTGCTGTTGTTTTTAGCATCATGGCAATGCAGTTAGGGAGTTAGGGAAAGATAAACTGCCTTTGAGCAAATACTGAATGCCAGCTACTTTGCTAAGTGATGAAGATATAGTGATAACCAATTCCATATGGGCCCTGCTCTCAAATAATTGAATAATAGAAACACAGTATTACTTTTACTATAAGTGCTATGAAAGAGAGGTATGGACATTTGCTAAGCAACTGGTTTGTGCAGGACATTTTGTTTATTATAGAATCAATCTAGAATCTTGTATGAAGGATGAAAACATTAATTGCAAGTTTAAGAACTAAGGATGTCAACTTCACAGGATTCTTGTAAGGAAAAAAAATGTCAGAAGAGTTCAGTTTACGGCAAGCTTAGTAGAAGATTGTGGTGTGATGTGACTTTCAAAATAATTCAAGCAGTCTTAGAGCCACTAACAAAAGCCTGGGTGTAGATTAAAAAAGGAAAAGGCATCTGTGTATTTGACACTAGTCATATGTGTTAGATTATATTTCTGGAAAGAACAACGTAAGGGGATATTGAAAACCTGATGGTGTCCAGAGAAACTGAATCTACATGGTGAAAGGTCCAAAAACCATATCTGTGAGAAACATTTGAATAAAGTGAAAAGCTTGGCACAGAGAAGACAAGGGAGATTATGATAGGGTCTTTAAATAATTAATATGCTGTCATGGAAGATGAATTGGATAATGTTGTATAGCCATACGTGATAGATCTCAGACCAACCAAAGGGTAGGAGTTACAAGTTTAGGTTTAACATTAATGATGAACCTTTCAACAATAAAAGCTAGTTGAAAGTGTAATAAGCCCCTTTGTGAGGTAGTGGATCCCATGGCATTAGAAATTTTAAAATAGTGGCTTGAACAAAACATTTTCCAGGAATGTCATAGAATGAATTTTATACTTATTGAGACATAAGGCCAAATATTTTCTAAGGTCTCTTTTAACTCTGAATTTCTATAGTTTTATGTTATAATTACTAAAAAAAAAATCTCATCTTCTGGAATGCACAAGTGCAAAATTTTCACCTGTAGAAATTCAGTGAAGATCTACTACTGGAAAATAAGAATGAATAACACATAGTCTCTAACATTAAGGTACCTACATTCTAATGTAGATAATAATCATTTGAAAACAAATAAACAAAAAATGAAACAGGATGCAAAAAATGCTATGATGAAATTACATGCAAAGTTCCCCTAGTATACTTATAGTATTCAATCCTGAGCGAGATAGTAATGAGGGAAAAGTAGAAAACCTTAACGGATGGCAGAAATTAATTCTTCCTGCTTTTGCTTCTTGGGGGATGTGGCAGAAAGTAAGAAAGGTTATTAACCAAAAGCAAAGAGCAGATTATATTACCTTCCCCCTCATTTAGTGATCTTGAGTTCACTATAAGAAATATTCATAAGAATAGGAAAGTATGGTTCTGTACCTGTCCTAATTTAGTGTCATACTTAATGTAAAGGGAATGCAGGCTCTGCTGTAGAGTCATACATGTGCTGCCGGATTCATATACCACTTTGGGGTATAAAATTGGGCTTTATTCACAAAAATACAAGTGAATAGATCCTGACATTTACTGTTTGATGATCTTTGAACCAAATGTACCTTGCTTATTTTATTAACTATCTCTACCTGGAGATGTACAATTTTCTTTCTTGGTGACAGATTTTTTAAAAATCACTGTTTATTTGAGACCCAATTTGCATACCACTCAATCCACCTATTTAAAGTACACAATTCAGCTGTTTTAGTGTATTTACAGATATGTGGAATTATTACCACAGTTAATTTTAGAACATTGTCATTACCTCAAACTTCTCTTCTCTAGGTGTGACACCTCCTCCATTTTCTCATCTCTCTAACCCCTAAGCAATAACTAATGCTTTATGTTTTAGTATGTATCAAGACATCATCCCTTTTTACAGGCAAATAATATTTTATCATATGGGTACATGATTTATTCCTAAATCAGTGAACATTTGGGTTGTTTGCACCTTTTGGCTATAAAGATGCTATAAACCTTTGTGCAGTTTTTGCCTGGTTGTTACTTTGCACTTACCTAGGAAGGGAATTGCTAAATTATATGGTAAATTAACACTTACCTGTTTGAGAAACTGCTGGACTGTTTTCCAAAGTGACTGTACTATTTGGTATCCCCACCAGAAATTTATGTAGGTTTCAAATTCTCTACCTCTTATTCAAATCTTGTAATTAACTGACTTTGAATATAGTCATCCCAGTAAGTGTAGTCTTGTAGTGGTTTTGATTTGAACCTGATAACAAATAATGAAATAATTTTATGTGATTACTATTTATGTTTATAATGTCTTTATAGAGATCAAAATTCAGATCCTAGCCAGATGAGATGGTACGTGTATATCCCAGTACTTGGGAGGGTAAGAGGATTGTGGGTTTGAGGCCAGTCTCAGAAATCTAATGAAACCCTGTTTCCAAATAAAAAATTAAAAAATAGGGCGGGGATGGAACTCAGAAATAGTATTCTCTGGGTTTATTTTTTAGTACAAAAAGGGGAAGGAAGGAAGGAAAGAAGGGAGGGAGGGAGGAAGAAGGGAGGGAAGGAAGGAAGGAAGGAAGGCAGGGAGCATAGATTGCTTAATTGTAATTATTTCCATTAGTTTTCTTCATTATCATGCTCTCTCTCTAAGGTTCTGTAATGCAGCTTACAAAAGAAAAGTCAGGATGGCGACCGAGAAAAGCGGGGCTTCAGAGCCCCGCTAACAACCAATCTCCATTACCACAAAATCAGCGCCTTTCATAGCCAGAAAACACCATCACCAGAGAAACAAAAAAAATCACCAGGCTCCAGAAAGAAAGCGGACTGAGAACAGAGCTCAGAGCCACAGAGGAGATACACCGGCCTCACGCCCGAGGACGCTGCAGCAGTGCCATACTGCCGGCGGCAGCAGCAAATTCACTGGACGGCTACAGCAAGCCAAGGTGAGCCGCTGCGGAGCAGCCAGGTGGGATTTCTCAGCGCAGGGAGCATCTAAAGCTCCCAGTGGCTGAGCTCAGCACACGCCACAGGGATTCAGAGTGGAAATCAAAACCAAGAAGAAATACGCCAGCCTCATGGCTGAGGGCATGGCAGCGGCGCCATATTGCCACTGGCGGCAGCAGCAGAAAATTCACCGAGTCCAGTACAGCTACATCTGCGTACTCAAGAACAGTGAGTCAAATAGCAGGCCACAGAGGAGAAATCCCAGTACTGTACTCCCTGGGACTTGACCCAGTGGGGGAGGGGCGGTGGCAGAGATATCACACCATAGGAGAACGTGCAACCTGGCACCCCCCACAGTCTAAAGCAGCCTCTATCGACTCTCTGGGTCGGAGACTCTGTGATACAACCCAGTAAAGGAGTAGTGGGGTCAGAGATACTACTGACTCGAGATCCAGAACACCTTAAGTGAAGCCATAGTGACCCAAGGGAAGAACCCAGAGAAGGCACAAACTTCCGAAATCATGGGAAAGAGGAATAATACTGGAGCAATGAATGCCCACAACCCCACAACATCAGAACCCGATAAAACAGAAAACCAGAGATTTCTAGAAGATCGAATCAGGAAAATAACTGTAGAAATAATAGAGGTGCTTCGAAAAGAACTCAGAAAGAGCCAAAAAGAGATAAAGGATGCAATTAATGAAGTAAAGGCCTCAATTCAAAGCAAAAACAACCGATTAGACTACATGGAGAACAGAATCTCGCTCTTAGAAGATGATCATTCCAAAAATGAATGCATAGTTTCTAATCTAGAAAAAAATATCTGACAGCAGAAATCTGATATTGAAGAAATATGGGCCCATTTTAAGAGAGCTAACCTAAGAATAATTGGAATAGAGGAGGGAAAAGAAAGTGAAACCAAAGGGGATCAACAATCTCTTCAAAAAATAATAGCAGAAAATTTTCCAAACATAGAGCAAGAGGTTGATACACAGGTCCAGGAAGCTTATAGAACTCCCTTTAGACAGGATCGGAGAAGAGGATCCCCACGCCACATAATTGTCAAAATGACCAGTGTGGAAGCCAAGCAGAGAGTCTTAAAGGCAACAAAAACAAAGGGCCAAGTGACATTCAGAGGCAAGCCAATTAGAATCACTCCAGACTTCCCAAACCAAGTCATGAGAGCCAGAAGGGCTTGGAGTAACATTTTCCAAACTCTGAAAGAAAACAACTTCCAGCCAAAAATTTCCTACCCAGCAAAACTTTCTATCAAATTAGATGGAGAAATAAGAAGCTTCCATGATAAACAGAAACTAAAGGAATTTTTGTCTTCAAAACCAGCACTAGAGAAAATACTCAAAGAGATTAACTACAAAGAAGAAATAGGTAACACACACCAGAACCAGAGAAACAAGATTTTCCATCCAACAGACAACTAAGATTGGTTATCTGTGGAGATTCATTACTTATGTTAGTCTTTTACCTATCTCTAAATGGTATTGTTTACCTTTATTGTTGTTAATTTTTAGGATTTCTAGCTGGAATATTAATATACCTTCAGATATAGCATTTGGAAATATTTTATCCCATTCTATCAGTAACTGTTAACTCTGTTTACATTGTCTTTGGATATACAATATTTTTTTTTTATTTTTTAGGGAGTTTGTATACTCTTCTGTTGCCTGTGCCATTGAAATCATATCCAATAAATCACTGCCAATTTCAGTGTTGTGAGGTTTTATGACCCAGATTTTCTCCTAAAAGTTTATAGTCTTAAGATTTATATTTAGGTCTTTTATCTATTTTGAGTTAATATTTGTATATGGGATTAGGTAAGGGTCCAACTTTATTCTTTTCCATGTAATTATTATGTTTCAACAATATTTAGTTAAAATATTATTTCTACCACCAAATGTTCGTGGAAACCTTGTCAAAAATAACTTGACAATATAGGGAAGAATTTAGCTCTAGGCTTTTATTTAACTCCAATGGTTTATATATCTGCCTTTAGAATAGTACTACACTGTTTCAATTATTGTAGCTTTATATGGTTTGAAATCAGAAAATATATATCTTCTAGCTTTGTTCTTTTTCAAGATCGTTTTGGGTATCTAGAGCCCATATTCCATATTAGGATAGAGTTTTTTTCTGAAAAATAAATATATAAATATATGATAGTCTCACCTAAAAATAAAATAGAAAAAAATATGCTCTGGTAAGAAAGAAAGTAAAAAGAAATATTGAAATGTTATCTATAAGTCATCAAAAGCTTGGTATCAGACAAATGAAACTGTTATGTGAGATTATCATTTTTAATTTTGGATAAATTGCTATAATACTAGATGTCAACCACTAAGCCAAGCATGGGAGGGAGGGATGGGGAGAGAATGGGGTGGGGATCGGGTGTTGGCTGACTGGGCGATGTGTGCATGTATGTCTACAAAAGTTTGTATCCCACTATGATGTATGAATACAGTGCACCAATTAAAAAAAAAAATATATATATATATATATATATATATATATATATATATATATATATATATATGTATATATGTCAGAAGATGCCAGGAAGAAAGTGAGAAAATCAAGAGGAGGTAGAGAGATAGGTACATGAAATTATTTTATAAATGTAAGATTTCTGCACTGTACTTTCATATCTAAAAAACAGAGCTATTTTGAAAAACTCCATTTTAACTGACAAAGCCCAGTTTAATTGGTAATTTGTATGTGCATGTGCACAAACACACAATGCAGTTTCAATGTTCCTGGTGAAATCAGTTTGTATTCCAGTGTCTCTTGAAAAGGACCTTTAGTTTACTGGATGGGCACTCCAATTGTTTTAACTATGAAGATATTTGTGAATTTGGCTGCAGAAGATAGTGTGGTTGGTGAGCAAGGTGTAAAGAACATTGATGATTGGGAATTCCAAGTTGGACATGGTGGCACATACCTGTCATCTCAGTACTTGGGAGGCTGAAACAGGAGAATCCACAGGGTTGAAGCCAGCCTCAGGAATTTAGTAAGGCCCTCAGCAACGTAATAAAACCCTGTTTCAAAATGAATAATAAAATAGGGTTGTGGGTAGATCTTGGAGGTAGAATGCTCCTGGGTTCAATCTCTGGGGGAAGGGAGGAGGAGAGAGGAATTTCAAAGGATTTTGCAGGTTTTGTCCAACAGAGATATCTACTCTCTTTCCTTATGCCAGAGAGAGGAATAGGCTTTCTGCACTGCTGTGTCACATTGGACCATGATAAACAAAGCTATTTATTTCATAAAAAGAAAAGCAAGAATTGAGCTTGTCCAGTGCAATTTGATTGTGCTATTTTCTTATAACAGGAGTGTAGCTTATGTCATCACTGTATATAATTTTATACAAATATATAGGTTTTTAAAAATCCAAAAGACAAAATCCAGCTTTCATTGCTTTTAGCAAACTTTGATAGGGTACAAGAATTTGCTGCTCCTTTCATTAAACTTACATTAAAATAATATAGAGGAACTTGAATTAAGAATTTATAAGACTGCAATCTAAAATAAATAATTGGACTTCTTTCAGTTGTAAAAATGAACTACCACTTGGCTCCATATTTTTATGCTCTTTCTTTCAAAATTTTTTCATTTGAGATTTTTCCATTTTAGAAAAGCTTAATACTTTTATTATGTAAGAAAGCTTTTGTTCTAAAAATCACAAATAATTACCCTTAGATTAAAAGAGAATGCTTTTATAAAAATAGACATGTAGATGATTGGAACAGAATAGAAGACCCAGAAATAAATCCATGCATCTATAGCCATCTGATTCTTAGCATAAGTGCCAAAAAATACATTGGAGACAAAACAGCTTCTTCAACAAATGGTGCTAGAAAAACTAGATAACCACATGTAGAGGATTGAAACTAGATCACAATCTCTCATCTGGTACAAAAATCAACTCAAAATGTATTGAAGACCTTAATTTGAGACCCAAAGGTTTGAAGCTACTAGAGGAAAACATAGAAGAAACAATTCAAGATATTAGTGTAGGCAACAATTTCCTGGTCCAATATCCAGGAAAAGGAAGAACCGACAAGTGGAATTATATGAAATTAAAAAGTATACACACAGTAAATAATTAATAAAGTAAAGATACAATCTATAAAGTGCAAGAAAATATTTGTCAGATATTCATCTGGCAGAAGATTAATATTCAGAATATATAAAGAATTCAAAGACTTTAACAACAAAAGAGCAAGTCGTCAAATCCATAAATCTGAACAGATACTTCTCAAAAGAAGTTCAAATGGCCAGTAAATATATATGAAAAAAGGGCTCAGCATCTGCAGCCATTAGGGAAATGCAAACACAAATTCGATCTCACCCCAGTTAGAACAGCAATATCAAACAAAATAACAAAAGCTAAAGATTATATGAAGAAAGCACTGCTATATACTGTTGGTGGGAATATAAGTGCAGCCGCTATGGAAAGCAGTGTGGGCATTCCTAAAAAACTGAAAATACAACTACTATGCCATCTAGCTATACTATTCCTTCATATTTATTCAACAAAAACAAAACAGCAAACCCAAAAAGGTAACATGAACATTCCTGTTGACTTGCCTTCAGTGTCCTAATGACAGTGAGGAGGTAAAAAGAATAGGCAGATAGTTGTTCATGTGTTAGTTTGATATTTTGGTTTTCATTCTTGTTGGTAGATACCCAGAGGTGGTATTGCTGAATAATATGGTAAGTTAATTTTCCTTCTTCTGAGGATCTTCTATCATTGTCAAACTGTGGAACCAGCCAAGATGTCCTTCAACAAATGAGTGGATTTCAAAACTATGGGATAGGTACACAATGGAATTTTGCCCAGCCATAAGGGGGAACAAAATTTTGTCATTTAAAGTGAAATGTCGCAAAAATAAGAAATCAGATGCTTTCCTTAATGTGCAAAATATCAGGGAGAAATGGGTAACAGGAGGAACTCTAGATGAAGAAGGGACCCTATGAAGGAATAATGAAGATGACATATCTGTGGGGATAAGAGGGAGGATAAAGGAAACTCTTTAAAGCACATGATGTACTTAAACATATCAAAGTCAATCAGGAAGCCAAGCATGGGTAGGAGGGAGGGGAAAGGAAGGTGTTAGAGACTGGGTAGAGGCTGATTGTGTGATGTGTGCATGTATATCTCCACAAGTTTTTTATTCCACTGAGATGTATGAATACAATGCACCAATAAAAATTTATTTAAAAAAAAAAAAGAATAGGCAGATAGGGCTGAGGGCCATGGCAAAAAACTTCATTTCCTGAGAGGCAACAAATGCTAACTAATTTCCAAAACTGAAGAGCCCAGATATCCCAGATGTCAAATGATAAGAAAATAAGATAAAAACTTCTTGAGAGTGACCAGAACTTCACAAGACTCCAGTTGTTCCTGTTGAATCAACTAGATTCTTGATTAACAATCAACAATTCCAGGCGATTTCTGGGAGAGTCTAGGAAATGGCATCTGGAACCCCAATTGAGAGAAGGAGACTAAAAGAAGAACACTATACAAATCCCAGGACACGGCCTCTGAGACGGAGTGAAAGGACCCAAAGAAGTATGTAAACCCCTAGACCAGCCACTGTGAGTGTTTTCCCACTGGGAATGCCTTCTTTGGGGAGGTTTTTTCTTTTTTTCTTGCAGGTCCTGTTGGCTTTGAGAGAAAATTGTGCCTCTGATGGACATCAAGGCTGATCTGGGTTCCTAGGGTGACCTGTTCCTTTCTTCTGGCATATTGTGTGGACTTTGGGAGAAAGCAGTTTACAATTGATGGCACAAAGCTTGGGCTACTCTCAAGTAGTGTCCAAAAGGCAGCTAATGGACCTCAAGGTCCCTATTTCCTGCAAAGGGTTTTCTGCCCCTTTCCCCCTTTCCTGCTCTCTTTACAATAGACTCTCTACTCCCCTTTCTGCCATCTTCATTTTAACAGTGTACAAAGTGAGAAAGGCCGGTTGTAGTTATAATAGATTCAGTCAACACTGTAGTGGCCCAGGAACCACTCTGGGCTGTCTTTTGTGTGATGGCACTGAGTAGGCTCAGGTTTCCGAAAGAGGAAGTATTCTGGCGTGGCTACAGCCAAAGCCATCTCATTTCAGGCATAAAATGTCACTGTTCTGTCAGAGTCATGGCAGACTTGGCTGGAGGTTTTACAGATGTAAGGGCATTTGAATAAACATAATTCACATTCTCATCCCAAACCTGATGAGAACACTCCAAACATTTCATGGCTGAAATGCTCTGTTAGAAATCCCTTGAGGCATTCTCTATTTCTAGTACCTAATTAAGCAAAAGCCGGAGCAGCTTTATGCATAGTATTTTGGCATATTCACTCAATCCAGGTAGAGCAGAAATTAGTGAAAACAGTAATGAGAGAATGAAATCACCCTGTCTTCTGAAAAAAAAAAAATCACGGGGAATTTGTTTTGCAGCAGTAGGTAAATGCTTATGAGGTTCTGATTTTTTAAGTGGGTGGTATGATTTTTACTTCAATTTTGTGTTGAAATAGCGAGCATACTAGCCGGGCGTGGTGGCGCACGCTTGTAATCCCCGCGCTTGGGAGGCGGAGACAGGAGGATCGCGCAGGTTCGAAGCCAGCCACGCTGGCGTAAGAGACCCTGTTTCAAAAATATAAAATAGGTCTGGGAGTGTAGCCCGGAGGTAGAAGGGCTTCCAGGAACCCCAGTACCACCAAAAAAAAAAAAAAAAAAAAAAAAAAAAAGAAATAGCGAGCATACTGGGTAGCCTTTTGATATGCAGCTCATAAATCCATAGGACTTGATTCTGATATTTCTTGTCCTCTTACTCTGAAATCTTAAGTCACTCTTTTTAAAAAGATCATGTCAGCCAGGCGTGGTGGCGCACACTTGTAATTGGGAGGCTGAGACAGGAGGATCGCACAGGTTCAAAGTCAACCCCAGCTACTTAGTGAGGCTCTCAGAAACTTATTGAGACCCTGTTTCTAAATAAAATATAAAAAATAGGTCTGGGAGTATAGTCCGGAGGTAGAAAGCCTCTAGGTTCCACCCCCAGTACCACCACGCACACAAAAAATAACTTGTAATTTCTTTTCAAATTTTTTAAAGGCTCATAACTAACCACTATCTCAGCTATCCCACAGTTTAGTAATCCATTCATCTCTTGATGGATATCTTGGTTGGTTCCTTAGTTTGACAATTGTGAATTGTGAAGCTATGAACATAGATAGTCATGCATGAGTTTGGTAGTTTGGTTTTCATTCTTTTGGGTAGACACCCAGAACTGGTATTGCTGGATCATATGGTAAGTTCATTCTCATTTTTCTGAGAATCCCCCATACTGTTTTTCAAAGTGGTTACACTAATTTGCAATCCCACCAACAATGTATTAGAATTTCCACTTCTTTACATCCTCACCAGCATTTGTTGTTGTTTGTGCTTTGAATGATTGCCATTCTAGTTGGAGTTAGTTGAAATCTCAGGGTAGTTCTGATTTGCATCTTTCTGATTGCTAATGATTGCTCTGATTGAGCATTCTTTCATACATTTATTGGCCATTTGAATTTCTTCTTTTGTAAAATGTCTATTTAGTTCACTTGCCCGTTTTTGATTGGGTTATTTGTTTTCTTAACTGAGTTTCTTGAGTTATCTGTATATTCTAGATATTAGTCCTCTATTAGAGGAATAGTTGGCAAAAATTTTCTCTCATTCTGTTGACTCTCTGTTGAGGTTCCTGATAGTTTCCTTTGCCTTTTACAAAAGCTCTTCAGTTTAATGAATTCCCACATATTTATTCGCCTTTTAGTTCTTGTGCCTTTGGGATCTTGTTGAGAAAGTTATTACCTGTGCCTATGAGTTGCAGTATTGGACCTTTGCCTACTCCAAGAACCTGCAAGGTCTTTGGTATGATTTTCAAGTCTTTGATCCATCTTGAATTGACTCTTGTGCAGGGTGAGAAAGTGGGGTTTATTTCCATTTGTCTGCATATGTTTAACAAGTTTTGCCCAAACCATTTGTTGAACAGGCTTTTTTCCAGTGTATGTTTTTGGCCCCTTTGTCAAAAATCAATTGGCCGTAAGTGTGAGGATTTCTTTTTGAGTCTTCTATTCTGCTACTTTGGTCTGTGTATCTGTTTTTGTGTCAATACCATGCTGTTTTTATGACTATGCTTTGTAGTTTAGTTTGAAGTTAGATATTGTGATTCCTCCTGCATGGTTTATGTTGTTGAGCCAAGTGTGGTGGTATTTGTAATCTCAGTACTTGGGTGACTGAGACAAAAAGATTGCAGGTTTGAGGTCAGCTTCAGATACTTAGTGAAGCCATCTGCAACATAGTAAAATCCTGTTTAAAAATAAAGAATAAAAAATAGGGATGAGGATATAGCTCAGAGGTACAATGCCCCTGGGTTCAACTCCCAGCAAACAAAAGCCCATTTTTGGTTGGGTTATTTATTTTTTAGTGTTAAATCTTTTAAGTACTTTGTATATTCTAGATATAAGTCCTCCATCAGAGGAATAGCTGGCAAAGATCTCCCATTCTATAGGCTCTCTCTTTAGACTACTGATGGTTTCCTTTGATGGGTAGAAACTCTTTAGTTTAATGCCATCCTATTTATTAATTCTTAATTTAATTTTCTGAGCTTTGGGGGTCTTATTGAGGAAATTTCTACTTGTGCCTAATGTTGGAATGTTGTATCTATGCCTACTCTAGTAGTTTCAAAGTCTCTGGTCTTATTTCCAGGACTTTGATCTGTCTTGAGTTGACTCTTGTGCAGAGCAAGAGGTAAGGATTTAATTCCATTTTTCTACAAACGGAGAATCAGTTTTTCTAATACCATTGGTTGCAAAGGCTGTCTTTTCTCCAATGTATGTGCTTGACACCTTTGTCAAATATTAATTGGCTAGAAGTTTGTGTATTTGTTTCTGTATCTTCTATTCTGTACATTAGTCTATGTGTCTGTTTTTGTGCCAATGCCATGCAGTTTTTATTACTATATCTCTGTAGTATAATTTTAAGTCAGGAATTGTGATGTCTCCTGAATGGTTCTTATTGTTTAGAATTCTGGGTCTTTTATTTCTCCGTATAAAATTTAGGATTGAAGCCGGGCATGGTGTTGCATGCTTATAATCCCAGCATTCGGAAGGCTGAGACCGGAGGATCATGGTTTGCAACTCAGTGAGACCCAGTTTCAAAAAATAAAAAGACTAAAAAAGTAGGGCTGGGAGTGTGGCTCAGAGGTAGATTGCCCCTGGGTTCTATCCACAGTATCACACACACATGCACACAAATTAGGACTGAACCTGTACTTCTCCAACCTTCATTAACATTTAATTTCACATATGTGCACTTTTTATGTGTCTTAAATTATATAGTTTGTACGGTTGGTATCATTTGTAGTGTGATCTTGATTTTTTATTGCTAATTTTCACTTTAAAATATACATATTACTTTTTGATGCCCCTATGTTATTGTATATTACTTATTTTTTTGAAAAAATTTTAACATTATCCCTTATGGCTTTGAAGGCATATTGCTGAGTTACTTGAATTCAATCAAGTAATCTATGTAAGAATTTGGTTTTTAATACATTTTCCATAAATATGTTTATTTTAGAAATCTCCTTGAATAAGTACATCTACTTAAGTATTTTGTAATTACAATGTATGTACTAATTGTATGGATAATTATGAATTCACTAATAATTAAGCTTTTAGAAATGGTGAGATAGAACAATTACAACCTTGGAGGTTCTATCATTTATTTGTTAGTATCTTCCACACTAAGTAATCGTCATGAGAGATCACTGATTTTTTTTCTCCTTTGTTCCTGAAAAGAAGCTTTCTAATTTATGATAAAATATGTTTACAATTTTATTTATAAATTGGCTATTAGAAAATTTGAATTTATAACAAAGTAAAACAGTTTTATTTAATGGTTAGGCTTCATTGAGGCAGTGTAATACCAGCATAGTCCCTTCCTTGACAAGTTTCCCTTATTAGAGATGACCAGAATGCTTCAGAATGGCCATCATTTTACAGCAATATTAGAACAAACAAAGGTAGTCATGTCAGGTTAGAGTGAAATCAGTTCAAAGGTTCATCTTACCCAGAACTATTCTCTCTCTCTCTTAGGAATTTAGGACTGAATATTGAGATATATGTGCATGAAAACAGTATTTTTCTGGAAGGTTGTGTTAAATTAAAGCTGGTTATTGGGGGGTAGAAGAATGCATCTTTTGACTCCGAGGGATAGAGAAAAGCTGGTCTGCAGAGATACAGAAAAGTTAAAGAAGGAAGCCACTGGCATCCCAAAGACTCCTATGGAATGGCACTTGCAAATTTCTGACAGATTTTTTTCTGTTGGCCCAAAACTTTCTGCAGCCTAGCAGTGCTTTAACTCCTTTTTGCTTCACAAAGCTCTCCAGGCATTCTTTTATTATCTTTTTCCTTTAGGATAAATGGGTGATTTTCCTTGTTTCCAAGGGATTCCATTAAGTTACCTGGTTTAATATAGCACTATTAAAGAGAATAGAGCTGAACTGCCAATATTGCCTACAATGATTGGTGTTCCAGGAATGGAAATGTATGTAAATAGGATGGAGAGCAAAAAAAGTATTCAAACTTTCATATGAACAGCATGTCAACTCTAGACAAAATTTCCAAACAGGCAAACTGTAAACATCGTATCTTGCTACTCCTTTCCTGAGCTCCAACCTCCCAGGGCTCTTGCTGGTGTGTTAAGACTTCTGCTATGGCGTTCTTATTTTGAGGAAAATATTTTCCATAGTGTCCAAGGTTTCCAAACTATTTACTATTCCTATTAATCAAAATTGATGTAACATTAAATGGAAAACATATAACCATTGGAATGTGAAGTTATAATTATAATTATGTCACATACCTGTAATTTATCCATGTGGTCTTGGTCAAATTCCATAACCTTAAAGCCACATTTTCCATATTTATAAATTAAGAATCTAACAATTTCATGTGTATCACTGTGAAATCACTTAGCTATAAGCCAAAACTCTGACTTGTGTGTCTTAAACAATAAGGTGTATGTATTCATTTATAGAACACAAAACCATAGGGTACTGGAATATTCATTTATAGAACAGAAATATGAATATTTAAGTGTATGGATAATACATGATTAAAGATCCTTAAACTTTCAAACTTTTCCCAGCCATTTGTAGCATGATTACTTAATAATCTCCTAGCGGTTAAGATGACTTCTGCAGCTCTGGTTTTATTTCCTTCCGAAGTGTGATTCACACACAAATTTAACAACTGATGGAGAAAAAAAGTATTTATTTCTTTTTGTGTATTCCCCCCTACACCTCCCCCTGCAAAGTAACCTTTTATGGAAGCCCTTCAGCCAACCTTCCTCATTTCTTATTGGCCAGAAATGACTTACAATCTCACCCTAAATCATTGGTAAGACACATGATGAAGTATGATTAGTTTAAACTTACCTTTTTTTTTTATTAATCCTGGGTCACATGGAGGTGTAAAGGAATACCCCAAATTAGGGTTTTATATTCAAAAAAGGCAAAGGAATGCCTTATTGACCACAGCATCTTTTTATTTTTTTATTTTTTTATTTTTTTTACATTTTTTTATTGGTGTACTGTATTTATTTTATTGGTGCACTGTATACATCATAGTGGGATACAAACTTTTGTAGACATACATGCACACATCGCCCAGTCAGCCCCCACCCGATCCCCACCCCATTCTCTCCCCATCCTTCCCTCCCATGCTTGGCTTAGTGGTTGACATCTAGTATTATAGCAATTTATCCAAAATTAAAAATGATAATCTCACATAACAGTTTCATTTGTCTGATACCAAGCTTTTGATGACTTAAAGATAACATTTCAATATTTCTTTTTACATTCTTTCTTACCAGAGAATATTTTTTTCTATTTTTTTTAGGTGAAACTATCATATATTTATATATTTATTTTTCAGAAAAAAAATCTATCCTGATATGGAATATGGACTCTAGATGCCCAAAACGATCTTGAAAAAGAACAAAGCTAGCAGATATATATTTTCTGATTTCAAACCATATAAAGCTACAATAATTGAAACAGTGTAGTACTATTCTAAAGGCAGATATATAAACCATTGGAGTTAAATAAAAGCCTAGAGCTAAATTCTTCCCTATATTGTCAAGTTATTTTTGACAAGGTTTCCACGAACATTTGGTGGAGGAAATAATAATCTTTTAACTAAATATTGTTGAAACATAATAATTACATGGAAAAGAATAAAGTTGGACCCTTACCTAATCCCATATACAAATATTCACTCAAAATAGATAAAAGACCTAAATATACATTTTTTTAACAAATAGTACTCACTTTATTATTTAATATATTGTTTCTTAAGAAAACAATGCATGTACTCCACATTTAAGTCAGAGTTTAAGTAACTTGGATTCAATTAAGGAAGCATAAAAATACACATTAGATGTAAAGGGTAAATAATAGTTTGTTTCTGATGTCTTACTCTTTGTGGCTTTATAAGCAGGGGCCTGTGCCAGAGGGCAGCTGTCATCAGGGTTAACACTGCATCTTCTTTCTGAATATCTCCTATTCCTTCTGGTGTTCTTTCTGGGCCATTTCTTTCTTTTTTTATTTTTATTTATTTATTTTTAATTGGTACAATGTATTCATACATCATAATGGTATACAGAAAATACTTTTGTAGACATACATGCACACATCGCCCAGCTAGCCCCTACCCAATCCCCACCTCGTTCCCTCCCCATCCATCCTTCCCATGCTTGGCTTAGTGGTTGACATCTAGTTTTATAGCAATTTATCCAAAATTAAAAATGATAATCTCACAAAACAGTTTCATTTGTCTGATACCAAGCTTTTGATGACTAAAAGATAACAGTTCAATATTTCTTTTTGCTTTCTTTCTTACCAGAGAATATTTTTTTCTTTTCTTTTTTTATTAGGTGAAGCTATCATACATTTATTTATTTATTTATTTTTCAGAAAAAATCTATTCTGATATGGAATATGGACTCTAGATACCCAAAACAATCTTGAAGAAGAACAAAGCTAGAAGATGTATATTTTCTGATTTCAAACCATATAAAGCTACAATAATTGAAACAGTGTAGTACTGTTCCAGAGGCAGATATATAAAGCATTGGAGTTAAATAAAAGCTTAGAGATAAATTCTTCCCTATATTGTCAAGTTATTTTTGACAAGGTTTCCACGAACATTTGGTGGAGGAAATAATAATCTTTTAACTAAATATTGTTGAAAAATAATAATTACATGAAAAAAAAATAAAATTGGACCCTTACCTAACACATATACAAATATTAACTCAAAATAGATAAAAGACCTAAATATAAATCTTAAGACTATAAACTTTTAGAAGAAAATCTGGATCATAAAACCTCACAACACTGAAATTGGCAGTGATTTATTGGATATGATTTCAATGGCACAGGCAACAGAAGAGTATACAAACTCCCTAAAAAATAAAAAAAAAAATTGTATATCCAAAGATAATGTAAACAGAGTTAAAAGTTACTGATTGAATGGGATAAAATATTTGCAAATGCTATATCTGAAGGTATATTAATATTCCAACTAGAAATCCTAAAAATTAACAACAATAAAAGCAAACAATACCATTTAGAGATAGGTAAAAGACTAACATAAATAATGAATCTCCACAGATAACCAATCTTAGTTGTCTGTTGGATGGAAAATCTTGTTTCTCTGGTTCTGGTGTGTGTTACCTATTTCTTCTTTGTAGTTAATCTCTTTGAGTATTTCCTCTAGCGCTGGTTTTGAAGACATATATTCCTTCAGTTTCTGTTTGTCGTGGAAGCTTCTTATTTCCCCATCTAATTTGATAGAAAGGTTTTCTGGGTAGGAAATTTTTTGGCTGGAAGTTGTTTTCTTTCAGAGTTTGGAATATGTTACTCCTGGCTCTCATGACTTGGTTTGGGAAGTCTGGAGTGATTCTAATTGGTTTGCCTCTGAATGTCACTTGGCCTTTTGTTTTTGTTGCCTTTAAGATTCTCTGCTTGGCTTCCACATTGGTCATTTTGACAATTATGTGGTGTGGGGATCTTCTTCTCTGATCCTCTCTAACAGGGGTTCTATAAGTTTCCTGGACCTGTGTATCAACCTCTTGCTCTATGTTTGGAAAATTTTCTGCTATTATTTCCTTGAAAAGATTGTTAATCCCTTTGGTTTCACCTTCTTTTCTCTCCTCTATTCCAATTATTCTTAGGTTAGATCTCTTAAAATGTGCCCATATTTCTTCAATGTCAGATTCCTGCTGTTGGATTTTTTTTTCTAAATTAGAAACTATGCGTTCATTTTTTGAATGATCATCTAGGAGCGAGATTCTATTCTCCATGTGGTCTAATCTGTTGTTTGTACATTGAATTGAGGCCTTTACTACATTAATTGCATCCTTTATCTCTCTTTGGTACTCTCTGAATTCTTTTCAAAACACCTCTATTATTTCTACAGTTATTTTCCTGATTTGATCTTCTATAAATCTCTGAATTTATGTTTTATCAGGTTCTGATGTTGTGGGGTTGTGGGCACTCATTGCTCCATTGTTATTCCTCTTTCTCATGATTTCAAAAGTTTGTTCCTTCTATGGGTTCTTCCCTAGGTCACTACGACTTCACTTAAGGTGCTGTGGATCTCGAGTCTGTGGTATCTCTGTCCCCACTACTCCTTTACTGGGTTGTATCTCAGAGTCTCAGACCCTGGGAGTCAATAAGGCTGCTTTAGACCATGGGGGGGGGGGTGCCAGGTTGGGTTTTCTCCTATCGTGTAATATCTCTGCCACCACCACTCCCCAACTGGGTCAAGTCCCTGGGAGTACAGTACTGGGATTTCTCCTCTAGGTGCTGCAATTTAACTCACTGTTGTTGAGTGTGCGGATGAAGCTGTTATGGACTCGTGAATTCGCTGCTGCCGCCGCCAGTAGCAATATGGCGCTACTGCTACGCCCTCGGCCGTGAGGCTGGTGTATTTCTTCTCTTTTTTTGAACTTTACTCTGAGTCTGTGCAGGGTGCGCTGAGCCCAGCCCCTGGGAGCTTTAGCTGCTCCTTGCGCCGAGAAATTTGCCGAATCCCACCCGGCGGCTGTTCTGCAGCAGCTCACCTCGGCCCGCTGTCCACCGCTCCTCTCTGGAGCTTGGTGGGCTGTTGAGTGAGTTGGTCTGGTGCCATCCGGTGAACTCGCCGCTGCCGCCAGCAGTAAGGCGCTGCTGATGTGTTCTCGGGCGTGAGGCTGGCGTATCTCCTCTCTGGTTTCTGAACTCTGTTATGAGTTACCTTCCTCTCTGGAGCCTGGTGCTGCCCTAAATATACATCTTAAGACTATAAACTTTTAGGAGAAAATCTGGGTCATAAAACCTCACAACACTGAAATTGGCAGTGATTTATTGGATATGATTTCAATGGCACAGGCAACAGAAGAGTATACAAACTCCCTAAAAAATAAAAAAAATATTGTATATCCAAAGACAATGTAAACAGAGTTAACAGTTACTAATAGAATGGGATAAAATATTTCCAAATGCTATATCTGAAGGTATATTAATATTCCAACTAGAAATCCTAAAAATTAACAACAATAAAAGCAAACAATACCATTTAGAGATAGGTAAAAGACTAACATAAATAATGAATCTCCACAGATAACCAATCTTAGTTGACTGTTGGATGGAAAATCTTGTTTCTCTGGTTCTGGTGTGTGTTACCTATTTCTTCTTTGTAGTTAATCTCTTTGAGTATTTTCTCTAGCGCTGGTTTTGAAGACATAAATTCCTTCAGTTTCTGCTTGTCATGGAAGCTTCTTATTTCTCCATCTATTTTGATAGAAAGTTTTGCTGGGTAGGACATTTTTGGCTGGAAGTTGTTTTCTTTCAGAGTTTGGAATATGTTACTCCAAGCCCTTCTGGCTCTCATGACTTGGTTTGGGAAGTCTGGAGTGATTCTAATTGGTTTGCCTCTGAATGTCACTTGGCCCTTTGCTTTTGTTGCCTTTAAGATTCTCTGCTTGGCTTCCACATTGGTCATTTTGACAATTATGTGGCGTGGGGATCCTCTTCTCCGATCCTGTCTAAAGGGAGTTCTATAAGTTTCCTGGACCTGCATATCGACCTCTTGCTGTATGTCTGGAAAATTTTCTGCTATTACTTCCTTGAAGAGATTGTTGATCCCTTTGGTTTCACTTTCTTTTCCCTCCTCTATTCCAATTATTCTTAGGTTAGCTCTCTTAAAATGGGCCCATATTTCTTCAATATCAGATTTCTGCTGTCGGATATTTTTTTCTAGATTAGAAACTATGCATTCATTTTTGGAATGATCATCTTCTAAGAGCGAGATTCTGTTCTCCATGTGGTCTAATCGGTTGTTTTTGCTTTGAATTCAGGCCTTTACTTCATTAATTGCATCCTTTATCTCTTTTTGGCTCTCTCTGAGTTCTTTTCGAAGCACCTCTATTATTTCTACAGTTATTTTCCTGATTTGATCTTCTAGAAATCTCTGGTTTTCTGTTTTATCGGGTTCTGATGTTGTGGGGTTGTGGGCATTCATTGCTCCAGTATTATTCCTTTCCCATGATTTAGGAAGTTTGTGCCTTCTCTGGGTTCTTCCCTTGGGTCACTATGACTTCACTTAGGTGTTCTGGATCTCAAGTCAGTAGTATCTCAGACCCCACTACTCCTTTACTGGGTTGTTTCACAGAGTCTCCGACCCAGAGAGTCGATAGAGGCTGCTTTAGACTGTGGGGGGTGCCAGGTTGCAAGTTCTCCTATGGTGTGATATCTCTGCCACCGCCCCTCCCCCACTGAGTCAAGTCTCAGGGAGACAGTACTGGGATTTCTCCTCTGTGGCCCGCTATTTGACTCACTGTTCTTGAGTACACAGATGTAGCTGTACTGGACTCGGTGAATTCGGTGAATTCGCTGCTGCTGCCGCCGGTTGCAATATGTCGCCGATGCTACGCCCTTGGCCGTGAGGCTGGCGTATTTCTTCTTGGTTTTGATTTCCACTCTGAATCCCTGTGGCGTGTGCTGAGCTCAGCGACTGGGAGCTTTAGATGCTCCCTGTGCTGAGAAATCCTGCCTGGCTGTTCTGCAACGGCCCACCTCTGCTTGCTGTATCCGTCTGGTGAAGTTGCCGCTGCTGCCGACAGTATGGCGCTGCTGCCGTGTCCTCGGGCGTGAGGCCGGTGTATCTCCTCTGTGGCTCTGAGCTCTGTTCTCAGTCCGCTTTCTCTCTGGAGCCTGGTGATTTTTTTGTTTCTCTGGTGATGGTGTTTTCTGGCTATGAAAGGCGCTGATTTTGTGGTAATGGAGATTGGTTGTTAGTGGGACTCAAGCCCTGCTTGTCTTGGTCGCCATCTTACCGCCACAGCATCTTTTTAAATCATTTGATATCTATGCATACCCAACTAGAAAAAAGACGATATCCTGAGAAATGAAGCCGCATAGGAGAAATCCAGAGCCTACTGAATACCCAGCTTCCAGCCCCTCTGCGCCCACCTTCAGAATCACCTTCACTATTTCTCCTCACCAGCTCCTTTTCTTCTTCTAGTTCTGACCTCAGAGCTTCTGCACAGTGCCAACATTTTCATGCTGTGGTCAATAAGGCATTCCTTTGCCTTTTTTTGAATATAAAACCCTAATTTGGGGTATTCCTTTACACCTCCATGTGACCCAGGATTAATTAAAAAAAAGGTAAGTTTAAACTAATCATACTTCATCATGTGTCTTACCAATGATTTAGGGTGAGATTGTAAGTCATTTCTGGCCAATAAGAAATGAGGAAGGTTGTCATGCCTCTGACAGAGAAGCCATCGGTGAGCTTAGGAATTCCTCTAAATATGGATTATTTCAAAACTGCATTTGAATTTGGTGACTCGCTTTATCATACTTGGTACAGTTAGGTAAAATAGAAAATTTTTACTTTTCCAAGCTTCAAGGATGTGAAAGGAAACTTAGAGCTACTTGCATTATTTTTAGTTTTGCCCCGAGAAGCCTCTATTTCTGAAGGCCTGATAGTTCTGCCTAGTGAGAAAATAGACAAGATGACTAATCTTCACAGAATTTTAAGTTAGGGTCCAAAAGATGTCCAGACAGTACTGTGACTGGGATAATTAAGGTGAAAAGTGTATTTTCTAAGAACTAACCGGGCTGAAATTCTCCTATTATAATTGCTCATGTGGCCTAATAGAGTGCCTATGGCTTGGCATAGCACCTTTAACCTAATACGCATGGATTTGAGTGCAAAGGAGTTGATTTGAAAACAATCATATTTTGTAGGTCTTCTATCATTGAATTGATAACAAACCTCTATTCTTTAGATATCAACAGAACTCCTGTCACTGTATGACCTACTTTTATGATATCTGAATCCATCATGTGTCCACAAAAATCATCTAAAGCTTGTTTTCTTCCTGAAAACTTCTATTACAAAAAAGATTAACCTATTTTGCTCATTGTATGTTGTTCATCGAACAATTCAAATTTCTTCTTCCCAACTATAAACTGCTTTTAATTCTATCATTGCAAGGTTGCTTCCATAATATAGACTCTTATTATGGGCTGATTAATGGATACATATAGAGTGATATAATAATGTTCATTTTTATAAGAGTTTACTACCCAAGGTGCTTTAAAATTTAAAGCACCTTGAATAGGTGAGAGCACTTGGAGATGGTTTCTGATCCAAGGCCTATAACCCAGTCCTTATGTTTTCATTACTTTTTTTTCCAGGTAGTTAATTAATAACTGGGAAATCGGTGTGGCCACTAAGGAGTAGTTCCTTAAGCAAGGCCAACAAGGTTGATGAAGCAGATGTCTCTGCTGAAAAGATCTACAGTGAGTATTTCAAAAGGTCATGTTTAACTAGATCTAGTATCTCAGGTATATATAATCATGTGGGAAATGGGCCTTAGTCCTCAATGACTTCAGATTAATATCATTTTGCTTCAAAACTTAAACATAGCGGGGCGTGGTAGAGCATGCGTGTAATCTCTGCGCTTGGGAGGCGGAGACAGGAGGATCGCACAGGTTCGAAGCCAGCTGAGCTGGCTTATGAGACCCTGTTTCCAAATTTTAAAAAAGTATAAAAATAAGACTGGGAGTGTAGCACGGAGGTAGAAGGGTTTCCATGAACCCCAGTACCACCAAAAATAAATAAATAAATAAATAAATAAATAAATAAATAAAGTCCCCATTTAAAAAATACTTAAGCATATACACACTCACATAGGTGACATGGATGTGTATAATTTCTAAATATTGGAAAAGGTATGCAGAAAATATATATTTAAAACAATTTTAAATAAAAATTAATGATTTTGAGCCAGGCACAATGGCGCACGCTTGTAATCCCAGCATTTGGGAGGCTGAGACAGGAGGTTCATGGTTCACAGATAGCCTCAGCTACTTAGTGAGATCCTGTTTTAAAATAAAGAATAAAAAAATAGGCCTGGGGGTGTAGCTCAAAGGTAAAATGCCCCTGGGTTATATCCCTAGTACTGAAAAAATATGATTTAAAAAAAATCTTTAAACATAAATTTATGTCTTTAAACAGCAATACCTTTCATTTATGTTGACTTTATTTTATTCTACTTTATTTATTTCATTTTTTGGAACTGGGGATTAGGACCAGGGGTTCTCTACCTTTGAGCTATAGTCCAACCCATTTTTTTAAAATAGAGTTTTTCTAAGTTGCTGAGGCTGACCTCAAACCTGTGATTCTCCTTTCTCCGCCTCCCAAGTACTGAGATTACAAGCTTAAACTACCATGTTGTCCAGCATTGAAAAACATTTTAAGTTAATTTTACTGTATTTGAGTTAGGAACAAACAGAATTTGCCTAAGTAATTTGCAGGTTCACTTATTTTTAGATCTTTCTTTTTATATACTGTAGACTTAAACAGTGATAGTTTTCTTCAAAATATACAAATATTGAAAATTGAATTTCATAGGCTAATCTTGTTTGAGGAGGATTTTTGATAATTTTAGTTCTTTGATCTGCTGATCTTAGATATATTAAAGAATAGATAATGGGGGGTGGGTCATTTTTAAGAAAAGTTTTTTTTCCTTAAAATTTCTATGGGGGCTGGGAATGGGAATAGTGATCAACTTCAAATGGTATGAAAGATCTTCTTGGGTAATGAAAATGTTTTAAAAACTGGATCAGGGTGATGTTTGCATAGTTCAGTAAATTCACTAAAAATTACTAAATTGCACACTTAAATAGGTAAATTTTATGGCATTCACATCATACATTGTTAAAGCTATTAAGCACACAGATACATAAATAAAGTAATGAGACCCTTACACAAAGCAAAAAAAAAATGCTTCTGAAGAGATAATCTTTTATTCTTTTATTAACAGTATAAAATGATTTATGATCTTTTAGAACATAATTTCTATGAATGAATATTCTTAGAAATAAAAAAAAGCTATCTATAACCTAACACAAATGTTCTTAAAAGGAACTTAGGAGAAATATCTTTAATGTATGTTAAATAAAAATTTTTTAAAAAGATAATATGAAATAAACATTTGTTAACAAACTATATTGTCTACTTTGTTACATACTACCTATATCAGCCTGATTTACTAAAAACATGACTAAAACTAAATAGTAGAGGGACTCTGTTTTAATAAACATTCAATACTAAATGCTCAGTTTTTCAGATTCTGTTACAGGAATCTCTTTCTCACCTTTGGTAGAGGTTTTTACAAGATTCCAGGAGACACAAAAACTTGATCCTCAAAAGAGATTTTCATAAGAGTACAATGTGGCCTCACATTTATTTAATTTTTAGTTACAAATTTAACATGTAAAAATTAACTTCTTGCATTTAGTAGAAGCAGCAGCAAAAGGCAGAGTAAGAAGAATGCAATAAAATTCTTAACAGTTTAGAAGCCAATTTAAATTTTTTCCTTTCCCCTTCATCCTCTTCCTCCTCTAACTAAGATTACAGGTATGTAGTACCACATCCTTTATTCTTACAGCTTTAAAAATGTAAGGACTTTTTGAGTAAACTTTCAAAATATGCTTAATAGATTTTAGAGTTCAAATTCAAATCCAGTAGGATTGGGAGCCCTGTATGTTCATCACTCACTATATTGTGATCACTCACATACAGATATGTGTGATATGGGTGAAAAAAAAATCTCATCTCAATATTTGAGTCAGAAACAAACAGGCAGAAGACAGATTATCAGAGAAAAGTTATACAAATTTTCAATGTGCAAGTGTACGAGTCAAGCAAAGTATGAAACTCCAAGAGGGTCAGATGGTTGAAGCTTACACATTATTTTGAGCTACAGAAAGAGGTGGGTCCTTTGGATTTCTTGGGGGAAAATTGGACTACATGATTTTTAGGCAGATGAATGGGATCAAAGAGTAGACATATCCTGGGACAAAGTCTGACTGAGCTTTGGGTATAGTGTCAAATTTAATATTTCTTCCTGAGTTAATCTTTCAGAGGATCTGTTCTTTAGGTAGATAGAAATTCAGAGAAAGTTCTTTCCTGAACTTCAGGAAAGAAAGAGGACTGAGAGACAGGAGACGGTTGGAAAGATCCTGAGGATGTCTCTGTAGTTCAGATCCTCTTTAGTTCAGCAAGTCAAAGTGTCATACTTTGGGGTATCATTTTTTAACCCCAACAGTGTGAAGGACAAAAGAGTCTTCAAAATGAAACTCCTGAGTTTTTTTCCTAACCAAAATCTGTTGAGGCTTACAAAATTTGTTCATTGCATTTATCAAAAGATGACTTTGGGGATGGGGAGGAAAATGCTGGTGGCAATATGTGAAGAGACATGCATAGAACAGTGACACCAGGATAAAATGAAGTTCTCCATCCAAGAATTCTGTTTAGTGGGCCTTAAACTACATGCACTTGGCTGCTGAGTTCAGGGTAGGGATACTGAAGGTGATGACAAGTGAGTTCAGCTCCAGGGTGCAAAATCTTTATCAGATTATAAGATTATAATGATTCTAATTCTTTTTTTTTTTTTGTGTGTGTGTGTGTGTGTGGTACTGGGGTTCCTGGAAGCCCTCCTTCCTCCGGGCTACACTCCCAGACCTATTTTATATTTTTGAAACAGGGTCTCTTACGCCAGCACGGCTGGCTTCGAACCTGCGCAATCCTCCTGTCTCCGCCTCCCAAGCGCGGGGATTACAAGCGTGCGCCACCACGCCCGGCTATAATGATTCTAATTCTATAGCCCTCCTGGGTATCTTTCCAAAGAAATTAAAATCAGAATACTATAGTAATACATGAATATGGATATTTAAAGCAGCACGATTCATAATAGGCAAATCATGGAACCAACCAAGATGCCTATCAACAAATGAATGGATCAGAAAATTATGGGATATACACACAATGAAATTCTGCTCAGCAATAAAGAAGAACAAAATATGCCACTAGCAGGAAAATAGAAGGACCTGGAGAACATTATGTTAATGAGATCAGCCAAGCACAGAAAGAAAGGACATATGTTTTCTCTAATATGCCCAAACTAGAGGAAGCTCACCAAGTGCTGTGTACATGTATGTCCCTATCACTCTGAAGTACATTATGATATGACTTTAATGCACCAATAAAAGCACATTTTTAAAAGCCATGGATTATGCAAGTTTTACTTTCTAAACCTAGGAGAATAGAAAATCAGAAATGTCTTGAATACAGATATTTAATTTTCAAGATAAGAAAACCAGTTATTTGAAGTAAGCAATTTGACATAGCACATATCTTTCTGTGCCCCAGAATTACATGAATCTATGCAGTAGCTAGTATAATAGGCCATTAGGGAGAGGAAATGGTTGATTAACATTAAATCTAAAATTAGAGACTTGAACTGTTCCTTAAAGGATAGTAAATAAATAATTTTTCTGCAATCATCATTTAAGTACTAAAATAAAACAGACCTACCAATATAGAGATCACTAGAATTTGAACAACTAGGGTCACAGAAGATCAGTTAATGTAAAAAAGAAATAAGAAAGCAAAACAGAATGACCAACTTGAAAAAGATCTCAAATTAGGGAGAAACAGAAATATTTCCTTTAGCTATGGTTGGCTGAGTGATTCTTTTATATTACTTAATGGAAAGAATTAAGAGAAATGTTTGACATTTTTGCTTAAATTATTTAAGTAATAAATTGTGTATAGTCTTCATTCTATAAATTCTAATCCTGTCATCCTACATCCCATTCAGTGGTTTTATGATATTCTGGCAAAGAAGTTCTGTAGGTAAAGAATGAACTTTGGGTTAAGAAGGACAGGAGTTTTCGAGTTGTACCACTCCCTAGTGATGTCTTGGAGTGGTTTACTGAATCTTCTCTCATCTGTAAGATGAAGATGAGGATATCTTATAGCAGTGGCTGCACATCATCCTTCTAGAGGGGCCTGGGAATAAACGTGTTTTCTCTAAGGGCTAAAGGGATTTGTCTTGAAACTGCATTTGTAGAATGACTGCATGGTTTTTATTCATATTTATTTAAAATTAGAATTATAGGGAAACTAAAGATCACTTCTATATTCAAAATACTTATTGGTACCACCATGGAATACAGGAATGTATTTTGGGTAACTCAACTATCAAACTCGCCGGGCATGGTGGCACACGCTTGTAATCCCCGCACTTGGGAGGCGGAGACAGGAGGATCGCGCAGGTTCGAAGCCAGTCGCACTGGCTTAAGAGACTGTTTCCAAATAAAAAATATAAAATAGGTCTGGGAGTGTAGCTCGGAGGTAGAAGGGCTTCCAGGAACCCCAGTACTCCCCAAAAAAGGTATCAAACTCATTAGGTACTTAGTAAGTATTAATTTTCTTCACTGTTACTTTTCTATGAGTTCAGAGTTTACATAAGAAGATAGAATAAAATTTCTCATACTCATAATGGGGAAAATAGGTAAGCCACACTTTAGAAAATTAGTGCACAGAGAAAACCTGTTTTGATCTTGGTTGGCCAAATTTAACAAATGCATTAAGTATTGGGGGCATGTTGAATTACAGATGACAAAAATGTTCCCAGTATCAGAATATCTTTATGCTTCTTTTTTTCTTCTCCATTGACTGAGTTTTTTTCAAATAAGGACAGCACAAGAGCATTACAAGTATAGAAGTTTGAAAAGACTAATGAAAAGAAAGAAATCAAACTCATATAATAGCACTACATCAATATAGTCACCACTGACATTTCATTAATTCAGCAATTTCTAGGAATGCTTATGGTGTGCCATCTATTCTTTTGGCAGTATGGATTTTAAAATAATTGATACATACTGTCTATTCTCAAAACAGGGAAGAGGAAAAGGATTTTGTCATTCCTGTGCCTTTAGTAGGCAATAAGATAACTCAGAATTTATTTTATATTTTATATAAATATAAAATATATAAATATATAAATATAAATATTAAATATATAAATAAAATATAAAATATATAAATATAAAATAAAAATATATAAATATAAAATATAAATATTTTATAAATATAAATATAAAATATAAAATATAAATATATAAATATAAAATATAAATATAAATATAAATATATTTTATATTTATTTTTATATTTAAGCCCTAGTATAAAGCTTAGTGTTAACATTGTGTGTATGATAGAGTAGTGTTGCATGATCTATTTGCTAGTGTGTATGTGTGTGTGTGTGTGTGTGTGTGTGTGTGTGTGTGTGACCAAGGTTTGAGCTCGGGGCATTCTACCTGTGAGATACACCCCTAGCCCTTTTTATTATTTTTATTTTAAAACAAGGTCTCACAAAGTTTCTGAATGTCTCACTAAGTGCTGAGACTGATCTTGAACCTGTAATTCTCCCATTTTAGTCTCCCAAGTACTGGGTTTACAGGTGTGCACCACCACTGCTATCTTTCTTCTATTCTTAGAATACCAGTTAGGTTTTCTAAGAATACCTAACTGAATGGTTGCAAAGGCTCATCATTCAAGCAGAGCATCTCAGGAAGACTGGGCCAGAGGTGAAGGTTGCTTATCTTTTTCTGCCCCACAAACCTGGCATTTCTCATTGGAGCTCATCTTTAAAGATGTCAGAGAGCTTTTGCAATGTTTTACAGTTTTTTTCATTAAAATAGTGTCATGTATATCAATCAAGGCTTCAATTTTTCTGTCAAGCTCCTGTAACCTTAAGCCAGAGTGTTCAAAATTAATCAAACAAATAACTAAATTTAATTTTTCATGAGAGAATAAAAGTATGGTATTTGTCTTTACCTATCTTCATTATAAATATTTATTAATGAATTTTGGTTAACAAGTTTTTACAAAAGAATTTTAAAAGATAGATGTTTTTTAAAAGTCTGATCTTATTTCTGTATCATCCCCTATCCCCCTAAACTTCATCTTCCTCCAAAGGAAAATAAGGACATGTTTAGTAGCATGGATCATTTGTCAATTTATTTATTTAAAGATTGTTTCTCTACCTAAACTGTTAACACCTTGAGGCTGAGCTCAGATCTCTGTGCTCAGCCCTTAAGCTACTGTCTGGCAAACAGTCGGTATTCAGTAATTACTTGATAAATAGATAAATGTTTATATATAAAAGTAAGGGGACCAGGTAGAAGAGTTGTACTGACAAGTTCTTGTGAGATAAATCAGAGAAAAATTGGAATTAAGACTCTTAATATCTCAGGAAGCCTGAGAAAAATAGGCTATTATCCAACCATTACTAACTCATTGGTAATGTCTAGTAAGTTTAGGCATTACATAGGTAAGTAATATTTTTATTTTTTCTTATAACTCCATCCTTTATTTTTTAAACCAGTTCACTAAGATCTGCTTGATATATAAAATCATATATAAAAAGCTGTACACATTTTGATGAGTGTGGGTAAATGTATACCCATGAAAGCATTACTACCATGAAGACCAGGGACAGCTATCACTTCCCTAAATTCCTACCACCCCCTTTATCGTTGTTTTTATTGTTATTGCTTTGTTAAGAAGGCAACATAAGAGCTATCCTCTTAGCAATTTAAGTATATAATTTAATATTGTTAACTATAGGAGCTATGCTGTATAGTTTATCTCGAGAACTTATTTTCATCACAATATCTTCTTATTTCTATGTAAAAAACAGAAAACCATTTAAAAATTACCAGCTACCATCCTACATTCTTGATTTATCCATGGGTCCATTGTATTCATTTCTTCATCTAACATCCATTTAGGTAGCCTACACAAGTTTGCAGAACATCTATGATCTACTAAGATTTTGGCTGAGCTTTAGGGATATGCATTCAAATAAAAAATAGTTTCTGTATTCAAAGAGCACACAATCTTTCAGTGAAGAAATATGCAAAACGAGGTAATTAAAACATCATCAGATAGAAAAGCCATAACTACAGTTTTGTGGGTGTATAAGAGAGGGTGTGGTACAAACCTGGGGAGTGAGAACAAAGGGCCATGAAAAGGTTTTTTAGTGGAGGTTACCCTAAACTGAATTTCTAAGGAAAAGTAGGATAGAGCTACAAGTTGGGAAAATCCCGAGGCATGCTAGGCAGAGAAAACCTGTAAAGCCAGTCTGATAAATGATTTACGGTGCAATGTGGTCAGAAAATACTCGAGGGTTAACCAAGGATGTCTAGAGATAGCAAGCCAGAGGGGTAGATAGAAATTGAACTCTGAAGGGCCTTTTCAATTAAAATTACTTGAAATGATCAATTTTACTACCCTTTCAATAGTTTATCATAGTAGTGAGTCATAATCTATGAACCTAATATTCAGCATTTAGATAATTTGCGTTTTGGGGTATTGGTATTGAACTCAGGGACATTTTAGCTCTGAATTGCATCCTTAGCCCTATTTTTTATTCCTTATTTTGAAGCAGGGTCTAAGTTGATGAGTCTCACTATTGGCTAAGGTTGTCCTCTAACTTGTGATCTTCCTGTCTCAGCCTCCCAAGTACTAGGACTAAAGGCTTGTGCCACCACATCTGGCTGGTAATTCACATTTTGACTATTGTAAAATACTTGTGATAACAATCATTGTGTATAAATCTTGTGCACATTCTTGTTTGTTTACTTAAAATATGTTAGACACCTTCAATTGCAATAGGAAAACCAACTAGAAATAGACTAAATAATAAAAGGGATTTGTTGGATGCTATATCTGGAAGTACACAGCAAGAAGTTTCAGCTTATTCTGTCCATCAGCCCAGTGGTGTCACCAAACACCACGTTCTCTTTGTCTCTCTTCCGTGCTTCATCGGAGTCAGCCTCACTGGAAGGCCATTTCCTTTGTGGTTATGGAGGGGCTGCCTACACAATAAAAGCTTTATGACTCTCCAACTTTGTTCAATGGGAGAGTCAAAGAACCGTGAAACAAGTGCACTTGGTCAGCTGGCTGGCCCAGACCAGTGTTCGAAGCCACATACACACTCTGTGCTGGTCACTAGTTCAGGTTGGAATGTGGAAGCCAGCATATGGTTCTGTCTCATCAATTTTTAATGTTTTACTGGATGGCTAAAGGATATAAATGGATAATTTCCAAATGAGAAAATAAAATAACAAATACAGATAAGAAAAAAGTCCTCTTAACAAATATAATTTTGTTGCTTTTCTGCTTATTAATAAGCCGATAATAAAAGAATGATGTTTTCTCTGAAGTTTGAGAGAAATTTTATGAGACTCTAGTCTTTGTTTCATAAAAAGAGTTTTAAGATATTTATTGCAATAGTTAAAATAACACAAATAAAGAATAAACATTTTATGTCCCTCAAGCAATACATTTATTTAGACTCTTTTCTGTGAATATACAAATATATTGTATTTTTACAAAAAAGGTACAAAATGATTTTTTTCTTTCCATTAACTTGAAATATTTCACTTCATAATAATATAACACATGATTAAGTTGGAGAACATAACCTCATTCTTTTAACCGCAATATAATATTCTATGTCGCTACCATTATTTATTTAGCCAATCCCCCAGTAAGTTGTCAAAAATTTAATCAAGCACTTACAAGAGGCATTTTTGTGTGTGTGTGTGTGGTACTGGGGGTGGAACCCAGAGGCTTTCTACCCCTGAGATATACTCCCAGACCTATTTTATATTTTATTTGGAAACAGGGTCTCACTAAGTTGCTGAGAGCCTCACTAAGTAGGAGGCTATCTTCGAACCTGCGCAATCCTCCTGTCTCAGCCTCCCAAGCGTGGGGATTGCAAGCGTGCGCCACCACGCCCGGCAACAAGAGGCAATTTTCAAGTT
This sequence comes from Muscardinus avellanarius, assembly GCF_963383645.1. Lineage (NCBI taxonomy): Eukaryota > Metazoa > Chordata > Mammalia > Rodentia > Gliridae > Muscardinus > Muscardinus avellanarius. Next base: position 53,647,958 of record NC_137801.1, read on the forward strand.
CAGTTTATGTCTGTGTAAGTAAATAAAATAATTATGTATATATTTGATATAACAGCATGGTGCATCTTCTACACAGATTAAGTCAGTTGGAGCCAGAAGCATTCTTGGAGAACACAGTGCCCTACAGACCAACTGCCTTGTACAGTAAAGGGTAACACCCACTCTTACACAGAATAAGTTAATTTCTCTAAACAGAAAGTGGAGATAAATGTCAGGCTTGGAAGATGGTCCCACTGCGAACTGCAGGCCTAAAGAGAGAGAAGTAGAACGTCTTTAGAAAAAGATTGAGCATCGTGAAATTTTACATAGTGATGTAAAATCCTTTTTCATTCCAAACTTTTTGGGGGGCTGGCTATATGCACAGATGCCTTGACTGAATGATGTTATCATAATAATCCCCCAAAGAGAGGCTATGTGTAACGGTGAACAGATCAGGGGTGGTTTGTATGGGAAAGAACTCCACAGAATCAGGAGCATGGATCCAGAGAAAACTAAGAAACGGCTGGGCTTCCCTATTAGCCCTCAGAGTTCCTAGAAGAATTAAGAGGACTGCAAGACACACTTCTAACAGAATTAAAATCCCGGAGGATGAGGTGCTTTGTATGATATCTGTGTTAGTTTTTTTCTTTGTATGTTTGTGAAAATTCTTTTTTCAAGGCAGGGTTCTAGAAGTGAGGTTACTGGGGCAAAGCATAGAAGTGGTGGCAGTGAGTGCCCAGTCTGAATTCGGGGACTGACTTCTGTATTGTCTTGAGTGCTCTGAAATGCTGAGTGAGGAAGCCTGTACATACCCAAAAGGTGTCTCTGTGTCTTTCCAGCTACTTACAGGGTCATCATAATCAAGGCATGCAAACTTGCACTATTCAGCTTCTCCATCTCCCATGTCACTGCTTCAAATAAAGATGCCATGTGAAACATGTCAGGATCACATTGACCTGGCTACTATGTGTCTAAAGATGATTCCTGAACTGACCCACCATCTCCAAGTTTGAATTTCTGGCTGTTCTTCCAAACTATTAACTGTTAACAGTTTCTAATTTTGCTGTTAAACAAAGTTAATTGGTTAAATTTAATTGATTAATTTTTTACAGCCTACCAGGGGATCAGCTAAATAAATCATGGTAGAGACATGTAATGGAATACTATATTGGTGTTAAAAGAATGAGGTAATGTTCTACAACTTAATCATGTATTATATTATTATGAAGTGAAATATTTTAAGTTAATGGAAAGAAAACAATCATTTTGTACCTTTTTTTGTAAAAATACATATATTTTTATATTCACAGAAAAAAGTCTAAATAATTGGGCTTGGTAAGGTGGTAGTGTGTTGCTACTCTATTTTCCCTCTCTAGAAATCACTTGTTTAATGTATAAGAAAACATAATATTGCTCCTGGGATGGGTGGGAATAAAAAACATAATAAAACTAGTTTGTCATTTGGAATGTTGCCATAGTCCTAGATAGGGCCTGTTTAATTGGCTCTTATCATTTTCTGCCTATACAGAGATTATTTTTATAAGGACTTCAGCTGACATTCTGAGATTTCAATGGTTAGGAGACTGCTATTTGTTTTAATTTAATTTTATTTTACTTAGATGTCATCTGCAGAGGGCATAGGAAAGAAAGAATATTCTGAACTCTAAAGGAAAGTAGACACGTCATATCTATAAGAAATTCATTCCAGGTTTATAGATTGGATACACAGATTACTTTTCATCACTTGGCAAACTCACAAAAACTCATAATCAGAGAAACACACAAATATTGAAAGTTTGCACTAAATTTTTTGAGGCTTTAAGTAAAAGGAAAACAAAAGTAGCTAACCAGAAATCCAAAACGGCTCTGCGTAAGTGCTAAACTGATGGTACAGACAATGGAATAAAATTCAGCAAAGAAGACACTTGACTGAGGTTGATCACAGAAGATGCGGAGGTATCAATTAGCTTCTTATGGAAGATTCAGTTTAAATATGTAGGGAGAAAAAAAAGTTGGAGCTGGTTGCTGGTTGGTGGAGTAGTGTAAGTGTGTGTGTGTGTGTGTGTGTGTGTGTGTGTGTGAATTTTGTGTATGTGTTTCAGATTCTAAGAAGACATGACATTCAGCAATTTTTTTTTCAAGGAGTCATGAGTAGACTGAAAGGTTCATGTACAGGGCTGGAGAGCCATAAATTTGTACAAGTATGTCAAAGTCAGGCTGTGAAAAGCCCTAAAAAATGGACTAAGAAGCCTTTGGGCTTTGAATATTTGGCAAATAAAACTACTTTGACATAGGAAAATGCTTTCATTATTCACACAAAAATAATAAGTTAGTAAAAATATCACATACATGGAACTACGTCTTAATATCACTGGTATATATACTACACAGTTGAGTAAATTTTTGACAATTCTTTTATTTGCATATCCACAGGTTCCTAATTAGTCTGCATGTCAGGAATCATATGAAACATGGGTTATTCTTCTTCTTCTATAAAGAAGCCAACATAGTCCTTGTACTCTCCTGCATTTCCATCAGTTCTCAAAGCTTTACATCCTTGAAACATTATAAAGATAGCTACCTTTATAAAATTGCTGAAACCAGTCCTCTTAATCCCTGAAAGAAACTGTCTACCATTTCTTACCTCCAAGTCTTGTTTCAGAAGCTCAATCTAGCATCAAAACTGACTTACTAGAACCTTTTTAAATTTTTCTGACTTTCCAGCCTCTAATGCTAGTGACAAGGAATGCCAAAGTGACAAGAAGTAAGTCAATCTTTAGGAGAAAGGGAAACAAAACAAAACAGAAACCTGAAAATCAATACCTAGATTGAGAAAACTTTACTGTATTTGGAGAGGTGTTAAATCATGGTGTAAAGATTTATAGAGATATTTTATATACCCTGGCCACTATATTTTTCCAATAGCCTGGTAGTAATATAATTGAATAAATACCCCACTAATATGAATATGCTAATTTTGTGGTATATCTCATTAAAGTATAAAGATGCAAATTACATTGAAACACTTGGCATGTTGTCCTAATTTTAAAAGTTGCTTATTCCTTGCAGAAATAGAACTATATTAAGAGTATCAGTATAAAGAAAATGTTAACAAATGCTCACAGTTATTTTGAAAGAATCCAGGTGTGTGGAATATTCTACATCTCCCTGCTCAGTTCAGCAATATCACACCTCCACTAATTCATATTCCTTTCTGTGCCTCAAAGACTTGTTTAGGTCATTCTTATGATTATGTTTATGTTGTAGACTTGCTTATCCCACAACAGCATTATGAGTGGTTATCACACTCTAAAACGCCAGATACTGTTTAATTGTAATGGCGCCTACTTTTTTATCGAAACTATTCATATTTTATTACTGTGAACAACTTTGATCATAATGATGCCATTCAAAAGAGCTGATCAAGCTGAGAAAAATGACACCACAGTCGTAAAGTCACTCTATATGTAGCTATTAACATTTTATAGTGTATATAAGGAAAAGTGTTTTAAGTTGCAATCAAAGACAAATAAAATTAATTTTAAATACAGGGCTATTTTCCTAAAGATGAAAAACACGCTACTTCAATACTTATGGCCAACAGATACTTTTATATTCTAGCAGATGACCTTCAATACAGAAGCAGTATATACTTGTATTAAAAAGATTCAAATCATCTTGCTTTGCCAGGGTAGAAAATAAGGGCTTTTATCCCCAAGAAGAAGTAAGAAAGAAATGCACCATAACCTCACAACAAAGCTATTCTCTAATTACATTGCGGAACAGACAAGGTTACAGATAAGGAGTTTTAAGAGACACATTCTTGTGGCACTTTAAGAATTTAATACTCTCTTCAAATTAAATCAGACACTCAGCAGGCATGTGCTGTGTATGTAGTGTGTTGTATAGAGTGGCAGAGAACATGGCCTTTGTGTGGGTAACCTATAATCCAGTTAAAGAGTGATGAGATAAACACATGAACAATTAATAACTAGAGGCCCAAGTCCACACATATTTTAAACAGTGTGATACTGGAAATGGATCCACCATATAATTCAGCTATATGACTCCTGCTTATCTTTCCAAAGGGGTCAAAATCAGAGAACTTATGCATATCTATGTTCATAGCAGCACAATTCGTGATAGCCAAAATATAGAACCAACCTAGGTCTCCATTGACAGATGAATGGATTGCAAAATTATGGGAAATACACACAATGGAATTCTACTCACCTATAAAGAAGAACAAAATCATGTCATTCACAAGAAGATGGAAAGACCTGGAGAACATTATATTAAGTGAGATCAGTCAAGCAGAGAAAGAGAAGGGATGTTTTCTTTAATATGCCCAAACTAGGGAGTATTAGGAATACCAGTGGGATAATGGAGGGGAAACCTCAGCAAAACTAGAATGGAAGAGTAGGAGAGGAAGAAGGCTGAGGTTGATTAATGGAGGAGCTACATTTGAATATGTATGAAAGTATGAATGTAGCATGGTCAACCTGGACACTCATTGTTGGGAGGGGGAGGAAGGGGAAGTGAGGGAGGAGAGGGGAGCAAGCACAGTCTGAATGCATGCCATTTTCAATATGATCCACATAAAAATAAAAAAAATAAAAAATAAGTTTTGAAAAAAATAAAAGTGTGAGAGAATCAAAGAGATACAAGGTCATGTGCACACACAACAACCAAGAAAACCAGGGAGAAATAACCACTTCTAGAATTCACAGAGGGAGTTTAAGCTTGGGGGTGGCCAAAGAAGGTTTTACAAAGAAGTTCTGCAGTGGAGTCATGAGAGACTGGTAAGGAAAACATCTCACATTTGTTTAATATTTTGTAGGGTATCAGGAAGCACCTGAAGCCACAGGATGAACATGATTCATTTCCCAGGGTATCAGTTTTACTTAATAGAAAATAGTTTAGACCATTTTCTATAAAATGAACATGGTTTCTTATTAGTATTATCATTTAAACCATCAGCCATGGTAACTAAGATTGTGAACCACTTCTGCCTTGGTTATGTCTCAGTGCTTCCTACGGACATTATTACCTATCGTGAAACAAATAATTTGTAATTAAATTCAAAATTATTTTCACAGGTCAGTTATGGCCATGAGAGAGATCCTGTAGGCATCTATAACAGGCATACTCTCCTACTTGGGGCACTTTCTTCAGGGAGAAGCATGCTTGCTTCCCTTCTCACAGTAATCTTCACTTGTGGAGCACAAGTCCTAGAGATGAGCACAGTGTAGCCCAATGTGTTTATTGGTTAAGTGAAGGTGCATTCAGCAAAGGGGGGGGGTCTTAGGACTCCAAGTATAGTGCTGTCTCTAGGGGGAAAATAAATTCAAGGGCTCAACAGGTGACATGCTTGCTTATAGTAAGGCTGAGGGACAGTGGGAGGAGAATGGTGAGCTAGAGAGGGTCTCTCTAAAGGCACTCAAATTCAATTAGAAAAAAAGTTTCAAAAATTGGAGAGTACATCCAGGCATAGTGGCACATACCTATAGTCCCAGTGCTTGGGAAGATAAGACAAGAGGATTGCAGGTTCAAGGACACCCTCAGCAATGTAGGAAGACTCTCCAGCAACCTAGCCAGATGCTGTTTCAAAAATAAAAAACAGGCCGGGCGTGGTGGCGCACGCTTGTAATCCCCACGCTTGGGAGGCAGAGACAGGAGGATTGCGCAGGTTCGAAGCCAGGCACGTGCACTGGCTTAGGAGACCCTGTTTATAAAAAAATATATAAAAATAGGTCTGGGAGTGTAGCCCGGAGATAGAAGGGCTTCCAGGAACCCCAGTACCACCAATAAATAAATAAATAAATAAATAAATAAATAAATAAATAAATAAATAACAAAAAAGACCAGAGGGTGTATCTCCAAGGTAAAATGCCATGGTTCAATTCCAAGTGCAAAAAAAAAAAAAAAAAAAGAAAAAGAAAAGAAAAAGAAAAAGAAAGAAAGAAAATAGGGGTGAAAAAATTAAGAGGAGGATGGGATTGGGTCAAGGGAAACTGAGCTTTATTTGAGTTGTTTGCTAAAATTGAACAAGTGAATACTTAGAAAATTTAAATTAGTTTAAAAGAAACCAAAGTTTTTAAAAGTTGTATCATGGTAAACAAAACCTGTGGCTTTGGTAATTTCTGACACTTGCAACCTGGTTATGAGAGGAAATAAACTTGATTGAAGCGGGGGGTGGAACCTGCATGTAGATTTACCTTAGTGATTCTGTGAGGAATTGGCCTACAAGGTCTGCAGTGGCCTCTGACTCACCCCTGTTCTCTGTGTATTGGTCCATAATCCCCCGGCTGGATTATTCTCTGCTAGGGTTGCTCAAGGGCCCTTGCGACCCCCCCACCTCCTCCAAGTCTATCTGGATGTGGATTTCACTTACTGTGTTAAGTAGTGGATTTTTCTGTTGACTTGCAAGGCTTGCTGTTATTTCACTCATTACAATTATGCTTCCCACAATCATGAATTTTTCTATAAATTAATTCATTCAAAGTACTCTTATTGGATGCCTTTGTGTGTGTGTTTCAAGCAATGTAGTAATCATCATAATGGTGAAGAAAAGTCTATTGTACTTCATTGTGTGAGTGAGTACACAGAAGGTACTCGCTAAATCCTTAGCAAACCAAGGATTTAGTGAGTACATTTCAACCCCAACAGCAGTGCCTTTGGGGCTGAATTCTTTGTTGCAGGAAGCTGTTCTGTGCATTGTGGAATGTTTAGCAACATCTCTGGTCTATAATAACTATTTGCCAGTAGCAAACACACCTCTTCCAATTTTTTGCTATAGCAGAACATGTCTCTATATATGCCCAAATATTCTCTGGGGGAAAAATGGCTCCTTTGAGAACCACTGGATCAAGAATTGCAAACTCTTTAAGAACAGCGTTGATACTACTCAGGACCCTGGAAACTAGACAGGAGAAACAAGGACACTGTAAAAGGCTGGAAATCCCAAATTTAGGTGCATCAGCAACACCTGAAGACTTGTGAAAATGAATTTCTAAATTAATAGGTCAGTGTGGCATATGAAAATTTGTATTTCTAGTTGGTTTTCAGTCAGTGCACTCCTGCTAACCCAGAGTTTTCACTTTGAGAATGGCTATTTAGGGCAATGGACCTAAATAAATAAATAAATGGTTATTTAGGTCATCGGACCAAGTCACAGTTTCTATTTAAAGAAAAAACCTTTCCTGGCCTTTCGATGTAACTAAATGTTATGACTGCTTACCGTTACAGACATCCAGAGAGTAGGGACCACAGAAAAAGAAGGAGCCTTTCAACAGCAGTGACATTAAGTAGCCCACAGATGTTTGTGGTACTTTTCTCTTCCATTACCATCGTGCGTCGGATGTCTCTCAGTAATGGGGGGTCTACTACATTTAGATGTTCAGAGCACTGTACAAATGAATTATAAATAAGTCTCCGACACCCTCTCCACCCTCAGTGAATTTATGAGTGGAGAGCTGTTTAACAATATAAAACAGTATACTGTAAAGGCAAGATTAGTAGAAGAGAAAATGAAGAGAGGGGAACTTAATGGACATTATTAATGCTACCTTACATAAATTATTTAATTTAGTTGTTACAAAAAAGCTGTGTAATGAGTATCAATATTCCCATTTCCTAAGTGAGAAGACCAAGTCCTAGAAGCTGAGCAACATGCCCGAGGCCTCTGTTAGACGGCAGAGTGGGGCCCAAAGCCAGGTCTATGAGCTCTATAGCACCATACAAGTCACCATGCATAGGGAGGCTTTTGGCATGCATTTTTCTTGAGATGGTTTTATTCCCTGGGCCTTATTTTTATTTATATTTATCTATTTTTATCTATTACTAGCCTTCTTTGTTTTGCTTTCATAAATACAAATGTTTGAAAACCTACAGGTTAGCACATTGGAGCTAAATACATTCTGCACTAAAACTTAACTGCACCAGTTTAAGACTCATGAAAATAATGAAGTTTACAAATGTGATTCACCTAAAAACACAAAAGTGTGCTTCTGATTATCCCTTAAACTATATTTCAGTTTAATGTGCTTTCTTTAATGTGGTGGATCTACATAAATCCAGTGTATCACATGCTGCCATTCTGAACAGTAGAAATGCATGGAAACCATAGGGGTAATCCCTAAATAGATACCCCTAAAGGATATGGTGAACAATAATTATAAAAGAAATATGAATTTTAAAGCTTAGAAAGAAATGAGGGGAGGATTAACGGTCATTTTCCCATGTCAAGGTTTTCCTGGAGGACCTCCAAATCTAAACTGATTTTAAATCTAAGGAAAAATTTGAAGAAAGTTCTGCATATCTTAGTCAAGATTTTTATAATTTGACCTAGCAATACAAATGTTTCAGTGTCCTAATTAGATGCCCCTTTTTCATTTTTTCTTTTAATCACTCAATCTCAGCGAGTGTTACCTCTCAAAGTCCCCAAATAATAGATACAGATTGAAATTTTAAATATGATTTCATTAATAGAATAGGTAGGGCAGGCAGGACATTGGATTTTTTCCTTCTCTGTATTTTTTTGGTCCATCTGGGTCCAAAATGCTTCTCATTTGAAGTATACTGCAACTAACATCCCGTGCAGTTTCTTCTCATAGTTTGGATTATGTCTTTCTGGAAGGATATGCCCATTGAAATCTTTTGTGCCATCTGAACAAATGTCTGTTAGTGAGATCCCTTTACTCAAAATTCCAGAGTTGGGCCAGGAGTGTTAGCACACACCTGGAATCCCAGTACTTGGAAGGCCGAGACAGGAGCACTTCAGGTGCAGGACGAGCCTCAGAAACTTAACGAGGTCCTCAGCAACTTAGTGAGACCCTGCTTCAAGATTCAAAATTAAAAAGGGGTGGAGATATAGCGTGGAGGTAGAATTCTCCTGGGTTTAATCCCCAGTACCCAAACCAAAACAAAACAAACCGAAACAAAAAATTCCAGAGAGGGTTTATGAAGGTGAGTTCTGAGTTTGTTTTGGCTGATCTCAACTAACCTTTTTTGGAATAGAAATTCTACAGAAAAGTTTGGCAATGGATTGCTCTTGGGTGATCCCTTCCCTCCCAAATAACTAAAAAATGAAGTTGATTTTTTTTCCACTTTAATACAGGGTTTGTCAATAGCAGCAGCATTGCTATTTAGGGCTGAATAGCCATTTCCTCAGATAAGTGTGCCTTGTGGGGTATATCTCAATATTCCTGGCTTGGACTCACTAGATATCACTACCACAATTTGCCCTAGTTTGGGCAATAAACATTATCTCTAGGCATTGCTGAATGTCTGGTGGTGGTGGGAGAGGTAAACCACTGATTTATTTATTTAAATTTTATTTTGAACAGCCTTTATTAAGGTATAATAGGTATACAAATATCTATTTAATACCTATTTAATGTGTCCAATTTTGTGAGTTTGGACATAGGGAAATACCCATGGTACCAAACAAAAAACAAGGTAATAGGCATGTCCAACACCTCCCAAAGTTTTCTTGTGTCCCTTCCCACTTTCCTATAGTAGAAATATTGAGATGAAATCTACCCCCTTGCACTTTTAAGTACACAATACCATATCTAAACTATCACCATTATTACTTTTTACAGTGCTGGAGAGTGAACTTAGAACTTCCTGCATGGTAAACAAGTGCTCTGCCACTGAGCTACATCCCTGGTCCACATCATATTGTTAACTCCAGGAGCTAAATTATCCAGCAAATGTCCAGAATTTATTCATCTACCGTAATTGAAGGCTTATGCTAATTGAATGATATCTCCCCATTTCTCCAACTTAGAACCACTGATTTAATACTTTTAAAAATACTTTGCCAAGTGTGGTACATGCGTGCAATTTTAGTAATTGGGAGGCTGAGAACAAAGGATCACAGCTTCAAGACCAGTGTATAGTAACTTAGTACAATTCTGCTTCAAAATAAAAATTGAAATTGGGCTGGGGGTTTAGGTCAGAGGTAGAACGACACTGGATTCAATCTCTAATTGAAATGACTAATTAGATTGGCAACAATACAACCAATAGATAGCTATCAATATGTGATATAATGCTTTCTGACTTTAAGAAAAGTTTCTGCATACAGCATGAACATGATGAAATTGCCTTTATTGCATCACTCTTACCATCCAACTGACACAACATAATATTGCCTTGACTGTGGATCATTGAGCAATTGAAAGAAAAACAATGATAAAGATAAAAATTATTAGGTCACCCATAAACCAATATTAAAATAAATAAAAACTGAAATAACTAATAATTCTGTTTCTACAGCAAGTCATTTTGTTTTATTTCCCTTTTAAGGAGTTATTTCTCATTCATAACACTGTTGTAAATTATGCATAGCAGACTTCTTCCTTTAATAGGTTCAGGTCAGAGAGTGATTGTATTTTAGTAGTTGATATTCAGGAATTTTGTAATTTATGAGGTTTATTAATTTAGCAGATTATTTGCTTAAGATGCCACTATCTCTTCAGCTGTTCACTGGGAGAATTTCTGGTCAGCATTGTATTATTTTTTAGAGAAGCTTTGGCATTAAGAATATTCTCATATTCCTCAAAATTTTATAATTCAGAAAAATTAGCCCATAGGAAATGAGTGGAAGGGAAATAAGAGAACTGCTTATTTTGTGAATTGGAAAATGGAAGTTAAGGACTGATGAACTTATTTTATTGTTTTCATGGAACATTCAATAGAGAATAAAATTATTGGGGTAGGGGGTTGACAGAAGAATACCCTTAAAGGGAATTCTTACAGAATTAGTCTTACTAAAGTGAGCAATCCCAGAATTTCAGAGATAAATTTCTTTTTTTTTTCTTTCTTTCTTTATTTTTGTGGTAGTGGGGGTGAAACCCAGAGGCTTTCTACTTCCGGGCTATACTCCCAGACCCATTTATATTTTATTTTGGAAACAGGGTCTCACTAAGTTGCTGAGAGCCTCACTAAGTAGCTGAGGCTGGCTTCGAACCTGTGCGATCCTCCTGTCTCAGCCTCCCAAAGGCAGGGATTACAAGTGTGCTCCACCACGCCTGGCTTAAATTCAGGCATGGTGGCTCATGCTTTTTTTTTTTTCAGAGAGGAATTTCAACTGGTCTACTGCTTCCCCCCCCCCCCAGTACTGAGAATGGAACCCAGAGAAATGAGCTATGTCCCCAGCCCTAATTTTTATTCTTTTTTTTTGAAACAGGGTCTCACTTTGCGTAAGGCCTCACTAAGTAGCTGAGGCTGTCTGCGAACTGTCATCCTCTGGTCTCAGCCTTTCAAATGCTGGGATTACAAGTGTGTGCCACGATGCCCGGCTGTCTACTGCTTTCTTTAATCACATCTTAAAATCAGGCAAGAACAGAAAGATTAGGCCCCCATGCTGATGCAAAATGGGAGGTAAAGTACTCAGTGATGGGTGACTGAGAGAGCCTTAGATAAGGTCTTTCTTTGTATTTAGAAATATGAACTGTTGCTGGGCGTGTTGGTGCACGCTTGTAATCCCCGCGATCACGCAGGTTTGAAGCCAGACATGCTGGCTTAAGAGACCCTGTTTCAAAAAAAAAAAAAAATTGGTCTGGGAGTGTAGCCTGGAGGTAAAAGGGCTTCCAGGAATCCCAGTACCACAAAAAGAAAAAGAAAAAAAAAATGAAAGAAATATGAACTGTTATCCAGGAATGGTGGCACATGCCTGTAATTCCACCAAGTATTTAAGTGGCTGTGACATAAGGATAGCAGGTTCAAGACCAGCCTCGGCAATTTAGTGAGACTCTTAGCAAGCTAGCGAGACTGTTTCAAAACAAACAAAAATTAAGAAAAAATGAGGGCGGGGAGAGATGGGGGTATATATTGGAGATAGAATGCCTTTGGGCTTAATTCTTAGTACCATTAAAAAAGGAAAAAAAGAAATATTAACTGTTGCCACTAGTTCATATTTGAAACAAGACATTGACTTAGGAGAAAATAAATAAAATGGCATTGCATGCAGGAAGCTATGTATGCTCCAAACTCTAAATTTAACCCTGGGTCCTCTCCATGTGAACTATTTGGTCAGTGGTTATCCAGATGCAACCATCTCCTAGAGAACTGACTTATAGACATGTTCCATAATATCCTTCTGTAGAGGAAGGGCTTGCCACAGTAATTGGAAGGCAGCCACTCTCACTAAAATGAATCAGATTTTTTTTCCTTTAAAAAGACTCTCCATGTTCTACAGATACTGCAGCTTATCATGGAACTTAAGAATCTCTTTTCTGGTACCAGTGGTGGCCTTTTCTCTGTCCTTGCACATGATTCCAGAGCGTCCTCATCCTCACTCTTTTCTTGTCTCTTTTCTCTCACTTTAAATGCCTTCCCATGTCTATTTTCCTGCATCCTATCATCCTTGAAGCTCTGGTTCAAGACTCATCTTTAGCTGAATCCATTTTTGAGCTCTACTCTCCATACCCACCTTGAAATCAAGTCATTAATCTCCAACCATTTATGGTCCTAGATGCCAGGACCAGTCATTTGTCTTTGCCTTTCATTGTATATTTTAATGTTTTATATAGGCATGTTTTATATTCTCAAAAATAGAGTAGTGATCATAAAGATAGAGATGACTAATATTTCAGTATTGCACATACTTGGTATTTTAGAAATATTTAAATGAAATTAATTGGGAAGGAGGCAGTTCCTCTTTGTTGCTTATATAATGTTCAGGCATTCCTTCCTTTATTTCTGGACCTCCCCTTCATTTCCAGATATCTTGCTACCTGTACCATAATCCTAACTGGCTCTGTTTCCACTTTCTCCCACAGCTTCTAAAATTGCATTGTTCCCTATAGGCAACAATTATGGGTTAATCAGGCAGATTAATACCTGCCCATGAGAGAGTCAGGTTATTAAAGACAAGTTAATACAGAGTTTTGAGATTTTGCACCGTGTGTGTGTGTGTGTGTGTGTGTGTGTGTGTGTGTGTGTGTGTTTGGGGAAGGAACAAAGAGGATTTTTCAATATCATGCTCCTGGCTGCTGTCCATTCTTAGTGGATGAGCTGCTTATAGCTACATGTAAATGAGGAGTTAAAACGCTAAAAGCTAATAATAATATGATGCAAATTATTTTAATATACATTTACTGAATATCCAGAAGACTATATAATAAATGATTATTCTAGACTTCTTAAATATTCAGCTTTGAAGAATTTCATTTTATTATCTGATCTCTCTTGTGCCAATGCAGTATTTCTCTGCTGTGTGCGTTGAACTGTGGATATAATCTCTTGCAGGTGAGGCCTGAAAATCTAAAAGGATTCATTCTTATATAATTAATGTGAATTCACTATTTTATGTAAAAGCATTAAAATGTAATATTAATTCTATACCATTATGACTTTAGTTTTCAACTTTACACAACAGAAAATGATTGCACTTTCCTCTGTCTTCTTTTTCTCTTCCTGTGTAGCTATTTTAAATGTTCACTGGTCTTCTTGAAACTTAGCAATCAGATAAAACGGTCTTGATTGATGTTACAGAATCATGGATTTTCCCACCAAACCAAAGGAAGCCTTCCTCATTATCTCCGGTCTCTTCAGCTAGGCCACGCTCATCTTCAGGTAAATGTACTTATTCCCTATCTTCTCAAATCAGCTATCCGCTTTTCTCCAGCCAGGCTTAGCTGTAAATTGACAAGATCTCCAGTTGTCTTTGTGATTTCCCTACAGAGTGCAGCTGGGTCCCTTTCAGTTTAAAAGAAACAGGTGTGGGGGTAACTCTGCTCAACCTTTAAAAAATTGCTGTCATAAAAGGCAGAGATGGAGTGGTAACTTAAATCTGTTCTTTTTTTTTTTTTAAATAGAGGAGATGTCCTACTCTGCTGAAACAGAAAACTTACAAAACATAAAATAGGCTAATCATTGAGCTTCGAGATTACTGACTACTTCCATTTGTACTTCAGTTTTTGGATAAGAAAAAACTTTGATATTCAAGCTTATAGCTTTCAAAATCTCTGAATAAGAAAAAAAAATAGAAATAGTGAGGTCAGAAAGGAGTATTAGCTTTGAATCCTTATAAATTTGATAAACACTGGAAGATATTTGTTGTAGTAGAGGAAGTAGGAATTAAAAAGCTTGGATGTTTGTCCAGTCTGCCATTAACCAACTGAGAGATCTTCAATAGGTCAGGAAACCTCTCTGAACCTTTGGATTATCTATCATCTAAAAATTTCTCATCGATAATTTCTAAGTTAATATTCAATATCTGCAATTCAAGGCTCAGACTGATATCTGACCCAATTTAATTTCCATTAGTACATAGTAAACATAGATTTTTTGTCTTTTTCTAGAGAGAATGACAGAAATATAGAACTACAATAGGCACAACCTTAGACATAAGACCAGAGATGCTAACAAGAAAGTTGAGTTTGTCTAGATAGTGATGGAAAGACTGTCCATTAGTGTTACATTCTTAGACATGAGCATATTTAAAGTGAACTATGTCTTAAACATCCTCCAATCACCTTCATTTATGATTATCACTACACATGTGTCAGCAGGATGGCTGGAATTTGGTTGATCTAGGCTGGGCTCCGCTGGTAACTCTGCATTAGGCCACTGGCCTGTGGGTTACAGTGACTACCCCATATGTCTCTTGTCTTTTACATGCCAGAGATTTTCTTCTTTTCTTACTGATGGTAGTTTAAGGATAATCCCCATAATTTATAGATGAGCAAACTGAAAGCCATAGAAGTTAAGTCATAATAAAACTCATCCCAAACCAGATGAAGGGATGAAAAGGAGAGGAGGAAAATCTTTAGTGTCCATAATTAGAAAATCCAAGTAGATGGTATAACTTTAGGGTACAGCTAAATTTATCAGTCTAAGTAATGTTCTGTGTCTCCAGATCTCTCCATCATTCGGCTCCCCTTGCATTAGTGTAATCATCAAGCCAACTTGCTCCACATGGCAGAGAGTCAGCCGCCTGAAGCGTTATCCTGCAGTGCTCACAACAGTGAAGATGCACACCCTACCATATTGCCCATATAACATCTTCAGAACCATTTATATTGGCTGAGTAAAAGACCAGAACTCGAAAAAGCCGCCTGCTTAGACCTGAGATGATAGATGTAAAACCAGCTAGTGTCAGCATGGAGGGGAGAGGCAAACCCTGCAAGAAGATTCTGAGCTAACAAAAACTATCACACATCCATCCAAGTATTTATTTAAAAGCCCACAAGAGTAGCAGATCCAGGACAGAAACGTATTTCTTAAGTCCTCTTCTGTGTATCTTCTATATATCCTTCATGAATTAGGGGTATTCTCTGTCTTGTTCTGATGGGGAGAGGGGGAGGACTACCTAATGATGAATGCCAATTTCCAGCTCTGTGGAAGCAGAAATTATGCCCAGGACATAGTCATCTCACATAGCTAGATCTCAGAAACATACTTGGGCCACTCATTTACTCTCTAGTGATCCAATAGATTGAGGCTGACACAATTGCTTAGCAGCTGACTTTAATGCCTGAAATAAATAGCTCCTTGTGCTGGTAAGGGTGACCTTACTTACATATGCTGTCCCTTTATGCAATTATACTAAAAGCACAGCATTTATTGTTAATTTTTAATATTATACCCCATTACTATGTTTGTTTTATTTATCTGCTTTGAAATAGACCATGATATCTGTTAAAGACTTTTCTAAACATAACATGATTAATTCTGTATTCATTTCCTAGGGCTGCCCTAACAAATTACCACAAATTGAGATGCTTAAAATAACACAAGTTCTTGTGACAGGAGTAGGAGTAATGTATATATGCGAACTTTGAACTATTTGCTCAATTTTTCTGACAATATAAAACTGCTTTAAAAAGTAAAATCTAAGCCCGGCGTGGTGGCGCACGCTTGTAATCCCTGCGCTTGGGAGGCGGAGACAGGAGGATCGCTCAGGTTTGAAGCCAGCGCCGGCTTAAGAGACCCTGTTTCCAAATAAAAAAGTATAAAAATAGGTCTGGGAGTGTAGCCCGGAGGTAGAAGGGGTTGCAGGAACCCCAGTATCACCAAAAAAAGAAAAAAGAAGAAGTAAAATCTAAAATCTAAGCAGTATGTGGTGGTGCATGCTTGTAATCCCAGCATTAGGGAGGCTGAAACTTGAGGATCATGGTTCGCTGACAGCCTCAGCTACTTAGTGAGGCCCTCCACAACTTAGTGAGACCCTGTTTCAAAATAAAGAATAAAAAATAGGGCAGAAGGTATAGCTCGGAGGTCAAATGCCCCTGGGTTCCGTCCCCAGACCTGCCAAAAAAAAAAAAAAAAGTAAAATCTATTGATAAAAGAGAAAGAAAATAAAAAGGATTGAGACTGGATTTTCATTACAAACTGGTATAAAATAATATCAATAAAATTAAGCATAATTACTTGGTTATTACAGCAGCTCTGGGTCTATGTTTAGGGTTAAGCAGACTGAAAGGAAGCCTCTTTACTCAATCATATTAAAATCTAACTTGCTGATATGCTGCCTTGCTCTAAATTGCAAGTTTCATAAGCACTAAAAATTGGCTGACCTACTTCACCATAGTAATTGAAAGGGATTATTACTGACAATTAGCAAGCAAGCAATAGTAATAGATAATTTACTTTCCAAATATTTTGCAAGCAAGCACATTTTTTTTTGAAAAAAGAAAGCACATTAGACAGTTGTTTCTTTGGCAAATTACAATGCATCTTTTATTTCTTGACAAATAATTCATACTGCAATATTTTTTTACAGCCTATAATTCTGACATGGCTGTAACACCCATTATGTCTGCAGACACTTTGTTGGGATAAGTATTCAGTACAATGCATGGGGACCTAGCCACACAGCCTTCATTATAGCTGGTAGTCAGTCCCATGATTGTGGCCTGGGCAAAGCTCAGGGAAGAGGCTCTTCTAGCCAGAGTCTGTCCTTGGAGGAAAAAACGAGGTCATTTTCAATGTAAATGTTTAAACTCCTCCAGCCTCAGATATTCTATTAGAGCTTCTCAAAGATGTAAGATTTTTTTCTAACCTTAGTGAAAAATATAGTAAAGTTATGGCATATCTGCCCCATCCCTTTCTCTTCCCACACAATGGAGCAGAAATCACTATAGCTTTAGCATCTGCTAAAGGTGAGGGATAGAAGTCTCTAATGACTTAGAATGTATTATTGGACAATATCTTCATTTATTTTCAAGGAAGCTATGATTTGAGTTTAAATTAATACACTCTTATAACACTGTATTTATGATCAATATGCTATTGACAGAATTCAATTATTCTCTAATTATAAGCCTGTTATGTAACAGTTTCCATGGTTTCTTTTATTTGGCTATTAGGTTAAATTTAAAACAAAACACGTGGTAGGTATTCTACAAATACTTGCATGAATTTAGTGTTTATGAGTTTTCCTCCAAAGAATCTGCACCAATGGATTCTTCAATGTCAATTAATTATTTTCTTTTTTAACCTTTAGGTAAGCAAGAAAAGATATAGGGCATTGTTAACACAACTGGCCATATGTATCCATAGGCTGCACATCTGTGATTCAACCAACTACTTGAATTGTGTACCATGTAGTTAGCCTATAAGAGTTGCATCCATACTGAATATGTGCAGGCTTTTTTCTCTTTATTTCATAAATACTAAAGTATAACAGCTATTTATGTAGCATATGCACTGCACTGGGCACAGAGATTATTTCAGGTATATGGGAAGATGGATGTGAGTAGGTTGTATCCAAATACTACACCATTTTATATAAGGGACTTGAGCATTTGCAGTTTGATATCTACAGAAAGGTTCTAGAATCAATCCTCCTGTGGAGATCAAGGACTAACTACATCTGGAAGCAAATAAAAAAATCCTGAAAGCAATTTTCCGTCCTTCATTCTAATAAAGAAATCCTGACCATTCTAAGGTTATTGGCATATTGTTGACATGGTTCTCTTGTCTTGTAATAGTGGTGCTCAAAAACTCTTACATGAATACATGAATGAAGAAATGAGAGAATGAATGAATGAATGAATATCCTGTCTACTTTATCCACTCAAGATCCAAGGTATTCCTTAGAATTCACCCTTACTGCTATGACTTAGATTGCAAACCACCACATCCTACAGTTATATTTTGTGCATCCTCCCACCCACCAGAAATTAGCTTTATGTTTAGTAATTACTCAGTAAATATTTATTGAATTAATAACCCAACTATATTTAACTTACCCTCTCCATAGTAATATACTTTATCCTTCTTAAAACAACTGTAGTCTTGGTTCATTTTTCTCCTATTCTCTAATTATTCCTTCTGAGATTCTTTCACAAGTTTATCACAGGCCCTTTTCTCTATGTCTTTAGTTAATATCATCCATTATTATAACTTGAAATACTATCTAAATGTAGAAAACCTTCCAAATTATTTTCCTATAACTTTCTCTTTTTTTTTGGTAGTGACAATTGAACTCAGAAGTATTCTACCTATGAGCTATACCTTCAACTATTTTTTTATTTTGAAACAGAATCTTCCTAAATTGTTTTGTGTGTGTGTGTGTTGCTAGGGATGGAACCCAGGGACAGTCTACTTCTGAACTTCACCTTCAGCCCTATTTTTTATTTTTCATTTTGAAACAGCGCCTCACTAAGTAGCTGAGGCTGGCCACAAACCTGTATCCTCCGTTCTCAGCCTCCCAAGTACCTGGATTACAAACGTGTGCCACCATGCCTAGCTAGAATCTCCCTAAATGTCTGGGACTGCACTCAATCCTGCAATACTTCTTTCTCAGCCTCCCAAATACTGGGATTATAGGCATATACCACCATGCCTGGATTTTTCTCCATAACTTTTAACTTTCTAAGCTCCCTGGACTTCTTTCATTCATTATAAAATACACACATACACACAAATGCACCCACTGTGTGTGTGTGTTAATATGTATATGCATATGTATACAATCTTTTCCGTTATAGGTGTCATAACAAAATACCTTAGGCTAGCTAGGTGATGTAAACAACAGAAATCTATTTCTCACAGTTCTAGAGGCTGAAAAGTCAAAGATTAAGATGCATTTGGGCTGGGTGTGGTGGCACACACTTCCCGTGCTTGGGAGGCTGAGACAGGAGGATCGCACAGGTTCAAAGCCAGCCTCAGCTACTAGTGAGGCTCTCAGCAACTTAGTGAGACCCTGTTTCCAAATAAAGTATAAAAGGTCTGGGAGTGTAGGCCAGAAGTAGAAAAGCTGCTGTGTTCCACCCCCAGTACCACCAAAAAAACAAAAAAATGCATTTGGTTCCTGATTTGTAGATGGCTGGTGTTCTACGTGTGTCTTTTCATAGTGGAAAGAGAAACAGAGGAAGCAAGATATCTCGTCTTTTTTTTTTTTCTTGTGAGTCTGGGGATGGAACCCAGAGACATTTGACCTCCAAGCTACACCCCCTGCCCAATTTTTTATTCTTTATTTTGAAACCAGGTCTCACTGAGTTGCAGAGGGCCTCACTAAGTAGCTGAGGCTGGCCGCGAGCCATGATCCTCTGGTCTCAGCCTCCCAAATGCTGGGATTACAAGAGTGCGCCACCACGCCTGGCTATGTCTTTTCTTATAAAAGTGCCAATTACATTATGAGGGCCTCACCACCATAACCTGATCTAAACCTAACCACCTCCCCAAAGTCCCATCTGCAAATGCTAGCACATTGTGTTAGGAAGGGGGAGAGGCTAGGGATTTAATATTTGAATTGTGTAAGGGGTGAGGACATAAATTGGTCTACAACAAAGCTTCATGCAGCCAGGCATGGTGGCACACGCTTGTAATCCCCGTGCTTGGGAGGCGGGGACAGGAGGATCGCACAGGTTCGAAGCCAGCCGTGCTGACTTAAGAGACCTTGTTTCCAAATAAAATATAAAATAGGTCTGGGAGTGTAGCCCAGAGATAGAAGGGTTCCATCCCCAGTACCACAAAAAAAAAAAAGAACAGCTGAGGAAGGTAAAGAATAAACTAGAAAACAAAAATAATTTATTTGAGATAGTGATAAATGCTATAAGGAAAACAAGCTTGGTATTATGATAGATTAGGTCAAAAGTTTGAAGGATACAAGAAGCAGGGCTCAGTGATAGTCTTTCTAGGGAGGTGAACATTTAAGCTCTAGGTCTAAATAATCAATGGAATAAATTAAAGTACAGGGCAACAGTCTCCTAGGCACAATAATTATAAGATTGGTTACTTTAAAAAACAGAAATCATTTTATAACTAAGGCTATAATTGGCATCTGTAGTTGGTTATCTCAAAGACTTTTCATGATTATAAGCTTAAAAGTTTTAGATCAATCTCTGTAAAATGCTGCTCTTTTCTCATCTTTCCTACTCAATAATATTTCTACTCTGTATCTAGTTGATTAAGTAAAACATCCAGGAATTACTTATTCTCTCCCCTTTGCTCATCTCCCACATGCAATCCTGCTACAAGACATTTCCAAAAAAAAAGTATGTCTACTTTTGCACCCTAAAGCATCAGTACAAGTCACCATGAGTTCTCCATAGAAAATGTTTAAATCACCTATTAATCATTCTCATTGCTTCTGTTCTTGGCCTCTTTCAAACCATGCCACAGGAGGCTGAGGGAGTGGTCATCTGATCATTTTAATATATAAACTGTTGGGTGATGCGACAATTAACCAAACAGAAATGCACATGAAGCTAGAGTTTAAGAGAAGTGGATTAGAATTGAGATCATAAACACCAACATTTATGCCCAAGTGATGTTTGACAACAGTTCCAGGAGGATTCAACAAATTTTTTTTCCAGGAAGGCACTCTAGTGCATGGCTCTAATCTTAAGTGATGCTAGATGCTGAGGAAGGAGGATCACAAGTTCTATATTAGCCTGGGAAACTTAGAGTGACCCTGTTTCAAAATAAAAAGTGAAAAGGAGCTGGAGAATATCTCAGTGGTGCAGCACCCTGGTTCAATCCCTAATATTTATAAACATTTCTGAACAAGTGATACTGGGACAAGTGGATATCCAAATGCAAAAACATTAACTCAAAATTGATTTTTGCCCAAATGTAGAAGCTAAAACTAAAACTCGTAGAAGAAACTATAAGAATAAATCTCAGTGACACTGGCTTGGGCAATAGTTTCTAAGATGTAACAACAAAAAAAACATATATGACAAGAGAATAAATTTAAAAAATCGAACTACATCAAAATTAAAAGCTTTTGTACTGCAAATAATGTTATCAAGAAAGTGAGGACAGGACCTCAGAATGGTAGAAAATATTTGCAAAGCATATACATTATAAAGGGCTTGTATCTAGAGTATGTAATGACATCTTACAATGCAATTAGAAAACTAATCAGATTAAAAAGTGGAAAAACAATTTAAACTGACCTTTTTCCAAAGAAGATGTACAAAGAGATAGAAGCACATGAGAAGATATCAACATTCTTTATTATGATAAAAATACAAATGAAGACGACAAAGTTAGATACTACTTTATATTCACTAGGATAGCTATAATAAAATAAAATTTAAACGTTGGCAAAGATATAGAGAAATTGAAACCCTCGTATACAGATGGTCAGGATATAAAACTATGCAGCCACTTTGGAAAAGAGTTTGGCAGTTCCCCAAAATGTTAGAGTTACCATATGACCCAGCAGTTTTACTCTTAGGTATGTATTCAATAGAAATAAAAGCATTACATATATAAAAGAACTTGTACTTGAAAACCCATGGTAGTAGTATTTATTGAGAAGAGATGAAAAGTGAACACAACTCCAAAGTCTACTAATCGATAATCGGGTAAATAAAATATGGTAAATCTGTCTAATGCATTAATATTTAACAATAAAAAACTAAAGTACTGACAATTGCCGCAGCATGGATGAGCCTTAAAAACATTGTGCTAAATATAACAAGACAGTCACAAAAGACCACATATTGTGTGATTCTATTTATATGAAATATCTAGAATAGGCAAATTTATAGACAGGAAGTAGGCTAGTGGTTGCCTAGAGATTTAAATAAAACTGGGGAGGGAAATTGTCAGGAACTGCTAATTATTATAAGGATTCTTTTGGGGAGACAAAAATATTCTAAAATTAAATAATGGTGATGATGGTAAAACTGTATGAATGCACCAAAAACATGAAATTGTGTGCTTTACATGAATAAATAACAGCCTTTATAATTGAGATACTGAAAAAATATCTTAATTTTTCAGTATCTCAAAACCACTAATAATTGTCGGGTGCTAAATATATTATTTAGCTCATATGTTACATATTTGAGTTCATTTGTGAAAATTTTATAGTTGAGACTTGTGCATTTCAGAATATATAAATTTTGCCATAAAAAGAGATATAAAGTAATGATCAAGTGAGGGTAAAGAAGGAAGATAAGTAAAGCAGAAATAGTATGTTAGTAATTGTTAAAAATGTTTAATCTGTGAAGTGTTATGTTATATTCTGTTTATATGTTTAAAATTTGTCATCATATAAAATCTAAAAGATAGGTTTATACTTTAAGATGTTAAATGTATAGTGAAAAATATGGACTTCAAGTGATAAAATATGAATATAGCCACTGACATTTAAAATCTGTCAGTAGCCAGATACAGTGGCACATGCCTGTAATCTTAGTATTTGGGAAGCTGAGACAGGAGAATGGAAGGTACAAGGCCAGCCTCAGCAGGAAGTGAGGTGGGGATTGGGTGGGGGCTGGCTGGGTGATGTGTACATCTATGTCTACACAAGTTTTTTTTAACCCCATTATGATGTATAAATACAATGCACTAATAAAAATTAAAAACACATAAAAATAAATAATTAATTAATTAAAAAAGAATAAATACGTAAAGTAAGGCTAGGGGCATAGCACAGAGGTAGAATGCCCCTAGGTTTGATTCCCAGTGCCAAAAATAAATATAAAAAAAAATAAATAAAATCTGTTTGTAGCTAAAAGAGTAAGAAAATAAGTAATGATCCTTACTTTAATTTTTGATTGCCAAGAGTAAAATTCAGAACAATATTACAAAAATGAAGAAAAATGCTAAAGGTTTGCTAATTTAAGAACTAGCATATATATTTAAAGTACCATTAAAAATAAGGAAGAGCTGGGCATGGTGGCGCACGCTTGCAATCCCCATGCTTGGGAGGCGGAGACAGGAGGATCACCCAGGTTCGAAGATAGCCTCGCTGGCTTAAGAAACCCTGTTTCCAAATAAAAATATAAAAATGTGTCTGGGAGTGTAGCCCAGAGTTAGAAGGGTTTCCAGGAACCCCAGTACCACCAAACAAAACAAAACAAAACAAAACAAAACAAAACAAAACAAAACAAAACAAAAAAAGTAAGGAACATGCTAAAATATACCTGTTAAATACCTACATGTTACATTTTTCAGCTGCCAGTGAAAATTCTGAACACTTATTTTGGATGTAGTCAATATCTAGTGTAGTACAAATGAAACAGTTTATATTTTGGTAAACTGTAATCCTTAATTTTTTGAGGTTTTTTGCAGCACTGCAGCTGGAAGCCAGGGGCATTCTACCTCTGAGCTACACCCCCAGCCCCACTTTTTAGTCTTTTATTTTTGAAACAGGGTCTCACTGAGTTGTGAAGGGCCTCGCTAAGTAGCTGAGGCTGTCTGGGAACCGCAATCTTCTGGTCTCTGCCTCCCAAATGCTGAGATTACAAGCATGCACTACCACACTCGGATAATCCTTAATTTATATAGTGCTCTACCACTGAGCTACATCCTTCGCTCTTCTTAGTGTATTTGTTTGTTTTATTTTAAAGCAGTCTTACAAAGTTGTGCAGGCTGACCTCAAAGTTATGATCCTATTGTCTCAGATTCCCCAGTTACTTGAGATCCTCCTGCCTTGGCCTTATTAGGATTATAGGCATGCGCCACCATGCACAGTTTATATATATATATATACTTTATAAGAGATAGCTATGCTACTCTACATCTGAAGCTGTAGTGCACACATGAATTCAGGAGACTCTTTAGAATGTAGATTATGATTCAGTAGGTGTTGGGTAAAGTCTAAATTCAGCAAGTTCCAGTTAACACCAATGTGGCTGATCCAGGGAACACACTTTGCTCTGTAGTGCTCTATACGTTATTGAAGTTTGTTAGCAGACATAGTTCTTGAAACAAAGATGTACGTAGAAAGTATCTTGATCATTTAGTACAATCTTGTCTTGGAAAATGAACATCTATTATCTAAAGTTATGTAATCCTTGGAGGAAAGGAAGACATTACAACACCAAGTCTCTGACATGCCTGTCTCCATTCCCCAAAACCCAGCCAAGTTAAGGGAACAATGAACATGAATCTGGGCCATAATATCCAGATGAATATTATCTCAAAGTATACTGACTTTCACGTGCATATGCTGAGAATTAGAGCAACTTAGTGTGATCTGTTGATGTCTGCTTTCTTGCATGTATGGGATACACTGTACTATTTTTTGGATGTGTGTCATATACCAGGACAAAAATAACCCGAGATATTGATGCTTTTGTAACCTAACTTACACTCCTTCCTCGGATAAATGCTACATGAAAACATTGTGGGGAGACAAGGACTCAACCAGATGTCTCCACTAAAGTAAGTGTCATGGGGAATGGAGTTGCTGTGTTCTGGCAAAACACCAAAGGCAGCATGTGGAACAAAGGCAAAGATATCCATCCCATTGCCACTGAACTTTCTTTCTGATTAACCACCTGTCTAGCCATCATCACTGGATCTTATATATAACACATACCATTTCC
This sequence comes from Muscardinus avellanarius, assembly GCF_963383645.1. Taxonomy (NCBI): domain Eukaryota; kingdom Metazoa; phylum Chordata; class Mammalia; order Rodentia; family Gliridae; genus Muscardinus; species Muscardinus avellanarius. The sequence goes on from NC_137801.1 coordinate 53,672,692, forward strand.
AGGTGTCTTGTTTGGTCTCTCAGAAGCCTATCCCACTGTCTTAGCACCACTGGACCATGAAGGAACAAGGCCATATCGTTCTTCTCTTATTGAAGATCTTAAGAATACACGGAACTGTTTAATTAGTACCCTATTTTAATTTTTAATCTCTCTGCTCCTTGAGGCATATTTATTCTGGTAGAGATGAAAAATATATGAACATATGAACCACTTAAAAATAAAACAATAGAAGACTAAAGGCTAGCTGCCACTCTTAGAACTCTACTCAAATATATTCTATGTGCCATTTTTTAAACTTGATTTTGTTTTTATTGTAATTATTGTGTCACATTATTGTATATATAAACATGTGCTATATAAAATAATCATGGAATAATAAAAATGTAAGATAAAGAATGCTACATGAATGTTTTTAAATAGTAAGTCCAGTGGAAATTCAGAGACAGAAAAGAACCTAGAAATCACCAGGCATTGTCCTATTATACTTCTTTTAGGGTTTGGTTTTAAGCTTGGGTCTTCAGCAGCAAGGAAAAGTAAAGTATAGGAAGGTGGGGTAAATAAATTATTTCAGAAAAAGAGGAGTGGATCAACTGGCTAGATATATGTTTTCATCTTTAATGTAAATCAATTACTCTTTGATTTTTGTCAATCTGAGAGATAATGACTAGGCTATTAGGATAAAACAAAAACTCAAAAACTTTATATGAGACTTCCGGGAAGATGGCGACCGAGAAAAGCGGGGCTTAAGAGTCCCGCTAACAACCAATCTCCATTACCACAAAAAGAGCGCCTTTCATAGCCAGAAAACACCATCACCAGAAAAACAAAAAAACCACCAGGCTCCAGAGAGAAAGCGGACTGAGAACAGAGCTCAGGGCCACAGAGGAGACACACGCGCCCAAGGACGCGGCAGCAGCGCCATACTGCCGGCGGCAGCGGCGAACTCAGCGGCCGGCTACAGCAAGCCGAGGTGAGCCGATGCGGAACAGCCAGGCGGGATCTTTCGGCGCAGACAGCATTTAAAGCTCCCAGTGGCTGAGCTCAGCACACGCTGCAGGGATTCAGAGTAGAAATCAAAACCAGAGAAGAAAAAATACGCCAGCCTCATGGCCGAGGGCGTGGCAGAGGCGCCATATTGCCACCGGCGGCGGCAGCAGCAGTGAATTCACCGAGTCCAGTACAGCTACATCTGCGTACTCAAGAACAGTGAGTCAAATTGCGGGCCACAGAGGAGAAATCGCAGTATTGTGCCTCCTGGGACTTGACCCAGTGAGGGAGTGGTGGTGGCAGAGATATCACACCATAGGAGAGCGTGCAACCTGGCACCCCCCGTAGTTTAAAGCAGCCTCTATCGACTCCCTGGGTCGGAGACTCTGTGATACAACCCAGTAAAGGAGTAGTAGGGTCTGAGATAATACAGACTCGAGATCCAGAGCACCTTAAGTGAAGCCATAGTGACCCAAGGGAAGAACCCAGAGAAGGCACAAACCTCCGAAATCATGGGAAAGAGGAATAACACTGAAGTAATGAATGTGCACAACCCCACAACATCAGAACCTGATAAAACAGAAAATCAGAGATTTCTAGAAGATCAAATCAGGAAAATAACTGTAGAAATAATAGAGGTGCTTCGAAAAGAACTCAGAGAGAGCCAAAAAGAGATAAAGGATGCAATTAATGAAGTAAAGGCCTCAATTCAAAGCACAAACAACCGATTAGACCACATGGAGAACAGAATCTCGCTCTTAGAAGATGAGCAATCCAAAAATGAATGCATAGTTTCTAATCTAGAAAAAGATATCCAACAGCAGGAATCTGACATTGAAGAAATATGGGCCCATCTTAAGAGAGCTAACCTAAGAATAATTGGAATAGAGGAGGGAAAAGAAAGTGATACCAAAGGGATCAACAATCTCTTCAAGGAAGTAATAGCAGAAAATTTTCCAAATATAGAGCAAGAGGTTGATACACAGATCCAGGAAACTTATAGAACTCCCTTTAGACAGGATCCGAGAAGAGGATCCCCACGCCATATAATTGTCAAAATGACCAATGTGGAAGCCAAGCAGAGAATCTTAAAGGCAACAAAAACAAAGGGCCAAGTGACATTCAGAGGCAAACCAATTAGAATCACTCCAGACTTCCCAAACCAAGTCATGAGAGCCAGAAGGGCTTGGAGTAACATATTCCAAACTCTGAAAGAAAACAACTTCCAGCCAAAAATTTCCTATCCAGCAAAACTTTCTATCAAATTAGATGGAGAAATAAGAAGCTTCCATGACAAACAGAAACTAAAGGAATTTATGTCTTCAAAACCAGCGCTAGAGAAAATACTCAAAGAGATTAACTACAAAGAAGAAATAGGTAACACTCACCAGAACCAGAGAAACAAGAGTTTCCATCCAGCAGACAACTAAGATTGGTTATCTGTGGAGATTCATTATTTATGTTAGTCTTTTACCTATCTCTAAATTGTATTGTTTGCCTTTATTGTTGTTAATTTTTAGGATTTCTAGTTGGAATATTAATATATCTTCAGATATAGCATTTGGAAATATTTTATCCAATTCTATTAGTAACTTTTAACTCTGTTTACATTGTCTTTGGATATACAATATTTTCTTTTATTTTTTAGGGAGTTTGTATCCCCTTTTGTTGCCTGTGCCATTGAAATCATATCCAAGAAATCACTGCCAATTTCAGTGTTGTGAGGTTTTATGACCCAGATTTTCTCCTAAAAGTTTATAGTCTTAAGATTTATATTTAGGTCTTTTATCTATTTTGAGTTAATACTTGTATATGGGATTAGGTAAGGGTCCAATTTTATTCTTTTCCATGTAATTATTATTTTTCAACAATATTTAGTTAAAAGAGTATTATTTCTACCACCAAATCTTCGTGGAAACCTTGTCAAAAATAACTTGACAATATAGGGAAGAATTTAGCTCTAGGCTTGTATTTAACTCCAATGGTCTATATATCTGCCTTTAGAACAGTACTACACTGTTTCAATTATTGTAGCTTTATATGGTTTGAAATCAGAAAATATACATCTTCTAGCTTTGTTTTTGCTTCGAGATTGTTTTGGGTATCTAGAGTCCATATTCCATATCAGGATAGATTTTTTTCTGAAAAATAAATATATGATAGTTTCACCTAAAAAAAAGAAAAAAATATTCTCTGGTAAGAAAGAAAGCAAAAAGAAATATTGAAATGTTATCTTTAAGTCATCAAAAGCTTGGTATCAGACAAATGAAACTGTTATGTGAGATTATCATTTTTAATTTTGGATAAATTGCTATAATACTAGATGTCAACCACTAAGCCAAGCATGGGAGGGAGGGATGGGGAGAGAATGGGGTGGGGATCGGGTGGGGGCTGACTGGGCGATGTGTGCATGTATGTCTACAAAAGTTTGTATCCCACTATGATGTATGAATACAGTGCACCAATAAAATAAAATTAAAAAAAAAAACTTTATATGATAAAAATGTTTTTAATACTTTTTCCTAATTGTTTTTAAATTTGTTTAGGTGTTTAATGCTCAGTTCTTTGTTAGCCTAAAGCATAAATAATTACACACACAGATAGATACACAAATGCACACACTACCTTCTCTCAAATTGCTATTCATTTCTTCAGCCATTCTACTCTTTCTTCAATAGCTCTGTGTACTGGAGACTCTCTACTGATGGCCTAACCTTTGCATTGCCAGTTGGCTCCTATAGTATACTGCTATCCGGCTTCTGTCTCACCACTCAATTGGGGTTTGCTGAAGATCACCTCCTACTTTCCGAATGCACTAGCCTAAAATTTTGGAGTGTGAAAAATTTTAGATATATAAGCAAATAATAATATAGTGATCTCTCTATTTGTACCATATTCAGTACTTACCAAAACTTTGCTGCATTCGCTTCACTTACACTTTTTTCTATTTTTCTCTGCTGAGTTACTTGAAAATAAATCCCAAACATCACATCATTTGACTGCTAAATTTCAGTTAAAAATAAATATGAACATTTTTTCTATAATTATAATGTCATTATCACACCTAACAAAATTAACAATCACTTCTTACTATAATCAAATTTTCATCCAAATAATTAAAAAAATGTCTTTTTGTAATTGTTTTGTTTGAATCCAGAGCCAAACAAGCTCTACCTGTGACATTTTTCTTGATAAGTGATTAAAACCTTTAATAATGAAAAGCCTTTCTCTGTCCCCTCTCATCCCTATATTTTCTTCTTTCTGTATTTGACTTACTAAAGAAATTGGGTCAGTGTTTAAAGAATATTCACCAATTCACCATCTGGATTTGTCTGTTTGCTTTCTTGTGGTGTCATTTTGTCTCTTCTTTTTGGCATTGTATTTACTGCACATAGGGGTTATCTCTAGATGCTTATTTAGTTCAAGAACAGTGTTTCATAGCACAGATGGTAAAATGTCTTAAGTCCCACTTCCAGTGCCTCTAAGGTTGATCAGTGTGTTCAATAGTTGAAAGCTTAATGTTTCCCATCAACTTTTCATCTAATGGTTCATCAATTATTATTTTTTTGCCTAAATTACTTCACTATCTAATCTGGATTGTCAACTTGAGGGAACTGAAAGACACCTAGAATTGGGAGACTTCAAGGTGTGATGATGAGATAATTTGCACATAGAACAGCAGGTTGAGGAAGAAGTCTTTTCCTGAGTATGAGCAGAACTGTCCAATCGGCTGAGCGTCCAGAAGGGATAAAAGGTGGAAGGAGGAGGAAGCAGCGGGAAGGAAGTTTGATCCTTCTACTGCCGCATCCGCTGCTGCTATTGGACTCCTCACACTCCATCAAGGTAGACTCTCTTCAAGCATTCTCAGGGACATTTGGGGCATTTTCCAGTTAGACTGGGACTACATCATTTGTTCCTCAGGTTCTGAGGCTCCAGTGTCTTAGACTGGGAAGCTACAGTCCTCCCAGATTTCCAGGGTATAGGTGGCTTGTTCAGGCTACAGTTTCAGGTTGTGTAAGCCAATTTGATAAATCCCCTTTTATAATATACACATATATGTGGGTCTGTTTCTGTAAAGAACTTGGCTAATACATTTCATTAGGTTTAGAAAATGATGATCTAATTGACATTGGCAGTTTGAGGGTTTTTTCATAAGGAGAAAGTTCTCTCTTCTCAACAATAGGTCTTTTGGTCAGTTTGTAGCTTATACAGGAAAGACAGAGTCAATGCACAAGCTTGTAATCCCAGTACTTGGGAGGCTGAGACAGGAGGATCGCACAGGCTCTCAGCAGTTTAGTAAGACCCTGTTTCCAAATAAAATATAAAATAGGTCTGAGAGTGTAGCCCAGGGGTAGAAAGCCCCTGTGTTCCATCCCAGTACCACACACACACACACACACACACACACACACACACACACACACAAAGTTTTAAATAAATTTCTAACACAGTGTTTAATGATTTTAGCTTCTTGCACTCTTTTTTATTTGAATCTCAGATTATTTCATCTTTAGCCAGCTGGAGGTCCTTATTTCTTAATGATCTTGGTTTAATATTTAGTAAAAGTAGTTTTTTGTTTTTGTTTGTTTTTCTGTGAAACCCTGATCCTTTTTAGTGGAGACTGGTATTAAAATACTACAAATTGGCCTGGGGTATATGCTCATCATGTTTAGTTAATTTGGGATACACAGAAATGAAAAAAGTAACTGATTTATCTTAATGCTGGAAACATCTATATTGTAACAGGTGGTTAATACAATACAGTTCTGGAACTTGGAAGACCACTATCAATCAAGGTTCTAGCAAGTGTTAGTTTCTGATGAAGCCTCTTCCTGGCTTGTAGATGGTCTCCTTCCTGCTATTTTTGCATTTGCTTTTTCCTCTGTATTTGTACTGAGAGAATGAGGACTCTGTTGTCTTTTCCTTTTGTTGTAAAGATATCAACCCTATTGGATTATGGCTCTACACTTAGGACCTCATTTACCTTTAGTTGCCTCTGTAAAGGCCCTGTGTCCAAGCACAGTCACACTGGCGAGCAGGCCTTCAACACTTGAACTGGGGGAAGGAGATGATTTAATTCATAGCACTCATTTTTCTGAACAATGCTAAGAAGTTATTTTTGAAAAATATCAATTACATGAATTTATATTGTTATTTCTAATTAAAATTCTAATGTAAATTAAAAATAATGAGGTTGTAACTTAATATTTTGATTTTTTATGTTTGAATCTTTTTTTCTTACACATTGAAATCTTGACTCCTAACAGTAGTGACATAACTGCTTATATAAATTATCCTATCATGCCGGGCGTGGTGGTGCACACTTGTAATCCCTGTGCTTGGGAGGCTGAGACAGGAGGATCACACAGGTTCGAAGCCAGCCTCAGCTACTTAGTAAGACCCTGTTACCAAATAAAATATAAAATAGGTCTGGGAGTATAGCCCAGAGGTAGAAAGCCTCTGGGTTCCACCCCTAGTACCACCAAAAATAAATAAATAAATAAATAAATAAATAATCCTATCATATGCATGAAATAAATTTCAAAATGATACCATTATTACCATCTCTATTAAATAAGATTACCATTCTATTTTTCTTAGGATATATTTTAAAAAGGTCATATACAGTCTTTTTTTCCTCCCCAGGGGCACTCTGCCTTTGAGCTTCAACCCCAGCCCTATATTATTTTTTTATTTTGAAACAGAGTCTCATTAAATTGCAAAGAGCCTTGTCAAGTTTCCGAGACTGGCTCTGAACCTGTACTCCTCCTGTATCAGCCTCCCAAGTACTGATGGGTTACAGATGTGTACCACCACACCTGGCTCAGTCTTTCTTAACTAACTTGAAATAATTCTTTTCCCTGTACAATTTGCTTGACAGTTGGCATTAGGTTGGGGTAGGTAGTTTTTTGTTGTTGTTGTTATTTTAGGATTTCTTTTTTAAAGTAATTTTTTGAGAAGGCAAGGCATCAAATTATTTGATATAAAATATTCAGAGAAGTCTTATCTTTGTTCTTATTTAATCCACCATATTTCCCTCATTCTGCTTAAATTTTTTTACATTGACATTTAATTTATCCTGGGCTTATTTTTGCTAGGCTAGCAGAGTAGTTTAACAATGACGATCTCAGCTTTATATCTTTTTATTTTTGTTTGTAGAATTCCACTTCTGTGCCTCATTGACTTTTATCTTTGTGTTCTACATGTTCTAATAAAATTTGTCTGGTTTTGTGTTACAGTTTTTCTTATTACCAAGCTCATTTTAAATATACGTTTTTTCATAATATAAGTAACGTTAAAATATATAGCAAACATAAAAGGTATTGCTCCTAACTGAAGAGAATGGAGTTAAGATCTATTCTTTGAGATTTCACTTGTCACAATAAAATATTCACTCTTAGATAAGGGGAATACAGCAATAACAAAAAATAGAAGTAAAAGTAAAAAAATAAACAAAATCCTAACAGATTATTAGTCTTCAGGAAGCTTACACTTTTTAGTCATGGTAGCTAAATAATCAGCAAACACATAAGGTAATGTGTAAAATAAATATGTTATATGCTAGTTATATTGCTTTCCTCAGCAAACTATACAAAGCACTACCAATTGGTGGATAAAAATGACAAAACTTATTGTCTTACAGTTGCAGAGGCTAGAAGGCCAAAATATGGTAAGTGGCACACATTATTTCTTTGAGGTCTCTACAGGGAGAATCCTTCCTTGTTTCTCTTAGGTTTTGTTTTTTCTAGGTCTTCATTGCTTGTGGCAGATTCACTGCAGCTTCTGTCTCTATCTTGTGAGTCTCCTGTGTCTTCATATGGCCAACTTTTTTTTTTTTTTTTTTTTTTTTTTTTGTAGTACTGGGGATGGAAACCAGGGGCATTCTACCTCCGAGCTACACCCTCAACCCTATTTTTTAGTCTCTTTATTTTTGAAACAGGGTCTCAATGAGTTGCAAAGGGCCTTGCTAAGTAGCTGAGGTTGTCTGAGAACCATGATGCTCTAGTCTCTGCCTCCCGAATGCTAAGATTGCAAGTGTTTACCACCATGCTGGGTTCAACTTTTTTATATATCTATATATTTTTTTTTGGGTACATTGTAGTCTTAATGGGGTACAAGATGGTAGAGGGATACATGCATACATCACTCATTTAGCCCTTCCCCAATTCCTATCCCATTTCCTTCTCCTCATGTTTAGCTTAGTGAATGACTTTGATATGTTTGTGAATGTACATCATGTACATTAGGGAATTTCCCTCTTATTCCCATTCCCTTCAGTTAGGTTGCCTTATTTGTTCATCTATACTATTTCCTTCTTGGTCTAGAGTTTCTCCTATGACCCATTTTCTCCCTAGCTTCCACATATTAGGGAGGGCATCCAATTTATTATTTTTCGTGACTGACTAATCTGACTTAATATTGTCCAGTTTTATCTATTTCCCTGTAAATGACAAAATTGTATTTTTTATAGCTGAGTAAAATTCTCTTGTGTACATATCCCATAATTTTGTAATCCACTCATCTGTGGATGGACATCTTGGCTGGTTTCATAGTTTGACAACAGTGAATTGTGAGGCTATGAACATAGAGATGCATGCATTAGTTTGGTAGTTTTGTTTTCATTCATTTGGGTAGACACTCAGAAGTGGTATTGCTGGATCATATGGTAGGTTTGTTCCATTCTTCTGAGAATCCCCCATACTTTCCAAAGTGGTTACACTAATTTGTAGTACCACCAACTTAAAATTAGTGTATTAGAGTTCCCACTTCTTCACATCCTCACCAGCATTTGTTGTTGTTTGTGCTTTTAATGATTACCATTATAATTGGTGTCAGGTGAAATCTCAGGGTTGTTTTGATTTGCATCTCTCTGCTAATGATGTTGGACATTTTATATATTTATTGGCCATTTGAATTTCTTCTTTTGTAAAGTGTCTAATCAGTTCACTTTCTCATTTTTATTAGGTTATATATTTTCTTATCAGTGTGTTTATTGAGTTCTCTGAATATTCTAGAGATTAGTCTTCTATTGAAGGAATAGTTGGCAAAAATTTTTCTCATTCTGTTGGCTCTCTGTTGAGGTTCTTGATAGTTTCTTTTGCTGTATAGAGGTTCTTTAGTTTCATGCAATTCCATGTATTGATACTTCTTTTAATTTCTTGTGACTTGTGACTTTGGGATCTTGTTGAGAAAGTTTTTACGTGTGCCTATATGTTGAAGTGTTGGACCTATGCCCACTTCATTGAACTGCAAGAACTCTGGACTGATTTTCAAGTCTTTGATCCATATTTAATTGACCCTTGTGCAGGGTGAGAAAATGGGGTTTATTTCCATTTTTCTGCACATGGTTAACCAGTTTTGCCAATACCATTTGTTGAAGAGGCTATCATTTTTCCAATATGTGTTTTTGGCCCCTTTGTAAAAAATCTATTGGCCATAAGTGTGTGGATTGGTTTCTGAGTCTTTTATTCTGCTGCATTGGTCTATGTGTCTGTTCTTGTGCCAGTACTATGTTTTTATTGCTGTGGCTTTGTAGTTTGGAGCCAGGTATTGTGATGCCTCCTATATGGTTCTTGTTGCTGAAAACTACGTTGGCTATACTGGGTTTTTTTTGTTATTTCAAATGAATTGAAGGACTAATTTTTCTATGTCTGTAAGGAATGACTTTGATAATTTAATGGGTATTGCATTGAATCTGTAGATCACCTTTGGAAGAATGGCTATTTTGATATTCTACCTGTCCAAGAACAGGAAGATCTTTTTATTTTCTAAAGTCTTCAATTTCTTTTTTCAATGTTTTAAAATTTTTCTTTGAAGAGGTCTTTTACCTCCTTGGTTAAGCTTATTACTAAGTATTTAGGGTTTTTTTTGGGGGGGATATCCTGAGTGGAAGGGTTTTTTGGTTTCTTTTTCAGTAGGTTTATGGTTGGCCTACAGAAAAGCTTCTAATTTTTAAGATTGATTTTGTATTAAGACACTTTGCCAAATTTGATGATAAGTTCTGTAAGTATTTTGGTTGAGTTTTTTGGGGTCTTATAAATATAGTACCAAATCATCTGCAAATAGGGATAGTTTTAGTTCTTCTTTTCTTATTTGTACTCCTTTAATTTTTTCTCTTGCTTTATTTATCTGGCTAGAGTCTCAAGTACTATATTAAAAAAAAGTGATTATAATGTACATCCTTGTCTTATTCCTGTTTTTTAGGGGGAATTCCTGAAGTTTGTCCTCATTTAATATGATGGTGGCTGTGGATCTATTGCATATTGCCTTTATGATGTTGAGGTATGTTCCTTCTATTCCAGTTCTCTGCAGTGCTTTTAGCAGAAATGGGTGTTAGATTTTGTCAAATGTTCTTTTGGCAGCCATTAAAATAATCATACGATTTTTGGTTTTTGGTTCTGTTTATGTGATGAATTTACATGGATTGTTTTCCATATGTTGAACCAGGCTTGCATCCATGAGATGAAACCTACTTGGTCATGGTGCATGGTTTTCTTGATATGGTTTTGAATGCGTGTTGCTAGTGTTTTGCATCTAAGTTCATCAATAATATAGGCCTATAGTTTTCTTTTTTTTTCTTTTTTCTTTTGGTGTTTCTGGGGTTTCTGGAAGCCCTTCTACCTCTGGGCTACACTCCCAAAACTATTTTTATATTTTTTTACTTGGAAACGGGGTCTCTTAAGCCAGCACGGCTGGCTTCAAACCTGCACGATCCTCCTGTCTCTGCCTCCCAAGCACGGGGATTACAAGCATGCGCCACCACACCCGGCTATAGTTTTCTTTTCTTGAGCTGTCTTTATTTGGTTTTAGTATTGTTGTGATTTTGGCTTCATACAATGTATTTGGCAGAGTCCTGTTTCTTTCTATTTCACAGAATAGATTGAGGAGTATTGGAATTAGCTCCTCTATAAAGGTTTTTGTAAAATTCTCTTGGGAAACCATCTGGTCCTGGAATTTTGTTTGATGGTAATCTCTATTGGTGCCTCAATCTCTTTGATTGCTATTGGTTGGTTTAAATTTCCTATATCTTCTTGGTTCAATTTAGAAAGATTGTATGTATCTAGCAAATTGTCTATTTCTTCTAAGTTTTCCACTTTGAGTAAAGTTTTTCAAAGGAATTTCTAATAATCCCCTAGATTTTCATGCTGTCATTGGTAATATCTTTTTTAATCTCTTATTTTAGTAATTTGAATTGATACTCTTTTTTGATAGGTTTGTTAATAGTTTCTCCATCTTGTTTATTTTTTGAGAAACCAAATTTTAGTTTGGTTGATTTTCTGAATTGTTATTTTATTCTCTACTTTATTGATTTGTGCTCTGATTTTAATAATGTATTGTCTTTTACTGGCTTTGGGGTTAGACTATTTCTGTTTTTCAAGGGCTTTCATGTGTGTCAGAAAATAATTTTTGGTGATTTTTTGTTTTTCTTATGTGGGTACTCAGTGTTATGAATTTTCCTCTTAATACTACGTTCAAGATGTGCCAGAGGTTTTGATATATTGTGTCTCTATTTTCATTTGTTTTTAGAAATTTCTTAATTTCACCACTTAATTTTTCAATGACCCATTCCTCATTCAGTAGTGTTGTGTTCAATCATGTGTTTATGTGGTTACTCTGGGTCTTCCTACAGTTGATTTCTAGTTTCATTCCATTATGGTCTGAAAAGGTGCAGAGAAGTATGTCACATTTTTAAAATTTTCTCATGCTCACTTTGTGGCCCAGGATGTGGTCTATTTTGGAGAAGACTCCATGAACAGCTGCAGTTGGGTGGGATATTTTGTATATCTCCAATAGGTGTATTTGGTTTATGATGTTCTTTAAATCTGAGGCATATTTACTAACCTTTTGTCTAGAAGATCAGTCTAATGGTGTGAGAGGAGTGTTGAAGTTTCCCAGTATCATTGTATTGGGATTTGTGTGTGTATGTTAATGTCACACAAAGTTTGTTTTATGAAGGTGGCTACACCTATGTTTGGGGCATAAATGTCAACTATCATTATTTCTTCTTGCTGGATTGTTCCTTTTCCTAGTAAAAATGACCTGTTTTGTCTTTTTTTGATAAGCTTGGGCTTGAAGTCTAATTTTTCTGATATCATAGTTCAGCTATAGTTGGGTGGAATATTTTGTATATCTCCAATAGGTCAATTTGGTTTATGGTTTTCTTTAAATCTGAGGCATATTTACTAATCTTTTGTCTAGAAGATCAGTCTAATGGTGTGAGAGGAGTGTTGAAATTTCCCAGTATTACTGTATTGGGATTTATGTGTGTGTTAATGTCACATAAAGTTTGTTTTATGAAGGTTGCTATACCTATGTTTGGGGCATAAATGTTGACTATCATTATTTCCTCTTGCCGTACTATTCCTTTCCTAGTAAAAATGACTTGCTTTGTCTCTTTTGATAAGCTTGGGTTTGAAGTCTAATTTGATATCATAGTTGCTACTCCTGTTTGTCTTCAAGTTCCATTATCATGGATTATCTTGCTCCAATACTTCACCTTTAGTTTCTGAACTATCTTTACTTGTAAGGTGTGTTTCGTGCAGTCAGGAAATAGATGTATTCTGGTTTTTAATCCATTTTATACCAATTTATGTATTTTTATTGGGGAGTTGATAGCTTTCTCTCACTCTACAGGTGTCAGCTGGTATATACAAGGCAAGTTGCGTTGTATTCAATAGTGAAGGTTGAGTGAGGAGAAAGTGATGAAGTAGTAAATACAAGCAGAGGGTAAAGGAGCAAAAAGGTTAAAATAAAATGAGAGTTTGAGTTTGGTAAGGTAATATATAGTGGAGATTAGAGATTGTGAATATGTAGGAGGATTTCAATGTATTTAGTATAGTGATATGAAGTGGACTTAATACAAGACAAAGAAAAGAAAAAGAAAAGGGATAGAGAGAAGAAAGTAGATATATATGAGGGAATAAACTTTTAAAAGGGGTGAGAAAAGAGAAAAGAGGAAACAAACACACACACAAAAACCCCCCAAAGAACTGAAAAATAACAAAAAACCCCAAACAACAAAATAATACAATCATCCAAATTTATGAACACTGAACAGATTTGGTTCCTGCAGTTCTCCTGGCTATGCGTGGATTCTTTCAGCCATTTAAGGTTCACATTCTATAATAGTATCTTGAGCATGTTCCAAGCACTCTCATTTGCTATGTAACTTATAGTAACAATGTGAGTTTATAGCCCTGCTTTTTGTCTCCTTCAATGATGGGGACCCTGGCCTGCTGTCTCTTTCTCTCTCTCTCTCTCTCTCTATAGGTGCTGGTGCACCGGGACCTTTCCCACTGCAAACCTGGGTATCTGAGATCTCATAAAGGATTTGTTTTGAAGCTCTCTTAGTCTATGCAGGTGGCCAGTATCACTGGGGCTTGATCTAGTGTTAAGTGCAGGTCTCCACTGACACTGAGCTCACATCTCTCCTGACTGCATAGGTTGCGGATGCCACTGGGACCAGATCCAGTGTATATGCAGGAGTCTGCATTCTCCATAGGTTTGGCTGGGTTGGTTTGACTTCTCCCCAGTCATCACAATGGGGTGCTCTGTGGTGATCTCTGAAGGTCCTACTACAGGCCCTGGGGACTGTAGGCCTTTTTGCCTGATTGTTCCTGGGGGCTGTCTAATAATTTGTGCCTCTGCTTTGTCCAACAATGGACTCTATCCGCACCCCCTTCATCAGGATGAAGGTCTCAGACCTTGAGAGTCTATCATTTGCTATGCAAGTCCCTGAGGCTATATCAGGTGGTCACTTGCAGGGACTGCTGGTTCACTATAGGAGGAGGTGACCACTTACAATTCTGATGAGATGAAGCCACTCACTTTATTTCAAGTCATTGACTTTTTGCTGTGGGTATTTGGAGGCCACAGTGCCTGAAGTCCTAGCATGGTGAGGCAAGATGGCACCACTGCGGTCACTGTGGTCACAACCATTCAAAGTGGGTGGAGTACTTTTCTGCTCTCTTCTGCCCTTTAGCTTCGTTTATGCTGTATTTCAAATCTTAATGCTATGTTCAAATTTATGCTGCTTTTTTTCTTTTGTCAAGATGCTGTTTTCATGGCGATAGAGATTGAGTGTCAGCGGGACTGATATGTGCAGCTTCCCTTGGTCACCATCTTCCTGGAAGTTTCCAATTTTATATAAGAGCACCAATAATTTTGAGTTAAGAGCCTACTCTACTCCAGTGTGACTTTATCTTGGCTAATTACGCTCTACAACACTATATCTAGTTACGGTCACATTCTGAGGTGCTTTGGTTTGGAACTTCAATGTACTTCTCTTGAGGAACAACATTCAACCAAAAATACTATACTAGAAATGATTACCAGAAAAACAAAAAGACTAATTAAGGGGGAAAGAGATGATATGGCAGGAGTATCTGAGGAAGGGGACATATGATTATGTTCTGGACATATTTCTTCAAGTATATTTTTCAGAAATATTATCTTGGTATAAGCAATTGAAAAAATAAAGGTATCATTTTCTGAGACAAGAATAAGGATGTAGAAGCTTTGAGCATCAAGTTTAAAGTTTTGATTGACTTTCAGATTTTGGTTAGAAACACATTTGGAAGTTTATCAAGCATAGAGTCTAGGTAGAGGAAAGGTGTGGGTCAAAACTAAAAAGTTAGGAGGTATTACTGAAAGATAATATAAAAAACATGAGTCTGGCCAGGCGTGGTGGCACACACTTGTAATCCCCGTGTTTGGGAGGTGGAGACAGGAGGATCGCTCTGGTTCAAAGCCAGCCTCGCTGGCTTAAGAGACCCTGTTTCCAAATAAAAATATAAAATAGGTCTGGGAGTGAAGCCCGGAGGTAGGAGGGTTTCCAGGAACCCCAGTACCACACACACAAAAAATGAGTCTCTGTGAGATCAAATAAAAAATGAGTATGAAGATTAAGTAGCTCTAAAGTTTGAAGATTAAAAAAATAAAAGTTTACCAGCATATAAATTGGGAAATATTGACTTATGTGGTAGAAAAGTTTCAAGGCACCTTGATGTTTCAGCCGACTAAGTATGAAGAACAACAGATACTGATAGATCAAATAAAATGTGGGTGGGAATTACCCATTGGATATGGCAATGCAAAGATTCATTTGTGACCTTGACAAGAGCTGTTGACAAAAGCTGTAAGATACGCTGAGATTCCATCTAGCCCCAATTAGTGTGGCAAGCATAAAGAAATCAAACAACAACAACAATTGCTGGTGAGGATGTGGGGAAAGAGGAACTCTTTTACACTGTTGGTGGGAGTGCAAAGTAGTTCAGCTGCTATGGAGATCAGTGTGGAGATTCTTTAGAAAACTGGGAATAGATCCACCATTTGATCCGGCTATACCACTCCTGAGTATCTTTCCAAAGGGGTTGAAATCAGAGAACTACATTAACATATGCATACCCATGTTCATAGCAGCACAGTTTGTAATAGCCAAAATATGGAACCAACCTAGATCTCCATCAACAGATGAATGGATTGCAAAATCATGGGAAATACACACAATGGAATTCTATTCAGCTATAAAGAAAAATAAAATAATAGCATTTGCAAGAAGATGGAAGGAACTGGAGAACATTATGTTAAGTGAGATTAGTCAAGCACAGAAAGAGAAGGGACATATGTTTTCTCTAATATGCCCAAGCTAGGGAGTAGTGGTAATACCAGAGGGACTCCAGATGATGGAGGGGAAATCTCAGCAAAGCTAGAATGGAAGGATAGGAGAGGAAGAAAGCTGAGGTTGTTCAATGGAGGAGCTACATAGGAATATGTGTAATAGTATAAATATAACATGGTTAACCTGGATACTCTTTATTGGGAGGGGGAAGGGAAATGGGGAGAAGAGGGCAGGAAGCACAATCTAAATGTACATCATTTTAAATATGTTTCACTTATAAATAAAATAAAATATGGAAATAATAAAATTTTTAAAAATTAATTAATTGCTGGGCGTGGTGGCGCATGCTTGTGATCCCCACGCTTGGAAGTCGGAGACAGGAGGATCGTGCAGGTTCGAAGCCAGCAGTGCTGGCTTAAGAGACTCTGTTTCCACATAAATAAAAGTATAAAATAGGTCTGGGAGTGTAGCCCATGGGAGTGTAGCCGGAGGTAGAAGGGCTTCCAGGAACCCCAGTACCACCCCCCAAAAATTAATTAATTAAAAAAAGAAACTTGCTATGGTTAGAATCACAGGGGAATGGAAAGAGAAGAACTGGACATTTTGAGCATGAATGAGTTTCATGAGGTAAAATAATTTTGCTAAGAAAGGAAGCAAAGGAACAACAAGTTAGCTGAAATGAAATCTGTGTTCAAAGAGTAGCTTTGGGGATGCCATCAGAGGGGGAAACTGATGCTACAGGAGACAAGGGAACAGTTTCTGATGCATTCAGGCAGATACTAAGGGATAAGATCTAGGAAAAATTTGGCCTTATTTAGAAGCTACCACTCCTTATTTATAGTTTTCAATAACAACCAAAAAGCCAGAATATTAGTGTAGATTTAGTCCTAGGTAAGTTTGGTGTTTTGGTGATATCATCTTATGAATTATTTTTGTTTACTCAAAGAATTAAGAATAAGAATCATCAACTGAAAGTAAGTACTTTAAATTAAGGTCAAGATAGGAACTTCAATGTATATGTTCACTTACTTTAAAATAGCACAGTGAAAACTTACTTTTGTCACTTATTTATTTTCTACACTCATCATGCACAAATCTATATTATAATATTTTTAAAAGCTCTTTGGAATTTTCCACTATGAAAGTTATTTCAGTATTTCTTAAGAAGATAAGAAAGGCATTGTAATAGGGATGATTTACTTCATCATATAAAATTTAAATGTTGCTTTTTGGGATTTAAAAGAGAAATGTTCATTATAGATATGGTGAGCTATAAACCAAACTTTTATAAAACTTTGCTAATTTCTTCTACCATAAAAATGATCTATTTCAAAATTAAGGAGTTTCATTCATTTCTACTCATCTGGGTAAACATTACTACAGTAACTGAATAAAGCAGAAAATACAAAAAAAATGGAAATATACCACTTACCAAACTAGTAAATAAAAGCAAACAATAAAAACTAATTAAAAACAAAAATTTTCTCTAAGGTAGCACCAGTTATGATTTCTATTGATAGATTAAGATGGAAATTACTATTATATCCAAGAGATAGTATTTATTTTATTTTCTGTGACAAGTATCCAATCTACAATTTATCAAAACAAAGCTCCTTATAGGAGTATATTTTTGGATATGAAAATACTCTTGTATAAAACATTTCTAACACAAATTATCAAAGGATCTATTATTTTTAAAGTTAATATTTCAAAATTTGCATCTCTGTTTATATTGACATTTGTAGATCACATCCTTGATGGCCTCAGGTATCAACACTAAGTGTGTGTGTGTGTGTGTGTGTGTGTGTGTGTGTGTATGTGTGCACACATATACATGTTCCAAAAAAAGAATAGAAGATAAAAGGTTTATTGTAGGAAAAAAAATATGTAGCTTTGGTTTTGAAGAATTCTGTCTGATTGAGACCATACAGTGAGTAAAAAGATGCACATATTTTCTATAAATGAATATGATTTAACATACACACATATATATATGTACAACTTATCACAGCAAAGTGAGCTTCTAAGTACTCAGCACTGAGATAAGGACTTTTGAATGCCAATAGAAGAAAGTGTACAAAATTTAGTTGTAATGAAGTCCCAAGTACAGCTTTCTCAGCAGTGTTTAAAACTGATAACTACTCCTTCTTTGGTATTCTCTATTTCTTAGGTTTTGTGATACTACTATTTGCTAAATTTTATGCTTCTTCTCTTGCTCGTTTTGTTGTATTGTTGTTGTATGTTTGTTTTACTAGCTTTTCTTCCTCCCAAGAAACATCTTGGTTGTTGATTCTCTTCTTTGGCAACAACAAAAGATAGCTGGGACTGTTATATTAATCACTGTTCTAAATATATTATATTGTTTAATCATCATAATACCTCATGATTTGTAGAGAATATTACTACTATTATCTGGCAGGGAGGAAACGAAACTCAAATTACTTGCCCAAGTAATTTGCCCAATGCTTTTTGTTTATGGGCTCCTTTTTTAGCATAAAGTCTATTTCTTATTTTTTTTAATATAACAGTTCCTTTTTTTGGATACAAAAGTAATTCATGAATGCCTTAATGAGGAGTTGGCTCACACAATTATGAAGGCTGAGAAGTGCCAAGACCTGCAGTCATCAAGCTGGACACAATGGAGTCAATGATTCCGTTCCAGTCTGAGTACAAGTCCAAAGGCAGTAGAAGACCAACCGACATTCCAGCTTGAACCATTGGGCAGAGAAAGCAAAATTCGCCCTGGTCAGCCTCTTTGTTCTGTTTAGGTCTATAATGGATAGGTAAGGCCCACTCACCTTGGGGAGGGCCATCTGCTTTACTCCACCTACTGATTCAAATGTTAATCTCATCCAGAAAAAAATCCTCACTGACAGACCCAGAATATCACTTAACCAAATATTTAGGCACCTGTTAGCTTTGTCAAGTTGACACTTAAAATGAACCATCTTATTATCATAAATATTTAAAAACGTACAAATACAAATCAGTGATATTTTCTCTCATCATTTTCCATCACTCATTCTACTCTTATTCCACTGACCTGTTTCTATAACTCTAATGGAGTAGGCAAGGGTTTTTCTTGCAACCTTGGCTTCACACTCAGAGCTTCACAAAGTGCCTCATTTTGGCCTGCTTACAGGTATTCTGACCCTGCCATATGTTGCCTGACTTCCCAGGCCTTCCTTTGAAATCAGAATGGGAGTTTCCATAGTTCCCCTTTTCTAGCAATGCCAGCACTACTTGAGCTCCAAGATGGGGAGCTAACAGAAAAAGTAGTCATGCCCTCCTTAATCATTGCTGCTGGGATTTTTAAATCATAGCCACTGGGCCTGCCCCATACATACCTCCATTGTTCCCAACTTCATCTGGACTGTTTCTGACCCCAACTCCATCTGCTGCCTCTACGGTGACCATTGCTGGCCCCACCTCCATCATGGCCACTGCTTCCTCCTTCCTTTCAGTCATCTTATTTTCTTCCATGACACCATCTCTTTGGGCCACAATTTTGCACATGCCTTTCTGGCCAAATTGCAACTATTTAAAGTCTCTCTGTTTTACTTTCTGATCCTGAAATTCACTGAACAGTTCACTGGATGCAGGCGTCAATATCCAGAATACAGTCTGGATATTTTGATGTTTTGAGATTTCTTCCACCAATTTAGCCCATCATCTTTAAATCCGTCCTCACACAAAGTTTCAGGACATGGGGAAAAGGTAGATAAGTTCTTTGCTGAAGTGTAACACACATGGCCTCTACTACCTTTTCCAATGGAGTTCTTCTTGCCATTCATAATCTCTTAAGCACAGTCTCTACCATTTGCCTTTCTAGCCATGTTCTGTCCCTTCTTCTTCCACTTTCCTCTCACAACCAATTCCAAAGAGTCACAATCCACATGGTCAAACTTAGATATAGAAGCAACACCACTCCTGGTACCATTTATTGTGTCTATCAACATTCTTGTAGTAATAAGCTAAATATCTGACCATATAACTAAGAGAAAAGTAGATTTATTTTCTTATGGTTTCTGATTCAGTCGATGTGAGGCGGGGGACTGCAGATTTCAGGGCATGGTTGTGGGAGGCCAAGAGAAAGCATATGAGCCGAGTTTTTACATCACAGAGGCAGGAGGAAAGAGTAAGAAAGCAGCAGGAGGAAGAACCATTTATATAATCCCCAAGGCCGCACCCCCAGGGACTCCTCCTTCAGCCACACCCTACCAGCCTACCAGTTACCACTCAGGGGTGTCCAACCCTTATGACTCAATTACATCACCTCCAAACATTAAGTGAGAGCTCTTTAAAGGATATTTTATATCTAACTATAACACAAACGATATTCCCCAAATATGCTAACATTTAGACAAACTGCAGCAGTAACAAGCTCTATACCCCATAGAAACTGTATAATGTTTAAGTCAAGTTAGATAAAACTGTCTCCTCATTTATCCTTTCTTTATATCAAAAACTTTCAAAAATTTTTCCAGTTCTTTGAAATACAGTGCATTATTATCTATAGTCACCCTTTTGTGCACTGCATTAAACTCTTGCTCCTCCCTAAGCATAATTTGTACTCATTGATCAACCTTTTCCCACCCCTTCCCTCCCACCAGTGTCCAGTAACAGAAACTACCATTGAATTCTCTACTTCTATGAGGCAAACTAAAAGCTAGTTTAGCACATGCATTCTCTTTTACTGTTAGAATATAAACACACTTTAAACAGAATGAAACAGACGGGTGTACTTGAAAGAGTGAATTTTGATATAGCAGAAGCAGTTTACTTAAATCAAAAGCACCCTAAAGATGGAGAATAAACTCTAAAGTCTCTAATATATTTCCTTCTATGTGTTATAGTATCTGATACATGTTAGCTTCCTTCCTTCATTTCATATTTACCTTTGCAATTTTATAGTGTTTATTGTCATAGATGTGTTCCAAATACTTGTAAAATAAAGTGAGTTGAAATTTATCTTCAGAATTCCAGTTTATCACATCAGCCTTACGCCTTTGTTTTAACTTTTCTGTGGGCGACCTGCCATGATCCCAAACTAACTAGACCCTACAAATGACTCAATATTGTCCTTGCTTCTCCTTGGGATTTCTTTATTTCTGTCCTGGGTAAGACTACTCTCCTCTATACATTTGGGTCACTTTATCCTTTTCATCATCTTTATCTGCTAAATCTTTGGCTTCAGCTTGCAAGACTAAGAGAGTAGAAGAGAGCTAACACACATTGTCATAGGATAGAGCAGTAGCCAGGCTGCAACTATTCTTCCTTCCCCACAATCATCCCGTAACTTCACTAGCTCATGTCCAGGAGTGAAGAACGTCAGCTTCCCCTGTGGGCACTCATACCACCGGCGTCAGCTGCCATCAGTGCTTGTGAGTTCTATTAAGCCCTTACACTAAATGACTTTACTTCTTTCCAGTTCTGCCTTTCCTGCAGACTTCAAGCAAATGATACTCTGAATTGAAGGTCTCAGAAGAGAATTAGTCTCTGAAATCCTACTCTTCTGTTTCACACTCCTCATTCCACCCCCCCCCAAGACAAGCCATAGAAACTAGAATTCTTCCTCTCCATGTTGGTAATAGAAACCAGAAATATTCTCTTCTCCAAAGCAAGCCACAAAACCTAAAAAGATGACTAACTGTCCTCTGCCTTTCTGTGTAACAGCCAGTCATAAAAAGGGCTCATTTGAGAGGGACCTTGTCCCATACCTGAGAGTAGGAAATGCTACAACCCAGGAACCAAGGGGAATCTGGAGAGGCTGCCTTTAGTGCATCCCCATTCAGTCCATTTCCACTGGCTCGTATGTCAAATCACACTCCTATATGGCTGTCCCTGCTTTATTAAACCTATGCATTAAAAATGGATTGTTCACCTTGGGTCTTTCAGTCTTCAATCTGAAGGCTCCCATGTCACTTAGAACTATGATATAATACATTTCTTATGCCTTTTCTCCTATTGATCGACTTATTGTCAGTTTATTTCAACAAACCTTCAGAGGGCAGAGGGAAAACTTTCCCTTTGCCCCTACAAGCATCAGTCACAAAGGCAACAGCTTTACAGACTACCCAAGTAGCTTCCACAACTGTGTAATGGCAAACCTCTGTAGCAAATGCTTTTTAAAGATGTGTAGATGTTTATCTATATATGTACATGTGTGAATATATAATAGAATATCAACTAATATTATGTACTAATTTCCTAATGGCTTTGCTTCTTTGATTTCTATACCCTACCATCTGGCCTTAGTGCCCTTTCTGGTACCTCTGACAGCTGTGGTATCATTCTCATTCCCATCTAGAAGAACAAAAAAGCAGTAAGTCCCTGTAAATTAGGAAGCTGAGCTTGGTATGCCTTCCTTACCCTAAGTGCACAACTAATTAAAAGAGAATAATAGAATCAATGAAATCTCATTGTTTAGTAAATTTCCTAGAATACAGATTTGCCTAGTGATAGTTTATCGTACCAAATTACTTTCTTATTATCTTTCTCACATTCAAAGAGATCCCAAGTATAGAATGCGTAGATTTTCATACACTATTTTATTAACATAACCATGATACAAACTTCATTTTAATACAATTGTATACAACCTATAATCTTATTTGGCTCATCTCTTTTTCCCTATATAATAATTCATACTTTAATGGATCAGTTCCCATCATCTCACAGTCAGCCTATTGCCATGCAAAGCTGGTTACTACTAGAAGATAGACTTTTAGTCTTATTTGTAGCCCCACCTATTCCTATAAAACAAGCCTGGTAAAATTTCTACAAGAGCTCAGTTCTATTTGTCTCATGATTCCTGGTCCTGAGATGTTATGAGTTCCCATCAGAAGAGTATAAGAATATAGTACCACGTGGTGTAAGGAACTAAGCACCCAGCCAAATAGGAGAAAATGAACAGAAAAACAGCAGGAGTGTAGCACAGAACAGACACAAATGAAGACTTAAGGAAGAGATAATACTAACATAAATACATTGCTAACATGTGTTTTACAATTGTTCTGTGTTAGGCAATTTACTAAGCTTTTAAAAAAATTATTTTCAGTTGCGGTATGGGTTCTGAAGAGAGGAGTGAGGATGAAATAATATAACTCTTAAGAATTAAATTCCAAATATGATTTATTCCTAAGCATGGAAGGATCGCCAGTCAACTCCCAGGTCCATATCTCTACTGGCCGATACTGGGGCTTCTTCTCTAGTGGTATTTATAGTTTTTTGCTTTAGGTTACCCTGGAGGGAAAATTCCAATGTCCCCGGCAGGTCAAATAATACCCTGATGCAACACAAACCTAGTCTTAGCTCAGACAGAACAATATCATCATTAGCATTAGTAACCTTGAAGCTTTCAAGGCCCCAAACCTTGTTGACTCTGGGTGAGGACAGTCAGAAGTATGATTTAATAAAGATAAGGGGAAAACCTTAATGGCTCCCCACAGAGGCGCACACTTGTAATCCCCGCGCTTGGGAGGCTGAGACAGGAGGATCGCACAGGTTCGAAGCCAGCCTCAGCTACTTAGTGAGGCTCTCAGCAACTTAGTAAGGCCCTGTTTCTAATAAAATACAAAATAGGTCTGGGAGTGTAGCCCGGAGGTAGAAAGCCTCTGGGTTCCACCCCCAGTGCCACAAAAAAAAATAAATAAATATAAAAATTATTTTCAGTTTACTCAACTGGAGGCTGGTGTATGAGGATAGCAAATCTGAAGCCAGTATGGACAGCTTAGTGAAATCTTATCTCAAAATAAAAACTAAAACATTATATGAATTTTGGAATTTGGCTCAGTGGTAGAGTGCTTGCCTCGCATGTGTGAAGCCTGTAGCAAATGCCTTTTTAAAATCTGTAGATATGTTTATGCATATATGTACATGTGTGAATATATAATAGAATACCAACTAATAATGCATACTAATTTCCTAATGGCTTTGCTTCTTTGATTGCTATACCCTATCATCTGGCCTTATAATGGCTGGCTCCATTTCAGAAATTCTTAAGGAATTAAACCTGAGAGAGAGCTTCACTTACTGCCTCAAGAAAGGCATAAGAAATGTATTATATCATTGGTTCCTAGTACTTCAAGAAAATATATATACATATATTAGTTTATCAAAAATATACTTTTCTCGTATTTTATCTTGAAATATTTTGTATAATATAATAAATGAGCAAATTTGGAAGAAAAATAAAATGAACAGCATGCTTTAAGAAAAAGCATATTATCAACAGTTTTAAAACCCTCTGTCTCCTCTTCTTGGTGCATCATTTTGATTTTCATAATGTCCAAATGTAGGTAAAAATATGAGCTTTGTGCTTATTTTCTTGCTTTTCTTCATCATTTGTTTTCATATATATGCATCCTAAAGTAATAAATTTAGTTTTACTTGATTTTATCTTTTATATAGACGGAATTGATGAGGTAGAAGAGATAAAAATTTAGGTAAAAAGAAGATAGTTGGAATGAAAAAATGTGTTTCTAAAATCTGAAATCTTTAGTTTTATGTAACAGAGTTGGTTAAGCTGAAAAAAAAAAAAAAAGGCCAGGTCCATACTTTTAAATCATAATTGGCTGGCTCCATATCGGAAATTCCTGAGGAAATAAACCTGAGAGAGCTTCACCTATTGCCTCAAGGAAGAGATCCCTCAAAGTATCCTCATCTTTTGTTACCCTAAGCTTCAAAAAAGGAGCCCACCATCCCATGTGCTCCTGGCCATCCCCTCTCTAGAGGGCCCTATAAAAAAAAGTATAGATCTGAGAGGCTTTGGGGGCAGCTCTTGGACACTGTTGGCAGCTTTTTGTAGCTCTTGGGCTCTTTCCCCACAGCTGTCCTTATGCTCTTGGAGGTGACCCATGTTTCCCTTGGACTTGTATATTTGCTTTACTTGAATTAAACCTCTGCCTTCGTCTCTGAAATTATTTTTGCCAAAGAAGCCAAAAACCCACAGAGATTATCGTGCCAAACTATGACAGAATCAAATTGCTTATACTCCATGATTTTTCTTTTTCACTCAACCTTATGCTTATAAGATGGATGTATGTTCTGCATGTGTCCTTGTAGCTCAACCACTTTTAGCAACTGTGGATTTTATGGCTGTATTCCACTTTACTTATTCATTCACCTATCAATAGATATTTGGATTATTTACTGTTCTTTTTTTTTTTTTTGCATGATTACAACTAATTCTATTATAAACGTTCTTAAACTATTTCCTGATTGGCACTTGGCCTCAAAGTGTGTCCTGGATTTGTTTCCACTCTGAAATTTAATTCTATATTGTTTTCTAAAGAGTATTAACTACTAGCATCATATAAAAAATAAAAAGCAAAACAAAACAACAAGCAGTGAATTTTTTTCCAGTTGTTAGCATTGTCAGATTTTTCAAATTTTGCCAGTATGCTGGGTGAGCAAGTAAAGCTGTATTAAGGTTTAGTTTGCATTTTTATATTAAAAGTGTTTAGCCGGGTGTGGTGGCACATGCTTGTAATCCACGTGCTTGGGAGGTGGAGACAGGAGGATCACACAGGTTCGAAGTCAGCCTCCGTGGCTTAAGAGACCCTGTTTCCAAATAAAATATAAAATATAGATCTGGGAGTATAGCCTGGCGGTAGAAGGGTTCCATCTCCAGTACCACCAAAAAAAAAAAAAAAAAAGTTTCATATATTTATTTTCTACTTGTTTTTCACCTTGTTTTAAAAGCTAATTTATATTTGTCTCCTCTCCCACTTCCTTATTTTTTTCTTTACATTTAGATTTGTTTTACTTTTCCTTAATAATTTTTTTGCACTTGTTTATATATTCTGGAAACTATATCTTTATCCAAATAACTTCTATTTTGTTGGTGAATTTTACGTTTATTTTGCATGTATTGTATATATTGGTTAACAAAAGTTCTTAATTTTAATATGTCTGACTATATCAATCTTTCCTTTATGACTTGTACTTATCTGTCTTAATAAACTTTTACTTACTTTCTGAGCTCTTAAAATGGTCCATATTTTCCTTTAAATTTTAGTATAATCTTTCACATTTAATTACTAATTCCACTTATATAGTAGACACACATTTTTCTACTTGGTATTCCTCCTCTCCCCAGAACATATATTTCCAGTTAGCCTTTTAGTTTTGTGAAGTTGTGAAAGTGTGTTTGGAGCATCAAAATTTTCTGTATGCCCAACAATGCTCACTTTTATTGCTCAATGCAGAAATATATATATCACTAAACCAAGGGATGGCAGAATCACTAGTTGGAAGGAGACTGTGTGTGTAAGTGGCAAAGGAGGTCAAAGTACTGACAGGCCACTTCCCAAGTCTGCACTAAAATGTGACCCAGATAAGAAACAAGTCCTTTTCATGTTAATCCATTGTCTGGGAAATTAAAAAAGATAGTGTCTCTCCAGGTGTGGTGGCGCACTCTTGTAATCCCTGCGCTTGGGAGGTGGAGACAGGAGGATCACGCAGGTTCGAAACCAGCCACGCTGGTTTAAGAGATCCTATTTCCAAATAAAAATATAAAAATGGGCCGGGCGTGGTGGCGCAAGCTTGTAATCCCCACGCTTGGGAGGCAGAGACAGGAGGATCGCGCAGGTTCGAAGCCAGCCGCGCGCGCTGGCTTAGGAGACCCTGTTTCCAAATAAAAATGTAAAAATAGGTCTGGGAGTGTAGCCCGGAGGTAGAAGGGCTTCCAGGAACCCCAGTTTCACCAACAAAAAATAAAATAAAATAAAATAAAAAATAAGAAAATAAAAATGGGTCTGGAAAAGATAGTGTCTCTAGATAGTAAAGAATAGAAATTATTTTTTTGTGTGTGGTAAGAAGGAGGATGCAGCTAGGGGCGGTGATGCACAATAACTGGGAGGCTGATACAGGAAGTTCACAGATTGGAGGCCAGCATGCAGTAATTTAGCAAGACTGTTTCAAAAATGAAAAAAATAGAAAGAGATGGAGATGTAACTAGAGGTAGGATGCCACTGTGGGTTCAATCTCTGTTGTACAGTGTAAGAATAAGAATAAGGATAAAAGAATAAGAATAAGAATAAGAGAAGGAAGAAGAGGAGAGTTGCAATTCATTACCTTGATATGAATAAATGATAATCCAAGTATGCTATGGAATAAATCCAGCCTTTCCTACATTGACCTGCTTTACTACATTGGCTATATATCAAGTTTCCAAATATGTGTGAGAATATGCCTGGAGTCTCTATCCTTACATCTATCCCTGCGACAGTACCACATGAGTTTAATTGCTATAGCATTAGAATAAATCTTATCATGTAGTAGGTCAGGACTCTCAAATTTATTCTACTTTGTCAAGAACTTTTTGGTTCTTCTTGGAGCTTCACTCTTCCACACAGAGTTCAAAATCAGCTTCATAAATTTTATTTAAAAGCTATATGAGATTTTTATTAGAGTTGCTTTGAAATGATAAACTGGGGGAGAACTGACATTCTTAAAACATTAGAGTCTTACCTACTCATTTGTATTTATTGTTTTTTCCATATGGCTTTATTCAACAGGGTTTACTGAAGTAGGAATACCAAAGATGAGATAATATTTGTGGTAGACAGAATGCAGAGCTCCTCTACTTATAATAAGGTTATATCCTGATAAGCCATCAACAGTTGACAAGATCCTAAGTTCACATGCATTCGATGTACCTAATCCAGGGAACGTCATGGTTTAGAATATGGAACACTGTCAAGTGTTTGCTGCTGCTTCCTGTGACTGCCTAGCTCACTGGGACCTGGGACTGGCTGTTGCTCCTTAGCATCACAAGAGGGTACTACATCATATATACCTGTCTTGGAAAAGTTCTAAATTCAGTACTTAAGGTGTGATTTCTACTGAATGCATACGGCTTCTACACCATTATAAAGTTGATAAATTCTAAATTGAATCAGCATAAATCGGAGGCCATCTGTAAGTTCCCTCCTTAAAATATCAGTATCCTAATTCCCAGGATCTGAGATATGTCATCTTAAGTGACAAAATGAATTTTCCAAATGGAACCGAGGTTAAGGACCTTAAGATGAAGAGACCATTTTGTTTTGTCCACTTGAGCCTAATTTGGATCTTTTGAGTTCTTAAATATCAAGGACCTCTCCTGGCTTTGACAAGAAGGAGATGTGACGATAAGGAATGATCAGAAAGATGCTTTGAAGATGAAGAAAGACAGACATAAACCAAGGAATGTAGGCAGTTTCTAAACACTGGGAATGGCAAGGAAAAGAATTCTTTCCTTAGAGCCTCCAGAGGGAATACAGTCCTGCTAATAAGAAGATTTTAGTTCAGTGAAAACTGTGTTAGACTTCTAACTCACCTAACTGTAAGATAATAAATGTGCGTTCTGTTAAGGCATTAAATTTGTAGTGATTTTTATGGCAGCAATAGAAAACTAATATAATATTATTATTGTTTTATAAATCAGAGTTTGTTCAAATTTACCTGTACATTTATCATTTTTACTGTTGACAGTTCCTCATGAATTTCATGCTGTCAAAACTTAGTAGTTTACTGAGGGCTTGTTTATAGAACAAATGATTTTGTCTTTATCTTTGTTTTTGAGAAACTTCTACAGGAAATAAAATTTAAAGTTGACTATTATGAAACTTCTACAGGAAATACAATTTAAAGTTGACTATTATTTTGCTCTCCGAAGTTTAAAGATATTCTACTGTCCCTCATTTAAAAATAAGCTATCTGAAAAATTAGTTATTTTTCATGAGACATTGTCTTTTTTCTCTGGCTACTTTCTTGCTTTTTTTTTTTTTTTTTTTTTTTTTTTTTTTTTTTTTTGGTGGTACTGGGGTTCCTGGAAGCCCTTCTACCTCCGGGCTACACTCCCAGACCTATTTTATTTTTGGAAACAGGGTCTCCTAAACCAGGGCGGCTGGCTTCGAACCTGCGCGATCCTCCCGTCTCTGCCTCCCAAGCGCGGGGATTACAAGCGTGCGCCACCACGCCCGGCATCTCTGGCTACTTTCTAACTTTCTCATTGTCTGTAGTTTCTTCAGTTTCACAGTAAAATGTCCAAATATATTTTGTTTGTTGTGTTTCCTGAGTATGAAAACCCATGTCTTCCTTTTCAGTGTTTTGTCTTCCTAGTTATCTCTATAGTCCTTTTTTGTAAATTAACCAAAGTTCAATACTTTTTTTTTTTTTTTTTTTTGCCTTTCCAAGCTTAATATTGGATGATTCCTTGACTCAGTTGTTTGAAAGCCGATATAACTAGCCTGGCGTGGTGGCGCACGCTTGTAATCCCAGCATTCAGGAAGCTAAGACGAGAGGATCACAGTTCGCAGACAGCTTCAGCTACTTAGAGAAGCCCTCCGGAACTTAGTGAGACCCTGTTTCAAAATAAAGAATAAAAAATAGGGCGGGGGGTTAGCTTGGAGGTCAAATGTCCCTGGGTTCCATCACCAGACCCACAAAAAAGAAAAGAAAAGAAGAAAAGAAAAGAAAGCAGATATAATTAAATAGTACAGTCAGAATTTAGGTTTGGGAGATGTCAGGTGAACATTGCAAGTTAAAAATTCCAAGACTGTAGATGACAGAGGAGAATGTACACTGTAGGATATCTAAGTACAGGAAGCAGGAATCTGGGCAAGAACCACTCCTGAAATGCTTCAGAACAACATTTGGAAGATTATTTCTGAAAAGAAAATAAGAGGAAACTTTAAAATTTGTTCCAACTCTGTCTGACAGATAAGTAAAGAGAATGTCTAAATTTGTCTCTGCCTTGTGCCAGAGAATGGCTGGCATTCAAAAATAAAAAATAAAAATAATAAGTAAATAAATGAAAAGTATTGACCCAGTAATAAAGTTTTTGAAATAGGCCACAAAATCCAAATATCCCCTCTTTAGAGGGAATAATGAACAAACTCAAAGTACATGGGGACAGAGGAGAGTTACCACAAAGGCTGAAGTGTTGAGATGTTGCTTTGACACGAAGCATAAGGCTTTTCTTTATATTTTAATTCATATTATCCACTTAGTAGTATGTGGCTACATCTCTTTGTCAAAAATCAATACATCACAGATAAAGCTAAGACATTTTTACTATCCGTCTCTGTGTTTTAGGGTACTCTTATTCTACAGGAATCACTATGAGGATTTTCTTAAGTATTTACATAAAAATATGCCCAGATAAAACATAAATACTAATTATGAATGTTTGTTTGTGTGTGTGTAATTTGTATATGGTTGTGTTTTAAAAAGAGTTGAAATTATAGGCAGATACTAGGCACTGGAAAGCCAGAACCAGACCGAAATATTCTAATAAGGAAATAATCGGGCCCCAACAAAGGACTGAAGAGCAGAGGAAGCTGCTCAAGTTGATAAATGAAGGTATGTGGAAGAAGGAAGATTTGAAAGTAAAGATAGTGCCAAAGATTTGGGTTTAAATACCAGGACTGCAGCTGGTGATTCCCTTGGTGTTTAGGAAGTAGGGCAGTTGGGGAAATTTCAAATGAAACAAAGACATTTGTCTGAGGTACACTGATTTGAGGTGGAAATGACCTTGAATCTGATTAAAATCTTTAATCAAATGACAGTCTTCTGTGGCTTGAAATGTACCTTATTTGAAAATCTATTTAATAAGTAAGCTACTCTACTGAATATTGATGAATATTTACATTTACCCTAGTCATTATGATTTTCAGAATCCTAAATCCTTTTTAAATTTTTTTCTTTTAAAAAAACTTTCTTTACAAATAATTTACTGTTCAGCTGTAGGTAGGATAATAAAGCTTTATTCTGAACCATCAGAATCATATGCCTTCTTATGGCCTGAGTGTGTTCATATAAAATAAGGAGAGTTGTACTTTTATTTTCTATCAGTATTGCAGAATAAGTATCCTAAGATGCCCTTCTGCTAAAATCAACTAAGAATGCTAAAAACAATTTCTTTTCACCTCTTTAACTGCTTTGATAAACCACAAGGCAAGTGAAAAAAACTAAGCAGTCAGGATCTCAAAAGTGTCTCAATATAAGAGCATAGGGGTGAGTTTGAACCAAGCCAGATCCTTTCTTCCCTGCGCCTGGCACCCTGCCCCATGCCATGCAAAACACAAAGAAAATTGTGGGCCTTAACCCATGGTGTTGAATAAAATAGAAGAAAAAAAATCTCCTTTAGAACTGTTGAACAAATGCCAACTCTAGGGGCTTGCAGTTCAATTGAAATTGGTGATATTCTCCAAAACTCCTAAAATGGATAATACTGTGGTTTCTGGTGGCCCGGGACTGGTCATGCTCCCAAACACCTAAAAGAGGCAAGAGCCAATACTTGAATGGATTTACCTCTACGACATGTCTTATGGAATTCTGACAATATTCTACATAAGATAACAAGCTGCATAAATAGACTGCAAATAATGCAGATACATGAATTAACAATTACAGATTACAAAACAACTATGTTTAATACATTTTAAAAATCAGAGAGTATCTTGAAAACATGAGCAGGGGAAAGAAAGACATAAAAGGGGAACGAGTATTTTTGGAATAAAACAAATAACAATAGAAATAGAAATTGCAATAATTAATTTAGAAATTCAGTAGATTGGTGAATATGGTGATGCATGCCTATAATCCCAGTAGTTGGGAGCCTGACATAGGAGGATGGCAGGTTTGAGGCAAGCCCTTAGCAACTTAGTGAGAAACCTGTTTCAAAATAAAAAATAAAACAAGTCTGGTGGTGTAGCTTGGAGGCAGAATGTCCCTGAGTTCAATCTCCAATACAACAACAACAACAATAAAAATAAACTAACTACTCAGTAGACAAAATAAGTGAAATAATAAGAAAACTGGAAGGAAGATATGATTAAGTAGGAGGGAGAATGGAGAAATTAAGGGATGGGAAACATGTAAAAAAGTGATATAAAGACCATGAACAGAGTGAGACAATTTTTCTCTTAAAAAGGAAGAGGTAGATGAAGCAGACACAAAATTTGAAAATTTTCAAAATAATTTACAAAGAATAATTTATACTCTTAAGATTTCAAGGTCCAAGCATTAAAAAATCCATACCTTATTAAAAAGTTCAAATCTTATTGAAATTGTAGAGCCCTAAATTGCAAAGATAATATCTTAAAAGACTAATTACATTAATACAAGCAGTAATAAAACAGAAATCAATGAACTCTATTGGAAAGGGTAAGATAGTATGTAATTTAGGTTTTAAGAACTGCATGATCTCTGTCATAAATACTCAGCTCTACAGCAGCTATGGAAAATATGTAAGTGGTGAAGTATGAAATACATGTCTGTATTTCAATAAAACTATCTCCATCTAGTGTGGAGCCAGGTGTGGTGGAATGCGCTTGTAATCTCAGTACTTTGGAGGCTAAGACAGGAGGATTGAAGGTTGGAAGCCAGCCTCAGAAATTTAGTGAGGTTCTCTGCAACTTAGTGAGACCCTGTTTTCAAATAAAAAATAAAACTGGGCTGGGGGTGCAGCTCAGAGGTAGAATACCTCTGGGCCAATCCCTAAGGCCAAAAACAAAAACAAAACACTTTATTTTCAAAAACAGATAATAACTCAGGTTCAGCAAGCTATAGTTTGTAGATTCTGAATTAAACTAACATCTAACATCTGATTCTCTTGAACAGCAAAAATGAAAGACAGAAGGCAGTAGAATATTTTAAATAGAATGAAATGAGTCTTTCCAGCCTATATATCCAAAGCATAAAATGAAGTAAAATACCTGGGGCTGTAGCTCATTAGTAGAGCATTTCCTTAACACATGTGATGCCTTAGGTTCAAAACTGGGAACTGAAAAAAAAAAAAAAAAGGTAAAATAAAGACATTTCCCAGAAGAAAAAAATCTGAGATTTTACTACCAAAATAATTTCTCTAAGTAAAATTCTGAAATATGTATATACATTAAAAAAATATATATATGTATATGTATATTTTTTGGTGGTGGTACTGGGGTTCCTGGAAGCCCTTCTACCTCCGGGCTACACTCCCAGACCTATTTTTTATATATCTTATTTGGAAATAGGGTCTCTTAAACCAGCGTGGCTGGCTTCAAACCTGAGTGATCCTCCTGTCTCCGCCTCCTAAGCGCAGGGATTACAAGCGTGTGCCACCACACCCGGCTTTATTCTTTATTTTGAAACAGGGTCTCACTAAGTTGCAGATGGCCTCACTAAGTAGCTGAGGCTGTCTGCGGGAACTGTGATCCTCACGTCTCAGCTGGGATTACAAATTTGGGCCACCACGCCTGGCTTGGAAATGCTAATGTTTTTAAACCACCAATCTAACACTTTAGGAATCTAACACTAGGCAATCTGAGCCTAAAGTAAGCTCAGAAAAGAAATAATATTAAAAATATTAAAACTTAAAAATTAGAGCAGAAATAAATGAAATTCAAAAGAGAAAAACTATCAATGAACCCAAAATTTTTTGAAAAGGTCAATATATTTATAAACCTCTAAAATCAGGGTAAAAAAAGATGACATAAATTATAAGAATCAGATGAAAGAGAAATCATTATTACTAATCACATGGATATTAAAAAATAATATTATAATACTACAAACAATTCTGCATCCATAAATTTGATAACTTAGATAAAATGGATCAATTCATTGAAGGGCTAAAACTACAACAATCACACAGGGAAACAGAATATACAAATAGACCTTTGTGTATTTAAAAAATTAAATTAATGATTCAATACCTTCTGAAAATAAAGGAAGTAAAAGAAAACAAAGGAAAAATAATCAAACCCAAAACACACATTTGGATATAATAAACACATATAGCAAGGTCACAGAATACAAGGACAATATGTACAAGTAAATGCTTTTTTTATATTTCAGGGATAAATAATTGTAATTTAAAAAAGAGAACCTCTATATTGGCACCAAAAAAAAAAAAGAGAGAGAGAACTATTTGGATATAAAGCCAACAAAATACGTACAGGTTCTATATGTGGAAAGCTATATAATTCAGATGAAAAAATTTAAAAAAGATCTAAATAAATGGAGATGGAATGGAATGGAAGACTATTGTTATTATAACTAGATCTATAGATAAAACACTCATCTAGTAAAAATCCTAGAAAGTGATTTAAAAGATACAAACAAACTTATTCCAAAGTTATATGGAAAGGCAAAAGATCTAAAATGGTCAACTAAAAGAATGAACAATTAAACCCAATTTTGGCTCGTTTTAATGCTATAATAATCAAACCAGCATAGTATTAATGAAATAATAGATACACAGAGCAATTGAATGGAATGAAGAGCCTAGAAAGAGACTTATTAGAAATTTTATCAACTGACTTCTGAGTGGCTCACACAAATACAGATTCATTATCTTACAGTTCTAGAATTTAGATATTTTACACACATGTCACTGGGATAATTGATTGTCTACCTCTGAGCTACACCCCCTGCCCTATTTTTTATTCTTTATTTTGAAACCGGGTCTCGCTGAGTTGCAGAGGGCCTCACTAAGTAGCTGAGGCTGTCCGTGAACCGCTATCCTCCGGTCTCAGCCTCTGGAATGCTGAGATTCCAAGAGTGTGCCACCACGCTCGGTTTATAGGGCTATATTCTTTTTAGCAGGTTCTAGGAGGGACTTCATTTTCTTGCCTATTTAGTCTTCTAGAAACACTATATTCCTTGGCTGATGGCTCCTTTCCATCTTC
The DNA here is from genome assembly GCF_963383645.1 of Muscardinus avellanarius. Classification (NCBI taxonomy): domain Eukaryota; kingdom Metazoa; phylum Chordata; class Mammalia; order Rodentia; family Gliridae; genus Muscardinus; species Muscardinus avellanarius. Next base: position 53,706,964 of record NC_137801.1, read on the forward strand.
AAAGCCAGTGATAGCCTAAGTCTCTTTTGCAGCATGTCACTCTGACAGGGCTCCCATTATATCTCCTTTTATGACTCTGACTTTTGTGTTTAAGGAATTTTGTGATTAAATTTGTGCCAACTAGATTATCCAGAATGATGTCCCCATTTCAAGATCAGCTAATTAACGAACTTAATTCTATTAGCAACTTTAATATATCATGCTTCTTTGCCACGAAACAACATATTCTCAGGTCCCGAGATGTGAACATTTTGGGGGAGGAGGACTACTTTGTGGACTCCAGTAATTTGGTAGAAAAAGGACAGTCTTCTCAACAAATGGGAGTGGAATCATTGGACATTTGTGTGTAAGAAAGTGAATGCAGCACATATATCATTCACAAATAAGCTGGAAATGTATCAGAGTCTTCAATGTAAACTATAAAACCTTTTGAAGAAATCATAAGAAAAAACCTTTAGTTGACCTAGGGCTTGGCAAGAAATTTTAAAATAGAACACCAATAACATGAATCATGAGTTAAAATACTGATAATTTAAGGCTTATTAAAACTTAAAACTTTTACTCTGCAAGAAATACTGTAAAGAAAATAAAAAGTCAAATCATAGTCTCAGAAAAAAATATTTACAAAACACCTGTCTGGTAAAACATGTATACCCCAAATGCAAAAGGAACTTTTAAAATTAAACAATAGGAGGCAGCTGAATTAAAAATGGACAAAAGATCTGAGCAGGCACCTCTCCAAAGAATATATACAAATAACAAATGAAACATGTTCACCACTATCTGTCTTTCAAGAATTACAAGTTGATATTATAAGGGAATATTTTAATTCATTTATTACAGTAGCAAACAAACAAACAAACAATAACAATAAAAATATTCTAAGCCTGACAAGACTTTTTGATGTCAAGGATGATCAGTAGGAACTCTTATTCTTCACGGGTGGGATTATAAATGGTTTAAACACTTTGGAAGATAGTTTGCACATTTAATGTGATGCTAAATTGTCTTACTACACAATTTAGTAATTGTTCTATTTATTTACATAACTGATATGAATTCATATTCCCCACAAAGACTTTCAGATAAATGATTATAGCAGTTTACTTATAATTACCAAAAATTGGAAGCAAGGTAGATGTTCCTCAGGGATATCTAAATACTAATAATATACAAACTCTAGTAATCCATAATATGGATTATTATTCCCTGATAAAAGAGGTAAGCTATTAAAACATGAAAAGATATGGATAAATCTTAAACATATTGCTATATAAAATAAGTCAGTCTGAAAAGGATATAACTATATGATTCAAATTAAATGCATCTTGAAAAATGTAAAACTATAGAGACAGTTAAAGGACCAGTGGTTTCTAAGATTTTCAGAGAAAAGAGAGTGAATAGATGAAGCCCAGAGCAAGAAAACTATTATGAATAATGCCCTAATAGTAGAACCATGACACAGTGTTTTGTCAAAAGCTGTAGAACCTTAACAGCGTAGAGAGCAAATCTGAACACGGGAAAATTTTAAAAATCATTCAGGAGGTTGTGGGATACCAGAATAAAATGCAGAATGTGACAAAAACAATATACCATAATTACAAATGTTTAAGACAACTTTACTGAAGAGAGTATGGGGGAAAACTGCTAAGTTAAGCAACTTTGGAAATGAGTGAAGTCTGTAAAAAAAGGCAAAGGAATTTGTACATAAGCACTGTATTCTAGTTGATAAAGTTGGTTCTAGTGGGGTATATCACTAAACAATTCTGATATTACTCTGCAGGTATACAAAACTAAATAATTAAGTAAATGGATGCCAGATGGTGGGAGACAGATTCTTCACTGTTAAAGCAGAAGGTTACCCAGAGCAGAGCGAAAAGGTTAAAATGTTCCATGTATTTGGTAGATTAGAGTTGGAGATATGAATATAAACTCTGATTCAGTTTAGTGTATATAAATATATACCCGAGTTAGTAACACCTTTATTTCCTTGCTGTGTTAGCTGAAAGGACTTAAAAGAAATGATATCTCAGGAGAAGTAAGCATAACTGCCACCCAGATTTTGGTTTCTTTTCTTTCTTTTTTTTTTTTTGCAGTTTTTTTTTCAGTACTATGGATTGAACCTTAGGGTATTCTACTTCTGAGCTACACTTCCAGCCATCATATATATATATATATATATATATATATATATATATATATATATATATATATACATATATATATATATGTATATATATATATATATGTATAAATTTTTTTTAACAGAGTCTCAGTAAGTTGTAGAAGGCCTTACTAAGTAGCTGAGACTGGCTGTGAACTTGTGATCCTCTTGTCTCATCCTCCCAAGTACTGGGAACACTACCATGCACCATTACACCCGGCTCCAGATCTTGGTTTCTAATACCATTCTGCAATTAAAAAAAAAAATACTAGAGCATCTTGGAGAAATGGCTGATTTTTAAGACAGGAACATGAAATATATAAGGTAAGCCTGGTCATGTAGTTATTACTCGAGAGTAAGAAAATACTTAAACAAACAAAACCCCACAATGATGCAAATGGACACAGGAACCAACTGAAAGAGGTCCTGAAGGTCTAAAACATGAACAGTCCGAGGAACAAAGTAAAGTAGTATGGATTATAGCTTGAAGTATAAAAGAAATATCCACAAGTCCTCAAGATATAAGAATGAATAAGTAAACGGGAGAGAATAAATATTCTAAGAAGAAAACAATCAGAATAATTTATGCATATTCTCTCCTCTCATGGAGGAAAGGCACTTCCCACTCCTTTGTGTGAACTAAACATAGTGGCTTTCTTCTAAAGACTATAGCGTGGAAAGAGGGCTGGAGAAGAGTGACTTTATTTATATTCAAGGAACTTAAATGTTACTCTAACCAAGTAACCAAAATTTATATCAACTGTGATAAATCACATTGATAACATATTCCTTGATCTGATGTGGTAAACTTGGCACTTTACTTTTGTGGTCCTCTTTCCAAAATACACAACCCCAGTCTAATCACAAATAAGAATAAGATGAATTAATCCTGAGAGATTCTGGAATACTTGGCCGGTATTCCTTAAAACTGTCAAGGTCACACAAAACAGGGACTGTCTGAGAAACTGTCACAGCTAAAAGGAGTGAAGGGATCTTGGAACAGAAAAATGAGATTAAGCAAAAACTAATAAAATATGAATATGGTATCGAATTTAATTAATAATAATGTATCAATATTGGCTCATTCATAATAAATGTACCATACTAATGTTAGATGTAATAGTGGAAACAGAGTGTGAGGTATATGAAAATTGAACAATTTCTTTTATAAATTTAAAACTATTGTGAAATAAAATATTTATTAAAAAAAAATCTTACACTGAGCCAAAAGAGGAACAGATCATTTGAAGGGAGGGAGGGAGGGAGGGAGGGAGAGAGAGAGAGAGAGAGAGAGAGAGAGAGAGAGAGAGAGAGAGAGGGAGGGAGAGAGAAACAACAATGGTAATAAAATCAAAATAATCACATCAAGTTTCTATAGATTAATACTCCAATTAAAAGGCAGAGACTGTCAGGCTGTATTAACAATCAGGACACATCTATATGTTCTCTAAAATGTATGCATTTTAAATATGAAAACACAAATTGATTGAAAGTATAACAGACAGAAAAAGATATTTTTCAACACAATAGACATAAGAAAGCCATAATACTTATGTTAATATCAAATAAAACAGGCATCAAAACAATGAATATATCAAAGGAATAGCAAAATTTGAAATAACAAAAATCTATTTTGCATATATGCTAAATTCTACATTTTTTTTTTTAAGGCAGGAGAGCTAGGCTCCAGAATTTCTAAAGTCCTTCCTGCTCTGAGTACTTTGATTCTGGGGTTGGCCAGGGCAAGTTTGATTTCTAAAAGTGAGCACATTTTGCTATGTTTCTACAAGTCCATAAAGGGCTTTCGGATTCACATGGATAAATTTTGATGGGCTCCTTTTTTAACAGATTTGTCTATGTAGAAAATAACGCAGTATATTTTGCTTGGATTCAAATGAAATTTGAATTAACCTTTGTAAGTGGGGAAGCATAAAGAAATAGCACAAGAGGTTTGTACCAGACCATAAGACTGTTTGCTTATGAAAGCTGTTGAACTATTTATTTGATCCACACCACACACATTTTGGAGGCATTGGACTGAAAGCATAATAGACCCTAGGGTGTGTATGTATTCTAGAGAAAGAGAGAGACTTGCATTCAAATGAATGCATTTTGTTTAATGTATGTTTTAGAACCATACTTGAAAAGTACTCTATGAAATTTCAATTTGATTTTGCTGGGTCATTTTCATTTAGAACTTAGTAAAAGCTTAACTGCCTAATGAATATTTAGTATACCTTAGACAGTTCAGCATTTTCAAACCTGCATTAAATTGAAACATCAAAACAAAAAATATATTATTTTTTCAAATTCTCCTTGGTCTTTCCCTTTTGTTTCTCCTAAATAAAGATGGTCTAATGGCTCTAAATACTGGTTTAAAATGAAGAGGGTAATGAGTAGGAAAACAGAGGTTAGGAAGCTATAATCAATTGTGGGCTTCAATGCAATCATAAACCATGAGAGCTAAATAAAGCTATCTCTGTCTTTGCCCTTTCTGTGTAATAATGCACACAGAGATTTTTAAGTAATATAAGCTTAAGATAAAAACTGCAAAGTTCAATTATCTCAGCAATGAAACATCAGGAAGGAAAAATGGATATGTTTGAATAAGTGATAAGAGTGGAAATATGACAACATAATGACATTTCAGTATAAAATTAATTTACCTTGGATATGAGGGTATATTTCCCTATATTGATTGCTATTGTTTTTGTGGTTTACTTTAATGAATTGTAAGTCTTCCCTGTTGCTGCCTAGTAATTATGTATTCATTTGGGTTTTTTTGTTTGTTTGTTTGTTTTTTGGTTTTTTGGTGGTACTGGGGTTCCTGGAAACCCTTCTACCTCTGGGCTACACTCCCAGACCTATTTTATACTTTTTTAATTTTTGGAAACAGGGTCTCTTAAGCCAGTGCGGCTGGCTTCGAACCTGCGCGATCCTCCTGTCTCTGCCTCCAAGCGCAGGGATTACAAGCATGCACCACCACGCCCGGCATTATGTATTCATTTGAATTATGATAATAATTACCATAATATTGTAGCCTCTAGGGAGCGATGGACTTTTTTCCATTATTTAAACCATTTGTTTTTGAATTGGGAGTGACTTATATTCACTTTAAAAATTTATAGATATATCTATGAGTTTAAATTTGATATGGTCCTAATTTTTTGTTGAAAAATAGCTACTTTCCAAGTGTGTGCATGTGTGCACATATGTGCACATGGTAATGTGTATGTTTGTGTGTATATAAAGTAACAAACTTATTTCAGTAGAATACATAGAACCTGAAGAACTAATCAGTTATCACCTTGAGAAAGAACAGAAACAGCTATGAAAGACTGTAAAATGAGGGCATTTTCCCACTGGGCTGCTCTTAATTTAAGCCTAATGAAAGTATTATGACGAGGGCAGGCAGCAAAAATGGGGAAAGCATAGTATGTAGTCTTACTTGCATAGGCATATTAGAAACAATGTTGTTTAACTGTGAATAACAAAAATGCTCTCAAGATTGATTTACAGTAAAAATCTTAGGATTGGGAAATGAAAGCATTTTTAAACTTTTATTTGGGCATTATAATTATATAGCATAGTAAGATTTCAAGTGATACAAATAGACACATACCCAGCACTTGGGGTACTTTCCTTCCTATCCCAACCCACTTTCCCTTATTCCCTGCTCACACTGTGAGATTGGTAGCGATAGCTTCATAAATTGCAATAACATTATTTGAACTGTTCCCTTCCATCCTCCTTTTCCCTTCTCCACTTCCTCATCCCTTATCATCTGCCACTATTCTACTAGCCTCTCTCCTCATTTATCTGAAGTCTCTTATGTTTCCCATTTTGTTTCTAGCTCCTGCTTATAAGAATAAATGTATAACCTTCAACTTGCTGAGACCGGCTAATCTTAAGTAACTTTCCAGAATTTGTTTAAGCACCAAAACATTTCTTTTAAGGAGGATTTTTAAATTTTTTTTTGGGGGGGGTCTGGGGATGGAACCCAGAGGCATTTGACATCCGAGCTACACCCCCTGCCCAGATTTTTGTTCTTTATTTTGAAACAGGGTCTCCCTGAGTTGCAGAGGGCCTCACTAAGTAGCTGAGGCTGTCCACAAACTAGGATCCTCCGGTCTCAGCCTCCCGAATACTGTGATTACAAGCATGTGCCACCATGCCTGGCTAAATTTTTAACTAAGTTGCTATTGATGCTTTCTTAATTCTTATTATTTACCAGTACCAAAAAGAGAGAGAACGAAATAAGAAAATTGGACTGGAAAGAATTAACATGTTTTATTGTTATTATTATTATTATTATTATTATTTATTATTATTATTACTGTCTGGGATGGAACCCAGGGGCATTCTACCTCCGAGCTACACCCTCAGTCTTATTTTTTATTCTTTATTTTGAAATTGTGTCTCACTAAGTTGCAAAGGGCTTCACTAAGTAGCTAAGGCTGTCTGCTAACCGTGATCCTCCAGTTTCAGCCTCCCGAATACTGGGATTACAAGCGTGCACCACTACACCTGGCTTGAACATATTATATATTGTTCAAATCAGTGACATTTTTGTAGATTTTTATAAACAAGTGTAAAATATACAAGTTGTACATATCATTTTCTAGATTTAAGTGTTGTATGAGATATCTGTTTAGGCTCATGTTATTTTAAAAAATTGAAATACACAGTATCAGCCTCTAAGAGTTCTTATTATTTATTTCATAAATTTCAATAATTATCACAAAGCCCATTTCTTCAGATTTGTAAGCAGTCAACAATCAATTGAAAAGGAAGTATACTGGGAAATAGCCAGATGAAAGCAATTTCAAGACAAATGGAACAGCACAGTACTTCCAATTTATGGTTTAGTTCCATAAATTGGTACTAATTTTCTTTGCAGTACAGGCATTGTGCTGGATGTGAGGCTGGCAAGATATATAGCACTGGTCCTCAAGGAGTGTCCATTCCCTTAATCTGAAAGGACAGTGGAAGCTTGCCATTGGGTTATTTAGCAATGGAGAAGAGCTGTTTGGATGGGAATTTAGGAGTTCCCAAGGCCAGTCTCTCTGTGAGCTTCATTTCCCTTCCTCCAGCATTATTGTATTGGTGTAGCTAGCTTATGGGTTGGTTCCATGTAAGTCAAATTAAGACTCTTGACAGTCACCATTTGTTTAAGACTAATTTTCATCCTACTATCTTTTCTTTTTATTTCCAACGTTAGTACAAGATTATGCTTCTGAATCAAATTTTGAAAAGTCCTCACAGTTCTGATGGAAACAAAAGTATTCACAGTTCCAAAATGTGGAAGACATCTGTGCTCAGGGAGGTGGAGAGCTCAGTTTTTGCCTTTGTTGTGCTCTCATCATCCTTTCCGAGAGAGTGTGCGCATTCACATTGATTCCTCTTGCATTTCCTGATCTTCCATATTGAAGTGATCGTCTGTGCAGAATGGGGTCCTGCAGCCCTGGGAAGAAGCTACTGTGTGCTTCATTAGTCTGCTGTCCCAGATCTCAGCAGCCTATGCAAATAAATTAGGCAAACTTGTTCATCCAAATTTTTGCTGTTTGGACATGCCGCTCTGCCTCTGTCTCAAAAACAAAATAACAACAAACCTGGTCATGCAGGACTAGCACCTGGCAATTGCCCCCTGTGAAGTAATTTCTGAGATCCTCAGAGAGCATCTCCTGGGTGCTGGGGCAGGCCTGTGCCTGTCGGCTGCTGCTGCTGCCTCCACTGTCATTGGCGCTGGCTGGCAGCCAGTAGTGATGCAGGAGCTCTGCCCCTGCACCACCAGGAGCTCCCCTTGGTGCCTGAAAAAGTTTGCAAAGTGTTATTATTTGCTAGCAGTTGTTTAATTGACTTCAGTAGACAATGACAGCAAATGTTTCTGAAGTGCCAAGTTAGTTCTCTTGATCCTAAAATTGAACTTTGAAATTTGGGAAAACTTGATCCTATGTTATTGGAGAACATAAATATTGATATATGTGTATATATAGATATATGTGTATATATATATATATATATATATATAGTATGTGTATATAGGTATATATGTTTCATTATCAAGTCCTTTTTCTTAATGATGTAGATGCGAAAAGAACAAAATCAGAATCACATTAACTATGCTATTATAACTCATGGTAGAGGAAATATAATTGCCCAAACTTGAAAGCAGCCAAGATGTTCTTCAGTAGGTGAATGGATAAATGAACTGCAGTACATCCAGACAATGGAGTATTCTTCATGGGTAAAAAGAAATAAGTTCCCAAGCCACGAAAAGTCGTGGAGGAAGCAAGTGCATATTACTAAGTGAAAGAAGCTGGTCTGAAAAGGCAACACACTGTGATTCCAACCACGATGACATTCTGAGCAAGACACAACTATGGAGACAGTGGCTTCCAGGAGCTGAGGGCAGGGAGGACAAACAGACAAAGCACAGAGAATTTTAGGGCAGAGAAAATACTTTGATGGTATAATGCTGGCTATATGTCATTATAAATCTGCCTAAATCCACAGAATATAGAACATGTGGGGCCCAAAGGAAGTACAGGGCAGAAGTGAGAACATGACCCTGCTTACCCCAGGCAGCCTTAGAAAAGCATTTAGTTATATAAGGATGATAGGCGGGTCGTCTCGCACAGCCACAGATGTGTATATGGGTAAACAAGCATAAACAGGTAATACCCAGCACACATGCACACGTTATACTAGTGTGATGTGCACCATTTTGCCCAGAACACTAGAGAAGGAATAGGTCTGTCAAATAAAGCTGCTATTGTTCTCCTCCAAATGGTGGCTCCACATGTTTTCTTCTCACTGGAGATCTCACCACCAAAGCTTCCTCTGCAGCCATAGCTGGCTCCTGGTGGGGCCCCTAACACGACATCAAGAATGAAGCTTAATAAACATTACTAAATGATAAATATGCATGAATAAAGATTCACTGGTTATAATGAATGTATGACTGGGGAATGTTGATAATGGAAGAGACTATGCATGTATGGAGAAAAGGGATGTATGAGAAATCTCTGTATCTTCCTTTTCATTTTGTTGTGAACCTAAAACTGCCCTAAAAATGAAGTACCAACACAAAGCACATATTGGATTTGTGGTATATATTTATATTTTACTTCTTAGTCTAAAAACCACTGGGCACCATTACGTTTACCTGAAATATTCATCAATGTTTCCTTGAAATTAAATGGAACCTATTTTGCCTTGTCTTTTCTGAGGGTATAACATGGAGTCTTAGTTTCTCTTGAGGGAAAAAAAAATGCCCTCAAAGTCAGTTTCTTGGTTAATTACTATTTAAAATGAATTTTTATTGCCATTGGCCACAGCTAGATGGGGCCCAATGTTTCCAAATAAAATAATGCAGAATTATTCTGAAGTGGCCTTAATTTTAAGAAGTAAAACAAATTGTGCATTATAAATACCAAATGAATACTGAACACACATTACTTCTAGTAATGTCTCTAAATATTTTACTAATGACTAATATTTTTACTTTTAGTCATGTCTCTTTTTAACCCAGTATACACTTGTTAGAAAAACAAAATATCTGTATCTAAGTTTATAGGTATTAAGAATATAAGAAGAGGCAATATACAAATGAGGAACAAATCTGTCACTTTTTTAAGAGGGTCAAAAATCTTCTATTTCTATAAACTCTCATATAAGCCAAAGGCTGATCTTTTTTTTCACTTAGTGAAGAATCTTGGATCCTTTCTAGGTGTTCTCAAAGCCAGATCCCAAAGCAATGTACCCATTTCATTATTTCTACAGTTTAGTTACAAATTTGGCCATCTTGTATTGAGTAAAGATCACAAGAAAAAAGTAGGTATAGTGGTACACACATGGAATACTTGGGAGACGGACACAGGAGGATTATAAGTTCAAGTCCAGCCTCAGCAATTTAGAGACCCTTAAAAACTTAGGAGACACTCTTTTAAGATAAAAAATGAAAAGGGCTAACAGTGTAGCTCAGAGTAGTATGACCCTGAGTTCTCTAAGTAAAACCCTTCAAAAAGGAATCAGGAAAAAATATGAAATATTTAGAGAATCCGTTGCATTTAGAAAACAGCAATTCAAAACTGCTACATGAGCACATTGTTTGCAGCTCTTCCCTACAGCAGTGAACAAGTAGTTTGCCCTCATCTGAAGGTTGGGATCTAGTGCCATAGTCAAATGGAAGCCCCAGTTACTTCACCATGCTGAATGCCAGTACTCAAATCTTTTTTTTTTTTTAATTTAAGATAGATACCTTCCCTTTTAAAAAATTTTATATTTGTTTGGAAGAATGAACAAATATCCCATTATTGTAGTAATACTATTTTCCTTTTCTTCCACTGAGTTCAGTTAAATACTGATTTTGTGAAGAACAGAATTGTTTCTGTTGCTGATTATGTAACACAAGTCTCAGAACTGTACATGTTTTCTTCCTAAGATGAGAGTTCTTCTTCACCCATTCATGCCCACTTCAGGATAAGCTTTAGCACGTACTTTCCATGCTCAATGTAAACAATGCAAAGCTTGTCTTTAAATATAAAGTGAAACAATAGACTTGGGAGAACATCATGGCTCACAGTCAGATGAGGAAACGGAGACATGAAGATGTTAAGCAGTTCTCCTGAGGTCAGCCATTTTGTTAGCATAAAAGTTCAGACTAAGCTTGGATCTCTTACTGCAAGGACCACATTGGCTTTTACTGTCTCTGAATTCTTAACAGTCTACTACATTATTGAATGCTTAATTATGTATTACCTGGTGACATTCCCTAGGCGTTTCTTATGCCCAGAATAAGTTGCATATTTGTTGAGTATGGACTCTGTGGTAGGTGCTCTAATTGATTGACGGTAGGTATTCATTGTTGTGAATCATGTCTCCTGAACAAGTCTTATCCTCAGACCAGAATGTAGAACCTCATTAAGATTCTCCATTATCACCTTTAGCATCTTGAAACTATTCTACAGACTGTTACTAAGGCATGCCTATTTTAAAAATCAATTAAATTAACATTGAAATGACCACCTTTTAATATAAAATCACTGAAAAAAGCAAATGAAACCAGATAATGTCCTACTGGGACAAAATATGACCTTTTACCACCAAAAAAAGTAGAAGATGAGACATTAGCTCATCCTATCTCTTATACCCAGTGCTAAACAATTGGCATGAAAACTGAAAGATTCAGCCAATTATCTGGATATTTTAGTTTGTCTTATAAAAAATAGTATATAGAAGGTTCCCAGAATTCTATCATTGCTTAGTTGTCAGTCAAAAAGTCATTGTTATACATAAATATGATGTCATATCAATGCATAATAAACCTTCCTGTCAATCAAAAGTATTGTTATGTATAGACTTTATGTCAGACTTTTTTTTAGATTTTTCCATTGAGATATGAAATGCATGCAAATTAAGGAAAATTTAAAGATGGCATTGCCACAGGCAAATGTATTTTAATAGAGTTAGAATTTACAGGGAAATTGACACTTGAGCAAAAACACAAAATGCAAGTGAGTAAATACAGCTTTCTAAACAAAGGAGTCTGCTTTTGAAGGCGCAAAGAAACTATAAGTTTATTATTATGTAGATATATTTTCCATTTAGACAAATCTGCTCATTAGTATTCTGTAACTGGGAAAGGGAAAATAATAAGAGACATAACATATTAAGACAAACTTCTTGTCTCTTTTTCCACATGTTCTAATGTTTGCAAAAATAAATTTAAGTTTAATGCAGTTAATTTTTAAGGGAATTATCTGCTCAGTTAATTTATAATATCTAATATTAAAATAATACTTCCATCTGAAAACTTAAAATCTTTGGTTCAATTTTCCATTCTTATCTTTAGCAACATTCTTTTACTGAGGGAGTCTGCCATCTGGTGCAAGAACCCTAAAAAATAGAAATTAAGTACCTGGTTGTCTTTTGTTTTCTTTTCGCTACCTCTGTCTAGGTGTGCTGTTCGCCCTGCTGTTGTTATAACTAAAGTCAAAACAAGAATTGAAGTAGGGGGCCCAGGACTTAATCTTTAATTATACTGTGTAATTGCAGGTGTGATAAGTGCTCTAGAGAAGTAGAGCAGGGTACTGTGAACTGGAGAATCTTACATGATCAAAGAGACAGAGGTGAGTGGACAGCCCAGGTAATAAAGCCTAACAATCACAAAGGGATTTTGTGAGGATCTCTTGATGGCTAAAAGAAAAGCATATCATTGCTATAATATTAATTTGAGCATTTGATTCAGGCTCTAGAACCTCAGCATCTAACTCAGTGTTAATATATGAAGGCATGAGTTCTGCTATCTAGTTCACCTCTGAAGCAGGGTCCTTCATCCGGAATATATTCTGTAAACACACATGTGGTAATGGGTTGAATTGAACAAATGTACTTTAATCCCATCTCACAGAAGAGAAAACTAAGGATGTAAAAAATTACTTTCTGAGTCGGGTGTGGTGGCACACGCTTGTAATTCCAGCATTTGGGAGGCTGAGACAGGAGGATCATGTTTGAGGACAGCCTCAGCTATTTAGTGAGGAACTTTGCAACTCAGTGAGACCCTGTTTCAAAATAAAGAATTAAAAATAAGGCTGAGGGTGTAGCTCAGAGGTAGAATGCCCATCATGTTTGGAGGTAGAATACCCACCATCTCCAGTACCACACACAAAAAAAGAAATTACTTCCTTAATGTCATAGGCCATGAAGTATTATGATTAAAACTCCAAACCAGGCTTTTTAGATCTTAATACATTATTGGTTTTGTTGTTATTATTGTTTTGGTGCTGGGGATCAAACCCAAGTGCATTCTGACTCTGAGTTATACTCTAGCTCTATTTTATTTATTTATTTATTTATTTATTTATTTATTTATTATATTTATTTATTTATTTATTTATTTATTTTGAAGCAGAGTCTCACTAAATTGCTGAGGCCAGCCTTGAACCTGCAATCCTCCTGTCTCAGTCTCACAGTACTGAGATTGCCAGCGTGTCCATCACATCCAGATTTCTTAATCCATTATTCATAGTAAAATTATTGAAGCTACAATGTAATGTATGTCTTTGATTAATGACATAGGGAAGAAGACCAATAATGGTCTCAAAAACAGAAAAAAAAATCAACTTTGAGTAGTATATTGTATGTATTTCTTTTCTTTTTAGCAGTCTGAGACTAATTTTTTCCTCACCCAACCCCTCCCTGCCCCTCACAGAGGTTGGAATAGAGCTTAGTGAGTAAGAAAAGCATGAGACTCAGGTGTCTGTTAGTTTCAGCAAATGCTGAATGGTTTGTAATGGTCAAAAGCATGTTAATAGAAGGAATATCATTTATTCATATAGAGCAGAAAAGGTTTAGAAAAAAAATGTATTCTTAGTGGAGGTTTTTTATGTAAACAAGTGTTCTTGAGGGATAAAACAGCTGCAGCTAAGAATAGAAGCTCATGTGTATTAGTATATATTGTTGTAGAGCAAATTACCCTAAAATTTAGAGACTTGAAATGCTGTTTAAAATTGCAGAGTTTCTGTGGGATGGAAGCATCTACTGTCTCGTGTACTTACTGTGGGTTGGGAAGTCAGGAGCAGCTCTGCTGGGTGATTGTGGCTCAAGGTCTTTCAGGAGTTTGTAGTCAGGATGTCAGATGGGGTTGCAGTCATCTGAAAGTTTGACTAGAATTGAATAATTCACTTCCAAGATGACTCATTAATAAAGGAAAACTCATGGCTATGATACTTGATATTCTTTGGTTATGACATAGGGATAAGACCAGTAATGATCTCTAGAGGAGACAGTAGGTACTATAGGCAGAAGTCCTTAGTTCCTCACTATGTGGATCACTCCATAGAGCTAAGTGTTTTCATGGCAGCATTAGCATTCCCCAAAGGGAGTGGTTTCCCAAAACCCAGGCAGAAGCCACAATATTTTTATGTTCTGATTCCAGAAGCCACATTCCAGTGTGTGTGTGTGTGTGTGTGTGTGTGTGTGTGTGTGTGTGTGTTTGTATGGTACTGGGGATTGAATCCAGGGGCATTCTACCCCCAAGATATACTCCCAGCTCTATTTTTTAATTCTTTATTTTGAAACAGAGGCTTGCTAGGTTGATGAGAGTCTCACTACTTGCCGAGGCTGTCTTCAAACCTGTGATCCTCCTGTTTCAGCCTCCCAAGTACTGATATGATAAGTATCCCCCACCACGCTCAGTACATTCCATCATTTCTGCAATATCACAGTGTCCACTGTGGAACGGGTCTAGACAGAGGCATAATAAACACCAAGAGACAAGACTTGTTGGGAGCCTCATTGAAGCCTGGCAGCCAGTTTGCACATGAAAGAAAGTCAACATTGAGGCTGAAGTGCTAGGAAAATGCCTATATTATATCAGTTTCATCTGGTTTATCAATGACAATACAATTAAATATAATGTGCCAACCTTCTACAAAATAAAATACAGAATAAAACCTTTGTTCATACTTTTGTAAAGGAAAGAAGCTATTAAACCTCTCAACTTAAGAGTCAAACAAAAACCAAATATAATAAGAAAGTATAAATGCAGAAAACATTATTCCTCGTATCAGAGGAATTATAGTAAGTGTGAAGTTTGAGATGATTGGTACTCAGAAAGGACTATAGATGCCGGCTGAATTGCTCTGAAAATATCTTCATCCTGCTGACTAATTCAGAGAGATGCTGATAACACAGCCAGGAAGGGTCACAAAGTTTTACTTGCTAGATAACAAAAAGATGCTCCATGAAGGAGGCTGAGGAACAGAGAGATGTAGGAATTTTGCAAAAGGGGAGAAAGGTAATCTAGACCAAAAGGTGGACTGAGATTCACCCAGAGATCCCTGAAGTTACTCACCATCAAACCAAACAATAAGAACAACCTCATCACACAGGGCAAGGGATTTAGACGGTTTGAGACCAATTCACCATTGAGTATCTCTGTGGGAAACCTAGTTTAATCCCAAAGATGGGCATTTCTTACTGTCCTGAGGAAGTGTACATTCTCACAGCTCCCAACCAAAAATCAAACGTGTTTCAAAGTAGGTCAGAGCCAAATGACAGCTCCCAGGAGCTTTGCAGTATGCCAGACATGTGAAAGAGGAAAAACAAAGCTGCTTACAGAAGTGTCTCCATTCCTGGTTTTGAAATGAATTCTCAGCTGGTATAAAGTATAGAATAATCCTTTTGCATTTCTTGCATGCTTGCATTAAGAATTTTGGTATGCACTTTATTCAGTCCTTTGATTTTCCTTCTTCATACATCAATATTTTGAAAACTTGGGTGGGTAGTTTTACCCCAGACACTGTTCATTAACAAGTATATTATGGATTACTATGTCTCAATAATATTTCTGGAGATTGATCTGAAGATATCCAACTCATTTTTCAATTGTTCTCCATTATTTATGTGCCAATTCTTAATTATAGAACACTATGGAGCACCTACGTATTTGATATAAAAGTAGTTAAGGTTTTATAAGAGATAAAGATAGATGGATGGGCATGCTTCCTTGAATGGTAATAAATGGGCCATACTTCATCTTGAGTATGCTTAGGTGAGTGATACAGGTGTAACTTTTATTCATAAAGTGAAGTAAAGACTGGGAGTTCTTGGCCTGCCGTATGAGGTGGATCTTCCCACATCCCCTCCACAATTTGCCTCTGCTTGTCATAATGAGTTGTGTCTGCTGTAGTCCCTTTCACTGACTGGCTCATCCCGCACAGGTTCAGACTAATTCCTCTGTTCTCAGCATGCTTAAAAATATCTTTTCCTTGCTAGGCATGGTGGTACATGCTTGTAATTCCAGCATTCAGGAGGCTGAGATAGGAAAATCGCAGTTTGGGGACAGCCTCAGCTATTTAGTGAGGCCCTTTGCAACTCAGTGAGACCCGGTTTCAAATAAAGAATAAAAAATAGGGCAGGGGGTGTAACTTGGAGGTTGAATGCCCCTGGGCTCCATCCCCAGACCCACAAGAAAAAAAAGAATAAAAAATAGAACTGGGGGTAGAGCTTGAAGGTAGAATGCCCCTGGGTTCCATCCTCAGAACCACAAAAAAATATTTTCCTTGGCATTCCTCATATTCATAATTTGTGATGCATGAAAGGTTTAGAAAAATTGATTAATAAGACATTTAATGAGCATCTATTATGTTCTTTGCATTGGGAATGGAAAGATAATTTAGACTCTTCCTAGCAAGAGCTCCTATTTCATCAGAAATGAAAGATATGTAGATTATAGCTCAAGGCAAAGAATTCCATAACAAAAATATAAATGGAGGACCGGGAAAACACAGAAAAAGGAGTGAATTGGTATTTGTATATTTAGTTTAGTAAGCACAGATAAATTATTATTGACAGGGATTGTTTTAAGTACTATATAAACATTAACTTATTTTACCCATCTAAAAGCTGCAAGGTACACATCATGAAGAAACAGATATATGCTCATGCAGCTAGTCAGTGGTAGAGGGAGAATCTGATCCAGAATTTCACTTGTGCAGTCTAGGTACTGAACCCTTGCTCAGAACTACTAGAATATGCTGACTCCCTATATATTTAATGAATAGAAAATTTATGATAAGGGCTGGTTGTATAGTTCTGTGGTTAGAAAACATGTTTATCATGTGTTTAGAGTATGTAGAATACACACAAAAAGAAAGAAGAAAAAAGAGAGAAAGGGAAAAAGATGGAAAAATGATAAAGAAAAAAAAAAACAGAAGAGGAAGAAAGGAAAGAAAGAAAGAAGGATGGGAAAGAGGGAGGGGAGAGAACCATTTGGGAAATTGACTTATTCCCCAAAGAAATGAGTAGTTTGGATGACTAAGTACTTGGTACAGTACATATGATAAAAATTGCATGAATGCTTGTGGGATAAATGACATGGTTCTTGAAGGATGTATAGGCATTTAATAGGCAATGGAAAGAAAGAAGGGCATTCTTCCACATGGATGGAGATTCTTAATATTGAAATGTGGAAGGACAGGGGATGTGTAGAGAACTGTAGGAAGTTCATTGGCAGGTACTGGGCTTGTTTGACTTATTTCCATTTTCACCCTTTGCCTGGCTCTACACTGTATGAAAACAGAGTGACCCCTGAGTGAGTTTAGGTTTGCCAATGGGAAGCCCTGGCCAGACAGGGGCAGACCAGGCAGCAGGTGGCCAGAGCACACGCCCACACTCTCCTGACTGTGGCAGAGCCTCTGACTGTGGCTGTATCTCCTGGTCAGCTACCACCAGGTGGCTCTGGCCAGTGGGCTCCCGCTTCCTCTGTGGACCCCCTGAGCCCAGGTGTGCTAGGGGCCCCACAGCTAATATCTCAGGACTGCCTCATGCCCCACTGCTGAGGGGGAGGCTTGGCTCTTCTAGTCCTATGTAAGCAACCCCTAATACTAAATTACCTTTACAAGAAAAATCCAAGATAGCCTTCTGTTTTTACTCTTAGACCTTGACTGATAGATTCAAAACATTAGGGCCAGAGTATATTTACTTTAAGAATATGTTAAAGAAAAAGGTATGAATTTATCATTGACGATTAGAATAAAAGTAAAATTTTAATATTATTTATTCTTTATCTTATCTTAAAAATTCACTTTATGTTTTACATAATACATAATTTATTAGTATAATAGAATGTACATAAATATTATATTGTATATTAAATATAATATATAATTTAAACCTATTTAATATATTCTTGCATTATTTATGTTAGGTAAGATATCTATTTATATACTACATATAAATATGTATTTGTCATACATAATTATGTAAATGGTAATATATAAATTATGTTAACATATTTAAATGTATTTAAATATATATATTGAGATATTCATGTTTTGCGTATGTGTGATACTAGAGATTGAACCCAGAGGCATTCTACCTCTGAGCTACACCCCAGCCTTATTTTATTTTTTATTTTGAGACAGTGTCTCACTAGGTTGCTTAAGAGTCTAGCTAAGCTGCTGAGGCTGCCACAGAACCTGCTATCCTCCTGTCTCAGTTCCCCAAGTACTGGGATAATAGGCATGCATCACCTTGCCTGGCTTGAGATCTTCATTCTTAAAGACTGTTTCTACTGATGGGCCATTCATTTGGAAACTTTGGAATCTCTACTAATACACACACACACACACACACACACACACACACACACACACACACGTAATTGATGACATTATAATATAAACAGGATTCCTCATTAACATCTCTTAATGACAGGCACTGTGGTGTTGAAGCATAACTTTGCAGATGACTTTTGTGACTTACATGGGGCCAAATGATCACTAAGACTTCTATAGCTGGTTGGTTTTCTTTTCTTCCAAACATGGCTCAACTATATCAATTGATCTAACATGGAGAGAGAGAGGGAGAGAGAGACAGAGTGAGACAGAGGAGAGAGAGACAGAGAAAAAAAAGGAAGGCGAGAAGGAGGGAGGGAGAAAATAAGTCTATTCAAATGATACATATGAACAGAAGTGAAAAGATAAAAAATGGCCCAAAGGTTCAGTTTCCCACCCTCCCCACACTGGCCCCAGAGTGGAGGCTGCTTAGAGGTAGAGAAACTCCTTTCTTCAAACTGTTTGTGACTAAGAGGATATGTGTATTTTCCTGAACGCTGCTCAGCCCTCTGGGTTTTCTTTGCCTACTCTGGAGACGAAAAAAGGAAGCAGCTGGACCCGGGCTCTCAGTTTGTGATGTCCATTGAAATGATCGATGCTTGTCTGCGGAGACGCTTCCTCTCTCCGGATTCAAGGGCACCACACATGCCAAGCCGCTGTCGGCCACGCAGACCATGGGTAGCACTGATGTCTATTCAGGTGTTAGGATAATTTATTTTAATTTTTAGATGAAAATAATAAAAAATGCCTACTGAGTGAAGTTTCAGTAGTTTTTTTTCTTGCACTCTACTTTGGAGATGACTCTTTTATGTAATTTTCCACTTTATTTGGCATTTTAAAATGCTAGTCACTTTTATTTGTGTTTTCAAGTGACCCGAGGGGAAGAACAGGAGGGGAAGAGAAAAACAGCTAAAATAGCTCAACACCTGAGCTCGCGCGTGTTGCTCTTTCTCACGTTCATGCTTCTGCACCAGTTGTCTCAATCTGCACAGAACCCTGGGAAATGAGCAAACCTACAGAATAATTTCCCTGTGTTGTGCTTCATGTTTCAGAGTAGCTATTTTCAACTAGTATCATAGAGTGCTGCTACTAGCAACTGTTAAATTACATAGGGATCTGACTTCACACTGTTTATTGAAGAGATGCTACAGCACAGGGAGTGAAGTTTTATTGTGCTTATGGATTTCTCAAATGCAAGTACAATGCTATGTGCCTTTATTGGAATGAACAGGTTGATAGAACATGTGTAATATATAAAGATGTAAAATAAATTTTATACTTTTGAATAATTTATAAAAAGTATCAGTTTGGCATTCGGGATAAAAACAGTAACTAGAAATAGAAATTAAAAATTTCAATGTAGAAAACAGACATGATCCACATTATAGATTTTGGAAAAGTATGAAAATATATGTGTAATACAAATATATGCATTACGGGGTAATTTTGAGAAATAAAAAATCTAATCTAAGTATTTCAGAAAACTAGCACTTAATTTCCTTTGGGTACTCCATTTCTATCCTGGAGAATTACAAATCTCTCAGCATTATCTGTTATACACCTTCTCTAGTGCTTAGTTCTTGGATTTATAGTCTATTCAACCACTGATTACATTAAATAACAATGTTAATTCTCAGTAGTTATTAGATAAAATTAGCTAAATTATTTGAAATCTCCCTATCATGATAAAAATACAATTTAGATTACCTTTGTTACTTTTTTGGCAAGGGAACATCATTATTATAATCACCATCTCCCAAAGATAGTATTTATTACCTCTGTACAGAATAGCATTACAAGGCTCACCTTTAAAGAGACAATATAAAGGTTGTAAGAGCAGGAATCATTTTCATCCCCCCGCCACTCCATACATTACTACTAAGGGAAAAGATTTGCTTCACAAGCCAGTGGATGAATCGCTGAACAGACAACCACTTAGTAGCTATAATCTGAACATCTTTTAAAAACCATATGAAAGAGTGAACTGTGGATTTCTCAATTTTTTCTACTAAGCCATATGCTATAGTAACATGTGTTTTCTAAGCATATTTTAATATATATGTGTATATGGGTACATACATATGTGTTCCAGATATTGGTTTATTTAAAGGAAAAAATAACTGTTTTCAAAGCCCAGATTCCAAAGGGTATAATTAAATTTTAAATTTTAAAGACACTGTGGGCTTATTTTAATATTTCAGACTGGAAAAAAAAGTGAATGAGGTGGTAGTGGTTGGGAAGATACTCATTTGGCTGCTCAAAGAGATGTGTCTGGGTTCTGGGACCCCTCAAGTACAGCAGCAGCTGCGCCCGCCCGTAGATGATCCTGTGCCTATTCCAAGAAGTGCCTGGCTGGAAGTTGGAAATTCGTGTTTCCCGACTACCTTCGCCAAATGCAGG
Organism: Muscardinus avellanarius; assembly: GCF_963383645.1. NCBI lineage: Eukaryota > Metazoa > Chordata > Mammalia > Rodentia > Gliridae > Muscardinus > Muscardinus avellanarius. The sequence goes on from NC_137801.1 coordinate 53,727,652, forward strand.
GAGATGCATTGTCAGGACCATGCAATGCTTCTCTTCGGGTTTGTTGGGGTTTGCCATGGATGCTGCGGGTACTGTTTTCCTATAAACAAAGGATAATGAAACTGAGTTAGGAGAATTTGATCATTTCATAACTCTGCTGCCTATTAGAACCTTCCAGTCGTTCCAGAAACTACAGAATGCTTGGCTTTTCCAACTTTTCCTTTCCTGGGATTTGAAAAATAATCTTCTTTTGCCATTTTCCCCAAAAAACTGAAAGAAATTTATGTCCTGAAAACCTAATGAACAAGTGATAACTGTAAAAGAAGACTTGTTTAGTTCATCACCATGGACATATTTTTGAAATAAACTGCAATTTTCAAAAACCATGGAAATAATACTAATGTATACTTAACATTTTAGAGAATTAGATTTCTGTATAGAATTAAAATAGAAGGAGAGAAAATTAAAGAGTAGGAAATGAGTAAAATAAACTCTACGCAGTGGCAGAGTTAGAAGATAAACACCGTAGGACAGACACTGGAAAGCTACCACAAAAGGTGCCCCCCGTCTCTGTCACATTGCTGAAATCCTACTCTAACAAAGCCCTTTAGCATTTCAATCAAAACTCTTCAGTGTCTCTTAGATGTTTTCTCTCCAAGAAATGAAATATCTGAGTCTCAGGAAAGTTACAATTTGATTAGTGTTAAATATATTTTTTGAACGCAGGTCTCTTGACTGCCACCCAAGCGCTATTTACCTAGGTAGTCTTTCTCAAATGGGAATTTTAATTTAATGCTAACTTTAAAAATAAGTATATTATCGATCATCCTAATCCCCCTATTTTCATCTAGACATGGTGCTAATTAGCTTAACTTAATTGTCTTGGACTGAAACAGATCAGAACTTATTGCATCTCATCAAATGAAGTGATGAAGTCTGAGGGAAGTATCACAGAACACTGGACAGCAAATGTGGTAGCTCATTGCAAGGACATGGCGCACACAACTGTCCAGGAATGCCAGAGATGCCAGCACCATATTCTTGAAGTTAGACATAACTAAGTTCTGGCAAAATAATATCACATTAATCTGGTCAATATAGAAATGACTGGCTTTACAAATTTGATTAAGTTTAATTTGTAGATGTATATATGTTCCTTTGTGGCATCATTACTATCTGAGATTTTTGAGAATTTATTTTTTTTTGTGTTATTGGGGATGGAACCCAGAGGCTTTCTACCTTTGGTCTATACTCCTAGACCTATTTTATATTTTATTTGGAAGCAGGGTCTCACTAAGTTGCTGAGAGCCTCACTAAGTAGCTGAAGCTGGCTTCGAACCTACACAGTCCTACTGTCTTAGCCTCCCAAGAACTGGGATTACAAGGGTGCACCATCATTCTTGGCTTAGAATTATTATTATTTCTTTTGTGTGTGGTACTGGGGATGGAACCCAGGGTGCTTCTACCTCTGGGCTACACTCCCAGACCTATTTTTTTAATATTTTATTTGGAAACAGGGTCTCAAAAAGTTGCTGAGGGCCTTACTAAGTAGCTGAGGTTGGCTTCAAACCTGAGTGAGCCTCTTGTCTCAGCCTCCCAAGTACTGGAAATAGGAGTGAGCATGCGCCACTACACGTGGCTTGATAATTGATTATTTATTTATTTATTTATTTATTTACTGCGGGTCTGGGGATGGAACCCAGAGGCATTTGACCTCTGAGCTACACTCCCTGCCCAATTTTTTTTTTTATTCTTTATTTTGAAACAGGGTCTCACTGAGTTGTGAAGGGCCTCAATAAGTAGCTGAGGCTGTCTGCTAACCACGATCCTCCAGTCTCAGCCTCCCAAAAACTGGGATTACAAGCGTGTGCCACCACGCCCGGCGAGAATTAATCTTTAAAGACAAGCACTTCCTGAGTTCTCGAATTGAGCAAACTGTCCTTTACTTTGCTGAGACAGCTACTCTCCTGCCTCCTACTTTTCTTTATAATCGGATGTCCGGCGCGAATGTGTGTTTGTGTGTGTGTGTGTGTGTGTGTGTGTGTGTGTGTGTGTGTGTTGCAAATGCTTATATCAGCTGCAAATACAGAGAAACTAATCACATTTTATAGGATCCAGGCACTTACATGCCTAATTGACAACCAGCTACTATATCCAAAATAGTAACTTAACTCATAAGGAAACATATAACTACTTTCACATACTGGGTTTGTGTCTGAATTCAATATTTCCACACATTACTCATTTCTTTTCATTTCTGTCATTACTTGAAAAAATGTTAGGGGCAAATGTGAGGTTTTTTTTTTTTTTTTTTTGGTGGTACTGGGGTCCGGGAAGCCCTTCTACCTCCTGGCTACACTCCCAGACCTATTTTTTTTTAAATATATATACTTTTTTATTTGGAAACAGGGTCTCTTAAGCCAGTGCGGCTGGCTTTGAACCTGCGTGATTCTCCTGTCTCCGCCTCCCAAGTGCGGGGATTACAAGTGTGTGCCACCACGCCGGGCAAATGTGTTTTTAAATATGTGTAATTTCTAGAATTCCTAAGGATTGGAGAGGATCCATGCTCACTCACAGTGCTTTATCACTGGGATGCAGAACTGGGATTTGAACACAGAAGAGGTGAACTCCAGAGCCAATATCTTTTAGACCTCTTTGCTTTATAGCTGTCAGGGATTTTAAATTCTAAAGACAGTCCCTGGAGACTGGGGCAACTGTGAGCTCCAAATGGAGCCTGGCATGGAGGCGCATACTTGTAATCCCAGCATTCGGGAGGCTGAGACAGGAGGATGGCGGTTCGTGGACAGCCTCAGCTACTACTTAGTGAGGCCCTTTGCAACTCAGTGAGACCCTGTTTCAAAATAAAGAATAAAATATAGGGCTGGGGATGTAGTTCGCTCAGAGGTAGAAAGTCCCTGGGTTCCACCCTTAGTACTGCAAGAAAAGGAGGACTAATGAGCTGAGTGTAGTAGTGAACACTTGTGTTCCCAGTACTTGGGAGGCTGAGACAGGGGGATCACAGGTTTGTGGTCAGCCTTAGCTACTTAGTGAGGCCCTTTGCAACTAGTGAGACACTAATTCAAAATACAGAATACAAATAGGGCTGGGGGTGCATCAGTGGTAGAATGCCCCCGGGTTCCATCTCCAGAGGGACAAATGAAGTTCTCCTGTGAAGCTCTAACTAGGCAGTTTTCAATTTCCTTCTCTCATTCCCACATACTGACCATGTCTCAAATCCTTGAAACTGAAAAATCATCCTAAGTAATCATTGCAAAACAGACCAGCTCAAAACTTAGGAAACTTAGGTTTGAAATAACAATGACTGTCATAATTCTGAGTTTACTGAAGTCATCATTCTGTTCTATGCAGTGGTAGCATGGATACCTTGTTACTCTCATTCAGTTGTGCTGCAGTACCTGAGCTCTCTTCCACATGGCCTGTCTCTAGCAGGATAGTCTAGACTTCCTGAGAGCAAGGCACTTGCATCCCCAAAAGGACCATTCAAAAGGACAAGGCCCAGAATTCAAGTGTGTATTAAACTTCTGCTTTTATCAGACTCCCTAGAGGTCTGAGCAATTCATATGGTCAGATCTATGGTTCTTGAGTGAGGGCCAATTTGAATACAGGGAGACATGATTAATCAGGGAAGTCCTCAATGTAGCAGTCTATCCATGAGCCTAAAAACGGGAATCTAGCTGTCTAGCTGTGTACCAGTTTCCTTTTTTTTTTTTTTTTTGTCCCAACATACTTTTGGTCAGTGTCTAGTATGTGGTTAATATTTGAATATTTGTTAGGTCAAAAGATTTAGAGAATGCAATTCGTTCATAAGGAAATCTATAAATACACAAATCTGTAATGTGATCTTTTTGAATAAAGATATAAAGGAATTTGGAATTGGCTTCAGAGCAGCTCCACTTGCCCCTCTCCCTCTGATGTTCAGAATAAATCTCAGTTCACAGCAAGAGGCACAAGAAATGAACCTAAGGATGGGAGGGGAACCGTGCAAACGTGCAAAATGGTACAAACACTCATGTCAGCGTGGATCAGCGACTCTTCACAAGCAAGCTGCGTTGTTAAAGCAGTCCATGCAGAACACATGTTTATTCACCTGATTTCTGAAAGTGAAGCTATTGCTCCTTCATCAGTTTTTGTGTAATAAAAACAACTCTTCCATATACTTGGTTTAGTAGCCCCTGTTCAAGGGCTTTGATCATCAGTTTTGAAGCCCAGGACTTGCCTATCTGATGCCAAGAGATGAAGAATCGTTGGGAGAAGGTAGATATCAAGGTATGTCTCCTGAGGTCAAGCTTAAGTTAGAATTTGAGGGATGTAAAATCTGGCCTGATGTGAAGAACATCACAGCATAGAAGAGAACATGATGATGACTTCTACTGTTATTCCCAAGAGAACAAAGGTCTGATTGGGGTGTCATTTTTATTGCCTGACAATACAATTTCTTTCATTTATATATAATCAGAATGCTTGACCATGCCTACATTGTGAACAGTCGCTAGTTCAGTTCAGATGGCCCTTTTACCCACGTAACCAATACATTATGAGAACCATGAACGGTTGGTCCAAATGTCCAAAGATGGCACCGCTCTATTCAACAGTGTTCTCCCTGCAGAAATAAGCACAGGTAGGGCGGTGACTTCTTTTAGTGAGATTGACACTGATGGTAACTCAAGAGGCAGGGTTCTACTACACGATGTAGATAACTTTCAGTTTTTCCTGTAAATTAAAATATTGAAGCATTTTGGTGTCATCAACATGGTGGTTATGAATAGAAGTGGGGGGGTAGATTTTTAAATAAATGAGGCGATAACTCTATTATTTTTCTGCCACAGACTACGAATTTCATCATAAATTCTCCGAGAACTAACCAGTCAAAACTGTTATCAAGTGTCTTTCTATTCACAGAAACGCGGAAAGAAATGTCAAACTTTTCCACCCGGGCTTAATATTTCTTCGAAGTTTTAAGCTCCATCTCTCCCTCCTCCAATACTTGTGCAACAATTTTACAAAGATCATTTGTGTTTGACTGATTTTGCAAATGTTAGGCTGAGTCCTCCAGTCTCTGGAAACTTTCCACGGTGTTGGTGCTAGTTTGGTGTGTGTGTAACTTCGTGCTTTCTTTAAGGAGTTGGCAGGGCCGTCGACAGGTCCTGTCCAGGGCAGCCCGCGCTATGGGGATGTTCACCCTCCCCGCGGGTGCGGCGGAGCCTGGGCTGCGCGCCCTCCCGCAGTCGGACATCACTTATATTGGAGGTTTTCAAAGTACACGAAACACCTAGCGCTTTGCGGAGTTCAAATTCGCCAGCGAACCTGGGTGCGAGAGTTGGGCGGGACGGAAAGGTGACTAAGGTTGCACGGGCATTTTTCTGGGACTGTCCACGAAAAAAAAAAAACAAAAAAACTCTTAATAAGCGTGGGGGTTAGGGGAGGGACGGCGAGCGAGGCCCCCTCCTCCTCCTGCAGACACGCACCTCAGCCTGAGATTTGGCTATTATTTTACCTGTTTTATAAAAACCGCCGCCGTACTCCCCTGCACCAACCGCCCAACTGCCTCGACTCCCATGAAAAAAGCAGCTCCTAAGACTAAAGAAAGCGGGGAAGGCAGAGGGGGAGACAAATAAATACAGAGCGAGCGCGCGGGGGAAGGGGAGCGGAGGGAGCGCGGGAGCGCGGGGACTCCAGACGGCGGCAGGTTCAATTAGCTAAACAAAGAAATCATGGCGGATTGTTTACGTTTGGCGGCGCCCGGGCTTTGCGGACGCCGGCCCCGCGCCCCGCGCCCCGAGGACGGCCGAGCTGCCCGCGCCCTGGCCGGTAAGTGACGCGGCGGCCCCGGAGCGGCGGGGTGGGAGCCGCACGGCGCGCCCCGCCCGCGCCCGGGAGGAGCCCCGCCGCCCGCCGGGGGTGGGGCCGGGAGTGACCCGCGGCCGGCCCGAGCCCGGGCTGCCAGCCCGCCCCGCCGAGGGCCTCCGCCGACCCCCACTGTGCGCCCTCCCTCTCCTTCATCCCGGCCCCTACCTGTGCGCCCTCCCTATCCTCATCCTGTCCCCAAATTGTGCGCCCTCCCTATCCCCCATCCCGCGACCCTTCTCTCCGCTGCCTCCTCCCTGCCTCTCTCTCTCTCTCTCTCCCAGCCCCCCGCATCGCTCAGACCCGCTGTCAGGTTGAGAACTTGTGCAAGAAGTCACCTCCCAAAGGCTGACCTTACTAGAGCCACCCACGCCTGACTCAGCCCTCCTCTTCCTGGCCCCGGGGCTCACTCTCCCCTCATAGGGTGGACCGGCTCTGCTCCTTCCTACCGAGGCTTTCTGACAAGTGTCTTTGTGCGAAGGTTGGCACAGCAGTGCTAGGAGGCTGGCTAATGACAAGGGAGGAAAACAAAGCAACAAACAGTGGGGGGGATAGAGGGCAATGTCACCGGCGACAGAGGGGGCTCTCTGTGTTTCCAGAAAACATGGTTTCCTTTGCAGAATCCTTCAAGCATCGTGGGCATGCAACTGACGTGTTTCCATTGTAGAGAGAAAAACCAGTCCTTAGGTCCTTAATGAATCTCAATTTTCCTTCCAATAAAACTTTAAAAAAATGTTTAGTGCATTCAGTAATTTCTTTTTTCTCTTTTTCTTGCTCTCTCCAGAATCTTAGTAAATGGCTTATCTGTCGGTGTCTTGCTGGGGTGGAGGGAGTCTCAGCCAAGGACTGTCTGTCGGGCTGAGCAGGATTGCAGTTGGTGCATTGAGGCGGCCATGGTTGGGGCAAGGGCACCAGACTCAGGCCCAGTTGAATCTCTTGCATGTATCCATTGAGTCTCTGGCATCAGACTGCTGACAGGTTGCTAATAGACACTGCAAATCATAGGACAGCAAAGTGCTTTTTCAACTAAGAAAGAAAATGCCGATATTAAGAACAGTTTTTTGTAATCTCAGCAATTGTATCTTTTCTATACAAATAGAATTCAAAGGAATGGATTCTTTATTCATAACTTTTATGATACCTTTGGAAGGCACAAAGGTTTAATAAACAAGGTATACACCTACTTTTTCTCTTCTTCCCCTTGAAAGTGGCACACACTGGGTGGTTGCTACTAATTAGATTAACAAGCAATAAATAGACATACTTTGATTTAACTACCAAAGCAACTTTCTATATCCAATTCACTACATCTTTAGTGAAACAAGACTTTTTTTTCACAATTATTATTTGACAGGTACAGCCTTTTGCCCTTACCATCCTGGTACTTGGTTCTTTGGGAACCATTGGTATTTCCAAATAAAGATTTATCTTCACAGAAGAGGAAAGGAATGGGAGCAGAGAAAAGCCTTAACTAAGTCAAGAACCCAGGGCTTGTTAGAAGTTCCCAATGAAGACTGTATATGTTTCTTTTTACAGTTGGGTGGACCTCAGGAAAACAAAGCTGGAGCTTCCATAAAGAGCTTCTACCCAGCCCCTTAACTTGCCAGTGAGCTTATATTTCATTACTCAGCAACCCCAAGCACATTCTCATAAATGGATTTTATGTTGACTCTCTGCCCATACCAGGTCAGAGATCACCATCATGGGAGGAAGTGGATTTGGCTTCCAAAGTGACTTTAACAGAAGCAGAAAGATCAGCCTTTGGGTTATAGATCTTTCTGGCTCATTAGGGGTCAGTAAATTAGTAGACTGTTCTTGAGTTGACACTTCTGATCCCAACTTAATGGGTTGATTAACTTATGGCTATCTTCATTATGGGCTATTAGCACATTGTTAAGCCTGATCTAGAGTAAGAAATTGTTTTTATGTTTACTTTTTGGTTCCCAAGGTGAATCAATATTCATCGTGGGCTTAGATTTTTTTTAACTGAAAAGTTAGTTAAACTTTTTTATAGAGAAAATTCAATACTATAACTATATATGAATTTGAGATGCAAAATATCCGATTGAAGAATTTTGCAACAACACAAAGATATTCAATTAGAAACATCTTGAAATGAAAAAAAAAACACATAGTATACATATACTAAGGACTTAAAATCAATATCCTTCTCACTGGTAACTAGCACCATGACCCTCTTACCCTTCTGTGTGCATTTGCCTGACAGTCAAATTTAATGTATGATGCTCAGACCTCCATCAATGGCTTATGTACTTTGCCGGTTGGGAATAGTCAAGGCCTAGACTTTGCCGACTGGGAAATGTGAATCTTAGGCCCCAGTGAGGCACACATTTGTGATCAACATATGTTAGAAATCAATCTCTAGACTGAATTATAAAATCCATGGAGTATTTCATATTTCTTGGCTTTCCTGAAGTTTACAGTGCATTCTGAAATATTTGTAATTCTGGTGGTTTGGGAATCATTAGTAATTACTGTTTAATCTCACTATTTGGTAATCAGTATGTCAATAATCCTAGGAAAAAAAAGCTATACAAAAAGTATATACAAAAAAAGCTATACAAAAAGTATATGCACACAATTACATGATAGATTGAGTTGTATACCTTGTTTCAGATGAAACCTCATTCAAAACTAGGTCCATTTTTCTGTTAGCTAGGCCACCAAAGGAGCAGTAATTCTTAGTAGAGGTTTTTGAATTGACAAATTGGTAAACACTTTATTAAAACAAGAGTAAAAGCAAAAATATACTCAAATCTAAGAATTATTCTATAGAAAAATATAAGAATTAGGATTTTTTTATAACTCTAAAACCAACACTAAGGATTCATGGAGCTTGATGATTCAAATCAAAAGAACAGCCCTCCAACTCAAGAGACGCCATTGCATTTTTCAGAGGTGATGACCTAGAACCTTAGGTTTGGTAGTACTGACCAAGTAGTAAGGTGGGGGTTGAGATCTTAGGGGGCAAAGAGGAGGAAGATGGTGAGAAAGTCGTAGTAAATTGTTTAAACAAAACTATTGCGGGATGATGGTTTTGAAAGATACCATGGTTTCCAAATCCTCAGTTCACCAGAGCAAGTTTCAGAGAAAACCGGGTCTTAGTAGAAAAGGAATTAAAACAGCATTAAGTACATTAAAAACTCTATGGCAAATAAAAGCTGTGGAAGGCACCTGCCTTCAAAAGTAGCCACATTTGTCAGCATTAAAATTCTGTAACAACAGGTAATCCCCTTGAATTATCTTCTTTAGTCATTCAGGGGCACATGGCCACAGAATGTGATCTGCCAAGGCAGATGTCTTCGAGCTCTAGGGTACACAGATTATTTTCAGTTATAAAGTGTTTGAGCCCATTCTATCGTGAAATTCAGTGTCCTTTGCACTGGCTTTCTCCCTGATTTCATTTTCTTAAGCCCTGCCCAAATGCTTTTGTAACCATATAGCCTTTCTACAAATTATCTTGGTATTTAGGTGATGGTTTTGCTTTCTGGGAGGGGGTTGCTTCTGGTCAAGTTAGAGGATGTGCTGTAACACCTGACCAAGGCCGCAGGAGAGAACAGCAGTGTTTACTCTTCTGTCCTGCCACTCCAAGCATTGAATGGAATCTGTAATGTCTTAGGAGATGGTAGGTTTCAGACTGTGATGTGTAAACATACAGTGAGTTATTTAAAACTTGTCTGGCAAGAGCTTATTTTATTAAGTATTATATATTTTGAGAGAAGAAGGAAAGGCAAAACATATGTTCTTATTAGATGGCAGTCCGTATGTAGATTTAACAATTTTTGGTTTAGTCAAAAATAAAATATTGGTTAATTGGTAGTTTTGTGGTGAGCTCTGTGCTTGGAACAGGAATGGGTGATCATCAAAGCTGTGAAAAAACAGGGCATCAAAACCAATCCTCTCTCCCTACCTTCTTGCCTGCCTACCTCAGGAGAAGTGGGGGCAGAAGGCTAACTGGAATGTGCATCAAGGGAAGACAGGGCTCAAAGGAGCAGCTACTCTCCTTATCCCTGGCTTTCCAGAGACAATATCAGCAAGCTCCTCCCAATTAATACAACAGTTAGCGGAAGCAGAATTGCATCTGGGTCGAGGTTGGCAGAACTCTGCTGAGAAGCCAAGGCCCCAGCTTTGGTTGCCCTTGGCTGCTGTAACCACCAGGATACAAGGAAAGAACCAAGCAGAAGATGAATCAGACATATTGGTGGTGAAATTTACGAAAAGGAGGGTAGGTGGAGGTGTAGCTATTCATATTTTCCAGAATGCTTATTTAAAGGCAGCAGACCCAGCCCTCTTCCCGAGTCCAGTGCCACCAGTGGGCTAGAGTTTTTAATATTCTCTTACATCCCTGTTATGAGTATTTTGTGGTGAGAGGTGAAGATGGAGCATGGCTGAAAGACTGGATGGATGGTGCAGGGTGGAATAACCCAATGAAACTGGAATTAGGAGTATAAGAAAACATTAATAATAATATTTCAAAGTATAGAGCTTGAAAGCAACAACCATATGCTCAAATGTGGGTCTCAGATTATATATTTCCAACAATGCACTGAAAATTAATTTAACTTGTTCTGAATTGACATGTCAAAATTACTGTATCAAGCCCCTGTGTGTTGTCACAACTCAATGACGTTTTAAAATTCAAGAATATATTCATACAAAACATTTAGCACAGTGCCACCCTTTCCAAATGAAAGCTTCTAAATAGAGTCCAGGTGAAACTGAGCTCTGTAGCAAGAGAGAGCTTGAAATCAGTATTATATTATCGTGGCCATAGCCTCCTTCCTTCCTTCCTTCCTTCCTTCCTTCCTTCCTTCCTTCCTTCCTTCCTTCTTTTCCTTTCCTCTTTCTTTCTTCCTTCCTTCCTTCTTTTCCTTTCCTCTTTCTCTCTTTCTCTCTTTCTTTCTTTCTTTCTTTCTTTCTTTCTTTTTTGGTAGTACTGGGGATCAGACCCAAAGTGCTCACCTCAGAGCTACACCCCCAGTCCTTTCCAATATTCTTTTGAGATAGGGTCTTATTAAGTTGCCTAAACTGGCAATAAACTTGTGATCCTCTTCAGTCAGCCAAGTAGCTGAGAGTGCAGGCATTCCACCTCAACCTGGTTCAGCACATATTTTTTTTATTATTATTTCCTCTTGAGGGCATCATGTAAGATAATTGATTAAATTACAATAACTTCCTGGATAAAACAAAGCAAAAAATAAATATTAAACTCTCTGCCATCTCATAATTAGTTGAATAAAAATGATATTACATAGGTAATAGGGCCTTTTTGAATCTTTAAGAATATCCATGGTCAAGAATACACATAGAACTCAATTTGTGGAACGTTCAAACCAACATCCAAAACTCCCAGTCATCTCTTTTGTTTCACTTTTTATAAGTTCCTCAAGTTTTTACAAGTCTTAAGGATAATCAACTGTTTTTTTTTTCTTTTTTCTTTCTTTCTTTCTTTTTTTTTTTTTTTGGTGGTACTGGGGGGTGGAACCCAGAGGCTTTCTATCTCTGGGCTATACTTCCAGACCTATTTTATATTTTATTTGGAAACAGGGTCTCACTAAGTTGCTGAGAGCATCACTAAAGTAGCTGAGGCTGGCTTCAAACCTGTGTGATACTCCTGTCTCAGCCTCCCAAGTGCGGGAATTACAAACGTGCGCCACCACGCCTGGCTAAGGACTGGTTTTCTTTTGCTACTATAAAAATTACTACGAACTTTGTGGCTTAAGACAACACAAATTTAATATCTTATAGTTCTAAAAGCGAGATGTCAGCAGGGTTGCATTCTCTACTGGGAGTTTAGGGGGAGAGTCCATTTCCTGATCTTTTTCAGCTTCAAAAGGCTACCACATTCTTTGGCTTATGTTCACCTTCCTCCATCTCCAGAGCTAGCAATGTTGTATCTTTGTGACATCTTTCGTAGCCACAGCTCCCTCTGACTATAGTTGGGAAAGATTATCTTTGAGGAGTCATGTGAATGGTTGGAACATAACCTAGAGTCCAGGATAGTCTCTCAGTCTTCTCATGGACTTCAACCTTAATCTTCTTTTCAAAGTCTCTTTGCATATAAGGCATATAAGGCGTCACATACACAGGTTCTGAGAGTTAGGATGCATATACTTTGGGGAGGCCATTATTGGCCTAATTTGTAATTCTACTTTCTGTCTTGATATATTCTAGGTGTGTCTAGAAGCAGAGACCAAGACTAGAATCACAAGGCTATAAATTTCTTTGGGTATGACATTAAAAATACTGATAAGAAGGATGAAATTAAGATAGGGATTGAAGGCAAGACAACGTGATTGAGGAAGTAGCTTGCCACAGCAAAACTGAAGCTTCATCCCACTGGATGTTCCGAGGAATATAGGACTAAAAGTTATTCTAATGGAGAGTAAGGAGACTGTGGCACTAAGCCTCCAAATCCTCACTTTGACTGATTCAGTTGTTTCTTTCTTTCTTTTCTTTTCTTTCTTTCTTTTTTTTTTTTTTTTTGGTGGTACTGGGGTTCCTGGAAGCCCTTCTACCTCCAGGCTACACTCCCAGCCCTATTTTTATATTTTTATTTGGAAACAGGGTCTCTTAAGCCAGCGAGACTGGCTAGGAACCTGTGCGATCCTCCTGTCTCCGCCTCCCAAGCGCGGGATTACAAGCGTGCGCCACCACGCCCGGCTGATTTAGTTGTTTCTAAGGGAATTACCTGCTGGCATTTCTGGGTTGGCCTCCATGTGGGCCAAGCGTGTTCCCCTGGCCAGGCTGAAGACCCAGAGCAGAGACCATAGGTGTTCACAGCAGGCAGTCTTAACAAGAAGAGGGGAATGGCAGGAATTTGTGTGTGTCGGGGGGCAGGGGAGCTTGGGGAGACAGTAGACCTGCTACCACCTCCAGGTTGAATTCTTCACCAAGTCTCACTTTTTCTTAATCCTCCATAATTCCTCTGGCACTTCTCTTTTCCCACTACTACAGTTCAAATCTGCCTTTCTACTCCAGCCTACTGCTAATCTGTTCTACCACTGTCTCTGTATGTTCTACTCTGTGCTATATCTGGCTTCAAGTTTGTCTTCCTGATTTAAAAAAAAGAAAAAGCAGCATTTTAGTGTTGTTTAGATAAGCACGCAAACAAAAGCCTTCATTGATTTCCCATGCGCCATAGGAAAACTTAAAGTCCTCAGTCTGGCCCTCAGGTACTTCCATTCTGGCCCGGTATTACCTGATTGCTGTCAAGTCTTCAGTTTGCACCCTCACATGTGTGCCAGCTTTCTCCTGGCTCTGCAGAGCTGGAGCGCTCACCCCATTTACCTAACTTTTGCTTTTGCTTTGTTCACAGTCCTTAACCCTTCGGATCTAAGCCTGAACGATATGGAACTTTTCACCTGGCCCAGGTGAAGCGCTCTGGTCTCACTACTCATTACTTGTCTTGTAACTATTTTTGAGCCCATCTCATGCTCTTGATCATAGAGTTTCTTTTTCTGGGCTAATGGTCTAATTCCTGCCATCCTTGAAGGTGCAGGTGAAACCTTTCCTGTCTTTATTTAGCCTTCCATTAGCCCATCACAGCTGGAAGTGAGGCATCTCTCTTTTCTGAACTCTTTTAAACTACTCTTTTACCTTTTTATTATCTTTTGTTCATAATTTTAGCCCTCTTTTTATAGAGTATAAATTTAATCTCCTTGGACAGGTTCTAATGCCTTTGAAGACAACAGGACATGATATACTTTGTCACTTGACTCCCACAATGTTTTAGTTCTGATAGGTCCTCTTTAGCTATTTGTTGATAGATTCATAAAACAATCTGTTTGTAAGTACTGCAGCATATTTTGACAAAAGTGAAAATTAATAAAGGAAAAAAGTCAGTATTTTAGTTGCATGTGCAATTCATTACTTGTGTCCAATGATTACATAATCTAATTCTTTCTCTCCTTTACTTCAACCAAATAAATTACCAAAAAAAGTAAAAAATTTAAAGAAAGCAACATGTTTAACACTAAGCTATCTTTTTGTTTTGTGGCACTGAAGATTGAACTCAGGGGCATTCTACCTCTGAGCTATATCCCAGTCCTATTTTATTTCTTATTTTGAAACAGGATCATGGAAAGTTGGCGAAGCTGGCTTCAAATCTGCGATACTCCTGTCTCAGTGTCCAGGTACTGGATTACAGACATGCAATATATTAAAAGCATAGACTAGAGGTTTGGGTGCTTCTCTCTTCTTAACCTAATTCAAATAGATGTAGTAAGACTTTCAAAAATACCTTTGCTTTTTTGAAGACAAAATACAGTTAAAAAGCATTTAGACTTTTTTATTTAAAAAATTTCAAAAGTAATTGTAAAAGAACCTAGGATATATAATTTCAATTGAAATGCAAAAATATCTAGTGGCTTCTTGAATTTTATTTTTTTATTCTCTATTGTGAAGAAAAATTCCCTGTTTTCATTTTTATCTCAGGAGTCAAGAGAGTGGCCTACAAAAATTTGGGATGCATGGCCAAGGAGCTGTTTGGGTTTCGGCAGAGCATTTCTTCTGTGCACAAAGTTACATGCCAGGGGCTTGACTTTGGGTATTCTTTGTTTATTTGTTTAGTGTTGAAAATAGTACTTCAAAATGGCTTTAATCTGGTCCTTTGGACCAATAAAGCATCACACCATATTGCAGTACTACCAACAGAATAGAATACAGTTATCTGACTGGGGTAGCATCATTTTTTTTCCTCTGACCTCGTTAACACCAGTCAGTTGAGTTAATAATCAACATAGGATGATAGCATGACACTATCTGGTAGTTCTCAACCCTGGAAATTTATACTGATGCCTGGGCCCCACCTGCATAAATTCTAAGGTAATAGGTCTGAACTGTGATCTGAACATCAGAAGTTTGAAATTGGTATCAGATGAATCTAAGGAGCAGCCCCAAACTAAAAACCACTGCTCTGGTTCCTACTGTCCTCTGCAGGCTGGCAGAATATGGACATTGTGGATGGTAAAGCTTATATATAATATAGAAATCATTGTTCTCCTCTCCCAGGCAATTTAAAAGCAGAACAGGCAGATCTAGAGGCATTAAAAGAAATGACTCATATCCATACAACAGGAGTTACAGCTAAATTTCAGGTCTCCTGACTGCTAGGCCAGTCTTTTCCTATGGAGGGTGGTCCTTGGCCCAGCAACATCTCTTGGGAGCTTACTAAAAATGCAGAATCTTGGGCTGTATGCTTGACCTCCTGAATCAGAATCTGTTTTCAACAACTTCCCCAGGTGACGCAGATTCACATTCTTTTGGGAAGTGCTCATCTTTACCATTGCTTAACTGTCATCTTTGAGGGTATAGAATTTACATTTACCTCTGTATCCTCAACTGTTAGCACAGTTGACTGGGGGATGTTAAGTAACTTTGTGTGTGTGTGTGTGTGTGTGTGGCACTGGGGTTCCTGGAAACCCTTCTATCTCCAGGCTATACTCTCAGACCTATTTTATACTTTTTAATTTGGAAATAGGGTCTCTTAAACCAGAGCGGCTGGCTTCGAACCTGCGTGATCCTCCTGTCTCCACCTCCCAAGTGTGGGGATTACAAGCGTACGCCACCATGCCCAGCTATTTGTTGGATTTTAAATGCATTTTTTTGCTATAAAATATCTGAGATGCTTTTAAATATATGAACTTGATTAAATTTTCTATGTAAGGGCTCACCGTTTCATCTTTATGAGACTTTATTGTATATTTATTTTGTACTAGGCACTGTATCTACAAAGGTGAATGAGATACTTTCTAGGACCTCACTATCTAGTTGAGGTGGGGAGGAAGGGAGAGGCAATAAACAGATGTAATAATACTGTGAGATAACAGCCATAGCGGAAACATTGACACAAGATTGCACAGTACCTGCTCCAGGAACGAGGACAAAGAACACTGGATCTCGGTCTTTGTGGTGGTCTTGGGGATGAAAGCAAATGAAAGGGCAAATGAAAGCAAACTTGACTGTAATCAATAATTAGGAACCAGCCAGGTGGCAATGTTGAGAGAATGCAGGCAACAGAATTCAAGGGGCATTAGACGGAGAACAGCCTGGGCAGAGACTCAGCACAGGTATACTTAACTTTGTGAGTCAATGACATTTAAGAGTGGCTGCTGTGCTTGATAGTGCAGGGGAAGAATGGCTGGAAATGGGGTACAGGAAAGATAAGAGGGTTGCCATATTTCTTACCTACCTGGCTTTAGATATAAATAAGTATTCCTAAAACCAGGAAACAGCCCAAATATTTCACAACTTGGAACCATTAATTGTATGTAAACTGTGCTATACATTACAGCCAAGAATTATAATTGTGCTCTTTTGGTCTGTATCTTTATAGTAGTCCAATGTTCTTAATCAGTGTTAAAGAAATAGTGCTCTAGGGCATTCGACCTCCGAGCTACACCCCTGCCCTATTTTTTATTCTTTATTTTGAAACCGGGTCTCACTGAGTTGCAGAGGGCCTCACTAAGCTGAGGCTGAACGCGAACCGCGATCCTCCGGGTCTCAGCCTCCCGAATACAAGCATGCGCCACCACGTGGGGCAGAAATGGCGCTCTACCCCAGTCTGAATTGAGTCACTCAATGATATTACCTTCAGAGCACGAGACTGTGGATCTGGAAATGCGTTGTCCAATACAGTAACTACCAGGCACAGTGGCTGTTAAGCTCTTGAAATATGATTAATCCAAATTGAGTTTGTACTCTTAGTGTGGCATGCACATTAGATTTCAAAGTCATATTATGAAAAATATAAAAATGCCTCAGTTATTTATTTATTGTGCTCCTGGAGACTGAAACTCATTTTTGTATTGATTACTTACCAAAATACTACTTTGGATACATTGGGGGGGTTAAATAAAATATATATTAAGTTAGTTTCATCTTTTTATTATTTAAATGTACTTGAAAATATAAAATTTATATGCAGTTTACATTTTATTTCTAGAGACAGAACTGGCGTACACTATTTAAACCCGGAAATGCTACCAAATAATTATCCTTTTTTTTTTCTACCTTGGAAACACATTCTCATCTCAATCTTTGACTCCAGAAAACTTAGAATTAATTTTAGCTTTTCAGTGATTATGTCAAAAGTCAAATGGGTAAAATAAATTAAATTAAAATAAAATTAAAATAAAATTTGCCTTTATATAGTATTTAAACTTTTATTTTACTATACCTCTTAAACATCCTTGCAGTTATTTTATCCTGTAGTTATGTAGGTTTATGACTTGTCCAACTCTCCCTCTAAAGCCTGAATAAAATGCCATTGTCAAATACCCCCTCTCTAATCTGTTACTTGACATACACTAGGTAGGACAGAGATTTAGGTTCTATTTTCACTTCAGTGCAGATGTGAAAGTTCCAGTTAATGAGAGCGTTGTGTAAGTGTTTGTGTTTCAGGAAGAATAGTCTCCCTGAATCTGCCTTAAAGCTTTAGATATTCTGAACAGGGAATAAAGTGACATGCTCAAATTAACTGTGGCCAGACAGATCCACATGATATGAATATAAATGTTTGAATCTTGCTCAAATTAAAGTTCTTGGTATCAGGGAAAGTGCTTTCTTGCTGGGTAAGTCAAAACCACTGAATCTCACTCTTCTACTGGGATGTACAATACAGGATTTGCACTGAACTCAACTATGAGATTTTACACAATATGCTTATCTTATTACATTGAAACAGAACTTTTTCAATGGCCTAAAAATTTTAGTCCATTTTTTGGAGGATTTTAAAAAGTCCATTTTTAAAAAAATCCAGCAGTGGGTGGTTAATTGGAAAGATTATGAAGTTTATAATGTAAGCGTTAGAATCAGCAGGTTAGTTTCCATGCTTCTCTTACTGTTGGTCAGAAACAAGTCAGTTCACCCCCAAACACATGTCTAAATTCTTCAATTATTGTTTCTCCAAAAATCACTTCAGTTTATCAAAATTTAATCTATTTTCTTCCCATCGGGTGAGAGTTTTTTTGTTTTTGTTTTTTTGGGTTTTTTTTAGCTCAGTCCAGACAGAAATTATAAATAAGTAAAGTTTGGCTCTTTTGGTATTGCCTGTGCTCAGCAATTAGTATGGTGACTCTTGGTACCACCATCTCTCACTGCTGCCCGTCCAGGGTTACTAGCTCTTAGCGTTACCAGCTCAGCCTCAGGATCCTTGGCTCAATTTGAGATAGAAGAAAAAACCTTCTGGGAAGGGTCGGCCCCTCCTATCTTATATTGAATGGCCAATTTGCTAGATTGCTGATTTGTTACAACTTTCCTTCTTTTGGGTTTCCTAATGTGTTTAGCGAATGCTCTTGTTAAAGGTGACTGTAGCAGAAGCAGCTATGGAGATATTTCCATTTTTTATTTTTCTTTTCGGTACTAAGGATGGAACCCAGGGGCATTCTACCTCCGAGCGACACCCCCAGCCCTATTTTTTATTCTTTATTTTATTTTAGTTTAGTTTTTGGTGTTACTGGGGGTGGAACCCAGGGGCTTTCCTACCTCCGGGCTATACTCCCAAACCTATTATTATTATTATTATTATTATTATTATTGTTGTTGTTGTTGTTGTTGTATACTCCCAAACCTATTGTTGTTGTTGTTGTTGTTGTTGTTGTTGTTGTTGTTGTTGTTGTTGTTGTTGTTATTTTATTTGGAAACAGGGTCTCTTAAGCCGGCGCGAGGCTGGCTTCGAACCTGCGCGATTCTCCTGTCTCCACTCCCAAGCGCGGGGATTACAAGCGTGCCGCCTGGCTCCAGACCAATTTTATACTTTGTTTTGAAACAGGGTCTCACTGAGTTGCAAAGTGCCTCACTAAGTTACCGAGGCTGTCGGCGACCGCAATCTTCCTGTCTCAGCCTCCCGAATGCTGGCATTACAAGCATGCGCCACCACACCCGGCAATATTTTAAAATTTTAGTGTAGTTTGGTTTTAGCTCTTCTTAGTTGTTATTTTTTATTTTTTTTCTTCAGCCTTTTATATCAACTAGTTGATAGGCTCTGACTAAAATTGACCGTGTTCCGGGTTTCCAGAGTATTGTTCTCTGACTTTTGGGAATTAGAAGTTAAATATATTTCAATTCACAGTGTTGCACTTGTTTTAAAATCAAGAACTTGGGCTGGGCGTGGCGGCACACGCTTGTAATCCCCGCGCTTGGGAGGCAGAGACAGGAGGACCCCGCAGGTTCGAAGCCAGCCTCGCGCGCTGGCTTAGGAGACCCTGTTTCCAAATAAAAATGTAAAAATAGGTCTGAGAGTGTAGCCCGGGGTTGGAAGGGCTTCCAGGAACCCCAGTACCACCAAAAAATAAAATAAAATAAAAAAGAACTTGTAAAATCATAAGAATAAGGCAAGTTTCTGTCTATCACCCAACTCATTGTTAGACTAGCTCTGCCTTTTGTGCTTTTTTTTTTGCAGGACTGGGGATAGATTTGCTAACTTGAATCAAAGGGGTTTCTTGCAATATATTCTAAGCATTTTAGCAATGTCTGAAATATAAAACAGATATGAAATGGCATGTAGCTGATTTGAACTGACAAATGTGCTGCAGCTGGGCTACCCAGCTATGTTAAAATAAGAGAAACGCAGGACAAAATTAAACTAAATATTCAATATGCTGTTAAGGAGTGTTAAGCCATCCCATGCAACTCGGTTTGCTAGAAATTTTATAAAATGCAGCCAATTTGTGGCTTCCCTGTCTTTGGGTATACTGACTTGTTATTAGTTTGTAGGAAGATTTGAGATGAAAGTCAATACCATTAAAATACAAAAAGCTGGGTGCTTTGGCACACACCTGTAATCCCAGTATTTAGGAGGCTGAGACAGGAGGATCGGAGATTTGCAGACAGTCTTAGCAATGTAGACTCTCACCAACCTAGTAAGACCCTGTTTCAGAAGAAAAAATAAAATAGGGCTGGAGTATAGCTTGGAGGTAGAACACTCCTGGGTTCAATCCCTAATGCCGCAAAAATAAATAAATAAATGAATACATACATAAATGCTGAAAAAGAAGTTGGAATGCCAGAAATGATTTTATAATAGGCCAAATATTGGAATGTCAAATTTGATATATACTGAATACCAATACAAAGTGAGTTTAAATTCCTAAAAATGGCTACCAAGAATACAAAATGAAAATCAGACAAGTAAAAATGAAAATAATCTTCAAAAATCTTTAATTATGATGGATAATATTAATTGCTACTAAAGTATAAGTACTTCAACAAAATAAATTCTTGGTAAATTTAGCAAATTAGACAACATTCTTCCAATTTATTATTTAGTAAATCCATTTGATGAATGGATTTTTCACAAGCTGACCTAAAAATATATAATTAACTGGCAAAAATATCACTTGCTACTCTGTGAATGAATATATAAAAGATGACTATCTTTGAGGGAAATTAAATGAGGTCACCTATGTACAGTACCTTACACATAGATTAATAAATGTTGTTTCCTTTTCCTGGGAAGGTCCTCCTGTGGCTGGACCTCTAACCAGCTATCTGCCAAATCATGTCAATTTCCTGGGTATTAACTTTCTCAGCCTGTGTGTGTGGGGGGGATGGAACTCAAGATCTCATGCATGGTAGGTAATTGTTCTACCACTGAGCTAAATGCCCTGACCTATCTCTGTCAACTTTAAAGGGCTTTGCCTAAATTATTTCTAAGATCTTCTTCCACCAAAAAAATTCTGTGGTACTAAAAACTCGCTCACTCACTCTGATCCACTGAATCAAACCTGTCTGTATTTAAAAAACGTCTGAGGCCTAGATTCCACATAATAGAATTCAGAGATGTAAGATAACTAGGTTATGCTGCTAATTATGAAGAACTGAGTTGTTTGCTTGGACCCTGAGTATTCTGTGGCCCCAGAAATCCCAAAGTGATGTGCTTTTCAACAGTTCTGAGGAAAAACAGGTTTGGTCTTATCTAAGCCATAGACAGAGAGAAGGGCAGGAAGGAAGGACCTGACTGCAGTGTATCTCTGGTGGCCCTTGGCTTCAAGCAGAGGTCCAAGCATCAGTTCATTGCCAATGAGGCCTCGTCCTTGACACACCTAGAGTATGGGAGTCGCTAAGGGTACCCGGGCTCCTGCGGGAATGTTTAACTGTGAGTGGCCCATTGTTTTCTGCCTCTCTCTACCTTGGGCTTTTTTGTTACTCATCAGTATTACACATTTATTGGCTATCCTCAGTCTGTCTTTTATCAAAAGGAGATAAGCATAGACTTTTTATAACTGTATTACAGACCCTGAACACTTCTGTGCAAATCAAGTCTTTATTCTGGTTGGAGCACACTTTACTTGTGAATTCAAATTAGTAAGAATAATACATTTTTTTTTTTTAGAAAAAGAACTTTTAAGAGAGCCGACCAACAAGCTCCTATTGAAATGAGCTACTGCCTCATTTAAAATGTTATAGAAAAACTCCACTCTTTCTTCTTGGTATTTTATTGTGTTAGAGGTTTTCCCTAAACACAGAAAGTTTTACAAATATACTGATTATGTATCCAGCCAATAATATAGCCTGAGACCAACTGCATTTTCCTACCCAATTTTAAGTCTCTTTATCTTCAGGACTTCTAAACAAAGTAAAAAGCACATACTTTCTTTACATTTCCATCCATAAAATGCTGCACAAATCTCACTACATGTACTCAGGGGAAAAAGAAAGACATCTCCATGCTCTAGGAACCATTGACAGAACATATTGCAATCTTTTCATTAAGTTCACACGAAATGAGGATTTAACGCATGGGCAAAACATTCCATCCCTAGAGGTTCCAACGCCCATAATCCCACCTTGAAAATAGCTCCATATTAATTGTTGCAGCCAAGTGGACACGGAGTTTTACTGCTTGGCACTCTTACTTCACAGATAACTAACTGCAATCATGGAAACCTCTGCTTTTCATTTTCTGACACATTTGTACTGAAACAAATGTTTCATATGTTTCTTTAAACCCAGAAAATCCATGGGGATCAGGCGAAACATTAATTCCTTTACTGTATTTTGATCTTAACTGTATTAGTATTAGAATATTTATAAGAACATATACTTGCAAGAACAAACACGCATATAAATGTATGTTTATATACTCTTCTTTAAAATTTGACATCTATAAATACATATTTTATACACTGATAAATTGCAAATAGGTCACCCACATTATCAAAGAGCTAGCTTTCTTTAAGTAACCACATCCCTTGTTGATTTAACATACGATTCAGTTTATAAGTGTTTTATTTTCACTTTGCTCTTGGGGTGCATTTATTGTTTAAAGTGAGGTGCACCTGGATGAAGTGCATGCTGTGCATGCTTCTAAGTTCTGGCTTACCTTTCTCACTTTCTGTGCCTCGGGTTGTTAACTGCTAATGTCTCACTTTATCTAAAATCATATACTTAAGCCATTTAATAAACGGAGAATAAGCAAGTTCTCCAAATAGCATTGGGACATATATCACATTCATTTCTTTACAACAAAGACAACAGAATTTCCTACATAGTAAATCCCTCACTACCCACAACCTCTTTTACAAACAAGAGGAACTGAGTTGTTTCAGGGGACTGTACACAATTTTCAATTCTGGCATGGTTTAAAAAAAAAAAGTCCTGGCGCATAAACAGCCAGTGTTAGTAATGTGCCAATTTTGAATTGTTCACTGTTTTTATTATAGGTTCTAGGTTTCAGATGAACAGGAGCCTCCTATTGCTTTTATAGCAGGATATTAAATTGCAGCCTCTGGCAGGCGGCACCTGCCCTCTTCCTGGCATGGTCTAGTCAGTTGTTGGCCATGTGATACCCTAATGTAATGTATATTGTGTGTTTTGCTCTACATGGGGATTTAAACATTGGGGAACATAATCTCTCCCAGAAGGTATGCAACCCACAGTGTCAGGTCTTAATAAAAGCTCCATATAACTAAAATTCAGTACATATGGAAGGTTCTTCCTTCCATAGAGTATTTTTAGTGATGGAGAGAAACACAGCCTTAGGAGAATCTTAAACAAATGTGTATAATATCTTGTTGCCTTTGGGTAGAAATTACCTGATAACCGTTGCCCACACACGATGAAGCATTTAACACTACTTAGTATATTGCAAATTATTCTATACATGCACTAACCATTTGTCTGTGTTCTGTAAGTCAATCAGTATACCCTTCAAATTAAAAATTAGGAGTATTTAAAATAATTAATAATCTTTGAATATATTGTCATCTTTCTGACTTATCTATGAGTAGTCAATCACAGATTTCAAAGGACAGAATTTGAGCAAGGAAAGCAAATTTTTTAGTAAGTTTTATTCAGAACAGTCCTTAAATTTGTATTAAGAGACACAACTCTAACATCCTTAGTTTTGATAGTGTTATCTGAAGCTTATTTTTATCATAAAGGTCTGTCTTCTAGAATTTCCAGGCTGAGTTTATAACTTATTTAGTTTAAAATGACAATTAATTCTTAAGAGGCACAGTAAAATTATTTTTTGGAAATGATAATTTAATCTGTTAATGTACAACTGTGGGACTGTGGATGGCTTCTTAAAATGTGATATAGTTAGCCTTTACCTCACTTCACAAGTTGCAAAATCTTAGCATTATAGAATTAGAATAGATTTTAATATTCTCCAGCCCAGCCACCATCTGAACATCCCTCTAAAACATCCTTGTCAAACCATTATTCAGCGATGCACTTCAATTGTAATGAGGCACAAGATTGGTCCTCTTATTCAACCTGTCAAACAGTGCCTCCCCAGCTCCACTCACAGAGTACTGCCTACACACTCTTCTAGGAGGAAGTTCAGGCATCTTCTGAACCAGAGAGGAAGTCACCATAGAGTTTCTTATTGATTCTTAATTGAAGGTGTGTCAATTTTAAGATTTAAATATTTGATTTGGCTTAAGCAATTAGGCTTTTGTTTCTGACTTCCTCAGAGTATGTCAAATGAGGTTCAATTACCACAAGCCAATAATTGAAATTTGAACTGGTTTAAGAGGCAGTGGTGTGTATAAATGGGCTCTTACTATCTTTTATGGTTCACTGGTTAAGTGGTGATGTAAGTTAAGTAACACTGTTTGTTTGCTTTCAATCAGCCATGGTGGGAGCATTTACACCACAGAAATTGGCAAGTGATTTAAATCCTGTCACCTCTCCAAATGGATGTTAAATATATACCATATACCGGCACACTTGTATAGGGAGATGTTCTTAATTAATTATTAAAGGTGACAACTGGTAAAATACATTCCAGATACTCTGACTTAAAGAAACCAAATATTTTACAAGGTTCTGGTTTTTCAAAATAAATATTATGGTAATATAGAAAACTCTGAAAAATGAAATATATACTGAAGCTGGATACAAGAAAGAAAGAAAGAAAGAAAGAAAGAAAGAAAGAAAGAAAGAAAGAAAGAAAGAAAGAAAAAGAAAAGAAGGAAAGAAATTTTTTTTCTCAAAGTGATTTGCTTTGTGGGTCAGTTCTTTAACTTTTTTTGGAAACCAAAAAATGTGCTTAGGAGTTTTGTAGAAAACTACTGTGCTTGGTAAGTATTCTGTACAGTAGAATCACTGCATAGTTTTGGATAATTAATCCATGAACTGAAAGTCTTTGGGTGACTTATAGAAAAATTATACAAAGTAATAATATCCGTTTTTAAAAAATCTGTGATTACGTATGGATGTGATAATCTGTAGCAGCACTATTGGATAAATAATACATATTTAAAAATTTTCTGTAATTACATGTTTACCCGATAGGCCAGAACGACTCTGTCCCAAGGAGCTGTTACAGACTGAGTAAATAATACATGTTTTAAAGTCCATAATTACATATGTAAACGATAGACTATCGAGTAAATAATGCACATTTTAAAAAGTCCATAATTACATATTTACATGATAGTCTGTAAATTCTGTAATTACTTATTTACACAATAGACCATAACAGCTGTTACAGTCTATTATGTTAACTCTCATAGAATTATATTATGGATTTTTAAAAACATCATAAAGAACCTAAGGAATGGAGTGATAGAAATGAAATAAAATATAAACTTCACGTTTAACTGTGGTTCTATCAAAAGAAGGAAGTTTTGAGTTCAGGTAAAACTCGAGGCTGATACTTGATATTGGCTAATTGCTGACTTAAAATGTATATGCAAAAATATAAGTTACGAAATCATCAGCCAAGTTTTCACCATTTCTATAGATAACATTTTTTCTTGGTGGCATAAATAAAGCATTGCACATAACTCTTATGTCTTTAAGCTTCTAATAAAATGATAGTAGAGCACAAATATTAAGATTGTGTTTTTTATTTATCCCTTAAGTTCAGTAGAATACCCTATATTTTGTACATTATGGTAAAATATTGGAACATGTGTGACTCATTTATTTATAATGATAATACATACATTTTTAGTTTTTCATGATGATTATGGTTGCTTTCTTGACCTTTTAAGAGTCCTCATGGGTTAAGGAGTCATATAGTATGTTTTATGTCTAAGCTTCAAAATCTATTTTAAAGTTTGATATGAGATTAATGAATCCAAGTGAGATTTCTGTCCATAATTCCTGCTGAATAACATGGCTAAACCAAGCAAGTGAGAATCTGCCACTTAGTGGTGTTGGACTGTATCTTCTTAGTAGCAAAGCAGTATGGGAGAAACCTTTGATCCTATTTGTTACCTATTATTATGTAAGATATTTGATAGCTTAAAAATAAGTGAGTACTTGATTTTGACAAAGTGTTCACATAAAACTGTATCTTTATATTTCATAACATTTATTTTCACTTCATATTTGAGCTACAAATGCTTGACATTTCTCAACAATATCCACAGATGAGGTTACATAAAACAATGGTTTTCAAATATCTTTGAAAGCAACACTTGATAAAAAATATTTTACATTTGGACCCAGTACACATATACATAATATACACATTCTCACAGAACTATGCATGCTTTTATTAATGCAATAAAATATGGTATCTATTCTATTTCTTTTTGTAAAAATACTAGTTGTAACTCACCAAATTGATTTCAGGATTCACAAATAGGTCACAACCTTCAATTTAAAAAACACTGGCTTAGACAATGCTTTTTATTACTGATACACACAACTTTTTTATTTAAGAGGAGTAGATAAGTTTTGGGTACATTTGGAATGGAAGTCTCCTAGTGATGGATCATATGCATGTAGTCTAAAAATGGTTGATTCATTATTTTTGAGTCTAAAAATGTATAATACAATTCTCATCTATGTCTTTATTATTAAAGATTTTGAAATAGAGCATCCATGTGTATATTATTATTAAAATTTTAGAAAATATTTGATGGGAGCTGTGCAGGTATGTTAGATACTCAGAATGTCCTGCTTGAGAAGGGACTCATTTCCCTGCCATTGTTGATATTCCCAGTGCAGATCCAGAAGTAGGAAAAAAGAAAGTAAATACTAACCCAAAAGTGATATCTGATCAGAAGGAGCATTTCATCTTTTTTTCTGGTAACAAAGTTTTTGAATAATGAAATTTCACAGATTATTGAAATTTATCTGAATTTAATGAATCAATTAATTTGATATAAGATCACAAAGGAAAAATATACCATTGTCAATTTGTATTAATAAACTCAAATATTTGGAAAATAGTTTTTGTTTTACTCTTTATTATATGTTAATATCCACTAAAATACAGTATGTTAAGTTTTTAAAAAATGAGATATAGAATAGAAAAATGTGTTCCAGTATGATTGTGTGATGAAATTATGAAATTAGTAAATATTCACTAGACACAAATACCTAAAATCTATATTGACTGCAAATCTCCATCTTTTCAATATTTTTCATTTTGATGACTAAAGTGAATAAAGTGAATTTGTATAAGTATTCTCCAATGATCTCTGTAATATTCATGATGTTAAGCTCAGTGACTAGAATACCTTCAGAGCATAGCCATGTGGCATATTTATTTTATATTTTATATATTTAAATATATGTTGTATATATTTAAATATATTTATTTGTCAATTTAGTCATGATCTCAATATCTGTCATACCAAATCTAGTATTATAATTCTTTTTAAAATAACCCCTCTGCTCTTATTTTATTCGCTTCTTCTATATTCTTTCCCTTAGAGTACAGCCTTTCGTCCAGCCAGTCCTAAAAGCTAAGTTCCTCCTCCCTCTCTTTCATTCTCCCTGATCTGTCAAGACCCCAGTATTTATGGTCAGCGTCCTAAGTATGTCTTGACCTGCTTACTCCTTTGCTTCACCACTGACTTTTTTTGTGTGTGTGTTCAGACCTTAAGGTCCTGCCCCAGTTCCTCTGGCCCTCAGAGGTAATCCTCCTGCCTCCAGCCTTCCTCTCTGGTTGCATCTTCTGCACTGCCCAGGAGGCCAGGCTTGCTGAGCATGAGATCATGATCAGGTCTGCCCTCTGCTGAGTGTGCCCTTACCCTTTATTTCCTCTGGCCAACTTTGCTTACTCTTCAAAATGTGGTGGAAGCAGCTGTGTGTGCCTCCTCCAGCAAGGCCTCTGGGCTTACGTCTCACTCTGCGTGGTACCACTGTGGGCAGAGCCCTGTCAGAGCCTGGTCAAACTGTTTTACTGCGTGTTTATCTCTCTTCCTCATAAACTTGAATCACTCGACAGTAGCAACTGTGTCTTTTGGCAGAAAATATTAAGTGCTCAATAAGTATTTGTGCAAGGATTAGATGGGAAAACCACTGTCTCAGAACATTAACTTCAAATTCAGCCTATTTTTGATTAGATTTGACATAAGTTGAACTTCATCCTCTCAGTGGTTACTCACAAAACACGGAAATAAGAGATGTGGAAATAGGAGATGCATCTTAGAAATGAAATATTTCCTCACATGAGAGAGTCAGTCAGGAATTGTGTGGGTCCAGAATCCTGACTTTGAACCTGCCACTTCCATCTCAAAGACTCATTGCTACTGGAATAATTTCTTTAAAGACAATATATATATATATATATATATATATATATATATATATAATCAATAAATATATACTTATTATATATTTATTGATGAGTTATATTCTCACAGAGATAATGAATCGACAAATAAGGTTACATCCATACCAGAAGGTTTCACTGCCAATCTCACTAAAATGCATGGGGGGGAGGGTTGGGGGGGGAGGAGGGGCCAGAAATACACCAAGTGATGCATGCATGTATGTCTGTATCACTCTGAATCTCACTATGATTTGTAATTACATTGCACTAATAAAAGTATATAAACAAGAGAGATTGAAATTTGCCTGCTTCCTGACTTTTCCCTATGTATACATAAATTATCTCTGCATTGCAGTAGCTACTTTTTCTCAAGCTCTATACCCAACTTAGATAATGCAGTTTTAAAATCTGGACAACTTATTTGAAAAGGAAAATTTTTAAGCTACTTTCTGTAACCATGAGTGGGCATCATTGAGGGTGCTCTTTCTGAAAGCATTTTCCTCCTGCTCTATTTGAAGTTTTGCTATTAATAGCAAATGAATGCATCCCTCGCTTGTTCTAATGCCAAGTGTGTGTGTCAGAGAAGTTATTTATTTTACATGCGTTTGTTGTTTTCTTTATTATCATAATGGAATTTAAAGACAGAGATAGATTTCTTTGCTGCACTATTAACTACAGTAAGGGTTAACATTATGGAATGTCATTTGACTGGCTTTTATAATGATAAACATTTCCATGACAAAGCCCTGTGAACCTGTCTGTATGCTCCAGAAATTTCTCTCTCCCTTGGCTACTATTTTACCTCAAGGAGAAAGCAGAGAAAATGCATATTACTTCTAAAATCTTGTTGGAAATTAAATAAAATTCATGAATATAAAGGACATTTTTACCTTTATATTGTTCTGCCAGTTGTGCATTATATGGAGCACTTATTCTTTATTGCCCCTCTTATTCAAAGTTGATACTCTGGGTGGTGCTATTGTCCGTTTATACATAAGACTTGAAATATAGGGTGAGTGTGGAGATATTGACAAGCCAGATTCTTTGTGTAGTGACCTCTTGTTTACTTATTAATTGAAATATCTCGTAGTTCTCATTGGCAATGTGAAAATGAACACAAATTCTGGCCTCAAGGAAGGTGACATCTAGACAAGGTGACAGGATGTGAACCTTGTGCCAAGGGTGGAAACGTGTGTTAGAAGACTCTAGCCACTTCTTACCAGCTCCACCGTTAACACCAGGTCTGGGTCATCTACATCTTGCTTAAAGCATTGCAGGGGCCTGCTGACTGGTCCCTTACTCTTATTTCTCACACACCCAGCTCTTTTCAACACAGCAGAAGCTCCATTTGAACTGCACATCAGATCACGCTGCGCCTTGGCTTACAGCTCTGTAGTGGCCACAGTGCACTGCCGTAGTCTGCCCCTCCAACACTCACACCCACCAAGACTCTCTGGCCTATCACCTGTCCTCGTCTTCATCCCCTCCAGTACTCAGTTGCTTTTCTGTTTCTCAGAGACACCAGGTATGTTTCCAGCTCATTGATCTGGCTTTTGCTGCTGCATGGAACATTTTTTCATGTAGATTCACACCCCAAGCTCCCACACCGCCTTCAAACCTGCTCAGATCTTACCTTCTTACCAAGCCCTACCTTAGCCACTGCACTGTTACAACTGTTTAACAGAAAAGGATTGGAGGCTATTGTACTCACTTCCCTTCACACTGCCCTATACTTCATGTCCCAAAGACTCCATCGAGTTTTCAATATCACAATATTAAGTAGTTGCTGTCTGTATTCTTCTAGAATGATCTTCTGTTCCATGATGCATCTGAAGCCCCTAGAGGAAGGCCAGCTCATAACAGCTATTCAATGAATATTGGTTGAAGAATATTTTCATATTTACAGGTGAAAGGTTTTTTTGTAAGGGGGAAGGACTGAGAAGTCTCAATGGTGGTTTATCTAAAGTGGATCTTGATATATACATTTCAATAAAACCATATTTCTCATCAGTTTAGGATATTTCTTTAATATTGTTTTATAATTCTTATTCATAATACTTTTGTTAAAATCAACAATAGGCACACTGAAGAAAGTATTAAATGCATAAAGAAAATGAAATAGTTGTAAAATTATTTTTGTAGGAGAGTATACTTTTCACCTGAATCTGTTAATGGTTCATTTTGGCTTATATTATTTTGTGTGTGTGTGTGTGGTATGTGGGTGGGACCCAGAGGCTTTTCTACCTCCAGGCTATACTCCCAGATCTATTTTATATTTTATTTGGAAACAGGGTCTCACTAAGTTGCTGAGAGCCTCACTAAGTAGCTGAGGTTGGCTTCGAACCTGTGCGATCCTTCTGTCTCAGCCTCCCAAGTGCTGGGATTACAAGCGTGCGCCACCACACCCGGCCTCACTTTGGTTTATATTCTATTCTCTCCCAATCAAAAGGAAAAAAAAAAAGAAGAAAAATCAATGTGGCAATTTTTCAGGCACCTTACTCCTACCCTTTCAGACTATTCTCAGAGACCCAATGTTCTCAGAGCCTATTCTGTTTCACTAAACACGCTTTGAATCCAATATATGCTTTAAACAATTCTGTCATTTGGATATTTTACGAGTCTTCAACTTCTCTTAGATATATCCAGAGAAGGAAAAAACTATGTAAGTATTAACAGATAATACATATCATTTAATTAATATAGGGTGGTTTAATAGAATGATAACAACAACAAAGTTTAGCTTTTCAAAGAATCTGAAGCTGAAGTGCCTACCTGATCTCTGGCTTCTTTTCTTCCTCACTTCAACTTCTCAATGGGAAGCTTTGACTGCAGCCCCAAACACTGGCTCAGAAGTTCAATTCTAAAGTGACTGGAGGCCATGCTGAAAATTAAGCAGCAACAAACTGAGGAACAACAGGAAACGCAATTCCAGGTGATGCTCTGCTAAGTTGGCAAGACGAGGTTGCTGAGGTCCTGGTTTTCTTTGCATGTTTGCCTCTTCTTCCTTCCTGACCATGCTCCAGTCACGCATTCAGCCTTGCCACTCTGCTGAAATTTCCTGCATTCATCCTCTACTTTTCTGCAGCATTTGGAGCACTTAAAACAATTTCTTGGCTGGTATTCTGGACACCACACCTGCGGTTATCCTCCCGCCTCAATGGTCTCCCGAATTGTCTTTGCTGGATCCTCCTCCTCATCACTGCCACCTCAACATGTTGGTGTGTTCAGGGCCCAGTTTTTGTTGCCTGGATCCGCATTCACTGTTGAGGCGATTGCACCATTCCCTGGTTCGGATGCCATATATGTGCCTGCGGATGACCCCAAGTATATAACTCTAGCACTTGTTTCTTTTCTCAGCTCCAACTGCTTATCATCATGTAGTAAACATTTCAAAAGTTAAAACTAGGTTACACTGAGCCTCAATCTGGATAAAGCATTCCAGGAAGAGGGAGCAGTGAGAGGAAGGCTGAGAGGGCCACGGGGAAGCCAGGGGGCTGGAGCACTGGGATTGATGGGAAGAGGAGCCAGCAACAAGATTGGAGAAGAAATCAAAGGTCAAGTCATATGGGGTCATGTGGCCATAAGTCTTTGGATTTCATTCAAGATATAATCGAAAATCATTGGATGATATACCATTCTTTGACTTAACTTTCTAAAACCTCACTTCTCAGCATTCTGTGGAATGCTTTATCTTGACAGGCCCATGAACTGTTTCCCATCACGCCCTGCTCTTCCCTCCTGTCACCACCCTGCCCACCCTATCAAAAAAAGCATCTGCCTCACTCAGGTCACTTTTCCAGCAGTTATCGCCTAAGGCTGCCTCACCACTATAACATGAAGGCAGAGACTTTTTGTTTATCTCTTTCCTGTTACTCAATAATTTCTTTTTTTTTAACAATTTTTTTATTGAACATAAATAGTATACATTTACACTATATTTGGTGCCCTCTCCCCCCCGCCCCCGTTTTCTCTTCCCCCCTCCCACCAATGGTTATCCAGGTTAACCATGTCTTATTCATAATTTTACACATGTTCAGGTGTAGACCCTCATTAATCAAGATCGGCTTTTCTCCTCTCCTATCTTTCCATTAAAACTTAGCTAGTATTTCCCCTCTAATATCTGGAGTCCCACTGGTATCCTTTGTGTTTTCTAGTTTGGGCATATTAGAGGAAACATGTGTATCTTCTCCTTCTGTGCTTGGCTGATCTCACTTAACATGATGCTCTCCAGGGCTTTCCATCTTCTTGCAAATGATATAATTTTGTTCTTCTTTATGGCTGAATAGAATTCCATTGTGTGTATTTCCCACAGTTTTGCTATCCATTCATCTGTTGATGGTGGTCTGGGTTGGTTCCATATTTTGGCTATTACAAATTGTGCTGCTATGAACATAGGTATGCATATGTTGCTGTATTTCTCTGAATTCAACCCCTTTGGAAAGATACCCAGGAGTTGTATAGCTGGATCATATGGTGGATCTATTCCCACCTTTCTTAGGAATCTCCACACAGATCTCCATAGTGGCTGAACTAGTTTGCACTCCCACCAACAGTGTAAAAGAGTTCCTCTTTCCCCACATCCTCGCCAGCATTTGTTGTTGTTTGATTTCTTTATGCTTGCTACTCTGACTGGGGTTAGATGGAATCTCAGTGTAGTTTTGATTTGCATCTCCCTGATGGCCAGTGATGAAGAACATCTTTTCATGTATCTATTAGCCCTTTGTATCTCTTCTTTTGTGAAGTGTCTATTTAGTTCATTTGCCCATTTCTTGATTGGGTTGTTTGTTTTGCTAGTGTAGAGTCTTTTGAGCTCTTTGTATACTCTGGATATTAGCCCCCTATCAGAATGGTGGCTGGTAAAGATCCTTTCCCATTCTGTAGGCTTCCTCTTTAGGTTATTGATAGTTTCCTTTGATGAGAAGAAACTTTTTAGTTTGATGTTATCCCACTTGTTTATTCTTGCTTTAATTTCCTGAGCTTTGGAGGTTTTGTTGAGAAAGTTACTGCCTGTGCCAATATGTTGTAGTGTTGAACCTATGTTCTCCTCTACTAACTTCACAGTCTCAGGTCTAATTTCTAAGTCTTTGATCCATCTTGAGTTGATTCCTGTGTTAGGTGAGATATAGGGGTATAGATTCATCTTTTTACAAATGGATAGCCAGTTCTCCCAGCACCACTTGTTGAAAAGGCTGTCTTTTCTCCAGCGTATGTGTTTGGCCCCTTTGTCAAAGATTAATTGACTAAAGATGTGTGGGTTTGTTTCTGTATCTTCTATTCTAATCCACTGGTCAGTATATCTGTTTTTGTGCCAGTACCATGCTGTTTTTACTACTATTGCTCTATAGTATAGTTTGAAGTCTGGGATTGTAATGCCTCCTGCGTGTTTCTTGTTATTGAGAATTGCTTTGGCAATTCTAGGTCTTTTCTTTCTCCATATGAAGTTCATGATTGATTTTTCTAGGTCTCTGAAGAATGTCACTGGTATTTTAATGGGAATTGCATTGAACCTATAGATCAATTTTGGCAGAGTGGCCATTTTGATGATATTTATTCTGCCTATCCATGAGCACGGGAGATCTTTCCATCTTCCAAGGTCTTCTTCTATTTCTTTCTTTAATGTTTTATAGTTTTTGTTGTAGAGGTCTTTTACATCTTGGGTTAGGTTTATTCCTAGGTATTTTATTGGTTTTGAGGTTATAGTGAATGGAATTGTTGTTTTTGTTTCTTTCATTGTGGATTCGTTGTTGGCATAAAGAAAGGCCATTGATTTCTTTAGGTTGATTTTGTAACCTGCGACTTTGTTGAATTTGTCAATCAGCTCCAGAAGTCTTTTGGTTGAGTTCTTTGGGTCTTCCAGATAAAGGATCATGTCATCTGCGAATAAGGATAATTTTACTTCCTCTCTTCCTATGTGGATTCCTTTGATTTCCTTCTCTTGTCTGATTGCTGCAGCAAGAGTCTCAAGGACTATATTGAAAAGGAGTGGTGATAGTGGGCATCCTTGTCTTGTTCCTGACTGTAGCGGAAATTCTTGCAGTTTTTCCCCATTCAATATAATGTTGGCTTTGGGTTTGCAGTATATTGCCTTGATGATGTTGAAGTACTTTCCTTCTATCCCAATTTTTTGCAGTGTTTTTAACATAAATGGGTGTTGGATTTTGTTGAATGCTTTTTCATCATCTATTGCTATGATGATGTGGTTTTTGTTCTTGGTTCTATTTATGTGGTGAATAACATGTATTGATTTGCGTATGTTGAACCAGCCTTGTTTTTCTGGGATGAAACCGACTTGGTCATGGTGTATTATTCTCTTGATATAGTTTTGAATGCGTATAGCTAGTATTTTTTTTAGAATTTTTGCATCTATGTTCATTAAGAATATTGGTCTGTAGTTTTCCTTTCTTGAGGTATCTTTATTTAGTTTGGGGATTAATGTGATACTGGCCTCATAGAAGGAATTTGGAAGAGTTCCATCTCTTTCAATTTCCCGGAACATGTTATGAAGTATTGGTATTAGTTGTTCACTGAAGGTTTTGTAGAATTCAGCTGGGAACCCATCTGGGCCTGGGCGTTTCTTTGGTGGAAGAATTTTTATTGCCGTTTCTATTGGTTGGTTTAGGCTTGCTATGTCCTCTTGGCTGAGTGTAGGAAGGTTAACTGTGCTTAGAAATCTATCAATTTCTTCCAGGTTTTCAAGTCTATTGGAGTATAATTTTTTAAAGTAGTTTCTGATAATATTTTGAATTTCTTTACTATCTGTGGTGATATCTCCTTTTTCATTTCTAATTTTGATAATTTGAGTTGATTCTCTTTTTCTTTTGGTTAGGTTGGCCAGGGGTTTATCAATTCTATTAATCTTTTCAAAGAACCAACTTTTTGTTTTATTGATTCTTTGAATTTTTTTTTGTTCTCTATTTCATTTATTTCTGCTCTAATTTTGATGATTTCTTGTCTTCTGCTGGCTTTGGGAATAGACTGTTGCAGAATTTCTAGATCCTTGAGTTGTGTCATTAGGTTCTTTACTTGGTGGTTCTCTGTCCTTTTTATGTGGGCACTCAATGCAATAAACTTTCCTCTTAGTACTGCCTTCATGGTGTCCCATAGGTTTTGGTAGGTTGTGTCTCTGTTTTTGTTTGTTTCCATAAATTTCTTTATTTCTTCCCTAAGTTCTGCTCTTACCCATTCTTCATTCAATAGTGTATCATTCATTCTCCATGAATTTGAATACTTTCTTTCGAGTTTCCTATTGTTGATTTCTACTTTTATTCCATTGTGGTCTGAAAAGATGCATGGAATTATATTATATTTTTTGAATTTGCTGGTATTTTCTTTGTGTCCCAGGATGTGATCTATTTTGGAGAAGGTTCCATGGGCTGCTGAGAAGAAAGTGTATTCTGTAGTTCCTGGTTGAAATAATTTGAAAACGTCTATTAGGTCCATTTGGTTTATGGTTTCCTTTAGTTCTAAAGCGTCTTTACTCATCTTTTGCCTTGAAGATCGATCCAGTGGTGTGAGAGGCGTATTAAAGTCTCCCAGAATTATTGTATTTGGGTCTACTTGGGATCTTATGTCCAGAAGGGTTTGTTTTACAAATGTGGTTGCACCCATATTTGGGGCATAAATATTTACTATCATTATATCTTCTTGGTGTGTTGTTCCTTTTAATAAAAGGAAGTGCCCTGATTTGTCTCTTTTGATGTGTTTTAGTTTAAAGTCTGTTTTGTTGGATATCAGGGTTGCTACCCCTGCTCTTTTTTGGTCACTGGTGGCATGGTATATCTTTTTCCATCCTTTCACGTTCAGCCTGTGAATGTCTTTGGCTGTGAGGTGAGTTTCTTGCAGACAGCATATATTTGGATTATGTTTCCTAATCCACATTGCCAGTCTATGTCTTTTGATTGGTGAGTTAAGTCCTTTGACATTAAGAGATATTATTGAAATATAATTTTTGTTGTCTGCCATTTTGTGTTCTGTCTACTCTGGGTGGTGTGATCTTTCTTCTTTACTTAAATGGTCCACTTATTAACTTCCTCTCTTCTCTGATTCTGAAGTCTGCTTCTTTTTTCTTCCTTATTGTTTATTTCTTTAAGAATTTTCTCTAGTGTTGGCTTTGAATTCATGAATTTTTTGAGATTCTGTTTATCCTGAAAGACTGGTTTCCCCATTGATCTTGAATAGTAGTTTTGCTGGATAGATGAGCCTTGGTTGGAAGTTATTTTCTTCCAGGGTCTGAATCACGTCGTACCAGTCTCTCCTAGCATTCCTGACCTGGGTTGTATAGTCTGGGGTGATTCTTATTGTTTTGCCTCTATATGTCACCTGTCCTTTTGTTCTCACTGCTTTTAAGATTCCTTCCTTGGCCTCTATGCTGGTCAATTTGGTTATTATGTGGCATGGAGTGGTTTTTCTTTGGTCCTGTCTCAGTGGAGTTCTGTATGCCTCCTGGACTTGAAGGTCCAAGTCTCTATCCATATTTGGAAAATTCTCTGAGATTATTTCCTTGAAGATATTACAGATGCCCTTGGTCTGTACCTCTATCCCTTCCTCAATGCCTATTATCCGTAAATTAGGGCGCTTCATATTATCCCATAATTGCTGGATGTTTAGGTTTTGTTGCTGTAAAGATTTCTGTATATCGCTGACTGTGTTTTCGGTTTGGGATGTACAGTCTTCTAATATTGATATTCTGTTTTCCATTTCATCTAATCTTCCAGAATTTCTTTCTATTGCTGTCTTCATTTCACTTTTTGCCTCTTTCATTTCATTCCAGACCTCTTTCTGATTCTTTTTTAGTGTTTCTAATTCACTTTAACCTCCTCTATACTTGTTTTAAATCCTTTCATCATATTGAACATCAAGATTCTGAACTACCCTTCTTGCATTTCTAGTAGGTCAGTATTCGTGATTTCTGCTGTGTCTTCATAATTCCTGGTTCTCATATTTATAGTGTTCTCTGTCCTGTTTTTCTGATTTCTACCCATTGTTCATGAGTAATGTGCTTAGTCAAATCTTAATATTAGGGGTTTAGGGGTATTGGGTAGTCAGCAGAGCCTTTCCAGTGTTGAGGGCGGGTGATGTGTGAGGAGCAGGGGTGATTGGTAAAGGAGTCGGATTAGGTAGAGGATATGTTAGGTTGAGAAAGACTTTAAGTATGATAAGGTAATAACTTGCTAGGAATGAGAAAGAGTTAACTACTAGGACTCTTGTCATTAGTAGAGTAATTATGGATATAAGACATACTTTGAGTATTAAACCAGGAGGTATATTATGGGGGAAAGTTTTGGGGGAGAAAAGTATGTAGGTTAGTGTGGGAAGGTTTGTAAATAGGGATGATGGAAGGAGCAGACAGACATAAAAAAAAAAAGAATCCACACAAGATACCAAGACTATTATGTAATCCAAGAAAAAGGAAGGAAAACCAATCAAAGGAGGAGAATGAAAAAAAAGGAAGGAAATAGGAAGAAAGAGGAAAAAAGAACAAGAATAAAATAAAAGGAACTAGCAGCTGTGTGAAATAAAAAAAATAAGGCAAACTATCCAATGTATGTATATATATAAAACAATAAGTTAAAGTAAAAGAAGTGTGGGTTAAAAGAAAAAAAAATAAAACAGCAATAACCATACCAAGACAAAAGCACTGTAAAAGCAAAATAAAACAAAACATCCACATTAAAAGTAAAACAAACAGTCCTCCTTATTTACGCATATGGGGTCAGGTCCATATAATATGTGCGTATCTGATTGCTTTGGTAGCTTTCAGAATACCATCCAATGTCTCTTAGTTTTCTTTGTACTCTATTTTTATCTTCTTAGGTCACTCTGGGTGTTTGGACACCTTTCTCTCCTTTAGCTGCTTTAGGTTTATGTGTCCGGATGTCTGGTTTCACTGTTATTTGATTCTGTACAATTCACAGGTTCTGCGAGATTCTAACCTGTGGTCAGCACCTCTGCACTCACCACCCTAGCCTCCAGCCTGTGCTTCCCTACAGCAGGGGTGGAGAATGACCAAAGTATAATTGGAACCTCCCCCTGAGGTCCTGTGCAGATATTGTGGCCCGATGGATTTTCTTGTGTGTCTGGAAATTCCAGCTGGGCTAGCCGGTGTGGTCCCAAGATGTACCCTGGGCAAATGGATGCTGGTTCCTGGATGCCCACACTTACTGGATGCCCACACTTACTGCCAGAGCTCTGCCTATTCCGAGAGTGCAGGCTGGATGCGCTGCTAATACTGGACCCAAGTGAGAGTGGATGCAGCTGTCTATTGCTGCTGGTATGCTCTTCCAAGGTGTATTGAGCTGTGTTCTCCCTTAGAACTAAGCATCTGGCTACCAGGAGGGTGGGAACACCCAGCGGTGGGCCAGGGGTGCAGGGTAGGTGCTCAAGGGTCCAGTGCGCGGTGTCCAGCAATGGTCTCTGCCTCCCGCGGGACGTAGAAGCTGGGGGTGCCCCAAGGAGATTTCCGGGTCACACAGGGCTTTCTCAGCCTGGAAGGCAGGCTCTGGCAAGGTGGCAGGGGCTAGACACACAAGCAGGCTCCAATTTATGGGTGGCAGTGGTACAGGCACTGACTACTAGCAGGGGACCGTGGCGCAGGCAAGGTGCGCGAGGAGAGTGCCTTACTCAATAATTTCTTGAACAAATGAATACATGCTGAATAAATATCAATTATTTTGATTTAATTAGTTTATTTTTGTCTCCCTTATTTTGTATATTTCTATTTTCCTTATCAGAGACATGTCATAGTTCAGCCACCCTGCATGTACTATTAAAGATAAATTTAAAAATATGTATATGTATATATAAGTATATATATATGCACACATATACTAACTAGAAAACAGTATGGATGATCTCTTGGGAAATGTTGAAAGTATTTATTGGAAATTATAAGTCTAAACCCATTCATAGCCTCTGGTAAATTTTATTAGCTTAAGGTAATTCAGATACTGGCTGCGGTTATAAAAAAAATAAGTTTCCTTAGAGATGTAGATTCTCATCAAAACCAAATACAAAGAGAACATGAAATATATATATATATATATATATATATATATATATATATATATATATGGAAAGGCAGAATATTAATATTTAGTGCTTTCTGCAGATTTTTCTTTCAGTCCATGAAGACCTTATGGAAACTAGATCAGTTATTTATCATGACCCAATTCATCTTATAGCCCCTTAGGCTGGTCAGACTGGAGATAGGTTTTCTGATAGATGTTAATAGGAGATTAAGAAAAAGTCATGAAGATAAAAAAAAAAATAAGGTGAGAAATGAAAGCAAAGTGGTGAGACAGGGGTGAACTACCCAAGCACCTATAGGACAAAACCATAAGAAGAGAAAG
Source organism: Muscardinus avellanarius (assembly GCF_963383645.1). NCBI lineage: Eukaryota > Metazoa > Chordata > Mammalia > Rodentia > Gliridae > Muscardinus > Muscardinus avellanarius. The sequence continues at coordinate 53,766,832 of NC_137801.1, forward strand.
GGGGCCATTGGATTCCCTAGTTTCCAATTGTCTTCTCCATCACCCCAATCATGTTGGCTACTGGATTCTGGTTCACAGCAGACTCGTTTTCTTTCTTATGCACTGAGATATAAGCAAAGCTAAGCAACGGGACAGTTGTACCTTTAGGTTCAGTCTTTCCCGAATGTTTTGCTTGTTCAGTGTGTATATTTCTATTAGGAAGCTATCAAAGGAAAGTTATGAATTATACCAAAGTGAATCTAGATGGAAAGTTCTCATAGAAAATCTGCTTCTCCCTGAGGGAGTTCTTTATCTATAGCAAAAACAGGGGATTCGTTGGTCATTGGACCTCACTATGAATTATCAGTGAACATGATTTTGAGCAGCCTGCTTAGGTATTTGTTATTTGATCAAGTAACTGTCTACATTTTTTTTTTTTTTTGGTGGTACTGGGGTTCCTGGAAGCCCTTCTACCTCCAGGCTACACTCCCAGACCTATTTTTTACTTTTTTATTTTTGGAAACAGGGTCACTTAAGCCAGCGCGGCTGGCTTTGAACCTGCGCAATCCTCCTGTCTCAGCCTCCCAAGTGCAAGGATTACAAGCATGCGACACCACGCCCAGCTAACTGTCTACATTTTTAACAGATTATTTGATTTAAACTAGTTTAGGGAGTTGGTGGAGAGATCAGTCTTAGTTATTGAAAATAATGAATTAGGAAGTTTTTAAAAATATAATTCATTTTCACTTACAAAATGTATTAACTAATAACATTTTGTTAGGTAGAAATCCTGCCAAATCAAAAAGATAATTTTATTATTAGCACATTTATATACCAATGGTGATAATAAAAGACTAAAAATGTGTTGTATTAAGGTTCATACATGTGTTCTCTATAAAATCTTATTTTTAGATTGGTATGAATTAATCTCAACTATTTTTAACTCAAATCTAGAAGTACATTAGACTAGGAAAATTCTTAAACTAAATGTTTGAACAAAACATAGGAATATACAAAGCAGTATGGAAAGAATATTTGGAATTGAAAGTATTTTAGAAAATCTGGGCCATACCACTGAAACTATAAGTCACATCTTTAGTTATTAGGACTTGAGTCTAACTCTTTAGTGTTTGCAGGTATAGAAACTATGGCAAAAGATATAATATGGTTCAGTTAGAATAAAATTTATTATTTTTATTTTTATTTATTTATTATTTTTGCTGGTCTGGGGATGGAACCCAGGTGTATTTGACCTCCGAGCTACATCCCCTGCCCTGTTTTTTATTCTTTATTTTGAAACAGGGTCTCACTAAGTTGCAAAGGGCCTCACTAAGTAGCTGAGGCTGTCCGCGAACCACGATTCTCCGGTCTCAGCCTCCCGAATGCTGGGGTTACAAGTGTGCGCCACCATGCCCGGCTCAGTTAGGATAAAATTTCTAAGAGACATAAATTAAAGTAAGTTTAAATATGATTCATAATATGATTCATTCAAAATAGTGCTTAAAGATGTTTACTTCAACTGATCTTTGTATTTTGTAGAATTACATTTCACCCTGATATATTTGCAAACTTGTTTAGTGTTCCTTACATATATCTATGGGCTTATAGTAACATTTATATAACAGTTATGTAGGTTTTTTAAAAAGTTATTCCATCAGGTCATCAATTCAGTTAGAATGCTAATCTGTCCTGAAATATTTTTAATTTTATTTTTAGTGCTTTATGTTTCCTTTTAAAAATAATTATTTATCCTTATTAGATTTGTTTTAATTATTTTTGTTTTTGTTTTTTTAAATGGTCATATGGAATCACGTACAGTGGCATACACCTGTAATCTCAGTACTTGGGAGGCTATGACAGGAGGATTGCAGGTTCAAAGCCAGTCTCAGCAACTTTGAGACTGTGTTTCGAAAAATAATAATAATAATAAAAAGGGCTAGGAGTGAACTCAAAGATAGAAGGCCCCTGGGCTTAATTCCCAGTAAAACACACAACACACACACACACACACACACACACACACACACACACACACACGGGATTTTAAAATGATGAAGTACCCTTTCTCAGATATTTTCTTGTGTTGTAGTAAGATTAAATTGAAGAGAAAAATATAAGACTCAGTTTGAAATAATTGCAATTTATGGCTACACTAAGTCTTTAATTCATGTTTGAATGAGTATATTTTATCAATAGTTTTATAAGTTCCATACATTCTTTTATGTTACATATTTAAGCAATTAAAATATGATAATGTGTGTGTTAGAAACTTACTTGAAGAAATGTAGAAATATTTGGCGACTTCATATTCATTTTCTAATATCTGGTTTTTGTGTACTTTCTAAATTTGGGATAATTTTGCAAGTCATGAGGAAATGTGAATGTTAAATTGATTATTCTTCTTTTATCTTACTTCTTTAGAAATTTACCAACTAAGAAAACTTTGTTAACTCAATACCAAATTATGCCTGAGGTTTTAAACACAAAAAAGTCAGTAAAATAAAAGTGATGGTTCCTAGAGCAAGTATAATTCAGCCATATTGCACATATATATTAAAGCATAAAAGTTAACACCATATGTACAAAATACTACACGGGCCTATTTGTGTCACCACTGATAAATGTACAACTCCTATAGGAGCCGTGAGCTCTTAAAAGAGACCAGGATTTGAGTCCCAGATATGAGAGAGGTTTAGGTACAGTTGTGGGAATACTGTTGCATTTCTTATGTAAATTTTAAATTTCAACCAGAAAGCTTTTGAAGCAAAAATTTCATTAGGGAAATAATGTTAAAATTTCTAATTTTTACAATTACAGAATTGTTTCCATGTTAAACATTCAATATGATCTTTGCCATGTATTGGTCTTTGTTGGTCCTTTATTAAATTATTTATCAACAAATAGTTATTGAGAATTTACTAAATGCCCATCTACCCTAGTTATTTGGATTAAAAGCAAACAAGATAATAATAACCCTTGAGCTCAGGAAGCTTACATTCTAGTAAAAGCAGTGAACAAAGCAAATAAGTAGGTTAGAACGTATTAAGTGCCATGGGAAAAAAAAAAAAAAAGGAAAAAGAAGAGCAGGTAAGAGATATCAGGAGGACAGTGGGAAGTCGCAGTATTAAAGTAAAGGAAGAGATGAGAAAAGGCAGAAGATGGGAAGGGAATCAGCCAATTCCTAGATGGAAGACGGCTCAGACAGTGAGCAGCTGGGAAGACCCAAAGGTGGAGACATCTGACACATGGATGGGAGGCAGCCTCGGTGTAGCTGGGGAGGACTGAGTGAGAGAGAAGGGACTCGACTAGGAGATGACAGCAGACAGCGAACAGAGGCTGGATCCTGAAGGGCCTGTACACAGACCATTGTTTTGAATTTCTAATTGGAGCAAAAGGGTATAGTCACAGGGCAAGATGTGATCGGACCTTACTTTTACAAGGATCACTCTAGCTTTTGTGTGGAGAGTACAGTAAGTACAGAGACTATGATAATATAATTTTATAATCAAGGCTATAGGCCTGAGCCAGTGTAGCAACAATGAAGTGGAGGATAAATATGTTATGTTTTGGAGCTAGTGTGAAGGTAGAAACAATTAGATTTCCCAAAGGCCTGATCTGACATGTGAGGCTAAGAAGGGAAGTAAAGGTGACTACAAAGATTTTGGCTTGAGCAAAAGTGGAAGGATGGTGTTGCCATCATCTTAGTTGTATGGTTATTGATATACTAGGCTTGGGAAGGAAGATTAGAAGTTTATTGTTGTACTTGTTGAATTTGAAATATCATTCAGGTATCTAAATGGAGGTTTAGTCAGTTGGAACTAAGAGTGTGGAATTCAAGATAAAAGTCTGGGCTGGAGCTATAGATTGGGGAGCCATAAGCCTGTGAGTGGTGTTGGAAACCCCGAAGGTGAAGTGCTCATCAAGGGAGTGAGTACAGATGGAGAGGAAAGTAGGACCCCGGAGCATGCCAACGTTAAGAGGTCAAAGGAAGGAGGAGGGATCAGCAAAGGAAACCAAGAAGAAATGATCAGTGATGGAAGAAGAAACTGGTCAGCTGGACAAAATGTCACACACACACACACACACACACACACACACACACACACACTGATAATAGCAACAATAAAAACAATGACCAGCTCTCTAAGGGACAATATCCATTTAGATTTGTAGCTTTTGTCAATTTCTCTGAATGTAGAGTTGAGATGATATGTGTACAACTAGTTTTTTTTATTTATTGCTGTACTGGGGTTTGAACCCAGGGACATTCTACCTCTAAGCTATATCCTCTGTCCTATTTTATTTTTATTTTGAAACAGGGTCTTTCTAAGTTGTAGAGAGCTTCCGTAAGTTGCTGAGGCTGGTCTCAAACCTGTGATCCTCCAGTCTCAGTCTTCCAAGTATGGGGTTACAAGTGTGTGTCACCATGCCTGGCTTTCAATGGAGATTTTAAGATCATAAGAATGATCCTTCTTCCTATCCTAAAAGTATTTCTAATTTTCTGTGTTCACTGACTTCATTTTTATCAAAATAGCAGTGGTATAGTATAATTATTTATGTCTTCAAGATCATATGTTGAGAACATTTTGTACTATTTTGGGCACAAATGTTAGTCATTAGCCCAAAGGCATCATGTATGTACAAGGTATTTTATTTTTAAATCATTTGTCGTCATTTTAATTTGCCATTAAAATGAATTATTTTTGTATTTTTATAATTAATTCATAGATTATTTAGTCTTCAAGAGAAAAGGAACATGGATTCATTGTTTTCCTATTCTAAGAAAGTTATATTACATCATGCTGATATTTGAAATAACTTGTCTTCCAAATTACCTTTTGTATCACATACAAATATTTATACATTGTGACAGGCTTAAACATTAAGTGAAAGAATAAAACAGAAGTTTAAAATTCTCTCCTTGAGTCTTTCCCCCTCAGAACTCCTACTCTCTCTTTGCAGGGAGAAATACCAGCAACCATTTTCTTATGTATATTTAGAGAAATTTTTAATGTATATTTTACATATTCATACACACACAGACATGGTGTCCTCTTATGCATGAATAGCACTTGATGTTTGTTCTTTGAAATTCCCTGCATATGTTTCTACTTTAAGAATATTTATGGAATTGGGATAAGAAATAACTTAAATCCCAAGGACTTTCTCCTCTCTCTCTTTTTTTTTTTTTTTGAAATAGAGACTGTAGATAACTGTGTTTCTTGAAATAAAATCTCATTTTACTCAGTTGTGTTTCAGAAAAGTTATATAACTTGCTTGTGGTCATTTAATTTATAAATGGCACAAGTGAGCTTGAAACCCACACTCACATTGTACTGGATTCTGCTATCTCCCAAATAATCTTGCCTCTTAATTATATTCAACTATATTTTTTGGACATAAAATTAAAATTTTTCCCATAAGCTTTTATTAATCTTGTTATAGTGTCTGTTAGGAATATGTCACCTCTGAAACATTATGCTCACAATACTAATGAAAATAACCACAAATTTACTTCTTTCAAAAATTGTAATGCTTTCATAAATGCAGAATATTTTACAATACAGATTCTTTGATCTGATTATTTTGGGGTTGTTTCCTAAAGGATTCTTTTTCTTAGGGTGTTTGGTTTCCAAACTAGGCTGACAGATGTACACTCATATCTTTTTATAAGAACAATAGGCAATGGTCGTGGAAAGAGGGGATATGTGGATATCATTAAGCATCTTTGAAACAAAATATTATGGCAAATATTTCCCTGTTTGCTGAATAATTGAGTCCCAGCTTTGACTATGTTCATCACATTTCGAGAAATCAATATCTCTTGTTTCCCATGCTGGAAAAGAAAGCCTTAATTTCCTTCAGTGAGTATTCTGCAATTCTGATTGCAGGTAGAGAAAAGAAGAAACATTCTGTAGCTTTTTTTTTAGTATTTTGATAACTTGACCTTTTCTGTTCCAGTTTGTAGATTATGGGATTCTCTAAAGCTCATTATCAGTAAATAAACATTTGTTTTTAAGGTCAGTGACACCAGATAAGACATTTTGGTACTATTCTTTTTATTTTGTTTCAGGTTTTCTATGGGTAAGGTACTGAGATAATTTTTTATTGGAAACATAGTCACCTGCATGTAAGTACAATACACTTGCCTTAGTAGTTAATGACTGAGATACTTGGGATATAAAAAGTGAAAGACAATAAAATTTTCTCAATGATATGGGAAATGAAAATACTTACCAAAAATATGGAGAATGAATAATGTCCACTTTGCCTCTTGTCCTGACATTCATTTCCTCTCTCTCTCTTTGCTGGATGATTCCTGCTCTGTCTTCCCTGTGAGTCAGCTAATTAGCAATGTAAGTGCTAAGCATAGATATGAAAGATAGAAAATAAGGATAATTCCCTGGAAGAATGTATAATCTACTCATCTTTTTTCTTAAGTTTTGCATTTGATTTCTTTTCTTGTTTTATTCTGCACAACATTTCATTTTGTGAAGTCTTCAAATTCTCGATATAATTACAAGATTCTGGTTACTTCTCTTTATGTCCTAACTTTACTGAATTTTTATTTTTAACCTTATTTGAAACCCAGACCACACTGTATATGATTATACAAAGTAGGAGCATAAATATTATAAAGACAATGTTATTGGTCCTTGAACTCTACAGGTACATATCCATGTGTGTTAAAAATATATCTGTGTAAAGTCCTATATGCCTAGGGATACCTATGTGTTTCCATAATTTAAATGCACATTTATACATACTATATATTAAAATAAGCAAATTGAGTGCTATTACTGATTAAACATATATAGTTGCAAATATACATTATATGAGGTTATAATGCACCAATGCAAGTACATTTTTTAAAAAAAGAAATATAGATTTATTCTTAGTTATTTCATTATAGTTTATTTCAGGGATTAATTGCAATAACATTTTAACATTTTTAGTTAAATTTTAGTTGAATTAATTCCTTTCCAAAAGTGCTGAGTTAACACAGGTAAAAAAAAAATCCTGAAAATACCCTATATACATTTAGAAGAAGAGAGGAATCATAGCCAAGACTTTATTCACACTTAGCATTTCAGTATACTATTTGCATTTTACCACTAAAATTTCTTAAATCTGTTTTTTGATGATTCAGGGAGAGACAAATGATAAACAAATCTTCTGCAAATACCTGAAGCAACACAATTAATAGTGTCCTAGTTTAAATAAACATACGCTAGAACCAAAGGATAAAAAGAAAAAAACTTTCCCCCTCTCAGGTTTTTTTTTCTCTTTCTCATTTCCTTAATGAGGAAGGAGCAGAAAGGATTGAAGGGCGACATAATGACTTTATACATGAATAGATTCTCAGCATCACATTAAATTCTCCCCTTGTACTTCTATATTATCTGTTTAATTTGGTTATATGCTATTGTGCTAGCTAGTAGTGCAACTTAGGCACTGGTTAAAAAGTAAGAGTTCTTTAAGTTGAATTGATTTACAAATTCACTAGAGTTAAAATGAATTAAAGTCATTATAAATATATTAAAAAACAAACATTAAACATATCAGAAGACATCTACTGTTTAGAAATACGCATTAGCAATCAGGTGCGATATAGTGTTTTCTGCTTTATGCAAAAGTTTACACCATCATCAGAGGAGTAGTCATGAGTTAAAATGTTAATCTGATGTAAAAAGGCAATGCTTAACATTCAAGAAAATGTCTGGAAATCTTCAAACAATTAGAAAAGAGGGAAATGTTAAAACAATTTGTGTTATAGTTTAAAATAGTGGAAGATAATTTTTAATTTGAAATATAAATATATAAATCTATTTCTTTTAAATATGGCTACACTCTTCAAGTAGGCAGGAAAACTAAGCTGTGGAAAAGGCTTTCCTTTCACACTGGCCTTGACAAAGAAATGAGGACCACTGCTCCAGGTTGGACAAGGGAAAAGTGTAAGGAGGTCTCAGAATGGAAGGTAACTTTGATGAACATTCTGCTTCTTTAACCTGATCCAAAAAGCATGGAATTCACATTCAACAAGTGGGTAAGAGTAAATTGATGTGTGATAGCCAGCATATGTGATATTGATATAAAAGAGTTTTGAGATGGGGGAAATGAAAACAGAAGACACTAGCTATCAAAAATAAGACCAAATTAGACTTCCTGATATTAGAATGTTTTATCAAAATTGGAGCAATCTTTTTAGCTAGAAAATAAGTATTCCATGAAAAATTTTATTTATTTATTTATTTATTTATTTATTTATTTATTTATTTATTTATTTTGGGTCTGAGGATGGAACCTGGGGGGCATTTGACCTCCGAACTACACCCCCTGGCCAAGTTTTTATTCTTTAATTTGAAACAGGGTCTCACTAAGTTGCGGAGGGCCTCACTAAGTAGCTGAGGCTGTCCGCGACCATGATCCTCCAGTCTTAGCCTCCTGAATGCTGGGATTACAAGTACAAGTGATTGTTAGAAACAATCACTGTACTTTGGTGTATATGTTTTAAGATGCTAAAACATATCAAGAAAGTAAAAATTTTATACCCACATACTTTTCACATAAATATTTGTTTCTATATTTCAATACATACATATATGCATATATAAATTTATTTACATAATATACAAATATCACATGTAATATATTTATACAAATTAGATTTATCTTTAAAAATATTTGCAAGTGTTTCATTGTCAAATGCACCATTATTAGTCAACTAGATGTAATTTTAACCAACTAAATTTACTTTATTAAAACCTATTTTTATTAGCTTTTTCTTAATCATGATTTTGATGACATATCACTTCCATCTATCCATTACCCTGATTATCTATAAATTTATTGCATATTAGTAGTAAATTTCACAGAAGGCAGCATTTAAAATTCACTTTGCCTGCCTGCCTGCCTGCCTGCCTGCCTGCCTGCCTGCCTGCCTTCCTTCCTTCCTTCCTTCCTTCCTTCCTTCCTTCCTTCCTTCCTTCTTTCCTTCCTCCTTCCCTCTCTCCCTCCCTCCCTTCCTCCTTTCCTCTCTCTCTTTCTTTCTTTCCTTCTTTCTCTTCTTTTCTTTTCTTTTTTCTTTTCTTTTCTTTTCTTTTCTTTTCTTTCTTTTCTTTTTTTTTTTTTTTTGCAGTACTGGGGATGAAACCCAGGGGCATTCTACCTCTGAGCTACACTCCCAGCCCTATTTTTCATTCTGTATTTTGAAGCAGGGTTTCACTGAGTTGCAGCTTAGTGAGCTAAGTTGAGCTATTACTTAGTGAACTAAGTTGTTAGCTGAGGCTCTCCGTGAACTGCGATTCTCCCAAATGTTGGGAGTACAAGTGTGCGCCACCACACTTGGCCTAAAATTAACTTTTAATGTAAACTAAAAGCCAAAAATCTAATCCTGGGTTTTGTTGCTAGCTTCCAGATTTAGATATTGTGTGAATTAATAAAAATAACTTTATGTTAACAGTTGTAAGCATACATAAAATGATGTGATTACATATTTGTTCTATAAGATTATTAAAAATGTTTAATGAATACAGAGGCATGTTGGTTGGCAGCAACTCAACTCTCATAAAATGTTTACAGGAAATAGAGTCAAGACTCTAACAAGAGTGATCATTAGTTTCAACCAGGGAAACATTTTTAATAGTCATATATGTTTACCTTAATGAAAGGAAGAAAAGTATATTATGGGATGGCTAGTAAATTTCATTTTTTCCCTTCTCATAGGTTTTTTTTTTTTTTTTTTTTTACCATTCACTAAGCTAGACTGTCTTCCAGCTCTGTTGTATCCTATAACTTTTCAGCAATTTTCAAAACTTACTTATCTTTTAAATTTCTTTCAGCATCTTTGATTCCCTTAGATAATTTCTTGTATGACTATATTTGTTATTAGTGTTGAGCTTTCTTACATGAATTTCCTTTCTACAATTTAATGGATTTTTTTTTTTTTTTTTTTGGTGGTACTGGGGATGGAACCCTTCTAGCTCCGGGCTATACTCCCAGACTTATTTATTATTTTATTTGGAAACAGGGTCTCTTAAACCAACGAGGCTGGCTTCAAACCTGCATGATCCTCCTGTCTCTGCCTCCCAAGCACAGGGATTACAAGCATGCGCGTCCACGCCCAGCTCAATTCAATGGATTCTGAAGCATTGATTACCTCTGGATACTCTATCCACTATTTAGAGTATTGCATGCCCCCCCCCTTTTTTTCTGTAGATGATGTTGAGGACTAGGTGGCATTATTTTTATTCTAGAGATTGTTATCACATTTAGTTAATTTGATTGTGTGTGTGTGTGTGTGTGTGTGTGTGTGTGTGTGTGGTACTGGGGTTCCTGGAAGCCCTTCTACCTCCGGGCTACACTCCCATGGGCTACACTCCCAGACCTATTTTATACTTTTTATTTGGAAACAGGGTCTCTTAAGCCAGCACAGCTGGCTTCAAACCTGCGCGATCCTCCTCTCTCCACCTCCCAAGCGTGGGGATTACAAGTGTGCACCACCAGGCCCGGCTAATTTGATAATTTTTGATCATCTTTATCTCCTGCTATCTCCTCTTCTAGTTTCTTTAGTTAGTACAAGGACTTTAAGTATATGTTTATCTTCTCCATCTGTCCCCATGCATGTATTATATGTTTGTGTGTATTTGTATACATATACAATAAGCACATAGATGCATACATGTACATTCTGTCTACATACACATATGGATAGATAGACAGGGTTTAGTTTCACTTTTTTTAAAAAAAGGTAAATTATTATGTGCTTTTCTGTGGCAATGTCCAAGTTCTAGTTTCATTTATTGGGTTAGGGTTTTTGGGTTTTTTTTTTGATGGTACTGGGATTACAAGTGTGTGCCACCACACCTGGCTAGGGGGGTTTTGTTTTTATTTTTTTCTTCTTGGTGGATGTTCAGGCCTTTTTCCCATTGATAAATTATATATAAATTCAAATCTATGAGGAAACTATTTTCAAGAACCCAAATACATTTTTAAAATATGTATTTGGAGCTCAAAAATGCAATGCAATAATTTTCAAAGCATCCCTTTTTGTGTGCTTTGATAAACATCTCAACATACTACTGCATTTTATGCACATTTTAAAGCTCTGGTTCATAATGTAGATTGTAATTTAATAGAAAATTTAATTTTGTTAGAAGATATACTAAATATTCGATAGATGTCTTAAAGACAAATGTGTGTTGAAAAGAGAATCATAGTTTAGCAAAGATTAAGACAGTGTTGAATCCCCTGCCTGTTAGTCGTGAGCTGAGTGGATTACAGGAGTGTATCCATTCCTTCAGGGAAGTCTAACTGGTATGCTGTAATTTACTTTAGATTTTCAATACCTTTTGGTTCCTTCATCTCCTAAAAGGATAGCTTTGAAAGCAAATTGCTAAAGCAGCCATATTAGACCCTTCTGATGAAGAATTAGAAAAACAGATCAATATGAGCTGAAGTGTATATTTTTCTAAATCAGTATTAGCATGACAACCAAGAAGTGATTTATGTGCTTAAAATACAAATGAATCATCAATAGAGTTCTTACATCATTCTGTACAGTTAAAATATTCAGGAGTTAATATTTTTTTGAAAAAGGTATTTGAAGCTCCATGTGACCTGATGATCACAGGAGTTGGCCATCCAGCATTACTCTGGCAAGGTAGTGGTGTCCTGCATGTGAAAACATAGGCACGTGGAAATGTTCATATTTTACAAAATGTAATAAATGCTGTAATTACGAGGCATGCTTAATTAGTCTCTTGTGAACTGAAAGTCATTCTTAAGTACCCTCAATGTCTTTTCCACACATGGGAAGCACTGGATGTAGGGTGGGTATGCCACGCCCCATCCCCGTAATCTTTCAGTTCCTGCCTTTCTCCTGGGTGACAGACAATTCTATAATGTGAGTATCTATCTACTAAGAACTGAACTGAGACCTCTTATCCATTTTGCATAGAACACTGGACAGCCATTAAAATGGAAACTATATTTTTTCCTTCCTGATACAGAGGAGATGTAAATTGGTACCCTGGAGGTAAAAAGGGCATAGCTCATCACCCAGTTCCCAGGCTGTAGGGATTTATTTTTAATATAGATACTAGAACATGATTATCCTTCCTCAATTTGGGGGAGTGCAGTCATCGAGAGAATGTTTTATTAGTATAATTATTTATAAAAATTATGACCTTTAACATATTCTAGTTTTCACGGATCCATTTTAAATGTGTTAAATTCTAAGCAAAATACATAAGTTGTGTGTCTGTGTATGTATGGATTTATTAAAATATAATAGGTAGTAAACACCCGTATAAATAAAAGAAATGAAGAATTAGAGCATTCAAGCCAACATTTTTACTATTTAAGTTAAAAGAAATTTATTATCTATATGTTTTCCAGGTTGATATATAGTGCCCATGGCTACAAGTTTGTTTCACTTTTCTGTAGCCTTAGTTTTCTTTAGTTCATTTTTTCATCTTGTGAGTAAAAAATGCAATATTTTTCACAGTGAGGGCACACTTGGCATATCATTTTACAGAATAAGTCTGCAGCTATTGTTTTTGTACCTATAGATGGGCAGATTGAACCAGACTCACTGAATTCCATTCTGTTTTTAAAGATCCATGATTTTATGAAATTTGAGACTAAACTTTCTCTTTTCTTGATGATCTGAGAATGAAGGGAAATTAAAATAAATTCTTTGAAATGAATACTTTATTTTCAGAAATAATACTAAAGCATGTCCCACCAAATCCTTTACTTTCTACTCCTCTGTCATGAACCAGCACCCGCACCTGATATAAATGTTGTCCTTCTGGACAACATAGACCAAAGACCAGCCCCCGAATACTTACAAGTTGAATCGTGCTTGTATTAGAAACTAGATTGATAAAATAAATGTCTGTATCTTGTAGGTTAAGATTTCAGTTCTACAATTGCAATTGTAACTGGTACAAATTACCTGAAAGCCTTTTTATATTGCATTTCTTATGGCTGTATTTTACAATTGCTCTAATAAAAAATTCTATACAAAAATTGTTTGATATTAATAGCAATCATTAACAACTCGATAGATTCTTGTTAAGTATATTTGCAATACATTTAATCTTATTAAACTCAGCTTTGAGTTGTTTCTACCAAATATTATAGGTCTTTATGAAGCCAGCAATATAAAGAAGAGATTTCAACCATTTTTCGGCCAAAAATTAGGTTTAGCTTAATGGATCAATTTTTTTCTTATTAAACTGCATCTGACCAGTGCCAAGTAATACATTCAGCATTGATCTTTGTCTCACCCTGCTGTAGCTTGTGTTCTCTTTATGTACATGAAAAATAAGGTGCCAGGAATGAAAACAATGCCTGTATAATACAAATATAGAATTTTTCTCAGACTTCCATTCGGTTTATCATTTCACTTTGTTATTAATGCCTTGCCTGCTGCTTTTCAGAAATGTGTTTTTAAAAAGCACATTTATTTCCATAAAGAATGCTTTCTTCTGGTGTAATTATAAAAAAAAAAACATACACCATATACTGGAGAACATCAATTGTTTCAGGAGCATGAACAAAATGTATGAGTCCTGTTTGCATGTGCAAACAGCCTATTCTAAATGTGGAGCCCTCCGGGGACTTGACCCATTACATCAGGGATCTGAAGTGTACTGGATAGAATTGGGGCTTCATTTTGAACTTATATTTATTCTTTCAGTAAAAATAGCAAGATAAATGAAAATGGAGTCATGTTTTAATAGATACAGAGCATAAACATGATAAATTTGTAGTGAGGTCCCTGCTTCTTTGAAGTTCTGTCTTTGAGACACAACAGCCCCCAAACCTCTTCATAGCACTCTTGTCTTTTTTTTCATCCCAGTATATTCTGCCTACTTTTCACGGGAGTCTTATGTCTTTTCCTCAGCTTGTAACTTTCTCTCTGGTTAAACTTTTTTATGCCATTTTACTGGCAGAGTTGAGTCTCTACACCTGGGCATAAAACTCTGGAGAATTGGGCTTCAACCTGGATTTTTACCCTTGTCTTAGCCTTCCCCTGTGCAAACATCCAACTTAATATATTTCCAGATACACCTTGTACAATTCTTTGCTCACACTTTCCCTTGGATAAAATGCCCTTTCAGCCTTCTTTTCTTCTTTCTACCTGTTTTATTTCTAGTTGTCCTTCAAACCCTAATTTTACAAGTCTGTGCTGCTTCAAAAGCTTACCTGTTTATTCTGCACAGATGAATTTCAAGTGAAAAAGTAGGTTTTGGAATCTAACAAATTTAGTTGGAATACACAGGAGACTAGCTGTATGACCTTTAACAATTTAGTTAACCCCAGTTTAGTATCCTCATTTACTCCAGCATTAAAGTAGAGAATATGATATTAATTCTATACGGTTGTGAGAATTAAATGGATTAAATACAGAAGCTTAACATACAGTTGGCATCTTACAAGTAACAACAGTTTTCTCCCCCACCTCCAACCCCAGCTCCTGGAGTCAGTACCGTTCAGTTCATTTGGCACACATCATTTCCAAGTTTTAATACTTAAAAAAAAAATCTTATCAGTTGGCTTTTAAAATTCTTTTCCATAATAATGGTGCCATGTGCTACTTTGGATCTCTCATGATGCAGAAACACAGCGATTCACACATGGTAGACACAATTTGATTATTTTTACTTTTTTTCTCAACAATAAAGAAAATAAAAATGGTTCTTTCCTTTATTATCTTTTTAAACATTGTCCTTTGACCGTATCAGAAACCAGTCTTACAATTGTTTTTTGGTGGTACTGGGGTTCCTGGAAGCCCTTCTATCTCCGGGCTACACTCCCAGACCTATTTTTACATTTTTATTTGGAAACAGGGTCTCCTAAGCCAGCGCGCGCGGCTGGCTTCGAACCTGCGTGATCCTCCTGTCTCTGCCTCCCAAGCGCGGGGATTACAAGCGTGCGCCACCACGCCCGGCCTCAGTCTTACAATTTTTAAAATTGATTTTCGGTTCTTCTTTAATCAGTCTTTAAATAATGAAGTAATATTCAGTAGTGGCTTAGAGGTCCTAATAACCTAGAAGAATAACAACCTAGATGTTTGCATACATTAAGACTTATAGAAATATAAGTGGCATCTTTCAGTTTGGACTGGAGAGAATATTTCACTCTGTTTTTACCAGCAGTGAAATGGTGTTTTGGCTTTAAGTCCTAAATAAGTCATCTTGGATTTTAAGGTAGAATATCTACCATAATAAATGGAACATAGTTGTAATGTGGGACTTACTGTCATTTCTGACTTGATGGGAGATGATAGCCCTCAGAAAGCTGTTTTACATTTTCTGGGCCCTGAAAAACATAAGGTTTTCAAAGCCATAAGTTTTCCCAGGATCTAATGGCAGCACCTCTTTATCAGGGGTCAGGCACTCCCAGGAATATAGAAAATCATCCTGGGTAGTTCTTTGTAACAATTTCATGCCTTAAAGGCTGGCTTCTAGCTGGCTTCATAGTCCTGTAATCCCAGTACAAGGAAGGTTTAGCCAGAATCACAGATTTGAGGCCATCCTGAGGAAGTTAGCTAGACCTTTAGCAACTTAGTGAGACCTCGTTTCAAAGTTTAAAAAATAAAAAAAAAGTGCTGGGGGAAGGGGCAGGGTATACATTACAAGAGGTAGAATATGCTTAGTTTCAATCCCCAGGCCAAAATGATAAAAAATATATATATAATAAAGAAAAAGAAACTGTGTTCCATAAGAACATTAGAGGCATAAACCATAATGCCATCCAAGGTCGTCAAAGTGTGCACATATGTTTTCTATATAGACACACGGATGCAAACATACCACATGTACACTTATGCATGCACACCAATATTGTAGCATCAAAAACTACACAATATGTGTGTCATATTGCATCGTAGACCAAAAGATCTAATTTTTGGGGGTGATCAGTGCAGTTCTAAGTTGAGTATGTATCATGAATTTAAAGCAAAATAAACAAAATAGTATTTTGGGGGTAATGCATACTCCTAAAAATAATGTTTTTATTGAATATGCATGATTTTTTGTCATATCTACTTCCTTAGTTTTTTTAATATCTAAGTAATTACTAGTCAAATTTAATAACATCAGGTATATAAAACCCGCTCTTTAAAATTTAAGAATAAAAGATTAAAATATTACTGTGGAATTAGTATCTCATAATACCTTTTAGGCTTTAATCTCGTAGTAAACTCCATGAGAAAAAAACGTTTTTAAGGTTAGTAAGAGAAAACATCTTATGTCTTTGTGACATTTTGCCAAGGAAAATTGTACACACTGAAATTTCAAGTGACTGGCACTCATTTAGTTGGCACTGTTGATTAATTTGCATTAAAAATAAAAACAATACCTCTACTTGAATTTTTAAAATTTAAACTCAACGGAAGGGACAAAAGTAAAAAGTGAAAGTTTCTTTTGGCCAGTGACTCTATTCTCCACTAGAAATCACTTTCAGCTCTCCTTTCTTCCTTTTTTCCTTTTCTCTCTCTCTTTCTCTCCTCATTTTTTTCTTGTACTCTACTAAATTGTCAGGTAGCAAAATTATTTTTTTTTACTTTCTAAGTAGTTAATTTAGACTACTCAGTGGTCTGTTATGAAAGACATATTCCTTTTATACAATCACTGCCTCCATGTCTCCTAACTTCTCTGCGTTCTGATCTTTGTCAAGTTTTATAACATAGTTTTTCTTGTGTAGCCATAATTAAGCCATTTTCTTCTTCCTCTTACTCCATCTTTTCTTTAAAGCTATAGGATAATGTATATATTTAACCCAATAAAATAGTATTATGTTTTATAAAGGTTAATCAATGCAGAATAAAGTATTCTGGTTGATTTTGGCAAAATAAAGATAGTAAGTTTCACTAAATTTCCATCACTGAAAAGTAAGACTCTCAAGCTTCCAGGTTCAATGGACACACACACACACACACACACACACACACACACACACACACACGTATATTTACATTTCAGTTGTTTTTTTCTTAATTCCCAGGATTACCTTCCTCTTTTTTTCTATAAAAATATCTCCTGCTGGGCGTGGTGGCACATGCTTGTAATCCTAGCTCTTGGGAGGCTGAGACAGGAGGATCCCACAGGTTCAAAACCAGCCTCAGCTACTTAGTGAGGCTCTTAGAAACTTAGTGAGACCCTGTCTCCAAATAAAGTATTAAATAGGTCTGGGAATAGAGCCTGAGGGTAGAAAGCCCCTGGTTTCCACCCCCAGTACCACCAAAACAAAAACAAAAACAAAACAAAAATCTCCTTGTTACTGGGTACCAGTTTCTTTCAGATCTCTTTCACGATACAAGTTGCAACTTCTAAAGTTTTACTGGCTGACCACTATCTTTTATCTATTGTGCATGTTCTTTTTGGTCCTTTAATGCTCTTTATGTCCCTCAGATATGGTGATCTTGGATGTATTTTCTCTCTATATATATGGTATTTCCTCTTCAGATGGAAACACCATGTCAGTGAACAGAGTGCAGGTTTTTCAGAAAGAGGGCTGGGCATGGAGCAGGCCGACTCTCCAAAGACATCCAGGACTGGCAGGTTGGAAGCTCATGTTGGCTTTTAGAACTCTGATCTTTTTGTATTCTCCTAAGCCTCTGGCACAAAGGTCTGATATTGCATCCGGCTCTGTGCTGTTTCTCTCTCAACTTCAATGCCCTCCCTAGCCTACTTACCAACCAGTTATATTGCTCACTTCTTTAGAAAGCAATTCTTGACTGTTTTTCTGGAGAACAACTATCGTTGCAGTTGCTCATTTTAGACACATGGAAGGAAGTTGGGAGAAAGGACTTCATGGTTCAGCTGCTCAGAAGTACTTCTTCAGTTCCTTCTTCTAAGCAGCCCCATAGGCCACTCCACCTCTGAACTTGTTGGCTCATCTTGGGCTGATCTTTTCTCTGCTATCTTGGGCTACCGTCTTCCCTATAATCTTTTCATTTTTAATTTACTTCCATCATTCTATGAATCAATTTCCTTAGACTTTATGGGTTGGTTGCTTATTTTACAGAATTCTTAAGGGTTTTATTTTTGGGGGAAAAGTAGTCTTCTGCCATTTTAGTGGGATTTGGAAAGGGAAGAGAAGTGGGTAAGAACGCTTGGTTTGCCATCTTGAGCTGGAATCATGATCAAGTGTTGACCCGATAAAATAATGCTGTAGAAAGGTGACTCTGCTGGTTGAGGGTGTTTAGAAAGAGGAGAAACTGAGACCAGGAGACAGGTTAGGAGGGTGTAATACTAGCTTTTTGCAAGATGATGTGGATTCTTATAAGGGCAGTTACAATAATAGAAAAAATGGGATCATACCGGATATTTAAAAAATTATTCTTTAGTTTTTAAAAGCTCAAATAAAATGATTTCATGTACTAGCCTAACAAAAAAATTCCAGAAATACCTTGGGAGCAATATGTATCTCAAAATTTTATGTGTGTCCTCCTGGGCAATGAGAGATGATGTTTAAAGTAACAATCATTAGGCAGTGCGAAATCCTTAATTATGAAAATAAGAATTCATTATGCTAATCAAGCTTCATTTTCCAGGACAGATACAAAGAACATTTCAACTAGAGCTAAAAGAATAAGGTCTTAAAATAATGTTGTTTTCAGGTTGTACTTAAGCTTCAATTAGTCAAGCTTCAAGAATCCAGGGCATTCAGACCTGTTGTTTGTTTGCATATTTTTAAAAATATTTTTGAAATCAGGAAAGAGGTGTTGTTAAAATTCTTACTTTATTCAGTTATGTGACTGAAATTTGTATTTGAGGGAAGGACTGTGTTGCTTTTTAAGGAGGGCAGAGAAAGCTAGATTGCCAGACTACAAAGTCGCCGAACTTAGTTTGTATTTTCTACTGTGGTCTGTGATTCTGCTTATAAGGATGTTAAGAGGAATCCAAACTCATGTTTGAAACAACTTCTCAGGTTTCTCAGGTGGTATTATCAGAATATTTCTATTTTAATGTATCATATAAATTGTGAGCATGAGGAGAGCATTGGGGAGAAGCAGAAACAGATCACAGTTAGTATGATTATGACTGCACGCATCCAGTGGGAGGAAAAATAGACTAATCCTACATATTATGGATCTATTAAAAATGCTACTTTGTCAAGGAAATATTTTGTTTCCATAATAGTTCTGTAGTCACTCCATCACAATGTAAAATGGTGTGGGCACAGTTATTAGCTCTACTCCCAGTGAAGTATACATTTATTTCCTTTGCAGATGTGCACTTTATAATTTTTCTGCTCATAATTCCTGTGTTGCCACACAATTCCCTCTTCTCCTAATAACGAAATAAGTGCAAGATGATTTATGAAACTTTTGAATCTTTTTCCTTTCTTTCATTAGATCATTAAGAATATTCTAATAGACTCTTTTCTTCAGAGAAAATCTATTTCCATAGATTTCTGTGTGTTGTTGGGGAAGTGGTTTTTTTTCTTTTGCATTTATTCCTCTCCTGTTTTTTCCTGCCTCTTTGTGTTTATTTCAATCAATAAATAGATGAAAAGAAAATGCCTGCATAACAAAATGCAAAGTGTATTTTTCTTTACTAGTTGATAAATTATTTAGGAAAGATGTGGAGAATGATAAAAAAAATATAACCTATATTTGCAAGGCATTTTTCAAAACTTTCTAGAGCAGCACATGTAGACTGTGTCTCATTCTGGCTTTCAATTGTCCTTTGAACTAGTTAGCCAGGCACTTTTCCATGATGGGTACTGGAAAGCCTGTTTGCAGAGAGTTTAAGTTCCTACTGAATGGCCTAGCACTTGTGGCAGCACATACCTGTAATCCCAGTACTTGGGAGGCTGAAACAGGAGGTAACAGGTTCATGACTAGCCTTGGCAACTTAGTGAGGTCCTCAGAAAATTAGCAAGACCTTGTTTCCAAATCTTAAAAAAAAAAAAAATGCTGGTGGTTATAGCTTAGAGGTAGAATGCTCCTAGGTTCAATGTCCAGCACTCCCTTCCCAAATGCCCTGTCACTGATTGTGATAAAGACAAGTTTTATTCACATGTCCTAAAACTCTTTTGGGGAATTACTCTCTCCTATGAGTAAAGCACAAAGCAGAGTCTATAGCATAATAAATGAACAAAGAAAGAAAACAAGTATTTATTCTCTTCAGTAATCTTCCTAATTAACACTAAGTCCCAGTATCATTATATTGATTGCTTGTGCAGATATGTTGATTGGCAATCTACACTGACTATTAAAATGGCCAAAATAAACAGATTAATTATGTGTTTTCCTTCATGACTCATGCAAACTCATGGCCAACATTATGCAACTGAGAAACCAAACAACTCAGGGAGATCTTGTCCAGCATCCTGATTTTTTTTTTTTTTTTTTTTTTTGGTACTGGGAATAGAACCCATGGGCATTCTACCTTCAAGCTATACTGCCAGCCCTATTTTTTAGTTCTTATTTTGAAACAGAGCCTCACTGAGTTTCAGAGAGTCTTACTAAGTAGCTGAGACTGTCCAGGAACCATGATCTTCCTGTTTCAGCCTCCCAAATGCTGAAATTACAAGCATGCGCCACCAAACCAGGCTCCAGCATCCTGATTTTATTATTTTTATTTTTTATTTTATTTTTTGTGGGTCTGGGGATGGAACCCAGGGGCATTTGACCTCCAAGCTACACCCCCTGCCCTATTTTTTATTCTTTATTTTTGAAACAGGATCTCACTAAGTTGCAGAGGGCCTCATTAAGTAGCTGAGGCTGTCTGAGAACCGTGATCCTCCTGTCTAAGCCTCCTAATGGTGGGATTACAAGAGTGTTCCACTCTGGGTTTCAGCATCCTAATTTTAAACATGGAAAGATCAAGGCTTGGAAAGGTCCAGTGACTAATAAAATTCCAAGTTTCCTTACCTACTATTAGTGTAGAAACCAGGTCTTTATTCACACACCCATACCTCCCCAAATCACTCAGAAACTGAAACTATTTTACAAAGAAATTAACAGCTCTACTAAGCCATTGATGAGACGGGAATGCCATAGAATGTATGTATGCATTCCCATAGAATGGGACTATATTAGGGAGCAACAACAGGAAAGCAAGTTGAGGGAATGGTTACATGGAAGAAGGAAAATGGAGATGTATTCACATCTCCTGCCTACACAAAGTAGTTCAGGAACCCAACCCACATCTTCAGGATCCCCAGGGAGCCTCCAGCCCCAACCAGTCGGAATCTGCTAGTTCCCTGTGTGATGGGCAGGTCCTTCAAGTTGAGAAGTACTGCTTGCTCCATATCAATAAAGCAAGGAGAGTGAATTTCTTTATTTGCTTTTTTTCCCGTCAATTCTTTTTTCTAACACAAAGATATCTCTAAATAATATGTCCTCATGATTTAGCTGTCTAAAAATATGTGAGTGTTTAGCTTTTAAAAATTATTGTCTGAAACCATAGAACTTTTACTAGAAATAGCCTCCATGGAACTGTAAAATGCTGGGTTTTAATTGTTCTTAATGTTTCAGATATCAATAGTATAAATGATGCAACTTATTGAAAATAATAAATGAACTTACACATTACAGACACATTATTTATTATGCTGAAGATTCTCTTTTGCTTGGAATTCAGAGCTTCAGTTTTGTCTTCAGTTTTGCAATGTTTACTCTTTGAGGTTCAATCTCAGTTTTTGAGATTATACTGCGAAAAAACTAAAAAGAGAATAAATTGTGTATCAAAAAAATTTAGAGACAAATGAAGGCAACATAAAAATCAATATGTATTTGCCCATATGCAAAGGACATCCGGTGACAAAATATTTACCTCAATAAAGTGCAGATGTGATATTGGACATTAAAGCAAACATTACGTTTGCCAAAGATTTATGTAATATTTTTGGAAAACATGAATTACCAAGGTTTGCATTATTGAGATACACCTTATATTATTCACAAGGGACTAAGCTAATGGAAGGGCATTTTGATATTTTTTATGGTCCATATTCTGTTCTCTGGACTTGTTAGAAGGCTCTTCAGGCCCAAGTCATTGAGGTGAGAGAAGGAAAAACTGACCAGAACCTCAGAAGATGAAGAACATTTGAGGAGCAATAAAAGTTAGGACGGGCTTTGTGGGCCCGGAGCATATACACTCCAGGATTCCCTTTTAAGATAAATAGTGCAGCCGGGCGTGGTGGCGCACGCTTGTAATCCCCGCGCTTGGGAGGCGGAGACAGGAGGATCGCGCAGGTTCGAAGCCAGCCGCGCTGGCGTAAGAGACCCTGTTTCAAAAATATAAAATAGGTCTGGGAGTGTAGCCCGGAGGTAGAAGGGCTTCCAGGAACCCCAGTACCACCAAAAAAAAAAAAAAAAAAAAAAAGAAGATAAATAGTGCAAATTATTAACAGCAAATTAGGTGCAAAGCCATGTAAGAGGCTCCCGTGAATGCTTTCTGGTCTCTGCTTCAGGGAAGGCAATCTGAATGGATGAAATAATTTGCACAAAAGGGCAGGGTTTGAAGTGAACTGGCCTGTAGAGAGCTATCCACACAGAAAGCCAACCTGGACGTGGTTTAATACGTTGTCTCTATTCCAGGCAGTGGAATTGCCTAGAGGTAAAGAAGGTATAAAATATGGCCAATCATTCTTGTCGCTATTGCTGTCCTGGAAATCAAAACTTATTGCCACAGGCTTCACTGCCCCCTCCCCGCAACTTTTCTCCTGCCATATGGGTCATTCTTAGGATTTAGGAACTGCTGAATTTTCTGGACTTTTTCTAAAAGTTGCTAACTTCCAGGTGGAGGAAGCAGTTTAAAAATAAATCCTGGCTTGGAATGTGAGGTGACAGATTTCCTGTGAATATGGTGGTGACTATGTTTATTTTACAAAAAAATATTAAAATAAAAGTGTTAGAAATAAGAGAAATATTTTCAGTGGAAATAGAGAACAGTCTATCTGTTTAAAGTAGTCCATGCTTCTTCCATAAATTGTTCATTTGAATGGACTGATTTTTGCTAGTGTATATACAGCAACATCATTTGTGAGTTTTTAGATTCTAATTTAGTGAAAGAAATTCCAAGTCTTGTTTCTTTCTCTCTCTCTCTCTCTCTTCTCTCTCTCTCTCTCTCTCTCTCTCTCTCTCTCTCTCTCTCTCTCTCTCTCTTTCTCTCAACACTGGGGCTTTTTGCCTTTGCTCTCCACCTTTATGACAGTCCCCACTTAATTTGAATGTTCTAAAAAATTTTATTCATTTAAAAATTATATAATACTTGGAAGAACAACTCAATTAGGCTTTAAAAATTGCAATCCTAGAAATGTATGGGGATCTGTGGATTAAAGAAATAGATTAATGTGTTTAGAATGTGTCCGGACAATAAGGTTCCCAACCATTCCTGGCTGAGAAAATTCTGTACTTTTACATCCCAAAGGGTAAATCATGTCTCTTTCATTCATCACAGTCTTGGGTGATCCTAATTTTAAACTAGTGTGTAGGTGCCTCTCTGCTCACAATAGAACAAGTGAATCAATAAGAGATGAATAGTTTGGGAAGATTTCAACAGCTTCTGCACCTACTTTCATTACACACCGGGCAGAGATGCAGTAAGGTCAAGAGTTACTTATAGACACTGTAATTTGGGTCCCAGAGAAGCTTTCTCTTGAGTGGCATTCTCTTGAAACATATTTGCAAACACGCAGCAATTTAGACTAACAAAGGCAATCCACTTTACTAATAAATTTGCAGTAGCAGAAGAGATGCTCAAATTCAGGATTCAAATACAAAGGCAATAGGAGAGACTTGACTTAAAAAAAAAAATCAACAAAACAAAACAAAACCTCACTCACCAACTGGCATGGTTCCGCCAGTTTTTTCTCCCCTTGGATTTTTCTCATTCTAATACATTTACTTCTCTGTCTGGTTAAATCCCAAATTA
This sequence comes from Muscardinus avellanarius, assembly GCF_963383645.1. Taxonomy (NCBI): domain Eukaryota; kingdom Metazoa; phylum Chordata; class Mammalia; order Rodentia; family Gliridae; genus Muscardinus; species Muscardinus avellanarius. The sequence goes on from NC_137801.1 coordinate 53,790,717, forward strand.
CCACTTCAATTTATCAGCCGGGCACGGTCTCACAGAACAGATCCTAATCCCAGTGTCAGCACCACTCTACAAGGCTGTTCCCGCTTTAACTTGGTACTGAGTTGCCCTGGATACAGCTCTCTGCCTAAGTCTGTGGCCCTCACAGGGGGCGCTTCCAGCCCGCAGGCAATGCAAATGAGCACAGGAAATATTACATTAATTTCTAGGCACTTCAAATAATAGAAAGAATCCCTAACTAAATTGGTAGGGAGCAGTTAGGTGACTGCTTCTCCACTCTTGGGTAAGGTTCCTTCCTGTTGATTGACAGGCTGTCCTCTTCAGAGGAGGGGAACAGGCTGAGAGTTTAAACTTCGTTCCCACCAACACAGCTTTCCCTTTTAGCAAGTAAAGGCATCACTGTAGGCACTTAGGCATATTTGTTCTTAAAAACCTGCCCCTTTTATTTTATATACACACACATGCATATGTAATAATAGAATATACTTACATCGTTTATATGAATGTGTGAATATATGCATGCGTAGATAGATGGACTCCTAGCAATTTGAATATGCCTGAGTTTGGAAAGGACTTGTTGACTAGCAAGCAGCCTTGTTAGAAACACCCTCTGCCTATCCAAACATCCCGTCCCTGTGCCTCCTTGAAATCAACATCTGTGTTTACTGGAACCATCATGATGCTTATTGTAAGGCAGGAGAATATGGTCAGTAGAACATGCTCTTCAGGCTGTGATGGTCTGTTGCTTACTGCCCATGTGTTTCTGAATGTCTGAGCCTTTCTGTGCCTTCGTTTCTTCATCTGTAAAAGGATGATGATGATTATATATTGATTAAGATAGATATGAAGGTTGAATGAGATAGAACAGTGACTGTTATATTGTGTATACAAAGTGTGCCATAAATATTAGCTAATGTTTTCTTATGATATTATCAGGAAACAATAGAATATGTTATATAATTAATTACAAAGCCAAATCTGAGAGTATTTCCCAGTTTACCTAAATTTAGAAAGGGAAAGCAAGAATCTCCATCCTTGTGTTGTCTGCTGGAGAAGCCCTTGTTCTTATCCATGTGTGGATAAGATCCTTGCTTTTGCCCTGTGGATTAAGGTTGCCTGGCTCCTCACCCAAGACCTATTTCATACTTTGGGACACCATTTACAGTGCTTCAGGCAATGTAGAGGCTAGAGGACGCATAATAAAGGTACCGATGGATTCATTTATTTCATTTCTGTCTGTCATGCCGCTGAACGATTTGTTAAGCTTCTTTCTGAGAACACATGTCTTTAAAATCTATTATGACATGTTTACCTTTCAGAAGCTATCTTTACTTTTATCTTTCGTTTTCATTCTCCTTAGCACCATTTTGTTTAGTTCCATTGTATACAACTTGTTTCTTGAGATTGTTTTCTAGTTCTGTGTAGAATAGCCAAATAAATTGTAAGTTGTATTTTTTTAATTCTCCCTTAATTTCCCTTACATTTCAAGGAGCAGTAAATGGTTATGTATATGGCAGAGATTCCACATGTAAACAATTGGTAAAATCAAAGGAGCCGTTTGCATTCTTACTGAATGGTATTTGGCTCTCAAATGGTTTAAAGATATGTGATGGTAAGTGTAAAGTTGCAAATGACTGCCTGGTTGCTTTGTCTCTTTCTTTTATGTAGTGATTGATATTGTCAGAGCACTCTTTCTCCTTGGAGTCCCCTCCTGGGATTTCAGTGGCACTTTGGTCTCCTGAGCTTCCTTCTTACCCTCAAACAGCTTCTCTGGCTTTCTCCTCTCAGCCTGTAACCTGCTGTTCTGGGGGACTCCCTCTTTGCCTCCCTCTTTGCCTCCTTGGTATGCTGGGTGCCTTTATTCACATCCATGATTTCTCCCTACCATCCTCTGCCTATGGTTCCCAAACATCAAACTTTTATCCTCTTCAAGCACGAAGCCTACATACTCCACTGGCTACCTGACACTCCCCTGCTCCTTCATCATAATATCAACATTAAGTCCAAAGCTGGAGAAAGTTCCGCACTGTCGCTGTAACAAATACCTCAACTAAGTCAACTTATAGGAGGAAAGGTGTATGTTGGCTCAGAGTGTCAGAGGTTGCAGTCCATGGTTGCCTATGTCGAAATCCACACTCTATGTGACATTGGGCAAATTGCTTCACCTCTCTGGACCACTTTTCTTCAAGTATAAAAAAGAAAAATAATAATATCTGCCTTACAGGATACTTGAAATGGGTAAAATACTGAGAATAACACATGCCCAACGTAGCTGCTAATGCTATTGTCCATTCTTAGTTCCCCCTCTGCAGTTCTCCCATTGTCTGGTCTACATAACATCCACTGTTTCTTTAAAACTTGACTTGCAGCGTATGGTCCAAAAAAGTCCCCTGACTCTCCCCTGTGGGTTCCCAATGCATACCTCAGTCACTGAGATTAACTTAGTTCTGTGTAGTTCTTCATCTGGTTTGATCTCTTTTATCAGGATTTTTCTCCAGCACCAAGCTTTTAATACTGTCTCAGTAATTGTTGAGTGGTTTAAAAATCTCAGTCAGTGTTTAAAGAAAAGACTTGATCTTGAGCTTGGGAATTAACTATTTTCTTGCTCTGTGACCTTGGGCTAGAGAGAGTGAATTTTCTCACATGCTAGCTGGAAGTATTAAATGTATGTGATTATGCTTTGAGCACTCTAAACATATTATCTGAGCACCTGATGATGGAAGCTGTATTTCCACCAGGTTTTACCTTGATGTATAATAGCCATTTACCTTTGTTGTTCAGCTGTATGCAGTTATTCTTAATTACTTTTCCTTGGATATAACCACAGCATTGACACTTTAGCTGGGAGGCATCATGAGGTAGTAGAAAGAAAGACCAGTGGGCCAGAAGGCATGGAACATGGTTGTGTTCTGTATTTATTGTGAGCGGCTTTGGGTAAGGTAGCCTCTCTGAACTCACTGTTGTTGTTGAAAACAGAGGACTGGCATAATTTCTTAGGCTTGGCAATTAGTCTGTGACTCATGTCACATGAATGAACTCTGCAGCGATGCTTACATTCTTAGTACTTGTAGGTACATCTTCCCTCCTTTTCTCTACTTCTACTGGAGGACTAACAAATAAATCTGGCAGTTTATTCCAAATAGTTGGAAATGTTTTCTAGGTGGCTTACAAAGTACTTATATTCATAGTATGAGGCTGGCTGAGAAAATAAAACTTTAGCACTGAATGGTAGATCATGCTGTAAAAAGTGGAGGGCAGGTAGGAATGGAATGATGATCAATGAGGAGAGTCTGGTCTTTCAGAGTCAGAAAATGATATTTCAATGGAGTCATCTATCCCCAAATGGTTTAGGTTTTATGTCACCAAAGGGGAACACCTTGCAAGGTCTGTTTTAGGTAGCAAGTTACCAGAGAACATACCAGAAGACGAAGTTAAGTAAGTAATATTAGCAGAAAATCTAGCCCTAAATAGACTAATCACTCAAAGAATGACTTAGAAAACTTCAGGCTGGGGCTGTAGCTCAGTCTTAGAGCACTTGCCTAGCATGCATGACTTCCAAGTTCAAACCTCAGCACTGCAAAGAATAAAAGAAAATAAAGAAAATAAACTTGATTAAATAAGAAGGAATTCCTGAGTTTCAGAAGAACAAGACTAAATCTAAAAGGAAGTTTCATTTATAGTGTACTGATCCAGTATTAACTATGTGTGTGTGGAAGGTATCTATATAGGCAATTTATATGTACTAAATTACAATAAATTCAAGAAGTAGATATCATTACTGTGCCCATTTATCAGGAGAAATTGAGGCATAGTTGTACGAAGGTATGTAGCTAATAAAAAGGACATGTGAGGTTTGAATTCAGTCCATCTAGCAGAACCTGAATTTTACTTCTTGACAAAACATTTGTATTATAATTTTAATTTTAAGTTAAAAGGCTTTCTTAGGGAGGATGTGGAAGCAGAAAGAGGACAGCTTTCTTTTTCTTCTTTCTTTACTGAGGGGAAAAGTCCAATTCCCAAGATTCTAAATCATGGCCATATTGTTATGTATGTTTCTAAATTTTCAAAATTTATGATAACTAATTATTTCTTACCTCATATGTTAGTCATACAGAAATATCAGCTCTGAGCCAGGTGCAGTGGTGCACACCTATAATCCCAATACTTGGGAGGCTGAGATAGGAGGATCACAGGTTTGTGACATGCCTCAGCACTTAGGGAGATCCTGTTTTAAAATAAAAAATAAAATAAAATTAGGCTAAGGGTGTAGAACACCCCTAGGTTCAATCTTCAGTAGCACAAGAAAATAAAGTCAGCTCTGAGGAATAAGTTAACATAAGATATATGAGTAGCCATTGGTACATTATGGTGTGTGTCATTGACATACATGGTTCCTGTTTCTTCAAGTCACACACACTTCCACATAAGAGAGAATTATGCATGAGTTACTTTTTGCTGTTAAAATAAATGGAAAAATATAAGAGACAATTGAGGCCTTATTTCCCTTGGAGCATTGTAAATTTGGAAATTGTCAAAACTGTCAGCCACATTTTTTCTTTTTCAGTTTTTAGTACCTCTAAATTTTAAGTGATATCACACAATCCGAAAAAGTATGTAAAATATAGACCAGACCACAGCACTAATGAATATATCTAAGTGAACATCCATGAAACTTCATTCTGGTCAAGAAGGAGCATTCCCAACACATAATACACTTCCTCTCACCCCTGTAGCACCTTAGTCACAACCTGTTCTTAAGGGCCACTGTCCTTATGTCAGCTTTATTTTAACCCTTTTAAAATCATTAAATACCCAAGAAACCACAGTATCCTGTTAAACAAAAAGTATTCAGGACTGCTGTTAAATAATAATAAGGCTTTCTTCATTCAAGGAAGATACTCAGGAACACTGGAATAGTTGTAGGGACACTACAATGGGGTTTGGCAGTGTAGGAAAGAGATTGAGATCAACTTCCATACAATTAGAAAGAGTGAGAACTCATAGCTAAGAAGCAGGGGTAAAGGACTGGTGTCAGTGGCTGGAAAATTACTAAGAGGGAACCTCAGAGTAAGGGAATATTCTGATCTGACTTGGCAGGAATCTGGGCAGACGCAGGCGAGGGTGACCAGCTATCGCCTGAAGCATGGTGGAAGATAAGGAACTTGACTGGATATCAAGGATGGCTAAAATGGCTTAGCAGGATTCTTGCTAAAACTGGACAATGCAGAGACAACATGAGAGTCAAAAAGTCAAGGCTTTGAGGGAAAGAGAGCTCAGGAAAGACTGAAGAGGGTTCCATCAAGGAGAGGCTCCGTCAAGACTAAAAATCATTTTACTCTTGCTAATTTATTTTGTGTATGTGTGCATTATAGTCTCACATCATAATGTAGTTCATAGTGACGGTTGGCATACATAATTGTAGCACCTGCAGGGCTTTCCCCCAGCACTCTGCACTCTCCCACACAGGATACTGAGGTTGACATTGGAATTCTCACCTATGTATACAATGTCAATGGAAGTCATTTCTTCATTTATTCTCTCTCTATCCCTGCCATTCCCACAGAGCACCTCCCTGGTTCCACTGGGCTTTCTCTTTCATTATCTGGATTCCCTTTGGTATCCCGATTACTCCCTAGTTTCCGCATATGACAAAAATATGACCCTTCACTTTCTGTGACTGGCTAATCTCATTTGAAAAATATTCTCCAGGTCCATTCATTTTTCTACAAATGACATATTTTATTCTCCTTTATTGCTGATTGTAATTCCACTGTGTGTATATTCCATAATTTTGTAATCCACTCATCTGTTGGCAGACACCTAGGCTGGTGCCGTAATTTGGCTATTATAAATTATGTTGCTTTAAACGTAGATGTGCTTATATTATGATAATATTCTGATTTCAGTCCCTTTAGAAAGATACCCAGGTGTGGTATAGCTGGATCAGATGGTGGATCTATTCCAAATTTTTGAGGAATCTCCAAACTGATCTCCATAAGGGCTGCAGTAATTTGTAATCTCACCAACAATGTAGAAAAGTCCCTATTTTTCCACATATTCACCATCATTTGTTTGTTGTTGTTGGTGGTGGTTTTTTTTTGCAGAACTGGGGATTGAACCCGGGGCATTCTACCTCCAAGCTATACCCCCAGCCCTAATTTTTATTCTTTACTTTAAGACAGGGTTTCATTAAGTTGTAGAGAGCCTCACTCAGTAGCTGAGGTTGGCCAGATATCTGAAATCCTCCTGTCTCAGCCTCCCAAATACTTATTGTTGTTTTATTTCTTGATGATTGTCATTCTGATTGGGGTTAAATGGAATTTCAGTATAGTTTAAATTTGCATTTACCTGACTGATAATGATGTTGGACATTTTTCATGTATTGATTGGCCATTTGTAGTTCTTCTTTTGTGAAGTATCTATTTAGTTTAAATGCCCATTTCTTGATTTTTATTTTAGTGTTAAGTCTTTTAAGTATTTTGCATATTCTAGATATTAATACTCTATTAGGGAAATAAGCTGGCAAAGAAATTCTCCCATTCTGCAGACTCTCTTTTAAGACTCTTTATGGTTTCCTTTGATGAAGAGAAATGTTTTAGTTTAATGCTATCCCATTTATTAATTCTTGTTTTAATTTCCTTAGCCTTGGGGGTCTTATTAAGGAAGTTTATACCTATGCTTATATATTTAAGTGTTGGACCTATTCTGTCCTTTGGTAATTTTGAAATCTCTGGTCTAATTTGCAGGTCTTTGATCCATCTCAAGTTGATTCTTGTGCAGAGTGAGAGGTAGAGATTTAATTTTATTTTTCTACTAATGGATAACCAATTTTCCCAACACCATTTATTAAAAAGGATGTCTTTTCTCCAGTGTATGTGTTTGGCACCTTTGTCAAAAACCAATTGGCTATAAGTGTATTGGTTTGTTTCTATATCTTCTATTCCATTCCATTGGTCTATGTGACTGCTTTTCTGCCAATATCATGTCATTTATATTACGAAAGCCCTATGGTATAATTTGAAGTTGGTAATTGTTATGCCTCCTACATGGTTCTTAATGTTGAGAATTGCTTTGACTATGGAACTTAGGACTAAATTTTCTCAGTCTGTGAAGAATTACGTTGGTATTTTGATAGAGATTGCATTGACTCTGTAGATCATTTTTGGTAGAATGGCCATTTTGATATTTATTCTGCTTATTAAAAAGAGAATTAGAGGTCTTTCCATTTTCTAAGATCTTCAATTTCTTTCATTTTTTTCTTTTTTATGGAAAATACATTTAAACTGTGCTTGGTGCCCTCTTCCCCCAACAATGAGTGTCCAGGGTAACCAAGCTATATTCCTGCTTTTACATATGTTCAGATGTAGTTCCTCCATTAATCAAGTTCAGCCTTCTACCTCGCCTGTCCTTCCATTCAAACTTTGCTGAGATCTCCCTTCCCTTATCTGAAGTCCCTCTAGTATCCCCAATTCTCCCTAGTATGGGGCTATTAGAGAAAACATATGTCTCTTTTCTTTCTGTGCTTGGCTGATCTCACTTAACATAATGCTCTCCAGGACTTTCCATTTTCTTGCAAATGCCATGATTTTGTTCTTCTTTATAGCTGAATAGAATTCTATTTTGTGTATTTACCATAATTTTGAAATCCATTCATCTGTTGATGGGGACCTGGGTTGGTTCCATATTTTGGCTATTACGAATTGTGCTGTTAAGAACATAGGCATGTTACTATAGTTCTCTGATTTCAACCCCTTTGGAAAAATACCCAGGAGTGATAGAGCTGGATCTCAATTTCTTTCTTTAATGTTTTATAATTTTTATTGTAGAGTATGGTCTAGTTTCTTGGTTTAGATTTATTTCTAGGTATTTATTATTATTATTATTATTATTATTATTATTATTATTACTTTGTGGTACTGGGGATTAAACCCAGGGGTATTCTGTCTGCGAACTACAACCCCAGTTTTATTTTTTATTCTTTATTTTGAAACAGAGTCTCATTAAGTTGTGGAGGGCCTCACTAAGTAGTTGAGGCTGGCCACGAACCAGCAATTCTCCTGTCTCAGCCTCCCAAGTACTGGGATTAGAAGTGTGCACCACCATGCCTGGTTGTATTTTATTATTTTTGAGGTTGTTGTGAATGGAATTCTTTCCTGGATTTTTCAGTGGATTCATAGTTGGTATATAGAAAGGATACTTTTTTTTTGTAAGATTGATTTTGTATACTGCTACTTTGGTAAATTTGTTAATCAGCTCTAGAAGTCTTTTGGTTGAGGTTTTTGGGTCTTCTAAATATAGGACCATGCCATCTACAAATATAGTTTTAGTTCTTCTGTTCCTACTTTAATTCCTTTGATATCCTTCTCTTGCCTTATCACTCTGCCAAGAGTGTAGAGTACTATACTGAAAAGGAATGGTAGCCAGGCGTGGTGGTGCACGCTTGTAATCCCTGCGCTTGGGAGGCGGAGACAGGAGTATAGCACAGGTTCAAAGCCAGCCTTGCTGGTTTAAGAGACCCTGTTTCCAAGTAAAAATATAAAAATGGGTCTGGGAGTGTAGCCCGGAGGTAGAAGGGTTCCAGGAACCCCAGTACCACCAAAAAAAAAAAAAAAAAAAAAAAAAAGGAATGGTGACAGTGGGCATCTTTGTCTTGTTCCTGATTTTAAATGGAATTCCTGCAGTTTTTTCCCATGCACTATGATGTTACCTTTGGTTTATTATATATTGCCTTAATGGTGTTGAGATAAATTTCTTCTATCCTGAGTTTCTACAGTGTTTTTTTAACATAAGTGGGTGTTGGATTTTACCAAATGCTTTTAACGTATCTGTTGAGATGATTATATAATTTTTGCCCTTAGTTCTATTTATGTGGTGAATCACATGTATTGATTTGCATATGTTGAACCAGCCTTGGATCCCTGGAATGAAACCAACTTGGCCCTGGTATACAGTTTTCTTGATATGGTTTGAATGCACATTACTATATTTTATTTACAATTTTTACATCTAGGTTAATCAATGATATCAGTCTGTGATTTTCTTCTCTTGAGGGATATTTATTTTGTTTTGGTATTAAGATGATACTAGCCTCATAGAAGGAGTTTGGAAAGATTACATCTCTTTTGATTTCATGAAATAACTTGTGAAGTATTGGATTTAGTCCTTCTGTATAAGTTTGTAGAATTCATCTTGGAAATCTGTTTGGACCTGGGTTTTTCTTTGATGGAGGGCTTTTTTTTTTTATTGCTGTTTCTATCTCTTTGATCACTATTGGTCAGTTTAGGTTATTTATGTCCTCTTGATTTAATATAGGTAGGTTGTATGTATTAACAAATTAGTCAATTTCTTTTATGTTTTGAAATATAAATTTTCAAAACAGCTTCTTTTGATCCTCTATATTTCCCCAATATCTATGGTGATGTCTCCTTTTTCATATCTGATTTTAATAATTTGGATTGAGTCTTTCTTTCTTTTGGTTAGACTTGCTAAGGGTTTATCAATTTTGTCAATCTTTTCAAAGAGCCAGCTTTTTGTGTTGTTGATCTTTTGTATTATTTGTTATTCCCTATTTTACTGATTTCTGTCTCATGTGGTTATCTCCTACCTTTACTGACTTTAGGATCAGACTGTTCCTGTTTTTCCAAGATCCTTTAAGTGTGTTTATTTGGTGACTTTCTTTTTTTATTATGTGGGCATTCAGTGCTACAAATTTTCTCTTAAAACTCCCTTCATAGTGTTCTATAGATTTTGTTATGAGATTTCTAATTTTGTTTAATTACAGGAATTTGTATTTCTGTTGTCTTGGTATCTTCTTTCTTTTTGTGTGAGAGTCCTATGTCTATTTTTTTGTCCTTTTATAATAAGGCCTATGCTGGGAGTATATATATTTACCTAAAAAAAAATCTGTTTCATATCATCAGACTTTTGAGTTTATTCCCCAGAACTTCTTTAAGAAGGTATAGTTCTTAGTGCAGGCACACAGGAGTCTCTGATTGCTGTTCAGGTGGCTTTTGTGGACACTGGGCATAAGCTCAATAGGGCCAGAGATTACATGTTCCAAGCTTGTGGTCCAGCTGCCTGAGTGTTGTTGTTTTAGGGACATCACCACTGATGTGCTGGTTGCAATCACCTGGGGTTTGTTATTCCCTGGCATTCACGCACTCTAGACACAAACTTTACTGACAGAGTGTTATGTTTCCAGATTGTAGCTGGGGTCATGTGAAACCCTGCTGGCCCCTTATCTTCCTACTTTCAGGGCTCAAGCTCTGAGAGGAAGAGATTGTACCATTCTCACCTTGGGGCTTATGTGGCTCAGTTATTTAGCCCCAGGAATACCGCTGCTGCTCTGGGCAGTGGTGATCATGTGAGACCTTGTTGGTCCCCAGCCTTGGTGCTTTTGGTGCCCATATACCATTGGGTGAAAATTTTAGTCTTCTAAGCCTGAAGCATGATTGACTGAATTATTTTAACTCACAGATACTGTTGCTGGTGGTCCTGTAATGATTGCTGGAGACCATGCAGGGGTGTGGCGACTGCTGACCCTAGGTCAGAGCAACACACACATCTGTCACTGAAGGTCTTCCATACCATGAATGTAGCCTAGCATGATGTGGACAGGTCCTAAAAATATGAATTTAGTTGAGGAAATAAGATAAGATATACCAGTTATTTGGCCAAACAGTGTTATGTTCCCAGCTTGTAGCTGTGATGATTTAACAAATCACAGATACCTCTGGTCTGTTTGTTGCTGTGCAAGTACTTGTAACCCTGCAGGCTCCTGCTAGGACAGTTTGAAAACCCATGGTCTTGATGAGTGCAGCTCAGGTCCCTGGAGGAAGGAACGAGTTCATCTGCAGCCATAAGCATTCACTGGGTTATTGGCCAGTTGGTCTGTAGATTTACAGTGGTCTGGAAGACACAGGTGGTAGCCACTGGTGAACCTTCAGGAAAGTCCTGGAATTTTTCAGTCCATATTCATCTGTAGCCACAGGAGTTTGCTGGGTGATTTGGATGAGCAGAGGAGTTAGTCTAGGTATTTGAGTGTGGGAAAAAATGCAATTGCTTTTGATGATGGTTTTTGCAATCACTGGCTTGACAAAATTCGGCTTCTTTTTTGCTGGAGTTGGTCTCTGAGAGCCACTGGGTCCTGGAAGCCACCAACCCCAGCATGGGATCACCAAGATGGTGCTGCCTCTGTTTCTGCTCACCATATGAGACTCATGGAGCTCTCTTCTGTCCTCTGCTCTCTGTGCTGTGTCCAAATCCAGCAGTGTTCTACTGTCTTTCTTCTGTTGAGTTCTGGCTGCTTTTCTTCCCTTGCCAAGAAGCAGTCTTCCTGCTGGTTGAGGTCTGAGTCTGGAAGCAATGGGAACTCACTGTCTTCCTCTATTTGCCATCTTTAATCCCTTTCTGGAAAAGTTTACAAAATTATACAAGTTTATAAATGAGAGTCATAGAAAAAAGTCATAAATATTTCAGAAAAAAGGTTATGTAATTTGTTCTTCAGGAACCATTGTTCTACAGGAAGAATATCCTATACTCGATGTAACAGGCACTAACATGGTGCCTAAGAAATAGTTTCTATACATTATACTTAACAATATTAAGCTGGGCATGGTGGCGCGCGCTTGTAATCCCAGCATTCGGGAGGCTGAGATTGGAGGATCGCGGTTCAGGTACAGCCTCAGCTACTTAGTGAGGCCCTCCTCACATAGTGAGACCCTGTTTCAAATTAAAGAATAAAAAATAGGGCAGGGGGTGTAGCTCGGAGGTCGAATGCCCCTGGGTTCCATCCCCAGACACTAAAAAAAACCCCAAAACAGTATTAACTGTGTGTTCTGTCCATAGAGTCAAGGTAATTATTATTATTACCTCCTTTTATAGCTGTTAGATGAGTTAATTCCTTATTATTATTACTTATACAGACAAAGGAGTTGGGATGCAAAGAATCAGGTGCAGTGCCCAGGAGCACACAGCCAGGAAGTAGCACTGTCCAGGTCTTAAACCCAGTCTCTACTTTTAATTCTCTCCACTTGATCATCCTACATCTTTTAAAATAAAATATTTAAAAGTTGTCTTTTAAAATATCAAAAAATTACTAAGTGATTTTTATGCCAAAGACTCTTTTGCAATCATGTAGATAGAGCCGGTGTTTTAGACTCATTTGGAGATTTAAAAAAAAATTCAGGTTCAAAGATGCAAAGTAGTTATGTTAAGTCATATAACTAGTAGATGGTGGAGTCTGGCTTAAGTCCTTTCATGTGGATTACGTTGGCTTGGGAGGAGAGGAAAAAAGAGACCATTCAGTGGTCACATCCCTCCCTTCTTCCCTTGCATTTGCCCATGGATGCTACATATACTACCTTTTAACATCAGGGAAGAATTAGGAAGAGGTCAAGACCGAGATTTAGGGAAGGCCTATATTAGAAAGAGAGAAGATGGGGAAAAAATTAAAGGTTGGAAAGAGATAGAAAAGGTGGTCCTATGTTTTTTAGATATTTATTAAAAAGACAAAGACAGAAACTACTTCAGGGTTTTTTTTTTTTTTTTTTGGTATGCTTTGTATTGTCTTTTCTGTTGCTGGGGATTGCACCCAAGGCCATATCCATGCTAAGCATTTGCTGTATCGCTGAGCTACACTCCCAGCCTTCACCTTAGTTCTTGAAATATCCTAAAGACATTGGTGACAAAAGAAAATGAAACATGAAGAAAACAAATTATTATATTGGTTTCAAGGTCAGTAGGATAAGAATGTAGTTTTATTTCTTTGAGCATTTTTTCCTCTAACCACATTATTCTTAATTTTGAGGTACTTAGAGATAATAACATTTGGCTCTATTTCTTCTACCAATAACTTGAAGATTAGAAACATCCATGCTTAGTCTGTTTTCAAATACCCTTTCTTGGTTCTACTACCTAATATGTCTCAAGGAGGCATGTTAAATTCTTTTTTAGCCGGGCATGGTAGTGCACGCTTGTAATCCCCGCGCTTGGGAGGCGGAGACAGGAGGATAGCACAGGTTCGAAGCCAGCCGCGCTGGCTTAAGAGATCCTGTTTCCAAATAAAAATATAAAAATGGGTCTAGGAGTGTAGCCTAGAGGTAGAAGAGTTTCCAGGAACGCCAGTACCACCAAAATAAATAAATAAATAAATAAATAAATAAATAAATAAATAAATAAATAAATTCTTTTTAAAAATGTTTAAGATAGATTTTAACTTAATGAAATAGTGACCACATGCTCATGTAGAACTTTCAAAAGAAAAAAAAAAACGAATGTAGAACCCAAACCAACCCATTTTAGGATACTGCAACTCTACGAAGGTAAAGAGACTTCATCAGAAATAATGAGCCAGATCTCATCTATAGCAATTTATAGCACTAAAAATTTAGAATCGGTGGTAAATTTAAAAGTCGTTTTAAATCACAAACATTGAAACAATGGTGATATCAGGACATTGCTATTCCTTTTTCTCTTAAATATTTATTTTCATTATCAGCCAACAATTAAAGAAGCCAAGCCAAGCAGGATTTTTACGGTCCAGTATTTGTTTCAGAAAAAAAAAAAAACTTTGCCTTTTTTTTTCTACACTCATTTAAACTATTTTGAGATTTTATATGCCTAGACTCAATCATAAAATTGAATTCAGATATAACCTTTTGCAGCGTGTAGAGCTAATGAAATCACCCCAAAGGTCATTAACTTAAGCAATAAGCACTTCAAATTGATCATGATCAGTTAAACTATCAACTCCAGGTAATGATTTTCTTCTTTTTGCTTGTGGTACTTACTTGAGCACCAGAATTAGAAGATCAGTCTGTCCCTAGTGTTTAATATCTGCTTTTCTACCAATCAGAATATAAGATATAAGATATGCTTTTTTAGATTCATGATGCTTTTAAGAGGAATTTTGTTTTAGAAGTCAAGGTACAATCACCACTTTTGCTGACATATTATTATAAACTAAATAAAACCTCAGATAAAAGCCAAGAGTGAGATAAATTTGTGTATCTCACTTTTAATAGCTAAATATTGTGGGAAAATTAGAACATGTAAGGAGATGGATATAGGTATATGCATGAAAATAAAAGACTATTTCAAACTCACTATTATTTTAACTTCCAAATCAGTTTTTATTTTTTATCTCTGTAATAGCATTCAGTAAATCAGACTGTATATGTTAACATTATATTTTATTTTAATTTAAATAAAATAAAATAATTATATCTGTGAAAGTACAAAGTTTACATACTTATATTTGTATTATAATTTTTTTAAAACTTCTAGGACTCATGTGAAAAAACCTTAGCATCATGGTTAAAAGTTTGATTTTTGCTAACTTTAAAACTAATATAATTATTTTATTGCACAAATGTTTAATTTGAAGCCAGTTCATAGCATATTGCTCTTTTTCTTGATATGAGCAGAGAATATACGAGATGTAGGCATTCAAATCATCAGAGTGTTACCTCATCAGCTACCTGGCAAAGTACTTGGTAGTTACTGAGAGTGAAAATAATTACTGATATGAAATTTGGGAACTTTGGGCTTCGTTTTTGTTTTTCTACTGTGAATTCTATATGAATGTATAAAGTAGTATCTGCTACTGAGAATAGAATAACAGGGATCAGAAGAGGAAACCAAAATTAAGTAGATAATGGTGCCTCCCATGGAACCTTAAAGTAATTGTCAATAGTCCTTACTTCTCAAATGCTAAATACGTGATTTATAGAGCCATCCATCCACTGTTCTTTCACCAACAACTCTTTCTACTTCTCAGAAATCTTTTCATTATTTCATATTTCATCCAAGGTTTTCATTTCAGCTGAATACTTACGTTACCTATATAATGATGTAATGATTGATGAGTTTTGGTTATTTTTCTTGTGTCCTTCAAATAATTTATTTTACATCTCATGCTTAAGATATACGCAAATTTGGGGGGTACTGGAGATTGAACCCAGGGACATTCTAATTCTAAGCTATAATTCCAGTCCTTTTTATTTTTGTTTTGAAACAGGGTAGTCTTGTTAAGTTGTTGAGGCTGTCCTTGAACCTGAGATCCTCCTGTCTCAGCCTCCCAAGTAGAAATTACAGGTGTGCAGTGTCACACCTGGATATAAGCAAATCTTTTTGTCTCTGGCTTCAAGGTGTGTCCCGAATCAACAATTTATCATCATTTTATTCCCCCAGTTTCCAAGTCATAACACCTCTGACCTAGACCACCAGAAGAGTTCCTTACAAATATAGTAATTATTTCAAAATTCAAATTAGGTTATGTCACTCCCCAGCTCTCTGATGACTTTCCCCTCACACTTGGAGCTAAAGGCTAAGTCCTCCCAGTGGTCTAGGAGGCCCCATACACCTGGCGCCAGGCTCCCTCCCATCCCTAGTTTGCCCTGCTCTTTTGTGATCTACTTACTAGAGCTCCCTTGACGCTGCGCAGCACAGAAGCAGATTCTTTCCCAAGGGTCTTCACTCTTGTGGTCACCTCTACCTGGAAGGCTCTGTTCCCAAGGACCCCTGGTTTTTGTCTTCACTTTGTCTAGGTTTGCACTCAAATATCATCTGTTCATAAAAGCTCTTCTGTCCTCACAAATACATCACACTTCCCTGTTACTCTACCCTCTGACTCTAGGTTAGTTTTCTCCATCGTATTTAAAGGTATCTAAAGGAACACCATTAGTTGATTGATTGGTTAATTATCTGCTGGTTCAATATGTCTGACTGTCCCAAGATTGTGAGTTCATATAACTCCAAGTCTTTTTTTTCTTACTCCATTTATATATAAAGAAATGTCTATTCTATATCTGGCAAGAATAACTAGTGCCTTGATCACAGAGCCACTTGATAATAAGTTTGTTGGAGCTGTACACGGTGGCACAACTGTAGTCCCAGCTACAGAATGACTGAAGCAGTAAGATCATTCAAGCCCAGAAGTTTGAAACCCACCTGGGCAACACTGTGAGATCCCTCTCCACAAAAAGAAAGAAAGAAGAAAAGAAAGAAGGAAAGAGAGAGAGAGAGAGAGAGAGAGAGAGAGAGAGAGAGAGAGAGAGAGAGGGAGAGAGAGAGAGAGAGGGAGAGAGAAAGGAAGGAAGGAAGGAAGGAAGGAAGGAAGGAAGGAAGGAAGGAAGGAAGGACAAGGAACAATTTTTTTTTAATAGAACATACTGTAAATGTCCCAAGATTTTTCTCCAAGTAATGCCAGGACCTTGTTCCTTTTTATTATAATGCTAGAAATATCATCATTATAATAGCAATATTTGGTATACATTTGTATCTTTTTTGGAAATATATCATCTGCTTTAGACATTGTAGTTTTGTAATGCATTTGGAACAGTGAAAGTTTCCTCCCCAAACTTTCCAAATTCTTATTTATTCTTGTCCATTCTCCTTAGTTTTCCCAGATAATCATGGAAATGACTAGTTTAAAACAGAAAGTGTGGCTCTCTAGTAGAGTGCTGAGTGCCTACTATGTGTGAGGGACTGGGTTCAATACCTACCACCATGAAAGAAGAAAGAAAGGGAAGAAGGAAGGAAGGAAGGAAGGAAGGAAGGAAGGAAGGAAGGAAGGAAGGAAGTTAGTTGAACAAGCCTTTCTGAAATCTTCTTTGTAATTAAACCTTTTTTGTTTTCTTCATTTTCTACATTTTTTAAGGTTTTTTTTTTTTTTTTGGTTTGTGTGTTCTTAGCTTATTTATTTTTTTTTAAGGGGGTCTTTTTTTATTTTTGTCTTTTTGGACTGGAGATCGAACCCAGGGCGATGCATTTGCCTTGCTTTGCTACTGAGCTACAATCCCAGCCCTCCCTCTCTACATCTTTATTAGCATTGTTCTCAGTTTTTTTTTAGTACACATATCTTAAATATGTGATTTTTCAGTTAAGATTTAGCTTTATTTTAAGTGATATTTTTCCAGTGAGTCCCACCTGGTTTCTCCCTGTGAATTCATGTTAATTATTTCTCTTTTCTCATAGTTTTGCTGCTTTGGAATATAATACATATAAAATTGCATATTTCTAAAGGTTTCACATGATTATCATTTGTTCTATCCCTGTTACTTCTATCCACTTTGACATATATCAGTGACTGTCCCGCAGCACACATGAGGGGAAAAGAATGATGCGGACACAGAGCAGACTGAGAGACGCAGGCCAGGGGCCTCACTCTTAGGCAAAGGGCCCACTGGACACTGGGCCACAGCTTTTATTCATTCTTGAGGGGGCGGGAGATTGGGGTATAGATGCTACTGCATACTTGCAGAGCCTGGGAGGTAAAGTTTAATGAGTAGACTACAGCAAGGGCTGTGGGTAGAGGCTAACTGGGCTGGTTGCAGAACCATTGTAGAAAGTCTTTGAGATAGCAGTAATAAAACTGCTGAGGATGTACTGAAGATCCTTGAGACACTTTTTGACGAGCGGGATATTGGAAGTAGGTGCCAGCAAGAGACCCAGGAACAGGTTGCTTTCAGCAAGCCCATGGGTCTAATCATGGCTTCCCACCACCCTTAGACTTTTCCAAGGCAAATGTTAACCTGTTCCTAGCAGTTGCATGCTCCTCGGTCATAATGACAGAAAATGTGTACATTCTATTTTTATAAAAATTGCTTCTCAGTTAAATATGCATGGAAATAATTTTAATATTGTTTACATACTTACATGTCAGTAAAAATCAACTTTAAAAAGAAAAATTGATTTTTTCCAAATATATAGATAGAATTTCCTATATTGCATCTGGCAAGGAAACAACTCATTCCCTTTTTCAAGAAAAGTCTTAGTGGTAAAAGGAAAAAACAAATAAAAGAGAATGACCAGATCTTGAATTATAGAAATGCATAAGACATACAAAAATAATTTACAACTATGTAGGATAGTCCTTTCTTTATCTATTGGCTTAGTTTACATGAATAGCAACATCAGTGTAAGTCAGAAATAACTAATATTTCAGTTTTACAAATTATTTTTATTACATATATTTGTAAATTTCTGGATACAACAAATATTTCTTTTACTTCATATACTGCTGTTGAAGATACTTAGATCAGATTCTGCCCTATACAAAATTAAAGGCTTGAAAGTAGAACTTAACCTCATTGATCCTTATAAATAGGGAGTTTGGGATAATTATTTTAGGGTGTTATACATGTTATAACTCAATCACATAAGATGACCACTTGCACTTTTTAAACCATCTAAAATGTACAACTCAATGGCATTGTGATATTCACAATCATAATTGTGCAATTATTAACACTATTTTTTTCTAGAATTTTTGCGTCACCCCAAACAAAAAGTCTATGACCACTAAACAGTTCTCTAATCTTCATACTCCTGTCTCTGATAACCACCATTCTCCCTTCTTCTGTCTTTATGAGTTTGCTGATTTTAAGTGCTTAGCATAAGTGGAATCATATAATACTTGTCCCAATCTTTTGTATTTGGCTTATTTTACTTAGCTTAAAGTTTTCAAAGTTCATCCATGTTGTAGCATATTCTAGAACCTCGTTCCTTTCTGTGACTAAATAACATTCTACTCTAAGTTTTACCATATCTTGTTTATCCTTTATCTCTTGATGGACATTTGGTTTATTTCTATCTTTGGGCTACCTTTTACTGTGAAAACTTTCTGCGACACTTTCTTAAGTGAGGATTTTGTCCCCCAATATTTTAGTCAGTGTTTTCATTGCTGTGATCAAAATACCTGAAGAGAAGAACTTCAAGGAACAAAGGTTAATTGGACTTACACTTTCAGAGGTTCAGTCCATGATCAGCTGGCTCCAATGCAGAGGCAGAAACATCAAGACCAAAGGGACAGAGGAAAAGCAGCTAGCTCACAGCTGCTAAAGTAGAGAGAGTAAGAAGAGAGGGCTGAGGAGAGCCCCGGGCAGATCTAGTTCTTGAGACCAAGCCCCATTGCCCCACTTTCTCCAGCCATGACCCTCCTCTGAACCTGGCTACGTGGGGACCTGCTTTAACGCATGACCTTCGGGAGGGGACATTTCTAACCCAAACAATAACGCTCAATAAGGAATATCTTTACATAATCACAACTGGCTCTCAGGGGCGCCCACGTGTGGACACAGCTACTCACAAGGCTGAGGCCAGAGGGACTGCCTGAGCTCAGGAGCTGGCAACACCGCAAACCCATCTGGAACATGCAGGGGAGGAGGAGGAAGAGGAAGAGGAGGAGGCCAGAGAAAGAGGAAGAAGAGGAATAATAATAAAAGTATGTGATATGAGCCGGTATGTACCTCCAGTCACCCCTTGGTGTTTCTTGAGAAGAGATGATCCTTCAGAGTTTCTGGAAACTAGTATGCTCTTTCTGGTGAAAATAAAACCCTTGTCTTTGTTTAGTGTGTATCCTTCTGCTTTACCTCATGATCTAATGATTAATAAAACGGTTACTCTGATAACATATTTTTTTTTGTGTGTGTGTGGTACTGGGATTTAAACCCAGGGGCATTCTACCTCCGAGCTACACCCCTGGCCCCATTTTTTTAGTCTTTTTATTATTTGAAACAGGGTCCCACTAAGTTGTGAAGGGTCTTGCTAAGTAGCTGAGGCTGTCCCAGAACCAAGTACTTCGGTCTCCACCTCCTGAATGCTGGGATTACAAGCATGCGCCACCACTCCTGGCCTTGATAACTAATTTTAAAAACCCATTTTAAAAGATCTTAATTTCTGGGGTGGGATGCTGAGGCGGGGCGGGGGCGGAGGGTAGTGCAGCTCCTGCCAACGTGGGAGGCGACATGTGAGACAAGGACACGTTTATATTTGAAAATTTGTCGGGGAGATGGCTTTAAATTAAATATTAACATATGAAAAAATGAGGTCTGGGCTGGTTGTCACTGCACAGAGGAGACCTAAATTGGGCTGTAGCATTTGGGTCCCCAGCTCCATCGGCAGAGAGGGGGCGAAACGATTTGCCTGTAGAGGGGGGTGGGGTTGCAACTTCATTTTCCTCTGACATATCTTGTTGGCTGATTAATAGGCTGACACTAATTTAGGTCCCAGAAGACTAGAATGTTCTGGAGCAGGATAGAAAAGGAGGGGGGAGTAGAGGGGGGAAAACCAAATGTGGGATGTCTCAGAATTTGGGCCTAGGGAAACCCAGGGCATATATTAGAGACCTTACCCGCTGGCAAATTGAGGATGAAAAAGCTAGTGCCTTAAACAATTAATTTTGCTAATCATGCAATCTAAATTGTCACACTTAAGTATCTCAGTGTTGACCTGTTTAGACAATATGCCTTAATCCACAGGGGAGTAGTTTCAGTAGATCATGTTTAAGTTAGCTAATTAATATCAAAAGCAGTGTGGAATTGACTAACAGGTAATTTAATCAAAAGATAATTAAAACTATTGAAATTTATAAATTATTATTTAATTAATATTAGTTAATATTATAATTTTCAAAGTCTGAATTATGCTGATTAAAGGGTTCTCTCATAAATACCACTGAAAGTTAATTACAAATTAATATAATCTGCTGAAACATCCTCTTAATGGACTTCCAGCTTTTCTTGCCTTTTGCAATAAATAAACATTAGACCCCATACTGCATCCCATCTCTCTGAATGCATTAGGTATTCTGGAAAGATTGAGATCTTCAGCTCCCTGCATTTCTAAAAGAATCCACACATAAAATAGCACCTTTAACAGTCAAGTGTTTGACTCTTTTATTCTTTTGCTGGGATGTGAGGCTGAAGGGCAGTTGGGTTGGCTGAAGGCTCTGAGGGAAAGTTCAGCCAGCCAGGGCTCCTCAGTGTGGCTTCTTACTCATCTGTAGAGAGTCTTCCGGAAGGTATTTGGTAAGAAAATATAACAGACAATTCTGATATAAAATGTTACCCTAGGTCCTTTGTTTACCTCCAATGTTTTAAGGTCTTCATATCAGTGGGATCTGTATCTGTGAATTCTGCCAACCACAGATTGAAAATATTTGAAAAAAGTTACATCTGTACTAAACATGCATAGACTATTTATTGCAATTATTCCCTAAACAAGAAAGTACAACAACGACTTACACGGTAAGTATTTATGTTGTATTAGGTATTATAAGTAATCCAGAAGTGATTTAGTGTATATGGCAGGAGCCAGAGGGTATAGTACATGCCTGTAATCCCAGTATTTGAGAGGCTGTGACAGTAGTATCACAGGTTTGAGGCCAGCCTCAGCAACTTAGAGGCATTCTGTTTCAAAATAAAAATTAAAGAGGGGCTCAGAGTTTGGATGCCCCTCTATTCAATCACTAGTAAAAAAAATGCATGGTATAATTAAATAGGTTATGTGCAAATACAAGGTGCTTGAGCATCTGAGGATTTTGTTATCCACACAGAGTCCTAGAACCAATATTCCACAGATATGAGGCGACAGCTGTACTCTGCTGCAATTCCTTACCTGTAGGTGAGTTCACTAGGAATGATGTGGAAGGATTCCAACGAGTCTAGTCTCAGTGTTGACTTAGTATTAAATAACCCTGATAGCTTATGATAGAGCTGTTGATTTTGCTAAGAATGTAGAGAAATAAAGATGTTATGGTGGGGTAGGGAATAGATATCTTCTTTCTTATCTTCCATAGAAAAAGAAGCTAACCACATATCCAGAGATCATTTTCTTCCGATGATATCAGGAGGTTGGCAATACTTCCATGTTGAAGTGGCACATGCCCTCAAGAATCTTGGAACGCTGAACTACTGCTGCTTCTCCTAGTTTTTAATTTTTGACTGTGAAGTTTCCTAGAAAGGAAAAAAAAATCAAAACTAGAAAGCTGAGCCAAAGGGAATTCTCTTCAGTCATTTAGGATTTGTGCTATTAACCTTTCTTAATAAAAGGAGAATTAAAGCCTACCTTTCCTCCACCCCCAGTGTGTAGCATCTAGCACCCCTGGGCTTGCCCTGTAAATATAAAATGACCTTACTGCCTATATTTATGAGGCAGTTAGATGCTGAATGGGTTGTCATATAACCTAATACTACATATAGAAGCCCCTGGCTGAAATGTATATACAGTAAAGACAGATTTACTGCTACCTTGAGCTTCTCTTTGAATTTCCAAGATTTATCTGAGCTTAAGGTCTCAACATTAGTTTCAGGCTGCCAGAGCATACTTTAGAATTCATGTGAGAGCAGGATCTTGGGAAAAGTGCTGCGTTTCTCTGACGAACATGTGCTTTTGCTCTCATTTTCTCTGGAGGCTGTGACTGAAATTGAGGGTTATAGCATTCATTTGGTTTTGGTCCTTTACTGTGGGCCAGTATAAAAAAAATGTCTTTTCTTAATTGGAGCATTTTGAGGGAGCTAATGAAGGGAAAATCTTGTCCCTTAAAAATTGAATCACAGCTGTAGTAGTAGATAAGACTGACATATTCAGTTCTTAGAAAGAGGCAATCAATGTTGAATGCATCAGGTGAGTTCATTCCTCAAGCTTGGCTTTAATAGCTTATAAAGAAGATTGATTAAGTTCTTGTCTGATAGATCAATAGTGGAATGAAACCAAGCTTCCCTCCTTCCCTTTTTACATGTGGATTCTTAACATGCTCAGAGGCACAGGAAAGGCAAATGTTGTGCGTCACCTTCGTTCTCCAGCTTATCAACAGCAGCTATTATAAGTAGGCACAGTATTTTTAAGTTTGCCTAGATTGTTTTATTAAACATCTGATAAAGGCTATTAATTCATCTAACAAATAAGTTTGTGGGCTTTTTGTCACTATAAATGATTCTGGTCTAGATAAGGATAAAAGTGATGATACTGAAAACTTAGGAAACTAGTTAATAGATTGAGATTCTAGATCTTCCATCTATTTTCTTCTATGTAGTAAGAATTAGTTGATAATGGTATGAAATTTTTTATTGTATATGTTTTGGTTGTATTTTAATATGGAATGCAGTCTTTTTTTTGTGTGTGTGTGGGTCTGGGGATGGAACCCAGAGGCATTTGACCTCCGAGCTACACCCCCTGCCCAATTTTTTAGTCTTTATTTTGAAACAGGGTCTCACTGAGTTGCAGAGGGCCTCACGAAGTAGCTGAGGCTGTCTGTGAGCCACGCGATCCTCCGGTCTCAGCCTCTCAAATGCTGGGATTACAAGCGTGCACCACCACGCCCGGCTAAGCTATTTTATTAATATAAAATATATGTATAATTTATTATGTATGTACTTCTCAAATTTTTAGTTTATGTACATATCCTCATATTTTATTTCAGTTGTATGTGTGTGTAATGTTGGGAATTAAACCCAGGACTTTGCACATGCTAAAAATGTGTTTCACTACTGAGTGACACCCCCAGTTCAGTTGTGTTCCTTTTTCTCTTTTTCTTCAGCCTCATAAAATCAATGCACTTGTCACTAAACTGTGAGGCATAATAATTAGATGATTATTAAAGCTTTTCAATAGTTAACTTGTATTTATTTGTAAAATATTTTAAAATTTAAGGCAGGGACAGTGGTGCACACATGTAATTCCAGTGCTTGAGAGGCCAAGACAGAAAGATTAGCAGGTTTGAGGCCAGAGCACAGTAACTTAAAGAGACTGTTTAAAGAGTATCTTAAAAAGTACAGCAACTTTTCCAAAATAAAAAAAAAATAAAATAGGGCTGAGGGCTACACCTCAAAAGTAGGACAACCTTGGGTTCAACCCCCAGTACTCCACCCCACAGGAATATTTTTAAATTTTAACTAATTTTTAACTGCCATATAAGAACGTAAAAATTATACTTTTATGACTAAGTAGTATGGTTACATACTATTATATAAAATTATATTATTTATTAATGCTTTATGATAATTTGGTATACACATACATTGTGTAATGTTTAAATCAGATTAGATATCTATGTCTCCAAACATTTTTTAATTCTTTAATGGAAAACATGTAAAACTCTTTCTTCTGGCTTTTTGAAATTCTGATACCTTATCATTAACTATAGTTGTTTTTCTGTCTAGTGGCAAATTAGGTTTCTTAGTCCATATTTACCTGTAACTTAGTAACCAATGAACAACCTCTCCCCATCCCTTTGATAACCAACATTCTACTTTCAATTTATATAAAGTTAATTTTATACACACACACACACACACACACACACACACACACACACACGTTACATATAAGTGAGATAATATGGCCTTTCTGTGCTTGGCTTATTCCATTTACATAATGACTTTTAGTTTTAACCATGTTTTTGCAAATGACAGGATTTAATTATTTTTTTATGCCTGAATGGTATTCTATATATTACATTTTCTTTATCCATTCATCAGTTGCTGGACACTTAGGTTCTTCTCTCTCTCTCTCTCTCTCTCTCTCTCTCTCTCTCTCTCTCTCTCTCTCTCTTGTTCACTACCTCTCTCATTCTCTTTTGGTAACGTTGTCAGGGGCATTCTACCTCCAAGCTACACCCCCAAACATTTTTATTTTTCACTTTGAAGCAGAGTCTCTCTAAGTTTCTGAGGCCGGCCTCAAACCTGCTGTCTCAGCTTCTAGGTACTGTGATTGCTGGTATGTGCCACCATGTCAGGTACGTTGCTGTTTGTTGACTATTGTGAATAGTGTTGCAAAAAAACATGGAAGTAAGGGTGTTTTTTTTTTAAAATACTGATTTCATTTATTTGAATATATATACCCAGTAAGTGGGGTTTCTGGATCACATAGTAGTTCTATTTTTAATTTTTTTAGGAACTTCTATACTCTTTTCCATGATGGCTATACTAATTGACATTCCTGCTGACAGTGGATAAAGGTTCCCTTTTCTCCACATTCTTTTTTTTTTTTGGTGGTACTGGAGTTCCTGGAAGCCCTTCTAACTCCAGGCTACACTCCCCCACACCTATTTTATATTTTTATTTGGAAACAGGGTCTCTTAAGCCAGCGCGGCTGACTTCGAAACTGCGCAATCCTCCTGTCTCCGCCTCCCAAGCGCGGGGATTACAAGTGTGTGCCACCATGCCTGGCTTCTCCACATTCTTTCTGGCACTTGCTGCCTTCTTTATTCTTTAATAACAGCCATTCTTGCAGAAAAGAGGTGATACCTCATTTTCAGTTTTGATTTGAATTTCCCTGTGATAAGTTATGAACTTTTTTTGTATAACTATTGGTTATTTATATATGTGTTTATAAAATATTAAAAATGAATTATTTTTGTTTTTATAAAGTTGGTGGGTCTTTATCACTACTTGATCTAACTTTCTATCATTGATATTCTTATGTGGGAACTCAATGCTATAAACTTTCCTCTTAATACCGCCTTCAAAGTGTTCCATAGATTTTGGTATGTTATGTCTCTATTTTCATTTAATTACAGGAATTTCTTCATTTCTTGTCTTATTTCTGATCTTACCCACTCCTCACTCAATAGTGATAATTAAATCTCTATGTATTTAAATAGTTTCTTTTGGTCTTCTTGTTGTTCATTGCTACTTTCATATCGTCAAGATCTGAAAAGATGAAGGGAATTATATAACATCTTTTGAATTCTGGTGCTTGCTTTGTGGCCCAAGATGTGATCTATTTTGGAGAATGTTTCCTGGGTTACTGAGAAGAATGTATATTCTGTTGTTCCGTGTTGAAATATTCTTTATATGTCTATTAGGTTCATTTGGTTTATAGTTTTCGTTAGTTCTGAAGAGTCTTTACTCATCTTTTGCCTTGAAGATTAATGGATGAGTGATGTGTCTTCCAACATTATTGTTTTGGGGTCTATTTGATATCTGATGTCCTGAAGAGTTTGTTTTACAAATGTGGGTGCACCCACATTTGGGGCATAAACATTTACTATCATTATATCTTCATTCTGAATTGATCATTTAAATAAAAGGAAGTGCCCTGCTTTGTTACTTCTGATGTGTTTTAGCTTAAAGTCTGTTTTATTGGATATCAGTGTTGCTACCCCTGCTTGTTTTTGGTCTCCATTAGCATAATATTTATTTTTTTATCCTTTCAATTTTAGTCTATGAATATTTTTGGCTGTAAGGTGAGTTTCTTGAAAGCAGCATATACTTGGATTATTTATTTATTATTATTATTATTATTAGTAGTAGTAGTAGTAGTAGTAGTAGTAATAGTAGTATTACTGGGGATAGAACCCAGGGGCATTCTATCTCCAAGTGACACCCCAGGCCTATGTTTTATTATTTATTTATTTTTGTGTGTGTGGTCTTGGGGATGGAACCCAGGGGCCTCTACCTCTGGGCTATACCCCCGACCTATTTTTTATATTTTATTTTGAAACAGGGTCTCAGTAAGTTGCTGAAACCCTCACTAAGTAGCTGAGGCTAGCTTCACACCTATGTGATTCTCCTGTCTCAGCCTCCCAAGTACTGGGATTACAAGCATGCACTACCACGCCCAGCTTATTCTTTATTTTGACAAAAAAGTCTCACTGAGTTGCAAAGAGCCTCACTAAGTAGCTGAGGCTAGTTGTGAACCGTGATTCTCCTGTCTCAGCCTCCCAAATGCTGGGATTATAAGCATGTGCCACCATACCCAGCTTGAATTATGTTTTTTAATTCACATTGCCAGTCTATGTCTTTTAATTGATGAGTTAAGTTCTTTGACATTCAGCATTATTATTGAAATATGATTTTTTGTCATTGATTGTTTTTTGTCATGATTGTTTTTTGTCATTTTGTTTTCTATATTCTATTTGATATATCATTATTTATTCTTTGCTTAGTTGCCCCGCTGACTGAATTCATCTCTTTTCTGATTCTGATATTTGCTTCTTTTTTCTTCTTTATGATTTATTTCTTTAAGTATTTTCTCTAGTGCTGGCTTAGTATTCATGAACTTTTTGAGATTCTGTTTATCTTAAAACATTTTTATTTATCCATCAATTTGGAATAATAACTTTGCTGGATATAGCAGCTTTGGTTGGAAGTTGTTTTCTTCCAAAGTCTGGATTACATCATACCAGTCTCTCCTGGCATTCATGGACTTGGGCCAGAAAGTCTGGAGTGATTATTATTGTTTTGCCCCTGAATGTCACCTGTTCTTTTGTTCTCACTGTTTTTAAGATTCTTTCCTTAGCCTCTATGTTGGTCATTTTGATTATTACATAGTGTGGGAAGGTCCTTCTTTGATCTTGTCTTAACAATGTTCTGTATGTCTCTTGTACGTAGATGTCCAAGTCTCTTCCCATGTTTGGAAATTCTCTGAATTTTTTTTTCTATGAAGAGATACAAAACCCTTGGTCTGTGTCTCTATCCTTTTTTCAATGTTTTTTTATCTGTAAATTATGATGCTTCATATTGTCCCATAGCTGTTAAATGTTTAGGTTCTGTTGTGATGTCTTCTGTATACTGTTGACTGTGCTTTTGGTTTTGAATGAACTATCTTCTAACAGTGATATTTTGTTTTCCATCATCTAATCTTTCAGAATTTCTATTGCTGTCTTCATTTCATTTATTGACTCTCATTTCATTCCAGGCCTCTTTCTAATTTTCTTAATGTTTCCATTTTCTCTTGTATTTTCTGTATACTCACTGTGAGGCTTTTCATCATATTGAAGATCAGGGTTCAGAATTCTCATTCTTGCATTTCTTGTAGTTCAGTATTCATGATTTCTCTTATTTCCTCACTGTTCCTCATTCTTATATTTTCAGAATTCTCAGGTTTGTGCTTATCTTGTCTTGGTATCTTTCTTCTTACTTCTTATGTGTGAGTTTGTGGATAACCTGTCTGATCCAATCTTAGAAGTAGGGATTTAGAGGTGTCAGTAGGTTCATGCACAGGTAAGTAGTATTTTTTTTTTTTCCAATGGTGAAGGTTAGGCGAGAGGGGAGGAGCTGGGGTGATGGATACAGGAGTAGGGTAAAGTAGTGGTTGCGATTAAGTTGATAAAATTTTAAGTATAATAAGATAGTGTCTGGTTGAGAATGAAAGATGGTGATATAGTAGGATTCTTGTAGTTTATATTAACGACAAGAATTCTACTATTTGAGTAGATATGAAGATATAAAATAATGAGTATAAAACAAGGAGATATAGTAAGGGAAAATAATCTTTAGAGGACAGTTTGATAGAATAGAGGGAGGAAGCTTGTAAAAGGAGTGGGGG
The DNA here is from genome assembly GCF_963383645.1 of Muscardinus avellanarius. NCBI lineage: Eukaryota > Metazoa > Chordata > Mammalia > Rodentia > Gliridae > Muscardinus > Muscardinus avellanarius. Next base: position 53,818,767 of record NC_137801.1, read on the forward strand.
AGGGAGCAAACAAACATGCATATAAAAACAAAACAAGCAAAAAGAAACTAACAATTGTAAGAATAAATCAGGGGCCGAAAACCAATCCAAAAAAAGCAACAGTACTGCTAATTTACATATTTAGGGCCCATATAATGTCTATTATCTATAGTAGCTTCTAGAGTATGTTCCAATATCTCTCATTTGCTTCATAACCTATTGTCAGCATTTGGACCCACTTTATGAGTGTTTGCGCCCATCTCACCTCTGACTGCTTTGTGTTTAGGTAACATTTTGGCAGTTGTCACAATAAATTAGTCCCATGTAGGCACAGCGTTCTGCTCTTTCCAGCCATGGGCTCTGCACTTTCCAGCCCTGGGCTCTGCACTCTCTGGCTCTGGACTCTGCACCTTCTGGCTCTGGGATCTGTGCTCTCTGGCCTTGGGCTCTGCGCTCTCAAGCTCTGGGCTCCACATGCTCTCTGCTCTGGGCTCTGGGATCTCAGACACTGTGCTCTGTGCTTTCTGGCCTCAGCTCTGCATTTTCTGGGCCTGGGCTCTATACTTTCAGGCTCTTGGCTCTGCACCTTCTGCCCTGGGCATGTGCCTCCCTACCCACAATGGTAAAGTGTGTCTGGTGTAATCTCAGTGTGACCCCTCCCTGCGACCCTGTGCTGGTGCTGTGCCCTGGGCACTATGGGCCTTTCCTGTGTCTCTGGAGGTTCTAACTAGACTACTTCAAGGGCAAGCCACCAGATTTTAGCCCGCAGAGGTCCCTGAGGCTGCTTTGGGAGGTCATCTGCTGAGTAACACAATGTGGTTACCTTCCTGTCCTGTGGTCCTTGGTCTCTGGAAGGCACAGAACACTGCTGTGGGTAGTGGATTCTGGTGAGTGCATGGGCTTTTGGATTTTATCTCTGCACCTGAAGTGTGGTACTTGTTACTTAAGGTGCTTTTTTTTTTTTTTTTTTTTTTTTTTGTGGGTTTGGGGATGGAACCCAGGGGCATTCGACCTCCGAACTACACCCCCTGCCCTATTTTTTATTCTTTATTTTGAAACCGGGTCTCACTGAGTTGCAGAGGGCCTCACTAAGTAGCTGAGGCTGTCCACAAACCGCGATCCTCCAGGTCTCAGCCTCCCAAATGCTGGGATTACAAGCGTGCGCCACCACGCCCGGCTGGTGCTTGTTACTTAAGATGCCAGAGTTCTGCTGCTGCTTTATGTACTTCAAATCCTTGGTTTACTTGCTGGAATTTCTTGGGGCTGCAGAACCGGCAGTAATGGTAAGGGCTGGAGGTCCAAGATGGCACTGACCACCATACCAGGTCAGTTGCATGCTCAATCTCTTTGCTGCAGATCTCATATATATGAGTTTTGGATATACTTCCACCATGGTTACCATTTTTTGTGGTTTTGTTCGTAAGTATTTCGTTGCTTTGTTTTTCTTGTCAAGGAGTTGCCTTCTCAGTAATTGGTATTTGTTACAGCTACTGAGATGTGCTGCATCTCACATTTGCCATTTTCTCCCCCCCCCACCCCAGATGCTCTTATTTCTTATTTACCTAAAGAGTTTATTGTCATGTTTAAATTAACATGAATTTATTTATGAAGAGTAGCCGGGTGTGGTGGCACACACTTGTAATTCCAGCATTCAGGAGGTGGAGACTGGAGGACCGTGGTTCATGGATAGCCTCAGCTACTTAGTGAAGCCCTTCGCCACTCAAGTGAGATCCTGTTTCAAAAAAAATAAAAAGACTAAAATATGACTAGTGAGTATGGTCTATTTTACAGTCAGTATTTTGGGACCAGAATGATATATTTTTCTCTTTAAACAGCTTTATTAAAATGATAAAGATAAGTCAGGTGTGGTGGTGCACACTTGTAATCCCAGTACTTGGGAGGCTGAGACAGGAGGATCACAGGTTTGTGGACAATCTTAATAACATAGTGAGGCCCTTCACAACTTAGTGAGACCCTGTTTCAAAATAAAGAATAACATGGGGTTGGGGGTATAGCTCAGAGGTAGAATGCTTCTGGGTTCAATTCCCAGTACCATAAATATCTATATATCTCTCTATATAGATATAGAAATAGAGATAAACTGACACATTTGACAATTGGCAAAAATCCTACAGGAATATTTCTCAACCTTATCTGATCCAATAATCTCTATTTATCATAAACATTTTGTAATTCCCCTCATTATCCTAAGATAAAATTTATATTTAATGTGAATTTTTAAAAAACAACATAATTCCCTAACTATAATGTAAAAGAGAAGAAGAGGGAGTGTGCATTATAATAATATGTATCTCAGGATACAAATAATTGTCAGGACTAGATCAGAAGATGAAATATGGTTGGCTGAGACTTGCCTCGTGTGTAATCACCATGACTAACCATTACTGGTAGAGCTATGGTGTCTTGGCTACCCAGTGAAGTGAATTTTTGAATTAGGAGTAATTCTTGGTAGATTTACAACAAAATATTAGATAATCTTGCCTTGACATGGTAGTTATAGTTCCAGAAAATTTAGTTTATGTTAAACTTGTGGCAAATAGATTTTTTATTTTAGTTTTAAAATATACTTTTCATTTGTATGTAAAATGGAGTTAAATCCTAGGTTGAAGTAATTGTAAATGAAGTTTCCAACTATACGAATGCTCTTCAAAGCCAGAGAAAATTATTCAAGATAAGGATCAGTTTTCTATTTTAAATGGAATTGACTCACTTATTACAAGATGCCTATTGAATGCCAAAAAGACTCTCTCCTGTTGTAATAACCAAAAATGTTCCTGCATTTTTTTTTGGTGGGGGGGGTACTGGGGATAGAACCCAGGGGCATTCTACCTCTGAGCTACACCCCCAGCCCTATTTTTTATTCTTTGTTTTGAAACAGGGTTTTACTAAGTTGAAGAATGCCTCACTAAGTAGCTGAGACTGGCTTTGAACCTGTGATCCTCCTGTCTTAGCCTCCCAAATACAGAGATTAAAACTGTGTATCACCATGCCTGGTAATGTTCCCATATTTTTTTAAAAGACTCCTAGTCTATTCCATTGAGAACAACATGATAACTGTGAATTTTGCTATATCCTATATAAAGCTGATATTGGCTACTACTCTAAGAATTATATTTAAGGCAAAGGTATCCTGGGGTTGCACTTTGTGAGGAACCCTAGTGCAAGTTGGGTTCCCCAGGATGCACACAACAGGAAGTGTTTTCATTTGCAGGCTGACCCTGGGAATCAACACCTGTGCAATCAAGACTGGGTAAAAGAGAAAGTCAAATGGATACAGGCTTAATGTCTATTTTGAATGATCCGATGGGAGTCTAGAGCTAGAATAGCTTCCCAGGGTTGAACTAGAATATTTATAGTCTCAGGAAAATCAACCATTGTATGTGGACTTCTCCAGGAAAGGATATGAACTCAAGGAAGTCTCTTTTTTTGGAAGAAAGGCGATCCCTGAAAGGGACTGTCTGCTATCAATATGCCCAGCAAGTAGGACAACAGGTTCTATACTAGAGGTAGATATGGGACACATAGGTATTTACCACATAGGTAATTTTAATTAAAATATCCAGTTGGCAAAGATGCCCATTCTATCTAATCTTTAGGTGGGAGGTTATGACTAGAACATATGGCACAAGTATATTAATAGCAATATATGCAATTATTATTACAAAAAGTCTATACTGCAGTCAAGAGTATGATTATAGAGTCCAGGCACCAGAAGCAGAATATTGGTCAGAGAATAGGTTCAGGGCCCTAGACAGGGATTTCAGGCAGGGTTCCAGCCCCAGTGGAGAAAAGAGGGACCAAAGAGCTGAAGTACCCTCTGGAAACTGAAGCAGAAGGATAGCCTGAACAGAGATGACAGGTTTTAGGAAGCAGGTTTCACATCAGAGGAAACACCCTACAGACCCTGACCACAGGGAAAAATTTAGGCTTCATATACCCTACGTCTGAGTCGGCATCGGCTGAAATGCTGATCAAGGCTGGCATCTCTGAAGATTTATTGTTGTTGTTGTTGTTGTTGTTGTTGTTGTTGTTATTATTATTGTTGTTGTTGTTGTCGTTATGTGAGGTGAAATTGATAGCAACTGAAAGAAAGAAAAAACTCATTATGACATGAACACACATTAATATTGGAATTTTCTGTGCTCTGAAGAAACAAGTTTTGGTTGTAGTTAACAGGTTCAACATACTTGCTGTCTGGTCCATTTCTAGAAGACTTAGAAAAGTCCAATAGCTTTCATCTCATACCAAAAATGTCTGAGATCTGGATTCCCATATAGAGAGGTGACTGTGGAACAGGAATGCAAAGGAGAAAATCCCAACCTTAATGTTTCTCCTTTTGATGGGAATAAAATCCAGATGCCTCTGTCTGGGTTTTGAGGACCTCCCAGCACAATTTCATTTGCATACTTTTATGCTTTGCTTCCTTTCCCTTGGCCTGAGCCCTGTCCCCTCCCTCCTATTGGGCCTTCTTGGCTTCCCTTCTCAGTGTTCCTACCCTACCCACCTTTGTAAGCCTCACTTCAGGTCCTGCCTCTTCCATGAAAATGGCAGCACTGCTGTCCTGTAACCACATCAACAAAGGTTAATTGTTTTTTTACTTACTCCATGGATTCTTGTTTATCTTCCCAGCTACATAGATTGCAATCCTCTTGGAGGAAAGCACCATGGGGGAAGTTTCTTCTGCATGTCTCACACTGCTCAGTGATGGCTGGCCACATGGTAGCTTCTGAGTCACAGGAATTAATGATTGACTTGGCTTGAGAAGATGTATTCCAATTCACATTTCCCAAATTAATAGACATGGGCTTGTTTTTAAACATCTCATAAGATCTCATGTTCTCTTGTATCTAGTAGTAGTGAAAATGTCTTATCTTAAGCCTATGAAAATCTGAATTTCTATTAACATATTTATTTCTCTTTTAATAACTATCTCTTATGCCATAGTCAAAATTTTAGGTCTCTGTAGAAACTTCTGTTTTACTTAAGTTTGTTGATGCCATCTATTCGACTCACTGTTCTTTCTCCTGTGGTCATGACCCACAGGGCAGTAAGTGATAGCTACAGGGCAACATTAATTATTCCCAAGAATGTGTTTCTACTGGTAGAATGTACAGTTTAGGATTAAGAGGAAATCATTTACATGTGAGATCTTGTTTCATCTGTGTTGTTTAATTAAAGATAACCTCAGATTATTAAGACTCCTCTTGGATCAGATGCTGTTTCTTTCTTAAATCTCTATCTTATAAATGTTTATATTCTATAAATATCATTTCTCTTATATGATGCCTCAACCACATGAAGATAATATTCAACTCTCCTGGTTAACTCATTAATCATATGCAAACCAAAAATTTGAAATCTTTGCAATATTTTCTTCAAATCTAAAAATGAAACCTAATTTTAACTTAATAAACTTGTTAAAAAAAATCTTCCTTTTGAAACTGTCATGTTGAAAAAAATAAAAAGTTGATTCTTGTTAAAATGTTAAGACTGACATTATTCAAGAGGGACTGCCGGGTTGCTAAGAAGGACCACTGCAATGGGGTTTTACAGTGAGGGCAAGAGGTTGGGCTCAATTCCAAATACAACAAGGACAAGTACAGATTTATAGCTGAGAAGGAGGATGGGAGATAATGGATAAAAATCACTAAGAGGAAAGATCAGGGAAAGAGAAATTCTTAGAGTATCTCAAGAGAATTCTTGTGTTGAAGGCCAGGCCAGGGAAGTAAAATATGGAAAGTGGTTAAATTTCAAAGGTAGGGGATTAGGGATTTTTTTAAACTTAAGAAGAATAAAACAAAAATACAATGAAGAACCAGGAATATTAACACATTCTTATAATCCCAGTATGTGGGAGTCTGAGATAGGATGATTGCAAGGTTCAAAGCCAACTTCAGCAAAGTAGCAAGATGTCTTTCAAAGTAAAAAATAAAATTGGGCCGGGGGTATAACTTGGAGGTAGAATGCCTTGAGTTCAGTCTCTAGGAAAGGAAAGAGAGAGAGAGAGAGAGAGAGAGAGAGAGAGAGAGAGAGAGAGAGAGAGAGAGAAGAAAAGAAACACCCTGAGGGCAAATGAGGGGTTTATAACATTTGCATTCCAGGCAGAGAGGCAAGTGCAGAGGTCTTGAGGCAGAAGTCCAGCTATGTGTTGGGGGTAATGTGGAAGATAGTATGTCTGAGGCTGAGACAGGATTGGGTGTGGGACTAGGCACAGATGAAGTTAGAGACATACTGGGGTGGATGATCCTGTGGGAATCCAGTGTTGAAAGCAATCATCAGCACTTCTAATGAGATGCAAGCCACAGTAAGTTTTGAAGCAGTTTTGAAAAGCAGTTATATTATTACAATCATTTTGCAGATAGGGAGAATTCTACTGTACTTTCCAGTCAGATGCTTTAATCCTTTCTCGTGTATCATAGGAAAGGAGTTTCTTTATAACCTCTCAGATAATAACAAGGAAGACACTGTATTTGATAGATTTTTTTTTTTTTTGCAGTACTAGAGACGGAACCCATGGGCTTCCTTCTTCCAAGCTACACTCCCAGCCCTATTTTTTATTATTATCATTTTATTTTGAAACAGGGTCTCTGAGTTACAAAGGGTCTCACTAAGTAGGTGAGGCTGTCCGCGAATCATGATCCTCCAGTCTCAGCCTCCCTAATGCTGGAATTATAAGCGTGTCACCATAGCCAGGTATGTGATAGAGTTTTAATTAGGCATCAGAATTCTCACAGTGGAAGACTGCATGGGTAGAGAAAGCATTATGTTTTCTGTAAATTTTCATTCTTGCACCACTTTTTTTTTTAATCTCCCACTGACTGACTTAAAGCTCACTGAGTGTCAGGCTTATGATAAGAACTATGTGTGCATCGCCTCACTCAATTCTCACAACATTCCTGTCAATTAGGTAATGCCATTCTAAAGGCATAGATCTATAGATGAAGAAACATCAGGTTAAATAATTTTTTTACTTTCAAGCTATACACCCAGCCCCCACACTTTTAAAAAAATTTTTGAACAGGATCTTGGTAGGTTTTTGAGTCTCTCTAAATTGCTGAAGCTGGTCTTGAACCTGTGATCCTCCTGTCTCAGCTGCCAGGTATTGAGATTACAGCATGTTCCACCATACCAGGCTAGATTAAATGATCTAAATAACTTTCCCAAAGTCCTACTGGTAATAAGAGGAGGAATCCTTATTTAAGCACACAGGATGTAGGTGGCTTCTTATCCAATCTTACATCAATCTCACAGTCCACTTATTAAAAGTCAGATGTGGTGGCTCACACTCTTAACCCTAGTACTGGAAGGCTGAGGCAGGAGGATCACAAATTTGCTGTCAACCTCACCGAATTAGTAATGCCCTCTGAAACTTAGTGAGATTCTGTTTCAAAATAAAAAATAAAATAGGGCTGGGGGTGTATCTCAAAAATAGAATGGGTACAATCCCCAGTATCACAGGGGCTGGAAGTATAGCTCCATGTCAGAAGATATGTTTAGCAGGCACAAGGTCCTGGGTTCAATCCCCAAAACATTCACACACACACACACACACACACACACACACACACACACACACACACTCTGACAGATTCCATAATCCCTTTGACCAAGGAGGGAGTTTTGATTGATAGACTTCAGGAGCCTAACCATTGGGCATCTCCACTCAGTTGGTGTTGAGAGTATACTTACCTCAGGACCTGTATTGCTGAGTGCTTACATTTTTATTTTGTGTTTTTTGAAAATAGTATCATCAATATTAAAAGACAGTTTTTAGGCCGGGTATGATGGCACACACCTGTAATCCCAATACTTGGGAGTATGAGACAGGAGGATCACAGGTTTGCCTTAGCAACTTAGCCTTGCATCAACGCAGCGAGACCTTATTTCCAAATAAAAAATAAAATAGGTCTGGGGAGTAGCTCAGATGTAGAATGCCCCTGGATTTCACCCCCAGCAAAATAATAATAATAATAATAATAATAATAATAATAACAATAATAATAAATAAAAATATAGTTTTTTTCTTTTTCTCTTCCTTCACTTCCCCTTCCTTTTCTCCTCATCAGACCATAAGCATCTCTCCCTATCACCTTGTCTTACTAATTGTAATAGTCCCTTGGTACCCTGCCAAGACTTTCCCATGTTCATATATAAATATATATTTCCTATGTTTTATAAAAATAAGATCACATTCAGCTGGGCGTGGTGGCACACACTTGTAATCCCCGTGCTTGGAAGGCAGAGACAGGAGAATCGCGCAGGTTCGAAGTCAGCTGCGCTGGTTTAAGAGTCCCTGTTTCCAAATTAAAAAAAAAAAAAAAAGGTCTGAGAGTGTAGCCCGGAGGTAGAAGGGCTTCCAGGAACCCCAGTACCACCAAAAAAAAAAAAAAAAAAAAAAAAAAAAAAAAAAAAAAAATTAATAATAATAAGATCACATTATATAAACTTCTCTGCATGTTGTTACTTGACATGGGGAAGAAAATCTCTTCAAATTGGCTGATATAAACTCTTTCCCTATGAAAGGCTGTTCGCAGGTTTTTTTTTCAGTAGCCATGCTTAAAAGATATTCTTACCTATGGATGCTTCTATTTTTTATATTGACACTCAGTAGTATTTCTAGACCTAGGGCATGTATAGTTTTGACTTACAGGTCTCTCTGGATTGTTTTCACAGTGTTCTGTGGCAATTTATGTTTGTAGCAGCTAGTTTCTGACAGTAACCTTGGGCCTGAGTCCTCACCAGCAGTAGGTGTTACATCTCCTTTTAATTATTCCTAATCCAACAGATATACAATATCTCAAGGTATTCTAATTTGCTTTTTCCTATTTGCTAGAAGAGTTAACATATTTTTATACGTCTACTGGTCATTAAGATTGGTTTGTGAGATGTCTATGTAAATGCTTCTTACATATGTTAGGTATTGTAATTATCTTTGTTTTTTAAAAATTAAGGAGGAGCCGGGCGTGGTGGCGCACGCTTGTAATCTCTGCGCTTGGGAGGCTGAGACAGGAGGATCGCACAGGTTCGAAGCCAGCCTCAGCTACTTAGTGAGGCTCTCAGCAACTTAGTGAGACCCTGTTTCCAAATAAAATATAAAAATAGGTCTGGGAGTATAGCCCAGAGGTAGAAAGCCTCTGGGTTCCACCCCTAATACCACCCAAAATAATAACAACAACAATAATAATAATAATAATAATAATAATAATAATAATTAAGGAGGAGTTCACATAACATTTAACAAATTATTTTAAAGTAATAAATTCAGTGGCTTTTAGTATATTCATAATATTGTACAATCTTACCTCTGGCTTCAAAATATTTTCAGCACCCTATAAGAAAACACTGTGCCTGTGAAAGGGGTATTCCCCAGACCTCCTCCCTCAGCCCCTAACAGCCACCACTTGGTTTTCTGTCACTATGAATTTGCCTTTTATGGACATTTCATGTAAATAAAACCTGTAACCTCTTTTATGTGGCTTTTTTCACTTATCATAATATTTTTAACTTTTATCCATGTGGGTGATTAATCTTTTTGTTATCAATTTTAAAAGCTACTTATGAAATTTAGACTTTAAATCTTTAATGTTTTTTGGATTGTAGATTTAGATTTTCCTTAATATATTGTCTACCACTGGATTTTGTTTATAAAATTATCTGTCATATATATATATATATGTATATATATATATATATTCAGATATGTCTATCTTTAGCCTCTCGATTAAGATTCAGTTTTCTAATGTTTCCTGAAATATTTTTATTGGTTTAGCTTTACATTTAACTTTTTAAGCAAACTGAACTTTAAATATGATATTTCCTTTGTTAGAAGGATAGCCACTAATATCATTGCTATTTTTAAAATAAATTATCTATTTTTCACTCAGTCTAAATGGTACTTTCTGTATATTAAATTCCTATATTGCCTTTTTCTGGTTTCTTTAGTGAGTTGCATTAATTTATCTGATTATTCCTAAGCCAATACCATATTGCTTGATTACAGTGGTTTGTACTCTACACAACTTTATTTTCCTGTTGCATTTTTTATATTAACATATTTAATTTTTGTTATTGGAGGCCAGAAAAAAATACCTTTTCAAAAAAGCTTTTGAAATTTAAAAGCAACACATTTAAGGACTCATTCTGAAATAAGTGCCTAGATAATTTCTTCATATTTTGTATCAAAATCTGTGAATTTTAATTTCAACTAGAAATAAAAGATAGTTTATTGCTGCTTGACTGGATTCATTCTTAGGGAAAATACAAAGATAAGTCTCTGCTACCAAGTCTTACATGAATATCTTGATTGTTTCATACTCAGAACCAGCACCAATATATTAATCTGTAAGTGTTTAGCCAGGCATGGTGGTATAAATTTGTAATCTCAGTACTTGGGAGGCTGAAACAGAAGAATAGCAGGTTTGAGGACAGTCTCAGCACGTAGTGAGGCCCTCATCAACCTAGCAAGACCCTGATTCAAAATAAAAATAAGACTGGGTTGGAGGTGAATCTCAGATGTAAAATGCCCCTGGGTTCAATGCCCAGTGTACACACACACACACACACACACACACACACACACACACACACACACACACAATCTCTAAGTGTTTGAGTGGAAAGGACAGGGTGATCCATGATCCAGGGGCTTTCCAGGGTAAGGCTGTGTTTGCAAGGCCTGCCACTGTGTATGGTTTTTTGTTCCTTGATTACTAAAGACTAATGAACCCTTTATTCATGAATCTTCATTAGACAACCATTGTATAACCTATATTGAAACAGGAACAAGAAATGGACTTAATTTGCTCCAGCTGTGAAAAATAAAGATAATTTTTACTGAATTTCTACCATTGAGAAAAGTACAGTTGGGGAAATACAAATACTTATAATTTCATCTAAATGTGTCTTTAAATCAAAATTTACACACACCCATGAACATGTATTGCCAGTAATTTACATTTGTAGAGCATAGCTCATTCTTGTTTAGAGACTGTTTTCAACAAAGTTGATTTATTAGGATGTCCCTCCAACACTGTGAGTAATTTCTAGCAGTTATTTGTATCTCCAGTTTACTGATGCTCAAAATAAATGGTTAGGGTAAGCAAGGTCCTGATCCTTTGAAGGAAGGTAGTTGAGTTCCTGCTGTTCTCTATTTTTTCCGTGGAGGCATCCCTGGCCTATGGGCATCTTCCCCTCCTCCCCAGGAGTTTCTTCTATAACAGTTTGGTGGGCATTTATACTGTGTCCTGTAAATTTTTCTTGGGGCTGTAGAGGAAACAGTATAGAACAAGACTAACATGGTTCCTGCTCCCAGGATGTGTGTGTATTTTATTAGTATGTGTAGTGGGGGAGGGCTGGCTGGGATAATAGGCATGCAAACAATTTGAATTGTGATTGTTATATAACAGAGTAGGATATGATTCATATAGTTATTGAATGAAGGCTTAAATAGTTAAAATGAACATTTCTAAGGAAGTGGTTGTTGGGCTAAATACGTGATAGTTTGGAGGAAGAGGATTGAGGAAGAGAGAAAGCTTAAGGCAGGAAGAAAAATAAATAGAACATTGAAAGATCAGGAAAAAGGCAAAAAAGGCTGGACTATGAACAATAAAATTGAACAGAAATGAAGCTAAAGAGTAAGTCCGGGCTGAATTATACAGGGTTTTGTAGATCTAGGTGAGGCTATTGGAAGTTATCCTTGGTGCAGAGTTCAGAAGAGACAGAGTACATTTGAGTGTGTGATTGGTTCAAAGTAGAGCTTAAGAGAGATTAGCTAGGCCTGTTGGTAGAAATAAGGTGAAGAATGACGATGCTGTAGACTGGAATATGATGGTAGAGGAGAGAAAGCGATTTGTCAGGCATTTAGGAAAGAAAATTTACGGATCATTTTTGGCAATTGATTCATTGTCAGGAGATGTCAAGAATATCTCCTAAGATTTTGATTTAGGCTTTGTGGAGATTATTTAAAATGACAATTGGACCGAGAATGATGGCGCATTCTTGTAATCCCAATATTCAGGAGGCTGAGACAGGAGGATCATGGTTTGGTTTCTGGACAGCCTCAGCTACTTAGAGAGGCCCTTTGCAACTCAGGGAGACCCTGATTCAAAAAATAAAAAGACTAAAAAATAGGGCTGGGGCTGTAGCTCACAGGTACAATCCTCTGGGTTCCATCCCTGGTACTACACAAAAATAAATAAATAAATAAATAAATAAATAAATAAATAAATAAATAAAAATAAATTATTCTATTTTTTGGCAATAATGGGGATGGAACCCAGGGGCATTCTACTTCCGAGATACACCCCCAGTCTTTTTATTTTTTATTTTGAAACAGAGTCTCACTGAGTTATATCCCACATGTAATTTATAGATTATTAATTTTTTGATAATCAGATTCAGGTTAATTTTCTCTACAGCTAAAACCAGATTTAATTATACTTTGGTCGTTTAGCCATTAGAGAGACCTTCAGGATTTTCCAAGACCTGACTGGGGCATGTTGAGGGGTTTCCTACCATTCCAGACTCAGCTACTAAGTAGCCGAGGTTGTCCGCAAACCACAATCCTCCTGTCTCAGCCTCCCAAATGCTGGGATTACAAGCTTGTGCCACCATGTCCGGCTTACATAAAATAAAAAGACTACAAAATTGGGTTGGGGAGTGTAGCTCGGAGGTACAATGCCTCTTGGTTCCATTCCCAGTACTGCAAAAAAATATATAAAAAAATAAATAAAACAACAATTGGGTCAAAAGGTCTTGAAATTATTTGGGGTTTTTCTTCATTGGTGCAAAAGGCAAGGAAAGAAAAAAAGGGAATGTGCTCTTGTAGGAACTAAGGCCATCATGACACAGGAAACATTTACTTTAACTAAAGAAGGGATGCTGAAGCGAGTATGATACACTATTGATAATAAAACCAAGGTCCTGCCCTCTATAAAAGTTAAACTAATTATTATACACTTGCATATTCACTCATGTTATTTATTATTTTCTATTTAAAACCATTATTTTTATTGCTAAAGAGGCATAATTTTAGCCTCAGCCTTTAAACCTAACCATAACTTATCTATATCTGCTAAGCCACAGTCATTTTTGTCCCTTTAATAAGTGTAGTAATTTACATTGGCTAATGGTATAACTATGATAATTAGCATAATGTAGTTGTATTCTTAACCGCTGCCTTATTACAACAATTTTAAATCTTGTTATTTTTTCCTGGTGGAGGAGACCTCATGATTATCCATGATTTTTTTTTTTTTTTTACATAGTTGAAGAGAAAAAAAAAAAAAGAAAGAAACTATGCTTGCTTTATTTCTCTTCTAGCTTGACCCAGTCAGCAAAACTTTACATGTAGTTTGGAGAGTATAATTGCTCTTGGGTAAAATTTGATACCCCGTCTTTTTTCCTGTTCCTAGATTTATTTGTGTGGGGTTTTTTCCTAGAATTTTTTCTTCTTTTTTTCTTATATTCAGGCTAGTATGTGGTATATTTCATGGGAAAGGGAAAATTTAGTCATTTTGTTGAATAATTTACTCATGTTTTCAGCTCCAGTGTGGTAGATAATTACATAGGGGAGGATTCAATGTAAATAATAAAATTTATCAATCAAATTATAGTAAACTGGAATGACTGTAAAACATACTACTTTTTAAGACCAAATACTTTTGTATATCCCACATGTAATTTATAGATTATTAATTTTCTGATAATCAGATTCAGGTTAATTTTCTCTACAGCTAAAAGCAGATTTAATCATACTTTGGTTTTCGCGCCATTAGAGAGACCTTCAGGATTTTCCAAGACCTGACTGGGGCATGTTGAAGGGAGTTTCCTACCATTCCAGACTCCATTTATGCTTACTCTATATAGTTTCAAAAGTTCTGAGGAAACAATATTTTGAGTATTCAGAAAAGATTGATTTGCTCAATATTGTCAGATCTTCAATATCTAGTTATTAGGTTGGATAAACTTCTTGAGTCTTTTAATAAAAATCATATTCCAAAGACCTAAAATAAAATTGTAAGGCTAGCAAGTTCAGGTCTAGGAGCTGAAGTGCATAGTTAAAACAATTAATATACAAAATTTTAAATTTTGTTTAGAAGCCTGATAATTTATATCCTAATTTACCAAAACCATTAATGAAGTGAATTTGTTTTTGAGCACTGACCTTTCTCATTTAAGCACTAAAGTCAATTCAAACTCAACCCAGTGTTAGATCTTCCTGTTGCTCTAGATCACCAATAATCAAAAGACCTTTTAAGTTGCAAATTATAAAAAAAACATTAAATTATGTTCAGTTTATTATTTATAACCCAAGTTAATCAGAAAGCTTATTAATCAAATACCTTGTTTATGTCTAATTTCGACAGCATTATTAATTTGGAGAATTTGCTCAAAGAAACAAACACAAATGCAAAATGCATTTGTTTCAACAATTTATGAAATTTAGGAGATGATTATTTTTACCTTTTTAACTGGCCCAAGGCAAATTATATTCCTTTTATCTTTGATTCATGAACCTCTACCTTACATGGATATTTTAAGGGACCACAGCAAAGACCTTGGTATGTTATTCATTAGCTGCCAATTGGGTCAATCTTTGTGACTTTTTAATGACTTTTTAAAAAATTCTGCAAACTTTTTCATAGGCCACATGTTTGCACTCATTTTTTTCATTCTGTTTATCCTCGTGAAGTTGCTAAAACAAAGGGTCAATACAAGTGCTCTTAACAGCAAAACACGAGGTCATGGCTGTGAAACACCTTTAGAAACCCTAAAGCGCCTCAAACCTGGAGAACAATGAGAATAAAAATGGCAGGGTTGGGAGCGAGGCTGGTGGTTGAATATTTCAAGCAAAACAGGGAACCCAGAAAGCTGCTTTTTTTGAAGAAGCTCTGCATTAATTTGAATCTGCGCATCTGCTTTGCTGCAGCTTTGCTCACTGTTTGCCCATTTCACTCTCTAATGACAGGTAGTAGTGAATTTTGATGGAGAACTTGCCAAACATGTCAGATTGCAGGCCAACAGGTAGCCTGCCAGCCGCCTCTGAGAAAGCCTTTTACATGTTGATTGCATTTGTTTCACCCTCTTCAGTAACCTCAGGCTCACTGCTCTCAGAAAACCCCCTTTCCATTATTCTAACATGAAGGGCATCGCCTCAGTTCCTCTTAATATCTGAGTTTTATTTCGACAACAGATTTATGATCAATGTCGTGACACCCTTCTTTTTGCCTTCTGAAATCCTTACATAGACCTGTGTATTTTTAGACAAATTTTATTTGTGTTTGCCATACATTTCTTTTTATATAATAAAGCTCATGAGGTCTAAAACCATAATCTTATAACTCTTGGGCTGCTTCACATTCCCTGGGATCCACAAAAAGTTATGGTCAGTTCAATTTTTGTGGATTTAATTTTGATCACTAAAGAGATATTCATAAATTATTTTGTGCTTAGGAAATATATTTGACTTGAAAATTAAAAAAAATAAAAGTTTACTTTTTATAAAAAGGATGATGAATGGTATGGACAAAGAAAGGAGAAAATATTTTTTCTACAATTCATTTTTCTGTTAGATTGAGGATCTGATTCATAGAGTCCTGAAACTTCATAAAATTAAATGAGTAGCATTGTGGCTTGAGGATTTTTCTATCTTGTTTTAGTCTGTTTTGTTTTGCCATAACAGAATGCCTGAGTAATTTATTTTAAAAAAAGAAATTTATTTCTCACAGTTCTAGAGGCTAGGAAATCCATGATTGAGGGGCCACATCTGGTGAGGGTTTTTAATATATCATAATAGGGCAGAAGCATCACACAGCAATAGGATGCGTGCCACGGAAGCTCAAGTCTCTCTGTTATATGTGTCTGTTTTGTTTTGTTTTTCAGTGTGAGAGTTTGAACCTACAACTTTGTGCATGATAGAGAAGTATTGTCCCACCGAGCTGCATGATCATCGGCCCATCCACACACACACTCTCTCCCTTTCCTCTCTCTCTCTCTCTCTCTCTCTCTCTCTCTCTCTCTCTCTCTCTCTCTCTCTCTCTCAGTCTCTCTCAGTCTCTCTCTCTCTCTCTCTCTCTCTCTCTCTCTCTCTCTCTCTCTCTCTTTCTCTCTCGCGTGCGTGTGTGTATGTGTGGTACTGTGGATTGAACCTAGGACCTCACCTACTGAGCTAAATCCTCAGCCCTTTTTGTTTGTTTGTTTGTTTTATTTTTCTGGGATGGAACCCAGGGGAATTCTACCTCTGAGCTGCATCCCCAGCCCTAGTTTTAATTCTTTATTTTTGAAACAGGGTCTCACTAAGTTGCAGAAGACCTCACTAAGTATCTAAAACTGTCCTCGAACCATGATCCTTCTGTCTCAGCCTCCCAAATGCTGTGATTAAAAGCATGCACTCCTGGCTCCTCTTTATTTTATTTTGAAACATGATCTTGCTAAATAGATCATGCTGGTCTCACACCTGGAATTCTCCTGCCTTGGCTTCTCTAGTAGGTGGGCTTACAGGTGTGCTACACCACATTTTTCTCTTATAAAGCCACTATTCCCATCACAAAGGACCCACCCTCATGACCTCATTTATCCCTATCCCAAGTCCCTCACCTTCAAATACCAATGCCATCAACATATAAATTTTGAAATTAAGTTTCAAGCAATCTTTTGGGGGACATATTCCAACTATAACACCAATATAAGCAAAGAATCCACAAATTTTTATCTGATTCTCAAAGACTGTACATGACTAAAATATAGTTGAGTGTCTTTGTGTTAGAACTGGGTTTAATATCAAGGATGTGTGGACTGAAACACTCAATAACAAAGCTGGGGTGAAAGCTTTTTTCTGGCTGATAGTACTACCACAGAAGTTTGTTCTGTATATTTGTGTGTGTGTGTGTGTGTGTGTGTGTGTGTGTGTGTGTGTGTGTGTGTACTGGGGATCAAACCAAGGGGCATTCTACGTCTGAGCTACACCCCATCCCTATTTTTTTTTTTTTTTTTTTTGTAGTACTGTAGATTGAACCCAGGGGAATTCTACCTACGAGTTATACCCCGAGGAAAACTCTTTATGTTAGAAACTCCTAGACATTTAGCATCACTTATTGTGTCAGAAATGCATGTAATTTGCTCTAGACAAAGTATACCAGGAATTTTATATATATTTTGCAATGGTATAAATAAGCCCATAAATGGGCTACATCTTTCTGTGGTACAGACATGCTTTTAAACTACGAATTTCACAAAACTGAAGGCATTTCTTGAAGTTTTGTTTTTGTTTTTTAATTACATATGGCACTTTATATCATACTAAACCCTGGACTCACAACTGGTGGCAGAATAAAGCCTCTGAGTGGGTTGAGTGGTGGGTGGATTGTTCACGTATTAGTTATGCATCTTCCAATTTCCCTCTCAAAGTCCTGTGACCTTCTCTCCCTTAGTACTCTTGTTTTCCTCAGCAACTTAGCAAAATCCTCAGTAACCTAGCATGATGCTGTTTAAAAAAATAATAATAAAGCCAGGCGTGGTGGTGCACCCTTGTAATCCTAGCATTCTGGAGGCTGAGACAGGGGGATCGCGGCTCGAGGACAGCCTCAGCTACTTAGTGAGGCCCTCTGCAACTCCGTGAGACCCTGTTTCAAAATAAAGAAGAAAAAATAGGGGTGGGGGAGTAGCTCAGAGGTAGGATGCCCCTGGGTTCCAACCCCAGTACTGCAAAATAATAACAATAATAATAATAATAATAATAATAATAATAATAATAATAATAAAAGGCTGGGGTATAGCTCAGAGGTGGAATGTACTTGGGTTCAATCCCTAGTACCAATAAAATAAAATACAGTTCCTTATCTGCAAATTTCTTACCCTATCACCTACTTCTTTGTTTCTTTGTTTTTATAGGAATAAAAAAAAAAGCTATCTCTAGTCATTTTCTCGCAATACTCTTTCTTGCACCTACATCAGCCAGGTGTTTCTTCCCATTTTTCCACCAAAACAATGTCAGTATCACCGAGCTTCATGTTCCTGAATCCAGTGGATAATTATTAGATTTCTAACTGTCCTTTGTGCAAAATCTGAAGTAGTTAGCCAGTCCCTGCTCTTCAGAACACTTTCTGCCAGGCCTGGGCTCTCTTTTTATTACTCCCTTCTCACTAGCTATTTGCCGATTTTGCCTCATCTTCCTTCCCTCTCTCCATCTCTAGGTTCAGTTCTTAGCGCTCATCCCTCCTTCGTTTATAATCACCCCCTAGGTAACACCATACAGTACAATGCATGCACTTATATATTGTGTGAAAGCTTATAAATCTAAAACTATGTCTCCACTCTTAATCACTTCTCTGAATCCCAGGGCTATATAGCTGTTTACTTGATGTCCCCACTTGAATATCTAATAACTCATTACTCTATCATGTTTCAAACCCTAATTTAGATTTTTCCACTGCCCACTAATCCTGAAATTTTCTACATTTTAGTTATAAACAATTCTATCCTTCCATTTGCTTAGGTCAAACTCAGTTATGATCATCTTGCCCCATCCCACCACCTTCTCTCTGGGCCCATAATTAATCCGTGGCAATGCCTATCATTTCTCTCTCCAGTTTATATCCCGAGCATGACTCTTTCTCACCGCCACACTTCTCCCCAGCTGGTCCAGGCCGCCCTTATTTCTTGCCTGGATTGTTGGATGAACTTCCTGATTTGTCTTAGTGCTGCTGCCCTTTTCTCTGTCTTCTTAGAAGCCATTCTCAACCCAGCAGCCAGGATGGCACTATTAAAAAGTAAATTGTGGAAGCTGGGCGTGGTGGTGCATGCTTGTAAACCTAGCATTCGGGAGGCTGAGACCAGAGGATCACGGGGCCCTTTGTAACTCAGTGAGACACTGTTTCAAAAAATAAAAAAGACTAAAAATTGGGGCCAGAGGTGTAGCTCAGAGATGGAATGCCCCTAGGTTCCATCCCCAGTATTGCAAAAAAAAAAAAAAAAAGTAAATTGTTATCATGTTAGTTTTCTGCTCAAATCCCTCCAACTTTCATCCTCGTAGGTGTAAAACCAGATTCCTCACTGTGCCTTCATGGCCCTACGTGGTCCTGCTGCCTCTGACTTCAGCTCTGCTATCCTCTACTGATGCACCCACGCTGGTACCCAGGCTGGTTCTTAGTTAACTAAACCCAGCCCTGCCAGGACTTTGAATGCTCTTCCCCGAGACATCCATGTTTTCATTACCCTCCCTTATGTAATATTGCTTCCTTCCCAAGCAACCATATTTAGAAGAGTAATATCCTATATTCTCTTACTGTTTCTTTTACCCCAGCTTTTTTGTTTCTTATATGGGTTTTTTCTATCTGACATATTATTTAGGCAGTAGCACATGAAATTGTGGATGATGGCTGTTTTTGTCCTACAAAAACTGCTAGTGCATAGAGTTCAAGCTAATTCATATTTCTTGTTTATTTGTAAGCTCTGTAAGGGAAGGAGTTCTTTCTGTTTTGTTTATTCTTGGAGCACCAGCTTATAGAATAGTGCTTAGTACATGACAAATGCTTCATAGGTGTCTATAGAATAAAATAGTCAGTAGTATTATTAAGTAGTTAGTGTGCCATTTCTATTTCAATACCCATAGCCACTGTTTTATTTCTCTCTATAAAAGTGAGCTGGCATCTTTTTTGACCAGTAACTAAATTACTATAAAATGGGGACTCTTCAAAGGGTAACTATTTGAAATATACATATTGTATAAACTCATATTTAATATATTACATATAAGTAGGTGAAATATGTTAAATGTATACATCTATAATATGATATTTATTTCACTAATTTTTTCTTTTTACTAAGGTAACATAAATTTTGCTTTCTATGTCCTGAGCACATCTTATCTGAAAGTATAAGCATATTGTTGAGCACAATTAAGATGATATTGTTAGTAGTAGTAGTATTTTTGCGGTACAGGAGATTAAACCCAGAGGCATTCTGCCTCCGAGCTACACCCTTAGCTCTATTTTTTATTTTTCATTTTGAAACAAGATCTCACTAACTTGTGGAGGGCTTCACAAATTGCTGAGGCTGACTGCGAACCTTTGATCTTCCTGTCTCAACCTCCCAAGTACCGGGATTACAAGCGTGCACCTCCATGCCTGGCTTAAGATGGTATTAAACTCTGTTGCCTTCAATAATTAACAAACTATTATTTCTCTCCAGATAATCTTGGCTAAATTTGAAAGCACATGTTTAGGGATCATGAAAATTATGGATATTGGGAACAAAATCACTTCTTTTGATTTTGCAATTAAGAATATGCTTTGATAACTGAGACTGGTTAGGAAGAACCTAACTTTTTTTAGCAATAAATTTCAGTCGTGAAATTGGAACCTGTAACTATGGCACTGGGACACCTTGTCAGCGCTAGGTAGGCATGTGATTAGGAATACTTAAATATAATCTGGAGGGAAATAGTCAGAAATCACATTTTTTTCTTAAGCCACAAAAAATGTGACATCTTGTAAGGTACTTAAAATTGCTGCATCTATTCTCTGAGTAAGTTAACTTAGGCAAAGAGAGAAAATGGTGTATGTCCAGGAGCATATCACGCACTGAGTGTAACATTCCAGATGAGAGCCCAAAAGTCCCATCTTCCTATCTTCCTGTCTCATAATTTTTTTTTTTTCAGTACTGAGGATCTAAGCCAGGACATTCTACCTCTGAGCTACATCCTCAGCCCTATTTTCTTTTCTTATTCTTTATTTTGAAACATAGTCTCACTAAGTTTCAGAGTGCCTCATTAAGTAGCTGAGGCTGGCCACAAACCTGCGATCCTCCTGTCTCAGTCTCCCAAGCACTGGAATTATAAGCATACATGACCATGCTTGGCTGAGTGCCATAGTTTTGTATTCAAAATATTGCAATCTGTTAGCTAGAGGATGATTAGTGGATAGAACTGGGTACTTCACTTTTTCTGCAGAAGTAATGTAGAAAGGGCATAGACTTTGATGGAGACAAAATTTGTCTAAACACAGGTATCTTTGGTTAATTAGTAAAATGGCAAAGACATTTATAAAAAACAAGATATGCATATAATCTCTTTCATAAATGTTAAATATTTCAATATTCACTCACATGAAAATCTTTTAATGTAATTCTCATATATTTGTAGAAATAATTAACATTACATTGGAAACATAATTTTTTTCTGCCACTAAGCTAACATTACATTTTATCATTATATCTGTGAATACTGTATTACTTATGTGACCTAGAACATTTCACATAAAAGAAAAGCTAGGTTAGCAAAAGAGTTCAGTTCATAAAGAGATGTGATATCTGTAAAAACAGATATGATTAAAACAGTGTGTGCTGTTTAGATGAATTAGGAGTCATAACGGATAGCTCAACCAAGCCTCCCCATCACACAGAGGCAGTTAGGAAGCCAAACAGGACTCCAGGGTACATTAGAAAAGGTAGAAAATAATATAGAGATATTAAGTTGATGGTATATCAAATAATGATACACTTTCATCTATCATACCAACTCTAATTTCAGTCAATGAACCTTAAAGACATGTCAAGCAGAGAATGAAAATATCAGAGAAATGGGGGCAAATGAATAAATTGGGGAAATTCACAGAAAAATAACTCATTTCTTTTTTTTTTGGTGGTACTTGGGTGGAACCCGGAGGCTTTCTACCTCCGGGCTATACTCACAGACCTATTTTATACTTTATTTGGAAACAGGGTCTCACTAAGTAGCTGAGGCTGGCTTCGAACCTGTGCGATCCTCCTGTCTCAGCCTCCCAAGCACGGGGATTACAAGCGTGCGCCACCACGCCCGGCTCATAAATAACTCATTTCTAAGAAATAAATTTTAATAAGTGCAAAGTCACTTTTGTTTTCAAAATACCACAATAAGGAATTTTTGGTGATTGGGTGATCAATGCTGTATGTAATAAAAATAAATAAATAAAAACTTAAGCTGAGAAGTGGAACAACATTCTTAAAAGCCTCAATCTAGATTGATCCACAAAGGGATGCTGATTACAAAGCTGAATGACAACATCAGCGATGGGAAACAGGACTCCCGGGCTCACGGTCTTACTCGCTATCAGCTGTGCACTTTTCTTGGGCCTTTGTCCCCAGTCAACATATAGCACTTACTATAGTTTATGCACTTCTCTGGTGACATAAAAATATAAGGTCTTTTTTTTCCTAATTAACAAAACAAATTGCCTGTGTGTTTTTACTGTGTAAAAGAACATACATATGATCCCAGAGGAATTCTGTACTTAGAGAATGTAGACCACATAAAAGACTTGTTCCCTACCAAGGATACCTTGCACCTGTTACCTAATATTGGCTTAGAGCTCACTATTGTAAAGCCTGGTGCTTCCTCTAAGAAATGAAATTATTTTATTTTTTCCTTTAATATAGGTGTCATTTTATAACATATTAGATTTATATAGTTTCACTTAGCATACCAATTTTATCTCCTTTATCCTCTTGTGCTCCATTAAATGATTAATATTATCATCATTTCACAAATGAAGACACAGAGTTTATGCGTAGAAAAATAAAAAGAAAATATGATACAATAGTAGGCCTTTTACTATAATCCTGGTTTACAGCCTGCCCAATGACATCACTTTTTATAATGCAAATGACAAGATACATTTATAAACTTGATTCCTTCAGACTGTTGCATGGAATATTATCATTCTTTTTCTATTTATATTTTGCTCGTTCAAATAGGAAAAAAAAATTAGTTCCGTAAACCCAGCATTATTTTTACCTTTATTCTGAAGGATATATACAATTATTAGAAACTGGACTTTGTATGTAATTTGAATATGCATATTACTAGTTGGGCTGGTGTGGATTGTTTTCTTGAATCTTCAACTACTTCCAATTAAGTTACTAATGAACACTTTCATCTTCAACTATCTGTATCTCAGGTCTTCTAAAAATTCAAACAATTTTTTTTTGCCTTTTCCACAGAAAGAATACTGTCGGATTCAAAGTGTTTTTGTTTGTTTGTTTGTTTTGAAGCTGGAGATTGAACCGGGGCATTCTACCTCCAAGCTACACCCCCAGCCCTATTTATTTTTGAAACAGGGTCTCACTAAGTTGCGGAGGGCCTCGCCAGTTGCTGAAGCTGGCTGCAAACCTGGGATCCTTCTGTCCTGGCCTTCCAAGTACTGGGATTACAGGCATGTACCACCACGCCTGGCCTAGAGGCTTTTTGTTGGTTTATTTGTTTGTTTCCAAAGGTAATAAGTAGAGACCTAAATTTGGGAAGTTTAAAGGAACCAGCTTATTATTTAAAAGGTAAAGCTAAAAGAATGGATTCAGAGGATATATTATTTTAATACCAAATGAAGATATTCATAGAAGGAAGACAAAAGGAGAGAAGTAAAGTGGAAATAGAGGAACTGAATGATAGAATCTAGACATTTTAGAGCTTTGAGTGGAACACTCTTTCCTCTTTTATAAAATGTCACTTTGAAAGGATTAGGGGCCTTGATTGCATGTATAGGACATCAGAGCACTAAACAGGGATAAGGGAATCCAGGGACCTATTCTGCTTTTGCTGGATACTGTAGCTTTTTGTACCCACAACTGGTAATTATAACGTTTTGAAAGATGGGGAAAAAAAAGATTTTTTTTTTCACCCTATTGGAGAATGCTTTACTTTCAAAGATTCTGATTTTGGAGAACATCTTTAAACGAAGGGGTACTAGACAGAAGAGTCTTTTTAAGCCCTTCTTATCCAGCATTTGAAAATGCATTTTATTCATAATGCTTAGACTTTTTTTTTTCCAAAGGAGCCATTTAATTCATTATGGAGTAGTATGAAGCTGTTGAGGGAGATATAGCATCTTGATTCATTCGAAATCACAGGACAAATAGACTTTAAAAAGCAAGTGCATCCATTTTGACACTAATTATGTGTCTTGTGCACAGGCAGTGTCTCGTGTCACAAATTGCTCTCATTTGCTTCTTACTGCAGAACATTCCTGAAATGAGATGAAAGAAAAATGCCTTAAACAGGTGGGTGGAGAGCAGGTCGGGAACTAGGGTGGGGAAAATGAAGGTGTCCCAGGAGTCACTGGATTCATAAAGATTTCCGTTCAACACTGACATTCAACCCCGGGACACAGTGGCTTATGTGGCTTTTCACACACCATGCATCCTCCCTCTAATCCTAAAAACAGCATAACGAAGCCCAGTATGTGCTGGGTATTGTGCTACCGTTATTTAATGGGGGCACAGAGTATGGTTTTTAACCTTAAAATAATCCTATGATTGTATTCCCATTTTACAGATGAGGAAACTGAGGAGATTAAGGAATTACCTAGAGTACCATAATGAGTCCTTGAGGAATGCAAGCCCAGGTAATCAGATTCCAGAACCCTAGAAGCCTCCCGCATCACATTTGTTTCCGGACTATTGTTCTGCATCTTTTCCACTTCCCCTCTTTAGTTTGCTTCCCCTGAGCTCTATAGACTGCTTTCTGACAAGCAGAAAGTTTACTGAAGTCTGCAGAATTAACCTGAGTCTGGCATCTTGCAATCCACGGTTGGATCTATTTAGCGCAGGAGGAAAGCTTTATAAATGATGCAAGAGTTCTTTGTAGAACTCCGATAGGGCTAAAAACAACCACGAGGAAAAAGAAACACACATTCACTTTTCCTGAATATGAATAAAAACAAAAGCATTTTGCTACGCGGCGTGAATCGGAGGAATCTTGTGTTTTTGAGCTGCCGCTTGCTTCCTGATAATGAACAAAAGTAGCCTCACTTTTCTGTATCTAAGCCTGTAATGGTGTCACGGCCTATTTGATGCCAATTGGTGTTCTTGGGGTCTTTGGTATAAAGCAACCTTTGCAAATGAGTAGTCAAAATGGTTGGAATAAGAAATAAAACCAGAGAGTAAAAAATGAATAGCTAATTCAACACTTAATTTCTTTTAATTTTGAGAGTCTTACATATGTGCTGCCAATATTAACGGGCGGGATGTTGATGACGGGGGAAGAGTTTTAAATTGCAAATTTATTTTCACCTGAGCAGCAGAATTCAAACCTGGCATGCCTTACACGTAATGCAGTTTGACAGTTCATTTGAAATAAATGTGCCGATAACCCTTAAAAGTGGTAATAAAATACTCTTTGCTCTACTGTACAGATGATTAATACCACTAAAGTAATTAAATTCCATTAGGCTGAGGTTCACATACCCAAGGAATTGGTGCCAGGATTTAGCCGTTCTCTAGTGAGGACAAAAGACTAATGCCTTTTAAAGCCATGTTTCACCAGGAAAATCCCAGGGAAGTCTATATTAACTTAGGACATCTGCTTGTTGTGATTGTTTGAGGTATTGATGCATTGCATCATTAGCAGGGTAGCATGAACTAGTGTTTTCCTGTTGACAGGGATCTCTCACCAGGAGCTGCTAGCTTTCTGCGAGGGGGAGAGAGAAAGCAAAGCAGGGCAGCCAAGTTGAGTCCCGTGGATGGCTTTGACTTACAGAATTATTGCTAACTGTATAGTCTCTGATGGTAGGAAACAGCATTTTGCCCCCGGCCATTTTTCCCAAGATCAAAGCCAAAGTAACTCTGTCTCCTGCTGTTTTGTAGCTGTAGATTCTTAAAGACTGGCATTATTGTCCTCGATGAACAGTTTGCCCCCTTTCAGATGGCTGCAGTAATGACCCACGGGGGAGGCAGTGGTTAGGCAGTGCTGACAATGTGACCAGGTGCTGCAGCATAAGCGTTTCATTAAATATTGAAGCAATGGTTTTCAGTTACAGTGGCAAAAAGGGAATTTGGTCTATGTCCAAATATGTGGCTATTTTTTCTTCAACCTCTTCTAATCACATTATTTTTTTTGCATGACCTTTCTGCTGGTAATTAGCTGCCATACTGAAAAGTATTGTGGGTAATATATCTAAGGTAATTCTGCATTCCACTTTACACGCTGTAATCATTCTTAATGTATGAATGATTTATTTACCATTTTTTGTCTTAAAATATGCAAACCATGAAAAAACATCTTTACAATGATTTTAGTTTTCAGAGGTACCTGGTGAAAATATCCTGTCTTTTCAAGGGAAAGATAGCTTGCAGAAACTGAGCACGGGATGCAAGCACATTTAAGAGTTGGGTTTTTATGTGTGTCATGGGAAAAACCGTTTTGTAATTTCACCTCCCTGTTTCCATTTGGAGAATGTTAAACTCATATGAACAATTTGTGAAATTAAATTCACCACAGAAGAACTACAGTCATTTCTCAAAGGATGTAGTTGCTTCTTTTTATCAGAGTAAGAGCTCTTAAACTTACTGTGTGTGCAAAATGACTAACAAATTGTTAATAGTGGCACTGCTGATAATCCAGGGTGTTCTGTGGTACACTTCCACATGGGCTGCTCAAGCTCTTTGATTCCAGAATCATCCTCCAAGAGAAGGCGGAACTTCTCATAGGAAAGCATTTATAAGTTATAATAAAGTATTGCACACACACACAAAAAACTTCTCAAGGAAAACCTAGTACTTTTTGAAGGCTATTAAAGGTGTACTACACCCAAAATGTACCAAAAAAGTGAACAAAACAAACAAAACACAAACTCCACCTAGGGGAAAAATAAAACAGTTTTCCCAACTTATCTCTACCTTGAAAATCTCACCTATTGATAAATAACTATTTTTAACATTCACATTTTCTGGTTGTCGTCTTCTTCTTCCCCTTCTTCTTCCCCTTCTCCTCCTCCTCCTCCTTCCTCCTCCTCTTCCTCCTCCACCTCCTCCTCTTCATCCTCCTTCTCCTTCTCCTTCTCCTCCTTCTCCTTCTCCTTCTTCTTGTTTTGCTTGAAGTAGGGAAGAACAGAATTAAAATGTCATTATAGAGACGAGTGTGGTGGCGCATCCTTGTAATCCCAGTACTTAGGAGGCTGAGACAGGAGGATTGCAGATTTTCAGCCAGCCTCAGCTACTTACTGAGTCCCTCCACAATTTAGTAAGACCCTGTTTCCAAACAAAAAATAAAATAGGGCTGTGTATATAGCTCGGAGATAGAATGCCCCTGGGTTCAATCCTTAGTACCTCAATAAATAAATAAATAAGTAAATAAATCATTATAACCCATCCTTTAATCTCTTTTTATTCTCATATCTTTATTGTTTTGCTCTCCCTTAAATTCATAGATATTAAGTGGGTATACCTGGAAGAAAAAGAATCTTATTGAAAAATGCATCTACTTAACAGGTTTTCATTTTTTGACCAATATTGATATGATAAAACAACTTTTTTTTTTGGTGGTACTGGGGGTGGAAACCAGAGGCTTTCTACCTCCGGGCTATACTCCCAGACCTGTTTTTTTTTATATTTTATTTGGAAACAGGGTCTCATTAAGTTGCTGAGAGCCTCACTGAGTAGGTGAGGCTGGCTTCGAACCTGTGTGATCCTCCTGTCTCAGCCTCCCAAGTGCGGGGATTACAAGTGTGCACCACCACGCCCGGTGATAAAACAACTCTAAAAGAGCGATTTAAGAATTTAAACTATTTAAATTTATTATTATTATTTCCTTTTGGTTGTGTTGTTCAGAACACTATAGGAAATGACTAACTTAGCTTCCTTGATAAGTCTAAAAATTAGAGTGGTTTATATGGACTAGAAAAAAAGCTGGTGTGAATGGAAACAAATTAATAATAATAATAATAATAATAATAATAATAATGATAATAATAATAATAATAAAGACTCGCCTAGAGAAGTAATGCTGTATCAAACTTGTTTAAACCTATTCATGCTTAGTTGATAAAATTATTACCTACTAAGTACTTTCAAATTGCAATTTTTTTTATTGAGACTATTTCAAGTAAAGATGGCAACAGGACAAATTTAGGATTGTATGATCAATACAGAAAAGGAATACAAAGGACCTCATGCCAGTGCCTTTTTTTTTTTTTTTTTTTTTTTGCAGCAGACATCGCCAAAAACAGTTCCTAAAAAATGTTCATGGTATTTCTCAAAGAAACCTGTTTATCTTTTTTTTGTTTGTTTGCTTTTGTGTTTGAACTCAGGGGTATCCTACCTCTAGGTGATACCTCCAACCCTTTTTATTTTTTTCTTTGAAACAAACTCTCATTAAGTTGCTGAGGCTATCCTGGATCTATGATCCTTCTGTCTCTGCCTACGAAGTACTGGGATTACAGAAGTATGCCACCACACTTGGCTATGTTTATTTATTTTTAAATGTTGGATGGGATAGTTTCTCCACTTCAAGAGTTTTCACAAATAATGGTGACATCCTCAAAATTTTGTATCATCAGATTGAATTTCTTTTTATGAGAGACATTTTTTTATTTTTTTATTGTAATGTGAACATTCTATTTTAACATCATCTATCTTTCTTTCTTTCTTTCTTTCTTTCTTTCTTTCTTTCTTTCTTTCTTTCTTTCTTTCTTTCTTGTGTTGGAGATTGAACCCAGGGACATTCTACCTCCAAGCTACATACCCAGCCCAATTTTTTATTTTTTACTTTGAAACAGGGTCTCACTAAATTGTGGAGGGCCTAAGTATATGAGGCTGTCTACAAACCACAATCCTCCTATCTCAGCTTCCCGAGGACTGGGATTACAATTGTGTGCCACCATGCCTAGCTTCTTCATTTCTTTATGACAACTTGCACACACAGTTTAAATTATCCCCCATTATCTAACTGTATTCTCTGGGTTTCTTTAAAACACATAAATATTAAAGGTAGACTAATGCCAGACAGTGTTTCTAAAACAATACTGGCTAGAATATTGAAACCAACTTGCAAGACCCTGTTTCAAAATAAAAAATAAATAGGAATGAGAGTATAGCTCTGAAGTAGAAGGATTTTTTATTCAATCTGCAGTACCAAAATATGCAAAAAAATAATGATGATGATGATGATGATGATGATGATGATGATGATGATGATGATGTGACCAAAAGGATATTATTTGGGGAGATTGAAAGAAACATTGAGAACCAGGTGGAAAAGAGGCACTAGGTAGGGTGCTTCTTTATATAGGATGAGTCAGGTTCTGGTTCAGTCCCAGTGCCCCTTGCTACATTCCAATAATGTTGGAAAAAGGAAAACTAGGGTTTTTTTTATTTCTAAACTGGCAACTGTGTGGCCTCTGTTTAGAATAAGATCTTGTTGCAATAATAACATATTAAAATCTTTCTTCTTATTTTTAAGCATTTTTATGATGCACATGAGATTTTTGACGTTCGTATTTCTTTGTGTGGTTCTTCATTTTGTGATACATGACCTTAATTGTAAAATTATCAGTATTCAGACGAATCTCTCTGTAACAGAATCTTCTCTGTTTTGCTAAAGTCATTTATTGATGTAAATCAGTAAACATTATGCAGTATAGAAACATATTTCAAGATGTATAAACTTGAAGTCTGATCTTGTACTTTCAACTTAGAGAGATAAGTGGAGATGCTGTTCCTAAGAACCTTGCACATCTTTCACATCTTAATTATAGTTTACTTTTTATGTTGTAGGACACTGGCATCTTGTGAAAAACAACAAAACATCCCCATGCTGGAATGGAAGACTGACAGTTTTCCTATTTCATATATTATAAATTAAATGTCTGTGTGTGTGTGTGTGTGCATGTGTGTGCGTGCATGTGTGTGTGCATGTGTGTGTGTGCATGCATGTGTGTGCGTGTGTGTCTGTGTGTGTGTGTGTGTGTGTGCGTGTGTGTGTGTGTGTGTGTGCGCGTGAATGTGTAGATGTGTAGGGATGTTAGGGATTGAGCCCAGGGGCATTCTACCTCTGAAATACATTCCCAATCCTATTTTATTTTATTTTTTAAATTTGAAACAAGTCTCTATATTGCTGAGATTGGCTTCAAACCTGCCATCCTCCTGTGTCAGCCTCCCAAATATTGATTACAAGGACATACCTACTTCTAAATTAATTTTCTAATTAAATTATTTCCATTTTAACTGCTTCTTCTAGGAGTGATTCCTTTTGAGACTTATTTTTTATGTTTCTAGACTTAGGAACAATGTGGCATTGCCAGAGAGAACCAGAATTTGATCAGCACAAGAACATTGCAAGACATTCTCAAGGAAAATGTAAGGTTCATTTAAGATCAGGAATTTTAAAGAATCCAGTGAAATGGAGATAGAAGATAGAGAAATGGACAGTGAAAGTTCTGGCTATCTCTATAGCTGAGCCACACTCAAGAACACAATGTAAGAAGCCAGGGAGTGGAAGCAGGAGTGGATCTGGCACACAGTCTAGAGCTTTTCTGTATTGTCTATTTTAATCATTAGAGTGTCAGAGGAGGGGCCTTGATAATTTAAGTCCTCAGCATGGCTTCCAGCACCTCACATGGACCCTGCGATTTAAGACTCAAAATCAGGCAGGTAGTTCCAGTACGTGGAAGCTGGGCATTTGTAAATCAACCCTGCATAATTAGGACTCCTCATGAGTCACCATAAAGGCTGGCTCTATGTCGGACTTTTAATTATACTGACAAAGGAGTCTGGATCTACATGGTCCTGAGGCTGGTCTTTAGTTCAGTGCTCAGATGGTGAAGAATCAGGTTAATTTGCCAGCATCCACACCTTTCCTTGATCTTGTTCCCTTCTTCCCTTCTTTCATTCCCTTCTTACCATCTTTTTAATTTTTTTTTTTTTTGTATGTGGAACTTAAGGACATTGTTACTTTTTTGAGTGTGGGAAAGGACATACTCATTCTCATGTGTTCTCTCTCTCTCTCTCTCTCTCTCTCTCTCTCTCTCTCTCTCTCTGTACTGAGGATTGAACCCAGAAGTGCCCTACCTCTGAGCTACACCCCCAGCCCTATTTTATTTTTCATTTTGAAACAAGGTCTTGCTAAGTTGTTGAGGCTGACTGGGGACGATCCTCCTGCTTCGGTTTCCAAGGAATTGTATCCCTGGGAATACAGGCATGTGTCATCATGAAAAAGTTGGGTAGTAGTGGTAGAAGTGAAGATGTTTAAAACAAGGATGGGCCGGGCGTGGTGGCGCACGCTTGTAATCCCCGAGCTTTGGACGCAGAGACAGGAGGATCGCGCAGGTTCGAAGCCAGCTACTCTGGCTTAAGAGACCCTGTTTCCAAATAAAAAAATATATTAAAAAAGTAGGTCTGGGAGTGTAGCCCGGAGGTAGAAGGGTTTCCAGGAACCCCAGTACCACCAAAAAAATAAAAAATAAAATTAAACAAGGATGGGCCTTACCTAGAAAATTAGAAGTTCTGGATACATTTAAAATTGTAAAGTTGAATTTGTCTGTAGCTTAAATCTATAACTGAAGAATTCACTATGTTCATTGAAAAAAATTTAAAAAGGTGACTCATTAGGCAGTTTCCTAGAGTCAAGAGCTATTCTTTAAGTAAAAGAGAAACTTTAGAGAAAATTATAAATGGCACAATTTATTTAAATGGCTTCATAAATGACTTAAAGCCTCTATTTCTCGGATCATTAGGGACCTGAGAAACTTTTTTTCCCTCTTACATTATTGTATTTCATGGGGTAAATTATATAACATAGTGATATTTGAAAATTTAAGTATTTGAGAAGGACTCAGGTTATAGCCCCATAGCGTCAATAGTATATTACTATATTACTAGCTTCATCTTATAAAATGAGGCAAGGCACATATAAAGTTAAAACAAAGCAAAGACACACAGAGCATCTAGGGGAGCTGAAATGAACTTGTCTTTTCCACATCAAAAATTTTAAATGAAAATCTTTAAATTTATTTGTATCAGACATAGATGAGTCATGCCACGAACAGGTGGTATACGGCTTTTCAGAACTGTGGGTCCCCTTGAGTCAATTACTTAGAACAAATCAAAAGATTATCTGGGAAAGTGTTAACTTATTTTGCAAATCCCTTGTGATTCTTGACATAATGTGAACTTGACTGCTCCAACTTAAAGAGAAAAAGACCCATTAGTGGGCTGGAACCAACCAGTGTCTGCTGGCAAAAGCCAGTTGGGAAATTTTCAGGAATTCTCTAAACCCCAGGTTAAAAACAGCCACTATTTAAAAATTAAAGCATTGTACTTACAATAAAATCAGTGTGTAATAGGTACTCAAGTTTCATTTGTATCTATTGTATCTTCATGATGAGAACCTGATACAGTGACCTGATTTTTACTTTCTCTTTTCTACATTTAATAAAGAAATCAGCCGAGGTGTGAGTATTCATAACATGAAAATTGGCAAATGTTGCCGGGCGTGGTGGCGCATGCTTGTAATCCCAGTACTTGAGAGGCTGAGACAGGAGGATCGCGGTTCACGGTCAGCCTCAGCTACTTAGTGAGACCTCTGCATCTTAGTGAGACTCTGTTTCAAAATAAAGAATAAAAAATAGAGAAGTGAGTTTAGCTCAGAGGGTCAAATGCCCTGGGTTCCAACCCTAGTAACCGCAAAAAAAAAAAAAAAAAAAAAAAATGGAAATGAAAAAGACATAGAGATAGGCGTATGATTATGTATAGCAATGAATACCATTTGGACAACGGCTGGAAACAAAAATGTGAGGAGAAGGCACAGAATCTGTTCCTAGGTTCATGCTACCTTAGTCTGGGTTCTTGGACCTTTCTACCTCTGCATCAGTTACAGATTACAGGGAAGCCCCAGGGTTTGGTTTGGATGTTTTGTTCTTTAGAGGCACCTTTGTAGCTTTGACATCTTGTACATTTTCATTCTTCATCCTGACGAGTCAGTGTAGATTTGTATTCCAGGGGTGTGTCTCCTTGAAAGTAATGCCATTTGATTGCATACTCTATTACTTTCAATGGGACTCAGTCCATGCATCCTCCGGGACTCAATCCCATTGAAAGTAATTGTGAGAGACTGCCCAGAATCGCTTGGGCTTTCCATTGGATTGACTCTTTACGACTGGTCAGTGTCAGGCAGCCACAGAAATCTCACTTTTGAAAAAGAGTTGCCAAATCTTTTTGACTGAGGGTTGGAAACTTTAATTGCTTGTTTGGAGAATGTAGTTCTATTTAAAATATCCATTTCTTAATGTTGAGGTGTTTTAATACTCAGCCTCTGAACTATTAGAGAACTTTAAAACATTTCAGGAAAATTGTTTTTAAACTTCAATTTTTTCTTAACTATGTTATATTTATCCATCTCAGGAAAGGGGAATTCTTTTGGTTGGACATTAATTACTTTCATGTTCTTAGAGGAATGACTACATTTTTAGAGCTGGAAAGAAAATTCACAGCATCACATTTTAGACAAGAGGCTGAAGTTTAAGGTAATTTGACATGGTGAAGATCACAAAGCAGGCTGATAGCAGAGACCAGAACATCACTGTGCAGTATTATACAATCCCATTTGAAACTTCAGAAATATTCTGTTTTTGTCATTAGCTATACTAAAGAGTTATTTCAGGACAGAAAAATATATTGCTATTTATACTTAAAATGATACATTTTAATTTTGCTCCATAGAACAATTATGAAGATTCTATTAGTTTAAAATACATTTCTGATGAAAACATTCATGGGCTGGGTGAGGGGTGTGGAGATAAAGGTATGTATAAGAGGCTGTATGAAGTAGTGTTAGAAAACTCTTCCATAGCTGCCAACCTACCTTTTATATAACTTTGCTCTTGTATTTATATCCAAATTTGGGAATGTAGCACAGATTTAAAATTTCTGCACTGTTACCAGATTGTTTAAATGTCTAATTTTGGTTTAGTGCTTTAAAATTTTTTGTTGTAATTTCAATAAAATTAGCAAAGTATAATTTTATATTTAGTTGATATTACAGCTAACACAGAGATCTTAGAATATATAGCAAAAGAAAAGACTTGATAAGATCCCAGTTTTTCAGCCTGTATCATGTCATGAAAGCTAATTATTTGTGAGTTGACATAAAGTCCTTCATCTTTATTAGTAATGTCAATAATGGAGAGCATTGCATTCTTAGATGTCCAATATGAAAAAACCCAGAGCTTTGTCGATTATAAAATGAAAACGAGAAAAATATTAGCTTTGACAATAATAGCAAAACTAGAAATTTATTTTACTCATTGTCAGTAGTATTGATACACATGTTATCAATGTATAGATTTTGACCACATCTACGTGTGCTTAGTACATTGCTAACTAACATTTGTATACATGATTGAATTATAAATATATTAGTTTTGTTATGCTGGGGATATGGTATAACATGAGGGTATAAATATGGATGCTCTCTAAAATCTCTTTATTTCTAGACTATGATTGGGTGGTTACAAATATGTAAACTTCAGTTACACAAGGTAATTTTGTTGTTGTTTTTGTAGTATTGCCATATTTTATCCTGCAACATTTTATGTGATTTTTTTTAACCTAAATTACTACAACAAAAAACAAAATTACAACCATACTAATCTGTGCCCTTAGAAGTCAGGGTAGTAGCTACTCTTGGTGAGTAATAGGTGAAGAGATTGAAGGGGGATTGTCGAGGCTGTTAATGTTCTGTTTCTAAATCTGAGGGCTGGTTATGTGATTGTGTCGGATTTGTGAAACTTCATCAAGCTGTACATTTTTTTCTGCATGCATAAGACACTTGAATAAAAAGTTTTTAAAATAATGTACAAATATGAAGGATATAGTTCATACATTTAAAAAACTTGACATTCCAAGACATGTTCATAGTATATCACAGGGTTTTTGTTTTGTTTGTTCCTTTTTGTTCCCTCTGTAATACCAAAAAGTCAAGGTTAGTAAACTATGACTGCGGGGGAAAATCAGGTCCTTTATTTGTTTTTGGATAGCCTATGAAGTAAGAATTTGTTTTTAACATGTTTAATAGTTTAAAAAAATCAAAAGGAGAATATTTCATGACACACAACAATGATATTACATTCAAATTTCAGTGTCAAAGTACAGTTTTATTGGAATACAACCACACCCAATCATTTCTGTATTGTCTTCCTTTTACTTTTTTTTATCTGCTTTAATAAAAGTGTTGTTTTTACTAGTTTTATCACACTCACCCAGATATTTATATTTTGAGCCTACATCCATTGTTCATCAAATTCTATACCTGTGTGATGAGAGCAAAACCAACAGAGTCAGCAAGTGCTGGAAGAAATATTTTCCTCATGGTAATACTACTTTGCCTCATTCTTTTTTTATTGTTGTTTGTTTGTTTTTTGCAGGTCTGGGGATGGAACCCAGAGGCATTTGACCTCTGAGCTACACCCCTTCCCTCTTTTTTATTCTTTATTTTGAAACCGGGTCTCACTGAGTTGCGGGGGGCCTCACTAAATAGATGAGGCTGTCCACGAACCGCGATCCTCCGGTCTCAGCCTCCCAAATGCTGGGATTACAAGCATGCGCCACCACGCCCGGCTGCCTCATTCTTTTATCCAGCCAGCGTTCCACGTTGTTGTGGAGCTGGTCAGTCCATGCTTTCACCACTTTCCTGCTGCCTCCGTTCATGTCCTTTGGCTGTCAGCTGGTGATCTGGTTGATATTTTTCAGTCTTCATGTGGGATTTATCACAGGTGCTCTTGGACCTATTGACAGTGTCTTCAGTTCATTTGATGTGTATCAGCCATCTTCTGAAGGTCAGTCTGTCTGTTTTTCTTTCAATTTCCACATAGCCCTGTGGGCGATTGCTCCCATGTTACATCTCTTTGATATGGTATCCACTCCCATGTTCTTAGATAGGGACAATAGTAGTGACATAACCACTATCCATGGACATTTTGGTGTTGAAAAATAAGAAAAGAGAGCTGTGAGTACTCACACATAGCCAGGGCTGGCAGAGGGAAAGATCCTAAGGTGTAAGAAGCTGGACTGGGTGAAGCAGTTTTTTAATGAATTGTGATAAGAGGGTGAAAAGGAGCTTTTAATTCTGATCCATATAAAAGAGGAATGGATGAACCAACCACTTCAAACTGGAGCCATGCCATGATACTCTAAGTTCTTCCCTTCTATTTTTTGTTTGCCTTCACTTGTTCTTATATTTGTATGGAATGAGATATTGTGGCCCTTAAACAATTTGTCAAAAAATGGTCACTGTGCACTCAGAAACAGAGGCGATGACATATTATGGTGGAGAGTGTGGATTGCAATTCAACTCTACACTTCCTGGTCCTATGTCCCTGGCTGGTTAATACTTCCCCAAGTGTTTCAGGTTCTTCATCTGCAAGGTGAAGGTTAAATGAGTAATTTGAAAGTATTTATTAATATTAATGTTTTTACCAATATCTCTGAGAAGCTAGAAAAGAGTCTCCAGTAGAATATTGGGTGCCAGAAATAAATATAGAATTAGTAATATATAAACCTTCTTTTATTTTTGCGGGTCTGGGAATGGAACCCAGGGGCATTTGACCTCTGAGCTACACCCCCTGCCCTATTTTTTATTCTTTATTTTGAAACCGGGTCTCACTGAGTTGCAGAGGGCCTCACTAAGTAGCTGAGGCTGTCCACGAACCGCGATCCTCCAGGTCTCAGCCTCCCGAATGCTGGGATTACAAGCGTGCGCCACCACGCCCGGCAGAATTAGTAATATATAAAGTAACTCCAAGTTGACGTTTTTCTTTTCTCTAAAACTCAACTGTTTTTCAATACCATAAAAATGTTTGTCTCTGTGGATGACATTATATTTAAATTTTGCAACTTAAAATGTATGTTTTAGGCCTTACTCAACACCTTACATTCATTCATCTATTGAACAAATCATTATTGAGTCCCTGTGAAGTGCAGGTGCCATGCCAGGCCCCGGGACTACATCAGTGAAAAAGACTCACATGTGGAAGAAAACTAGCAGGCAAAACCAAATGAAAGCACTGCAAAAAGAAGTAGATATTGGGGGTAAGCATTATGGAAATAAAAACAAAGTATTAGACAAGACACTGCAAAAGGAAATATGCTTTTGACAGAAAGGCAGTAGCAGGCAAGGGACTCTTTGAGGGGCAATTAAGTTCACATCTAAAGGATGAAAAAGAACCATCATGATTGCCTCTGAGAAGAACATTCTAGGCACACTGAAAAGCAATTCTAAAAGTCGTGAGGTGGGAACCATTTGTTGTGTTTTGAAGAACCCAAGGTGAAAGTGGAGTTGAAGCTTGGTGAGTGGGGTGGAGACAGGAAAAGAGAGGATATGAGAAGCTGGTTGGGACATATCTTGTAAGGTTAGTTCTATTTCCCAAAGTTATAACTGGCTGTTGTGTGAAGAATAATAGGACAAGGGTGGAATTAAGGATTATGGTTAGAAGGCAGCTATAGTAATCCACATGGTACAGGTGAATATAGTTGGTGTGTGTGTATATCCTTTAGTTATCAAATCATACATGAAATTCAAATTACCATGAAGAATGAATATTTTAGTCTATGTATCTAAAATAAATACTATGAACACATACTCTTACATCTTCATGAAAGAAGAATGACATAAAATAAAAGTATATAGAGCCGGGCATGGTGGCGCACGCTTGTAATCCCCGCACTTGAGAGGCTGAGATAGAAGGATCATGCAGGTTCGAAGCCAGCCTCAGCTGGCTTAAGAGACCCTGTCTCCAAATAAAATATAAAATAGGTCTGGGAGTGTAGCCCAGAGGTAGAGGGCCCCTGGGTTCCATCCCCAGTACCACCAAAAAAAAATTAAAATAAAATAAAATAAAAGTATATAGTATAACACTGTATATTTAGTTTAGGATTATTATTCACCTTATTAATAATACTTATTTTCATGTATGAAGCTTTTTTAAATTCTTTTTTTTTTTTGTACTGGGAATTGAACCCAGGAGTGTTTTACCTCTGAGCTTTACCTCTAGCCTTTTTTATTTATTTTGAAACAGGATCTTGATATGTTGCTGAAATTGGCCTTGAACCTCCGATCCTCTTGTTTTAGCCTCCCAAGTTCAGGCATGTGCCACCACATCTGGCCTATATCAAGTTTTTAAAAAAAATATTTCCAAGAAAAAAACCATTTATTTTATATGTATATGTTTTATATGTATATGTTTAATGTAGTCCTCCCTTTTTTCTTTATGTAAGTGAAAAATCTACATTAATAAAAGCCATGAGATTTTTTTATATACTTTCGTTGGTGCACTGTAGTTTCACATAACAATGTAAATCATAGTGATAGTGACATACATGCACACAGTACTTGGTAGGCTTTCCACGAGCTCCCTCCCCATTCTCCCCCTTTCCCCATACAGGGTATTGAGATTGACATTCATATTTTCCAATATATATATAATGTTGATCCCCCTCTTCCTCTAGTCTACCTCTCTGTTCCACTGGAGTTTCTCTGCCATTATCTGAAGTCCCTCTGGTATTCTGATTAGTCCCAGCTTCCATATATTAGAGAAAACATATAACTCTTTACTTTCATTGACTGGCTAATCTCAATATAATTTTCTCCAGGTCCCTCCATTTTCCAGCATATGACATGACTTAATTATATTCTTCTTTATTCCTGAGTAGAATTCCAACTGTGTGTATATCTCACAACTTTGTAATCCATTTGTGTGTTGATGGACACCTAGGTTGGTTTCATAATTTGGCTGTTGTGAATGGTGATGCTATGGACATGAATATACATAAATTATTGAAATTATTTAATTTCAGTCTCTTTGGAAAGATAACCAGGAATGGTATAGCTGGATCATATAGTGGATCCATTCCCATTTCCCACTGATTTCCATAGTGGTTGAACTAGTTTGCAATCTAACCACAGTGTAGAAAAATTCTTATTTCTCCCACATTCTCACCAGCATTTATTGTCTTTTGTCTTCTTGATGATTGCCATTCTGACTGGAGTTAGATGGAAACTAAATATAGTTTTGATTTACATCTCCCTGATGGCTTATGATATTGAACATTTTTCATATATTTATTGGCCATTTGTGTCTTTTCTTTTGTGAAGTGTCTATTTAGTTCAATGGCCCATTTATTGATTGGGTTTTTTATGGCATAAAGTCTGTCAAGTTCTCTGTATTCTAGACATTAGTCTTCTATCAGAGGAATAGCTGTCAACCATCTTCCATTCAATAGGCTCTTTTTTTAGACTCTTGATGGTTTCCTTTGATAAGCAGAAACTTTTTAGTTTAATGCCATCCATTTATTATTTCTTGTTTTAATTTCCTGAGCTTTGGAGGTCTTATTAAAGAAGTTTCTACCTGTACCTATATGTT
Organism: Muscardinus avellanarius; assembly: GCF_963383645.1. NCBI lineage: Eukaryota > Metazoa > Chordata > Mammalia > Rodentia > Gliridae > Muscardinus > Muscardinus avellanarius. The sequence goes on from NC_137801.1 coordinate 53,857,922, forward strand.
GGAGTGTTGGACCTATTCCTTCCTCTAGTAGCTTCAAAGTCTTGTCTAATCTCCAAGTCTTTGATCCATCTCAAGTTGACTCTTGTACAGGGTAAAGAGTAGGGATTTAATTTCATCTTTCTAAAAATGGATGACCAGTTTTCCCAGCACCACTGGTTGCAAAGGCTGTCTTTTCTCCAATGTATATGTTTGGCACATTTGAAAATCATTCACTATAAATATGTGGATTTGTTTATGTACTTTCTATTTTGCTCCATTGGTCTTTGTGTTTCTTTTTGTGCCAATAACATACTGTTTTTATTACTATAGCTTTATAGTGTAATTTTAAATCAGGAATTGTAATGCTTCTTTCACAACTTTTATTGCTAAGAATTGCTTTGGCTAATCTGGGTCTTTTGTTTTTCCATATGAAATTTATGGCTGATTTTCTAGGTCTATGAAGAATGACATTGATAATTTATAGGGATTGCAATGACTCTGTAGATCACTTTTGGTAAAATGGTAATTTTCATAATATCTATTCTGCCTATCTAAGAGCAAGGGATATCTTTGCATTTTCTAAGGTCTTTAATTTCTTTCTTTAGTGTTTTGTCATTTTCAATGTAGACGTCTTTTATCTCCTAGGTTAGGTTTATTCCTAGGTATTTTACTGGTTTTAAAAGAGCCATGAGATTTTAAAACATAGCAGAGATAGTTGTTACTGAAATGAATGTTAGGAAACCTGGGTGAAAGTGACCAAAGTGGTGCTACTTAGCCTTATTCTTCTCAGGTATCTAATTCTATTGAAATTTCCAGTATCTATTTTTTTCTCAATCAGTTGCCTGACTTAGAAACTCATGGTGTAATAGCAAAATTAGAAAACAAAGTGCTATTCCTTTTCAAAATAAATTTTAAATTCAAGAAGTGATCTGGATGGAAACTTGTATAAAATTACACTTGAATAAACAAAGAAAAGAAGTTTCACCTGACTCCTTATTAATACCATATATCCAGAGTTGGAGATAGGGTGGGACAGGTTTTGAACTTGCCTATTCTAACTAATTTATTCTACAATGAGAACAAAAGTTAAATGTATCCACATGAGACGTAGCCGTGTCACCTGGGAAAAATGCATAATTGCCCTAAAATAGCCCCTTACTTTAGGAATGGGACAAAATATCCAATGTGAGTCAAGCTGTTACGCTGGGAGTCAGCTTTCCCCCAGCCCCTCCCTCCTTTGTGCAGGGCTAATTCAGACAAACGCTCTAATCCTCCCATCCCCAGCCTGGCAATTTGCCAGCTGCAAGGACATTAGCTCCTCATTAACACCTTGTCATCTGCCCACAGATCCACATCCTAGAACACAAGTAAAGTGGCCAGTTCCATTTGGAGATTTGACCATTGAAAGAAGGAATGTCAGCCCATGGGGTTTCTTATGGTTTCATGAATAAGGAGTAGAAGATAAATTCATAGGTTATTTAGATTTGAGAGATTAGTGGGAATGCTGGTCAGCAAATTATTTAACCATGAAAGACATCATGTATACTTTTTATGTTGGAGGCAGTCTTTGTTTTTTTCTCTAGATTATTGTTGTTGTTGTTGTTATTATTATTATTATTATTATTATTATCTTATTTTGCAGTACAAGGGATGGAACCCAGGGGCATTCTACCTCCAAGCTAAACCCCAGTCCTATTTTTTATTCTTTATTTTGAAACAAAGTCTCAGTAAGTTGCAGAGGGTCTCACTAAGTACCTGAAGCCTCCTACTAAGAAAACGTTGCAAAATTAAAGACTAATAAAAAGGAGAGGTGATCTGTGATGTAATTCTAAAATGTCTTGAATAAACAGAGGGGTTTAGGTTAACCTAATTTTTTTTTATTATGTTGAACCAATGAAGGCTATATGGCAAATAAATAATTCCCATTAATAATCTTTCTCTAGCTTTTTTCTCCATTGATTCTGTCTCAGTCATTCTGTGATTGCAAAATGTGTGTCTGTGAACATGTGCATCAGTAAAAGTTTTGCATATAACATCTTCAAATCTGTCTTTGTGGTCATTTCAGCCACATGAACAATCAGTTTTGGTCATCACATAAGTGAATCCTTTTGAATAGATGCACAACTAACTAAGAAAAGGGTTGGGAATGTTGAATAAGATTTTTGCATTTGATTTCTTGTATCCTGTAATGTGAAATACAAGAAATAAATAGGTAAAAAGGAGACAGGTACAGAAAGGAAAAGTAAAAATAAAAAATAAAAATAAAAATAATGTAAGAACCTGGTACTAATGTGCCTCAGTCTTTACTTCCCCAAACAATTCTCTGTCCCAGGCCTGTCTCTCCCAAATTTCTGGAAAGTCTATAGATCCTGGAGTTAACTGAAAGAAACTATAATTGTCCTGTGCATTGTTAACAAGACAGATAGGATATCTTGAGAAATATATAATTTAGGACACTCCCCAGCTTATCTGTTAATCAGATAATAAAGACCTCTTCAGCCTGTGGACTCTAAGGCTGACCAGGCCACCAGAAACTGCTTCAGGACTACTGGACTCAGATCAGATCATCCTCTAGCCCACCCCTCACAAAAGTCCCCCGTAAGAAAAGAGCCCTGCGTTCCCCAAAATGTCTCTCTCACTCTTGAGATGGCCCACATTTTCCCTTGAATGAGTATTTTCTATTTTCCCAAATAAACCTCTATGTGTCTGAATGGCACATGCTGAAATTCTTTTCTATCCTGATAACCAAAGACCCCACCAATCCTGGGTCCCAGAGTTGAGAAATGGAACCCTTACCTCTAACACCTGCATGTAGAAGTAGTGGAGAAGCATTTCTTTTATTTTTTTTTCTTTTATTTCTTTCTTTTAGTTCTGCAGACTCTATACTCTTACCCTTAACCACAGCCAAACACCAGCAAAATGCAATTACTGAGGGAGCCGTCCCCACATTGTAGGCATACACCTTCCCAAGTAATGATTTAAATGGCTACTTTGGTTTATGTCTATTGGTAAAGGACTTGGATGAGTCTTTCAAGAGAATAGAATGTTCCTGCTGATTTAAAAAAGTCATTTCAGTCCTCATGTATTCACCTACTTAAGGTCTGAGAACTAGACAGCATAAGAAAGGAAACATGTCTTTTTCTTCTTCATATCTTAGATTCTTTGGCTGAGGCTCCTGTAACAAAAGACAGATTAACAAGAGAAAAACATATATATTTATTTAATGTAAGTTTAATGTAAGCCTTTGTAAGGAAATGAAGTCCCAAGGAAACAGTCAGTGAGAACTTAGTGTAAATTACAGTAGGTTTAAGAAAGTTGACAGTCATAGAGAAGAAGGATTGGAGAAAAGGAGTGTGATTTAATAATGAATGAGGGAGGAGCTTAGCAACACCTGTTAGCTCAGTCTTCTCTGTGACCCTGTTCCTTCCGCAATAAGCACACTCTTTTTCTCTGGGCATAGGGAGGGCTCTCTCACATGGCAGTCCTGTGGTCTGCTTCATGGAAATTCAGAAAGCCCTTCCTAGCTTTTGGCCTGCTGTAGGGGAAAAGGGTAGGGGAAGGTTAATGAGATTTTCATACACATGCTGTTTCTCCAGCTTAAAATATTCAGTATGTCAAGGTGTCATATTTTGGAGTAGCATGTCTTGAATATCCTCAATGACTAAGAAAATAATGGTTAATTGCTGTATTTTGTAATCTCTACTTCAAATTCTGGTCTACTAGCAAGCTTAGTTTTTTGTTTTTGTTTTTGTTTTTAGGGCTGGCTGATCTTCAATATTTTGAATCTATACCATTCTGTTTCTTTACACCCAATAATACAAATTGATTCTATAGAAAATGAGGCAATGATGAGATTGGTCAATGTCCCCAAACAGTCAGCAGACTTTGTTGGATTAGATATATTAAAAGTTGTCCTATCAAATGTGAATCTCAGAACTCTGTATTGGGAAGGGGGAAATGGTAAGGCAGAGGGAGGCCACCAAGTGCACAAGCATTTATGTCATTGTTAAAATGATTTACATTATGATGTGAAACTATAATGCACCAATAAAACACATAACAAAAATAAAAAACTTGTACTATCTGCATAAGCTGAGCATATACCTTCCAGACCACCAAAGAATTTAGGGTACATATAATAGATTCATTTGAGATACAGAGTGCCCAAGATGGGAAGAGATCACATTTTATGTTTTAAAAAGTACTGTTTTCATCCCTAGAAATGTTCACAAGGGGAAAACATAACTATCAGTTGGGACAGGTTTATTTCCTTTCTAAATCCAAAGGCTACTTCTAATCACTTCTTAAAACTACTTTCCACTCTGTGTTAAGCCAAATGTTTCATGGCTCTTATTTAACTTTTAATATTTGGTGTGTGTGTGTGTGTGTGTGTGTGTGTGTGTGTGTGTGTGTGTGTTGTGTATGTGTAGAGAGAGTGACAGACAGACAGACAGAGACAGATATCTTATATTGGTACTGGTCCTCCTCCTGCCCCCTAACCCATCTAATTTGCTATGAGTGTTTTTATGCTGACTGACAAAACCCAAGCCCTTGGCTCTTTGAGTTTCTAACTGCAGCTGTCCTCCAAACTCTTTTTGGACATGATCCATTATTATATTTCAAAATTATATTTTTACATTTAAAAAATTAATTAATGAAAAATTAACTTCATGTTCTAGAAGTTTCACTTAAGTGATGTTTATGTGATTACCAAGAGTATCCAAACAAAATCTGGTCCTCAGACATTTAACTATATTGTTTTTTTAAAAGCACAGCCCTTCTAGTATCATGTTTAAAAGAATATAATGGTTTGCTTATCTAGTTTCTGTTCAAATATATGTATTGACAAGGAAACCAAGATATATAGCATTTACAATCTGCGCTTTTGAATTCAGAAGTATAGTTATCACTAACATACTTCATACCTCAGCAATGCATAAAAAGTGTTTAAATAATAGATCAGGATGACAGATGTCATAAACATATATGAAATGGATATAGTCATACCTGGCAAGTTTTGAGATGTGTTTTCAATCACAGTATTTTTTGTTGATTTTTATATATGATTTTAGGCAATCTTAAATTAAGGCAAGCGTCACCTTTAATTTATTGTTAGGTAGAAAGTGCACTTATTTTGTACTCTAAGGATTTATTCAACTTAACTCTGTAATTGCTAGCAATATACAAGCTCATTATATCACAATTTAGTGCATTTGATGCCAGCTGTTATGGAGTTAATGGCAAAGTCTAAAGAAATGACATGGAGCACACTTTTATGTTTAGTATAACCATGTAATATTACTGTTAAAAATCTCCAGTCAGCCCAGAGGTTGTTTTAAACATTGCCCACAATGAGATAAAGTAAGATTTTTTTCTCCACCAAATATCACATCTGCTATTTTGCTATATATTAAACTTCTACCTCTTTTTTAATGTATGAAAAATCTTATAAATATATTTTCTTTTTCTGAAAGTTACTTTTGGCCAAGCTGTAATTTCAACTACTGTTTTCATTGCAGTGAGGTTTGAGAGATGTCTGTATAAAAAATGAGAAGCAAATATGCTTTTAATTGGGTTATGTGTCACTCATTATTTTTTCTTTCTAGATATAAGTGGATATTTCCGACATATTTCAATAAAGCCTGTGGTTCTCAGAGGAACACTACCAAGATGAAAACAGAATAACAGCCCAATAGAATTGAATAGCAAAATTATAAAGTTAAAGGAAAAAAGATTTTCCTACATTATTAGGAATTACACATAAAGAATACATATTTTATATGCAGTGTTTATACTGCTGATAAGTACAGTGATTACTATTACTTTTTTTCAACATTGATGCAGTAGATCAGTTTTCTTTAGACTTATGGCATCCCCTTTTAAAGCCGCTGATATGTTTATTTTACCTTTGGTGCATTTGTGAGATCATGGCTACAGAATTTTGACTTTTGAATTGCATAATTTTTAAATTATGTAAGTTGTTTTCCTTAACTATATTATCTACAATATGAACAAAACGTGGCACTTGATGTATTTCTTAAAATTGAACAGATGTTAAAATAAACTAGTTTTATTTGAGGAATACTTAAACTATTTCTCTCTTCTGAACTGATATGTATTAAAATCAATAACGCTTACACGTTTTATGAATTCACGTACTAGGGGAAAAAACTCACTCTTCTTCAATGCGTGACAGGTAAAAAGAGAAAATGTGTTTCCAGGAAACAATCCACTAGTAATTCAGTCCAGCTATTTTCAGTACTTAACTTTATATTTTTTTCCTTAAGTTCACTATGATATGACATTTCATTATTAGATTTTAAAAAAATAGTCACTCACCAGATATTAAAGGCTGCAATTGGTTTCAGTTCAGGCAGGTTTTAACTGCGTTTTAATTAGCTTAAAACATATGCTTCCATTTATCGTATTACGTGGAGAACATCCTATCCCATTTAGCTGAGTATTGAGGACTATTGTACAATATTGTGCTCAGGCTAAAACAATGAAATACTAATTGGATCCAGTAAAATAACTGTAACATTTCCGATTCCTATTAGGCAGGTTACGTAAATTAGGCTAATATAAAATGGTGCTTAATAGAATTGCAAATATGGTGTGATGTTACATTCAGACAGGAAAGACAGTGAAAGGGGATTTTGGAGGAAATCAAATACATTTGCATTACAATAAAACATTTCCTGCTGTGAGGGCTCTTGCGTGGCTGGAAAAAGCACGGCTCCAGCACCACTCCCTCTTATTTACATAGGAATGCCATCCCAACATTTTCCAGCTCCTAGAACAGTTGTCTGTCAGTAACCGAGCATAAACCTGCAGGTTTAAGTCTGTTGATGAATATAGTTCTTTTATTATTTCGTCGGGCATCACATCTGAGATCTTTATATTGCAATGAGAGAACATTTCTCTTTATATACAGTCTGTCTTTTTTCATGATGAGAATGTGCTGTCTAGGCTTTAAAAACTGACTGCAATCATCGGATTGGATGGCTGTTTCCTCTTTGAGCTAAAAAATGCCTTGCATTTATTTCTTCCTCTTCCGTTAAATTATTAGTCTCTGGGCTGGATATTTGGGGCATTTGTATATACTTTAATCACCCTAAAATGGATTTGAAAGAAAAGTCTGGATATCTTCTCTCTTCTATGCCTCAGCCCCCTTGGACTTGGCTTGTAGGCTGGAATAACAGCCATGCCTAATATTTTAAATGAAGAAATTTGAGAAACTGACACCAAGGTGCAGAAGGGTAGAAGGATCCTTTTTCTAAAATCCTTGGAAGGCAACACTAATTCTGTCTTTGTTCATTAGCAGCCCCCATGGCGAGTTTGCTTCTGTGTTTTTGAGGAAGCCAGAGCACTTTCTGGGCTGAAAGGTGTTTCTGGGGAGAAGATTTTTGAAGCTGTCCCTCAAAGGAAAAGTTGCCCAATGAAGTAGGGAAGAGACTACATTTTCCCCTTGCAAATACACTGATAAAAGAGCTTTCTGCTGAACTCACAAGCACCCTTGAACCTTTCAGTTTGCTCCCAGCGCTCAGATCGCAGTGTTTCTGTGAAATGGCAGAGAGAGAGACCATTCTGGGGCCTAGCATGCAAATGAGCAGGCCACGTAAAGGAAAAGAAAATTTAAATCCCATCTATTGTATTCTAAGCAGGTTGCTAGCAAGCCTTTGTGGAGCTGGTATAAAAATGAATCTCATCTCCTTCCTGGCCTGAAAACTAAAAACATACTTTATTTCTTCACTCACAGCGGCATTTTTTATGCAGTTTTATCTTCAAAAAAAAAAAAAAAGGTTTTGTTTTTCCTAGGAGTTTAGTGTGTAACATTTTCATTCATGATACAAATTATTTTATCTGCATCTGTGCCTCTGATTTAGACCTTAATCTCCCTGAGATCTTTAAGTCGTGGAATTTGTCACTTTATTTATATTCATAGGTAGATTCCCTCCCTCTTTCAAAAAGTGTTGGAATTAATACTATTTGCTCAAAGGAACAGTGATTTTTTTTTAAAGCACTGCATCTTGGGGCATGCTTTCCTGGTGAAGCAAAACAAGTGAAAATCCTCTCGATTCAAATTCCCTTCCCTTTCGGCTTTCAGCTGTGAAGAAAAGGATTTTCATGTAGATGTAAAAGATGGTAATTGTACAATAAAGAAGGGTCCTGGCCAATAGGAATATGCTTGGGGGACAAGAAAAGAGGGGTAGGGGGCAAAGAAATAGTCATCAGGCCCTTCAGGCCAGACTTATTGAAGAGGAACTTGTGACTACCCACGCAGAGCAAAACTGCTGGCCAAATAGGTGCTTTGTCCACCAAACCGAATAATCCTTCTGGCTGGTCTCTCCCTCTCCCCCTCACATTGTATTGATTAAAAGAAATTAAACTGATTGATTTGTTTCAGTCTCATTTCATAGAGTGTGGGAATCTTTATATCTATTTGCTTCTTTCTCTCTCTTGTTATTTTCTTTTTCCCTGTAAACTTTTTGAAAATCTGGTAGAGTATAATTTTATATCAGTTAAAGGAACAACCCGTCTTGTCCAAAGAAGGCTCCTATTCTTCCAAAGTTATGAATGACTGATAATTATTGATTCAACAATTATTGAAAGTGGCAAAATTAGTAGTGAGAGGTCCCATGTAGTTTTTACCTAGCCCCCCCCCCCTTTGGTAATACCTGTCAAACCTTGGAACAGAGACTGACACCATCCATAGACTTTATTCTGATTTCACTAGTTTTACAGGCATTTGTTTTAGTATTGTGTGTTTGTGTGTGTGCGCACGCGCATGTGTGGGTTTCCAAACAATTTTATCAAATAACATGTTTTTTAGCTTAGTCATAGCTTTGTGAGAAAAATATAACGGTAATATTTTACTAAATCTTTCATTAGTTCAACAGTGAATGATAGCTAAAAGTAAATTGTTAAATATTATTGTGCTATTTTTTAACAAAATGAACTGTTTATAGACATAAAGAACATAAAATGTTTAGATGCAAAAGCGAAGCACTAATTTTTCTAGATACAATTATAACCAAGATAAAAGCCCAGGTAATTAATATAATTAGATTTTGTATCACAACTCAGACACTAATTTTTAATTATACTTAGAATTATAATTTTTAACCTTTCACACACACATGTGCACACACAGATATAAACTTGCTGTAGTCCTATTTTTATATCATGGATCACAAATCATTTTGGTGTGCACACAATATAAATAGCTATTCTCTCCAATTACATAAATTTATAGAGGACAAACACTTTAGATCAAGGGTCAGTAAACTGTTTCTGCACAGGACTAGATGGTAAATATTTTAAGCTTTGCAGACCACAGTCTGTGTTGTAGAGACTCAGTGCTGCCCCTTCTAGCAAGGAGGTAAACACAGACAATATGTAAATAAATAAGCATGGCTGTGTGCCAATAAAACTTTATTTAGGAACAGAGATCTGAATTTCATATCGTTTTCATGTGTCCTAAAATATTATATCTTTTTTATTTTTATTTCAGTCATTTAAAAATGGTATAACTGTTCTTAATTCCAAAACAACCCACGGGATGGATTTACCCTGCAAGCTATAGTTTTCTGTTCCTTGTACCACATAATATGTGGAATTTGGGGTTATCTTTTCATTTATGTGTGTGCATACAAGTTATCTCCTTCCTACTCTAATCTTATTCTTAGTCCCTGGAAAAAGCATAGACAAATTCTATGGAGGAAGCAGCCTACTAACACGTACTGTTAATGGAACAGTACAGTAACAGTAGATTATTTCCTTCTTTTTTTTTTTTTTTTAATAGTAATAGTTTAACATTACATTAAAAAGAACAACTCAAGTTTCTAATTTTTTTCCTATTTTCTTGTCATGGATATATTAGCAGTACATGATGCATACTAATTATAAAGTTGGCTGTAACAAGAGTTCCTCTTGTGAATCCATTTAAGAACTGATTGTTTACTATCTTTTTCTGTAAGTATAAAATTTTAATTATGCCACTGACAGGAACTGTGCGTGATACAGTGCTCTACATTTATCACTGGGAGAGGGCCAGTTGCAGAGCTGTTTGACTTTGGAGAAATCCTGATGCGTTTGCAATGTTGAGCAGCAGGTGCCACATTATTATGTACAGAAAAGCAATTAGGAAGCATATTGGATGAATGGGGAGTGCATTAATATTAGCAAGTACATTTGTCAGTGGTTTTGATGCGAGTCTTTTTCTTTCCTTTATGCAACATTAAGATTGTGGCTCTCATAAATTCTCCCCTTAAATTGCCATCTGTTCCCTTGTCAGGCAGTAGTGAGGTAGAGAAAAGTTTTCTTGACAAAATGAAAGGAATTTCTTTTATTTAAAGTCGAAGCAAAGGAGCCTATAGAAAGTTACAGAATTGTAGGCTGTGCGGTTCAGCTTTGCCTGTGTTAAGTAATTACCTTTGAATGTAACATTAACTGTGGAACCCTTTGATTTTTACGACTTGCTATTTTTTCCCAGTCATTTCATGTATTTTAAAATTCAATAGGAAAGAGTTATAATTAGATTAATGCAATGACAACCAGCAATTGGCCACTTGGATTAAGAAGTTCAAGTAAGGAATTGCTGATATTTTATTTTGGTGCATCTTTTCCATTTTTATGACCCAGTCGTGTTCTCATCCTGAAATGTCACTGTTCTTTAAGCTATTTCTGAATTAAGTAGCTCTCAGTATAATAGCAATTGAAAAAAATTCTCTGCCCAGTTTATTTTATACAACTGGATGTTATCTTCATAACAAACTCTGATATATACTTACTGTTAAATTTTCTAATGTCTTCATTGCCTGAAAACCATGAAAAACAAGTGATTTTGGTAAACAGTTTTCTGGCTAATTGAAAAGTAATAATATAATCCCTTAAGCTCCAATCATTTTAATTTGAATTTTTCTTTAGCATATTTATTTAGTCCTTTTTTAACTTTAGTAATATAGATTGTCACTAAAATTTTACATTTATGTGCTTCTTCACTGTTTCTCCTCATAGGCATCTCAAAAAAAATAATGACTTTATAAAAGAATTGGGCTGAACTTTATGACCTAATATAAATTAACCTTATTTTTGAAAATGGTTAATGCTGCCAACTTTTTCTTCTTTTTCCAGAAGTATTTCAGAAGGCAGATTGAATTAGTGGATTTTCTAGTTGTGCTTTCCCTGATTATGGGCACAAGACAGGTGGAGCCTTTTTGGGTAATCTAGGTTAATGGATGAGGTGCCTATAAGAAAAGACAGATTAATAATAAAAATGCACACACTTATCTAATCTAGGTTTCACATAGTATTGTAGACTTCATAAGGAAATGAAGACCCAAAGAAACAATTAAACCTATATGTTTTTCCATGAGGTTTGATGAAGAGTAAAGAGTCATGGAAAGTATGGCAGACCTAAAGGTCTGGCCTCCTGGTATTTACCTGAGGAAACTTAGCCAGACCTGTTGAGTCTTTGCTGTGACTCTTCATTTCCAGGGGTGAAGTGCCCTTCCCTCTAGGTATAGAGAGGTGGAGGAGGACTGTCGAGTGGAATCAGAGAGACCTTTCTGCTTCCGCTATTTTCAGAATGTCAAGGTGACATATTATTTGAGGTGGCACGTCCTGACCACCATCTGAAACATGGTTTTATTCACTCGGGTTAAGTGTTGTCCTGTGTAACCTTCCCTGTTTGCAGGTGCCTGTGACATCCATGGCACAAATGACAAGTGACAGACCCGAGAGAGGCAGAGAGAGGGGAGAGCATGTGGTTTGAATGAGGTCTTCAGTCTCCTTCCCCTTCTCTTCCCACAGTGACTAGGGTCAGGGGGATTAGCCATTTACCACCTAAACTCACTTGAAATTCACCTAATAATTAATGTTTATTTACTCACTTAAGACAACATTGGCATTGTGTCAGCTTGAGAACGTGTTTCCCTTAGGCAAATCTTGTTAAGAAGTTAAAGTTCAAGGACATGCTTTTGTTGGTGAGCAAGGTCTCAGAGCCAGTGGATCTGTTTTAAGCTAATGTCCTAAAGTTCTGATAGTCTTATGGGTTGTTTCCATTGCTGGGACCCAGATGTTAAGTGTCCTCTAAATTGAACAGGGCTGGAGACACCTTAAAAACTCTTAATTTGGTACCTCATTTATTCTTCTTACCTTTTCAGTTTTAACTTAGCAATATCCACATTCCTTTGAAACATGGGTATTCACAAATTTTCATAGACACAATGATTTCTTATACAACGTATAGATGTTTAAGGCCATTTATCAGATATTGTTTCTCAATCTTAGTGCCACTTTTTGAAGTACCCATATACCCTCAATATCTCATTAGAGGTACCTATGTGAAAAAGAACAATCTGGGTCTTGTCAAGTATAATCTTCTTGTGATAACACCATGGCAGGTCATTCTCACGTTAAACAGCAAGTGTGGGCCACATAAACAAAAACAAAAATTAAATGAAAGAAGGATAATCAGCCGGGTAATCCATGGAAGCAAACTACAGCAAAAAGGATGAAATAATTTATCATTAAGGTATTTGTGATGAACTCTTAAACCCATTATCTCAGTTCCTTCTCTTAACAACAAGTAAGTATTTATCATATGGGTATGGCAAATAAAGACTGACCTTCTGCCAGGTTTCCTGAGTCAGTCTGGAGGAAAGGGCAAGGCTGGGAGGCAGATGAAGATCTATTTATTCTGGATCTGGTGCTTCTTTCTACCTTCCAGGCTTCTTCTTAGCTTTTTGCAGTCTTTTAACTCTAGTTAATCCATTTTCAGATCTCAGTTTCACTGAATATTTGATCAAACCTCCAATTTATTTCATCGGGGTAAACTGATCCTAAACTGTGTCACTGACTTCTGTCCAAAGTCCTTTTTTGTCCTTTTTTGTTTAACTAACTTACATGGAAGGAGATCATAATAGGTGGAAAAGAATTCTGGATTGGGAATTAGGAGAGCAGACTCCATGTGCTAGATAGATAATTTTAGACCAATTGTTCAGTCAAACTATCAGTAAAAATGATGGAGTGGGACTTTGATATTTTTACGTCCCCTTTCTGGTTTGGGGATTTTATGTCTTTCTCATAGACTCAGAAATACCCTGAGCTCCTTGCCATCTTGTGGTCCCCGAGTTCCAGTCCAGTAAAGGAGTGCACCAGCTGTGTGATTCAGCACAAGGTAGACACAGCAGCTCTGAGCTTTGACCCTGCTTACACAGTGAGGAGAACGGTTTACTTGGCGGGTTTCACAGGGCTGTGTGAAGATCAAATGAGGTAATAGTTATGAAAACACTTTGTAAACTGTAAAAACAATAGAGTAATGAATGTAAGTTAGCAGCTGATTTCTTCCCTCTTCCATCCTATTCACTGGTCATATCTTGAAGGTTGGAGGCAAGAGCTGAAGGAGCTTTATTGCAACTGGGGAAATCAGAGCCACAGTTCTCCAGGGTGTTAACCTGTAGGAATCCATTTATTCCCCAAACCCCACTCATTCCTGACACTAAAGAAAGGACTGTGGGAATATATGTGTACATTTTACCTTCTAAAATAAAGGGAGAAACATTAATGTCTCGTAAAGTCTGGGAATAAAATGCTTTAAAATATGAATGCCAGGCAGCCTGGCTTCTATTGGTGGCAAGAGAAAATGCCCCCTGAGCTTTATAATTGGATGTCTGTCACTGCCTTCCAGCTATCCAGGCAGGCAAATTCAAACCTATTTTCTGTCTCTCACTAAACAGAGATCTGGAGCCAAGCTTATAACCCTTCTTGGCATATCTTTTGGATCTTTTCTTGAGTTCCTTAATTATTTATTTATTATTATGAAGCCATCACTTTGAATCTGGGCATGAGCACAAAATGGAAGGGAAAAACATGGAGAAAGAAAAAAAGACCAAAAAGTAGAATGATGTTAGTTAGCTGTGTTGGTCAGCTTTCTATCACTAGAGGAAACTGCCTGAGAAAATTAACTTATAAAGAAAAAAGGTTTATTTTGGCTTATAGATTTAGAGGCTCCAGTTTACATTCATTTGACCCCATTGCCTTGGGCTTGTGATGAGGCAGTATGTTATGGCAGGAATGTGTGGCAGACAGAGCAAATGAACTCTTCTTATCATCAAGGAGAGAGAGAGAGAGAGAGAGAGAGAGAGAGAGAGAGAGAGAGAGAGAGAGAGAGAGAGGAGAGGTCCTATAATCCCCTTTAGAGGCCTGCACTTGGTGACCTAACAACCTCCCATAAGGCCACACCTTATAAAGTTTCTACTACTAGTTTCCAATACTGTCACCTCGAGCAAGCCTTTAACAAATGGACCTTTGTGCTCTTATCCAAGTCATAGCATGATTAGGTTAAAATGTTCTCAAGACCTGTGTGCATGTTTGTATGAGTTTGCTGTTTAATTAAATTATACCAATAAAAGTGTTAAAAATGACCTCCAAATTTCTCTTCCTCCATTTCTTTGCTGTCCTTCCTTTCCTACATTTTCTTTTCTTTGGCACTAAACATCCTCCCTATCATAGTCTCATAACCCACCTATTTGCAGGATTTATTCAGGTGTACTTAGCGGCCAATACAAAACCAGTTGAATTTTTCTTACCCATTTTTATCCCCAATCCTTAGTGAGCTAGGTTTTTAAAAAAATCTAATCTTAGTAGAACTCGATATAGCTCTCTTTGTCAGAGTTCAACTACTCCTAAAATTTTTATTATGCAAGTCATATATTGGATTATTAATCTTTTATATTTACTTGTTTGAATTGATTATATATTTTTCTGAGTTCTTGGTATAGATTCTTTTATTTTTTGTATTTTTCTCAGTCCTATAGGTCAGGCACAACTGCCTAATTCTGTCCCTCTATTGAGGATAGTAGAGGGTAGCATTTAACTGCAGTTCCTCAAAGCACTTCCCAGAAGGCATATTTGAAATAAGAAAAATAATACCTTTGATACACAGATTTCCTGTGACTGTCAGATGTTCCTTTAGGAATTATGAACTTAATCATTGCCATGCATATTTACTGAGAACTCCAATATTTATAGTTGCTTAGTTTCATCACCATTTGTTTAGTGTTGTGCTTGCTACTGGGAAAAGGGAGAAGAAATACAGGAGATCGTTCCTCTTCTAAAGGAGCTTTACAATTTGGTGAGAAGAATCTTGATGGACACATTCAGAAAATAATATCCATAGAAATTTGGGGATAATAAATAATCAATCTACTGGACTTAATGGAAGGAGTTTATGGAAAATAAAGATGTGAATAGGGCCCAGTTCTTGGGAGGCTGAGACAGGAGGATCACAGGTTCAAAGTCAGTCTCAGCAACTTAGTGAGGTTCTCAGGAACTTAGGCCCTGTTTCCAAATAAAAAAATGGAATAAAAAAAATAGGGATGAGGATATAGCCTGGAGGTAGACAGTCTCTGGGTACCATTCCCAGTACCACAATGGAAAGAAAAATGAGAGAGAGAGAGCGATAGAGAGTGAGAGCGAGAGAGAGAGAGAGAGAGAGAGAGAGAGAGAGAGAAGGAGAAGGAAGAGAAGGAGAAGGAGAAGAAGAAGGAGGAGGAGGAGGAGGAGGAGGAGAAGGAGAAGGAGAAGAAAGGAGGAGGAAGAGGAGGGAGAAAGGAAAGAAACTGCTGAAGTATTGATGTGGGAGCACAATATAGCAAATATGTGTGTTTAGGAAGTCTGTATTGGCAAATAGGATACATTGGAGAATAAATGGGGTCAAATCAGACTGTCAAAATTAGGGCTTTCACTATTTTATATTTTCAGATTTATTTATATAGCTCTCAGCAAACTTTGCTTATGTTATCTTGTATATAACTTAAAATAATCCAGGAAGGCAGATAGGGCATGCCGTGTTATCCCATTCTAGGTATGTAGAAATCAGAGGTTTGGTGATGTTAAAGGTCTTGTTTGAAGATAGGCAACAGAGACCTGAGAGAGGTGGAACTTGAATATGGAATTTATAATTTCATAACTGGGGCATGTTATATCACCGTGGATCCTAAGTGTCACTTTCATAGATCACTAAGTTGATCTCAAGGAACTTAAGAATGTACAACATTTTTTCCTGAAATTTCATTTCAGGTAAGTGGACTTAGCTTCACACATCCCACAGGCAGATTCTCTGCTTATTTTCTTTTTTTTAGGATTCAAGCAAACATTTCTTAGGACACTGTTCAGGACTTTCAATATATTGACTAAGTATAAATTATTCTAAATCATTTTTAGAAAACTATGTTCTTTGTGTAGTTTTTTAAGTACCTGAGCAAAGGATAAACTCACATTTTTAGGAATATTGACTATTACTGGTGTCATTGTTTCTTTAGGAACTATTTTTAATTGAATCTCAGCATTCAGTTAGGAAAATACACAACCTCAAGTGTATAATAACCCAATGAATTTTCACAAACTGAGCCTACTCACACTAAAATGTTAGAGAGCAAGCTTTCTTTCTGTTTCTTAGCTTCTGGGAATCTAAGCACGATGAGCATCCCAGGAGTCCCTCACTCTTTTGCATGACTGACAACTTACAAACATGCTCATTCTTTTCTTACTTTTTTGAACTTTATGTAGTAGTAATATTTACTTTCTACTACAAAATAGTAAATTATAGTTCCTATAATATTCAGTTTCATTTTTGAAAATTTCATTGTTTTTATACTTTTCAGCTTTTTTTCTTTTTTTCTCTGTACTGTCTACAGGCTTTATGGTCATTATCACTTAGAAAGTTCCCATTCAGTTTGCTTTACTAGACTTGTTATCTGTGCTAATCCAAGTTGAGGAATTTGTTGAATATTTTTTTTTCTCAATTTAATATTATATGTTTATATAAGCTCAGTGCTTGATTTTCTCCATTTAGTACATATAAATTAATATAAGTAAATTATGTGAATGACATAAAATGATAGTATCTTGTTATTACAAGCACAAAGCTTGTTATTGCTTTCACATAGCTTATTGGCACTGTGATACTTCTTTACAAAATAAATGTTATGTACTTATGTGAGAGTTTTTTCTGGTTTTGTTAAAAAAATTTTTAACAAACTTACTTTTTTTGATTTTGCTGTTAAAATTTACACATATGTAGATGAATCATAATTATAATACTTGTATAACTACTGTATCTTATATAAAAAATAAAAAAGCCTCTTTTCTCAGCTGTCTAATTCTGATATCACTTCCTTCTTGTTACATGTTTTAACCAGATTCTTCCTGACTCTGACCTCTAATGGTTCCTTTGAATATGAGGCTAATTTGTTTCCTATGACCTTAGTTTCTTCACTTATGATTAATCACTATACATACTTGGTATTAGGAATACAGAAACTTTCCCCTATAACATTCGTATCTAGAACTTTTTTTTAGTTTATGGGATCAGCCCCTACACTTTCTGACGTATGTTGTGCATTGCAAGATAGGCATACTCAGTTAAGGACTCCTTGAAGCTCCTCTCTGAGCTAAAGCAGGAATGTGCCCTGAAAAAGAGAGGAAGCTTCTTTCTGTATGGCCCTTCCCACATTCTCTCCAGAAAGTAGCAAAAGGCATTTTAGGAACTTATTTCTATGTGAAACAATCAAATTTTGCCTATGAGGGGTAACGAGTCAATTGCTGGGTAACAAAAAGACTTACTGTTAGATATTGAAGAAAGAATATAGATACACGCAGAGACCATTGCTTCAAACTTTAGTTTTACTAAGGAATCAGTCAGCAATCCATGAACATCAGGTAAACACCAACGGCCTCTTTCTTTCCTTTTCTTCCTAATGTCTAGTGTTCTTTCTCTCTCTCTCTCTCTCTCTCTCTCTCTCTCTCTCTCTCTCTCTCTCTCTCCCTCTCTCTCTCCCTCTCCCTCTCCCTCTCCCCCCCTCCCTCTCCCCCCCCCTCTCTTTCTCCTTTCTCATACTGGAGATTGAACCCAAGGTCCTTCATTCACACTTGCTTCTCTCCAGAGTTCTGTTTCTTAGTCAGTATAGTTAATATTATTTTCCTTCTAAGATGCAGCTGAATTGCAGCATCACTTTCTGTTCTTTTAGGAAAAATGGAATGGTGACTGTGTTATAGTATAGAGGGAAAGCCACTGTTTGTGGTCATGTCTGTGGCTGGGAAGGTTGCCTTCTGCAGGTTTGAAAGTCTCTGGAAAGTCCTTCATAGACTTAGTGATTCTGAATACTTTTGACTCATATATTGGTGAAGGTGAAAACAACCTACGTTTTCCCTCCATGACCCCCTAAAATGTGAAGAAAGAATATATATATATATATATATATATATATATATATATATATATTTTTTTTTTTTTTTTTTTTTTTTTTTTTTGTGGGTATGGCCTTTGATACTTTATAGGGAAAGTTATAGTTCTAACTAACACTTGTTCTTCTTTTTCTGTATTGGATGTGCCTACCCTCTCTTTCCACTAACTTCTTATCCACAAAATGATGATCCCTAAAAGGAACATGTGACCATTTACATATCTCAGTACAGTTACTTAGTGTGGAGCTTTGGAATCCTTTTTCTTATGCCACTGAAGGCAGATCTTCAGGTTTGTACATAAGAGATTCAGCAATGTATTCAAATAATTTATGTTTTAACTGTGTTGTAATACCTGTAATATGATTCAGCTTTACTGAAAAGTATGACCAGTACCTGGCCTTTGCAAGATGATGTCACTTACATATGCTCTTTTTAAGATGTTTTTGTCAAATAATTAGTTTACAAGTTTCAGCTTCATTTAGAGTTAAAAAGTATTAAATTTGATAATGTTTAGTGTTTCATAATACATGTTCTTTATCAGTTTTACAAAAATTTTTTGGGTTAAATATAATTGCTATGTAACATTTAGGATTGGGTTAAAATGTCTAATCTTTGGTCTAATCTTAAGATAGTTACTCTAAACTGGGTGAGACATTTACCTGCGATCTCACTACTCAAAGGCCGAGGCAGAAGGATCATTATTTTGAGGTCAGTTTGGGAAACGTGTCTCACTGTCTCAAAAGGATTGGGGTGTAGCTCAGTGGTAGAGTGCCATTGGGTCCAATCTCTAGGACTACACACACACACCACACACACACACACACACACCACAGAGATAGTTAATCTAAAGATATGGCTAGTTTTATGTCTAGAAACAAAATATAACTTTTACATTTGTTTATAGTATTGTTAGAGGGCAATAACATTTTGTCCCAGGGTTGTTGGGGTGGAGATGGGCAGTGGTGGAGGGAGTTCATCCTGCAAATCTACTCAGGGAAGTAGCTGAAAAATGAACATAAAGGTCTCAGTCATCAGGATCTACTGAATGGGTTCAGGGGAATTAGAACTTTGAATTGTAGCTCACATTTGCACATAGTTCTAAACTCTGAGTTCAGGTGCAGCCCTTGGTCATTGCTTTTTTTTTCCAATTTTTCTTTGGCATTTTACTTTCAAAGATTTTATGTAAAAACATTTCTGGTGAAGATGAAGCTAGAAAAAGATAGGATGTTTCCACAAATCAAGATTCTTCTTACTAGTCTAGCTTCTTCCATATCCTGTTTGATTCCTGATTAGGACGAAATACCAGAGCCAAATCTATCAATCAATTATTTTTAAAGATGCTTTACACAATTAATTTTGAAATGTTTTTAATTTTTGTTAACTGATACCAAAAATAAAAATTTTACATACTAATGGGGTATCACATGATGTTTCCACACATTGCATAATGTTTAAATTAGGTTAAACATATTTAAATCAAGTTAAACATATTTAATCTGTTTCAAACATTTATCATTTTTCGATGGTTAAAAATTTTTTTAAAGCAGTTGTAGTCTTTTCTGGTCAGCCTTCCTGTAGGCGTAGTCTAATGATCTGACCACATAACTTAAAGGAAAGATTTATTTTCTCATGGTTTCCAGTTCAGTCCATGTGAGCCTGGGGACCATGGATCTCAGGGCTTCACTTTGGGAGATGGAAAAGAGAGATCATAGGCTATGCTTCTCACATCATGGAAGTTTGAAGCAAAAGATAAAGAGCAGGGGGAGGAGGAACCATTTATATAATCTCTTTATACAAACCATTTATATAATTTAAGATCCCCAAGACCTTGCCCCCAGGATTACCTCCTCCAGCCACACCCTACTGGCCTGGGTCACCACCCAGAACAACCCAGTGGATTTATCCACTGCCACCCTCATGACTCAATTTTATCAGCTCCAAACATACACATCATGATTAATTTGTTTGTCTTTAGAAACAAACAGTAGGAACTTCAGTGAAAGCCAAGAAGGCATTTCTACCATCAGGTTGTATAGAGTACAGAGAGGAAAATCAACTCATAAAGAAGTGATGAGAAGCTGGGCGTGGTGGTGCATGCCTGTAATCCCAGCATTCAGGAGGCTGAGACAGGAGGATTGCGGTTCATGGCCAGCCTCAGCTACTTAGTGAGGTCCTTTGCAACTCAGTGAGACCCTGTTTCAAAATAAAGAATAAAAAATAGAGCCAGAGATATAAGGTGTGGCTCAGAGGAAGAATGCCCTTGGGTTCCATCCCCAGTACCTCAAAAAAAAAAAAAAAAGTGATAAGAAGCATATACATTAAGAGCAGTGGTAGACACACAGGTGTTCCTAAGAGTCTGAGAGAGGATCTAACCCTGCCCAAGGTTGACGTGGAAGCGCTGAGCAGGGAACGCTGCCTGTAGCAGCTGCCTTTTAAGTTTAATGTAAAAGGCTAAATTTGAGTAAGGATAAATGAATTGAGGTTGGGGAGGGGGGAGAGAAAATGGTATTCCTGGCAGAGGGCAGGGCGTTAGCAAATCTCTGGAGTCCAGAAAGAGCAATGTGTATATGAATAGAGCATCAAGCGCTTTAACATTGCTCAAAAATAAAGCAGAGGAAGGGAGAGGTGAGCGATGAGTCCTGATAATTAGGCAGGGGTGGTATCTGTCATGTTAAGAAGTTTGGACCTTTTCCTATAGCTGATGGGGTCCCAGTAAAGTTTAAAAGGGAACATGACAGAGTTCCTCTTTTAATCGGACCATAACTTCAATTCCTTCTTGCCTTGAAAAGCTGCCGGGTATTTGCCAACCCAATGGTGTTGGAGGTGTTTTTCCCTGATGGGTGGACAAGTGGAATTCTTCAGAGAGATGCTGCCTGACCCATATGGCCTGCTGACAGTTTGACAGTTGACAGCTTTTAGTCAGACTAGACTCACTTAAGCTGCTTACCCATCCTGAGGCGAGCACGCGGCCAGAGCCCGGACTTCACATCACTCTGGCTGTCTTAATTGGGCACTAATTAAATGTTTTGGCTGGAAACCTCTCCTTGCCATGGCTGAATGGACTCATTTGAGGCCAATATTTCAGAGAAACATCTTGTTAGGCTGATCTGATTCCCTGTTTAAAAAGAAAATGCACATATTCAGTTTGTTCCTTTCTATTTTGGCCTAAGGATTTCTCTACTATATTTTTTCTCCTTATAGAAAAAAGAAACCTGAAAATTTGAAAGGATATTTGTGCGTGTATATATGTATATACATATGTATATAAACATTTATACATATCTTATATATTTATGTTTATGTCTTCATACACACGAACCTACTTTCCACATACACATATGTGGAAAGCACAGCTCCATACTTGGAAAGCTAGGTGCCACACTTAAATTTTATTTAACATTTACTTTAAACAATTAATGAATGTATTCATTGCTTAATTCCTGAGATTGTGACAAAGGCACAGAGAAACACATTTGAATTTGATCATACTATTTCAGAGCGAAGGTTAGGGATGAGCATGAGTCATTTCTAATTCCAGGGGATTTACAGAAGCATAGATGGATGGACTGACGTCTATGTTCCATTTTTACTTAGTCATTGCACGCTGAGAGGCATTTCTCAAACCATCCCAAAGCAAGGTGGAGAGCCAAGCATTTGGGGCTCAAAAGGCTGCTCTGTATTCTACATTGTCAGGTGTGGAGAGAACACCTGTGGGTGTCAGCAAGGTGAGCAGAAGGTGCAGCAAGTACATTCATTGGTGGAGAAGACGCCACACAGGCTCCTGCAGTCCATCAGGGATTTTGGTTATAGGGTCATCTACGGCATTAAAGGAGAGGCATACCATTGGTGTGGAATGACAGTTGTCATTTATTTAACCATTCCTCCTTTTTGTGGAACTATACCTCTCCTATACATTTTTATTTCCTGGTACAATAAGCCTTTAAGTGTATTTTTTCTCAAAGTAATGATTGTATTGTTGTATTAAGGAAAGACTAACGTGAAAATTAAGATTTTTGGAGACTAAAATTAATTCTTAAATTAAAACATTTTATGAAGAAATTGAATGAGATAATAGGGTTTGGAGGTGATTTCTTCTCTGGGAAAGGAAAAATCAGCTGTGCTCCAGTTCATGTGTCTTCAACTCTTTCAATTATCTTAATGTGTATTAGCATATATTTTATCTCATAAGTATAGGTTTATAAGACAAAACCTCATCAATGAGCTATTCTTGAGTGCATTTGCATTTGGTTACTAAGAAATAATTCGATTATGATCAACAATTATACAGAGCACAGTAAAATACTACTCTATGTGAACTAAAGTAGATCTTCAAGCCCTCTTTGTGTGCATCTTTAGGTCATAAGGACACATTAAAGTGTGTGCTGAACTTCCTAATACTCACTTATTTAGGGAGAAATGTTTTCCTTCTTAACCACAACCTTCTTTCTCTATCCCCCCACCCACCCTGAGCAATGATTCTGTTTGTTCTTTTTCTATTTAAAATTTAAAGAGTTACATTTGGGAGAGGAACAATGTAGGGAAAGGGAACCCTGGAGTGTGTCTGATGTGATCCTTCTCCTCTGTGCCACCATTTTTCCTCCTGCTGTGGGAGCGCTAAATGATAATGCCTGATACCTTACTGAATAAAGCCTGACACGGTTTCCAGCTGTGAGCATGTGATCAGTTTTTATGTTTGATTTTTGCACACAAGTATACTACTGCAGCATGTCCACAAACTACTTCACAAATGCTGAAAGGGGGAATTGCTATTGAGTACATCAAACATTAAACAAACCTGAGTAATAGTCTTAAACGACAACAGCAGCAGCAGCAACAACATAGCATATGTTTATTTTAGAAGGCCAAGTATGTGTATAAACCGAGAATTAAAAAAATTAAACATATCGAATGGTCAGATATAATCAAACAACCATGAATTTACTTTCAAACTAATTTTAGTGTGAACTGAGTTGTCCAAACAGAAAAGAGATTGTATTATTCACTGTACTTTGCTATAATGATTAAATATGGTTGTAATTATGCAATGGGCTGACTCATTTGTTAGAAACATTGACTAATCTATCCTCTATTTTGTCCTCTTAAAAAAAAAATCATAAAAGCTGTAATTTTTTAAAATCCTGATCTTTCTGGAAGCATTGTATTGCACATATATGATCCTGGTTTTAGTGACATATTTTGCCAATATTATAACCTTGCATTGTCAGATCATTCTATTTGGATGCCTTTCTGATAAAAGATCATATGTATTTTATGACTAATTTCTTGTTATTCATAAAAGGCTATATCCTTCGAACCAGTTACTCTGCATTTAAAAATATTATTAAAACAAAAACGAATGATCAACATCTTGCTATTAATTCTGAATTCCTACTACCATAATTTATGAGATCTGTGGTATGCCGAGATGTTTGTTCAACACCAAAACTAAAGCTGATCATATACATCTTTAAGGCTTACTGAACGGTATAGAATTGAAAAAGAGAAGGAAAGGGTCCTGAAGAAATACCCTAGGAGATAAAAATATTACTTTTTGTGGTAAGATGTCTTAATTGTTGATTGTGGTCTAGAGAAGCACACAATTTATGAATAAATGAGAAGTACCCATGATCATCTGAGGAAAAAAAAAAAGAATTCCAGTTTCCTGTTTTCTGAATCTCACTGCTTGTCTTTCAGGAAGCACCAGATCAGGAGAGGAGGCCACTCCTATTTTTAAACTTATTTGTCTAGTGTAATACTAGATACAAGAGGCAAGAATATAATATTAGCGAAGCAAGTCAATTGAGTCTTCCGATAAAAGTAGACGAGCAAAATCAAACATTTCATTCTCTGCCTTGGCTTTATAAGGGGTAGTTAGAAAAGGAGATAGGTAACTGATGGAGAGGAAGAGCAGTTAGTCTTTAAACCTCTGCAGACACAAACGAGCAAAACCTATGCACCAACATGGCTCCCATGAACGTTCTTCCTCAGTGGGCAAACATCGCTAGTCAGTCACACGACACTGAATCTGTGAATTTCTGGCTATTGGAGGTTGTTTCCATCTCTATTTTAGATTTTCGTGGCTGTTTTGGATCTTTATGATAGTAACTAGTCTCTCTCTCTCTCTCTCTCTCTCTCTCTCTCTCTCTCTCTCTCTCTCTCTCTTTCTCTCTCTCTCCACACACACACACGAACACAATCATATACACACACATATACACATACATATACATACACATGTAAACTATATATGCAAAATATACATATTAATTACATTTGTTAAATGAATATATGTTAAATGCATGTTAAACATGTATATGAGCTACTTGTTAAATATAAAGTAGTTATCTCTTTTCCACAATTTTACTTTCTTTCAATTACTTGTTATCAAATCTTATCCCCAAAAATTAAATGGAAAATTCTAGAAGAAAGTCTAAGTTTTCAATTGCTCTCCATTCTGAGTAATATGATGAAATCTCACACCATCCTACTCTAGTCCAGCTCTTCCCACCTGAGACTTGAATCACTTCGTTGTCTAGTGTGTCCATGTTGTATGAACTATCCACCCGTTAGTTACTCAGTTATCAGATCTAGTGTCTCAGTATCATAGTGCTTATCTTCGAGTAACCCTAAATTTTACTTAATAAGTACAAGGGTAGTGATACTGGCAATTTGGATGTGCCAAAGAGAAGCTCTAAAGTGGTCCTTTTAAGTGAAAAGGTGAAAGTTCTTGACTTAAAAAAATCACATGCTGAGATTGCTAGAATGTATGATAAGTTATTGTAATTAATCTCTTACTGTGTCTAGTTTATAAATTAAACTTCACCATTGGTATGTATGTCTAAGAAGAAATATAATACTTGTGTAGGTTTCGATATTATCTGCAGTGTCACCTCTGTGGGGAGTGTTGAAGTATATTCCTATGGATTAAAAGGGAACTACTGTACATTATCCTATATATTTAAAATAAATACATGTATGAGATATTTATTCTATATTTATTCATCCACTCATTCATTTCTTTATCCATCCATCCATGTATGTCCTTGAAGTGTGAGATTAAGTGGCTATTTTTCTTCCAGGTGGTACAGAAGAACTTTAAAAACAGCTGGTGATTGGTGGTGATGGGGAATAAGCATGGGCATATTCCAAGAATAAAAACTTCCAGGACAGCTGGCCGTGGTGGCCGATGCTTGTAATCCTAGCATTTGGGAGGCTGAGTCAGGAGTATTGCATAGGTTTGCAGCCAGCCTCAGCTACTTAGTGAGGCTCTTTACAACTCAGTGAGATTCTGTTTCAAAATAAAGAATAAAAAATAGGGCTGGGGGTGTCGCTTGGAGGTAGAATGCCCCTGGGTTCCATCCCCAGTATCATAAAAACAAAAAAACAACTTTCAGGACTACTTGGAATAAAAAAAAAATGGGTGGTAGGGAGAGGTTAGAGAATTTCCAGATAACTCACAGAAATTGAAACAACCTGTATCATGAACAGAATTATCCATTTTATATTTAACCTTTTCCTTCTGTTAAATGTGGAGAATGATATTTCTTATCTCATGTATTCTAGCCATTCCCAATCAGCTGCTGAGATGAAGTTGGAAAAAAGGCAGGTGTTTTTCAATTTATGATATCCAGAGGCATAAAAGGGGAATGTCTTTTTTCTATGTACTATTTAAGGAGGTGAAAATTCTCCTAGGAATCTCCCTGTAGGTATCCCTGTGTATTTCATTGGCCAAAACCGAGGCACCTGCTTGTGTTTTAGCCAGTCACTGGCAAGAGGGATGGATCTTTTTCTGAGGCAAGAAAACATAGGACAGTGGTTAGTTCAGAATAAGAAAGGAAAGTCTTATAAAGCTTTTATTTCCTCAGTTTCATATAAGAAAGAACCTCCTGCCTTAATAGAGTTTGGTGTTTTGGAGTGAGTCCTTGCAAATTTTATCATCCAAATCTTGTTGGATGCAGAAAGGATTTTAGAATTTTTCAGTTTAAGTCATTTCAGAATTTTTTTAAATTTATAGTCATAAAATATAAACAATGTAACACCTTTTTCTCTCTAGACAAATCCAGATTCTTAATCTGTTCCTATTACCACTGTTTCCCAATTAAACAGCCAAAAGAGTCAGTCCTTAGAATGGATTAATGACCTGCAAAATTCCATTTAAACACAGCCATTCTTGAGTTTTATTAGTGGAAAAATACAGACTGGTCTGTGGTCATGGATTATTACAGATTCACTCCAGACTGCTGAATTGAACTCTGATGAACCTGCGACACTCTCCATTAAACCTCAAAATGAGCTTTCTCTTAATTGGGGAGTAAGAAGGGGAAGTAAACTACTGATTGGTAAATGCCAGATTTGTGAATCATTTCTTTATTTTGGACAGAGTGTTAAAAAACATTTTTAGATGTGCATGAAGGTGAAGAACAGGAAATAGGGAAATAAATTAATTAATTTATTACACCCTACTATATTCTAGGCAATATATGCATATGTATATATGATGCTTTGAAAATCTAAATATAATACAAAAAGAAAGTAGTATTATAGTTATTTTTAGATGACAAAATTTATTTCAGACAGATTGAGTGACTTATGTCAGGCTAAAAATTTAGCGGTAGCTCTGGAACTAAAATAAAGCATTCTATAGATATTTGGGGGAGCTGATTATCTATATACATAGATATAGACATAGATATATACACATGTGATATGTGTCTATAATTATATATAAATATAGATAAAGATATGGATGATGATTTTCCCCTTCTTGGGCTTATAGTCTAGTGGAAGAAAGAAGTATTTAAAATAGTCCTACAAATATATAAATTATTATAAGTTGTAAGTATTATGAAGAAAAAGTGCAGGTGTTCTAATAGGGGATGGGATTTTTACTGGAGTGCTGGAACATGTAGGTGGGACCTAAAGAATAAGGAAGCTTCCAGGTGAAGAATGGAAGCAATTCTGTTCTCTATGAGGAAGTGGCCTATGTTAAGGCCCCAAGTAGGAGTTGATAATTGACCAATGTGAGCAGAGCATAGTAATTGAGGGCTGATGAGATGAGGAACAGATTTTTGTAGAGCTTTGAATGACATGATAGGGATTTAGATTTTTATATAAAGTGCAGAGGAATATTATCTAAGTGGTACATATCATAATTAGATTTAAAATTTACAAAATCATATGTGTTACATAAGATGAATTAAGTTCTTACTTCAGAAACCCACTCCCACATGAGCTAAGTTTCCTGAGAGGCCCTGGACTGACCGATAAGCTACCATCCCCCTCTGACCGCACCTGGTCATTTACCTGGGAGACATGCCCCTTCCTGGTACCCCTTGGCCAATCAGTGAAAGGGATATTCTCCGCTGACCTAGAGCCAATTACCTGGCCACACGACCCCCTCCCATGGGACTATAGCCAATTAGTTCAAAGGGCATTTCTCCTAGCCTATTAGCCCTAGCCTATTAGCCCCCTATCTTAACCACAAGCCCATATATAACAGTGACCCCAGGACGCACACTCTCTCTTCCTTTGTTTTTCTTTCTCTCTCCCACCCCGCCGTCTCTCTCTCTTCCCCTCTGTCTCTCTCTTTCTTTCTCTCTGTCTCCTTGGTTCCCTTCAGGTGCAACAATCCCTTCCCAATAAATCTATCTCTTGGCTATAAGATGGTCTCCGGTGTGGTCAAACTTTGTCCATTCAGTGATGCCATGACTCATTGGAGGAGTTTCTTTCATATATATGTATGATATATATCTATATCTATATCTATCTATCTATCTACCTATATATATATATATATATATTTCAATAAACTTTTCAGGATTGGGGGTTTGGCTTAGTGGCAAAGCGCTTGCCTAGCACATGCAAAGCTCTGGGTTTGATCCTTGGCCCCATAAAAAAACAATTTAAAAAAGTATATAAAAATATACAAAATCAATAAATTTTTCAAGTCACAATTATATGTGTGTGATTGTGTTAATTAAGTGAACAAGTGTGGAATGATGCTTTAAAATACAGATTAATGTTTGTTAGCCAACACTGGATGGAGAAAAGCCTACTAAAATGGTTCTGAGAATTTACTGTAATATAGTTTTGTTTTTGTTTTTGTGGTACTGGGGATAGCACCCAGGGGCTTTCTATCCCTGGGCTACACTCTCAGACCTATTTTATATTTTATTTGGAAACAGGGTCTCACTAAGTTGCTGAGAGCCTCACTAAGTAGCTGAGGCTGGCTTTGAACCTGTGTGATCCTCCTATCTCTGCCTCCCAATGGTTGGAATTACAAGCTTACACCACCATGCCCGTCTTGCAATATAGTTTTAAAGAAAAAATAAAATGTATCTAACTTACATTATTTTTTCCTACTCTATATAATAATACTTCAAAAGATTGAGCTTCTCACAACTATCTTCTTAAATTTATTTCTCGCTTTGGAAAAGTTGGCTTTTAAATTAAAGATTTCTAATGCTGAATATCTAATCACTTGCTAAGCAATTTTAGAGTAAAAGAAACTAAGAGCTCAAAATCTGCCTCTACTCCAGTTTTTAGAGTTCAAAATTATAACTGATCAGTCTGTATTTGTATGCCTGCCAGAACATACACGATGTATTTAAAGTTTTTAAGTTCTTTTCCTCTAAGCACAGACATTAATGGGCTATTATTATTATGAGAGATGTATTGATGGTTTATAAAGAAACGACTAGCAGAGATGTACGCGTATTCATGTGATATGAAGATAAGCTCTGGTCCATTTTCATTTTTTTTTTTTTTTGGTACTAGGGATGGAAAGCAGGGGCATTCTACCTCCGAGCTTCACCCCCAGCCCTATTTTTTCTTCTTTATTTTGAAACAGGATCTCACTGAGTTGTGGAGGGCCACACTAAGTAGCTGAGGCTGTCTGCGAACCGTGATCCTCCTGTCTCAGCCTCCCAAATGCTGGGATAACAAGGGTGTGCCACCATGCCCAGCCTCCATTTACATTTTAAGCCTGTACAGCTCCTAACTTACAAGTGAACTATTGAGATAATTAAAAAATAAATTAGTAAATAAATATATAAATGAAGAAGTGAAACGCCATATACAATCATTTAATCCAATGATTTGATCTGAATGTGTTCCTCCCAAATTCACATGTTGGAAAACTAACCCCCAATGTGTTGGAGGGTAGGGTTTAGCAGGAGGTATTTAGGTGGCAAGGGCTCTGCTCTCCTGCATGGACTGATGCTGCAATCAAAAGGGCTTGTGAGAAAATGTCACTGTCTTTTGCCTCATGAAGATACAGCAAGGAGGCCCTCACCAGGTGCCAGTGCCTCAAATTGGATCACTCCATCTCTAGAGCTGTGGGATAAATTTCTGTTCTTTATAAATCATCCAGTCTGTGGTATTTTGTTATAGTAGCACTGAATGTACTAAGACACCCACCCACATTTTTATTTCAAGTAGAGAGTTACGTAAATTTTCTGAAGTAGTTGGGGTTCTTTATTGTGAATCATTAAGGAAAGGTGATGTTTTTCCCCACTGGACACACACATTTGCCAAATCCAAGTCAACCACTTGTGATAATCTCCTTGTGAGTAAGTCACTATCTGCAGTGGGAGGTACTTGGTCTTTGTCCTCCCTGGGACCCCTCTACTGACTTAACATTTGAATATCAGTCTGGAATATTCTTTCTTTCCTCTTTATACTTATGATTAAAAATGTAGTGGTCTTACATTCTCAGAGCAGCCTTCCCTGAGTTTTCTTTTAGGTTAAGTTAGATTATATATTTTTTGTTTTGAAGCTTTGAGTACCATGCTATTTATCTCAATTGAAAGTTTACAATTATTTACTTGATTATTTGTTTAATATATACATTGTAATAAGCTCCATAAGTTTGACAGCAGTGTCTCTTCTGTTTAATGGCACTGGCAACGAAGGGAAAGCAAATGACATCTCCAATCAGTATCACAATAAAATAGTACTTTAAAGATTTTTCTTATCATCATTATGAAATATATTTTATTATTGAAATACTATACAAATGCCCTACATCTTTTCAAATAAATCAACTAAAACCATGACAATTTAAGCCTTTTAGCTGTTAATTTCAGTCTCTTGTCTGTGACCCAATATGAAAATTCATTTTACATTTTAACCCTATATCTTCATATATATATGCATATATATATATGTATATGAATAGAAGTTTCATAAAAACTTCTTTTGTACTGTAAAACACCTATTCTATTGTATAGATGGTGGGCATAAAGCCCCAAACTGATTGTGCCTTCCAATAATGGATTATGATGAAACACTTGAAAAACACTTAGATGAATTATTTTTCTAATTTGGATTCTTTCTAGTAACAAAATAAATTTCTCAAAACTTAAATTACCTACTCATTGATAGTATTACATATTTTACATTTTCTGTTTTATATTATTCTTGATTGTCCACAATTTTTAAATGAGTATGTTTATTATATTTTATCAGAAAAGACTAGAGCAATAAAATTTCTTCTTACCCTCTTTAAATATCTCTTTGTTATTACTATTATATATACATCTTTGAAATTCTAACAGTCTAATTATTTGCTTCTAACAATTCACATTGGTCTTAGCAATCTTTCAACTTCTGTTTATACCTAAATGCTATTATGGAAAACTGATTTTTTATAGCTTCTTTAGCAAAATCTCACTCATATTCCATATATTCATATATTCCATATATTTATATTCCACATATTTATATATATATTCTGTAGAGGCTCTGGGGACAAGTATGGTAGGTGTCAGGGTTTAGATGATCAACTTTTGGTCAGGAAATTTATTTATCCCTAGTACATATAGGATGAAGTACATTGTGTTGTCTGTGTTTAGCATTATTTGTTAGTATCCTTATCGACATCATCATGTTATTAATAGCATTGACAAAAACAACAGCAATCACCACAATAAGAACCTTAACAACAGTGGCATTTACAGTATGCCATTATATTAATTATCACAATAGATCTGACAGACTGTTCCTAAGAATTGTGTTACTGGATAGTTTATGATTTTAAACTCAAGAGGAAAATTGGAGGATAACATCTAAATCTACTCGTGTCTCCATGTACCTACTCTTTTTCTGAGTTTAAAGAAAGAGGAAAGAGATGAAATCATTATCAAACCAAGTTTATTTATGGAATTAAGTTGTTTGCTCTATAATAAAGGAATATGACAAAGAATGTGTTAATTTTTGCTCTATAATTTGATCAGTGTCATTTGGCTGTATACAAAGTAGTTCATCAGACAGAAACATGTGTACCTAACATGGTAAATCTGTGAAGGACAAGAGATCCTTGCATATTTCCTATTTCTAAATATGATTTCATAATGAAAATAGCTTCGTCTACTGAAGAAAGAAATGGCATATCACCTGCCAAACAGGTTGTATAATTTGGGATACTGTAATTTCTGTTGTCATGAGCAGTAGGAATAGGATAAATATTATCAATGGAATATACTCCTGATCTAAATAGTAGAACTGAACTTAACAAAAGAATTAGATTTCCTTTTGGATAAATTAAAAGATGATTGTATGGAAATGAACTTCAAATCCTGTCCTTAAAAGCTTGTTTATTTACCAAATATAAATTACTTATTAATTCTTGGTAGCTGGACAGATAGAAATATTCGGCAAGTAAAGTTTTCTTAATGTTTAAGGGTTCCTGGAAAGTAAAAAGTTATCTAATTATTTACATGAATACTGTTTGTACTTTTAGCTATTGGAAGTAATTGTGAGATAAAAATAGATTTGAATGTTATCAGTTGCCTTCTTTGATGGTCTGTTATTCAACTAGCTTCTATCAGAAACCTGCACTACTGAGCTGGGCATGGTGGGGCACCTTGTAATTCCTAGCATTTAAGGAAGCTGAGACAGGAGAATCGCAGTTCGTGGCCAGCCTCAGCTACTTAGTGAGATTCTTTGCAACTCAGTGAGACCTTGTTTTAAAATAAAGAATAAAAAATAGGGCTGGGGTATAGCTCAGAGGTCGAATGCCCCTGGGTTCCATCCTCAATACCGCAAAAGAAAGAAAGAAAGAAAGAAAGAAAGAAAGAAAGAAAGAAAGCAAGCAAGCTGCACTATGAGTAGCAAGAAATTAAAATATTAAAAATAACTATGGGTAAGCAATAGTCTAAAAGTACACTAGAAATGCTCATTCTAATTTTTTATAAATAATGCCTTTTTATGTTTGGTATAGTAAGAGTTAAACTTGGTTAAATAGTTTATATTGGGGGGGGTGGCGCTGGGGATGTAGGTCTATAAGTAGAGAACTTGCCTAGAATGCATGAGTCTTTGGCTTTAATCCCCAGCACCACAAAAAGAATAACAAAAATGGTATTGTTTGTATTGCAAGACTTTATTTATCATGGTATCTCATGTTTGTTTATTTAAAATTGTGTAGAATTTATTGACGATACCTAGCATAAAGCTAACTCATATTAGTTCTTATACTAAGGGAGAATTTCTAACACATGGTTAGTGAGGCAAATGAACTATGTCTTGGATCTTAGGAATTAAATAAAATTGGATGTATTTAATAATGTGTGTTAGTTATAAAATGGACTTTAGAGAATTAAATAAAAAGAAAATCTAATTTTTATTCTTTCTTTGTAGCAATGGGGATTAAACCTAGGAGCACTTTGACACTAAGCTACATTCCAGACCTTTTTATATTTTATTTTGAGTTGTCCAGGCTGGCCTCAAATTTGAGATCTTCCTGCCTCCACCTTTTGAGCTGTTAGGATAATAGGTATGTACCACTGGGCCAGTCCAAGTCTAAATTCGTAATCAAATCTGTATTCTAGACTTGGGTCTAAGATCCCACCTCAGCCACTGTCTTCAGTCTCCATAATGTCAATGTCATGGTCGCTCACAGAAAGAAATACAGTTACTGATCAGTTATAATCAGATAACAGGAGACTTTTTAATCTGAAACTTTTTATAAAAATGAGCAGCTTAGTTCTAATAGCCTTGGAAAATTTCAAAGGAGATTACGCACACAGAGTCAGATAAAATGTACATACAGATGGCTGTGCCAACCTTACTGGTTCACAGATGGCAAAGTGTTAACAGAAACCATCATTTAAGTTAAACTGTAAGGCCTAGTATTTAGTGTTTAACTCATAAAATATTTTCAGACTCACTCTGTTATTTATTTTTACTTCTTTCTTGGGGAAACTTAGAAATCATAGTGGTATTCCTCTTTGCTTATAGTACTAAGGAAATTTAAGGCCTAGTTATGTTCACTTGACTCTCTCAGTGATAGATATGGGCTAAAAACTCAAGTGTCCTGGCTTTCTGCTCTAACTCCTACCCATTATTTTATGTAGTGTTCAATATTTGCTCATGGATCTTTTTCCTTACAAAACTGTGTTAATGCTGGACGTGGTGGTGGATGCCTTTAATCCCAGTACCTAAAAGTTTGAAACAGGAGGCTCATAGGTTCCAGTCCAGTGTGATGAAACTGCTCAAAAAAAAAAAAAAAAAAAAAAAAAAAAAAGGGCTAGCGGTGGGGTTGTAGCTTAGAGGTAGAATGTCCCTTGGATCAATCCCCAGTTACCCACCCCCACCTCCAAACACAATGTGCTGTGCTTATGTTGTACTTTAAATTATTGGCTTTATGGGGGAAGGCACAAGAGGGGCATTGATAATTCTACAAAATTCTTAAGCCATTTTATCTCAGAAAGAGAAGAGACATATGTTTTCTCTAATATGCCCAAACTAGGCAGCATTGGGAATACCAGAGGGATTCCAGATAATGGAGGGAAAATCTCAGCTAAGCTAGAATGGAAGGATGGGAGAGGAAGAAGGCTGAGGTTGATTAATAGAGGAGCTACTCTGCATATGTGTAAAAGTATGAATATAGCATGGTTAACCTGGACACTCATTGTTGCAGGGGGGAGGGGAATGGAAGGGGGGAAGAGGGCACGCCAAGCACAGTCTAAATGTATACCATTTTCAATATGTTCCACATATAAATAAAATTAAAAAATAATTTAAAAACCCACCACCACCACCACAACAAAAAACCCTGTGTTCTCATAGTATGAAAATAAGTCTGTTATTTAAGACATCTTCTTTTGAGCAAAAACATAGATTCTCCCCCAGACCTCACAACCTTTTTGTCAGTGTTGGGTCACTGCTGTTAATGAAAATTCCCCACAGTTTAAAGAACTGGGCAGATGTGAGAAACCCTTAAGGTCCCCACCAGCCAGAGAGTGCCCCTCTGGTTGTTATTTCCTGGCTGCTTGGCACTTGCTGGTGACAGACAACAAACTCCATTTTAAAGGATTATAAGATGAGTCAACAAGCATGTGAAAGATAGCAACCAAATGGTGACTCCCAATTACATGAAAAATGACTATAATCACCCCTGCTGTAACACCCGTCTGTTGGCAAAGTGGTTGATCCCCTTGAAAAGCATTGAAAGAAGGCCCAGTGCATTAAATAAAAATCTCAGTTCTGTGTGTAATCATAAAAATTAACACTGTCACTTTAAAAAAAATCTAATTGGTATCCTAAAGGGAAACCTACTAGGCTATGTAAAGTAGCTATTATGAACATGTTTAGCCTTTTGAATGTATTTCAGACAGCATTTGTGTTGCCAGATTTGTCAGCCAAAAATTCACTAAGCAGATTTGTCAGGGGCTGAGGCCATAATCTGTAAAACAGACATTGGCATAGAGATTAAAGATCAAGAGAATTATATAGGTTTTGTTACCATATGCCAAGATTCCTTTTTAAAAGTAAGTTTATTTTTGTGTGGGCTGTAACCAGAAGCAAGCACTATCTTTGTTTGGTATTTAAATCAGTAGCATTTCCTGCCGGGAAGAAAAAAAAAAATGGAACAAACCGGTCTCGTTCACACACTTGGGGTGCGGGTGGTGGTGGGGAGGGCCAAGATGTTTCTGACATCCCTCCGCTCATTTCTTTCCTGTCTACAATGAAATCCACATGCATGCCTGAGTTCTGAATGAAAAACCAAGGGCACAAGAGCCCTTGAACCCAGCCTTCTGGGTGGGTGCTGTGGGAGCCCAATGGACACCCTCTCCTCTCAGATATGTGTCCTCAATGTGGATGGAAGAGACATTACCATCAAGCTTCCTGTTTTTTTTTTTTTTTTTTTTTTTGCCACAGACGACATCTTTGTATCTATAAAATTCCCCTTATGCTTTTTTTTTTTCTTATTAATATCAGTAACCAAAAAATGGGCTGAGTGCAGGACCTCCGGGTTGTAGCCTTTTGGCAAACTTGCCAGGTGGCCTTAAGCCCTGAGCAAATCCAGAAACCGCTATGAACTTGCAAACCTCAAATAAGGATGCGAATCAGGTGGTCTCTCAGGACCCTTGACCTCTAAAATTATGTGATTCTGTAAAAAATCAGACCCAGCATGGGCTGCATATATACCCTCCCAGATACAGCAAGAAAAAGTGCTCTACATTGCTATAGGGTATTCTTCAGTATTTAGTAGGATGGTGGATTGCTCCCCAAAACAGCTGGGGAAAATCATAATGCTAGAAAAACTAGGAAAATAGGAAATGTGTATTGGAGTTTCATTCACTCATAGATAGGGATGCTTTCCCTAGAGTGGAGAGTTCTGGGGGCAGATTTGGGCCTTTACGACAGCCAAATATAGCAATGACATTTTGGCACATTGACCCTGTTGAGATGATTGTGGGTGGGATGCATAGTAATACTTCCTAATTTTCACCATACTTGAACAGAGAAAGCCTAGATAACCCTGAGATGCAAAAAAATTAATTTACCTAGATGGAAAGGAAGTCACACACAATTTGTATGGGAACTTTCAAAGGCGCTTACACTGAAGCTTTTCCAAGCCACTTTTAAATTATATCTTCATCACACAAATGAAATATTGCTCAGAGAACCGCTGACTGAGAGAAGTGGCAAGCAGACTCCCCAGACTTTATTCAGTATTCACATCCAATCACATGGGTAAACATAAATATATCACAGCGCTTATTCAAACACTCACAAGTTATCTATATAAAGACAAACTACCATATATTCTCAGAAATAGATTTTTCCTCCATTTCTCTTTTCCATTTTGCATACAGTATATTAACTGTGAAATTCTCCCCCCTCCTTTTTTGGTAGCAAATTATAGGCCCTTCCTGGCCCCTCTTATAATTTTTCATATTTTCTTGAGACAAACTTTTGACACATTGAGACAAAGTTACTGGCAAACAGGAATTCTAAGAACCACCTGAATGGTGTTGTGAGTTAAAACCTGGGTTCCTGCCCTGAGAGAAAAGCGCATTTCCTACCCTGCAGGAGTCCTGGGTCTTCGCCCTGAGGAGCCAATCTTTGCTTTCTCTGTTCCATATTTTAGGAAAGAGAGCTACCTGTAAGCCGTGTTCATGCTCACATAGACACTAGGGGGTGTCCAAGGACCAAACGTTTTCCTCCTCTCGTCAGCCTTGGCTAACTTGAAGCGCAGGAGCGAAGGGAAAATCCATCCAATTAATTCCTGTCTTGTGCTGAAATGAATAATGTGGGGTCAGTTTCATCATCGGGCCCTGATTCCCTTGGATCTCTGGCGCAGTTGTAATCTCAGGGTTTGGAGCTAGGGCCATTCCATAGTATAAGCCACAGGTGATAGAGAGCAAGGTGCTGTTGCCAATGCCTGTTACCTGTGTTTGCCAGAATCTGCCTGTTGTTGAACAGAGGTTCCTAGTTTTCCTTTTCTCTCGAGTGTTTAGGTTTAGGTCTTTCCAGATTAAATTGAGGTGGGGAGATTATGAGAAGGTAGATCTGTCTTCTCATTTTCCTATGGTCCGGGTTGCCTTGTGATGTAGGTTATGTGTTGATTATTACTTATTAGAAACCATTTGCCCTTGCTACTGTAGACATCTCAGGCCTTTGGACTTGAGTCTCTTTATGAATACCTATTACTTCTTAATTATGATGGTTTAATAAGATACGTCTTTCATTTTCATCTCCTATCTCTCTTCCCCTGTGATTCTTCTCTCTGTGCTATTGGTCCCTAAGGGCATGTTACTGGCTTTTCTTTATTGCTCCCATTTTCCCTTCGCCCCTCCTGGTGAATTAAAAAAATAAATAGAATGCATTTTAAGGATGACAACAGTAATAATAAAGCCAGGAATTGCTTTCCAGCTAAATGCACTGATTGGAAGTCCTATTGAAAATAGCATAAACCTAATTGAAGTAGTCAACCCCTCCCATGCAGGTCATGCTATGCTCTATTAACATGAAGGTAAGACAGAGCTTGTGACAGCTCTGCTTTTCCCAAGAACACTTTTCTTAAGACCTATCAATAGTATTGACAATAGTGTTGCATTGTGCTTCCCGATGACCTGAGCTGTCATCTTGTGGCCCTGGATAATTCTTTCTTAATGAAACCTTATCTTATCCCTTACCTCTGGCAATCAACAGAAAAATAATCATGTTTTAACATGTACAAAAATTGAGAATTTGAAACAAATCAAAATTGCAACAATTAATTAGCCAATAATGCCGATTATCCAGATTATGTAGATATTCAATGCCTGCCTCTTGTAACTGTTAAGATTTTAATATATTTCCTAAATTTGGGGAGGTATTGAAATGGCTCAAGAAATGTCTTCTGTGAAATATTCAGGAATATTTGGTTTATATACAATTATCTATTATTCGATTTCATAGTGAATCATTTAAGTAGACTCCTCAAGCATCATTATTTGGCCCTAAGCTTTATTACTGAAGTTTCTTATGTGAGATGGAACTATCAGATTTGATGGCAAGCGCTAGCAGCTGGGAAACTGCTCTTTCTCTCCCCTCTCATTTCCCAAACAATGTTTGCACTGATTAATACTATGCAACCAGACATGACGCAGAGATTGTGTTGGCATTGTGTTCTGATGACCCCACACATTGTGTGCGCTCCGTGGTTCCTTTTGCTGTTCATAGTTATATGGGTTTATCAGAAATTACATGTCAGGCTCCCGATGAGTGTAATTGTATACTGATTGTGTATAGTTTTTTAAACCTCATTATTAGCCTTGTATGCAAACCAAATAAAAGGAAAGTTTAAAAAAGGAAAAAGAAAATAGCCTCCACTGGACGTCATGTCAGAGCCCAGGTGTTTGAGCCTGGATGCAGGGGGGGAACAAAATGTTCTCTTGGAGACATCTGCTGCAGCCCTGTGCTTGAAAGAGGCCCTAATGAATGGAGGGGGAAGGCCGGGAGAGGCTTAGGTGTAGGGGGAGAGCTCCTGGCTCTGCTTTCTCCTGACTCTGTTCTCCTTGTTGTGCCGGATTCATTTTATACCAAGACAGGGCGGGCACTGAGAGATGGGGTGTGCGTGGCCTCATTCTTTTGAACTTTCATTCATTGGTGTCCCCATGACAATGTCCCTGAGTTCCCCTCCCCTTAAAAATCACTCTTAACAGGAAAGCAGAAACAGAAACATTTCCACTCTGTAGCTACAAACTCAAAGAGGAGAGCTAGGCATAGGAAGATTGATGAAATGAATGATGCTTTGTTTCTCTTCGGTGGGCTGTGCCCTTCTGCCATTTACACCTGAGCGATTTATTGGACACTTCTAACACAGTTGCAATACAGAGTGCACATTCCTTGGACTCATAAGCAGGATGCACAGCAGGGAATGCTGAAGTATTACATACCAAGGACGAGGGCCATTAGAATTAGACTCGCTCTAATGTGGGAAGTACTTAGTTCTCTTTTAAAAACCTTTAATCAGTATACAGTGGTTCAGTACACAGATGTTAGCACCAGTGTGAAGGCTCTCTAATTGTAATTTAAGTTATCCCTGCCTAAGGGCTCCCAATCAAATTATTAGACTGTTGCAGTGAGTCTTTGGCTCTTAGATGCACCTTGCAAGGGGGTATTTTCTGGGATGATGAGAATCAGTGGTTTCTCCTGGGAAGCAAATGTACCATTATGGACTTATTAGGTTCTTGATTAGATCCACAGCTGATAAGTGAGTAGACTTTTCAAGACAAAATATTGCAGTTTATTTCAATCTGCCTCACTCGGCCACTGGATTGCAGAAAACGGACTAAATGACACAGAACCAAAGGAAACATGCGTGCGACTAACAAAAAACATGTTGATGAAATTTATTAATCAATTCTTATAAATAAAGTACCAGTAGCTCTTTGGCCATTAAATGTTCAGGCTGTAATAATTGGTTTGTTTTGTTTCTTGTTTTTCCAAATCCCTAGGCCTGCTTTTTATTGACAGTTTTCTGGCTGGACTGCCAAGACTTTAAGAGTTAAAACATTCAGAGCGATAATTAATTAATTAAGCGGTCTTAGAAAGTTAACCTCTCAAGTTTCCTTCCTGAAATTCATGTTTATCTGATTTGCTTTAATAAGCGACTTGCTATTGAACTAGTTTTACATACATCAATTTGAAGATAATTACAGTACTATAATTCACATTTCAGATGCACATTAACTTTTCAAAGGATATCAAGCTAGATTCTTCTACCTAGCATTGTGCTTATTTTTTAGTAAGCTGAAACTTGAATAATAATTGGCTGCAGTAGTATCTTTTAAGTCTTTCTATTATGAGGTATTTATTTGATTTTAATTGTAGAACCATTGGTCAGATTGAGTTCATTTCCTGATCATGTTGATTTCATGGGTCTCTCCATTAGTATTCAATTGCACAGTAATTAGTCATTAGTTCACCGTGGTGTCTTCAAGCATGTTGCAGACTTAGATTCTTATTTTCCACTCTGTTTCTGCAGTCCTATTTGAGTCCTCAGTTTCTTAAGGAAAGGAAGAATATGATATAAAAGACAAAATGCTAGATAATAGATTTATTATATAAAACATTTTGCCCAAAGGAACCCAAACACTTGATGCATTAAAAATGAAGTAAGTGGTGACTGCCTAGCCAGCCACAGTGCTGAAGTTACTAAGATGTCAAAACCTGGGATCGGTAGCATTTGTGATCTGAGGTGGGATGAAACTCTTTAGGGAAACTTCAGAATGGTACTTAACCTCTGTGTGTACCTGGCTAATTCCCCTTAGAGCCTCTTCAATTTCTGAAGAAAGATCAAATTCCCAACTTACGACATAGCCCCAATAATGTATTGAATTTTGCCATTTTAACGAACTGTTTGGCTTTACAGAACTCTTTTCCTTTATAAGAGAAAGTATTTTTAACAAATATATTGTCAATGGAGTAATTAATTCCGAATGTGCTGTGTTTTTAGCTCACATTTTATCTAAGGTATTCGTTTAGCTCCCGTGAAAAAGTAAATATGTCATCTGTCACAGTCTGTCACAAGCTCGTAATTTAAATCCATTAGAAAATTGTTCTTGCTTTTTATTTCAGCTGGCTTCACATTGTTGTCCTAATTAAATTGGAATCTTATATCATTTAAATGTTAGAATTGGAGATGAAATTATTTTTATTCAGGTAATAATGGCATTCCTTTTGGCAGAGCTCAAAAACACTGCTTTCATACTAGTTGAGTCAATGTGCAGGAAGCCATGGTTGCTTGGTATAGGTCCCCCTTTACATTTATTCTATCAGTAAAATGTCAAGCAAGAGAAGTAGGGTCCCCAAGTTAAAAAATCTTTTTTCTAAATAGACAAGTTCTACATTGGCCTATTTCTATGCTGTGGTGTGTGTGTGTGTGTGTGTGTGTGTGTGTGTGTGTGTATGTGTGTGTATGTGTGTATGTGTGTATGTGTATGTGTGTGTATGTGTGTGTGTGTGTGTGTGTGTGTGTGTGTTTCAAAGGTGCTTTAATTCTTGAAATTAGGTTTTTTTTGTGGTACTGGGATGGAACTCAGGATTATTCTATCTCTGAACTACACCTCCAGCCCTATTTTATTTTATTTTGAAACAGGGTCTCATTAAGTTGCTGAGGCTGGCTGTGAACCTGTGATCCTCCTGTCTCAGCTTCCCAAGTGCTGAGATTACAAGTGTGCACTACCACTCAGAAGTGTATAACTTGTTTTTTAAAAAATATTTTATATGATAGCGTGCGCGCGCGCGCGCGCACACACACACACACACACACACACACACACACACACTCCTCAGACTTTGATATGCAAATAATAAAAATGAGAGTCTGCCTCAGTAGGATTGAGTGGCCCCACAGTTCTGTGTATCTCACACGCTCTCAGGTATGGCTGGCCTGGCTGGTACTTCTTTCCCATTTTGTGTGAAATGATTGAGAAGCAAACAGAAAGAATTATGACTGATATATTTTCATGAAGCTTTTCTGAGAATTAAAAAATCAGTCTTAGATTTTAGAAGTAAAGCGCAAGATCTCATTTGGACTTGAAACTGCTAGATGCTATTTATTATTATTATTATTATTATTATTATTATTAATTTTAAGCTTTAACATTTAAGTTTGATTCCTTCAGAAGCAAAGGAATTTAAAAGAGACTTTTTTTTGTGGTACTGGGGTTCCTGGAAACCCTTCTACACTCCCAGTACCTATTTTTTTATATACTTTTTTATTTGGAAACAGGGTCTCTTAAGCCAGAGCGGGTGGCTTCCAACCTGCGTGATCTTCCTGTCTCCGCCTCCTAAGCGCGGGAATTAAAAGAGACTTTTAAAAGAGAAAGATGGGTATTTCCAACTCACCATCTTGATTTAAACCTCCATGTTTCAGCATGCTTTTTCATATATTGAACTTAATATATTAACATGTGGATGTTAGCAGGAAGTATGTTACTTCCACTTTATTTATTTATTGAAATGCTAGGAATTAAAGACAGGGTTCTATGTATCTGCTATCTATCATCTATCTAAATATATATATATATATATATATATATATATATATATATATAGCTTAAGCATCTCAGTTGAAGGGATTAATTTTCATCTCTAAATTTAGCAGGGTGAATCTTTCCACAGGATAATATTCAGTAAGTTAATGATAACATGCCAGTTCCAGAATCACAAGACACTGAA
This sequence comes from Muscardinus avellanarius, assembly GCF_963383645.1. Lineage (NCBI taxonomy): Eukaryota > Metazoa > Chordata > Mammalia > Rodentia > Gliridae > Muscardinus > Muscardinus avellanarius. The sequence continues at coordinate 53,900,111 of NC_137801.1, forward strand.
AATCCCTAAATAATAAAGGTGGCTTAACATAAATGTCCACAGACTGTGTGTGTGTGTGTGTGTGTGTGTGTGTGTGTGTGTGTGTGTGTGTTTGTATGAAAGAGAGAGATTTGGAAGCTAAATTAGATCAACAGAACATAGGCATGGAGTCTGAAATTCTTGGCTTGTGGTGTTTCTTCTGTATATACTCTCAACTACAAATTGCTCTCTGAGTTGAATTACAGTCTATAAAACTTCCCAAATCTATTTGAAGAACTCTTCAAGTTTTCTCTAAATTTTGTAAGGCAGACTTGAATAAGAATAATTATTACCCATTTGTGAAATGAAACATTCCTGACCTTCATCATTTTCTCTCTTCCACTTCTGTGCTCTCTTTCTTCCTCCTTTTCTTCTTTTAATTTTTATTTTCTTCTTTTTTTCTTTATTAGTCTCTGTTTCTTTCCTCAACTCTCCCCTTTTGCTTTCTCTCTCTCTCTCTCTCTCTCTCTCTCTCTCTCTCTCTGTTGGCCAAAGTATGAAGTATATCAGTACAGAGAGCTTAGGAAAAAAAAATCCAACACTAAAACTTATTTTTTCTTATAGCATGAAACCAAAGGAAATAATTGTAACTTTTCAATATACCCTAGGCAGTTGAATCACATCATTGATTCCAGTTCTGGTTAAGTAGTGTATACATTTTGAAGAAAACACTTTTTAAAACCTCATTTAATACTATTTTGATTGCTAGATACGGTGTTTTTAAAAACTCAAATAAGACCAATGAAACTCAACAAAATGGATTAGGGAAAGAGAAAAACAAAGCAACAACAAAATACTTGAATTATCTCAGACTTCAGACTGAAGAGCCCACGAAGGCATTAAGTAAATAATGTATAATATCTTTTATGTAAGCCCGGTGGTATGATGGAAACAATAAAGTGTCCCAAAAGATCCACTGGGACGTCATCATCCATCTGCTTCTTCCTACCTTTGCTACCTGGGCAATTAATTATTCTTTCTGAGCCTGTTTAAAACAAATTTTTAAAAAATTCTATTGATTTATTTTTTAATTCAGTTGAGAATGCTGATAATTCCTAACTCCAACTGTCCATCTGAATTAAGATAATATAGTTCTCTCAAGTTTGCATATTGACCAATACTTTCAATAGTTTTGGGTTTCTTGGCTCTGAAATAATGGCAAAAACAAAATAGGAGAAAAAATCTAAAATGGCCTACAGTCTAATGACAGAAAGCAGACAATAAAAAAAAAAAAAGGGCAAATGTAATATGTGCTGGAGAAAAACAAGGCAGAAAAGAAGTGGACAGGGAAGGCTAGGGCAAGAGGCAGAGGATGGTCATTGCTCAAAGGCCACGCAAAAAGAAGCCTTTGAACAAGAGCTCTGGGTGGGGCCAGCGAGTGTGGAAGGCCGAGGCAGGACTGCCTGGCATGCCTATAAAAGGCTGCACAGACACATGTGGCTGGAGAAGAGTACGTGAGCAGTGGAGAGGGGGAAGATAAACCAGGAGGAAAGCAAGCCACATCACACAGGGCTCGTGGGGTGTTGTGTGTGCTCTGGGTTTGATCATGGAAACTGCTAGAAGGTTTGAGCAGAGCAGCTTGGTCTAAACCCTGTTTTTAGAGGGAGAGAACTCCTTCTGCAGTGTGGTGTCAATGGAGAGGCAAGGGGTGGTCAGATTTATACATCTGCTCTGCAGGCAGGGCTGGCCAGATTAGTTCTCAGATTGGGTGAGACAGGCGAGAAAAGGAGCCAAGAAAGAGTCAGACATTTTTAGGCCTGAGAAACTGGAAAGAAGGAGCTGCTCTTTGCTAAGATGAGCAATCTGTGACTGGAGCAGGTACGGGGAGGCAGCAGGGGGCAACCTGAGCTGGCTTGTGTCCACATATGAGAACCCTACAGGACATTCCAGGGAAGCAGTGAGCTGGGACTTCGGCAAAGGTGTTGGTCTGAGGCTAAGGAGGGAGATGCTGGTTTGGTATAAGACACCACAGTCATTATCATCCTTAAAAAGAGATGCAGCCGCAGAGATGCGGGGATGAGAGCACTTGATCCATAAGAAGTGCTCAGCAAAACAAATTGCCCATCCTTTCTCTTTGCTTCCTTCACCTTCTAGTTGACAGTCTCATGATAGTTTTTATATACAACTAAATATAAATAAGGTCCAGGTGGTAAATTATTTGTTACATATATGATTATATTTCTTCATCTAAAGATTCAACATTCTCTATCTACTCACTATAGGCTCAGATTCTTGACTTAAAATAGTTTTAGAGCATATCTCCACTTGAACTAAGCCATATTTTTGTATTTCTTTCTTTCTGGTTAGTGTGCCATAACACTTATATTCACAGGTATGTTTTGTTAATAGACTGGATTGTGGAGTTCTATCATGTAACCAAACTTAGTAAACTTTTGAATGGATTTTTAGGCTTTAACACTTGAAGAACATTTCACTTCATGCTTAAAGGCTCATAATCAATATTCAGATGTTTAAATAAACACTGAAAAATGTGCACAGATTACAAAAATGCTTTATATTATTCTGATATTGATATTTGAAGCAGATCTTTTAAGACTTTAAAATTACTGATTGAAATAGCAGCTGATAGAATATTAGATCTCTGGAGATTCTTTAACTATGGGATTATTAGAAATGTAATAAAATTCAATTTTATTTCTCCTGTCTACGGACATTGTTTTCTCGTGTGACCTTGTGTTGCTCTATGACTGAGTGGGTTCATAACATTATTTATGTTTCCATTTTATGTTTTGACTTCAAAGCTTTATGCTCAGTCTATCCCTTTTACCCATCTTCTATCTGTGGCTTTCTCTCAATTTCCCAACTCAGAAGTGGCACAAAGGTAGAGGTGTCAGGATTATTTGCTAATGAAGCATTTTGGCTGGAAATCTGCCCTCAGGAAAACAGAGCGCACTGATTGGAAACGTGTTCCTGATGAACCCTTTGTCGAGTGGATCTAATTTCTCCATAACGAACATCTATCTGTACTGGTTTCTTTTTTTTCTTAAGAAATTGTAGTTGGGAATGGTGGCCCACGCTTGTAATCCCAGCATTTGGGAGGCTGAGATAGGAGGATCACAATTTGCAGCCAGCCTCGGCTACTTACTGAGGCCCTTTACAACTCAGTGAGACCCTGTTTTAAATAAAGAATAAAAGATAGGGCTGGGAGTATAGCTCAGAGATAGAATGCCCCTGGGTTCCATCCCCAGTACTGCAAAAAAAAAAAAAAAATTGTGTCAATGTTTCTATCCTTAACTTATGGATAGACCTCTACTTGAAAACGTAAAATATAGCCATGCATTTCTAGGAGACATTTATTTAGAAATCACCTAAAATACTAAAGAAAACTCCTTTGTTGAAAGAATCTTGTAGGATTATATTATCATTTTCATATTTTGTTTAGAATTAAAAAAAATTAGGGCATCCTTTGACACTATAAAATTATTTATAGCTAGAATTCTACTTCTAATAAAAGAAAGTTTCTAGGAAAAACAAAAACTGCCCACCTTTCATGTACCCTTGTTCTGTTGGGAGAGGCTAATGCTTGTGACAGTCTTAATTCTCCATGACATAACAAAACAACAGAGTTTTCTTTCTGCTTCTTGACAGTACATCTAGGATGGAGGTGGGACAGTACTTTGATTCACAATCATTTAGGAACCCAGGTTCTTCCCATCTAGTGGCCTATCTTATCCTATCTCCTGAAGCCTCAGTGATTAGGCTGGGTCCTATTTATCCAGACAGAGCACAAGCCAATAAATAAATAAATAAATAAATAAATAAATAAATAAATAAATAAATGAATGAATATCATGGAGGATTAGGAAGTCTCCAAGACCAGGTCTAGAAATACAATCTATCATTTCTATTTATCCAGATATCTAGCTAGCTACCTAGAACTTGGACATAGGGATCTGTCTAGCTGCAAGGAAAGCTTAGAAATGTGGGTTAGCTGAGAGCCAAGAAGAGGGGAATACAGATATTTGAGTTTAGCAGTCTGCCAGCAACTCTATTCAATTAGAAACCCCAAACACGGAGCCGGGTGTGGTGGCGCACGTTTGTAATCCCAGCATTCGGGAGGCTGAGACAGGAGGATCACGGTTCGCGGACAGCCTCAGCTACTTAGTGAGGCCGTCTGCAACTCAGTGAGACCCTGTTTCAAAATAAAGAATAAAAACTAGGCTGGGCATGGTGGTGCACGCTTGTAATCCCCGCTCTTGGGAGGATGAGACAGGAGGATCACGCTGGTTCGGAGCCAGCCTTGCTGGCTCAAGAGACCCTGTTTCCAAATAAAAAATATAAAAATAGGTCTGGGAGTATAGCCTGGAGGTAGAAGGGCTTCCAGGAACCCCAGTACCACCAAAAAAAGAAAAAAAAAAGAATAAAAAATAGGGCTGAGGATTAGCTCGGAGGTAGAATGCCCCTGGTTTCCATCCCCAGTACTGCAAAAAAAAAAAAAAAAAAAAAAAAAAAAATTAAAGAAAGAAAGAAAAAAAGAAAACAAAACAAAAGAAACCCCAAACACTCACAGTGGTGGACTTCTCCCTCCTGCTATTTCTGTACATGATACTGATTTCTCCATCTCCTCTACTTTTCTGGCATTTACCAATTGTATAAAATGTAAGATGGGAGGGAACTGCACACAGATCAATAGCTAATGAAGAAAATACAATTAAATTTACTATGTAGGGAAATAGTTATCAATAGCATGCATTGGCCTGTTTTATTACTTGCTTTGAATATTTACAAGATTTCCCTATATCAGGGACTGGCATCTATTAAAAATAAATTCCTGTATGCACGTGGACTCAAGGAATTCTGAGGAAATGGTGGTATAATGTCTTATTGTGTTCCTGTGTGAAAATAGTCCTGGAATTAACATTGACTAAATAGCTCCTATGTAGATACATTCCTAAGCCCTTTATGAATATTAGTCTCAATTAGTCTTCAAAGTGAATGTACAAATCTCTGAGATGAGATTATCTTTGTTTGAAAAGATAGATTTCTTTGATTAAAAACCAGATCTATTCAACTCTAAAACCCAGGCACTTCCCACAGCAGAGTGTGTATTGAATAATACTCCCTTGCCCTCCCCCATCCCAAGGTTTTTAGTGTCTGAAGGTCCTATATGAAACTCAAGATGTTTGACCATGTAGACCAAAGTAATTGCTTATCAAAACAATCGAATCCATTGTATGTTTAGACACAGACTGAACCTTCAGTCAAACCACTGTACTCAAGCGAGGGGTTAGAAATGCTGAGACCTGGAAGTTACATAATGTGGAAAGAGATCACGGATAATCTGCATATCTTTAAATAATTATTTTAAAAAATGAATAAGGAAAAATGAAGTTAGCACTGTTCCCCTACAAATTGGATTCTTTTCCCCATGTATTTTCCCCTCTTTTCTCACCCTCTTTTTCTCTTTGCTTCTCTCATTTATATTCTTTATTGCTGCTGACAAAAGAAACCAAAAGAAAAATAGAAAGACTAGAAAAGATTCCTTTTTTTACCGTAGACTCCAAATAAAATGGACATGGTATTAACTTCCATAATGATTTGCTCTTTGCATATCTGATCTAATTATACTAGTAAAAAGAGAAGGCAAAGGGAGAATTACACTAACAAGTGAAGTTTTTAACTCGCACAGGAAACATTTATGCCTCCACCCCACCCTCCCCTTTAAATGGCTCTTGTGTCCCTCGATGCACTGCAGGGGGCGTGGCGTTTGCCACCCCATGACAAAATGGATGTGCACGCCTCTGTACGTAAAATTGGTCTATGTGTGATTTAGCTTTGAGTTGTGTTGTGATTTTTATACTAATATAATATTGTTCTAGTGCTTGCCCCTGATTAAAGAAATAACATAAATAAATAATTTATAATTTAATTAATAAGGTATAATATGCAAAGCACAGTAATTTCAAACAGCTTGTAATGTCTCTAATGTACTTTCAATTTTTTATTTTACATAAGGGCTATATTCATTATGTGGTTATGATAAACATACTAATGAATTTTATTACAGGAACAAATTTAAACATGTAAATGAGATCAAATAGTATTAAAATGCAAACGATGGTGAAACTTATTACAAACTAACCTTGCCAACATACATGGAATGATGTCATTTTAAAACTTTGAAAGTGGTATCCCTTAAACAAAGGCATCGCATTTTACAATGTCACGGAGCATAAGAATTTGTGAACTGCATGCTTTATTCTCATATGAACTCCCCAACCAAAAAAAAAGTTAACTGGAATCTAGGGTTTGCATGTAACTTTGGATGACAATTAAAATCCCTTTTCTTGTTCCAGTGAACAGTAATCTGTGCATAATTACATTCAAATGAGATATTAGCATTTTTTGTGCTTACTCTTTGTTAATTGCAGAGTTCACTCACCATGGTGATGCTTTTGATGGAATCAGGCAACCTTATTGACCTGATGCCGTAAGGCGTGTTGGGAAATTCTGCTGTATTCTTCATTTTTTTTTTATTTTGGCATTTTGAGGAGTCCTGCTGCTTTTATTACATTCCTGACACTTTTGTTAATAAATCATTGCAAAGTTAATGAAAATTGCATTCAGGCATATCCAAAATAATTGTGTCCTTTGTCATGCTAATAAATTGAAAGATGTTGATCCAATGGGCGAATGCATGCCCATTATGGAGAAGTTCGTGATATGGTGCCTGTTGCACTCACAGTTTCTCCTTGGTATAGCATTCCATGTAAAACTTTGAAAAGGAAAACAAATATTAACATGTTTTATTTCATATTTTATATAGTGAGCCTTTAATTAAGTTAGCAAATGGGTGAATTATATCTATGTGGAAAGATAAAAAGTATTTGTATTATGATTTATGAAAGGTTGTTAATATCAATAGGAATCAGCAACAGTCTAATATCAGACTCATAAAAATATGAAAACCATGTTTGACTGACCTTTCTCTCATGCCTGGGGATTTTCCACATTTATATATGACCTGCTTGATTTAAAAATCACAATGATAATAACCCCACATTCATTTCCCCAGGCTGCGTCTGTACTAATTTAGAAGGAAAGTGAAGAAATGTGACTTTTTATTAAAAAAAAAAAAAAGTCTTTTTGGCAAAGCACCGGATCTTTTCCTTCACTGAGCCCTACGTATGTAAGGGTGAGTGTGTTCAGGACATAAAGACACTGTCACACTCACACGCACCATGGAGCAGATTTAACTGTTTTAGGTGAGGAAGGGTATTCAGTTCAGAAAAAATTAAGCTCATCTATACATATATATGCTTTTTTTTTTTCAAATTTATCTCAAGGAAGAACTCCAAGTAATTGTTGTCTTGGGGAGTTCTTAATTTATGCAGTAGCCCATCATGCTGATTTTAGGTAGGTATTTATTCTGCTATTCAATCAAAAAGCATAGTTTCCATAACAACTGCCACATCAGATGAAACGTACAGCTTGGCATTTGAAATACAGGACTTCTTAGGAGATATGCTTCCTGACATATTGTGTTGAACTTGTGTTCCTTTCATTCTCTTTTAAGCTAGCAAGATCTGTGTTTCTATAAAGGACCATCGCAGTTTTGCATAATTATTACAATCCATCTGCACATTTCCAGGATTTATATTAAAGTAATTAAAGCCATTTTGTATTAGTGGGTGCTGTGTGGAACCGGCTTGGATGCAGGATTCTAAAAGTTCCCACTTGCCTGCTTGCTGTGCTGTAATTTGGAGAACAGAATGTTCCGTAAATGAGGTTTGGGAATACTACATTTTTTTTCTTTCTTTCCTTTCTCTGCAAAGTAACTTTTTTCCCCCTCCAGTGTAAAATGGAATAAAAGGTTCACCTAGGGACTGGAATTAATGTAGTCCTTCAGCCTAGGGTTAAAAAAGAGTAAAATCACAGCTAGCTACATTGTGAAAACCCTAATATATTTAGCTTTTTCTATGGAGAAATAATAAGGCTGTGTTTCTAAGGCAACTTTCTTCCAAAGAGCAGCAAGCAATTTAATTTATATCCTCATTTCCCCTAGCAGTATTTGTTCAAGGTAAATGAGGGCGGATATTATTAACCCCATTTTATGGATGGGATGATTGAGGCAGACAGATAATATGGTACAGAGCAGATAATGAAGCAAATAATGTTGTACCGGGCAAGAGGTATTAGGGTAGCAGTATTAACTAATACCTGTTATAACACACCCACAGCAAGAACTAACTGAAAGTGTAATAGAGTGTACTGCAGGTTGCTGAGAAAAGTTGTGTGGGTTCTGAAAACTTACAAAGGACGAATTTGGTACAGACTCACGACTGGAGGTTTAGACCTCAACCCTTGGCATATCTGCTGAGATTCAAAATGCTTAGGTTTGATTCTCAGTATTCAGGATCTGTCTCTCGAGAATCTGCGATTCTTCTGGGTCGTCCACAGCAAAAGCCCAGAGGAAACCACACATCCAATTAAGAAGATACTATTTAGGCCGGGCATGGTGACACACGCTTGTAATCCCCGCGTTTGGGAGGCGGAGACAGGAGGATCGCGCAGGTTCGAAGCCAGCCTCAGCTATTTAGTGAGGCTCTCAGCAACTTAGTGAGACCTGTTTCCAAATAAAATATAAAACAAAATAGGACTGGGAGTGTAGCCCGAGGTAGAAAGCCCCTGGGTTCCACCGCTAGTAACACACACACACACACACACACACACACACACATAATAATTATTATAATAATAAAAAAAAGAACAAAAAAATAGGGCTGGGCTGGGCGTGGTGGCTTGTAATCCCCCCGACCCCTCACCCCCACTTGGGAGGCGGAGACAGGAGCAGGTTTGAAGCCAGCAGCACTGGCTGAAGAGACCCTGTTTCAAAAAAAAAAAAAATGAAGATAGTTTTTTTTTTGTGTGTGGTACTGGGGATGGAACCCAGAGGCATTCTACCTCCAAGCTACGCCCCCAGCCTGATTTTTTATTCTTTATTTCTAAACAGGGTCTCACTGAGTTGCAAAGGGCCTCACTAAGTAGCTGAGGCTGGCCGCGAACCACTATCCTCCTGTCTCAGCCTCCCAAATGCTGGGATTACAAGCGTGTGCCACCACACCCGGCTGAAGATAGTATTATTTTAAAAAACAGGTAAATATACAATTTTTTAAAAATCTAGGTGCAGTAAAATTGCCTCCCAACTGGAAAAACATTATTTTTGCTTCATAGAGATCTGTCTCTATTCTCCACTAGGAGAGGAATGAGTAGGTGAGGGTGCGGAGCCACTTACCTGCCTGCCAAGCTTCCTGACAAATGATTATTAACTAGTCTTTCTGTGGTCCCATCATATGATACTTATAAGGCTAGATGATAAACATTTTTTGTCACAAATAGTAACATCCATGAAATTTATGGTGTCCTGAAGCACATGGTTAAATGTGCCCAGTCTTCATAGGGAGTAAAGCTTATGTATACAGAGTTTGAAATCAGACAGACTTGCCTACTCTGGCACTTACCTGCTATGTGACTTGGGCATTACTTGGCAGCATGTTCCCTTGGTTTCTTTTCTAGAACATCAAGATAATAAGAACTTGCTCTAGATTACTATGATAGTGTTTTGTGAAATGATATTTGGAAGGTGCTTAGCATCCTTCCTGGCACATAATAAAGACCCTAGAGATGTTGGCCTAGGATCATCATTATCATTTATACATGTTTGGACTTCCAATTTGCATTATCTAGCTTATATTTTTCTTTTCTTCTTTTAAACAGTTTATTTCTTGAAGAGTTTCTCTTTTCTTGTTGATGTTTCAAAAGAATTCACTAATTTTGAGTAAGAAAGAACTCAGATTTGATGTCACCATGACATGTTCACCATTTCATAATTTGTTACATAATGTTTAGGATTTTATAATTCTGTGAATTTTTTGTGATGGTGATGAATTTTTTTTAATCTCTCTTTCTTTCTCTGATACTGGGGATTGAACCCAGAGACATTGTACCTCTGAGCTATACCCTCACCTCTATTTTATTTTTATTTTGAAACAAGGTCTTGCTAGGTTGCTGAAAGTCTCACTTTATTGCTGAGTCTGTCCTCGAACCTGGGATTCTTCTGCCTCAGCCTTCCAAGTACTAGGATTATAGGTGTGTGCTACCACACCCAGTTGATTATTATTTTTTCTAATATTAGATCTGGTCACGGGAGGTGATATACCTTACTGAATTTTTGGTTTCTATTAATATCAATGCCATTAAACTTCTGGAACTGAAAGTTATAAGTGGAGGCAGCTCCGATGAGGAAAGGGATAAAGGCAAGTAGACCCTGAAAACACCAGAATTTAACTCATAGTTCTCAGAGCTTGAAAGAAGAAATTTAGAGGAAGAAGATTGAACATATACTTTGTTGAGTTTTTGAAGTTATGTAACTTTATGCTAAAAGATAGTGTATTTTGAAAGTAACTTAAAGGAGTTTTGAAATCATTCTATGCATTTTAGATTTAAATTAAGTTAGCAACTGACTTTGGGCAGGATTAAGGGTCTTCTTAAATGGGATGGAGGTTGAGAGGGACAGAGCCTGCAGGCACAAGAAGAGCAGGGAGGGGCACGCTGTCATAGAATACTTGGGGTACCTCGCCACACTGGTTCCATAAGCAGAGTGGACTGACTAGACCACCAGCACACCCAGCATGGACTGTTTCCTTTAATCTGAAGAAATTGTCCATTGGATTATAACCAGGTTGTTCTTCCAGAATAATTTAAGCAATAATATGCACATATGCATTACCAGAACATTACCAGAAATGTTATCTATCCATGGTCTCCAAAAGCAAAATGCAGTACAAACAAAAGATTGGCAAAACTTTTTATTAGGTTGGAGGAAATCTTGCTGCATTAATATGCTGGGATAAAAAGAATCCCAAATCTGATTGGTGCTTGTTTTCTGTTTTGGTAATGTAGAAAATAACTTTTTTTTTTTTTTTTTTTGTGGTACTGGGGTTCCTGGAAGCCCTTCTACCTCCGGGCTACACTCCCAGACCTATTTTTTACATTTTCATTTTGGAAACAGGGTCTCCTAAACCAGCGCGCGCGGCTGGCTTCGAACCTGCGCGATCCTCCTGTCTCTGCCTCCCAAGCGCAGGGATTACAAGCATGCGCCACCACGCCCGGCTAGAAAATAACTTTCTTATATACATCTCTTCTTTCTGCTTTGCTTTGCCTTGCTTTCTTCTTTTCTATATAGGCTCTACTCATCCAGAACTGCCACTTTGGAATGATTGACTTGTTTGACGCTTTGTGCTTCTGTATAAGTTTTATTACTTACAATCTACTTTATGTGCTGTGAGACTTCTCCTTTTCTTCCACATACAATGCAAAAGTCCAAATCAGATTTGGACAAGTAGAACCACTGAATAACCAAAATTTCAATCTGTGAGGTTCCTAAAATCTCAGAGAATATTTATTACTCGTTTAATAATTTTAAGCTTCAAAAAATTTTAAAGCCCATTTACTTTAGACTGAGGTCATTTGGAGTTTAGCTTTGTAAAGGACCAGTGTTACACTGGGGAAATATTAAAGACATAAAGCTTATTTAGCATAGTAGAAAATATCATCTGGCTGCCACTGGAATGCAAGGTTGCAATCTCTTTTCTGCTACCAATTTTCAAATTCACCTTTTGCAGCTGGGCATGGTTGCTCACAACTATAATCCAAGTATTTAGGAGGCTCAAATAGGAAGAATGTAGGTGTGAGGCCAGCATCAGCAACTTAGTGAGGCCCTCAGCAAATAAAAAATAAAATAGGGCCGGGCATGGTGGCACATGCTTGTAACCCCAGCATTCGGGAGGTGGAGACCAAAGTATCGCAGTTCATGGCCAGCCTCAGCTACTTAGCTAGGCCCTTTGCAACTCAGTGAGACCCTGTTTCAAAATGAAGACAATAGCCCTGGGTCCCATCCCAGTACTGAAAAAAAAAAAAAAAAAAAAACCCAAGAAAAAAGTTCTATAAAATAGGGCTGGGGGTTTACCTCAGAGGTGCAACGCCCCTTAGTTCCATCCCCAGTACTGCAAAAATAAAAGATAGGGCTAGAGGAGTAGCTAAGAGTAGGACACATTCCTGAGTTCAATCCCCAGTACCAGCTTCTCCAACCCTAATTTATCTTTTGCAAGTTACTTATCCTGTTTAGTCCTCCATTTCTTCATTTGAGAAAATACAGAGATAATATGCAAAATGTTCACTATTTCATAATTTGTTTATAACTTGTTCAGGATTTTATAATTCTGTAGAGATTTTTTTGTGGTTGCTGATTATTATTTTTTCTAATGTTACATTGGGTCCAGTAGAACTTCCTTTGGACTCCACAACTTTAAAGCAATGCCATCTGCAGCAACTGAAAGGGATCATTAATACAAATACAAAAGGAAGGAAAAACTGCATCCAACACCGCACCTGTGTACAAACTACCTGTGACATCAGGTTGCTTCTGTGGTCACGAAACCTGGGCTGGCGCCTCTCACACCTGGCCTAACCTTTCCCTCTACCTCCAACCTCTGCTCTCCTTGTTTTGTTGCTCCCACAACAACTTTTGTACTCAGGACCATTTGAATGGTTTGCCATTCTCTAAATATTTCATCGCTTTTGACTTTTAAGAAATATCATGTTTCTTCTTTTGAGGATGTACTTTTATTTATTTCTTAAAAAACTCATACACTTTCATCTTGGCTAGTTTTTTTTTTTTCTTTCTTCCTCTTTCGGTACTGGGGATTGAACCTCTGAGCTATACTCTCAGCCCTTTTTATTTTTTACTTTGAAACAGGCTCTCTCTAGGTTGTTGAGGCTGAATCTGGCCACAAACCTGCCATCTGCCTGTCTTAGCTTCCCAAGTATTGGAATTACAGGCATGTGCCTCCCTGCCTAGTTTGACTGATTTATTTTTAATAATGCCCATTACTTACTACTTTCCTTGCTTGAGATTATAGGGTTTTTAGGTTATTATCTTCTATATACTCCAGCATTTAGAACAGTATTGCACAGTATAGATAACAAATATCTGTCAACAAATGACTGTCAATCTAGAAAGTGTCTAGTGATTGCAAAGCTACAGAACATATTGTTCTAGAACCAATGAAGCATCTTAGAATTAGGTTCTAGTTCTAGAGGATGGGAGATCAAAGAGCAGGGTACCCGTATTGGCTTGACATCTTATGAGAGCCTTGCCTACCTCATGGGAGGAAGCAGAAGGACAAGCAAGAACTCTTGCATGGGATTCCATTCTCATGAGAAAGGCTCCTCTGTGACCTCTCTGACTCTAACCCTATCTACTAGGTGCAACCCTAAAACACTGCTGCACTGAGGAATTAAGTTCCTAACAGGTGAACTTTTGGGGGACATGCTCAAACCATAGCAGTTGGAAACAGCATTATTCTGTCTTATTGCAGGATGGACTTGTACTTAGTCAAGCATCAGGAACATATTCAGTTTCTCTTTTAAAATTTCTATTTGTTTTGCTTCCAGGAGAAACAATACTGCTTAGAATCTCAATTGCAGAAAACTAGACGAGTGAGACACACACTTCCTATGTCCTGGAATATTCGTTGTAAAAATAAAATTTTAAGATTTAGGGTGAGAGCTGTATTAACTGCTTACACAAAGTTGGCCATCACTTTGTGTTTAAAATGGTATCCTAACTTTGAGAGTATAAGATCTTATCTAAGTATATCAGGAGCAGATACAAAATGAACGGACCTTCAAAATAGATCTTTATTAGGGCAAAAGCTCCTCTGTTTCAACTTTATACAGATCAGTATAATGTAATTTAAGAGGAATAAAAATAGGAATGGGGATCCTCCCATATATACAAAACTTAGGAGAGAACTCTAATTTTAGTCTTATCTTAGTCACTTGGCCCTTACTATATTTCAATCAATTTTAGTATACTGGTTCATCACACTCTAACATGGTAATTTAGTATTTAGGCCTTCTATTGTGTGCATGTATGCCTATGATCGGATACTATAACACACCAATAAAAGTGTGAAGCAAACCCATTTAGTAAGTAAAATTAGGGAAGCAACTCTACTTACATTTCTACTTATGCACTGAGCAGGCAGGTCGAATAAGATTCTCCTTATCCTCTAAATAGGTACAGAGTATGGAATCCTTGGGATGATAAAGTAGATGGGATTTGACCAACTCTGACCTTTTTCATGGTATCCAGTAGAGAATGTGGAGCTGCCATTTAGTCTGGTCCTTTTCTCATAGTTGAGATCCACACTTGGTTATGCTGCGTGTCTATTCTATATTTTTAAGTTTCTCTCATTGCAATCACCTCTGGCTTTGAAAACAAGTGTCTAGCAGGGTTTTTTTTTCCTTTATTTTTGCTAACCATCCTTTGACCTATAACTCTAGGTAAAGATATATCTATCTAAAACAACTGAAGCCGAGCGTGGTGGTGCACGCTTGTGATCTCAGCATTTGGGAGGCTGAGACAGGAGGATCATGGTTCGTGGACAGCCTCAGCTACTTAGCGAGGCCTTTTGCAACTCAGTGAGACCCTGTTTCAAAATTAAAAGACTAAAAATAAAAATAGGGCTGGGAGTATAGCTCAGAGGTAGAATGCCCCTGGGTTCCATCCCCAGTACCACAAAATAAAATAAAATAAAACAACTGAAGAGGAATTAATTTAAAAAAGCTTGCATAAACGCTATGCTATAAACAGTAAAAAGAGTTGGAGAAGCATTTCAAGCTACTAAGAAGACTAAAAATTCCATTTATTTCTATAGCTGATATTATGTGGTAGATTAAACATCCCTAAGACACCTCGGAAAGATTTTGATAATAAAAATCCATATTTTGCAGAATTTTCCTGTTATAAATGTGGTAGCAATTCAATGATTTTTTTTTTTTTTTGCTTCATGTGTCAACATCACATCAGTGACTGGGAAGTATTTAATATATTCCTTTTTGTCCTTTGCTCCAAGTTTTCAATGCTTTTGTTTGATCTGACACTTCACAGAAGTCCTTAAAACACCAAGATTTGTGTAATTCATATATCATGGGTGACAGTTCCACGGACAACATATCATGTGTGAACTCTCTATTAGATCTGCTGAAATCTATGGGCTTCCAGAAGAATGGAGAGAAGGTATCCCATCACAGAGCTCAGTTGCGGTCTATCCCCTGGAAACACTGCAGAGACACTAATTAGAGAAGAGTTTCCTGAAGGCCTGCAGTGGGATGAAAATCACAAGTACTGAATTACAGTCTCTCAACAACTTCAGTCAAAGCTTCTGAGCCACTGTGTGATCTGCCACGGTTTTAGCCTCCTTCTCTATATGGCGGGGAGATTTTGTTCCTCCCCTGCCTTCACCCATGCTTCGAAGCCTATCTTCCCTCAGTTCTTCTCTGGTGCTTTAGAAGAAACTTTAGGTATCATGTGTGCTCTGAAAATCACATTCTCACCACTGCAGCAAGGCAGTTACATTTACATCTATCCATCCATCCATCCATCCATCCATCCATCCATCCATCCATCCAAAGGAAAATAAGGCTTAGTCTGGGTTGTCAGAGAGCTCTTTGAAAGAAGTCTTAATTTCTTTGAGTTCTTTAAAATGCTTCTTAATTGTTCATGTCTACATGGGTTTTAGTTAGCTTTTTTGTTGCTCCAAACAAAATACCTGATAAGAACAACTTAAAAGAGGAAAAATTTAGCTGGGTGTAGTGATACACACTTGTAATACCAGTACTTGGGAAGCTAAGACAGGAGGATCACAGGTTGGAGGAAAGCCTCAACAAGGATCTAGGCTCTCAGTAACCTAGAGAGACCTTGCTTCAAAACAAAACTTAAAAAGGTCTGGGTGTGCAGCTCAAAGATTGAACTCCCCTGGGTTTGGTCCCCAGTACACAATCAATCAATCAATCAATCAATAAATAAATTATAAATAACAGAAGAGGAAAAGTTTATTTGGGCTCACAATTTCAGAAGTTCCATCCATAGTCAGCGATTTCCAAGGCAGATACCTCAAAGTGGCAGGGTGTGGTCTAGAAGGCTGCTCGGGGCACCGGGAAGCAGAGCTGAGGAGAGCAGGGGAGAGCAAGGAGCGACCAGGAATAGAAACAGCCCTCAATGTCGTGCCCCAGTGCGTTGTCTCCTCCAGCCATTCCCGCCTGCCACCATACTTCCTGGTGAATTATTTCAAGTTGTTAATCCAGTAAGTTTATTAATTTATTAACGAAGTTAGAGCTTTATTTTGGCGGGGGGTAATGGGGATGGAACTCAGAGGCATTGCACCTGCGAACTACACCCCAGCCCTATTTTTCAGTCTTTTTATTTTTGACACGGGGTTTCACTGAGTTGCGAAAGGCCTCACTAAGTAGCTAAGGCTGTCTGAGAACCACGATCCTAGGTCTCCGCCTCCGGAATGCTGGGATTACAAACATGTGCCATCATGACTGGCCTAGGATAGAGCTTTCTTGATTTGATAATTTCATTTCTGAACATTTCTGCATGAGCTTTCCTGGGGGTGGGGGTATTCCATACCCAAATTATAACACCAAATTAGCTGGGATCTTTATCAAAATATAAATTCCAATTCAGTAGGTTTGGGGTGGGCCCCCTCACTACACATGGAAGACCAAGGTTCTACAAAGAACTGTGAGTTGAGAAGAGCGCGGTTGTTAAAGGTCCATTTAGAGCCTCATCTGCCATGGCATGTGTCTTTACTTTCATATCAGTGACTGAACCTCATTATTGCTTTGATCAGCCTTGGAGGATCCTACTTTATCCCTGAATGAACAGCCTGAACCTTGAGCTGCAACTGTAGGAAAATCACACAGCAAGGGATTAATTTCACCCCTCCTGTCTTAACCCTCCAACAGGAGAACTAGTATTTCTGGCCCAGAGCCAGCTGATCTCATCCACAAATTCAGCTAATAGTTCCTCCCGGCAGTAAATACTGTCTTGGAGCCAAGGCAACATTGATTTAATCTGTCTCAAACCATTCCACTGGCCACAACTTCATGGATCCTGAGGGGAAGTGCCCTCCTCCTGCAAAGATGCTGTGGCTCTCTTTCTTTTCTTTTCCTCTCCATCCTCACAGATTCTTTTGGCCACTGGGTTGGACAGAAATGGGCATTGATGATAGGGGACCAATATATCAGGCACAGAATGAATAGCAAGGACTGGTAGAGAGAAGTGAGTGAAGAAACACAGGAAAAATAGTTTTTCTGTGGGTTGAGAATGTTTGAAACCGCCCATGATGTGTTTAACTTCCCGTGGAGTAAAAAGGCTGTAGATGGTAGAAATGCAAGCACTTCAAAGCTGGAGGCAGAAAGGATCCGTCCTCATTCTCCCTGTTTACTTGAGGTTGCAGGGCAGCAACTAAAGTCACGGAATCTCCTCTAAGTAGTGGTTATGTAGAATATAGAAAGGAATTCAGTAACTGAAACGTGTGGCTAGAGGAAGCTCTTTGCTGGTGGTGGCCATGAGGTGGAGTATATAGATTGGGTACTAGACTTCTTTTTACTGCTTCTAAGCCTGGGACTCATGAATTCCCTTAATTTCAAGAAATCCTTGAATCTTCTGAAATTATGTCTGGCATTTCCTCCCTTTTCTGTGATAAGTTCTTTTTTTTTTTTTTAACAGAATATCAAAGTTGTTTACAAACTACAAAAGGTTAAACAAAAACATTGGTCTAAGGAGCTGTAAAGAGAAGGATATTTTGACTGTGCTCTGTGATGTCTAGTACATTAACTTGTATTCCAAACTTAATTAGAAAATACTTAGTAATAAATTAAGATGGAACCAAACTCCTCAATAACAAGAACCAAGCCTGACACTGATTTTCTTGCTTGGGATGAAGTATCAGAGCCGAGGAGAACTGAAGAGATGAGATGGAGGAGGGAGAACTTAATCTAAAGACACTCAGCCCTAGAACAGTTTCAATAACAGCCTGTGGAGCTGGATTGAAAACCTGGGTCACTTTCCCCTTTGTCTAGTGTCCTTTTGCACTTTACCTCATGTTCTGACTTAGCTCATGCTCTCAACACCTGCTCAGCTACTTAGCGAGGCCCTTCGCAACCCAGTGAGACCCTGTTTCAAAACTAAAAAGACTAAACCGGGCATGGTGGCGCACCCTTGTAATCCCCGGGCTTGGGAGGCAGAGACAGGAGGATCACGCAGGTTCGAAGCCAGATGCTCTGGCTTAAGAGACCCTGTTTCCAAATAAAAATATAAAAATAGGTCTGGGAGTGTAGCCCAGAGGTAGAAGGGTTTACAGGAACCCCAGTATCACCAAATAAATAAATAAATAAATAAATAAATAAATAAATAAATAAATAAAACTCAAATAGGGCCTGGGGGGTGTAGCTCAGAGGTACAATGCCCCTGGGTTCCAACTCCAGTACCACCAAAAAACCAAAACCAAAATAAAAAACAACAAAAAACCCTGCTTCAGCCCCATTTTCTCTTTCAATTTCTCATCTTCCATAATGACCCCGAGTGCTACAAGTTCTTAATATATATATATATATATATATATATATATATATATATATATATATATATATATGCTTTTGGGCCCTGAATGATTTCAGGATTGTTATTTTTTTCATTTTATCTTACAAGAGTAAAGTTAAAAAGATAGTTCTCCGTTTTCAAGACTTTCCATCTTTTGCCTTTTAGTCAAAACTGCCTTCTGGTATTTCACAATATCCTAAGCACACAGAGGCTAGAGTTGGTGCCTGACTCTCCGCTGTACATATTCTATCTCTGTCTATATATTCTCTGTCCCGGCTGGCTCCGTGCGGCTGCATTATGCACTCTGACATCCATGTCATGTCATGTTTATCCAACTGTTTTACTACTAGTCAAATTCAAAAGTTGTTTTTTCCCTCCCCACTTCTCCCAGCAGGGCCTTCCTAGCTTGGAGAAAATGAAGCTGTCGGCCATCAGTTTATACATCATCCCCAACAACACACATGCCAGGATCAGAATCCGCATTTTGTTATCTGAGCATTGTAGATGGTAGGGAGGAAAAAAAAAGAAAAAGAAAAAAAATCTAGCTTGCTTTTCATTAGCTGAGTTGACCCCCAGCCCTGGGAGCAGTGAACAGAATCTGCATTTTGACTGGTAGTAAACTGAGAAACATGACATGGAGTCAGGGAGGGATTGTACATCAGCCCCAGGGGGGTGATTTTTTAACAGACTGACTTTTGGCATTTGAGGGAAATCTCAACAAGTCTCTGGACAGTATTTTCATAACTGTCCACTTGGCAGGGCTGATGTGTGTCTTGAAATAATACTCCTCTATTTTATTTTATGTGCTCTGGATTTGTATACAAATGGTCTTGTTTCCTGAGGCCTGGAAATGTGAGCTTTTATTTTTTTCCTTTTCTTTCTTTTCCCATGTTTATTTCCTTTGTTTCCATGGCCTCAAACATAGTGGTTGGCACAATAGGTGTGTAACAAATGTCCCCCAAATGGAGTTGAGTGTTTGTGTGGGGTGGGAGTTGCCTTTCATTTGCACGTGATAGAGGAAAAGGAGCAGGCTTTGGGAGCAGACAGGTCTGAGTCTCAATTTGGCAACATCATATACTGACTTACTTTCAATGTCCTCATCTTTATCGTGGGTGTAAGAAAACTTTCCTCCCGGAAATGTAAGAAGTGAATTAGCCTGTGCTCAAAGTGCTGGCATGTAGTAAGTTTTTGGTATAGGTTAATTTTCTTTCTTCTTTGGGCTGCTTTTTCTTTTAGGTATGAATGCTGGATGTGCTGGAAATACAGAGCAAGCTCAATACAACTTTTACATGATTCTAATGGCCTTTATTTTGGAATTTCTGTGTGATAAAAAAAGGAAGAATAGAGGCATTAGAATAAGTTCAACACAAAATTTATTCTCCTCTTTATAAAGCACTCAACTAAAACAAGGGTCCTGACCCAAGCATTACCTGAAGTGTAGCTCAGTTACATAACCAGCCCTGTATCTTTAACTGGCTACTTCCTGTTCTTTTTATCTCTTGTGTGAGCATTTAAATGTAATGCTGTGGCTTTAACACAAAAAAAGGACAGAAAAGCCTTCTAAAATACAACATTGGGGAGGTATGGGAGAGAGAAAAGTAGGAAGAGAGGACCAGGAATTGGGAAGGGAAGAGGGCTGGGCAGCTAAGGGGCAATGGTCTGGCTTGTAAGCAGAGCCTTGTTGTGCTGGGTGCAAAGCATCCCACTGTCTGTGCCTGTGCCTGTGCCTGTGCCTTTCTTCTTTTCCCAAAATCAGGTTGCCATGATACCTTTGCCTTCTTGCCTGGGGTCTTCAGGGTTAAGATTCAAGTATCTCCTCTTCCTCTTTAGAACTATAATAAAGGCACCAAGACAGTCTTGCTCCCTCTGGCCTAGAATAAAATGAAAGAACAAAGGAAACTTGATTCCATGCTTGGAAATCTAATTTTCATTATTGGGTCCATTTCTAAAATCGTGGAGAAGAAGACTCACCTGGACTTGGGGGCATTTCATTTAGACTTGGCTTAAGAACCCACACTAGACAACTGGAATGCTGCTCTACAGACTTGTTGGATGTGTTATAAGGTGTATGGGTATATGGTAGGGGGAAGATTAAGGAAATACTTTAAATAAAGACGATTAAAACTACTTCTAGACATTGCTTTTAAGGCAACAATTTCCACCTAGGGACATTTTCTGTTATTCCAACAAGTATTTGGTCACTGTCTACTTTCTCTGGAACACTGAGAACCAAGTACTCCCTGCTTTCCTGGGCTTGGTATTATGAGTAGGCGTGCAAAAAAAAAAAAAAAAAAAAACAAACAGAAATAAAACACTCAATTAGCTATCATCAACAAGCCCAAGTTTCAACAAATACATTGTGGTATGAGGACAGTCAATAACCAGTAAAAGCCAGGTGTGGTGGCTCATGCTTGTAATTCCAATACTTGGGAGGCTGAGACAGGAGGATCAAAGGTTCAAAGACAGCCTCAGCAAATAGTGAGGCTCTCAACAACTTAGGCCCTGTTACAAACTAAAATTGGAAAACAGGGCTGAGGGTGGGGGTGTAACTCAGAGATAGAATGCCCCTGGGTTCAATCTTCAGCATCAAAAAAAAAAAAAAAAAAAAAAGAACCAAGAAAGAAAGAAAGGAAAGAAAGAAAGAAAGAGACAGAAAGGAAGGAAGGAAGGAAGGAAGGAAGGAAGGAAGGAAGGAAGGATGGATCAGTGTCGATTTGAGCAGCCAGATTCCAGTTCTTGGAAGTGGATTTCATTAAGGAGGGTTTCCCTAATAGGGCATGTAAGATCTGGTGACTGTCTTGCCTGTCTTTCTGTTTTTCTTTTTGTTGTACTGGGGATTGAACCCAGGGGCATTCTATCTCTGAGCTTTACTACCCCATACACATTTTATTTTTTACTTTTAAACACAGTATTGCTAAGTTAAGGATCTCACTAAGTTGCTGAAATTGTCCTCGTACATACCTGCGATCCTCCCATCTCAGCCTTCCAAGTGCTGAGATCCTAGGTGTACATTGCCCTGTCTGGCTCCTGGCTGTACGACTTAACTCATCCTTTTCGGCTCCTCATGTATACCCTAAGAAGAACTGTAGTTCTCCATGTACCATGTTGTCCTCATGACTGTTTTTGCATAGGTGCTTCCTCTGCCTGGAAGAATCCTCTATTTTTATTTGTTCCTTTGATTTGCTCATTTATATACAGTCTGGTTGAATCTTATTTGTCTTTCTAAACTTAATTTATGTTTCACCTTCTACTCCAGGAAGTCTTTCCAGAGAGCTGGCCCTTTTCATTCATGCTGCTGGTAGACAGAGTAGAATCCTTCTGCCCTACGTTGCATTAGCTCCTATGCACATACCTTATTTAGAGTGCAACGGGGGTAAACACTGGTCATTGATAGTAACTTGACTTTGAGCTCCTTCAGCACAGAATTTTTGTTTTATCTCTATGCCTTCTCATCTACAGACTGGAGATCTGTAGATATCTCAAGAAAAGGTTTTCAAATGAGTAAATGATAGAATGTCAGAAAACGTAGTCATGAATACCACATTGCTATGTTAGCCACACATTCCTGGGAAGAAATTTTCTGTGGCAAGGAGAAATTTGATTTTAGAATCAGGATCTCTAATGCATATCTCACCCTGAAAATGATGCCTTTATCTGGCAGTGAGTCCTATACACTCAGAAGAAGAAGCCTCTTAGCTCTGGGTACAGGGGACTGCCTCCCCTGCGTTCCTGTTGGGAGCTGGAATGGTTCCACGTGGCCTCCAGGAATGGGCTTCCCGAGGCGGCTTCTTCTGGGGTGCATAAAGGGTCCTGGCAATGGGAACTGAGCAATCCGTGGGGTCCATTTGGAGGCTGACCTCCATGTGTTGTGCGGCACACACTCTGTTGGGGAATGGGTGCTGTGTTTAGTGTTCCATTTTCCCTGCAAGAGATGCAGAGATGTGAGGCCAACCAGAGAGAGGTTAAAGAGATGTAGGAGCCTTACAGCTGGGGATCATTAACAACAATCAAGACCAACATAAAAAGGCAGCGGGACTTCCCTCCCTCTTGGCCTTGAAAACCATCTGGATAGAGGAAATTTGGTTTAAATTCTGGTAAGGAAACTTTTTAGTACTCTGAAATTGTGTTTTTAAAACTTCTTCATAGAAATCCTTCAAAGCCCTAGAATATTTCCCTCAAAAAACCCTTAACAGAA
Source organism: Muscardinus avellanarius (assembly GCF_963383645.1). Classification (NCBI taxonomy): domain Eukaryota; kingdom Metazoa; phylum Chordata; class Mammalia; order Rodentia; family Gliridae; genus Muscardinus; species Muscardinus avellanarius. Next base: position 53,922,802 of record NC_137801.1, read on the forward strand.
CATCTTTACACTTTTAGAGTATGAAGCACACAGGGACTGATAGCATAAGCCACATATCTACTACCCATCTTGGAAATACCTGTTAGGGTTGGTGGATCTTTGAACATACTCTGAAAGCTACAAATTGGATTAATCAGAATGTGGCAGGATTTCTTGACTTCCATACCCACATGCCACTTCTTAGGGCCCTTTCTGCTATAGCTTATTGGGACACAGGTAGCCTCCTTAAGCTGGGGCAGCTCAGGGTGATGAAGAGGCTTGGCTAAGTCAATCAGCACCCCACCTCCAGAGAACTGAAAGCAGGAACAGTGGGCATCTGCAGCCTATAGCCCTTGAGATGAAGATTCAAGGTCATGTAGATTGAGTGCTGAGCCTGTTTTTCTGATCCCATCTGCACACTGAAGTTATGAAGCCTGGATATTGAAGAAACAAGAAAGAAGCCGAGGGATAGAAATGGATTAAATATGCACAGAGAAGTTAAAACCACAGCCTGTAGGCCCTAATGGTTGAAGGGAATAGGCTCAGTTACTGCATGCTGGTTTCCAACTCCAGGTGTAACTCTACTGTGATTTCAGGCCTTGAATATCCATAACATCATTGTATTCTTATAAGTCTACTTTCACCGACTTGATAGGTCTCTTTTCCTATCAGTGGAAATGCCCTGACCTTGCCCATTAGACTTTGCATGACCTTGGCACTTATATTGCTTCTCCCGGGCTAAAGACAAAGCCCGGTGTATTCGGATGAAGGAGGTTAGAAGGGGTTGATCAATGACTGTCCTTACTTTCTTAATGACTACCATAGTCCATGGCCTTTGAAGTCCTCTGACTCTGTCTTACTCCACAAAGAGACAGTATCTGCATTGAGCAGCAGTTGGGGTCTTGATGGCATCTTGTCTCATTAGAGTATTTAAACCGTGTAGATATGCAGTGTTTTTGTTACTTAAACAAGGGCCAGCAATATGTTGCATGCTTCTCCTTATCTTCCAATATTGTTCATTATTGGGCACAGTGCATGCAGCCAGCAGCTATTCCTTGACATGGGAAGGTATGGATGCTGATTCATGTTTGCCTCTCAGATATTGGTGAATGCAGCAAACCACTCAATTTCCCTGAACAATTTGCCTCTGAAACAAGCGCTATATGATCGAGAAGGAAATTCAATTGCACCTCCTTGGTTTGTCATTAATACTTAGAGTGTAAGAAAGGCCAATTTGATAATGGAGCTCTACCGCCAGGAAATATTCTGTGTCCTGGAAAAATAAATTTTCTTTTAATTCAAATTAACTGTATATACTTTTAATCTGATAATAAAAATATAGATTTACCACACTCAAGGCTTTGATTTACTATTCACTCTGCCTAGAATGTTTTCCCTGTGATGCCCTTGCCTGGGCCTTTTGTTTCATTCTAGTCTTTGCTTGACCAACTGCCAACTAGGTGCGGCGGCACACAACACCTTGGAATCCCAGTACTTGGGAGGCTGAGACGGAAGGATTGCAGGTTCAAGGCCAGCCTCAGCAACCTAACGAGACCCTGAGGTAAAAAATAAAATAGGGCTGGGGGTGGAGCTTGGAGATAGAATGCCTCTGAGTTCAATCCCTAGTACCAAAAAAAAGAAAAAAAGAAAAAAAAAAGAAAGAAAGAAAGAAAGAAAGAAAGAAAGAAAGAAAGAAAGAAAGAAAGAGAGAAAGAGGATTTGGACCATCCTAGAATAGTCAGTAGCTGCTCTCCATCACCTTTCTGTCTTAATTTCCTTCATTGTAAATGAAAATAGCTGGCCTTCTAATGTACTTTTTTAATCCTTTCCTCGTTCCTTAACACCGAAGCCCATGAATTCATCAGGGACTTGGTTTTGTTCAGGGCCCCAAATAGTTCCAAGGACATGGAACCCAATTGAATACGTGGGATGAAAATAAAAATGAATTTTAAGAAATTAAGCACTTTAAAAAGAATAAAATAGAAAGTAATATTACCTGTACTTCTACCACTCATAAATAAATTCTATTAACATTTTTTGGTACTGGGGATAACCCAGGGGCATTCTACCTTCGAGCAATACTCCCAGCCCAAATTTTAATTCTTTATTTTGAAACAGGGTCTCACTGAGTTGCAAAGGGCCCCACTAAATAGCTGAAGCTGTCGTCAAACCACGATCCTCCTGTTTCAGCCTCCCGAATGCTGGGATTACAAGCGTGCACCACCATGCCCAGCTTGCTATTAGTGTTTTAGTGGATGACATTCTTGAACATTTTTGGAAAAGAAAAAAATACTGTTTTTGATTAGATTTTTTTGATTATAAGGAATATGAATGTGTTTCAATTTTAGTTAGTAGTTCTCAGTCATGTTGAGAATAGTAAAATCTGCATTCCAAAGCTCTACCTGAGACAAACTCAGTCACACACTTTAGAGTTAGGCAGGGTCAGTGTTCTTATATTTAGAAGTGCTTTGGATGCAAAGTTAGTATCTACATTATTATTTTAATGGGTGCACAGAATGGAAAGTTGTTTTCCCTTTTGCAAAGCCAATGAGCTTTTGTAGGAATCTTAAGCTCTGACCAATGAAATTGATGTGCTGATCACTAATCTGGGTTCATAATATGGTGATATTAGCAAATACCTTTATAATATAATTGATATAAATATATTCAACATATACAAATTTATTTGGTATGCCTACCACTAATCTGGGTTCATAATATGGTGAGATTAACAAATACTTTTATAATATAATGGATATAAATATATTTAACATGCAAATTTATATATAAATATACATTCAGTATAAAAATATACATGTATAGATAATGGGGGGAGTTAAATAATTTAATACTTAAAAAATTCTTAATCCTTACAAGACCTATAAGTTTAGCACATTTTTATAGCCATTTTACATATGAAAAAATTGAGGTATAAATAGGTTGAGTAATTCACCCAAGGTCAAGGTCACACAGTCACAAAACTAGTAAGAAACATAGTTGAGATCTGAACCCAAGGAATGTGATTGCAGAGTCCATTCTCATATTCCTGACACTGTACGATCCTCCCATTGGATGTTAACATATTATGTATTATGTTAATAACTTACATGGACTTAGTTCTCCAGTTTGGAAATAACTTTCACTTAGTAAGGCAGGAGGGTGTAGTGGAAAGACTGTTGCTCTGTCACTTTCCAAGACATTTAGCCATTATCTGCTTAATGGTTGGCTGACCTTGGGAAAATTGTTTAACTTCTGTAGTTTCGCCATATCTGAAAAATGGGAACGGAAATGCCAACTGATCACCTGTGCAGAGAAAGCACATGATCCATCTATTACAGTGCCAGGCACAGGTAAGTCCTGAATAAATGGCAGCTATTAGTGTCACTTTGACTTCACATGATCCTCACAGACACACTGGGAAGGATGCTGGGGATGCTCTGGAAAGGTGAGCTGTGTCTGACTACATTTTACCTACATCTGTTTCCTACCAATAGGGTAACTTTATAGGTCTGAATCCGCTTTGACCCTAATTTGATGGGTGAATCTTCTATTACATCATGGAACAAATCTCAAAAGTCGTTTTCTCCCCTCTCTGTAAGTTTTAGAGAAAAAGGCACACAAGGATAGAATGGGGGTTGGGAATAAGAAGATAGGGGGCATATCTGCCTTTTTCGGTTGTCTTTATTCTATTTTACTAGTGAGCGATTTAATTTTACTTGCAGAATAACAGAGATGTTAATTGTCATGTCAGAGCTTTTACATGACAAGATACAGTTAGTTATTGAATAGATAAGGACAATTTCAATGCAGTACAGTTATGGTTGAGGTAGCACAAGTGAACAGTGACATTTTTTATTTAACTCCCTATTACATTAAAAAAAAATCAAGTCCTTATGCCTTTTCTTAAGAAATTATCAGCCATCAGTCTTTTGAACTGTCAGGCTCATGAGTTAAATGTGTCTCCAGAATAAGCCTGAACAATCACATTGTAAAGTGTCCACCCCTGCCTAAGGTTGTCCAGAGAGTCCACTTCTGCTTGGGGTTTTCAGGGTCTAAGGAGTTAGAGAGGAGGGATAAATAGGTGAGCATGAAGTTGAAAGGGAAGGTGGAAATGAGAATTTTTCTTCTGAATGCGAGAGGCCATGAGAAGGCGGAGACTAGAGTTGGGAGGCTGTGGCCAAGACAGTGTGTGAAATCATAGTTGACCTTTTCCCCTGAAGACTCAGAACTTAGACATTGCCAACCATGGCCAAAATATTATACAAAGTGTAGACACATATGTATAAGAATTTACTTTTTATGCTGTCTTTATTTCCTCAACTACCATATATCCTTCAAAACTCTGCTTGGCCTCATTACTGAACCAGTTCAGTTCTAAGAAGGGCTGACAGTAACTTACATGCATCCTTGGCCTTCGTGCATTCTTTTGTGACCCCTAGCATCTTTTGATGCACTACTCTACCCTCAATGAACAAACACGTTCCACCCTTGGCTTGTGACAGCATGACTTCAGATGTTCCTTTGAGGAGTCCAGCTACTCCGCCTCAATAGCCTTTATCAGCTCTTTTTACTGCTGACTTGTAATTGTGTATCTCTAGTATAGACTTCCATTCAGGTTCACATGTGAGAAAAACCCTACCATGTTTCATAGGCAAACTCACCCTCTCAAAACTTCACGCAGCATCCTTTCCACCCAGACAGTCTTTCCCACTTTTCCATACAGCTGCCTTGCATCTTATCTCTAATCATTCAACTTCAAACATTTACCATATCCTATTGGTTTTACTTCCTAAGATTTTATTGGCTTTGTCTGTTTTTCTTTTTGTATAGTGTCATTGTTCCAGATGAAGCTACAACGATATTTCCCCCCTTAGTCACATTGCTTCCTGATGTTCTCACATCTTTTTCTTATATTTCCAATTATTATTATTATTATTATTATTATTATTAATATTTGGTGGTACTGGGGATGGAACCCTTCTACCTCCGGGCTACACTCCCAGATCTATTTTATATTTTATTTGGAAACAGGGTTTCTTAAGCCAGCGAGGCTGGCTTCGAACCTGCACGATCCTCCTATTTCCACCTCCCAATCTCAGGGATTACAATCGTGCGCCACCATGCCTGGCCACATATTATTTTTATAATTAACCATCTCCCCCACTTCAAAATTAAAAATCAAGGTCTTTATCACAATCACAAGCCCTGAGACTTATCTACCTCCTCTACCAGTTTGACCACCTCTCCTGCTCACTCTCTAGTCCCAGACCCATTAGCATCCATGTTTCTTCTTAGCTACGAATATTTACATTTTCTATTCCCTTTCTCTGGAATCCCCCATTTTCTTCCATATACTAGATGATTGCTCTACTGTCTTTCTCCACCAAGAAATTATTACCAAATGTGACTAAATAGCCAACTAGGGAAACACTGCCATCCACATGCTATAGCAAAATCCAGGAAGGTAGAAGCCCTATCTCTATTGTTCTCTGGCTCTATCCCAGTACCTGATATGTTTTTTACATATAGAAAGCACTCTGTACATTTTTGCTCAGAGAAAAAGAAAATAGGGAATTCATGTAGGAATATAGAAAATTCTGAATAGGACCTGTGGATATGACTCAATGGTAGAATATTTGCTTAGCATGTGTGAGGCCCTGGATTCAATCCCCAGCACCAAAAATATGTAAAGAAAGGAAGAGGAAAAGAAAGAAAAAGTAAGGGAAAAAAAAGGAAATTTAGAACAGAATCTGTGCAAGAAAAATATTTTATTATGAATCTGAGACAAATACTTTTTAAAGAGTTTTTCTAAAGTGGACAATCTATATTTTTCTTTAAATCAAATTATTTTACCTGGTAAAATGGGTGGCACATTATGATATTTTCTTTTCTATAAAACTTCAGTGAGATGAGGGCAGTTACTCTATATTTATGCTGAGAATATATGCCCACTTATATAAATGTTCTTAGCCTCTAAGGAAGATTCAATTAGGTTTTTTCTTCTTTTTTAAAAAAAGTATGAAGTTGAAAGATATCATATTCCCAATTGCTGAAGCATGCTTCTGATTTAAACCTACATCTCTTTATAAATTTAATTTAATGATTTATTGAAGATGGTTGAAGGCTATATAGTTCTGTGCTGGTATTAGTGTAAGCACACCTAAGTAATTAGTGAGGAGTGTAAATACTTTCTTTAAATAAACTGCTATCTTTTTAGCACTTGAGGGAGATTTCATCTGATCCTTCTTTCCTTGATTAAAAAAGAAGTGATATGGCTGTTGTAACTCAAGGGCCTTAACTCACTTCATAGGTGTTGCTGACACTAAAGACCATTGCATGAAGGGGAAAAGAAGGCAAAATTCTCACCCCTAACAAAACTGTCATGAAATTGCATTTTCACATGTCTGAGGGGGAAAAATACCAACAACAGAAAAGAAAGTAGAATGCTATTAATTTCTGACTTGGATTTTTTAACAGCTAAATACAGGTGACAAATGAATAGCATTACACAACTATTTTATAAAACATCTCCCATAATTACCACTGGCAGTCTTTTGTGTGGAACACTATTTGGGGGATGGGCAACTGAGAAATGGTAATAAATGGAGAGTTACCACGATGGAGACCTACTGGGAGATCAAACAAAAGGCAAGAAATAAGCAAGTTTCTGTGGAAAAGCAGATGGGGAAGGTGGTTTGAAGAGATCAGAGAGCAAAAGGATGTGGGGTAGACTGCTGAAGTCCATGGAGGATTGAAAACCAGAAGTGGAATTTTGAATTGAATGTACATACGAGAGGAATTGATTGAGGATGTAGTATTTCAGAATTACAGATGTGAGGAAATGGACAGGGCCACTGTCCACAGCATCGATGCACAGACCCGAGTACAGGAATGAGCTCATCGTAATATGTGATTGGGAATGGAGGAGCTCCTTCCCTTCCTCTCCTATCTTCACATTGCTATGTTTTCTCGTAACAATACCCTTCATATTTTATAATAAATGTTCTGATGCTATTTTTAACAATTTTAAGTCAAATGAAAGAAAAGTGGCCTGACAGTTAACAAGATATCCTTAAATTGTAAAAGTCACACACATATGGACACCACACACACACACACACACACACACACACACACACACACACTTGGAAATGTTTAAATTTACTTATTTACTCAAGTACATATCGTGCCCTTATATCCAAGTATTTTAAAGCTTTTGATCTTGAAGAAGGTTTCCAATGATTCTGAGGGGTGACTTTAGAAACGATGACAGATAAAGTTCGACTCAAAACAGGAAAGAGCTGTCCAAATGTGGACTGTAACTCGAGAAGTGCTCATTTCTTTATAGTTACAAGTGTTCGAGTATGAGAGAGACAGCTGCTTGGCAGAAATGTGACAGTCAGAGATGCAAAGTCAGAAAGCCTGGATAGGGGTTAATTAACCCATGGCCTGGACTAGGCAGCTTGTTAACCTGTGCTCCAGAGGCAGACAAGAGTCTCCAAATATGTTTTTTTGGTTTGTTTTATTTGTTTTTGTTTTTTTGAATTTCATAATTTTCAGACTGGTTACCAACATTTTAAATTTAAGAGAATTCATAACATCCAGATTTCTAACTTTTCTTGAAAAACTGAAAGATCTGGCAATGGTGCATTATTTTCTATAAATGATAAATCCTCCAACGAAAATAAACATTGTCCTTTAGGATGGAGAGTAGGATCCAGTGTAGCACAGTACACAGCTCTATCATCCTAATATATGAGAGGCTGAGGTAGGAAGATTGTAGATTTGAGGCCAAAAAGAGGTAATTTAGCAAGACCGTTTCAATTATAAAATTAAAAAGAACTGGGAGTGTAGCTCAGAGGTAGAGCAGGCTTTGTTTCAATTCCCAGCACCACAGAAAGAAAGAAAGGAAGGAAGGAAGGAAGGAAGGAAGGAAGGAAGGAAGGAAGGAAGGAAGGAAGGGAAAGAAAGAAAAAAAAAGAATCTCCTATTTGTCACAGACCAAAACAGTCCACTGTATACAATCTCATTACTACCCTGTTCTAAGCATTGGAGTTTGCACCTGGTTTATAGCTGTTCTCCAATTTTAGAATTACTTCTGTCATGTTAGGTGTGGTTTGAATACCTAGTAATAACCTGTGGCTAAGCTGTTCTGTGTTTGAGATAGAAGATACACAGTAGATAGAAGTAATGAACATTTTGTAATGATTTTAAGTTAGGTATATCAAGATGTTTTATATTGATATTCATGGATCTGATTAGATTAATCCACCGTATTGCTACACAATTGGCCATTTTATAATTTTGGGGAGCAGATATGTGCTTTTTTTCATATGGTATGATGCTTGAAACTTTAAGATAGCAATGAATAATAGACATAAATCTTGTTATGAATCTTTCAGGGACATTTAAACCAGATTTCAATGATTTGATTTTTTGCAAAACATAAATATAGATTCCAGACATCCATATTTTATAAGCATCTATGCTTAACAGCAAGACTGAAACAAATATATTTTTGATAATTTAATGTCTTGTGACACTTAAAAATATAGCTAAGGAGTGAGAAACTTTAGGTCTTTTAAATTTAACCATTATACCTCAGCAGCATCTTCCTTATCTCTTTGGCAAAAAAATTCACAGTATACTACATTTTATCAGTGCTGTGTAATTCTAGTATATAAGTATTTAGAAATGATATTAGCAGTGTTATATAGATTTTAAAATGTAATAAGATCCCAAATCTGGTCATTAGAGTCTTAGTCAAAATTTAAAAAAAGAAATGCATCCCTTCTTTTTTTTGGGTATGTATGTCTTTGTAAAACTTTGACCTATTTTTTATTATAAAGCATGCACCTTTAAGACTCCTCTATGGTGTTTCTGATAGTTACTTATTCTGTAGTCAGTAAATGTTTAGCAGTAATGAGCATGAACATTTTGATCTGGCGACATTTCCTTCATTAAAGAGAAGTGAAAAGCAAAAGAGTTCTTAAACCATGATTTTTTAAAAAAGAGCGTGCATATACATATAAATTATAAAGCCTTGAAATAGTCATAAAATATATGTGGCAGACAGTTGAGTGAATGTGGTTAGTGTTAAGACTTCCACAATTGACTCAAGTGGGTAACATTGATTTTTTTAAACCTGTAACTCATTATGAGTATGCATTTAACCTAACCAGACTTTCATGGTGATGTTTGCATTCTTCTGTGGCTTACATTTTCTATCTATTGTCTAGCAAATGCTCCAAAGGCCAAGAGAAACTCTTCTTGGATACTATGCATGAGAACCATAAAGATACTTTTTTTTTAAAATAGTGAGAGAAAACCTTTGGGTTCTTTTCTTCCTATTTTTAAAATTCAGACCAATCCATTGCTGTTGTCTTTATAAATGATGATGTGTACAGTGTTTTGGTGTCATCCTGCTTATTATTTTTTTATCGCAGCTGATGAGAAGTGTGTCATTTTCTAGGATGAAAAAGGTAAAGCCAAGTTCTACAGCCTCTCTATTTGTCACTGTGAAAATGTGGCAGTTCATCCACTTTCCTGTTTCATTCATGTTGACTTGCCATATTTCTTGCTTTTTAGTTTCTTGATCATGGTAGCTCTTGTTTGAGAAATGGCTCTTTAGTAAAGTTTTCTGTAGGTTGCGTAATACCCAAACTAATATTTTGAAAAACTTATTTTCCCCAGCTTGATAGATTTCATAAAATTACAGTAAGTTAGAGTTGGAGGGAATCTCTATAGACATGTCATATGGCATTCACAAACCAGTGGTCCACCAGCCCTCACTTCAGCATTGTTAGTTATACTAATATAACAATATTTTTGTTGGTTTGCTTTTTATCTGAGCCTCTTCAAATGAGTCATGTATTGCTACCAGCTTCAATATTTCCTTTTTTTCTCACAACTATCTACTCCACATATTTATGCTACCTGCCTAATCTGTAAAAAATATTTATGTTTAGAATCGCTAATAGATTAAATTAGTCCATTAGAAATTTCCTTTTGTTAGATTGAAAATATGGCTTAATATAAGAAATTTCATATAGTTCAGTGCTCTTATTTTATAGATAAATAAGTAGAGGTCTAAAGAATAATGCTTTTTTCAAAATAACAGAGGTATAGTTTGAATATCTATCCCTTATTCAAAATGTTTGGGACCAGAAATTATTCAGATTTCAAAGTTTGTCAGACTTTGGAATATTTTCCTAGATTTTATCCATTGAGCATTCCTAATGTGGAAATCTGAAACTTTTTTGAACATTGACTGGTGCTTGGAATTATCAGATTTGGGACTCTCAGCCCCTATTTACATCTCAGGACAGATACTTTATTTTCAGAATTCCTAGGTAAAGGATAATTTCCCTAGATTGACAAACATTGCCTATTAAAATGCAATTACCCATGGGATTTATAATTTTTGAAGCCTTATCACTAAGTATATATGTATGTGAATAATGTATTATACTTTTTTCCCGAGGGTAAGATTTGATAAGCAGGATGATGTGGAAGGAAATGAATATCAATGTCCAAGAGGGTACACTGAAAAAAGAATAAGGACATGGGGGGGGAGAGGGAGGGAGGGAGGGAGGGAAGAAGGGAGGGAGTAGGAGAGAGAGAGAGAGAGAGAGAGAGAGAGGGAGAGAGAGAGAGAGAGAGAGAGAGAGAGAGAGAGAGAGAGAGAGAGAGAGAGAGAGAAATCGATTCCCATACCCCATACCTACAAGGGTATAGAAAGAGAGATCCATGGGTCAGGCAGCAGAGAAAAACCACAGTAAATATAACCAGCAAGCAATTCCTGGGAGTTGAGTGGAATTTTCTTGAAATGCTATTTTCTCTGTAAATGTACCACTTTTTTTTTTAAATGTGGATTACTAGTCATCAGAATCAATATGCTCTAAGTGATGTAAGCGAATTTTAACATTCTTTCATTTAACAGATTCCTAGTGTGAACCATATTTAATGATTAGCCTAAAATTGGAAATAGATATTTATTGCAAGGCTCTAAGTTATGAGTTCATTTTGTAATTGAGTTGGGACAAAGATATGATTACAGTTTGTTCATTATATGCACTATAGCTTAAATAATGCCTCTGAAATGCATGCCTGTAGATGAAACTGCATCTGGATGTCTAAGAGGAAAACAATTCTGTTCTTTATATTCCAGAATATTGGGAAAATGGGTTTTAAGATTGACTCTGGCAGTTAATTAGAGTAAAAGCTTATAATATCATACTGCACTCTAAAAATTAGAGGGCACAGCCACTTAATTACAAATGACCAGTTTATTAGCTTTATATTCTTATTTTTGTCATGAGATCCAGGAATTGTTTTCTTATTTTTCTAGTTCTAAACACGGTAAGATAACAATTGCTTTAACTTAGTATGCTGCTAACATTGATAAATCATAACTAGGTTCTCAATAATAAAAGCATACAATAATTGCAAGAGTTTATGCGGAACTTAAAGCTATGTTGTCTTCTTAGATTCCTGTGACAATTCCATGCAGTGACCATTGGTGTTATCTTCATTTCTTAAATGGAGAAGTTGAGGTTTGGCAAGACAAAGTAGCCTGCCATGGAATAGCAGGGGTAGATTGGGGACTGAGTCATTTTACTCTAATTCCCATATGTTGTTCCCTTTACTTATGGGGAAAGAAGAATAAGCAAAGAAGTTTCCACCACAAACTCCTTAGCACACTTGCCTGTTTCAGTGCCAGTGGAGATGCTGCAGACAGAGCTTGGAGATGACAGTCGGGTTCTGACTACAGAGGCCTCTCTGACCACTACATGTGCATGCATCAGCTACAGAAGAAAGGCCACTATGCCTTCCCTCACCCCCCACCACCCATGTCAGTTCAGACATTACACTGTTATGCTGTGCTTAGGCTTCCCAGGGTCATGGCTCTAGGCCTCTATATCTAGGGAAATAGCAAATTAATAACCATGGACTCCAAAGGATATTATGAGAACTAGTTGCATAAATGTATATAGATGGTATTTCCCAGTGGTCTGTTGGAGACAACTTATTCCATGTATTGTGGAATTTCAAGCCACATTAGCAGAGAGAAGTGCCACTCACTGAAACCTGTTTTTCCATAAGGGAGGGAAATAGGTAGGGAAGAAGTTCAATTTCTGTTTCTCTGTAGTAATGATTTTTTTCACTTTGAAAAGGAATAACAGTCTTTGCAATAGAGAAATTCAGTTAGAATTATTGAGATGGTGGTACTTGGACAGTTATATGAAGAAGACTCATTTAAAAACAGATCTCCTGGTGTTTTTCTCAGAGAATTTTCATTACTCTATTGATAAGAGGATGAACAGCTCTGTGACTGGAAGTAGGCTCCTATGTGCGGGATAAAAATGACTTCTTCATTCAACATCTTTATCACTTGCGGAAAGTCCAATAAAAATACTTAGAGGGGCTGATTTGGATATAGGAAGTAGGGGAGATAATTTTTCTTATGTTAGTTTTCCAAACTATTTTGGAACTTTATTATTGAGGCTACACTAACTATACAAAAATAAAGTTTATAATACAAATAAATAAAAGTTTATCATTAATTGTAATTGGGTGGAAACAAGGATTAATAGGAATATCTGTATCAATGAATCAGTTATATAGGTAAATGATCACTTAGAAAATTGGTATTTGAGCCAGTTTTCACAGTGGGGCACACCTGTAATCTCAGTACTTGGGAAACTGAGTCAGGAGAATCAGAGGTTTGAAGATGGCCTCAGCCACTTACTGAGACTTTTATCAACCTAATGAGACCCTGTATTTCAAAACAAAAGTTTTAAAAAAGGATTTAGAAATATCTCAAAAACAAAATGAGAGAAAGAGAGAGAGAGAGAGAGAGAGAGAGAGAGAGAGAGAGAGAGAGAGAGAGAAAGAGAGAGAGAGAGAGAATTGGTATTGGATTGATTTTTGGTTGAGTTGCCATGTATCCTCCCTGAGTTATTTAATTTTTAAACAGTAAGGAGTGAGTGGAATCGACCTTTTAAAACACAGCACACCCCAAGTAAATTTATCAGGGTATTAGAAGCTATGAGTATCGTGTATACTTTGCTATTGTTTCTGGGATCAAAGTTCAATTTTGTCCAAATCAGGAGAGCATTCATGAAAAAACAACTGTCAAAAGGTTCTCTCATCCTCTAGTTGTCTCTCTGTGGCTTCTTGGAAATGATGAAATGACCTCACTTGAGGCCATTGACGTTTTGGTACTGATGTGCAGTGTAAGTGGTCTATTTTGTCCATCACAAACCAATATTCTTTGAAAGTACTCAGTATTTTAGGTGCAATTCAGAATGTAATAGAGAGGGAGACTCAACCCTCAAGGAAGTTGCAATCTAGAGGCAATCTGTCCTTCAGTGGCGCACTGTTCTGCTGAAGCAAAGTGCCTTCGACTGCTCTGTGTAGAGAGATTGCCTTTCCCTTTGGTACTACTATCCAGCGAGAAGTCCCTGCCTTTAACTAATTTCTTTGGAGAACAGTTTGGAGAAGAGGAAGGCCTTCAGAATACTTTTTCTAATTTACTATATCCATTTAAGTTGTCAACGACCAGCATTAGGTTCTTTATTTCTGTTGTGCTCTCCTGGAAGACCTGTGCATTGGGAAATCTGACAGCTTACAAATTCTTGCCACAACCACTGATTCATCCAGGGTCAAGGTAAGGTGGAGGCTTTCCACTGAAGGCACCGCTCTGAGAGAGGGAGCCAAGAGACAATGTTGGTGTTTATGGTCCTGTTGAACTGAAGTGTTCAGTAGGACTCCATTCTGTAGTTCTTGAGTTCTGGCCTTGGATGACCTGACAAGGTGAGGAGACAAGATCTGTCCTTTTTGTCTCTCACAGAGTCCTACTGCTTATGCTCATGATCTCAATTTGTGATTATTCCCATGGCACTCAGTGCTGGATACCTCTGAGCCCAAATTATGCCTGTCCAAGTTAAACAAGTCTGACTGATTTTGCAGTGAAGTCTCTGAGACACAGCTTGCTTGAAGATATTGCTTTTGATCAGAAAACAAATACGTTGGCAAAAAAGACTCTCAATTTTCTTTCCAATTTAATTTATAACTCAATAAAAGTTTAACTTTGAAACTAGTTTTAATTCCTATGGCATACATTTTTTAAATTTTGCAGTTACATATACATACACACACATACACACTAACACACCACTGATATAATGTAGTGTTCATTATATCATATTATACTATTATATTATTCTATGACATTGACTTATAAAGTATAATACTGATAATGTATAAATCTATCATTAATATTAGATTTTACTTGGATTTTATATTTGGAGGAGAGAGGCAGTAATAAAGTCTTAGGATTGCTTTATACATTTCATAATATTAACATTTCTTAATAATTATTTTCCAAAGATGTTTTAGCTTAGGCCATAGTTTCAGACACTTTCTTGTTAGTATACTAAAATGCAATAAATTTTTTTTACTAAGCAAATGAAAGTACAAGTCCAGATACAGATAACAATATTCCATTTTGCATATGCATTCTCCTGTAAGCTTTGGTCCTTGACTATTAGGTAGTGTCTCAATATTAAGATCGCTCCTTTACTCTATGTACTTATCCAATGATGGAAACCACAGCGCTCATTTTGTGGAGATGTGTTTGTTTAACTACTGGAGGTTATCCCAGTGGCAAGTTCATCCTTATTTGATAATAATGAAACATAAGTTTTATGTGTTTGCTTGAGTAAGATTGCCATCTGGTAAATAATATGTTTTGTGAGTGTTTATAACAATCATGGTTTAAGCCAAAATTGACTTATCATGATTGCTGCAAATAACACTTGAGTGTCCTAACTGGTTTGATTTTTTTTCTTTGTTGAATTGAGAAAATGTATTTTATGAAGCTTCCTGCATTTATTTTTAAAGTATTTTGTGGGTTTTAAAGCTTGAGTTTTCAAAAGCAATAATTACAGCTGATTACTATCTCCATATAGTACTTCTGCTGTAAAGTAGAACAAAAAAGATTGTTTATATAGCATCATAAGTATTGTGTGTGTCTGTATGTTTGTGTGGTTATATATATATATATATATACATATAGACATATGTATATCTGGTTCTCCTTCAGAAATGTATTCCTTTATGAATTAGAGAACTTTGAACATTTTCACCTTGGTAGAATATTATATCAGAAAACATAGCTAACTGGTCAGCCAGGGCTACCTTGGCAAATTATTTCACAGGCAGTAATAGCATCAGGGGCATTTGTGGAAGCGTTTTTTAACCTGTTATCCCTTCTTATAAAGGAGAAAGTTATGATAGAAATGTCTTTTTTTCCTCAGCTTAAGTAAACCTGAGATTGCCTTTTTTCATGTCACATATAAAACAGCTTTTGTAGTTTCTATAGGATTAATTTTCAGCATATCAGTTTAACTTAAAGTCTTCAAATGATATTCAGTGACTTGTTCTTGAGAATGTCAATTGAAAGCTTTAACTGGCTGCTTCACAGATGAAAAGAACTTGAGCAAATGACTAGAAATTTGGGATAAATCTCAAAAGGGGATATGAAGTTGGTCATCCATTTTTAGTTTGATGAGTTTGATTTTTATGCCAATCATTTATTTTCATTCTACTCCAAGTTTAAGGTTATAACAGTGTTCTATGATTGGCTCTATTGCTTTGGGTGGTATGATTTCAAAAGGGCCAAGATAGGCAGAGAGTATAATTAGACCAATGTAAAATCATGCATTTTTAATTTTTTCTTATATTTTTAGACTATTATATTTTCATTAGAATGGTCTTCAACCATGTAATCAACATATGTAGATACTTTTCTAAGTCTCATCTTCATCCCTCCTGTTTTATTTTTTCTTTTTAGGAAGTTCATGTTGCACCTACAGCTTCAGTTTCCACTATGCAAATGTGACTCCAGATGTGCATCATGGTCCCTTAGCTTTAATATTCTAGTCATACACACACCAGCACTCCCAATAACTAATCAATAGCTCCTTATACAATTTTTAGACTTTATTATTACCTTCTATCTCTTCTGGTCCTTTCCAAATTTATGACTTATATCCATGACTGTGGAATGTGCCTCACCATAATACTGAATAAAAATGCTAAATTACACACAACAGAAAACATACTGTATGATTCAAAAGTATCACAAGTCAACTTATGTTATTTAGGAATGCATAATTAGGTAGTAAAGCCATAAAAGAAGGCAAAGATACGAATGTACAACCAGTAGAATGGTGGTTATGCTCTTCAAAAGAAAGGCTAATGAGGAAGGGAACACGGGGAGCTTTCCTTGCTCCTTATTATAGGGTTACAGTTATTCATTCTCCTACAGTTTACTGAGCTGCATATTGATGGTTTTTGCACATTTCAGCTTGTTTCTTATACTTCAAAATTTCTTAAGTGAAGGGAAAATGGGAGTAATATATTTTAGGATTTTTTACTTTTTTTTTTTGTTCTGTACATTGCCAAGAGACTTTAATAATAAGTCCATTGTTTTGCTTTAAAGAAAAAAAAGAGAGAAAAGCCTAATGTTACTCATCAGGCATCAAGATCCTTAAAACTATTGATATCAATTTAATTTATGGGCTGGGTGTGGTGGCCTGGAAACCCAAAACTTGGGAGGCTAAGACAGGAGGATCACAGGTTTGAGGACAGCCTCAGCAAGTAGTGAGACTTGAATCTACCTAGCAAGACCCTGCTTCCAAATAAAAAGTAAAATCTGGCTGGTGGTATTGCTCAAAAATAGAATGCCTCTGGGTTCAATACATAGTACCACCAAAAAAAATTCATTTATGGACTCCATGCTAAAGAAACGATATGGTTTTTGATGTTTACCAGAGTGTTATTTATGATTTTGTGAAATTTTTGGAAAAAGTTCCAAATTTCTCAGGAGATTAAATTTAGTATGGTATATTCACAAAAACAAAACTTTCAATCCTTATTCATTAATATTTATACTGTAATATATTTTTCTATTAAGCTTTTCAAACTGAAAATTGTTTTTCTAAATAGAGCTTCATGTGTATATTTGAAAACTGAAAGTAAAATTTGAAATAAATTTTTTCTGCATCTAATTTATCAAATTATGTCTTTTTTTTTTTTTCTTGGTGGTACTGGGGGTGGAACCAAGAGGCTTTCTACCTCCAGGCTATACTCCCAGACCTATTTTATATTTTATTCGGAAATAGGGTCTCACTATGTTGCTGAGAGCCTCATTCAGTAGCTGAAGCTGGCTTCGAACCTGTGCGATCCTCCTGTTTCAGCCTCCCAAACATCGGAATTATAAGCGTGCACCACCATGCCCGGCTCAAATTATGTCCTTTGATATCTGATCTGATTTATTTTTCCAAAGGTATATAAGAATTTATGATAGTTTTTGTGTTGGAAACTCTAGGCAAATTCCAACTAGAAGTGTGAATTTTGATACAAAAAAGCCATTATTAAGAAAGAAAATCACTTATAGTATTTAAAAGCAAACCTATCATTTCTGCTGAGCTGCAGTTTACTTAGCCAATGAGGATGTAAATATTTGCATATCTGATAGACTAATGCCAGGTCTAGATTCAACACAATACACAGCTGCTGTCAGCTGACAATTTCACTCCAGTGAATTCAAATATTAACTAAACCAAATGAGAGAATGTTAGCTTCAATTGATAGAAGTTTTACAAAGTGGTTGGACCACCGGAGATAAAAGACCTTCATGTTTTTACAAAGTAAATATAATTGTTTATAAAAACTGCCCCAAATAGTGATATTAAAAATGTTTGCTGTTAAAGGAAATATGTCTAAAAAAGACAATATTAGAAAAAGTACATAATGCAAGATATTGGGATTTCAAACTATCCAGTTTTATATAACATAAAAAGAAATCCTATCAGCCCATTCTGAAGGCCTTTGGAGATTTACTGTTAGAGAATGTTAACCTTTTTTTTTTTTTTGGTGGTACTGAGAGTGGAACTCAGAGGCTTTCTACCTCCGGGCTGTACTCCCAGACCTATTTTATATTTTATTTGGAAACAGGGTCTCACTAAGTTGCTGAGAGCCTCACTAAGTAGCTGAGGCTGGTTTCGAACCTGTGCGATCCTCTTGTCTCAGCCTCCCAAGCACGGGGATTACAAGCGTGTGCCACCACGCCTGGCCAAAAATGTTAACTTTTTATTGCTTATATTGTTCTATAAATTCAATACTTCTGAAGTATACTACACTCTTCTATCTAAAGCAAATCAAGTGTTGTTTATGTTACAGAAGATTTTTAAAACTGATTTTTCAATGCTTAAATATTATTTTTTGCTGGGCATGGTGGCACACGCTTGTAATCCCAGCATTTGAGAGGCGGACACAGGAGGATCATGGTTTGAGGACAGCCTCAGCTACTTAGTGAGGCCCTTTGCAACTCAGTGAGAGCCTGTTTCAAAATAAAGAATAAAAAATAAGGCTGGGGGTGTAGCTTGAAGGCAGAATGCCCCTGGTTTCTATCCCAGTATCAAAAAAATTTATTGATTTTGACGTAAATCTATAAAAAATCCATCTTTTTGCTTGCTTTGCTAGCACCACTACAAAAAAAAAGGGCACACAAAAAGGTGAGTTCACCCCACAGAGGTCCAGAGGGAGGAGTGGTCAGAGCAGGCCCCTGTGGTCTAGAATCTGGAACACTGTGATTAAAAGCAACTTATGACACCTCTCTTTTCCACTAATAATCATTCTGTGTATCAGCTCTCCAGGTATCAATGTGCTATGGAAAAAGTTGACTTAATTTTACATTTTCAATAACCAAACACAATGATATATATAAAGATATTGAACATTTAGGAAATCGGGTACAAAATAAATGGACTGCCCTAGTGGTAAGCTTCTGAGATGGGAAACCTGAGTTTCGCCTTCTTGATCTTTGATTTTGGCCATTACTTAATTTTTTATGCTTCATTTGTGTTTTTATGAAAATATAGAAAAATTGCCTGTACTTACTTACGATGTTGTCTAAGGATATATATCACCATCTCAGAAAATATTTAAAAATTTTTCTGAAAATGCTATTAAATAAATGCAAGATATTGTTACTAGCATGAATGCAAAAAACTACACTAAACAATTTACCAATAGAGTTCAGAGAAGACAATCATATAAAAATACTTTGGCGGACACATTTTTGAAGGGTACCGGAGATTGAACTCAGGGCCTTTCACAGGCTAAGTACATGTTCTGCCATTGAGCTGTACACTGAATTGCCCCTGAAGATAAAATAGCAACCTTTGTCTGAACAACAAGAAGAATCAATGTGGAACCTTCATAAGGTAGTCAAACAGGGTGAGGGGAAGATACCAACATTGCTTCTGCCCTTTATTACTTGTATCTCTTTTGGAAAGGTTCTAAACTCTTTGTGACTTATGATCTTGTTGTATAAAATTGAGGTTTCCTGCAGATTATGCTGAAAACTCAGTTTTAAAATTCTATTCATAGCATGAAACATAATATATTCCCATTAGGGAATGTTTTATTTGACATGCCTTTAGATCATCAGAGCTGATTAAAAATTTTAAGGAAACATAGTTAATGTAAGAAACTTTATCTTCAAAAAAGCATGTGAGTGTTTGTGGCAGGGGAAACATTATGTATCAGGAAGGATATATAACATCTAAAATTCTTATGTATTTTGGGTGATACCTGTAAAACCCACTTTGGAGAATTAGTGGGAATGTCAAGCCATTTTTAAAGATAAGCACTCATAATTAAAAATGTAGTATGCTTGATTTAATTGAAACTATCTTTTTTTTTTTTGGTGGTACTGAGGTTCCTGGAAACCCTTCTACCACCGGGCTACACTCCCAGACCTTTTTTTAATATATTTTAAAATTTCAAAACAGGGTCTCTTAAGCCAGCAAGGCTGGCTTTGAACCAGCATGATCCTCCTGTCTCCTCCTCCCAAGCTCAGGGATTACAAGTGTGTGCCACCATGCTAGGCTTCTGAAACTAGCTCTAAAAAGAAAAGGAAGGAGAAGAAGAAGAAGAAGAAGAAGAAGAAGAAGAAGAAGAAGAAGAAGAAGAAGAAGAAGAAGAAGAAGAAGAAGGAGAAGAGGAGGAGGAGGAGGAGGAGGAGGAGGAGGAGGAGGAGGAGGAAAAAGGAGGAGGAGGAGGAGGAGGAGGAGGAGGAGGAGGAGGAGGAGGAGGAGGAGGAGGAAAAAGGAGGAGGAGGAGGTGGAGGAGGAGGAGAAGGAGGATGCTACAAGAAAATCCCTAGCACCAAATCTTGGTAACGTTGTGGAGCAACTGAAACTCTCATACAAACTGTTGAAAGTTCCTTATAAAGATAAACATATACCTATCCTATGCCTAGCAAAGCCACTCCTAGAATTTACCAAGGAAAAATGAAAACTTAACATTCACAGTAAAAAAGTACGGGAAAGATTCATAATGGACTGCTTAATGCCCACAAACAGAATAGGTAATTTGGGTATATATTAATAAAATGAAATATTAACTAGTACTGTAAAGGAAAGATGTGTCCAACACATTGGTGAAGTTAAAAAACATTGTGTTAATTTAAAGAGGCCTGACGTTTTATTCTGTAAAGTTGAAAAACCAGCAAAACTGTGGGCAAATGATGATTGAGGAGGAAGAGGAAAAAAAGAACATTCCTGAGTGCTAGAAATTGCCAATCTCTTGATTGGGGTAGACTTTTTACATTGGAATTAGGTGATATGCATTCATCAAAACAAATCAAATTGTACTTTTAAGATCTGTGTATTTAATTACATGTAAATTTCACTTCAATAATGGGGGGAGGGTTTTATATTGTGGAAAAGTTGACAATAGGAGGATTAAAGACCTACCTTATAGAAAACAATAGGATGTTAATGGTTTATGGGTAGGAAAATAGATATTATTTACAGCAGTGACTGGAAGAGTTGAATTCACTTACTTAGTCCTCAAGTAAAGAGTGTCCTAAGTTTAGACAAAGCAGCAGTCGTCTAAACAACTTGCTCTTCACTGCTGATAAAGAACAAACAATGGAAAGAAGGAAAACAAATATCCTTCTTCATATTTCATGATTCCAGAACTTCAAGTCATACAGATAAGCACCTCCTCAGGTTTGGAAAATAGTAAACATTTTCTGTTACGAAAGAATAAGGCCACTTGGAAGGCTGAAACAGTACAATTGAAGGTCCCAGACCAGGCTCAGCAACTTAGTAAGACGCTTAGCAACTTAGCGAGACCCTGTTTCAAAATAAAATTAAATAGGGTTTGTGGTGTAATTCGGAGGTAGAATGCACCTGGGTTCAATCTCCAGTGCAAAAAAAAAAAAAATCAAAGAATATGTATACATGGTGCCCCCAATTCAATTTCTATGCCTAAGACTCAAACATAAAAAGTGAGACAAGAGGATGGAAATTTTATTAAATTAAAAAAATTTTGTTTTTGCACTACTGGAGATGGAACCCTGGGGCATTCTAACTCTGAGCTACACCTCTAGCCCTATTTTTTATTCTTTATTTTCGAAACAAGGTCTCACTAAGTTGCAGAAGGCCTCACTAAGTTTAGCTGAGGCTTTCCGAGAACTGCGCAGATCCTCCTGTCTCAGCCTCCCAAGTGCTGGGATTAAAAGCATGCGCCACCACTCCTGGCTGTTTAAAAAAAATTTTTATTGGTGCATTGTTGTCATATATCTTAATGAGGTACAAGATGGTAGAGGCATATACGCACACATCACATGAAACTGGGGTTTTAACTGTTTGTGAACTGAGTGTCCATAAAAGTGAATACTGATTAGCATAGCTCTGCTAGAATGCACATTTTTTGAGCATCTAGCCTGCTGTTGATTAGTATATTTCATTATTATTTGGGTGGGAAGTAGGTGGGGAAGCTCATTTGTAACTGATGGGTCAGCTCAAATATAAATAGAGTTTGACTTCAGATAGTGATACATAATACATATTTATTTCATTAATAATCAGCTCAGTAACCTGAATCAGATTTCATCTAATGTAACTTCACAAAATACAAGATCACTTTGTTTTCTGTCTTGATTGATGTACCATAAATCAGACTGAAAATTCCATTTTGATATAGATTAAAAAATACCTTCTGCAAGTCAACTTCAGACTAGTAAATTAATCGTTTATGTACAGAGGGACCAATGTGATTGATAGAAGTCTTTCAGAATGCAGCATAGTATTTTAAGGGAATTACTAAAAGAGGAAAAAGGAAAAAAAATTTGTAGAAAGAAAGGTTCATAATTTTATGCTAATATTTTATTTCTTCATTAAAAATACTTTTATGAAATTGCTGTTGGCTCACTTGTTATAAGATTACAGTTTAAAGTACCAACAAAGTCATACTTATCTCACAAAAATCTAATCTATTTATTAAAAAGACATCTAAAAATCACTGCCCTCAAATATTTGAAGGCCTGTCATGTAGAAGAGGAGTGCTATTCGAGATTGCTAGAGTAGGCAAGCCTTCTAAATGGTGGAAAAGAAGCAGGTTTCCAAGCAAATGGAAGAATTTGTTATATTTAGAGAATGGAAATAGATGAGTCTCCTGAAACAGATGTTTATCTCCAAAGTTTTCAAGGCTCCAAGGTGAGCTGACCTCTCAGAAATGTTGTACAGAGAATCCTGCAGTCTATGAAAAGTTGAACTTCAGACCTCTACGGTCCCCAGCACTTCTAAGAATATAC
The DNA here is from genome assembly GCF_963383645.1 of Muscardinus avellanarius. NCBI lineage: Eukaryota > Metazoa > Chordata > Mammalia > Rodentia > Gliridae > Muscardinus > Muscardinus avellanarius. Next base: position 53,945,462 of record NC_137801.1, read on the forward strand.
CTACTTGATAGACATAAGTATTTTTACAATGCTCATTTCTTTAGAGATAGGTATCTGTGGAAAAGTGATTTCTAACATTGTCATAGAATAATGGCATAGCATGTAGAAAGGAGATTGGTTTAGTATTCTCCCTTCCTAAACCAAACTCATGGAAAATTAGGTAACAGACTTTTCTTTAATAGTTCCAGGAACCTAGAATTTGTCTTATGAGATTATCCACCAGAGTTTGTATAATTCTAATTATTAGCAGTTTCTCCTACAAGGCCAGCAGTTCCCCAAATGCCATCAAGGGGTTGGGGATGGCGGTATCCCTTACAACTGTTTCAGGTGTCCTTCATTGCCATAATAATTAAAGAGATATTATTTGCCTTTTTTATTCTCATACTCACAGAAAAGTACAGTGGAGTTTTTCATTGTCTACATGAAATACAGCATCTTAACTGATTGAATACTAAGGAAGATATGAGACTACATCTATCTTTTATTAAATCTGAAATTAAAGAGATTTTTAAAAATAAAAAACAATGCCACTTTTCTTATTAAATTATATTTTTATCTTAGAACATAGCTATTTTTTATTAAAATGTTACTTATGCATACATATAGTGGGCTCATTATTTGAAAGAAGTAATAGAGTTTTAAAATTTCTTAATTTTAATTTCAAGAATAAAACATACTAATAGATACAGCCCACATAAATAAGAGCTCAAAAACTCTTCAGTATTTGTTGTTCAGTTCTGAGATCAAAACATCTGAGAACTTCTTTGCCAAGCCAGAGACCGATTCCTTCTAACTTTTACCGATGGAACCTAGATCTACATTATGAATGTTCAATACAAATTTGATCTGAGAGTCTTGAAATACTTAGAGAGTAATAATTTCCATCTCTGTGTTTCCCTTTTGTAGATAAAGGACCATCAGTTTCTTCTGCCATTATACATAGCATGTGATTTTCCACACCAATTTATGGCTCTTTTTGGAATATATTTCAGTGAGTGATGTATCAACTTAAATATAGCACTCAGAATAGAGCAAAATATTGTAGGTCATACTTTTAATAGTAGAGTGGAGCCATTATCTTTATTATTGGAATTTTACTGCTATTCATACTGCTTAAGATTGAATTAACATTTCTGGCAGCCATATCATAATTTTTTGATGCGTATGGAGCTTACAGCTAACTAAGTATTCTAAATGCTTTTCAGTCAAGCTACCCCTTCTAGGCTACATTTTCCAAATTTGTTACTTTTTGTGATTCTCTTATCCAATTGAAGATCTCACTCAATTTTATCTGTTAAATTGAAACTTACTTAATTCAACCTATTGTCACAATATGCTGGGATATTTTCCAGACTGCCATTATTCATCTGAAATATTGGTTTTCTCAGCTTTAAGACATCTGAGTATTTGATAAATATGGCATTTACATGTGAATAAAATAATTAATATTGGATGTAGCTAGGGGGAGAGTTCTGTAGTCTGCCCCTCTAGAACTTCTTTCATGGTGAAGGTATTTTCTCTCTTCAGATCCATGGGCACTTTTGTAAGAGGTGGTCAATATATCACTGTGAGTTTTCTTAGGTCCTAAATGAAATCACTCCCATGAGCTATAAAGCCTTTGGGGACTCCTAGCCTTTCTGTTGTTCATCTTTCTATCTTCCTAGGTTGGACTGTATACCTTCCTTAATATATTTAACTCTGTGTGTGTGTGTGGTGTGTGTGTGTGTGTGTGTGTGTGTGTGTGTGGTACTGGGGGTTGAATCCAGGGACATTTTACCTTCAAGCTACATCCACAGCCCTATTTTTAACTATTTATTTTAAAACAGGATCTCACTAAGTTGCAGAGGGCTTCACTAAGTAGCTGAGGCTGGTCACAAAACTGAGCTCCTCCTGTCTCAGCCTCCCAAGCACTGGGATTACAAGTGTGCACCACCACACTTGGCTAGAATTTCATATTTTAAAGTCTTCCTGTTATTGAGTGGCTTTCACTTTGATAAGTCTCTCTGGCCTAGATACTTGCTTATATTTCCATGTAACACTTTGAAACTTTCTAGAGTTAATCTACCCATATGACTATGCTTAGATCTTATTTATTTTGTCCTTTTGAACTCTGAAATAATATACTTTAGAAATATATAATATCCCCAAACTAGTAAGTCTTTGAATTTTTATGACACTTGAATGCCATGTTTATTTTCAAACTTGGTTTTTTGCTAACAAAAATATATTTGTCTTGTTTCTGGAGTAGAATGCAAATGTTTGATTTCCATGGCATGTTTGATGTTAATACAACTTACATGTGCTGAGTACTTCCTAAGCATTTGTTGACAGAATGCCAACTCCTTCAAAGGTAATTTATTTCAGTTAGAAACTATTTTATTGGTATATCCATATTCCTAGCAAAAATCTAAGAAAAATATATTGTCTTCAAATATGTCTTTAAAGAAAAAGCCAAAGAAACAAAACAAATAACCAACTTAATTAATCAAAGTGATAACATATAAGTTTCTCTAGCCATTTATTCAACAATGACTTATTGAGCATATTCTATATAGTAGATTCTTGGATAGGCACCTGGAACACAAGATACATAAAGTACAGGGCACATCCATGAGCAATACCAGTCCAATGAGGATGATGGTGGTGGAAATACATATGATTATGATATAATATGGTAAAAGCTAAGAGACATTCACACATAAGGGAAAGCAGGGCGAATATGATTTGAACCCCTCAAAGAACTTTTCACAGAAAAGGTCTGGAGTTTCAGTCATCAATTGACTTTTACCAGACAGTAAGATGTGAGAAAGACTTACTTCTTCATAGATGGGAACAAAACTAGCAAAAGTGGAAAGCAAAGGGAACTGTGTGTAGATCCACATGACTGAATATTTGCTTGTATATTTGGAAAGAAGGGCTAATGGTGAGTGGCAAGAATGTGAAATCAACTGTTTAAACCAGTGGTTTTCCAACTGTGTTCTCTGTAACTCCGTAGGCATGGTGTGACGAGGACTTTAAACACAGAGTTGATCCATAGTGCTCTGGGCCTCTCACCCCCATAGTTTCTCCTTTCTTTGTTTTATGAATCAAGCTTTTGTGTCAGATTTTTGTGCCAGCTTTATAAAGAATTGTTTTGGAGCTTTTTCGAAAAACAAAGCACATTGCAACGAACAACTGGGAAATCCTGATAGAGTTTAACCAGAGGGGCAACATGATCATCTTCGAGGTGGCGTGGAGGACAGAGAGAGAACGGGAAGACTAACTAGGTGGTAGTTGTATTTGTGTGTTCATTCTTCCAAAACGTAGTTACTGCACACCAACCTCGTGCAGGGTTATGGGAGTAATATCTAAGACCCTGAGAGTTCATAAGTAGAGAGAGAGAGAGAGCTGTGTATCTATCTGCTCTGTCATAGAGGCAGGACTTCAAGTGGTTCTTGAATGATGTTCAGAAAATACAGATGGCCGATTCTTTTCCTTGATATTTTCCTTCTCATAGCTTCATGTTGATATGATTTCAAACTTACAAAAAAGTGGAATTTAATTTTATTTACTTTAAAAATAACTGAATCCTGTGGACCATTATGTAGAAACAGAAATGCCCATGCAGGGGGATGTGATATAATTCAGTGGTAGAGTGCTTGCCTAACATGCCTGAGGCCCTGAATTTGATCCCCAGCACAGCAAGAGGGAAAAAATCCATATAGTTATATTTGTACCTATATTATATTTTATTATATTATTCACAATTGATACATACATTATAATCATATATTAATACATTTCTATGAAATATATATCTATAATGTTGGATATAAAGATAATGATTGTTCTGGATCCTTAACATGCTCTGAACTTTGAGATTCTGAATTCTCAAGGAAAAGAGCACTCTTTTTTTATGAAGATAAACATAGCTCTTTCCATCTCAGCCCTGTACACTTTTTAATGCTAATGTGAAAGCTTAACCTGGGTGTGCTTCCCATTCTAGCTGAACCAGGAGCTCAGATCAATGTTCAGATGCTTGTAGGACATACACACTTTGCTCTGTTGAAGTTAAACTTAGATTATAAGACACAAAACATCCATGATGTTCTTAAAGGAATTAAAAAAAAAACCTGTGAGTCCAGTTGGACAACTGAAATTCATCCAGAAAATGGAGTTATTGCAAATTCTTTGTGGCTTATTCTGTGTCAGGCAATGTGCTCTTCCTGTTTCTCAAACTTTTTTTTTTTTTTTTTTTCGATGCTGAGGATGGAACCCAGGGGCCTTCTACCTCTGGGCTGCACTCCCAGACCTATTTTATATTTTATTTGGAAACAGGGCCTTACTAAGTTGCTGAGAGCCTCACTAAGTAGCTGAGGCTGGCTTCAAACCTGTGTGATCCTCCTGTCTCAGCCTCCCAAGCGCAGGGATTACAAGCATGCACCACCATGCCTGGCTTCTCATACTATTTCACTTAATTCTTTGAGCAAAGGAATGGAGGGGTCAGTTCTTTTCCTTTATAAATGAGAAATCTTACACAGGGCGGCTCAGAGTATTCTCTAACATGCCAAGACTATAGATAATAGGTGGCTGAGCTGGATGCAACCCAAAGATCACGCTCTTATGTAATATTGTCTCCTGAAGTCTCAAAACTGTGCTCAGAGTAGAGATGTGGTCAGAAATTCTTCTGGGAGAGGCTCTGGGTACTTAACAGGCTCGTACAGCACTCTCATCTGGGCCTGCCTGTGGTTACTGCTCATCAGTTAGGAATTCTGTTCTGCGATAGAAGAGAGGAGAAAGTCTGTGTCAACCAGTTACAGGTTTTCCTTGCATTTGAAGGAAGCATGTAAGAGGATAGTTCGGGGCAGGCAAGCAGATTTCCGGGGCTTATCAGGATCCTGGGCTCTTTTTATATTTATGTTCCACCAACTTTAGAACCAGTCAGATGGTGACTGAATCTCCAGCTGCTATAGCCAGAAAGGAAGGAAGAGAGGAGAAAGAGGGGAAAAAAAAAAGGGTATCTGTCTACTTATTCAAGGACACTCTCTGTTAATTTGTCATTGACCAAAACATAGTCACATGATCTCATCTAGAGGCAAAGGGGGGTGGAAATAGATTCTCTTAGTGGAGCACCTTTCCTAAAGGATGAAAGATTATAAAAACAGCAGGGGATGGACACTGGGTAGGCAGCACACCCTCATCTGGCTCATTTTCTTTCTCTGAGCTTCCCTTAGGTTATTTCTGGGCTCAAAGTGTGTCTGCTGAAACCTGTGCTGAGGCTCTACTCTTGCTTAAGTGCTGAGCACCAAACTAGTAAATCATGATATGTTTTTATATTCTTGTCCATGGCATTGACAGCCATTTTCTTTAAGTCTGGGTCCAAAGAGTTGGAAACTGTTCAGGAACATTCTTTTCTAAATCTTTAAATCTTTTACTTAGTGGTTCTGGTGGGACAGAGATAATTGCTTCTCTAACATACAAATAAAGAATCTGAAGCCATAGAAACCAACAAATTTCGTTCAGAGTTGAGGGTAGGTGCTATGATCTGTGACATCCAGACCAGCGATTTACTCATTGTCTTTCTAGAGCATTTTTTTCTTCTACTTTTACATTAGTCAGTCAAAAGCAAATGGTTTTCAGAGGTAGAGGAAAGACCAAAACTTATTTCAAAAGAAAACAAAAGAAACAAAAGGAAGAAGAGAGAACTAGAAGGGTATGTCAAAATAGGGTTCGTGGATTGTAACTTTTTCAATGTTACATTTGAGTATGTACATTTTAAATTTGTACAGGTAGACAGGTTGATACTTATTACACTACCTTCCTGACCTTCAGCATCCAGGAGTTTCCCAACCCTACACTATTATGCAAATTACAACCACAGCATTTTTTAAAAACACAAAATACTAAAGTCCTTGTATTTGGATGGTCTAAGGTATGCCGTAGCAACAGCAACAAACAGCCCTCGAGTTTCAGTGGTTTCATAAAGTCAACTTTATTTTTTGCCTAATTCAAAGTCTATTGAAGATCTGAGTCATTCTCTAGGGAGAAACTGTGGTGTTCAGCAGCCAAGGTCAGCAAAGGCTCCATCTTCTGTGGCTGTGTGCCAGGAGCACAGTTCTGTAGACCAGGTAGGGCCAGAGGAATTGGAGAACCAGAAGACACAGAATGGGTTAGTTGACCTTCATCCTTAGATTTGGTCTTAAGACCTTGCCTAACTGCAAGTGAATTTTCTGAGTAGCTGGAAAAAGATAAGAATCAAATGAACACCATCAGTACCTTATTAATAACGGGACAACTGAAGGTAGTCTGATGCATATATTATTTTTCAATAAGTTGTTTAAAGTGGTATAGTGGGCATTATATTTTAATCCTGTCGGCATTTATCCATGACTGTTTAATGTTGGTTTGAATTTGAGAGGTCCTCTGTGAACCTGAGGTCAAGGGCAAAAAACTCTATAACCCTCTTTTTCCTTTCTTCATGATAGGCCATAATAAAGTGCGGGATGTTCAGAAGCAACACCAAACAGCAACAACCCATGTGCCATGCAAATCTGGGCTTCAGTTCTCAAGCACATTAGACAGTTTTGAATGAATATTGGATGAGTGAGTGATTGTTCTTGGAAACACCCTTCAAATTCAGGCACTGTAATTGGGTATAATTTATCTTGGACCTCTACTCTGTATTCATTGTTAACAAAGTCCAATTGAAATTTCATTAACAGGAAATTGACAAATCCCTCTGCAGTCTCTGGACTGATTTTTTTTTTTTTTCGGGATACTTCTAGGTATGGCCACTAACAAAAGAGAATAAAAAACTCATCATTTAAGAAGAGTGATAGTTTATGAGTTACTGTGAACCTGTCTAAGGATTTTCTATTCTTCTTCATTAGCTATAGTCCATCCACAGAAGGTCTTTCTCCATGTCTTTTTATGTTTTACTCTTGAAAAAACTTGAAATTTTGAGATGTTACATTTAACTATTTCCCCTATGCTGTTTATTTAGCCATATATTTCAGAAGATTTTCTATCTTTCCATATTAGGTTATAATTTAAAAAAAAAACAAAAAACGTCACATATGGCATTTCACTGGATAGAGAGATGTGCAATTTTATATCCTAGATGAAAAAGCAGAACAAAAATGAAATATTGGGCTAGAGAATCTGAAGGTATTACCATGAGCATGTATGTAAATTTGTCAACCGGAAGTCATTGTCTCTGTTTTGCTGAGTGCCATTTAGGAAAGTTGCATTTGCCTATTAAAGCTAATAAATAGAAACCACACCTATGGTGCTATTGAGTTTTACCTGTATTTTTACTTCATTAAAGTTGATGAACACCTAGCCAGAAACCAGCAAGGGTATATTTGTGGTTTACCAGTGACAGTGTATATATGGTTGATTTGGGAGGCAGGAAGGGTAAAGAAAACCATTCCTCACCCCGGTAGTAAGGATTAATGGGAAAGACTACTGATGAATTGTTGCTCCATAGAAAGGAAATCTTTCTTGCTGTAGCTAGCAAGTGTAGCTTTTACTTTTTTTGTTTTTTGTTTTTATGAATCAGGAAATGATCTTGTTTTTAACTTTATTGATCTAGGCCAAGTTCTTAGACATAGTTCTCCCATTTAAAAATAATCCTTTGTTCTCATTTTGAAAATGGTTTTCTTTTCCTCTCTTTTCTTGGTCAGCCCCTCAGTGTTTCTGCAGTGTCGGGCCACCGATGTGACTCCATTAGCACAATCACACATGTGATGAGACGAGGGACAGACATAGGAGCAGATTGTCCCAGGCGGCTACTTTTCTGTTGACTTGGATGCAATCCTAAGGGGGGAAAAATCATTTTAACTAAGTTACTCTCTTTAAATCCTAAAAGTTTCTGGGACAGCAGGCAAAGACTTGGCAATGAGCTGGTAATGTGTTTTAGCCAGGATGGTCTTCAGAAATATGCTTGGGAATTATTAACTTGTCTGGGCATAATTTAGCAGTATTTACTGTCTGTTCCTCTGAGTCATTGCACAGTCTGTACTGTCCCCAGGATGCTTAGACCTTCCTGGCCTAGTCTATTTTGTCATGTAATGATATATAAAGATACAACCATTCTTAAAGTGCAAGCTTGTACCCTGTTGGAGTGTGACCTCTTTAATTTTTATGCATCAAACCTATTTGACATTTACCCAAACAAATTTAGATCTTGGAGTGTGTGTGTGTGTGTGTTGTGTGTGTGTGTGTGTGTGTGTGTGTGTGTGTGTGTGTGTGTGTGGTGTGCAGGCATGCACGTGTGTGTGTTTAATGACATAAAAACACCATTGATCTGACAGCTTGCTCTCCAGGGAAGAGATATTGTGGGGAGCTTTAAAGTCTAGATGCTTCCGAAGTCCTTTTCTTCCACCAGTCCCAAAGCAGTGTGTCTGGAGCAGGGCAATGCAGCTTGCCACTGTGGCAGCTGGGAGTTTGACAGTGTTATGAAGAATTGCAACTGTTGATCAGTGAATTGTTACAGTGTTGATGACAGCGTTGCAAATTAATTCTGAAATTAACTGAGGGGACATGAAGAGGTCCCACTGCTTATCTGAGAGAAGAAGGGCAAGATAAAAATCACCAAAAATCACTGGTGGAGCTGAGTGAATATGAAGAACACATTTAGAAAATTTATCTGGTAATCAAGGTGGCAGGTACAGTTTCCAGTCTTTGAGAGAGGGTATTCACCTAAGGAAAATTGGTGGCTGAAAGATACATGTAAAAGAATTATGACTGAATGTTTTCAGTACTTTGTTATTTTAGAAATGATTTATTGAACTCATTGCATCTTAGAAAGGAAGAATTAATAGGTTGCTATTTTCCTTCTGTTTCAAAATTAACCCAATATTTTACAAAATTGAAATACTTTTTCAGTTTCTCTCATTCCTCCTGCCTCCCTCCACAGCTGTGTAGCAGGGTTTTTGTTTTTTGTTTTGTAGTTATTTTATTTTTCCAGCCGAATGTTTCTGCTACTTCTCAGTGTTATTTTGGTTACGTGTGCAGAATCCCGTGTACCTGAAACCAGAGATACCCTCACCAGTTTGTAGTCGCCATTAACATATGCTTTTCCCAAGGTTTCATGTACTTATTCTGAGCATGTGCCTTTTACAATGCAGAACACAGGAGACTTGTTTTGTAAGATTAATGAAGGTCACCAAAATTCTCAAAAGTATTCTGATAATTAAGGCTTTGTTTATCAAAAACAAGTTATATTAAGAGCAAAAAGATTCATGGTAATTATTCATAATCTTAACAATTCAAGTGTAGCCACCTCATTTGTGCATTTAATTCTTCTTGTTAATGTTTTGCATAAATCTGCATAATTACTTGAGTTGCCTGTTGTAATTTTGACAGCTACTCAGTTCATGTGCACTAAAGTATATCAAAAGCTTGATGTGCTGAATATTTATAATTTTACGTATGTTCTTGGGATAATATTTTTTCAACAATATTTTTAGTTTTTATAAAATTGACACGGTATACTTGGAAACTTTGCCAAACGTAGCTTTCTAAAATAGAGAGCTCATGAGAGAAATAAACTAACATTTAAAAGTATAGAACCTACTCTGAGCAAATCTTTTAAGTAATCCAGATGAATTATGCCTGTCAAGAACTATCTCCCCACCCTTACATATACATACATCACACAAAAACTTGGTATGTTTTTATAAAAGTCTTTTAAAATTTGAGACATCAAAATTAACAACTAACACTCTCTCTCTCTCTCTCTCTCTCTCTCTCTCTCTCTCTCTCTCTCTCTCTCTCTCTCTCTCTCTCTCTCTCTCTCTCTCCCCCTTGTGTGATTATTTGGTAGCTGCTATACTGTTTTTTCCTTCTGGATAATAGTAATAGTATAATAAATAAATATGAAACTGCAAGAGAAAACCCTAAGCAAGGTGTCGAGTGTGAACTTGTTTTGTCACTTGAGATCTATACTGTGCAGGGAGAAGGCATGATCCATTTTGTCAAGAAATTCTTACAATGAAAGGCAGTGTTTGACTCGGTGTGGTGTTTTGGCAGGTGGATTTTTCCAAGTAATATGAAATAGAACAAATAGCCATTCCTAATCAATGCAGTCACAGGGAAATAATAGTAGTAAGAGAAATCCATCAATAAAGTGATATTATGTCTCTCCCAAACTCCTGGTGGGGAAAAGATTTTATGGATTGAGAAAATTCTAACCTCTTCCTGATAAATGGAAGCAGGCTTGATTTCAGAATGATAGCAGATGTTGCAGTTGTTTGTAAATATCCTGTGCTTGTGAAATATTGAGACATTTCAAGCCAAGTTCTTGGAGCAAATTTTATTGTTTTACCTCAGATATACTTGGGGGAGTTTTATCAGTCAGTGGAAGTTATATAATTGATTATTTTGATATCAGAATTGAAATAAGATATTATTTCAAGGTGAGCTTGAAATTTTATTACTGACATTCAGGTGATTTTAAAGTATCTCTGAAGTTCTATTTTGCTTGAAAACACTGTGATTTCTTTAGATGGCCTGAATTTGAAGCTAATTTTTGAGTTTAAAAAACATCAAAGGGGCTAGGACTTCCATAATGCATTCTATAGTATCAACATATACTATTAAGTCGGAGGTGGCTTTTCTTGGAGATTGTTTTAATAATTTACCCAATATTTACAAATGTCGTTCTAAGAGTTTATGTATAACAATATCTAATTATTATACATTGCATTTTGACCAAAACACTGTTTTCAAAATTGATACATTTACTAGCTCTTTAATATTAAATACCATGACTATTTTTAAAAGTCATTACAGTCATTTAAAGGAGGAAGCCAGTGAATGAAATCATTGCCTAAGGAAATGAAGATCTTATTCTGTATTAGAAGTGGGCTTCTATAGCCGGGTGTGGTGGCGCACTCTTGTAATCCCTGTGCTTGGGAGGCGGAGACAGGAGGATCGTGCAGGTTCGAAGCCAGCCGCGCTGGCTTAAGAGACCCTGTTTCCAAAAAATCATATAAAATATGTCTGGGAGTGTAGCTCAGAGGTAGAAGGGCTTCCAGGAACCCCAGTACCACCAAAAAAGAATTGAGCTCCTATGAGATGGTCATATGAGTTTCAGAAACTGCCTCCCCTCTGCAAATAATTTACATTAGTAACCCATTAACACAGCTTCTTTTTGTTTGTTTTTTAACATTTTGCAATGCATTGAAAATACTATCCAACTTCGGAGATACTTAGTATGGCATTATTTTGCAAAGTTATTCTGAAGGTGACCCTGTATCAGAGAGATTTACCTGGAGTCCATTATATAGGCGTGTGTGTGTATTTGTGGTATGTATGTGTACATGGATGCAAAGTCGTATGAGCAAATATACACATGCACACATATGAAATTGATTAAAGTTAAAGTACAGTCATGGGCTTCTGTTTTTCACTTTACTGAGTACTCAGATGTAAGTAAAAAATTAAAAGGTGGTTATATTTAGCTCTAGTTGTACACTCAATGTATGTTGCACACAGTAGGAAATGGACATAAAACAGTGAAAAAAGCCTCAATATTGCAGCTATATGCATTAATTAAAAGAAGTTTGTTAAACTAAATTTGAAAAAAAAAACTTCTTTAATTGTGTTTACCCAAAAGCCTTTTCTTCCTAATTTAAATAGCATAAACATCTGGACTAAAGCAATATTAGAATCATGGCAGTAGTCAAGCAAATCTTGTGGAAAATAATGAAATTAGATCCCTGGTGTTGTGACAGAGTAAGGGCAGGATACATCAGTTCGATGTTAATAAAATTTCCATGAATGACTGAATACAATTAAGAAATTGTCAGTTGCGGCAATGAACTTTTGTAGCTCATAGATGTTTGCATCATTTGATTATGCTGGCAATTTAAAATTGTTTGTTAGTGTCTGTGTTGGGATATTAATTATGACCTTTATTACAGCCCACAATTAAACTAGTCATATAGCAACAAGCAAACTGTGCTGTGATACGAAAGTATCTGAACTATTTAGAGAGAGGTCTGTTGGGTTCGGAGCCAGCAGTGCCCTTTCAAACTGGAAATGATTTTTAAAAGATGCTGTAGTGGAGAAACCGCAACAACTGGGATGAGTAAGCCCTTTAATACAAGAATTTCTTTTTAATAGTGTTTTAACAGTTTTAATTGCTAACAACATCTGTAAAACTGGAAAAAAGCATTTTTAACTGTGACTCTAAGATAAGCGTTCCATGTTCAGGAAGAGAAAACAATTATTCATTGGTTAATTAGCTGTAAACAACTTTTAAAAGACACATCCATTATATATGTAATTATTTGAAAAAAAAGGCTTTAATGTTATTTGTGCTAATGCATAATTATTAGTGCTTGCTAAAAGGATTAGCAGTACTTAGATGACCACCACCATTGAGGAGGAGTACAATAAAGAAATGAGATTAGCATCAGGAAGGCATGTGTTATGATGAACCAGGTCACGGTTTTTTGCTTGTGCTTTTTTGTCTTTTGCACTCCTGAGGTCGTGAGGAGTCACATTACGTTTTCAGATGCAGTGTGTTTCAAACTCAAGTAGCCCTGCTTATTTTTTATTTTTTATCACATAAAGAAAATATCTCACAAGAGAAGCATATATCCCCAGAATCACATTGCCTCTTTCTTTCTTTCTTTCTTTCTTTCTTTCTTTCTTTCTTTCTTTCTTTCTTTCTTTCTTTCTTTTCTTTCTTTCTTCTTTCTTCCTTTCTTTCTTTCTTTTTACTTTCAAAGGCATTTTATTTTCAAAAATCACCAGTGAATTACATTTTAAACCTATGGTTATTAAAAACAATATTTTAAATCTATGGTTGTTAAAAACAAAGGCATTACCAATAGGAACTATTTAGTCTTATTTTGTGCTCATGGCAAACTTGTCTTGTATTCTATTTATTAGGTCCTGTACCATGTATGTTCCTCATGCCATGTTGGATATTTCACAACCATTGGATCATATTTAAGCACAAATAAAGAAAAAAATGTTTGGTTTGATGTTTGCATTTGGTTTGATGAAGGTCATTCTTGACTTCCTTCTAGGCTTCTGTGATTTGACTGAAGCAGAACAACTTTGGACCTTTCAAAGTTTAGCTCCTCCCTCCTCCACTTTTTGTTTAACTTCTTTTCCATTATCTTTAATTAATTATCTGACACTATTATTCTAATGATCCAAAGTTGTACATTGCATATTGCAGTGATGTTGATAAAGATATTAGATAGCCTGGAGCAAACCCAAGGCTTTTCTGCTGTTTTTTTTTCTACTGTATATTATAATTACCATATCTTAGGAGGTTTAAAGGATTGGCATGGTTTCCCACCACAAAAGTCTGGATTAATTCCACTCCAGAGCCATCTCTTCTAGAAAGAATTGAAGTGTCGGGGCTCTGATTTGAGGGTTTGCAAACCCAAGTTTTCCAGGATACCTGTTAAATTCTCAGTGGTGATGGTTCATCTTTATCTCTCCTCCAGTGAAAAGCTTCATATTTCCTGGGGGAAGGCCACTGTGACAGAAGACTGCCTGGAGCGCTGTGTAGTCAGAAGGCTCTTGCATATTCTTAATAACGCGGTCCCCCCTCCAAAGACCCTGGTCTAGTTTTCTACGCTAAAGTGAGAGTGTGAGGTAGGGTTCTTGCGAGTCAATCCAGCTGCTATTGCAGATCAGGAATACTGTGCATTTGAAATTTCTATGGCCTTTGAAATGAGTTTGCCATCTCTAAGCAAGAGGGTTTTGTCTTGAATGGACTGCCTTAGCTGTCACACTGGAGAAAGAAGCAAAGCCGCATTCTCTTATTTCTTGAGAGAATATGACAGATTTTTAAATTTTTTGGTGTGTCTTTAACTTTGAGTAAACCCGACCATTAGTCAGTCTTCTGGGTTATCATACTCCTTTTAAATTCTCCCTCTACTTGGTGTGTAATCTCCGAGACTTGGCAGGTGTAATAAGAGGATTGCAATTTCAAGGCCAGCCTGAGCAACTTAGCTAGACCCGGTCTCAAAATAAAGTTAAAAAAAGGGCTGGGGATATATCTCAGAGATAGAATACTCCTTGGTTCAATGCCCAATACTGAAAAAAAATTTTTTTTCTCAAGTTCATCTAGTGTCCTCAACATACATCTGTGTGTGTATGTGTGTGTGTGTGTGTGTGTGTGTGTGTGTGTGTGTGTGTGTGTGTAGGGGGTACTAGGGATTGAACCCATAGGCATTCTACCTCTGAGCTACACCCCAGTCCTATTCTTTATTTTTTGAAACAAAGTCTCACTAAGTTGCAGAGGCCCTCACGAGGTTGTTGAGGCTGGCTGTGAACCTGTACCCCTCCTGGATCAGCTTCCCAAATACTGGGATTACAAATGTGTGCCATCACAGCCAGTCACTATCCTTAATATTTGAAGAGGGGAGTATATCAGGAAAATTCACCTACACAACCTATTCCTTCCTTGAATCTCTCTTTTATTTCAGATTCAGTCACTGCCATAGCCTTCGGCGTAGAGGAGTTCTACATGGATGCGGCAGCAGCACTGTTATTTTCATTAGTTGACAGGGAAATTATTACATTTTTAGGGATTTGTGAATTTAAGCATAGATGATTACTTTCAACATTGGGCTTTCGCAAATGGGAAGCCTTGTTGCTCAATTTACTAATTTATTTTGTGATCTGTGACTAAACTGAGTAAAAATGCAAATAGTACAAGGCCCTTTCCATTTTATCACCGGATCAGTTTACTGATGGGAGGATCAGAGTCACTAAACACGCCAACACTCCTGATTCCTAAGTAGTTGGGCATTAAAAGCAACTAAAGTGGAGACTCTGGGAAGATTGCTGCGATTCACACAGGGAGGTTTAAATGAAATCTAGTTATTTATTTTAGGTTTAAAACGAAGAGTCTCCAGCTCAGTTTTATTGGCCATTGTGACAGCAAAACAGGTCTGTTCCCCATCACATGCGACAATAAACCGCATTGCTGGGAGGTGGTGGCAAACTCATACAAAACAGAAGGCATTTGGCAAAGGCTGAGTGCATAGTGCTGCAAGCTCTTAAAGGGACTGTTAAAGGCCTTTGTCAACTTCTGGATAGGAAAAATTGAAAATCACAGTTTTGATTCTATTTCTTCTTTTGCATTTTGTAGGAACCTAATAGATTTCTTCAATATTTATAAAATTAAAAATAATTCCTGAGGATGAATTTCTTTCATAATTATGTGTTAGGATATTCCACAGAGTCAGGTCATCATGGGGAGGAGACTAGCAAGGGAAAACTACTGTGTGATACAGGGCATTGCTGTATATGTTTAGAAATAGTATGAGTCAAATAAAATCCCAATCTGCTTTAATCAGCCTTTAACATGGGATTTACTTCAAAATCCATTAGAGGAAGTGTGGAATTCCCAGTGGCTTTACATAGATTGAAATACCTTTAAGCAGAAAGGATGAGAAACATGTTTCCAAATGGGGAACTTGATCCCAGAAGGGACCAGTAGCCCAGATTCATCATCTCGACACTTCGTAACAGAAAAAAATCTGATAGGGCACAAAAGTTGATTTGTTTACTATCATGCCTTCCAAATGCCTCGTTAACGATTATTAAATCAGACTAAGTGATATAGTCTCATTTTTTGCAGTAGGTTGGAAACTGAGTTGTGGGAAGTACATACATATAGGTCTACAAATCCTATACCCCAAAGCCCTGGGGCAGATGTATTCTGCATTCAGAGATTTTCTTTCAGAAAGGTAACATGGTGCATATAAGGCAGATTATGCAACAGCTCCAGCTGGGTCTGGGGCAGCACCCTATAATCAAACATATTCATGTTTCTGCAAGGCAGTGTATGAATATTCACACTGAGTGGGATAAATAAAGATTCAAAATAATCTTCTTGAAATTAGTTCAGGTCTGGTTTTGCTGCCACATGAGTTATGAAAAGCTTTTCAGAGCTTTTTGTTTTCAGAGTTGCAGATGGAAGATTGTGGACCAGTATTTCTATACTCACTCAACCCTTCCAGTTACCTTTGCTGTCATAGTTTCTAAGTTTTATTTTGTTTGGATCGCAATATACTGCTGTAATCAAGCAAGCAAGAAGGAACAAATATAGCAAGAAACTTGCTGATAGATCCATTCCTTTCTCTCACTCTCTCTCTCTTTTTGATAGTGCTAAGGATTGAACCCAGGGCCTTGTACATGCTAGACAGTACTCTACCACTGAGCCCCAGCCCCACATCCAATCCTATTATTTTTAAAATAAGAAGGAAAGAAGTATTTATTGATTGATAGATATGAGCCCAGGTTATGCTGAAGGAGTATAATCATGGTCTCAGGCCTGATCAAATTTACAACAAAACTGTGTACATGAAACTTTCTCTCTTTCTCTTGTGTGTGTGTGTGTGTGTGTGTCTGCACACACACACATACACTCACTCTCTCTCTCTCTTTCTCTTTCTCTCATAATACCAAGAAATATACAAATAAGTAATAAATTGAGTGTTTCAAAGAATATAAGCTTTAACTCAGCAATGGCACATAAGTTTCAAATCACCTGCCAAATCCTATTGATTGGTGTTGGCTGTTTCTAGTGTTATATTGAGGCTTCTGAGATAAGTCTAAGATTAGCTGCAAAAGTCCTCTTATTGATTATCAATGTATGCCACAGGGGCAGGAGAGTAGAAGGACAACAGACATGCCATATATTTGCACACCTAGATAGACAGAATTCAGCAAGAATTTTTCTGAGCAGGGACAATAACGTTTTATTTTATTTTTGCTGTTGTTCAGTTCAGTTATTATTATTAGTTAAATCATTGCACATCATGTAAGAACATAATTTTATGTAACTTAGTTATTTTCAAAAGTTTAAGTGCATAGTTTTGGGATTATGACCTGTGGTTATAATTTATTTATTTAGTTTTTTATTTTTATTTTTAGGTGGAACATATTGAAAATGGCATACATTTAGACAGTGCTTAGTACCCTCCCCCCACTCCCAACAATGAGTGTCCAGGTTAACCATGCTGTATTTATATTTTTACACAAATTCGAATGTAGCTCCTTCATTATTCAACCTCAGCCTTCTTCCTCTCCTATCCTTCCATTCTAGCTTTGCTGAGGTTTCCCCTCCATTATCTGGAGTTCCTCTGGTGTTCCTAACACTCTCTAGTTTGGGCATATTAGAGAAAACATAAATCCCTTCTCTTTCTGTGCTTGGCTGAGCTCACTTAACATAATGTTCTCCAGGTCTCCATCTTCTTGCAAATGACATGATTTTGTTCTTCTTTATAGCTGAGTGAATTACATTGTATGTATCTCCCATAATTTTGCAGTCCATTCATCTGTTGATGGAGACCTAGGTTGGTTCCTGTGTTTATAATTTAAAAGACCACTCAATATATATGACATTTTACTTTTTTGTTCATGATTCCAGTGCTATAGTTTTAGGTGTAGTACTAATTTTAGGTAAACTGGATTATAATCATATTAATTAGTAGTTGAAGAGTTTTTCAGCCTCACTTTTGAGTTTTTTTTACTTTCTTATGATTTAGTATGAGTTATAAAAATGTAGGGATAATAATTAAACATGAACCTCTTATCTAAGAAACAATAGTTCGTTTTGTGATTTTTACCTTTATTTCTTTTTGCTATTTCCCTCATTACTTTAGGAGCCCTGTTCATACTTGGTATTGGAATTAGAAGGCTTTATAATCCTTTGCTAACATTGTTGGTTCTTTAGTCCACTTTCTGAAATGTTTAATTATAATGAACACAAGATATTGGAAAAGACCACATTCTAATATGATGGTTCTGAGATGTATACTTATATAATTGTGGATAATATTCACAATAGCAAAGCTGGAATACTCCTTATGGCTTAGCTTTTCCCTGTCTCCCTCATCTTAAGCATTCTCATATGACCTAATCTCAGAAAAAATGTGTCTGATCTCTTTCCTTACTTTGGAATTTGACCTCTCCCCATAAAAATTGGGCTTTGATAGTTTTCTTCAGTTCCTCCTAGAATGTCTTGAGATCTTATTGGAAAGATTTTTGTTTTGAAACTGTATTCTCAGATTTGAGAGCAAAAATATTCTTATAGTCTTTTAAATCATTTCATACTTCCCAGGCCCCTGATAATTTTCAGTGATGCAATTTTATATCATTAACAAATACCGAGCTGAATATTTTAAAATGAATTCTGAAAAGTTCAAAGTTCCCTGCTGCTTGTGTGAAGGGTTAGGCCATTACATTTAAAATAAGACAAAATGGAACAATAGAAGAGCCACAGGCATCTTTTATTTCTATATCTTGGGGAAGCAGCAGCAGGGATCAAACAGTTTAACTATGACAGTGCCCTCCTAACCTGCCGTGTACCTCCTTGGGCATGAGAATGGACAATCCAAGGGACCCAAAAATGTGCTCATCCAGACTCTTTGAACATCAAACTGGGCAATCACATCTGTACTCAGGGGGAAGCTGATCCATGGCTGGCCACAGAATGGCAATGCAGGCAACCAAATAAAATGGATTATAAAATTTGATTGGGATAACAAATCAAAGATAAAGTGTTCCTTAGTGCGTTTAATACTGATCTGGGGGTAGTGATCAGCTAGTGTAGAATTATAACTTATTTTTGCCAAAAAATAGAATGTTGACTCATATACAAAAGGTTTAGAATAGGAAGATAAAACAATCAATTTTTCAGATATCAATTAACAAATAGACTTTATAATCAATATAGCATACATTTAAGTATATTAAAATATAATATTTTAAAATTTATCACAACTCAATTGATGAGAATGGTGGATATGTATAAAGCAAAGAAGAAATAATTATGTTACTTACAGTAAATATAATAAAGACAAAACATATCTTAAATTCTTTTGAGTCCTTTGAAAATTCATACTAAAATTATTTGGGCCATTTAGAATACTTTCAAATATAAGAAATATACCACTTCTATAAAAGAGAAATACAACAATTAAAATTGACTTTATAGTATAAAGAATAAATTCAAGTAAAACAAAGATTTGGATTTAAGTACATACTTGATTTAATGTTTGTGTTTTCTTAAAATATTCATATAGTATCTAAAAATAAGCCCATGAGTCTCAAATGATATAATTTGACTGAAGAATGTAAACTGTCAGTGCATAGAACTTTATAATATATTTTTCTTGCATTGAAGTATGTATGGTTACATCAGGTATATTAACTGTTTGAGGTGTGTTTGATGATGATGACTACACTTTCACTATTTTTCGTATGTGCTGCCAAATTAGAACATTCTTTACATCTCCTCACACATCAGAATGTGTCAAAGCCTGTGGTAGCCTCATACATGAGTCAACGTCAACGTCTAGAAAGTGCCTGTGGCATCCCTAAGGGTCTGACTACACTCTCCAACTACAGAGAGTGTGATTGGCCAAGCACATCTACCTCTGAGCTCATGCCAAGGCCATGACTCCGCATGCCTCAGCTAATCATGGAGGATGGGGACACCATGTGAAATGGTTTTTGAGATGCTTCGGTCTCCTCTGAAGCACACTTTGGCCTGAGGACTCTTCCATTCTTGCAGGGTCTTCCATAACACAGCAGATTAGAAAACTTCCACCCCACCTCCTTTCAAGTTCAAATTGCATCATGGTCTGAGGGATTTTCTGATCTCTCCCAAACTTGCACAGTGCCTTTGGTTTATTCTTTTCCTTTTTAGGATTTAATGATTTGTTAACCTCATTTTTGTCACTTCTAACAGATTGTAATTCATGAGGCTTTCAAAAAAATGTTTAATGATCTGGCTGTGCATGGTAGTATGGGCCTGTAATTTCAATGACTTCGGAAGCTGAGGCAGGAAATCACATTCAAGGCCAGCCTGGGCAATACAGCGAGCTCCTGTCACAAAACAAAATAAAAAGGGCTTGGGTATAGTTGAGTAGTAAAGTATCGCTGAGTTTAAATTGCCAGGAAAACACACACTCACATAAACACACGTACATACATTAAATACATTTACAAAAGAATATATGGTGTTTTCAAAACTGAGCAAGAGTCATAGATACTGAAATTCAATTATCCTGTAGGTTTATCAGCAGTATTATCCCAATACTAATTCTAATGTTTTTTTACATTTAAGGTTTTAATAATCTTCACAAATGAGCACTACCTGTGTCTCACCAGGAGTAGGGCCATATTACTGTATTTTTGTTGTTAATTAACTATTCACTTGTACACACACATTGGAGGAAAACTTCTGAACACTACTGGAGAAGTAAAGGAGAGAAAAGATAGATAAACATAGTGTGTTTTCTTGGGATGCTTACTATATCAGTTGACCACGAATATTACTTGGAAATAACTCACGCCAATGTGTGAAGTGATTTAAGACCAAGAATCTTTTTCACAGATAGGAAGCCAAGAAGACTCATGGATAAGGAGACTGCTTGCATGCAGATGTTATAGTTAGGTTCCACAATTTACTCTACAAAAGGAAACCCCACTACCTGCTTGCTTGTTTTCCCGTGCTTGTAGACTCCCAGTCAGTGCTATAGCATACTGTATCCAGTTTGTCACTGGCTATCTACCCTTGTTCTTCAAAGTTCCATACACTGACCAGCAGCATCTCATTACTTCTGAGTTGGCTGCAAGTGTAGAATCTCAGACCCAACTCAGGACTTAACCAGAATCTTCTTCAAGGGAGATTCACATGTGCATTGAAATTTGCATAACATACAAACTGGGATCTGGTGCTTAGACTACTGGCTATTATGTGGCTAGGATTAGACTTAAAGAGGTCCGCAGTACCTGGAATCTCAGTTGAGTTGCAAGATTGTCAGGGCAGCACTCGATTACAAACCCAGTAGATCAACACTTCATGATGAACTCTGAACAACTGTTTTTATTTACTATCTGTATCTTGCATTACTACCCAAAAGGTTTAAAGTAGCTTATAAAACATATATAATACAATACTTATAAGACTGTATTAATTGTAATAATACTAACAATAAAAATAATGACATTGAAATGGAGAAATCTAGTACCTATGTTTTTCTTTGCAATAAAAAACTATTTAGGACAATGCAAAATGTACTAATCAATGCCACCTGTATACTATTTCTTGTAAACTGACCCTTAAAATTTAATGTCAGGAAAATCTTTACCTAAATTTAAGAGCTACCTTTCTTTTCTTCCTTCCTTCCTTCCTTCCTTCCTTCCTTCCTTTCTTTCTTCCTTTCTTTCTTCTCTTCTTTCTTTAAATTATAATAAAAGTTAGATCAGTTATCATATTTATCTCTTTCCTGGACTGCCAAAAAGCATGGGGTCAAGTTTTATGGAAATTAAGGAAACTATTTTAACTTCCACAACTGTAATATCTTCTTTCTTTGATATTAAAATGATTTAATATTGTTGTATATATGATTTATATTATAACCAAGTTCAATTCTATTTTGGAAAAGTTTTATAAGTAAATGACTGTTATATCACCATATAATCAATCAACACGTTCTATTTTCATTCTAAGTAATGTTGAAAGGAATGAACAATAATTTTCTCCGTAATTAAGAAAAATGGGTTGCTTATTTCTTATACTCTGATTCGGCTGGTTTGAGGATTTGAGGCATCCCCAGTCAAAGGTGAATTTTGATGCCGAGTAAACGATTAAAGGATAATAATATGGAAAGCTGTATCCTAAAGAGAAGAGAGGAATGACTACCAAGTTGAACAAATCCAGAGGAAATCATTACATGTATAGTGCTCTACTAGAATCAATTTTTGTGTGTTAATTTTTATTAAGAAGACACAGTTGAGTCCTCCATTTTCTTTTTCTTTTTGTTTGATTGTTTTTCTTTTTCTTTTTTTTATAGTACTGGGGATGGAACCCTGGGACCCTGTGCAAGCTAGGCAAGTGCTCTACCAGTGAGCTATATCTTGAGCTCTTTTTATTTTATTGTGAGACAGGGTCTCACTAAGTTGTCAGGCTGGCCTCAGACTTGAAATCCTTCTACCTCGCCCCCCCTCCAGGAGCTGGAATTACGCATTACTGGGGTGTGCCACAGTGCCCAACGTGCATACTCCATTTTCATTGTAGAAAAGGGCACATCCACCAAGGTTGTAGTTTTGCAAACTATTCTTCTGAAAGAAGATGTGTTCTTATGGGTGGCCATGGCCATGGGAGGATGAGGTTAGGCTACCTGGTAGTACGTTTTCACTGTTCTCAGATATAGTATGTCACCACTAAAACTTAGTCTATTTAAGCCTTTGGACTTTAGTTATATCCAGATAGTCTGAGTGACATCATATTTTAACTATTTTTCTGCATTTTCTATTTGGATGACTCAACTGTTTGTAATAATCAAATGTTTGTTGTGTGGAGAGGGGATAAAGACCAATAAATATAAAGGCATTGGAGGAAAAAGAGGGAGAGAGGTGAAAGAGGGGTGGTGGAAGATTAAAACGAGAAGAAACTACAATTTTCTCATTGGGTAATTTTTGTTTCTCCATCTCATAAATGATTAGTAGTTTTCATTGATTAATTAGCTGATTATAGGGTATTTTTCAAAAAGAATCCCAACAGTCTCAATACAAACTCACTCATTACATATTCATGTGTCATTTTCTAAAATCTGGGGTTTAAGATTTGGAAGTCAGCCTTAATTTTAGATTTTCTTTCTTGAAGACAATTGTTTTAAGCATTAATGTAATTGAGACTTTATCTTATTAAAAATCTGCGAATAATTCAGTTTTATTTCCAAAATATTTGCCCTTCAGAATATTGAATTAAAAAGCTGGGCGTGGTGGCGCATGCTTGTAATTCCCACGCTTGGGAGGCTGAGACAGGAGGATCACACAAGCTCCAAGTCAGCCTCAGCTACTTAGTGAGGCTCTCAGCAACTTAGTGAGACCCTGTTTCCAAATAAAATATAAAATAGGTCTAGGAGTATAGCCTAGAGGTAGAAAGCCTCTGGGGTCTAACCCCCAGTACCACACACAAAAAAGAATATTGAATTAAAAAATACAAGTATTAAGGCTTTAAAAGTTTATGGTCACATGAATTATCTGGAAAAGGGATGTGCAGCCTTTCACTGTATAATTTTTTATGAATAATTTTTAGTATGTATATAGTAAATTTTGAGTAATTTGGCTTTATTCTTTCAACAAGTACATTGTAATAATCCTTCATAACTATAGAATATTAATTAAATTTGGCAGAATTTTACTGAAGTTCCATACCTAACATTGTTTTGTGTGTTCTATTATATTTAGTTTCCTTGAAAACTGTAAATAAAACTGTAGGCCAAGTCTATAGAACTCTCACCACCATTATTACTTCCGCTGTTGAATAGCATTTATTTTGTAATTGATGGTTGTCAGCCTATAATTTCTTGCTTTGTTATACTTTGAACATTTTATAGCTTTCGCTAATTTCTATAGTATTTACAGCCTACCCTGTCACTCCATTTTTTTAAATGATGAAATGAAGTAAGATGATCTTTATTTAATTACATCTTATTGGACCAGAGGTTCTCAGTCTGGGCTACATGGTAAAAATGCCTGGGGAGCCTTTAAAAATCCAGTTGTCCATGCCACACCCAGTTTAATTAAGTTAGAATCTCTGGGATGGGGACTCTCGTATTGGGATTGTTTAAACCTCCCCAGTGGGTTCCAACATGAAGCTAGGCTTGGGAACCACTGGATAGGGCAGAAGAGCACATCTGTTCAGAGCCACTCTGGATGGCCTCAGGAGATCTGCACAGATTCCCTGCCTCAGGATCCATGCCCATTCACTGTGCTTCTGTCCTACTTCCTAAGTCAATTTCAAACCAATAGTGGAGAAGTAGAAGTATTTGTAGCAAGTTTTGCCTAAGTCACCATCACCATTGGCTTATTGCATTATGCTAAATTCTAAACCTTGTGTTATAATTGATTGTGAAAAACCCAAATAAGCACCCCACTTAACTAACCAAATTTGGTCTGATATTGAAAAAAATATGTATTTCAACATGCAGGGCAGACATATATTCTGTGTGTGTGTGTGTGTGTGTGTGTGTAAATACACATACATACACATATGTATATGTACACATACACTATATATGTATATATATACTAGCAAATTCTTCTGGCATCATGCAAGAAAACACACACACACACACACACACACACACACACACACATCTTTCTTTGCACGAGCAAGTTGGTGTTAAGGAGCCCTTAATTGGAGACAGGAGCCTGAACTTTCTTTCTTGTTCTGTGTCTGCTTCTATCTGAAATTTCTGTCGTTTTTATTGTGCAGACAGTTAAAAATGTAAAATCAGGTGAGATTGATTTTTCATCTTTCCACCACCCACTTCTTTTTAAGTGCAGAATCTTGGGATAAATATCTTTAAGTAAAAAAAGTTTAAGTGCCTACTCTGACAGTTGCAAATAATTTTATACAACAGTCAGACAGACAAATTGTGCTGATTGTATTTCTTTAAAAAGAGAGAGAGAGAAAGAGAGAGAGAGCAAGAGAGAAAGCCTGGAGACTAGAGTAAATCACAAAAGTGATCTCAAGTGAACAGAGATAGATTTCTGGAATACGGTGTGCAATGAAACCACTGACCTCTTATACATGGGTTCATGTCTTTTCTACAGAAACAGATGGGTAATAGCATAATGCTGAAATCATGCTCTACATAATATGGACCTAGTGATTGCAGACCTGATTGCTTGCCATATGGTTGCTGAAGGGTTGAAGAGAAAATGGGATGATATGCAAACCCTTAAAAGCAACATTTTTATTGAATGGCCATTACATTAAAACCCAAACTCTGCAAATGAAGGCAAGAACTGTGGTGAATAATGATGAAATAACAAAGCAATAAAACCAGCAGCATTGTATGTATTTTGTTTTCGATATGCAAACGCAGGGCAGACTTATTTTTGTCACTTTGTCTAGCATTATTATGAGCGTTAGGGGGTAAGGTAGTGAGACATCAATGCCTTCGGGGCAAAAACACTGTGTGTGTAGGGCATCGCCACATTCGGTAGGTCAGAGGGAGAAGAGAATAATTTCTTGTCCCAGAGGAACTGAGTTTGACTTAGAAGCTACCTGCTGTATGTGACTAACCTCGGTGAAGTCCAGTATATTGGCAAGAAGCTAGTAGTAAAATCCCGTCTGAGAGTGCAGTGTGATAACGCAAAATGAAGAAGCATGTTTACTTTTTGCCTTCACATTCCCTCATGCAGATTTTGCTGTCTCCTCTCTATTGGCAAACAGGTGTATGGGATAAGGTGGATGCTGTTTCCCACAGTGGATTGCGGTTTAGACGAGCAGCTGTGATCTGTTTTACTAGGAGTTTTGTTTTCAGTGTATTACCAGGAACAGATAGGGTATTTTTTTTCTTTAAAGTTTTTTTCATTAGCTTGCTTCAGATTTGCATACACTTCATTTCCTGTGTCTTTAATGAATGTCTTTCAATCATGCAAAATCATAAGAGTTTGTACTCTCAGAAATGGAACTCAAATACTTTAAACGAAACCTACTCAGTGTGGAGGGTAATGAGGTGAGAGGTAAGAGCTCAGTCCTTCAGTGCGAAGTCTGAAGCATCTCATTTACCTTCGCATGGAAGAGCTACTGATCAGTACCAAATAGTCAAACTTACTGTATATTATTATGCTAACAAATCTATGGGGATTTGGGGAATTTATATTCCCTAGTGGCTACCTGTGAAAGTTCATTCTTCAAGATGTGTGTTTTTTTTTTAAAAGCCCACAAATGGCACTTTACTATGAATCAACTTCCTTATTAAACACTGCATTTTTTCAATTCCTGAGGGTTAAACCATATAATTAGTGTGCAGTTTACTTTTATTTTCCTCAAGTCTTATTTCTTCTGAGCAAGTCCAGCCTTAATTCATAGTTCCTGAAGTGGAGATGTCCCCTGAGAGCTCTTAATACTGACCAAATTCAAGTTGGCAAGGGTTTGGGGTATCTTATAAACATTGTACTTACTCACTGTTTATATAAAAAAGTATTAGAAGGAAGAAGTTGACTTTGGCTAATATAACATCTGAGGATATACTTCAATACAGCTTGCTTCTTGTCCCTAGTTGTTAAGAATGATTAAGAGTTATCTTGTTAAGTTGAAGCTGTTGTTTACCCTCAAGCTAAGTCATTAATAGCTTAGTTCAGGGATTCTTGAGCTGGAGGGCCAAAGCACAAATTGTTGCACCCAAATTCCCTAATGTCTGATCCAGAGGATCTTGGTGGGGTTACAATTTGCATTTCTAATAATTTCCCAGTTATTGTTGATGTTGTTAATTTTTCATATCGTACTTTGAGAAACAGCAGCTAGTGGTCCAACAGAAACATTGGAGCCTAGTGGTCCAGCAGAAACCTCATCACAAGCAAATATTAATTTGAGCCTGGAGAAAGAGTTTGAGGATCCTTCAGTTTATTTGATGTTTTCTAAACAATGATTTATATACCTTTGGCAGCTAATGAAGCTATATGAAGCAAGAGCAATATACCTTTGTTCAAAATAGGGGTGTAAGTGCAGGTGTAATACTAGGTGTCAGTGATACGGTACCAATTTCAGTGTTTCATCCCTGATAAAAGCGATTGGTAAGGTCTGCATCCTGTGAAAATATGCATTACTTCGGTTTGGTAGCGAGGACCTGCACACTTTCAAAATCTCATTTGCTTTTGCTGGAAGAATAAGAATTTCTATAGCGGTGTTCAAAGAACTCCCATCCACTTAAATGAATCCCAGAATTGTTAGGCATTTCATCAGCCTCATTGCTTTTATTACTTTCTGTGGCCTAAAGACATATGACAAGCGTAGTATAGTATTTAAGACATTTTATGTATGGCCAGAGTTTTTTCTTTTTTTACTCCAGTGATGAGAAAAATTTTCTTCCTGCCTAGAAAGCTGATTTTTATACAGCTTGACTAGTGACATATCTCCTGTGTGACAGAAATAAGTTTTGCATAACTTTTAAGCGCCCAGGCTGACCTATTTAACAGACACCCAGTGCTACATAATGTATTTAGGTCAAGTATTGTGTCTGAGCTTCTCATCACTCTTGTGCTAGCCTTGCTTTCCGTGAAAACCTCAGGTATATCATAGATAACAAATATAGGCCGACGGATGTTGCCTGATATCAAAATGTGGTAAATCTCTATATAACATAATTATCATGTAACCCAATCATACCATCGAGTTAAAAAGGCATCTGAGATTTTAATGAAATATCTGCCCTACTAGTTTTACTTTAAGGTTCTCACAGTGCTACTATTTGCAATTATTAAGACTGAGAACCAGTGTAGTCCAAACGCTTTTGCATGCCTTTACTACGTAAAATTATTTTCTTTAAGGATGAGAGAAAATGGTGGTCTGCTATAATTTATTTGTGTAACTTTTCACTTGAAAAGTCAAGTGATTGAGTTTTGACATGTCTTTCAGGGCTGGCTTTTTTTTTTTTTTTTTCTCTAGCAGAAATGTCTTAGATGTCGAAGCTTGAATATGGGCAATGTCATTATCCTAACACCTTGGAAGATGAACCATCAATCTTAGAACAATACTTCATTGCCTCTGAGATTCTTAAGTTGCATAAAGTAAATGTGCATTTGAAATGAAGTTCAAAAGTTATTTGCCGGGCGTGGTGGCGCACGCTTATAATCCCAGCGCTTTGGAGGCGGAGACAGGAGGATTGTGCAGGTTCGCAGGGCTGGCTTAAGAGACCCTGTTTCCAAATAAAAAAAATGTAAAAATAGGTCTGGGGGTGTAGCCCAGAGGTAGAAGGGCTTCCAGGAACCCCAGTACCACCACCAAAAAAAAATTATTTTAAAGACACATCTAACAATATTTATCAAATGTATGTGCCCCCCCCATCTAAATGGATAAACGGAGAACATTGTTTTCTTTGATAATAATATCCCCGTTTTATATTTGAAGTCATGCCCCATTTTCCCTTCTCTAAGATTCCTGGCAAATGCCTGAGCTTTAGGTCAACCCATATCTAAAAAGGATGAGAGAAAAAGCTTCTAACTGATTTCTTTAGCTTTCATATATGTAATACGCTATCATTCCCATTTTCTTGCTTATAAGACTAAGATCTACTTGCTAAGAGCATAAACCCACAGTATAGTGTAGTTTAGAAATCAACTCCCCTGCCTCTTCTTGTAGCAATGTCTTCATCACAGAACCCAGGCTGTAAAATCAGTGGGTCTTGGCTGCATCTTAGAGTCACCTGGGAGCTTTTGAAAAAAATTCCAGTGCCTGGGCTGTACCCCAGCCCATTAAGTCAGAATCTCTGGGGATGGTGCCTGGGCAAGGAGTTTTTTTTTTTTTTTTTTTTAAAGCTCCCCAGGTGATTTTCAGTTGTGCAGCAGGATTGAGAAGCACTGTTTTACATTTAACACCATCCCCATTCATTTTCAGTCTATAGGAATCACTCTCTCCACCCTAGCATTTGCAGGTCTAGTCCCAAACTGCCAAATAAAAATTAATTGTACACATGGAGGGAAAGAGCATTCATGTTATGAAATTTCTGGTTACAAACTGCTTGCCACAGAACAAGACACTTGACTGAAACTCTGAGCAAGAGTGGTGAACAGAAAGCCACTGCCCTAAAGTTCAGCCCCTGCCTCTGATTCCAAACACGAATTGGCAGGACCTGCTCAAAGGCAGGTAAATTACTTACCTAATTCTGTTCCTTCATCATCATCATCATCTCTAAAGTGGGGAGAGTAAGAGGATAGGTATGAAAATTAAATAAAAAATGTAACATCTAACATATCAAAGATACAGAATAAGTATTTTAAGACAAAGAATTAAGATCCACAGTTTTTCTTTAAGGCCGAATAGCAAATCAGCCAAACTGTTGTGTTTTTTATTCATTCTGCAAAATGAATAGATTAAAATGAATATTAGTCAGTATAGCATACCTGTTAAACCAAATATAGGTGATCTTTAAATTATCTATTACTTGAATTGTATGTTCTTGTTACCAAAGGCACTTAAAATACAAACTTCTCCCTATCATCTTCCCCTTCCTACTACTATTCTTTCTGAATGAATATGATATCAACATAGTACATTAGTATACTGTAATAATTGTGGGAAAGACCTTAATATCCAAGAGCTTAACTTTGAGAGTAGTGATTGGGCATAGAATGAGGAATTCCATCCACTACCCCGGTTCATTTTACTTTAGATTAATGAACATCTACGTTTGGTTTTGCTCATCTGCCATACAGATAGTTATTTATGCTATCTCTTTTTCTTTATTATTTTGTGTTATTTTAATTATTTGTAACTATCATTTATCAGCTCTAACTGCTAACAGTTTATAACATGCCTATTTAATTTACCTGGCAATTTATCATCTTTTATTTTTAAATTACTGATAAGTTTTCTGGCTCTTTCAGAGTAAAAGAAATCTAGCAAATTTTATTGACCTTATTCAATTGCTAGTTTTGTGTGTGAGCATGCTTGTGTATTCATGTGTGTGTGTGAATACATCAACTTTTGTAGTAATATATGTCTAATGTCCTTCTTTGTTTTAAGTCTACCACTAAATTAGTATATTTATTATTTTTAAGAAGCATTAAATGTGCCTAAATTTAAACAAATATTTAATTTCCTTTTATAATAATAATATTTTTTTCTTTTACAAATAGAGCCCTCCTCCTCCTCCTTCTCCTCCTTCTCCTCCTCCTCCTTCTCCTCTTCTTCCTCCTCCTCCTCTTCCTCCTCCTCCTTCTCCTCTTCTTCCTCCTCCTCTCCCTCCTCCTCCTCTTCTTCCTCTTCTTCTTCCTCCTCTTCTTCCTCTTCTTCCTCTTCTTCCTCTTCCTCCTACTCCTCTTCTTCCTTCTCCTCCTTCTCTTTTTCCCAGTACTGGAAATGGAACCCAGGGGCATTCTACCTCTGAGTTACACCCTAGTCCTATTTTTTTAGTCTTTACTTATTTGTTTATTTAGTTTTTGGTGGTACTGGGGGTGGAACTCAAGGGCTTTTTACCTCTGGGCTATACTCCCACACCTATTTTTATATTTTATTTGGAAACAGGGTCTCAGTTGCTGAGAGCCTCACTAAGTAGCCGAGGCTGGCTTCGAACCTGTGTGATCCTCCTATCTCAGCCACCCAAGCGTGGGAATTACAAGTGTGCACCACTACGCCCAGCTAATCTTTATTTTTGAAACAAGGCCTCACTCAGTTGCAAAGGGCCTTGCTAAGTAGCTGAGGCTGTCTGTGAACCACAATCCTTTGGGCTCAGACTCCCGAATGCTGGGATTACAAGCATGTGCCACTACACCAGACATGAGATTTTCTTGATCATTGATGTAATTTACAATAACATTCCCCTTTATAATTTTCTGTATGTGTGTGGTGCTGAGGATTGAACCCGGGGCCTCCTGCATGCTAAAAATGTATTTTACCAGTGAGCTATACCCCCAAATTAATCTTATATTTTGGAAAAGAGATGCATTTAAATGAAATATGTAGTATGCATCTGACTTAGGCACATTGAGAAGCATTTCCTAAATATGGGACTTGCTTTTGCTTTCTGTAACAGTATTAATGACCCCAGTCTGAGAATGTATATATTAATTATTTGATACTACTACATTAAACCTTACTCCCTCAAAAACAAACAAAAACAAACAAACAAAACAACTCGAACTACCCTTAAAGAGGACAAGCATTCCACGTGGTGTTTCATTATACTCCTTCTTTGTCCTGTTCCCAAGACTATGTCTAGGAATCTTCATTTTTATTAACAGCCTTTCTCAGGAAGTGGGAGGCAGAGACCAAGAAGCTAAACTCTCTTTGAAGTGTGTGCTAAATGATTCACAACAGTGTGAATGAATCAATTTTTGCAAGCATTCTCAACCTTTTAAATATGTAGTCTGCCAAATCATTGTTGGATTACATTCAATTAAAAAATAAAACCACCTTTCTCCACGACACTTCTTTCTAGACAACCCACAAGTATACAAGCCATTTGTAGCTCAGCTTCATTATGCTTGCCCCAGCGATAGTGTTTTGGGAGAAGCATCGAATATTAATTTGTCTTTGCATTTAAATATGTGACAGCCTGCCTCATTCATTGTTCTCACTGCCATCACTATTAGAGTTCATTTTACTGGTCCCCATTGTTTATGTTAAGAAACCACTAGAAATGAGTAAAGCTGTGTTTTGGCTCACTCCTTCAGATGCACCATTATGTTTCTTCTATGACGCTGAAGAGGAATTGCCTCATCTCAAATGGAAGCAAAAAAATTACCTTTTGATAAGTATTTCTTCATTATTCTTAGGGAAAATAACAAATTTAATTACACTTAGCTAATGGTGCACTTAGGCAAAGGCGATTCAGTTTTTAAATACATCCCTGTAAATGATCATTCTCAAAATGGGTCTGAGAACTCAGTCTGATATATTAATTGTATGATCTCATGGACGGACAGTACCTGTTCAGGGGAAGTTGGTGACCATTTCAAAAGCAGTAACATCTACAGTCAGGACTTATCGTTTATTCTGGTGACTTGGGGGTGTTTCCCCTCCAAATAGGACTGTGTAAGATGGGTGCCATTATTTTAAAAGAAATTTGGCAATTCTTTGTGCCTAATTTAGGAACAGTTAAGTCTACATTACCTAAAACTATACATTTCAAAACTCAAATCCATTATCTCTATTTTCCCCTACTAAGTAAATATGTTCTTCCTATTGAGATTTGTCTTTCCTTTGGTACCATCCCTATAATTCAGTAATATATGGTATAAAAAGGGGACAGGGGAAAGGATCATTATTATAGGCCACCTGCAGAGGTAGACTGAAGAATCTAGTGAGAGGTCCTCAGAGGTATTTAAGCTCTGGTCAGCAAACACGGGCAATGTGGTCACCCTAGTGCTCATTAAACTGAGATTCCTGGCCTGTTCTCAGACTTGAATCTAAGGTGTTTGAGGTGGGGACCAGGAGTGTATCATCAGGCATGCCATGGCAAACTAGCTCAATTTTAAGAAAATTTTGTTGTAGAATTTAAACATTTTTTGACATCTCTACTTATTTTTTACAAATAATCAATCTTTATTGTACAAGTAGGGTATTTATTTAGAGCATAAATCTATTACCCAACTACACAGGAGGAAGGTAAAATTTGATACCAGGTGGTTATTAATAGAAGAAAAGAAGAATAAAGATTGAATGTTAGATGCAAATTGTGTGTGTGTGTGTGTGTGTGTGTGTGTGTGTGTGTGTGTGTGTTGAGATAGGATCTTGCCATGGTGCCACAGGCTGGTCTTACACTCCTGAGGTTAAGCCATCCTTCTGCCTCAGCCTCCCAGTAGCTGGAACTATGGGTTCATCACCATGCCCAGCTAAAGGAAAAATGTTTTTAAGAAATTGCTCATAAAAATTGAATGCTACTCATCAAGAAAAAAGAAAGGGAGAAAAAGAAAGAAGAAGAAGGAGAAGGAGACTTAAAGAACAACAGAAATTTTCTGGAGAATAATCAGGAAATCTGACCTAACAGGCAACATTTGGTGTCCCTAAAGGGTATAACAGGGAATATCAATGTATTGCATTAGAATTCAAAATGCTGTGGTATTATGTTGGAGGCTAGAGAAACCTAATCATTCTATTTTAAAAGAAACTTATTTAGTTTTTTTCATTTCTTGTATTGCATAATATTATTTTTTGTTATTTCACAGATTGCATAGACACAGATGTAAATTAAGTTTGTTTTTTGTTTAGGCATGGTGAGGATGTTTCCCATTGGGTGAGAAATGGATGTTAATGATTTACCAAACTGTGTTACTCAAATGAAATTTGAGGAAAGGAAAGCCAGTGTCTGATGGGTTACTATCCTAAGACTATTCCTTTATTACCACATCCACCTGAATTGGAGGCTTCATTTTATCTCCTGTGCTTACCAGAGTATTTGAGTTAAATGCTCTCCCTACCCCTGCAATGCCATACAAATTTTACTGTTTGAGCAGTGAAGGCCAAGAAAAACAGAAAGCACAATTCTATATAGATGGGCTCTATGTGCACCGCGGTTGCTCCTCTTGTGCACTGATTATTTTCTGGGTGAGCTGCGTAAAGCTTCTATAACCTATTAACATTATGTCTCATTCTTTCCCCAAGGGACAGGAGGGCATTCACTGCCTTCTGGTAGGTGGGCTTCCCTGATACAAGGTACACTGAAGAGGACCGAGGACAGAGCAAACAGGGCAGGACACCTGATCTGAGCTCTAATCAGTACTGCTTACTCCACAAAGACTTTATCTCTCAAAAGAGGTGGCATTAGCGCCGGGAGTGGTGGCGCACACTTGTAAATCCCCGCGCTTGGGAGGCAGAGACAGGAGGATCGCGCAGGTTCGAAGCCAGCCGCACTGACTTAAGAGACCCTGTTTCCAAAAATAAAATAGGTCTGGGAGTGTAGCCCAGAGGTAGACGGGCTTCCAGGAACCCCAGTACCACTCTAAAATAGAGCTGGCATTATGATGTCTCCCTCCCTCCCAGGTTAGGTAGTCCTTCTGAGGGTCACCAGAGGAGGAGTTTTAACTTTCACAGTAAATTGGATTCTACCAGGCTGAGAACAGTCCTGGGACAAAGGGGCAGCTGACAGCCTCTGCAGCCAGCTCTCGGGGCAGCTGGGCATGGCTGCACCCAGGTGAAGGAGTCCAGTGCAGCACCAGCAGCACCTGCCTACAGCCTGTGTTTTCTCACCTTTTCCATCTGGTTTTGCATTGCATTCAGCAGGTGATCATTCTGTTCAGAAACTGTGGAGGAGCCCTTATTGCCTAGAGAACACATTTCCAATGGCCTGTGGTTCCCATCGTTTTTATTTCCCATTTCCTCTCATTGTTCTTCAGCTCTCCCTGGACAAGAAATGAGCTTTACTCCTGTCCATACTGCATGAGGTCCCTCCCCTTACTGTCTACTCCACTTCTTCTTGGGCATTCCTTCACCTTAAACACTTTCTTCCTCATTCCTTGAAGTTAGTAAGACTGCGATTGAGTCCCCAACTCTGATACATTGGAGTTTCAGTAAATTATTTTATCTCCCAGAGTCTCTGTTTTGTGACCTAAGGAAAGGACTTCTTGGCAGTAAATTTGAAGGCAAGTTGTAATTCAAGAAAACTCTTCCCTTTATACCCACAAGTAAGGGGGATCTGGGCCTGGTGGCACACACCTGTAATCCCAGTTCTTAGGAGATTGAGACAGGAGGATCACAGATTCAAAGGACAACCTCAGAAACTTAGGTCTTCAGCGACTTAGTGGGACCCAGTTTCAAAAATTAATAAGACTGAGATATAGCTCAGAGGTTGGCTGCTCCTGGGTTCAATCCCCAGCACCACAAAAAAAGGGGGAGGTGGACTCACAAAGACCTCACATTCCCTTTATTCTGTGAACTTCCTTGCATTTATTTTTATCAGCTGCGTGGCATTCATGACTACACTGGAATAATGAGATAATATTACTTTCAGGAATGCCATCTTCTTAGCTAGACTCTAAGCTTTTCAAAGGCAGAGACCATTGCTTAATGGGCCTGCATCATGCCTGAGAGGTCTTCCATGCAGCTTTATAAGTTATGTTTAAAAACATAACAAAGTACATGGCAACTTCTTGTATATGGACTATAAAAGTATGGGGGAAAAGGGGTGTTTGAAGCCTGGATAATTACTGTTGAAAAATTCACCTAAGTTTAGTTTTACAGTTAAAGCAAAAAATTGGAAACTGATGGCGACATATAGTAAACAATGACCAAAAACTCTCTGGAAAACAGAACTCTTTATTAAAGTAAGAGACCTCTAACCCAAATATATGTACAAAATAATTGTTCTAGTTACATACTAGCTAAGAGGCTCTAAGATAGTCATCTTCCAACTAATTATTTTTTCATATTTATAAAATAACAGCCAATTAAAATATGCTTTAAAATATTTTTCATTTTCTTAGAAGTTAGGACTTTTTATTATATACCCTTTCTCAAGACTGAAATATTTAATCAGGATATCTGATTGGAATTATATGTCAAAATAATCAGAATCAGTAGGTTCATGATAAAGGCAGTGCTATTGGGGGTTATTATCTTTTATGTTCCTAGTTGATGGAGTTTATTTTTTTAAAAATATATCCCATAATTCCACAAGAGTATTTATAGAACAAACTTCTTAACAAGTCTGGCTTTCATGATTTCATTCTATGTGCTGGGCTTGAACAAGTGGCTGTTGAACACTAGCCAGGATGATTCACTTTTTATCACAAGATTGAAAATTTCTTTTAATATGATTTTATCTTGAGGTATCTGTTTTCTGCTACTGGTTAAATACTGGTGACATAGGAGGTGGTAAGGATGTACTTTAGGATGAATAGTTCAGGACTTAAAAAAAAAATCTGAAACTCTGGATGTTTCTGAAAAAAAAAATCAAGCCGGCCATCTCATAATAAATTGACCTTACTTATTTTTTCTCCTTTATCTCCCACCTTTAACGAAGTACAGAGATGGGCAGGAAAATAAATTGTGAAAACTTAGTAGAATGCCTAATTAGCCTCACTATTTCGACTGTAGTGAGCATTTATCTCCTTTTAAAACAACGGATGAGATAGTTTAATGTGTATTTCTCAGCTGAAACTTAGGAGATAAGAAAAGATAAGGGTATTTGGAATGTCATATAAAGGGAAACATTGCTGTCAAACCTATTATTGAAGCTGGGAAAAATGAGATTGAAACAAAGAACACCTGCTACTTTAACTCATTTTAAAAAACACATAATGTTCTTTACTTGCTGACTGGAAATATTGTATTTTCAGAGAGGAGAAGTACTAATCTAAATAGGAGAAAATTTAATGATTCACTATAAAATGGTATGAAATAAAAATATTTTAAATTGGATATATCAGATTGTGGAGGGTGGGTGCTTTGTATAAAATGTTTTTGCTCTTCAGGTGGTATTTCTCTGGAAGTGCAGTAAAGAGAGTAAAATCGGCTTGTCACTAAAGATTTTTTTTTTATTGACATCTTTAGCTTGTCTTCATGCCAGTAATTAAATTGCTAATTATGTGTTTCTGTTACTGTGGTCATGCTTTTATTACATAATTGCTCGAAGTTTAGCTCAAATCACTAACAATATTTATTTAACCTTTTTGTGCATTAGATAAATTTTAATATATAA
Source organism: Muscardinus avellanarius (assembly GCF_963383645.1). Taxonomy (NCBI): domain Eukaryota; kingdom Metazoa; phylum Chordata; class Mammalia; order Rodentia; family Gliridae; genus Muscardinus; species Muscardinus avellanarius. The sequence goes on from NC_137801.1 coordinate 53,981,593, forward strand.
AAGCTCTGGAATGAGTTCATTGACTCTGTTTTGATTAGCAAAATCAAAGGAATTCTAACCTTTCTTATAGTTACATGGGTTTTTGGTCATGTTTTCAATGAGATTGCTGATAATTATTAATTCAAGCAATAGCAATCATCGAAAGACCAATTGAAATAGAAGGGAAAATACAAAGGAAACCTTTCAAAAACCTTAGTGTCCATTCAAAAATTATCTTGCTTAAAGTAATTGGAAATATCAAATTAATAATTTGATCCTTAAGACATGTCCATATTTTTTAAAAAAATATTTGATTAGTTTGTAGGTAATTCAGTTACCAAGCCTCCCCCTCCATTTTGAACGTAGGCATAATTTTTGTCAGTGTTTCAATATATTCATGATTTTTCTCATTTGTTTATTTTATGCAAACCATAAGAGACGTTTTTCTCAGTGAAGATTGCCTCTTTATTTTATTTTGAAATATTTGTATATTTATTTCATTAAATGAGATAATGCTTTTTCTTATTAACATAATTTCCAGTACATTAAACATATTTCTCCACAGACAGAAGAGAGGAATCAAATTAAATGACAGCTAAATCACTCGCAGCAATTTCAACTGTTAAAAGAAATAAGTGTCTCTGTTTTCTTTGTGATCACAAGATGTGCTGTAAAGGGAAATGAAATACTAAAGAAAGAAGGGAAAACATAAAGAAATAATGACTGACTTATTGCAGTAATACCACTGAGAGAAGAAAAATTCACTACAAATAAAAGGGAAATAATATAGTGGATTTGAAAGTTACTAAAATTCATTTCTTATTGATGAGTTCAGTGGAAGCCTAATACTAAGTAAACTGATGAAAAAAATCAATGCAATAAACTATGAATGATGAAAGTAGAAATAAATACTTTGCGTATAGAGGACCATTATTCTAAATGTCTTTAATTTTTTAATAATTCATGTCTTTATGTTTATAAAAAGAAGGAATTATTGCTTGGTGGACTCAAAATGCATGTAAAAAGCATCTAACAGAATCCCATATTTAGTTAGAAGTCCAACTGGTATTGCTGACCTTCTCCTTTCTTAGTGTCTGGTCCTGGCCTTGCAGTAAATGCATCAGGGGGAGGTGAGCTTGACTTTTAAAAATGCTGCCGGGCAAAGGATGCTGGCATATTTATATGGCATACTTGCTCTGTAGGGGAAAAACTGCTTCTCAAAAACACAAGTAATGTTTGGACCATAGAAAGATGCAAAGTCGGAATGTATGTGTGTACGATGCGTTTGTACATACATACTATGCTCGTGAATACTTTGGGGACCATGGTGGATTGTGATGTCACTTGGAAGCTCAGCACTGCCTCCTGATGTGCACGCACACACACATGATTGTGTGTAGTTTTTTTTTTTTTCTTTCACACTGCTCGTTGTTAATGTGTTCAGATCAGAGCACCAAAGTTACCTGGATCTGACCATTTGCAGGTGGGCTTATACACTTATTTTTTTTTTTCTCTTCACACACCACTAAAATATCACTAGTTGATTTAACCAATTCAATCAGCAGTGTCAATTCAATAGGTGGGGGGACTCATTCCAGCCATTTTTCTGAATTGATTCTGACTGAATTAAGCTTCGAATACATCTAATGCTGGAGGTCTCTCTTCCCAAACACCATCTTTTTCTTCCCTTCATCTTGTGTACCTTCCGCCTTCTCCCTCTCTTGTTTTCCCTTTGGCCCTTTCCCAGCACTTCCAAATTCTTGGCTTTCTGTCTTCTCTCCATTGTGCTAAGAAGCCCTCCCCATTTGCTGTCCCATTCTGCCACACACACCTTACCTCACCCCACTGGGGAAAATAAATTCTGAAGCTGATTTCTCTATTTTTTTGAATTACAGACACGTGAGACTATTGCTTTGCTGAAAACATCTGCCTGCCACTCTAGGATGTGATCCTCCAGGTAATAATTCTGATTTTCCCACTTCTGAAGACCTCTTTATCCCTGAGGTTCACAGGTCTCGAGTCAGTGTAAATGTTAGGACCATCTCCCATCCTGTGTTCTCCTCAGCATGGAACCTTTGAGGGTGTGTAGGAGCTGCCAAGCAGACACTTCCCTGGGGGTGGGGAGGGCTGGATTTGGGGCTCAGTGATAGTGTCCAGGAATCCTTTTGTGCTGTGAGCCCACTTTGCTAATCCTCCCTCTTATCTTTTATATTGAGATGCGAGGGATGAGGCAAAAGTGCAGGCCACATGCAAGAGATTTTGAATTATGCATGAAGCTGAAAGTGCCCCAGAATGCAAGCTGATGTCAGTAAATAACCAGGCTGGTAGGGGGAAGGTGTTCACCTTACCAGAGCAGGGGGTACCACACAGGGAGAGAGCTGGAGGAAGGCTAAGGGGAGGATGGAAGGGAGCTTTCAACCTTTGGCTGGCTCTGATGAAGAAGCAAGAAGAGTAAGTTAATATTGAAACTATTGTCTAATGCCTATTTGCTTTAAATTGATTCAGCCAAGGCAACAAGTCTGCTCCCTGGCCGTGTCTGTGCAAGTTTGCACTTGTGGTGGAGTTCGCCCATTCGTACAGCCTTATGTAAAGAAATTCTGTCCAGAAGATAAATTGGTTAGAATCCTTTGATGGTATCAATAAAAGGACTCTTTTAAAAGGCAAGATTTGTCTTGAAATTTGGCAATATTTTAATAGGACAGGAACTTCAGGTTTTCTTTCACCGGGTACCCTTTCTTTATTAATATGCAGCGGGGAAGCAGAAATGAAGGGAGTGGGTGAAGCAGGATTTAAAGAATACTCCGAATGATCTCCCTGGCTCATGACACAGCACTGCCCAATGCTAATGAGGACTGTTTCTTTCATGTTTGCATTGCTTCTCCTGATTTAGTCAAATGCACCATTGAAAGTGACCATCTTTTGTGAAGGATGAAGTGTGGAGCATGTACCTGCACACAGGCACACAGACACACACACACACACACACACAGTTGAAAAATATTTAGTTATATCTCCCAAGGAAATATACAGTGTCTGGGGCTTTGGATCCTAAAGATGGACAACTGAACCTTTGACTACTTTTCTTCTATGTTGAAAGAAAAGGAATTCATATGCAGTTCATCACTTTCATACTTTTAGACAGTGTTTGCAGCCTCTGGTTCTGTATTCAGAAGATTTTGCATAGACTGCAGCAGGGAATGCATTTGCAAGGCCAGCCCTATATGCATGCCTACACACACACACACACACACACACACACACACACACACACACACACCAACAGATTAAAAATGGATCGGGGAGACACCCTTCTCCTAGGAGAGCCATATCAAACAGTGTTTAAATTAAATAATTTGCAGAGTTTAGGGAGTAAAGCTTTTGTAGCAGTATCTAGAGGTTATCTTCCCCTGGGAAATTCCTGCCATTTAGTAAAATCTGGTGCATGCCAATGAGACACACATGCACATACACAAGCAGTAGTGGGTAGACTTAGTTTCTCTTCTAAATCATTTCTTTAGATCATCTGTCATTTTGTGTTCATGGTGGGGCAGGGCATGAAGCTTCCCGTGAAAGATTGAGTTCATTAAGATCTAGACTAAAGAGAAAAAAGGTTGTCAGTGATCAGGCTTGAGATCAGGCTTGAGGAAGGCTGCTTCTCCTGGCATGGAGCCAGTACTCTGCTGCCCCTCTAGGGAGCTGGGCTGGGTGGGGAGAGCTCTGTTCAGTCTCAGGGCCCTGTTTGATTTTGTTCCCTGCCCAATGACTGATGGGGAGAGAGGAGTCATTGCTGTGCTGAGGTCATGTGAGTGGGTAGGCCACAAGGAGGTAAAATTAGCTGATTTCTTGCTTCTTGTCTTGCATGGCCAATATCTAATCTGAATCAAATATTTAGGACTTCATAGGTTGAAGTTCTAAACTCCATAACAAATGGCCTTTAAAAATATTTGGTAGAATGATATTTTTAATGCACTTTTGAGGTTTAATGTGTGGACCTTTATTTTATTAATCAGTAATTGAGTCTAATTATGTTAGGTGGTCGTGTTTTGCTATTTTAAGGAGCAGAATATGGGGAGGGAGATAAGAGCGTATTTAAGAAAGCAAATCTTTTTTTTTTTTTTCCTACAAGTTACTCTGGATTGAACTCAAAGGAGCTCTACCACTGAACTACATACCAACCCTTTTTTATTTTTTATTTTGATACAAGCTTTCACTAAGGTTTCCAGGCAGGCCTGGAACTTGAGGCCCTTTGACCTCAGCTTCCCAAGTAGCGGGGATACAGGTGTGCATTTTTGTTTTCATCACCCCGAGGTGAAAAGAAAAAAAAAACTTTTCTGAATTTTTTTTAGGAAATTAAGTCATTCATTTCCCCTCCCTAGAACATCCTGGCATCCTGCCACAGTTTTATCATGGGAGTTAGAAGAGCAGGTTTGGGTTGGCTCTGCCATGCTCCCAGTCTGAACTTGGGTGAGTAATTCATCCACACTAGGCCTCTCACTCCTCCTCTGTATATTGTATATAACATATAGGACTTCTCCCCAAGAAGGATTAATTGAGGTGATATATGTAAAGTGCTTAGCATGGTGCCAGGCCCATAGCAAATATTAAAAAATATTATTTATCTAAAATCCACAATAATCACGGCTACTTATGGAATACCGCATTGTGCTCTGGTACTGGGCAAAATGTTTTGCTCTTCCTCAATGTCATTTGATAACAGACTTATTTCTTGCTTTTGGAGGTGGGGTCAGGAGGAGGTTCTTTTTTATTACTTTAAATGGAGCAGGTTCTTTTTTGTATTACTTTAAATGGACCTTCATAGAGACTTGTATTTACAAGATGCAAATTAAGTATAAGTGAGCTTTAATGTTATCTCCTGTCTTCCCCAATACACTGACCCATGGTCAAAAAAAAAAAAAAAAAAAAAAGTAAAGTTAGACGGACAGTGGATAAAAGCAACTTGTATCTTTTTATAACCTCGTTCCCCCTGGAACCCAGATTTTTTTCCTGTGGAGAATCTCACCCTGTACACCATGAGCTGACAGACCGAGTTTGTGTCCTATGGTCTTGCAGAAGAACCTGTTACTAGACCCTCCCTCTGTCCACTGGAGACAGTATTTCAGCCTTCTACTCTGGGAGGCCCAGATATATCACTGGCTACTACACGTTCAGGGCTGGCTACACATATGTAACCACTAGGCCTTTCAAGATACATGAAAAGCCACACAAGTTCTTTGGTTACTGGAAGGAAGTGTTGTAAATATGCTGCATGTACTGCAATCCACTTGCATTTGGACAAGACCCTTTATTATTATTATTTTTTATCACACTGGGGATTGTACCCAGGGACATTCTACCTCTGAGATATACCCCCAGGCCTATTTTCTTTCTTTCTTTTATTTAGTATTGAGGATTGAACCCCAAAGCAGTCTACCTCTGAGCTACATCCCTAGCCCTGTTTTATTTTTATTTTAAGACAGGTTCTCACTAGGTTGATGAGTCTAACTACTTGCTGAGGCTCACCTTGAACTGTGATCCTCCCATCTCGGCCTCCTAAATGCTGGGATTACAAGCATGTGCCACCACACCCGGCATTATTTTTATTTTAAACTGCCTCACTAACTTGCAGAGGATCTCATTAAGTTCTGAATCTGATCTTGAACTTGTGATCCTGCAGTCTCAGCCTCCCAAGTACTGGGGTTCCAAGTATGTGCCACTAGGCTCAGCTAATACTTTTCTCTTAAGACCTTCAAGTTCAAGTACTTAAGAAATAGTCTAGTGGCCAAGGAAATACAAGTCCCATTGACGTTTACTGAATATTTTGTTTGTGGGACACACTATGGTAGACTCTTTATATGTATTTTTTTTTAATCTCATTCAATCTTTTCCACGATCCTGAGAAAGGTATATTATCTCAAGATTATGGATGAACAATAAAATAAAATAACTTACAAGTATTCAAACCTAGGTATTTGGGCTCCATTGCAATCCATAGCATTATTTGTTATATTTAGATGATAAGAATAACTTGGGAGTGTTAAAAATGTTTTCATACTGTATCTCTGTTCCATAGATATTAAAAACCCAGACCTTAAAACCATAAAATATATAATCGGGATACAAGGGGGACTTTACATAAAGGAGGAGAAACCCCAGCAGAGCAATGGAGGGGTCTAGGGTAGATTGAGAGGAAGGAGAATTAATGAAAAAAACACTTCCAATGACCTTATATACATATGTGAGAACACCAGTGCCAACCTCAGTGTCCTGTATGGAAAAGCAGGAGGGTTCTGGGAGGAGAAGGGGAAGGTCATCAGGTGCTGTGTGTGGTAACGTTACTATCACTCTGAACTACGTTATGATGTGAGACTATCATGCACCAATAAAGTATATTTTAAAACCCATAAAATATGAAAAAACACAGGAGATTTTTTTGTTTATTTTTCTTAGTTAGGAAAGACTATTTTAAGGACAAAGAAAAAGGTTTCTTTGTATGTACAGTATATACAAAATTAAATATGAAGTAGAGAGCTTTCAGAAAGTAGTAAGAAAAGATATATTACACGACAGATGAGAGTAGAATATGAATGGGCAATTAATGGAAGGAAGGAATATGGCTAATAGATATGTGAAATAAAAATTTAAAATGAGGTTCCAGTTTTACACATTAGATTGGTAAATTTTAAATTATAAAAATATTTAGCATTGATAAGTTGTGGAGAAATGGTCCGTTTTTTACTTTTTGTAGGCAAGAGTAGAAAATGACATAGCCCTTTGGAAGAGCAATTTTTTCACTATCTCGTAAAATTTTATATGCATAGATCTTTGATACAGAAATTCCATTTCTAGACATTTATATTGCAAAACCACTTGCATGTAAATGAAGGTGTAGTATAAGATGCCCGTAGAAACATGCATTTTTGTTTTTTTTTATTTTTGGTTTTGTTTACAAAGCTAACTAAGTTAAGAAAAATGGTAAAGAAAGGCTAAAATAACTGATTTATTTATAATATGAAGTACTATATAGCCATTAAAATAGTAAGAAAATAGCTGGGCATGGTGGCGCACGCTTGTAATCCCCACTCTTGGGAGGCAGAGACAGGAGGATCGATCGTGCAGGTTCGAAGCCAGCCATGCGCGCTGGCTTAGGAGACCCTCTTTCCAAATAAAAATGTAAAAATAGGTCTGGGAGTGTAGCCCGGAGGTAGAAGGGCTTCCAGGAACCCCAGTACCACCAAAAAAAAAAAAAAAAAGTAAGAAAATAGCTTTAGGTAGATCTAGATATAAAACAGTATAGTATGAAGTGAAAAGTAAAACAAAAAATTTATGAACAACTATGTATAGTGTAATTTTGAGTATATAAAATGCGCACACAAATTGATTAAACATGAATACATATAGGGACTATAAGTATACATTATGTTAAAAAGTAATTAGCTTTGAAGCCAGCTATTGGGGTATAACATGATCATCCTTACATAGTTTTTACTTGTACTGATATGTAATATGTTGGCTTTTGGTCATAGCATATGTTTATTATTATTATTATTATTTTTTTTTATTACAGTACTGGGGATGGAACCCAGGAGCATTCTGTCTCTGAAATACACCTTCAGCCAAATTTTTTTTTTTTTTTTTTTTGAAACAGGGTCTCAGTGAGTTGCAAAGAGCTTCACTAGGTAGCTGAGGCTGGCCGCAAACCATGATCCTTCTTTCTCAGCATCCCAAATGCTGGGAATACAAGCATGTGCCACCAAGCCCAGCTTATGTTTTAACTTAAAAATTTTAATGTGGCCTCTCAAAAACGTTGCTA